>NC_068956.1:6130583-7380583 GCF_026419915.1 Harpia harpyja | reverse complement strand
GTAAACATAGAAGAGATCAGTCAACTTAATTGTTTTATTTTATACAAAATATACAATATCATGTTACTGTATGTCATTTAGTGCTAAGCAGTAATAACCATATGCTTGATTCATATTTATTAAATACAGTTGATAAATACTCCTTCATTTAAAAGCTATATCTCAATTATGTAATTTTCTGGAAATAAGAATCATATATAATGTAGCTGTCTCTTTTCTTTATCATTAGAGTAATGATAAGATAGAAATGTTGGCAATGTCTTTCAACTCCAAATATATAGAACTATGCATTTTCTCCCCAGAAATCACCAGGTTTTATTAAAGGCTGTTCTTTGCCTCTCACCCGTTCATCAGTAAGAAACACAGAAGACCTATGGTCAGAGGTCTGAGTTAGTTCATTCAGCTCAAGAGAAGTGCAGTTTAAGCCATTTCCCCCTGCGAAAGAAGCCTAACGCTCAGAAATCAATGCCTTATTTTAGAGATATGTTACAGTTTTCCTTACCGGGACAAAAGAATCAAATGAATCTTGTTCCCGATTCTCAATAGCTGAAATTGTTTTCAACCAGAAGAGATAGCTTGAAATATCAGACATTTCAGAATGCTCCATATCGAAAGCTGCAAGATTAGTAGGACTGAGGTGAGACAGACTTGCAAAAGGAGGACTTTGGCTGTGTTACATAAAGTTCTTAATTAGATCCTTGGTACAAATTGCTATCCTAAGAATAAAAAGTTAATCAAAAAGCCTCACTGGAAGGATAGGAGGGTGAGATTAGAGCCGAGACAGCTGTTTCACTTTGGGATAATCGTGCAACTGCCTAACTAGATGGTGTTCCACTATTCAGAAGTGAAAATACATGTGTGAAAATTAAAATGTTCCCTTTATGTTACTTAGGACTAAATTGTTCACAGCTGTTTTCCTCAGTGGAACTCAGGAGATCTCCCTATATTTATATTCCAGTGCAGCAAGCACCTAACTCTTAGACCTCCCTTAAAATCACAGCCAAAATATGTTCATGAGAAGAGGGAAAATTTGGAAGGTGCTGAATACAGAAATGGCATGAGAAAAAGTGTTGTGAAGACTTTTGGTGACAAACCGTAAGAATCAACCTACAAAGATTGTTTAATGTGACTAAATAAAAAAAAACTACCCTAACAACCACAGGATAGTAATGTTGTACAACAACATCCAAAGGGTTTGTTGTACAACTGAGATCTCTCTTTACCTGTTCAAGTTTATTTTCCCTGCACTTATGGGTGGGCATTATCGTACTGCAGAAATGACAGGACTTCCACCCATCAGCGGACAGACATGTTTGTTTTACCTATGGTAAAATTGAGAGCCCACAGAAATCTCGAAGATTTCAATAAGGTCAGGATTTTAGCGACAATGTCTTTTGGGGAGGAGGGTATAGCATACGTGTGGGCTGTCTGCTCAGGCAATTTACACAAAGACTGACGTTACGCAGATTTTCTGGAACTAGATGTCACCCTTTGCCAAAGAAGCTCTAAACCAAATCCGAATGTCAGAGTTGCTAGGCAGTCATGATGAAATGGAAGTATCAGGTATGAAGGTTGAAATACTGGAAATAACAACTTTTATATTCCCCAATTCATCACCTCCTCATAAAAACAGATTTCCAAAAGGAAATAGGAAGTAATTATTTGTGGAGAGGGAGAAGGGGTGAGAGGAGAGGGATTGAAAACTAAATAGTACTAGGGATAAAGGTAGGAAACAAGTGGCCCTAAACAGTGTGTCCTTCCCTGTGTATTAAACTTTTTCTTTTTGTCTACTAGTAACAGTTCATTTTAGGACTCATGGTCAAAGTTAACTGAAAAACAATGTCAGAAGGACAAAAAATATTTGAAAAATCAAGTAAAGTTTAGCAACTAATACTGATTAAGAAAATAAAGAAGAAACATTAAAAAATCCTAAAGCTTTGCCTGGTTAGAACAAAATATTTTATTTCCAAAAACACAAAAGCCTTTCACAATGTAGCATAAGTACATTTTTGATGAGCAGTTTCTTAAAAAAATTGATACTAAAATTTTCAAAGGAAAAAAAAAGGTAACAAGCCTAAGGTAAAAAACGTGGGTTTTGGGGGGGGGGGGTTTGTTTGTTTGTTCCCCCCCCCCCCCAAGCAAACCAATTTCTGAAAAGACCCAAAGAAGACTTTGCAACAATACCTGCATGGTTTTGCAGAGTGGAGATGAGGAAAGGGAGATTGAGAGCTGCTTTTCTCCTCCGCCCCTGCACCTACTATTGCTCTGGTTAATGAGAAAATTCTACACTAATTTAAATGTTGCAAAAATACTTTAGTTTTAACTAAAATGCAATATCCCCACAAAGCATATTTCAGAAGATACCTTATTTGACCAAATGGACATGTTCTTTTAGTGGAAATTCTGAAATATGTGAACTTTATATACCAAGGAGCAGGTGACTTTTCCTTTCCTTTAAAACTCCTTCCATAAGCATTCAGTGCATTATTTAGTATAATGGTTTGAATAGACCTTTGGTTTCACCCAGTACAGTTGTCTGTATCATCTCACAACATGATAGTGCGATTTTCTTCTCGGAAAAGTGGAAGACTTAGAAGTGGGAGCATAAATAATTAGCCAATTCTTCATCAATTCAAATAGCTAGTGATTAAACTGTTATCTTTTAGGACATAAAATGGATCCCTTATTTTGAAAATGGTTACAGCTAGTTTGTTTGTTATATTTCTTAACGAGGTCATAAAATAAAGTTTAATTTATGGAGCACCTTGTCCTGTACATTTGAGCGATCCAAATGGACCGTGACAGACACAGCTGAGCCCATCAGCCAAGCTGGTGACACCTCTGTGAAAACCTATTTAATAAAGGACAGAAAATGCTGAGGAGGAGAGAATGAGGGAACACCAGGACCAGAGCAGTAGGAGGTACTGCGCAGCAGAGAAGGCACACTCCCAAAGAGATTGTAGCTGACGGACAAGCCCAAGCCAAAGCAGGTACTCCCCCTGAGGGACTGTGGCCGTGGAGGACCCACCCTGGTGAGGGGAAACGAGTAAGAAGGAGCGAGCAGTGGAACAAAAGCATGAGAAGGAAGGAGCAGCAGAGAGAAACCGCTACGTCCTGACCCCAACCTCCTGCACCGCCTGTCAACCTCAGCAAAGGGACTGAGTGTAACCTGCAGTGATAACAAGGAGGGAAGAGAGGTGTCTGGGGTGAAGCTGAGCCTGGGAAAGTGGATTTTTCCCTAACTCTTTTTTGTTTCTCAATGCCCAACTCAGTAATTTAATGTTTACGTTAATTGGCAGTAAATTAAGTTAAATTCCCCAGGTTGAGTCTGTTTTGCCTGTGAAAGTAATTGGCGAGCAATTTCCCTATTTTTATTTCAGTTCATGAGCTTTCTTGCTCCTGTTCTTCCTATTCTTGCCGCTGCCCTGCTGCAGAGGCAGTGAGTGAGTGGTTGCGTGGGTGCTTCGCTGTCAGCTGGGGCCAACTCACCACAACTTGATCTACCATACATCCGATTAAAGCACATTTCGGGAGACTTTCCGTTATATTTAAAAACCTATCTTATAGAATACCTAAAGCTTTTCCAGTATCTCTGAAAAACCATTACAGACATGTAATACCTCAGGTCAAGACAGTGATGACAAAACACGAATAAAGAACTCATAATGAATAAACTATCACAAAAGCTGATGCAACTACATCAAATAAAAGCTCATACAGTTTATACACAAAGGCACAACTGTCAGAGGTACCCCTTTATGTTTTATAGCAAAAATAGCATTCCAGGTCCCTTTATGCCTTATATGTGTAATGCCATTTATAATTTATGCTTATTTCTATGAAAACAAGTACTGCTATCAATCAAGTAGATGCTAAATAATTGAACCAGTAAGATTACTTTTTAAAATTTGGTATAACAGATCAGCTGGGAATACCCCATTATGTCTCCAGCAGAGAATTTTAGAAATTACTTAACTGTACTTCACCCTTTTACATCTCTCCAACTGGATTACTGCCTTCCTATGAAACATTAAAATGTTTAGTTTTTAAAATACATTTTAGTAGAGAATAGCTTCTATAAAGCTTCATTGGAGTTTTGCCAATGGGTTGTTTACAAACCTCTAATACATTAAGAACAAATGACTGAGATAACTGAGTGGTAAGTATTTTATATTAGAAGAATAAAAACAATATAGCCATGCAATTTTACATGCAGGTGTATTTATTTATGGTTGCAGAAATGCGTGTGCTGTTTAAGTCTGAAGGGCTTTGGTGGTTGTTCTGACTGAATTTTAAAAGGGAAGTAAGAATAGTATAGTGATTGCTAAGTTCCAGCCCAAAACTCTTGCATCACTATGGCTAAACTTTTGCATCCAATAATCAGAGGCAGTAATATTGCTTTATAATACTTTCAGATCAACTGAAATCCTACTTCACTAACTTTTCCCAATAGTGCTGCAGTAGTTAAAGATCAGTCATTGCAGCAATTAAAATTGCCTTCTGTGGCCTTCAAAGTCCTTTGGTGAATTGAATCTGAGAGCAAGATGTCTACAAAAATATAATTTTATTTCCTACTTTCATCTACCAATTTTGTTACTGTAGTTTTAAGATAAATTAAAAATTATAAATAAATACAGGAGTAGCATTTTCTGTGTATTTGATATATACAACTTTGAAAACATCTTTTTTTTTTTTTTTTTTTAAATCCTGGCAAATTACATACCAGATGGATTTTTTTAAGGATTTTTCTCCTTTTTCTTGACTTTTACATAGAAATGGAAAAGACAATAGCATGAACTAAAAAACCAACTAATCAATCTAATTGCAGGTTAGACTACTATGGTTCCAGTTCAGCGGGGTACTTTTATGTTGACTTCAGCATCCAAAGTATTGCCAGTAATGCTAAGTCCCACTAACATAGACTGTTTCAGTGTGCTTAGGGAACAGCGGTAAGCACTGCGCTGAACTGTGGTCCACAAAGTTTTCAGTTTCCTCTCTACTGGCATGGCTTCCTATTGAACTTCTGTTTTTCAGATGTCCCTGAAGACAAATATTGTTTAAGAAGTTTCACCTATCTTTAATGACTTCTTGTCGTTGTTTTGTTCTTACATTTTCAGGATTTTCTCCTCTTACTCCAACTTTACCAATTTAGTAGTACAAGAACTGGTTAAACTGTGTTGTCCAGCTCTGCACAACGTCCCAGCAATGAGGTCGGCTGAAACTGCTGAAGCGACCATCCTGTACTGACGGAAAGGCTTGAAGTAGTAGTGCTGGTTGAGTAATTGCTTCATACCTCCAAGCCAACATGTCCATCACCCCAAGAGTACAGCCCTTCCTTTAGCTGAAGTTTCTCATAAATTGAATGAGCTGATGCAAACTGACCCCCATCAGCAAAGACCTCGCTACCCACTGCAAAGCCTTCTTCACTAACATGAAGAACCACTAACCTCAAAAAGATGGAAGTCTTATCAACATACACAGACTCATGGGTCCAGGAAGTCACTGAGATTCCCAGCAAGGGGACTGGGCTTGACGCCACACCTCCACGGTGGCCACAGGCAGCAAAGGCCCTTGAAGGTCCAACGGAGAACAGATTCCAGATACCCTTCCACATAGATGGGTTAGCCAAAACCCAGCATAAACCAGCTAAAAATTAGAGTACTGCAACAAGTAGTGCAGGCTGGTCCAGTCTAGCTGTTGCCTATATGACTAAGCTATGATAAAGGGGTTGAAAATGCAAAGCTCCCGTTCTGTTTTATGTACAATCCACAAAATGTTTGTTAACCTCCCTGCCTCAGCCTTCCCAGTCTGAAATTGAATGAACATTGACCTAACTCACGAATGTATCAGAGAACAAAAGAATCATATAGCTGTTCCTTCTGAGGCGCTTTAAGAAATGTCAAGACATGAGGCAGTAATGACATCTGGAGAAAAAGCACAAACAGGATCAATTTTGCTTTGATCACCTTTCCTGCCCCTGGTTGTTTGTTGAACACCAACTAATACTTCAGAATGCAAAAAGAATTTCCTTCATCTTTGTGGTTTTATTATTGCTATTATTATTATTATAAACAAAACCAAGCTCCTTTACCCCTCATCCCCCTGCCATCAAATGTTTCTGATGTGGCAATTCTGTTCCCTTTTGCATTTTTCTGTTTTGTTAGATTTGCTGAACCCTCAAGTGCAAGAGATAACATGATGAAATAGAAACTGGCAGAAAGTACATTAAAGTTATTATCACCTGAGGACAAATCTTGATAAGTGAACCACAAGAAAAAAGACTTCCATCTGGAAATAAGACAAAGAGCATACAGGTAAACCCAGTAATTCCACTACTGTTTTGGCAGCCATTCAAAAATGTGAAAATATAGATGAGGTATGAAAAAAATTATGTAGAAGTAATGGGGCTCTTCAAAAAGAAGACAGAAAGGGGCAAAGGTGAGAAGGGAAACAAATACTAAATTTCCCCAGTACCAAAATGTTTTGAAAGAGCATTACATAAAAAGAGCAAAAGGCAACTTTTTGGTTAGACATGACAATGGCTACCATCAGAAGATACAAGGACATAAGAATTATGAATCTGAAGAGCTTTTAGGTTTTGGCCATTCAGCAAAATATTTCTGCAATTCTGCATTTTCATCCGCTACAAAGAGCTGATTCATTCCTTTCTGTATTCTCTGTGTGATTAACATAATGTTTTATTTCTTGGTACATGGACTAGCTTAGCTGATAGACAGCAACCAATGCTTAAAACCAAAACAACTAGGAGTGATAACCTCAATTTTCAGTACAAATTATTTAAAGGGTAATGTACGAGTTCCAAGTTTGTGCTGACTACATAGACTTAAATGCATCTCAGTAAAAACAGAAGATCCACTGAGAATACTGCCATGACAACTCAAAGAAAAAAAAGAACTACAAAAGGCAGTATTTTTGCAGATTTATGCCCACAGAAGTGATCAGATTGCTACCACTCTTATAGTTGCAGTAGCTGAGCAAGCTAATAACTGCCTCAGAGGCAAATGCAGTATATCATGACTCTGCTTATCACATATAGTACATCTACATGTGGTACATTACAGAAAAATTACGGTATACTCAAATCAAACTGCAACAAACTGGTATTGCCCCTCCCCGTATTTCTGTAGTGTTTCACTTGTTTAAAATTATTAAAGATTTAAATAATAATGATTAAAAATTATAATAATAATCATAGCAACCTATAAGCGTTTTTCAAAGTTGTTGAAAATCCTATAGGCCAGTTTTTTCTGAAATGGCCAATGATTAATGTGTTCAGTGGATGCCTAGCTAAGTGAGTGTTTCCAAAAATTAGACTCCTTGAAAGTAAGAAGATGTGGCACCCTCTTCTCCCATCACTTTCTAACCTCCTCCCCAATTTTGCATGACTACGTCCCTAGCCAGTTGTTACTGGTTATTCACCTGCAGACAAGTTCTACCCATAATCAATCCCCTGATTCTGTTATTCTGCTCTGAACATGCAATGCTAAAAAGCAGTTCCTGAAAAATTGATCAATGGGCACTGAGGATATACAGTTGTCCGTAACAGAATGAGTGTCATTACTGCAAAAGGTTTCATGCATTTCATATACAAAGGCATACATATTAGCAGGATGAATAGTCAGAAAAATATTAGTAAGCTGCAGTGGAGCCTGGATTTCATTCACACATTTTATGGATTCTCATGTTAAACAGTTTGGTTTCACTTTCATGTATGTGGTTTTTTCTGTGTGTTAAGAAGAAAACAGAGGAATGTACCGTAATCTCTCCAAGTCTGAAACCAGGAGCTGTGTGCTAAGTTCTAGTAAGTCAGAGATGTCCATGTCTAATGAGGAAAAGTGATGATGATGAAACTTCTTAGATGTCTTATTTTTAAATAACTCCATATCCTAGGAATTAAAAAAAAAAAAAAAAATCCTTGCTTTGCCCATTGTTAGAAAATGTGACCTGAACATCTGTCCTGCTTTATTTTGTGCACAGCTGCATAAGACATTATCATTTACCTATAAACGTATTAAAACATTACATGTATTAAAACACAAACCCCCATTTGAGCAACCTGGTCTAGTGGAAGGTGTCCCTGCCCATAGCAGGGGGGTTGGAACTAGGTGACCTTTAAGGTCCTTTCCAACCCAAACCATTCTATAATTCTATCAATGTATAAAGGTCTTGTACACTATAAGTGTGCATACTCAGTGTTAGCCTTTTTCCTTTTTTACACATACAATTAAAAAATGGGAAAGAATTCATGTCATAGGAGTGAGATATTTTACGGTAGAAATACCAGCTAGCTAAGAAAATTGCTGTACCAGAACCACAGCCATATTCATAGAAGATGTGTATTTCAGTACTACACAGTGTAAGTTTTAATAACTGTGGTTGGTTGGTTGGGGGTTTTTTTTGTTTTGTTTTTTAAACTGTGTCTTACCACTTTTGCATAAAAAAGTTGTGTTTGAGACATAAACTGTTGGAAAATAAAACAATAGAAGCGTGTCTTTTCTACAGGCTTAAAGCACTTGCCTCTAAATTTGTGCTTGAGCAAGCCAGCGGTATACAAAGGCCAAAGACTATTCAGAACACAGTAGCAAATGTGACAGCGTCAGCCCCAGAGAGAATGTGAGACCAGTGCTCTGGGGTTTTTTTACTGCCTTCTTATTGAATACCTAGATAAGAATTTATGGTTCTTCTTGCAAAATGTCATTTGCCTGTTCAAGTCTGCCTGACTGACTGCAGTCTCATAGAGCTAAAGTCAATTGCAACAACTGACCTGTGACAAGCGACTTCTGTACTCACGACTGCAAGATGGACAGATTTCAAGAGAACCTGGATGTGTCTGCTGAACAGAAACTGAGAATAGATATGGAAAGGGAACAAGGTGTCCCCAAAACTGTCCATTTCCTAAGTGAAACGTTCTTTTTTCTGAGTTCTTGGAGGTAGCAAAGAGCTTGATACAAGTTTCTGCACTTAGCACAGGGAGGCCCCCAAGCGCTATTCTGTTGTCAAAACCAAAATGCACACATCAGATCGCACATTAAGCGTGGCTACCCTTGAAAGAGGCAGCTGCGCGCTATCTTCTGGGACACTTCCCTTGTCACATGCTTCTGGTCTCAGCCTTGTGCTGGCACTAGACGCTGTGCTAGTGGACATCAAGCTGGGCCATGAAATAGGTCTCTCCAACACCTTTTTTTTTTTTTTTTCTGGTTTAACTTTCTGGCATATCAGTTCTCTGAGCTCAGTACTCAATCGTACGAAGCAGCACAATGAAGGAAGCAAAGTAGGGCCAGGACCCCACTCCTCTGGCAGCCACTCTTAAGTGGAGCACAGCTACATTTCTCTGTCACAAAGCTGTCAAAAGCATGTATTTCACAAAATAGACCCTACAGAATGAAGAAAAGTGAAAACAGAGCTTAGACCTTACTCACATTTTCAATAAATATTTAATGTGCTCAGCTATCAGGTGAGCGATGACTGCAACATAAAAACTTGGACAAACCAGCACACGGATAAACAGCAAAAGTTTCTGTGATCGTGAATGCAACAAATACCAGTTCAGTACAGAGGAAGTGTTTATCAGAATTTAAAAGAAAAACAAATGTAAACAGGGAGTCTTAAAAGCCTCTGTTTTAACTGTTTTCATATCTGAGTGCAGCATAGCTGCTCTACAATGTCAGTAACTGGAAGCCTATGGCATTACTCCATTCTGCTCTTATTTGAAATGCATAATGAAAATCATTTGTCTGATGTTCTGTTTGACCAATTATATGAGCAATTTCAGCTGCTGAAGTAACCTGCTTCTTGTACAAATACTTAATCAGAAAGGTAAAACTCCATATTAAAAGTACAATATATCTAAAACAAAACCAGATGTTATTTTGCTAAATTGGATTTTGTAGTGCATTCATAGCTGGCTCCTGTGACTTAAAAGAAAGCTTATACTGGAATTGGAATTTACGAAAGGATTATTTTGTTTGTTTTTCTGATGTTCATTTCAGATATTACAGAACCTGTATTTTGAATACATAAAGAAGTCCTTTTTGATCCCTGTATTTCTAACTCTCAAAACAATGGGAGTTTTTGAAATTAGGTGACCATTGAGCCAATTCATCTGATTAAGTGCACTAATTTATTTAAAAAAAAAAAAGAAACTTATACAAAAAGGTAAATGAATATATGTTATTTAATTTATAAACTCTATTGTAACAATCTATGGCTTATTTCAAAACAAACACAGTTTTTAAAAGCAAAGTGATTTAATCCACAATTCTTCTTTGGCTTTTTTGGCTTTATTTTTATTATCGTTTATCCAAAAGCCACATGCAGACACGAGGAAACAGAGAGCTAAATTGGCAGGCTCTGTAAATCCTGTCATTACTACAACCAGAAACTCCCTTTAGGTTTTTTTTTTTTTTTAGGGAACTCTTGACATTTTCACAGTTGATTCAAATATCCCAGAGCAGTAGAGATAACCATTTCCAAAACAGAAATCAATTTTCAGGTTGTGTCTTCAAGTCATGCCGAAATAGCTGAGTCAAATTCTGTCTCAATCTTAGCCATTGCTCAGCATCCAGCTATAAACTGTCATGCATCATCCTTCACTTATTTTGTTTTGATTAGACCAAAACCATCTTGTTGAGTTGCTGTAAAGGTGTTGCATCTTTGAATGCCTAATCTAAAGTAGTGGAACATTAGACAGAAAGCACAACCAGGGTTATCAAGTCTTACTGCTATCACCTTAAGCAAGCCATAAGGCAAGTCTTTTTTTTTTTTCCCCCTTTAGTCCAGAGAGCATCCAGTCTATCAGTCCTGTTAACACGCCACAAAACAGTTCCAGCAGCCTATAACCTCACGAGTCAGTGTAAGAGACAGGAAGACTCAAATCCTATTGTGCGTTGCGTGCCATCAGAGTAATACAGGAGAGATCAAAGACTCTCCTGTGTTGTAAGTTCCTGTGAGGAGCTTGTTAGGTGACAATGTCTGGATATTCCTAGGAGTGGATTACATGACAGACTATAGAAAAAGTGGAGGAAAAAAAAAAAGGGGGGGGGGTTGAATCCCTTTGGGCTCTGCCAGTCTGGTCCTAGGAAAATGCCTTTCTGTTCTCCAATATGATGAACAGTTTATCCATGGGTGCATACACATGCCAAGTATTAGAAAAATTTATCGATAGCAGGAGGCCTATCAGAGCACTTGTGCAGTTTTGGCCAATTACCAATGCTACAAACAATCCCCTTCCAAATTCTACAATTCCCTTCCCATGTCCCCGTTCATTCCCCCTGAAAATCCCAGAAGCCAAATTATATGTCAAGGGGAGAAAATGTTCTTGGCTTCTTGAGGCATCTAGGAGGAGAATCTTGGCTTCCTGAGGCATCTAGGAGGAGAAACTCTGAAACATGGGATTAATTAAATAGAAATCTAAATATGGTGCAACAAATCATGCAAATTAAGCATTAACATATTTATGACTTAACAATCAGCAGGAGCCAAAATGTGTGTAGATAAACTCTAAATCATTACAATCATTGGTTAGTACAGTACATAGCACATATTTATCCTTTTCAGTATTTAAATGAAAATATATAGAACATCTTGCACACAAATACTTTCATGTTCTGTGTGACCATGCCTATTTCTTAACTGTCTTTGCTGCCACTTAAAATTATGTATTATCAAAAATATTAACACTGATGAACAACCTGATACATAAATAGAAGGAGACAGAATATATACAACAAAAGAAAAGAATATCCACATTTCTTTTCCTCCCAATGGCCTTTGCAAAGCAATGCTACATTATCAATCTAGGCAGAAGTGGCTGAATGACCCCTTGAGACACAGTGGAAAATCTGGAATGAACGACACATCCCTAGATCCCTGAGTCTGCAGAGTACAAAGCCTCATGACTAGTGCTGGGGTTTTCTTTTTCCTTTTTTTTTTTTTTTTTTTTTTTAACCTGTATGTTATAGAGAAAGCCCAAATGTGTCTCAGCATGTTTAGTTTCTGGTCTTTTCATGACATACCATGTCCATTTTTCAAATTGGAATCACGTGAACAGCCATTACACTAAGGAAACCATACTTCCAAACAAACATTATGCAACATTCATGTTACTTCTGACCAGGAACGTTCCCTACATCACTAATGAGATTGCTGACCTCAACGCAGGGGACTCGAAGGCTAATCTTTGACCTCCTTTTTATGCCAAACATAACCTAAATATTTTGAATTCAGTATTAACAATGCTTTCCTGGTTTTGGTAGAAGAAATAGGTTAAACACGAATGTAAAAGCATAATGTTTTCTAAAGCAGCTGTCCTAGGAGAATGTCAGATATGAATGTCACCTAGAATGCTGTAAAATTCTCAAAGTCCTCTCAGTCAGTGGAACTGGATACAGGAATGGTCAGAACAGCATTACTCATCTTGCAAAAGAACACACTAACAGCTTTTGTATTTCTGCTTTGAAACATTGTCAGCAACCTGTGCAGCTGTCACTTAAAAGATGTACAAATGAGTTTACTTCTATAAATGCAGCACAATGATCCACCCAAGGCAAGATGCTGAATTAAGATACATCTTCCTCAAACTTAGGAGCTGTTGCCTAAATCCACTGATAAGAACATACCAGCCTGAGAATGGGATATGAACGTCTTTCTCCATTAAAAATTGCCCAGCTACTCCTCTCTGTTTTATCCTTCTTAACAGTGTAAGAGTTACATCAAATCTTTAACTCGTGACTTAAAACATCTAGCTCTCAATAGCCCTGAAGATTAACAAAAAAAGAAGTGTAAAAGCCAAATAAACAGCATTATTTGACTCTCCTTTAACTGTTATTTTACCGGCACTTGAACATACTAAATTAGAGAGAAAAGGTCTCCCTTAGCCAACTAAAACCGCTCTGTGTACCTCCATTGCCGGGAATGACTTGACAGAAGGATGCCCAGTTGCATGCAGGAATATGTGAACTTGAAAGGAGTAATCTAAGCTTTCAAGAACACAACTGATGACAAATCGTTTATTTATACTGTTAGGAGAGCCAGTATCTCTTGGAATAGACCTTCTGCTTTAGTACTGTAGCAGAATGCCTTGAAGCTAGCTCTCACCTCATCTCACCATGCAAAGAGCTCTCAAATGGTATACTGAAATTTCAGCACTAGTGCCAAGGGCCTTCAAAGGCAAAAGACCATTCTCAGCTGATACTTCAGAATTTGGCTACTCACTGCCTTTTTTAAGTCATGCCACATCTATAAACTAGGGCTTAGCTCACAAGACTCTCTACCAGGTAACAAAACAGCTCAGGGATTCTTTTAAAAGACACTGACTGCATTGCTGGAAAAAAACCAACCAACCAAAAAAGTCATCAAAGCTGACATTGACAGTAAACTATTTAAAAATATGTGAAAATTTACACTTCTATGTAAGTTTTCAAAGCAAAACACATGTATGTGTTTTTGCAGATGACACGTCAAGGGTACTATCTGATATGAGATGTTTTTCCTTGAGAACGTTTCAAAATAGAAGGGCCAAAAATATGATAGCAAATCGAGTTAGCTGAATTAAAGTGGAGTCCAACACTGTCTTCTGAACTGGGAAACAGCCAAAGATGGGAAGCCACTTGTACCTCTTCCTTCCCCTTTAACAGAACAACATTGAGCTGTAGGAATCTAAAAACTTGCAGCAACAGACGTATTGAAAAGGTGTTTAGAGGAGGCCCTCTTTCATATAGACTGCACAAAGTAAAATTTATACCTTGCACTTCTTAAAACAAGCACAACGGCTCAATCTCTGCAATGTGCTCTTCAACCTATAATCAAGGTAATACAGACTCCTATCCCTCCATCCGTTCTGCACAAAGAATAGCTGTTCATTGCACGCCTTCAGCTACACCTGTTACCATACATTTCTAATCTGATTAATCAGTAAATTATACGTGCCAGCAGTCTATATGTGCCAACAGGGAAAGCACATCCAAGGTCACAAACTACATCAAATGTTAGAATGACCCAAGGTCACCTCCTTGCCTCTGCACCCCCCTCCCCCCACCCACAAATTTTGCTCAGATCTCTCACAGTTAGCATGACACTGACCTTAGATAAGAAAACACTGAGTGAATCACACAAATTATATGACTCTACGACACTAACAGCGATAGAGATAGCTGGTGCACCGCAGAGAAGCAAGAAATATTTCCAGGCAACAGGGACATATAAAACATGCCTATTAACTTAGTTTTATTCCTTTATTTTTCCTTCTTTTTTTTTTTTCTTTTTTCTTCTAAATAAAGGAAACAGAATTGTAAATGAGTTTGTCAAGAAGGACTGGAAGTAAAAAACAGATTAGGTCTTGGAATCAAATTTCCACCTAAACTTGATTTCAACTCACTTTCAAAATTAAGGGTTTTTTTTGTAATTCCAAATGAATTTCTGTTTGGATATATAGAGAGCATTTTTCTACCCACAACTCAACATGAAACTATGAGCAAACACAAACATGCAAGCTGGAAAAGCACAATTTCTAAGACAGTTAAAATATTAATAATACCAGAGTGCCATTCTTTTCTCTGACATACTAAAGGAGGAGGAACTGGTAAAGAAAACGGAGCCATGTCCTCAGCAATAAAAATCAACATTTTTATCAGGATCAGGATGACAAAGTGTACATTAGTAACAGCTGTCTAGTACGTACTCTAGGAATTAAGGACCTGTGCATTAAATTTGCTACTATAATACTAATCAAGCAGCAGTTTTTCCAAGGTGTTATGTCTTTCCTATGCTTGAAGAAGCCAGTCTTTCCCAAAAATGTCAAGCAGAAGAAAAATCTGCTCAGAACTTTAAGAAAAACCCCCTCCACCTTTGAAGCTGTCACTAGCTTATTTATTATCACATTTACACATAAGATGGAAATTTAAAATAAATTTTCCTTTTTTTAGGCCAGCACTTATAACCATTCCACTACTGCTCCTTGTTTTGGCAAGAAAGGTGACAATTTTCCTAGTCAACGTAGCCCTTAAAAAACATCACTGACTTCAACTTGTATCCCCAAAGTAAGGGCAATTATTAAGGGCAGCTCTATAATGTTTTCCCATATTGCATCCATGCAATATAATTGACAAAATGATTGTCTAAGTGTAGGTACATACAATATACATACACACACACACACACTCTTTCCTTTCTTCCCATAGCTTGCACAATGCTAACTTTGCACAGAGAAAAAATGATAGATTATTATTTGAAACAGACTCTCTCACAAATCTACGACACAAAAACCACCAAGTATTTGCCAAAGTACATCGGTCCATCCCTAGGCACAGAACATCAGTTTGATTGATGGTAGATTGATTCATTACAGGCAGAACCCAAGAAAGGAACTTTCCTAAACAGAATAAGGTAGTTGGCATTAAGAACACGCAGTAAAGAAAGTTTACAGTGCAGAGTTCAAAATTAAATGTAAGAAAGTACATACACCTGAACAATTTCACATTATCTAAACACGAGTGGATGTGATTACAAAGGCATTGAAAATACTGAAGAAACTTGACAATGCATCTGTAACTTAGATACTGAAGTAATCTTAGAAATGGCCTTTAAATTTTTTTAATTTTATTTTATTTTTAAATCGCTCTGTCATTTGCTCTTTATAAATTCTACACCTTTGAAAACCAAGGAACTCTTTCCTTTACAGTATTTTTTTCCTTCAAGATTTTTCCAAAACAAAAATCCTCAGAGCCTAAGAAAATGTGTAAACGTGTTTTATAATTAAAATTAGAACAAAGTCTTGTTCTATGTTTTATATATTATTTTAGCATTGGCTTTATTCCAGCACGAATAGTCTTATGTGCTTTGTATATGACAGAAAGTGTATAACTTATACTGTAGTCACATGCAACATTTTGGGCACTCCAAAATATATCAGAAAGCTTAGTTTTTCCACTTGATAATAAATTTGAGGCAAAAAATGAAGCTTTTCATATATAGCAATCACTTTCAGTCAACAGAGCGTCACTTTTTTAGACCATAAGACAAGAAAAAGTACAGCTACACTATCTGACAATCCTTTGCCTTATTGCTTTTCTGTTCAGTGAAAATATATTAAAACCATTTCCATCAAAGAATTGATTTAATCTCTAGAGAGCGTGCACATGTTCAGTGTGGGCTAAGGCTAAACTCCAGCGTATACTATTTCAGTAAGTAAACATGTATCTCAAAAACCTATTTCAACATTAAAATCTGCTTTTTTAGTGTGAAATTATGGCAAAAGGATTTGATGTTGACATAATACAAAGCTTTCGAATGATCTTAAAGTTTTCTAAGGGAGAAATAAAAACATGCATCAGTGTAGAAAGGGTTAATGCTTTTTAATATTAACCATCATATGAGTATCACTGTGATTTCTATTTCACAGTGCTGGGTTATCTGGTGTGTAACCATTCTCAGCCTAATTGCTTACAGGTATCTGTACACATCCTAGACCCTGGTTGGTTTATATTTTAAAATACACTGCCTTGCCATTAAATAAAGATCTATAGATTTGTAAAAGCTAAAGACCTATTTCATATTTGTTAAAGATTTCAATTACGTTTGAAGCTGAAAAGAGGAAAAACAGGTCACACTTTCTCTTATTAATAAATCTAAAACACCCTTTCCATATTCTCTATTTAAAATAACCTTATTAACTTCATGCAATATTTGAAAACAAACTGTTTACAGAAGCAGGCGAAATCCATTACGGGGGGAGGTGGGGGGGATAAACACATCCTTTCTTTACACAACATGATGGAATACAAAGTCTGTAGAACCTGGAGGTAGAAACCAAAGCATTTTACCAAGAAAACCCTTCCAAGAGGACCCCACAATTTCCACAGGCCACAGAGAAATCAATATTCAAACAACAGACATTACCGACCGACAGCTCACCCTTGCACATAATTTTTCCAGAAGACACCACTAAACACAAATCAAGACACAGCACGAAAAGTTGCCGACACCGCCAAACCTCACTTTCTTTCCCTGGAGCATCCTCTAAGTCGCTTGGAGAGTGAAGAATTGGCTCACCTGCACCGGGGGGGACCAGCCGTGGGCACAGGCGCACTCTGACCACCACTCCCCGGGGCTGCCCTGGGGCTTGGCTGGGGATTTAGGGGGGCTCTTCCGCACGGCGTCCCACAAAGGGACAAACTTGCTCCTGCTCTGGCTGGCACCCCCAGGTCCCCAAGAGGGAAGCGCCCGAGAGCTATACTGGAGCCCCGGAGGATGCTGGTGCCAAGGGCAAGCGCAGTGGGCATCCCTCGCTACGGGGGGCACGCTCCTGCCGGCATCCGACCCCTCGGACCCCCGGGCGCAGCTGCGCTGCTTGGCAAGGGGTGCGTGCATGGCGCACCCAAGGCTTCCTTTGGCCAGTTTGCAGGAAAGCGCTTCTCCTCCCAGACGTGAGGTCCTTCGCCGGGGCCTCTCCAGCCCCCTTGGCAGGAGCTAGCGGCGGGGCATGGCGGGAGCGGGGCGCAGCAGGAGCTGCTGGCCAGCAGCTCGCTGTCAATACCGGACTCCACTCGCGCAGCGACTTGACAGCATCCCCGCTGCAGGCAGAAGCAATCAATGCTCTACGTGGCTGGGACGCCCGCCTGCATCCCTTTCTGGATGACAAACCACGGGAGAAAGGAAAAAAAAAAAAAAAAAAAGGCAAACCCCAAAGAAAAAAAAAACACTCTTGCAATTTTCAGGAAGATTTAGTCTTTTTCTAGCTGACCCTGACACAACTTGCAGGCACCCTGCTGAAGCAGATTTGTATCTACAAGCTTTACAGGCAAAGCGCTTTCTTGTGGAAATAGCATCTAGACAAACTACTGAAAAAGATACCCCTTTGCCAATGATCAAAACAGACGCGGGAGTCGTTTTTTCCCCTGCATGCCTGAAAAGACCTTGTCAACAAAATTGCATCAAAAGATGCAAATGACAAGTTCAGGAAGAATGTTATCTGCCCTAAATGCTAAACCATAGCATAAACTTTAGTCTGTACTAACGTACCTAAACGTAACGGAAAGAGCAAGTGGCTGAATTAAAAAATAAAGCCACCCAGAAAAGATCTATGCAACAAATTAACAAATCTCCAGCAGCTTATATATGTAAATGTGAACATATTTATTTGTGCATCAGGTCTTCAAGATTATAATTGATGTATCATTTTCTCCTCTTTTTTTCACCCTTTACAAATTCTTTGGTGCTTGCCAATAACCTTCTGTACAGGGTTTTCTCTAAAACCCCTCTTGAGTTTTTCTTACTAGTACAATCCCTTTTCCTTAAGTTTTCCTGCAATCTTTATTTGCAAGTAGTTTCTTTTCTTTCTTCTCATGGAAGTGACAGGGGTGTAAAGTGTATGAAATCTGGGCTGATTGTTTCAAGCATCTGGAGAGGTTCAGAGATAGGCTCCAGTCTCAGGTGACTAAGTTAGCCCCTTAAGACTCAGTGGATCTTGAAACCCTATAAACCTACATTTTTTGGTGACTTTCTTTTAACCTAACTGTGTTTCAGGTACTTTTAACCATAGAAAATAACCAATTGATTTTTAAAAACAAATACAGGACTGTGTGACAGAATCCTTTTATGTCCATTAGTGTTCAACTAGGATTTAAGTACACAAAACCTAAACAGAATTCATAAGTGATATACATAATTTTACCAAACACTAAAGCAAATTTACTTTTAAAGATTTTAAAGACAGAGACAACTATGACTATCTACAAATATACTTTCAAATGAGATAAATGAATTTTTACAAATGCTTTGGTGCAATGATTCTTGATTCAATTATTTAATACCTCCTACATTACTAATCTAAAATTCCTCAAAGCTTAGACATTGCTAAAATACTTAACCATACAACCTGGCAGTAATTCTTAATGAAAAATTATGGCAATGCTCTAACAGTGGAGAAAATATTTTGACAACATTGTAATTCAAATTGTTGCATATGAAACTAACATCAGTTTTAACTGTATTTTCATTCAGGGTGCTTGTCCCAACCCAAACTATACTACAATCATGTTATGATGCCAGGTTTATTCAGAACTTTGTTGCAAAGCCAAAACCATACGCCTGGCTGTGTCCTCTCACACAACAAGTGCCCAACTGCGAGAGCTCTTATAGCTTTGCGTACAGTTAAGGTCACTTCGTGTTTGAAAACCAAATATTTTAATGCACTTCTGAATTGCAGGTGTAGATACGGAAGCAGCTCTTAAAATCTGAGCTAAGGCAGTCTACAAGGTAATCATTGCTACATGTAAAGTAAATGTAAAGATACATAAGACTGAATCCATGTTTCTGCAATTTTACTCAAGCATAAGGAGTGAAGGTGTGCGAGCTGTCCAGAGAGCGGCTTTCCTCTAGTGCTTAAGGGTAACTCAACCCTGAGCACCTAAAAGCTTGCCTACCAGGAGATAATCAAACTCATGACTGCATCATTTCCAACAGTCATGGAAGGAAGAAATATGTAAGAAATACATATATTACCATTAATCGATGCTAAAAATCACATATAAAATAACATATTTATTTATATACCGTATATATTTAAAGACAAAACACTAACAAGGTCAAATTCAGATTTCACTTTCACCATCATAGACCTGTATTAGCAGTGTCCATCAGCTTAAGACCATCAGCTTTTTTGTCACGTAGCAAGCTACCCAGATCACTCCAGAATATACTGATGCTATTGCAACTTTCTCAAATGCCAGTCAGAATCTAAAAAACCCATTTTAAATATGTCTTTCAAAGCTATTTGGAGAAATCTGGATAATTGCAGAAGTAAAAAAAAAGTTCATATGTAAATTTTAAAAAGGCTACTCAAAAAAAGATATTAAAAAAAAAAAAAAAAACCAACAGGGCAAGCAATGGCTACAACATG
Source organism: Harpia harpyja (assembly GCF_026419915.1). NCBI lineage: Eukaryota > Metazoa > Chordata > Aves > Accipitriformes > Accipitridae > Harpia > Harpia harpyja. The sequence goes on along the minus strand of NC_068956.1, from coordinate 7,360,668 downwards.
GTTGGGGAGTGGAAAGAATCTACGCATTCTGTGACCAGACACACATCTACACTAATAATATTGGGTAAAGCCACCTGTACCAGAGCACTAAAATGTCTCTCACAAACCCCCATAGTCCTGTATTTTAAAGCAGTAGGTGACCTTTTAGCAACCTTACTACACTCCACCAGAACAATGCAGAACTGCAAAGGCATCCTCTTGACTGTAATGTTTATTCATACACTGTTAAAACACTATATTTGAAATAGCCTCTCATCAGAATGTGGAAAAAGTTTTTTTCAAAAGAATTTGACACCACTGAACTTACCCTGAACCTACCTGACACTTCTAGGCTATTTCAAAATCCATAACTAAAAAAAAATCCTATTAATAAATGATTTAACTGTCAACATTTTTTTTTTTTTTAAAGTTTGTCACTGCCTGTGTGAGACAAAAACACTTGAATATGGGTTGTATATGTGCAACTAATTGCTAGACAACACGGTAAGATGGATTCAAAAGATAATGCAATTTCATGAGCTGTAATTGAACCATTGTATTAGACAGGATGGCATGTGCTTCTGGATGAACTTGGATTAACACATGGCTCAAATCCACATGCCCAGCTATCATCCTAATTTGATAATAACTGGTGCACAAAGCAAAACTGAATATTGTACAGTACACTATGTGAACTGTGTTTAACCCAATACTGTTGTGGAAAAATCTCACTAGTTTTCTTTTTAAAATATTAAGTAGGCATGACAAAATGGAGCAAATAGATTTAGCTGATATTCTACCAGCACAAATAACTGTAACTGGATTACAGTAATGTTGGACATACACTAAAAATAAACGCTGAGAAGAGTTTGCTTTGGGCAAAAATGTGCATATGGGAAACAAAAAGTGCATATGGGAAACAAAAATTATTAATAGAGTTCTGAAAGGGAAGCTAGAAGCATGGGCGAAGATGATTTAGATGTGGTAACAGATTTTTCCCTCCAACCAAGAATGCAATGTTACGCAACCATGAAAAATACAGAATGAAAGTAATAAACATGGAGTGGACCAGCTTATTTAGTGGTCCTAATATTTCTACAAATATTTTTCTAGAAAGAAAAATAATGAGAACAATGATTAATATGATAGCAAGGCTACTGAAATAAGTCAAATGCAATTTCTTTGTAACTATATTTTTATTTGTTTGTTTGGTGAAAAGCAATTATGCTTGTATAGAAATAATAGTCTTAGTGGTAACATAGCCTAGAAGGGATGGTTGTGATTAGTCCAAGGTTAAGCCAGGAGCCAAATGATATGACACAACTCATTGCTATCACAGGGTACCTAGGAAATTTTGGGCAAATCGCTTGACTTCCATGACTATCCTATATGTAAAATGAAAAAACCCTGCTTCATTTAATGAAACCAGAACATAAATGGTGGGCAAGGACACATCTGAAATAAAACAGCTCAGCTTCTATTTCAGGCCTGACTGCTCCTCCCTTCCTCCGGGTGTGCAAGACAAGAGAGGCATGCAGGACTACAACACCAAAAATAAAACAGTGAAAGAGGAAAAATGTGATAAAAAAGTGGTTATTTAAAAATTTCACCATTAAGGAAATTTCATTGGTAATCTGTCAATGGTCTTTAATATTTTGTTTACTTTAAAAAGTTGTACGATCCCCATATCCTTTAAACAAAAGGATGAGTCTCAAGCTTTGAAGGTTTATACAAAAATATCAGCACAGCACTGAGACGCAGCTCCCTGCACAACATATATCTGCCTGTATGATCAAGGGCATGTTCTTTTGATTTCTGTGAGAGGGTAGAAAAGCTTAAGGAGTTACAAATGCAAACATATCCATTCTCAGTGTTAGCTTCATGTCCTAGGGTTAACAACATAAGGACAATAATTTAGAAATCAGGATACAATGAAAAAGAAAAATGACAAGGATTTGGAAGGGAACTCTATCAACAGAAGAAAACAACCCTCAGCTGGGAATATTAAGTCAAAGTCAATCATGTCAAAGCTGGTGGAGAATAGAGCAGCAGGTTTACCAATTTCACATCCAAGTGAATCAAAGAATCATCAAATTGCAGTGGAAAGACTGAAACACAAGAGCATTTCCATGCCAATACAGAAACATCCCTTACAGGACCTGCTATTTTCAGGTGGAAGTATGTAATAGTTTGTGGAGTTCTCTCCTCTGGAGAATTCTGTGCACTTTATTTTAGTTCACATTAAACTAGATTCATATAAAGCCATTAGGCAAAATAACTTAGATGGAACTGCAAAAAGATCTGTTTAGAAAAGATAGATTAAATGCAGAGGGTAGAAGGGACAGCAAGAGTTGCTGCAACCGTCAATTTCATTATATGGGAAATAGTGATGCCTCTTTTCCACATGCTGTTGAGGACAAAGAGGGCCAAGTTCAAGACTTTCCCAAAACACTTAAACTTGAACTTCCACTCACTATTATGAGAAACAGAAGTCCTTTGCCCGAGTAACTTTGGCCAGGTAGTTTGTGACAAGCACTGCTGAGTCCAAGGACTTTAACCCCTCTAATAACCCTTCATTTACAGAGTCTAATACTAGCACTTTGGCAAATTTAAGACAGCTTTTTTAAGACCCGATTCTGCATTTCCAATTTTTTAGGAATTGCATTTCAGAACTTGAGTGTCAGTCTAATACTCCAACATTGTTTTGCATGTAATAAAAAAGGATATAAATAAATGTTCATGGCTAATGGTTACTTAAAATTCATAACCCCGAGTTCAGTTGCATGAAGATATTCAGTACCTTAAACTATTCTTATTTGTCTCTCTGTTAAATTAGGAATAAAACAGCATGTTATTTACTACAGGTGATTTTTGATTTTGAAAGAGAAATTTAACTATGTTGGGTCTCCATTCAGATAGTAACCTAAGCAGTAAAAGTATACCATAAATACCCAGGAGATATCCGTAGAATAAATTAATTAGGAGTTTTATTACAGAGTCACATTGCATAAAGATATAAGCACTGCATGCATTGCAGAAAGAAAGAGGACAATATAACCAAGCTAGAATTTTTGCAGGAGTATATTTTTACTCCAATGCTGGCAATCCATGTAGCAAATAAAGAATGCCAATTAGCCAACTCAGGCAGTCTTATTTAGGTGCAGTGCCTGTTACAACATCCTCTTTCCAACCAGTTGCTTCCCATTAAATTTATTTTGAAAGAACTTCACTCCAATTTATTAGCAGACAATGAGAAATTGTTTCTTCCCTATGAAGCTCTTTGTGTTATGTTCATAATACACAACACCTTTAAAGAGTTTGGCACAATTCTGGCACTGTCTTATTATGGGCCAGTTGTAAGCTTTCACTGCAGATGAATAGAAAGCAGAGAGATGTGATTGCAAAGCACAGCCAAAAAAGACAAGGTTTATAGCATACCTTACCAAGAATTCAAGTTACTAAGCTCCTTCATTCTTTGGAAAATAAAGACTTGTTTTAAGTGACTAACATAAATTTCACAAAAAAAGCAAAACCATTTGACTGGAATGTAACTTATTCAATATTAAAAGAATAATGAAAATCCATCTTGTTTCTCTACCTGGACATACCTGGCCACCCCTGAGATTTCATTTCCGTTGAAAACAATGTCTAAAAAGATTTCACAAACAGAAATATCCTAGTGTGTTTTTTTAAAGGAATTACATACAGGTCCGTGTGCTGTGTATTTTATATGGCAAGGACAGTACATGAATCAGGAAAGGGAGGTAGAGAAGCAAGATGAACCCTTGATGGCTTTATACTAAAAAGAACTTTACCCATAAACACAGTCGCTCTAGACATAAGAGGTTTGTGTATATTTTGGGTATTTTTTCTTAGTATCTGTCTTCATTACTTTGAAGAGTAGAAAAAAATCTACTGGCATTATTTGGGGCACCTATAACATTATGTCGTATCTGCACCAAGCGACCTCAAGGGCCTGGACCAATTGCTCTTTGCTTTGTGTCGTGGTTTAACCCCAGCCAGCAACTAAACACCACGCAGCCGCTCACTCACTCCCCCCCACCCAGTGGGATGGGGGAGAAAATCGGGAAAAGAAGCAAAACCCGTGGGTTGAGATAAGAACGGTTTAATAGAACAGAAAAGAAGAAACTAATAATGATAATGATAACACTAATAAAATAACAACAGCAATAATGAAAGGATTGGAATGTACAAATGATGCGCAGTGCAATTGCTCACCACCCGCCGACCGACACCCAGCCAGTCCCCAAGTGGCGAATCCCTGCCCCCACTTCCCCGTTCCTATACTGGATGGGACGTCCCATGGTATGGAATACCCCGTTGGCCAGTTTGGGTCAGGTGCCCTGGCTGTGTCCTGTGCCAACTTCTTGTGCCCCTCCAGCTTTCTCACTGGCTGGGCATGAGAAGCTGAAAAATCCTTGACATTAGTCTAAACACTACTGAGCAACAACTGAGAACTTCAGTGTTATCAACATTCTTCGCTCTGAACTCAAAACATAGCACTGTACCAGCTACTAGGAAGACAGTTAACTCTATCCCAGCTGAAACCAGGACACTTTGATACAGCTAGAAGTTGTTGAGCTCAATGCAGGACTGACAGGGTAAAATTCTAGAGTCTGTGTTATACAGTAGGTCAAACCAGATAATCACAATTATCTTGCTAGCACTGTAGATATGACTGAAACCAAACTAATGGCTAAGATAAGAAGTAGTTTCTCTGTATTAGTGGATGTAAAAGCAGCCTGCTATTAATAGCTACTTGGTTTTAGGAAGAGAAGATGAAATTAAATATGCTTCCTGGAATGACACTTTGGAGGAAGATCTCCAGGATCCAGCAAGTGAGGGACCAGCCATGTGCCTGAACCATCTACAGCTATGTTGGTTAAAGCAAGAGGAAACATGGTGATACAGGGGATCACTTTTCTTCCTTTAAATTGTAAGGATGACTTTTACTTTTATAAAAACATCCAGGAAAGTAAACCCTCAGTAACAAAACACATGACTTCTCTTGGAACCACTTGCTATCTTAGGAAAACAATCTGGTCTATATAACAGGATCACATGGAAAGCACATTAGCTTGTGAAGGAAATAGAGATGTTTTATATTGTCAAGTAGCAAATTACATTTAGATAATTCAAACAAGTCTGGCCTGTTTCTCTTTTTGGTAGAAATCTCTGACATTTTGCTTTTCTAATGTGTGATGGTAAACAGGAAGAATAAAGGCCAGAAGAAATGAGCAGCCTGAAGCTGAAGCCACAACAACCTTTTGATGTCATAGAACTACAGTCTACATTCCTAAAGGAGATGTCAGAGCAAATCAAAGAACAGTTGAGGAGTCATACACTGAAAAGTAGGCAATGATGTGTATTGCAAGGTTTTTGTTTTGCTTTGCATCATTTATTGAAACAAATTCCAACATTTAGCTGGAAAAGCTGCTCTTCAGTCAAATAGCTCTCGCTCTGAGAAACATTTGCCTGAGTTACTTTCAACTTCCATCTCCTTGCTTTCATCAATTTATTTCTATTCTCTAATTTTACTTTAAATCATTCTTTGTCCCTGTCAGTAATCATTACTTTCAAATGAAAAGACCACTATAGATCCCATGGTTTGTTAGTCTGTTTATCTAGTTTAACTAGTCCCTCATAAGTTGCTCCATCCTATAAGCATTTTACTGTTTTCTCTAAACTTTATCCAGTCTGAGGGGGATTACACCTTTGCAGCTTTATGTGATAGCTGGCTGTTAGTGACAGGCTAGTGACCAGAACCTTATGGAAAAAAAAAAAAAAAAAAAAAAGAAAAGAAAAATGAAGAGCCCCTGGAATATTGATAAAACGAGTTTATAAAAACAGTCCACATACTTGGGGAGTACTTGCAAGGCAGTTCTTGGCAAACTGTATTCATTACCTTAATATCCTGGAGTATGTGTACAAATACAGCATAACATCTACATACTAAAAGAATAATGCATAGAAAAAACAGTCTCAAGCCAATACATGCAATACTATTACTATAAGGTGCATTATTTCAAAACAAACTGAGTTGATTTATTAAGTCAACATGTAAGCCAAGACTCTTTGCTCTCCAAAGCCAGGTATTTTCTATTCTGAATGTTCTTATAGAAAAGTGTTCACAGAAAAAAAACCCTCCAAAATCCAAAAAATGTGCTGCACAATCAGAACTCTGGTCCCTAATGTTTCAAAATTCAGTATTTTTAATTCCTCTTTGAGGTCCCCAAAATACCTTTTTGGCTCTAACTTCCATTTATTAAATGGCACTTTAACATTTTCAAACAAATTTTGAAGTGATGAAAACCTCAAGCTAGTGTCAAGGTCACTCAAATATCTAGAGCATGGATGAGAAAGGACACTTTCTGAAGAAGGTTCCATTCATTTGTGTTACAAGACTACGTTAAGAATCATTTTATAATGCTGCATTTGCCTCTCCATTGACTACAAGGAAGTTTTCATGACAAACTCACGGGATGGTGTTTATGTTACTGGCACCCATATTTAGTTCCTTAATGTCTATAAACAATTTTTATCTGCAGTGGAATGTTGTCTTCAGGTAAATGAAATACCAAGACAATAATTTACTGCGGTATATAAACTCCTATAATTTATTGAAGAACCTAGGTGACCTAAGAGTCAAAAGCTCATTTTCCAAAGGGCCTAAAGTATTGAAAAAAAAAAAAATCTAATTAATCAGAAACTACTTTTATCTAGAGGACAACCTAAGACTGAAGAGTTCCTCATATGCTCAATGGTGACTATTTGGACTATTTCAGGGATAACATATCCTTCAAAAAGCTGTGTTTCTGGGTAGGTAGGCTAATAGATAGATAGGCAGATAGATAAAGGATTTACCCTGTATTTCAAACATGCCAGTAAAACAATCTACATATTACTGATCTTAATATATGCAAATACTTAAGTTTAAATTATATTCTTCATTTTTTATGAAGACTAAGAGTCAATCATTTCACACCTACGGGCTGGTCAGCTGAGTCAGTAGCTTCTGCAACTTCACAGTTAGCTGTAGCCTAGGTTAATTCATCTAATTTTGCACTCTCATCCAATTCTGTTGCCTTTCCATGTTTCTTGCATGTTAAACAACCAAAAATCCAGAACAGACCCTCTGTTCATCTTCTACACTTTCCTTTTCTTCAGACACATTTTTCTGAACTTCATCAAAAGTTTTTAAAAATACAATTACATTGTATGGCTATACTTTCTTTCTGCACACACTCAGTTACTCTTCCAAGGAATTAATTAGAACAGTCTTTTGACAAAGCCTTCCCTTTAGAATAACTATGTTGACTCTTCCTTTGTGAGAATGCATTATATTTTCAACCATTCTAGGCAGTGTAAAGGCAGACTTCCTGGTCTATAATTCTTTGAATCATCTTTAAAATCTATTTTAAGGAAGTTGCATTTTTCATCTTCCATTCTTGTATTTCCAAAAGCATCCTAAGCCATAGGATACCCATTGTTTTAGCATTTTGATAATTTTAATTTTCAGCTCCTTCCTGGGCTAAAACCCCATGGTCCCAGCAGTATGCAACTATTAATTTAATCAAATTCCTCTTTTATGGCACTTTGAATTTAGACAGTTTCCCTGACGTGTTCCCTGTAGAGAAAAAACAAATCTTCCAACATTTCTGTACAGCAGAAAGTGAAGCAGACAACTAATTAGAATTTAACAATAATTTTATCTTTTTCAGTGGCCCTTTTTTTGTATCTTGCTCATCTATTAACTCCTTCCAGTGACTCTTTGAGAAGATGTGCTTAAAAAAATACTCATTTTTTTCTCCATTAAAACCTTTAGCAGGCATTACCATAGTTATATATTTAAATTGTCAGAGTTTATGGACATCTACATATTTCTTGCTTGGAAACAGTACTAACTTACTGTAATAAAATATTTTGCTCTTCTAGTGATTTTTAAAAATATTTCTACAAAACTAGTTTCTTGATTTGTATGAATTTTATTCTTTGAACTTCAATATTTCTGTGATGTTTTTTTTTCCCCCACTCTTACAAGGATATGAATTTTACCACATTATGATCTCTACATCACATCTAGGTTCTATGCATTGGTCAGGACTAATTTAAGAGAGACTTTATGCAATTTTCTGATTATTTTACATCACCTCTTGCATCTACCCCATCTTGATATGGGTTGACGACTATGTGTTCAGTTTGCTTTCACTAACATTATATTATATCATTCCTATGCAGATTACAGCAATATCCCATGGATTTTCTTTTTTCTACTAATTCCTTAGAAGTATGATGCTCTAATTTCTTCATTTATAAGGAGGGTTCCAGTTTATCCATATAAATCATTTACACGTACATATTACTCGAATTCCATAAACAGAATAAATTCCTTGTCTCAAAGAAAGACCAAAGAATGATATGGAAATAAGTATGGTAAACAATTAAATATAGCCAAAAAGAAATGTTCCTCTAAAATGCATTGTTAACTCATGGAACTCATTGCCTGTAGATAAACCAAAACCTAAATATGCAGTCTTGGTAGAAGCTATGGTTATAGTTCATTTATAATGTATACATAATCACAGTTCAGGACATGAGAATAAATAAACAAATATTAACTAGATAGTCCCAAGAAAAATAAACTGTGCTATTGGCCGATAACTCTGGAAGAGTGGACTACACTTCTCCTGAATTTCTGTCTCTCTACCACCATGCACAGACCATTAGTCTTTATTAAACACCAAATCTGAAATTAGACAAAGAAAACTTCACACAAATGTGAAAGTATTTTTAACTAGTTCAGAGCAAAACATGATGACACATTCATCTACCATTTCAATCAAACATAATTTTGTTCCCTCATGACTAATGACTGATTAGTGAATTGCTTTTATGCCAAAATAACTGTTTCTAAATACGTTCTTAAATAGATATAATGATTGCAAAAAATTATAACAGGAAAAAGGGAGCATATATCAACAACAGTGTTCCAGATTTCTTTCAGCCCATGTATATATTGACTTGTGAAGACAATACAGAAAGTTTTAGGGGAAGAGTTCAATAAAAATTTGTCACTGGGGAGAAAAAGGAACTAATTACTTGAAATCTCTAATATTTAGTGCTTCTCAGAAAATATTTTGGAATAGCGAATCTCATCAGATAGCGTTATCTGCAAAGATACTTTCTCAGCTCTGTTTTGTTTGTTATTTAAATTCTCTAGAAAGAGAGCTACTGGAGTTCAGCTGAAGTTAAAATTGGAGATGGGCATGAAGGGTAACAAGAAAGGTTTCTATAGAAACACAAGCAACACAAGGAAGATGAAGGAAAATGGGGGAACAGTGACAAAGACATGGAAAAGCCTTGTTGTAGCGTGACTTTGCTTTCTCAATCTTTATAGGCAAGGTCTGCTCTCTAGCCTCCCTCATCCCTACGATGAGTAGCAGACAGATTCCAGGGGTGGAAGTGCTGCCTACAATACAGGAATACAAAGGTAGAGACCACTTCAGTAAATTGGATGCACACAAGTCCATGGAACTGGATGGGATGCATCCAAAAGTGCTTACAAAGCTTGCAAATATTGTAGTGAGACCTCTCATCTTTGAAAGGCCATGGTGTCAGGAGAAGTCTTGATAACTGAAAAAGACAAACTTCACATCCATCTTCAAGAAGGGTAAGAGGAGGATCTGGGGAACTGCAGGGTGGTCTTCCTCATGTCAGTCCATGGCAAGGTTATAGAGCAAATAAAAAAACCAAAAGCTCACAGTTCACAAATTAGAGGGAGCTGTTGATCCACTGATAGGCATGGCTGTCATTCATAGAAATATTGACAGAATGGAGAAATACACTGACAGAAACTTCAGGAATTTCAAGGAAGGCAATGCAAACTCTGGGACCTTGGGAGGAATAACCCCATGCAACAGAACTGGTTGGGGACTGACTGGTTGGAAGCAGGCTTGCAGAGAAGGAGCTGGGGGTCCTGATGGACAAGTTGAACAGGAGTCAGCAGTGTGCCCTTACAGCAATGAAAGTAAACCATATACTGGTCTGCATTAGTAGGAGTGTAGAAAGAATTTTAAGGAAAGTGATTCTTCACTTCCACTGGGTATTATGAAAGCACATCTGAAGTACCATGTCTGTTTTGGGCTACCCAGTAAAAGAGAGACATGAACAAACTGAAGTGAGTCCGGTGGAGAGTCATCAAGATGGTCAGGGGACTGGAGCACATGATGTGTATGAACAGGATGAAAAAGCTGTTTTCAGGTCAGGAAAGGGGCTAAGGGGCAAACCTAGCTGACCCTCTTCTTAAATGGATGGTTATAGAGAAGCCAGAGCCAGACTTTTTTCAGAGCTGAGCAGCAAAAGGCAAAGGCCAATTAACACAAGCTGCAGCAAGGGAAATGTGATTAGATGTCAGGAAAAAAAAAAAGTTACCATGAATTCGTGATCAAGCACAGGAACAGGTTGCCCAGAATATATAAACCACTAATGCTTATACAAGTGTTGCAAATGCTTCCTCTACTCAACAAATGTCCCCTAGTGTAGACCACATCTTTTGATGTTTGACTGGTCAGTCATTGGTGTCTCTGCTTCAGACACTCAGCTAGTATAAACCACATTAGAAAGTTACCTTAGTGTAAATTAAGCTAATCGTTTGATAGGAGTGACAATTGTTTCATATTTCCAAAGACAACTAGTTGGCAAGAGTCAACTCAGCCTAGTTTACCTCATTCTTTCCTCCCAACTATTTTTTTAAAATACTGATTGTAGATCTTGGCAGGTGAAGACAAACTATTTCAGTCTGGAAAATTCATACTGTGGAACTGCCAAGAAGCTGAAAGAATGTGAGAAAACTGAAGAAACTATTGAAACAATCCAAAATAAATCAGCTTCATATTAATTAACCAAGGACATTCAACATGGCAGAAGGGGACACTAGTGTGCATTAAATCCTAATAGTCCGTTCTGTTTTAGAAAATAAATAGTACATTTTTTGTCAACATCTTTTGACAGCTGTTAGTAGATTATCAGGGGATTAGATTTTCGAAGTTTGTTGACAAAGTATTTGTTTCACAGGGTGAAAAGTGTCTGAAAGTTTAATTGCCTATCTTTTGTCTTCTAAATCCTTTATTCTTGGACTGGTTTGCAAGACAATGGACCTATAAACAACAATCTGAAGACAGCAGTGCCAGGGCCCTGAGGGCACTAGGAGACTTGACTCTCCCTGCCCATCTCCCCCAGGACCCCACTTCAGCCAGCCTGGGGCCATCAGGCCCGGCCCTGTAGGATGCGGTCTCCAGCTCCGCCACAGCTCTGCTCTGCCCCGCCATGGGCCCTGCTGAGCTGGGCCCACCCGTGGGCTGCCACCCCAGCCTGGCCCCACGGAGGTGCCCGATGCCCCGGGCTGGAGCTGCCCCTGGCTGGGGGCAGTGGGATCAGGCCTGGCTGCGACGCCCTGACCTGCAGACCCCACAGCTCCCGTCCTCCAGCGAGCCACTGGTCCGCACAACGCCTTGACAAGCAGTTGTACTAACATGGATATTTTTTTTTGCGTGTGTCCGTGTTCATGACCCACGAATTTAAGGAATCGGGGAATGCAATGCACAAATGCAGTCCCTGGAGAACCTGCTCCCATGTGTTCTGTGGTATTTGAGGACGTACGCGCATACTTTCGTGTTACAAATTTTGTTTGTGTTGCAAGTTGGAAGTAACCAGTGCAGATTTAGAAAATATTCAGAGATTTTTATTTCCTCACAGCCGAATAATTTAAAGTTTTACAGGCACAAAATCGTTTATGTATAGCTGGAATTTTGGCAGCAAAATTCAAAACCCAATTATCTACATAAAGCCATGCAAATAACTTCTCTATTGAATGCCTTCTATGACCTTCACTCATCTTCATCATTTTTCTCTAAGACATTTGAGATTCACTTTTCTCTAGACAGAAGGCTTTTGTAAAGATCTGTAAGCGGTGTTTTGCCAATATATCTGTATTTCCCATCTGAAAGCAATCTACCTGCCCAATTAAAACAGAAGTTCATACTAAATCAATATTAGACGTTAATATTTTTCTCTTACTGAAATAAGCAGCCTTCTGCTTCAAGTAACACAAAACACACACCATGACTCAGATTGTATTTGAATTACTGGTTCAAAAAAGGAAAGCAAAATAAAAGCTATATTTACAAAACTACTGGAAGTACGACCTCATTTTCCACGGCAGCTCATGTGTTGAGACACTCATCCAAGACAAGGTCACCATGGAGTCTAACAGAGAGTCTTGAACTTGCTTTAGACGCGACTCAACAGATTTGTCTTGACCTAAAACCAAGTCTTTGCACTCTTCAGAGTATTTCAGTTCAGGATCCTGCTCAAGTTATCCAGCAAAAACAGATGATCCCAGCCAACAGCAATGAGACCCTCTGTGCTGGGATGCCTGTTCCCAAAGAGGAGTGGATAGAGCACAGCCAAAAAAAAAAAAATAAAAAAATTATCTCACCATTAGTAGGAAAAACCTGACAGTACAGGGTGTCTTGTCTAAGCTCATCTCACCCTAAACTGATTTTAGCTTGTTTAGCGGTGATAGTAATTCCCTAGCAATCAGGTACTTATTGCTTGAACTCGATCTAGCTTCATTTTGGCTGATAACAAGTGGTTATTCAGTATGGATTGAATTGTCTATGACTCTAAACTAAAATGTGGCATGGAAGAGAGCAGATAAATGGTGATACCAGAGCTCTCGGCCTATAAATACTAATCCTAAAAAAACCCAAAACCCAACCCCCAAAACTCAAACCAAGGCTTAATAGTCCTGGCCACTTCTAAACTAAACTTGAGCACACCTCACATTGATCGCCCCCGTTCTCAAACACACATCTTCCAGAATCTGACTCCTAACCTAATCACTTTGCTAAAAGGTAGACTGAAAGTTGTTTCATGTTCTTCCTTTCTCTAAGCATCAAAACACAAATAAATACTGCAGGATACATTTCAGTTTTGACAAAAACAAAAGAACAAAACAAAACCCGAGTAATCATTACGTTGATTCATCATTATAGACTTTTCTTTTTTTTTTTTTAATGCCACCACAGAACAATCTACTATACTACTTTAGGTTCAACATATAACTTCAATTCAATAAATTCCATGACATTTACTTTGTACTTCACCACCAAACAGACGTGACCAACCTGACTCTTCCTTACTCTAGTATGAGAAATGGCTGGGCGCATATCTTTGTTTTCCATGCATATAGGTGAACAGATGACTGGCAATCAATATACAGGGTGTGCTACTGTCTCGTTTTCTTGAACCTCTCCCTCTGCAATGAAGAGAGCCACCTCCAGAACCTTTTCCAGATTAAAAACCATTCAGCAAAATCTAGTGAAATTAGTAAATAATTCAAGGGCAGTTAAAAATATGTTTTGTGGTAGCCTTACTGGTTAGCAAACAAATAAAACATTCTCAGCTCCAGTTGAGCTGCTACGTTTTTCTCTTTCACTCATGTCAGCAACCCAAGGACAGTGCATACACTTTCATGTAGACCCAGTTCACGGAATCACTGAAGAGTTGAGGTGGGAAGGAACCAGTGCTAACCAGATGGGAAGGATCACCTCCCTCAACCTGCTGGCAATGCCCTACCTAATGCAGCCCAGGAGGCTGTTGGCCTCCTTTGCCGCAAGGGCCTGTCGACTTGGTGTTCACCAGGACCACCAGTTCCTTCTCTGCAAAGCTGCTTTCCATCCAGTTTGTGAAAGACATTCACTTCCCATGTAATTACTTGAATAACTTCATGGGACATCTCTGCTGTCAGTGTGGGTCCAGAATAAAACCAAGAAATGGCAGCATGGGACTCTGCTGAGTGATCAGAGTATTCATCTGTTGAGGGAAGGAACTGCGTGCCAGTATAGCTTAAAACAAAGTATTACCTTATAATTCCCATTTGCAATTGTAATTCCCATTTGCAATGTTCAAATCTCTTTGCTTTGACTGTCATACATCTGGAAAGCTGTGAAACAATGAACCCAAAAGAATGAAACACTGAGGAATGGCATATATCTGGATGCATGGAAGAATTTTGATAGTAGGACCTTAACAGCATGTCTCAGTTGTCAGAAAAAAGAGGTTAGGAAGAGAACCTTACTTCACAAGTGGCCTAGAGAGCTTGACATAAACCAGTGGGCTCAAACACAGCAAACAGGTAAGTAAATAGCACACGGATTTTGTCTGGGACTGTGATATTTTAATTGAACTACCCTGTAAGAAAAGCGCTCACCACAATGTAGCGAACACTGCCAACGTAGCAATTACTTTCAGTTATATTTTTTCCTCATAAAAGTTGTCAACTTACCTCTAAAATGTAAACATATCATAGCATTCATAAGTCTATGCCTCAGACCCAATTTAGTCTCAATCCTGAAAAGCGATTAATTTAATCTCATTTTTAAATCTGCAAGCTCGGTGAGACATTAAAGCCCGTTTAGCGAATTTATAAGTGAAACTCATTCAATGAGGAAAGGCACCTATTTGCTTGTGCTTGTAACTCTAACCCCATCTCAGAAACGGCTGAATGACACTGTAACCAGAACAAAGCTGGGCTGGGCACTGAACAATGCACTGAACTACACCTTAGCACGCATGCACTGCACCGGTGTCGTGGTTTAACCCCAGACAGCAACTAAGCCCCACACAGCCACTCACTCACTCCCTGCCCTGCAGCAGCGTGGGGGAAGAGAATTGGAAGGGTAAAAGTGAGAAAACTCGTGGGTTGAGATAAAGACAGTTTAATAGGTAAAGCAAAAGCCACGCACACAAGCAAAGAAAAACCAGGAATCCATTCCCCACTTCCCATGGGCAGGCAGGAGTTCAGCCATCTCCAGGACAGCAGGGCTCCATCACGCCTAATGGGGACTTGGGAAGACAAACGCCATCACTCCCAACGTCCCCCCTTCCTTCTTCTTCCCCCAGCTTTATATACTTTATATTCTGAGCATGATGTCATATGGTCTAGAATATTCCTTGGGTCAGTTGGGGTCAGCTGTCCTGGCTGTGTCCCCTCCAACTCCTTGTGCCCCCCCAGCCTCCTCGCTGGTGCGGTGGGGGGAGAAGCAGAAAAGCCCTTGGCTCTGGGTAAGCCCTGCTCAGCAGGAACGAAAACATCTCGGTATTATCAGCACTGTTTCGATCACAGATCCAAACCATAGCCCCTTACTAGCTATTATGAAGAAAATTAACTCTATCCCAGCCAAAATCAGCACAACTGGGTACAACTAATGGTATAATACAGAGGAATTAAAAGCCTGTCTCCCTCCCCATGTGCAAATAAACACCATATTTAAACAGTCACAAGCAGTTCAGAATCTGGTTCTTAGTACTTCCATCTTCATTACAGTCACATTTCTGCTTCTAGAGCCAGATCTCATCAGATTCTAAATAATTCTGATTATGGTAATTTCTATATTTTTCAAGACCTTTGCAATTCTGTAGTTATTGATGTTAACTACAAAAAGAATAATCCTCAATTTCTCCAGTAATGAACCACTGAGTTATCCCACGATATTATCTCCCCAGACCCTGAGGGTGACTTTGAAAAGAATGTTAGTTATCTCTAATGGAGATATGTAAACAGATGTTATATTTGCCATCTGATCAAGCTTTTCAGAATGATCATTAAAGTCACTTACCCATATGGAACATCATATGTACCTACTGTTTAACTGGGCAAAGCACATTCATTGGACTGAAGAAAATATACAATCTGTGATAGCTAAGGAAAGACTACGAATCTGAACTTTCTTTTCTCCATTATCTTCTGGAAACAAATTAGGGTTATCTGAATGAAACTGTTTTTAAGACCTCTATCTCATCTGCACCAGAACAGAGAGCGTGTGCCAACAATCAGGAAGATCTTACGGTTAAACTAACTAAATCATTCCCTTGCCTGCTGGCTTTGACCCCATCTTCTGCCAAAGTGTTTCTATGTTCTGCTGGGGAAGCTATTTAAAACAACATTATCACATGTGGTATTGCATATGCCTAATTTTCTCACCATTCAATTTGAAAACATTGGGTCTAATTTGCAGCAAGATCAAAACAACCAAAAAAATGCAGCTGGTGTCAACCTGAATTTTCTTATATACTTCATGTGCTTTATAAGGCTGAGCAAATCCTGAAATATCAAGCATGAATAAATCAAGCATCCAAGATCAGTGTGAAGGTGGGTTTAGGTTTTAGGTTTGTTTTTTGTTTGTCTTTTTTTTTTGTTATTTCTCTGTGCTCTAGTTTGCCCTAGAGTTTGTTATCCAAGTGATCCTGTTTCCCCTCTCCCTGCCAGTTTCCAGCTGTACTCCCCTTACCCTTTCTTCCCCAGAATCCATCTAGACAGATGGATTTATATAACCACTAATGCCCAGTTTCTAAGCTACTTGGATTCAAAATGTAGCTGTGTTAACACAGTGCTGTTCCCAAGATAATACAGTCTGTTTCTCAGTTTGGCTTATTATTCTGGGGCATAAGAAAGAGAGAGTATGTGCTTTCAGTTCCAGTGCACAAACAGATCCAAGGATGGAGCACTTGTTACAGCGAAAGGCTGACTTCATCTTGGAGATAATCATGCTTAATCCCTGGGAAAACAGTACCCATGTACTTTGGTTAGCAGGAGGAGCAGAAAGAACCTTCAGCATGTGCAAGAAAAATTAGCTCTTTGAAGACTTTATTATTATCTCTAGTAAACATAGAGAGAGAACTCTGTGAACTCTGGATTGTAACTCAGCCAAATTTGTTTGCATTTTCAGAAGGACTACCCTTAATGAAAGTCATCTGGCTCTTCTAGAAGTGCTGGAATATCAGGAATACAGAAACGAATTCCAGGCTTAGTTATTTTTGAAAATAGATAATGTCTTTTCACTCCCTAATATCAGTCCATAAATTACTAAATCATTCTGCCTAAAACTGTGAAAACACAGAAACAAAGGACTGGATCAATTAGCCTGAGACACAGAAACACAGCACGGAAAATTTTAGCTTAACATGTAAATTTGTCAAAGTTACAGACTGAAAAGTGATTGTATAGGTAGAATCAAGCAATTCTAATAGTAGTAGGTGTTATCAGCTCTGCATACCACACTCGGTTGTGATGGCTACGACAGAATAATTATAATGACTTCCTCCAGTTAAGTAACTTTGGTTTGTACTAAATCTCTAATTTACCCTAATCAAGCTTTTTCCTTGATATACACTTATAACAAATGTTTCCTATATAAAATAGATAATATGTTTGTTATAGCATCAGTAATATAAAAAGAAATGTTGACTTTTTTTCTAAATCCACTTGATTCAGGTTCCCAGGGCGTGCTGCATCGGTACGGGTTCCTTTGTCCTCCTCGCAGCTGCTCCTACTGGTTCTGCTCTCCTCCACCTCCACCTTTCCCTCCTTCACTCTCCACATCAGCCTGTTTCAGCCTCCATTCCTCAAGTTTCTGGTTACAGTCCCATTCCCCTGGCTCAGACATCTTGACACTTACATTTTACTCTGTTTCTGCTATTATAACTATTTCTGTCATAAGAGAAGGGCATTTCTCAAGCCTCCTTCTTGCTCACATTTAGATACTGTTACAGATACTGAGAAACACATTGTCATACCTTTACCAAGAGATTCTCTAATGAAAATTAAGTTAGCACTTCTGTTACAAGGTGCTTCAGCATCTGACTGAGGGTTGATAAACGTATTAAAAGGAATATATGCTAGCCAAGACACTTTTAAAAACAGCTTGGATGGTGCTGTAAAGGGGAAACCAGTCACCAGACTGGATCTAGCAAATTCATGTTAATTAATTTTTGTACTTCATTAAAGAAACTAGGATTTCCAATTTAATAGGCCTTGGATTTTACTTCCCATCCTTGTCCTGTGGCAGTCCAGAGTCTAAGTATCTTAATGACAGTATGCAACCAATTAGCACAATTTCATTTATTATACTCATGTTGATATTAAAGTAATGAGATCAAGTGCATAGTAAAAAAACCCAGCAAATAAACATGGGTTAGACGTAAAACACATTACTTCTTTTAGAGCCTTTAAAATACAACTTTTTTGAAGGATACCTTTCAATATGGACAAAGGATGGTTACCATTAAATACACATTATCGATCACCCTTGATGTTTGTTTTGAGCAGATTGCTGATGTTATAACTCATTCCAAGATAAGTCTATGTTATTGTAACTGCTACACTTGACTGATGATAATTTTTCCCCCTACTGAATATTCTTAATGACAACATCAGATTTCATTTTATTGTGCTGTTAGTAACTAATAAAAACAATAAACAACAGAGTATGAGTTTCCAAACAAAAAGCTGCTGCATTTAGTGAGTCTGTACTGGCAAAGTCTCTGCAGTAGTAGGTGTTAAGAGCTGACCTTCAGCAAATATGGAACAAAACAAGAGACAAAAGTCTGTGCTGTGCCTCTGAGAGATTGTCTACATAGCACAGGCATCAGTAGAAGGAGCTACTGCTCAAATCTGAAGCACGATAATTGCCTGGCACTAGCTCCCTGTGTGCTTTTGTGCATCCAGGTTAAACCCCACTGCCAAGGGGAAACTGCAGAAAGGCGCTGGGAAGGTGGCGTGATGTTGTTCATGTAAGGAGCCAAGCAGTCCGCAGGAGCTGCTTTGGGCCATTTCCCAGTTCTTTGAGACAGAATCCATAAGCCTGAGGTGTAGCTTTGGTCAAATTTAGTCTCTCATACCAGAGCCCTTGCTACAGGAAAATTCTCTGCAACTTGCAGTAGTATCCCTGCCTGCTTATGGGCAGTGACACTGCATGTAATACCCAAAGCCCACAGCTATGCTATGTTTGGGATAACATATTTTAGTACACTAGGCTCTCCAGCAGCCCTGCTTTCGGCAAGATTCCTCATGCCAGCATTTGCAAGCATCCCCAAGACTAGGATCTTGCCGACTTCCTAGCTCAGTGGAATCCTGTCCCCCCTACAAGTGATGTGGAGTTTTGTAGAGGTAGAATCAAGCGATTCTAGTAGTAGTAGGTGTTATCAGTTCTATGTTTTTTATCAGGTCTATGTTTTTTTTAAAGTTCTGAGGGTTGTCAGCCCAGAGTCAGGGGCTATAAAATCCAAATAGAAAATCCTCATCTACTGCACTTCCAGAACACAAATTTAGTTTCCCCATGGTATCAAGCAAGCTTTTTACACAAAAGAAATTTAAGAATACTTTGAAGTCCAGACTTCTCAAATTAAGTTTTTTTCCTTACTAATAGTTAACACTTGATGTGAAAGCCATTTTTAAATTCTTTTGATCCCAGTCAATGAATTATGGCAGATTATTAAGAACAGGTCTATTTACACAAAGTGTGTTTACATTTAAATTAACCTTATTTAAATGCAACTTTGATTATTTTTAATGCTAATATACCAATTTTAAAATTCCTTATTAATTTCTTTTCTGACCAAATACATTTAAAAAGGGCAGCCTTGAAATAGTTTTCAAAATAATGGATACAAGTCTGAATAAATTTTGCAAGAGTACAATCAAGCATAATGACTCATTAAGAGCAGTGTCAAACAATTAAAAATATAAAACCTGACACTTTCCAAGATGGTCTTAGTAAATAATATTATCTTTGCTATAAATTTATTTTAAAAGTGACTTTAATGAGTGAACCATCTTCCCCCCCCTTCTGAAGAGTCCTTTAGAGTGTTGCTCCTAAGTACCAACACAATACGTAAATATTTAAGGTTCATATTAGCCCATCAGCCGCCTGAAACAGTTTCAATGAATACAGAGAATGCCCTTGTGATAGAAACTCTCCAGGTTTCAAAAATAACATTGAAAATACAACAACTTCATCTATCTAATTTTGCATATAACTACCTGCATATGCCAGCTTGTGTCCCCTTAGTTAATGTTCACTGATTGTACAGACACTCAACCCAGACCAAAACAGACACATTATGAAAATATATTTTCAAGTGATTGCATACTTGAAAAGGTCACTGTACAGACTACAAAGCACTACAGGAATCACACACACACACAAAGGATTAAAAATTAAGCAAAAAACCCTTGTATTTTTCAATATTGTACACTTGGCCTAGGAATATGTTTGCCTGCAAAACTACTACACCTACTACAGTAAGAGAAATATTTTCAAAAACATTTATGAAATTTAGAAACCCATATCACATTCCTAAATGTTTCCTCCAAAATAAATAATTACTGATAAGTAATTACTGATTATATTTCCTCACTTGGCTTCAACATTTTCTATACTTTAGGATATTCACTTCCTATTCCTCCACAGACTGCAAGAATTAAACCAAGAATGGAAGTTTTTGGAAGTTAACTGTTGAGATCAGGCATGTGGTTCAAAAAAAAAAAAAAAAAAAAAAGGAAAGTGTGCAAAAGAGCTAAATATAACTTGCAGTTACATTGTATCTTCATAAAAAAGGAAAAATCCTGGCACAGAGTAACCTAATATACATTAAGCAAAGCACTGTAGATCAGGGCAAGGAAGGATGAAATCAGTTCCCAGTTACTAGCAACAGAGAAAAAAATAATGCCAAATAAATTAGAAAAGATAATAATGACAATAAGTGGCCTAAAAATTCCTAGATAAACTCAATAAAATCAATAGGATAAGTTAAATAGCAGAGCAATTATGTCTTTTTGGAGACCTTTTTTCAACATCAGTCTCAGCAGTTTTCTCCTTTTCTGGGCTCAACTAAGGCCAGCTGAACCAAACTGGAGACTCAGATTTGTAAAGAAAAAAATCAGAAGGAAAACCGCACAGCTGACATCCTGACAACCACTACAAGAATTTAAGCGTTGGAACAGGTTGTCCAGAGAGGTTGTGCAGTCTCCATCCTTGGAGATTTCCAAGACCAGGTTGGACAAAACCCACAACAACTGCCTATGAAATCAATATTGACCTAGCTTTGAGCAGGAGTGTGGACTAGACTCCTCCCAAAGAGGTCTCTAAAATGTAATCAACAGGGTATATATGCTATGAATCTTAAATACCGATATATGAGTTTGAAACCTTTATACATTTATTTATAGAGAGAATAATATTTAAGATATCAGAGAAGTTTTATGTAGTATACATACATACATAGTATACATATATTAAAATACTCTCCACCCAGCTTGCTGCTTTTCTTTTTTTTCCTTTTTTCATTTCCCTTACCCTTTTTTTCCACAATATTTCGCACTCACAGAGATATTTGTCCTTCTACTTTCTTTCCACTTTATGAGGCTGATCTGGACTGCAAATTCCTGAACTAGATCTCAAATACTTTCTAATTCTTCACAAATTCATTCCATACAATTTTTTGCATTTTGTACTTTTGAGCTTTTTGTATAAGAAAGTTTGCTTTTCTGTTGCCCTGTAGTTGTGTGACTCCCTTTTAAAATTTCAGAGGTGAAATTATGACCACTAGGACAGAACGTTTTTCCAAATATTAAGTATCACACTGAAGCATGTGCTGTGAATAATTTCTGTTTCATTTCAATACAGAGATTAAAGAGAAATTGCATTTGCTCATAAAGGCCAAATCATGCTGCTGGTTTTCCAAGATTAATATCTAAAAGCTCACAACCTTCTTGTTCAGCAATAATGAAGTGATATCTGATTAGAAACATGTGCAAAAGTAATCTAGCTGAAGGAATGAGTCACACAAAGGTGTCAAATCATCAGACAGAGTCAAGTAATCTCGGTGCCAAATTCTAGCTGAAACCAAGATAGATCCAACTGTGCTCTGACTTGGCTAGTGCTTGCACAATAGTTTGAATGACTGGGAATGTGCAACATGCTTTCTCTTTGAATACAAGACAGAGTTCTGTAAAGTATTTGTGCAGACAGAGAGAAAGCATTTCTTTACCCTGCTCTTTCATACTTCTGATCTGACATAACACAATCATTCTCAGAAGTGTGAATATGTTTAAATCTTCAGTTCTCATTCAACATTTTGTATATATTTCAAGCAATGAGGCTCTAAACTTGCTGCAGAGAGTCAAGGAAGTATGAATTCTCCATATCCCACCAGAGTTGTTCCATCATAAACCTGTCAGACAACCTCTTCATAAAAAGAAATTCAGAAGTAGGTAAATATTTAGCAAGATAGTGAAAGTCTATGTTCCAATAGGGTTTCCTCAAGAAGGGTGGTTAAACTATGAATTTCAAACTTTCCCAAACACTCAAACAAGAGAGGATGTACCTTCAGTAAACAGGAAGGTTAATGACTTCAACTGGAAAAAAGTTATAGAGATCAAAACCTACCCCTTTTTCACAAGGTTTTATCATACAGTTAAATCTGAACAAGCAGGGTTTGTTTATTTGACATTTTAATACAAAGAAAAAATTGCCTTAAGGTGTTCTGTAGATGAAGAAAGTAAGATGCAAACAAACCTTGATATGAAAATAGATCATTGCCAGTTGCAGAGATTTCAAGGATTAATAGATCTATAGCTTATGCTGGAATTCTGAAGTCCCAGTGTCTGTTCATAATGCAGTTATTTTAATTCTCCCTAGGTTACCTGTTAATTTTTACGCTGAAGAATGGATGCAGGTACTGAATGACCTGGTCAAAGCTGGTTTACATTGCTCATCTGTGAATCAAGCTAATCTGTAGGATTACTTAATCTACAAGGATTGTGTAGACAGGAAATTTGCAGGTGGTCTATAAAAGACATAAAAAATTATTACTAAGTCCTTCCAGTTATTGGCGTGGTCTGTGACTTTGGCATTATTATCCCTCAGATACCTGATGCATACGGTTTTTACTTATCTCAAAAAGGAAAAAAACACCAATTTCAGGTGCACCATTTCTTCTAAAAGCAAGGGAAATGCTTCAAATTAGAAGAGATTATGATCTCCCAGAACTGCAGTATCGTCACCATGGTTCTGGGCTTGGACCCCAGCTGTATTTCTGGTCATTGTCTCTGTCACCAGAGCCTCTGGGGCAGGTGTATGGAACAAAAACCCTGGAAAGGTACATGCTTTGCTTCCTCTCATAGATCTACCATCCTCTCTTGCTTTTTTAAACTGTTACTTCGGTGCTCTCTGCAATACTCACTCTCACTGTGGAATGGTATCACAGCAAAGGGAGCCCTCTCCTATCATTCCTTCTCCTGGAAACAGCAGGTCACTCTGCAGACAATGGTCTGCCGTGTTTTTGAATACATGAATTGATCTGTCAGTTAAATCCTGCCCACACAAATGCCCCGTTATTTGTCACATTTTCTGCTGCTGTGGCTCATAGGTATTCTTCCTGACACAGCAGTAGAGCCTTACTGGCTATAACTAGATGTTTCTGTTTAAAGACATTTTAATTCTTCATGAAAGATTCTGTTTCACAGTTTTGCATAGGGAAACTGTCAATATATGCCACAAAATGAAGCACAAGGAGGACAAAGGTTTTCTCAAAAATACAACCTAAGGCTGCAAAATAATTGGCTTTGTTTTCTGGGGTTTACTACATTGCCTTTCTCCATAATCCAGGTAAAACCCGATCATTGCTACATCATTTGCAATAGAAAAATAACATATATGATTGTCTATGTTGAAGCTAGTCAAGTAAAACAATGCATTCAGTTAAGCTGTGACCTTCTGTTTATACACTGCTAAAAGCTTCCATCTAAAAGACACAGCAGCCAGCATGTTAATTGTTTTAATTATGGAGTACAAGTAGAATACACAAACAGAAGCCAACTTCACCGTTGCAAAGAGCATTACATTTAGATGACTGAAGAACAATTATAGCAAATTGCTTCAAGGATGACATTATCTGGTGGAAAAATAGGGGGAAAGGAGAAAAAAAAAAATACCCCAATTCCTATACTTCCCCTCAATACATTTCCAGTGGCCTACAACATTCTACCTCTCCAGAAAGAGTCCCATTTCCCACATCTTCTCTCAACTAGAGCTTGTATGCAACTCACCAGTTAAAAAGAAAGGGCATGAAAAATACTTTAGCTAATACTTGACCGTTCTCTATTAAACTAACTGCAGTGGCTACAGAAGCCACAAGATGGCACACTGTTTGTTCCCTGTTTCTCACAGTATAAACAAAAGATTGTGCTAGGAATCAGAAGGATGAACTACTGCAGCTTTATTAGCTCCGTTATCTATTCAACAACAAACACTTTCCTCCGAGTGCAAAGTCTAAGATTTTAATTGCAGCAACTATTGAAGTTTCAGGAAAAAAAAAATATAATTCGAGGGCATCCATCCCTTTACAATCAATCTTTACAAGCAGGACAGTGATCACTTTCACTTTAGTAGATCTCTGTGATCCTTTTTGTCATCCTTAGTATGAACTCCTCCTCCTGCTTTTGTAGACACACTTTCTGGCATCATACAGTGATTTGGTATCACACTTGTTTCCAGGTTCACACACTGAAAACTGTGTCCTGCAGAATGCAGATACAAGAAACTTGGAAGTAAATACCAGCTTTGCTTCTGCCATAGTTCACACTAGACCAGGATGTCCAGCAAGACACTTCTTGAGACAAATAAACATTGGCTATAAAACTCCAAATGTCTCTTCCGAGTGTTTTGCAGGCTAATTTTACTTTTAACACAAAGAATATAATTATAAAATGTATCTATAAACCCCTTTCAAGTAAGGTAGCAAAGCAATACTCCAGCTCCCTTAATAAAAACTCTTTGAGCAGCAATGTTTCTAGGTTTCAAATATTAAAGCTACATTTTATGTGGTGCTTATCTACCACAGTGACAGGATTCTAAAAGATGGTTTCCAATTCAATCCACAGCAGTCCCATCTACTGCTTATTGATGTTCCTAAGCTTGTGTAAAATTATACCGTGTTTTCTTTCCAGTCTGGGAATATTTCTCTGTTTTGGATTTTATTAAACCTAGTAATCTAAAAAGCTTAATTTGTGGTACACAAGTCAGACTGCAGTCAAATACTAGAGAAGAGCTTCATGAGATGAAATGCTGTTCTCCAGCTCTACCCCTTCAGATCTCTTCAGCGGAACTCTTGCACCCTGAAAGGACAGGGCACAGCTACAAGTTCTTACCTTTACTATATTGTTTTCTGGAATCAGTTCTTGAAGTTCACCAGTAAATTGTGTGTGATGAAGTGGTACAGGAACATAAACATTTAGAAAAATCATTTGGTGCGCACTGTTTATAATTACCAAATGTTTCTCATCATTCTTAATGGTGCTAACCCAGGTCTCATGTAATATTGACCTATGTGCATTTAGTATAGAAATAGTCCAGAAATATCTATATGATTAATCACCTCAATATAGTAGATTAAGACCTGTTATTAAGGGAGTTGCAGTTTCTGCCTCCAGAAGACAACTGCTTTGTACATGTGAAACAAAAGAGACATGCTTTTATTGTCTCTCATTCTTTGCCTTTGAAACTCCCTACTTTGACACTTCAAAAAACAAAACCAGAAGGCAAGATGAAGATGATGACAGCAGGGGAAGACTCAGGGAGAAGGGGAAGGAAGACTGTATTTCTTACCACAAGGGTTTGTTATGGCCATGAAAGATTTATGCAGTAAAACAATTATAGATAGTAGTTTCCCTACCTAATGAGAGTAAAATTACATTAAGAAATGGAATATATTTTTCTTCCATTCAATTCTGTAATAAGGGACACTAGTGTTCAACAAACTACAATAGCTAGAAGGAAAGACCTGCTACATCAGGCAACACGGACAGTGGGACTGAGCGCACCCTCAGCAAGTTTGCCGATGACAGCAAGCTGTGTGGTGCAGTTGACATGCTGGAGGGAAGGGATGCCATCCAGAGGGACCTGGACAGGCTTGAGAGGTGGGGCTGTGAGAACCTCGTGAAGTTCAATGAGGCCAAGTGCAAGGTCCTGCACATGGGTCAGGGCAATCCCAAGCACAAGTACAGGCTGGGTGATGAGTGGATTGAGAACAGCCCTGAGGAGAAGGACTTGGAGGTCCTCATATGGAGTAGCCTCAAAACAACACAGATTTTTTTTGTACACAACTGGTGGCACAACATGCTGCATGCAACCAATTGCAAGTCACATGAAAAGGAAAATGCTTAATTTCTGCCCCCCCCCCCCCCCCCCCCCCTTAAAATTACACCCTGCAAAATTTGTGTGGCAGGCACTCAGCTTAAGTTGAGGCTAAATACATGGCACTCTCCACGGTGAATACTGACCCCTCAGGGGAGCTAAAGACTGGAAAAGGGAACATAAAATATGACACATACACAGCATATGTGATTTTTAAGTCAAAACTGCTGCTATCATGATAGCATCTGTGAGAGAAAAACCTGGGTTCACCAGTAAAAAGGTTCAAGAGAGACCTTATTTAGTCAATGAAAGACTTCCCTGAGTTCTCAGACTGCAAGGAACCTTAAACATCAGATTTTGAACATGCACAATGATAAAGGCCTATGGAGATAAGGTGAGAAGGGCTCCAAACTCATTATGCAGCACAATTAAAAGCAGTCTCATTTGACTGTCAATAAGATAGTAATTTCTCTTGCTCAGAGGCAAAAGAGAAAAAAAAAAAAAAAAAAAAAAAGGAAGAGGGCATCTAAAAGGCTGTTTCCAAGCCAAACTTCCATCCATTTAAGCATGTGCTATTGCAGGTGAAATACCTGCTGAGGTTAGTGAGAGATTACAGGAACCACTTGTGCTGTTTCATGAGTCCCTGCTGGTGCTAATCCAAGTCCACAAGGTGTGACAAGCAGCAGAAAGTAGCCATCCCAATCTTAGTAAAGCAGACTGAACTTCACCATGAGAAGACAATTTGATTCATCACTCTTTGGGAACCTTGGTTAAAGAAATAAATCCAATCACCTACCACTATATGTTCATCCCCAAACAAATCTTAAGTAGAAATCTTTAAAACAGGCTGGTCTGACTGTATGCATACCTTCTCTAAGGCATGATGAGCCTGCTTATGTCTGACAGTTTCTTTTTTCACCTGAAATTTTCACCATCTTTTTCTCCTTTTTTTGCTTCTCACAGGCTCTTCAAAGCATACTGCAAACTGAAAAATATTATGATTTTTAATAAAAATTTACATAAGCTGGAATAAACTTAATTTTCCATTTTCAGGTATTGTAAGTCATGATAAAATTCATGGTCTGCTAAAAAAACTCTTTTGGTTTAACCCCAGTAGGCAGCTAAGCACCACACAGCTGCTCACTCACTCCCCCGCAGTGGGATGAGGGAGAGAATCGGAAGGGTAAAAGTGTGAAAACTTGTGGGTTGAGATAAAGACAGTTTAATAGGTAAAGCAAAAGCTGCTTGTGCAAGCAAAGCAAAACAAGGGATTCATTCACCACTTCCCATGGGCAGGCAGGAGTTCAGCCATCTCCAGGACAGCAGGGCTCCATCACACCTAACGGGGACTTGGGAAGACAAACACCATCACTCCCAACATCCCCCCTTCCTTCTTCCCCCAGCTTTAAAGGCTAAGCATGACATCATGTGGTCTGGAATATCCCTTGGGTCAGTTGGGGTCAGCTGTCCCGGCTGTGTCCCCTCCCAACTTCTTTTGCACCCTCAGCCTACTCACTGGCAGGGCAGTCTGAGGAGCAGAGAAGGCCTTCATGCTGTGTAAGCCCTGCTCAGCAATAACTAAAACATCCTTGTGTTATCAACACTGTTTTCATCACAAATCCAAAACATAGCCCCATACTAGCTACTACAAAGAAAATTAACTCTAACCCAGCCAAAACAAGTACAAAACCAAAAAACCCAACAATCTGTTGAAGACACTACCTCCCAACCAAATATAAGAACATAAGAACAGCAATACTGGTTGGACCAAGTGGCCACCTCCCCAATATCTTGTGTCCCACAGTACCCAGAAGAGGAAAAAGGACAATTCCCACCCAGTTTCTATACGTGGGTGTGCTGACTCCTGCCCTAGGAACTCATCTCCCACTCTTCTGTATGAGCAGAAAGGAGAGTTGAGGAAGGTCACTACTGCAATTCCTTAACCAAAATCTGCACCACCTCAAACACCAAACTTTGGAAATGGGGCCTTCCTCCACCCCAAGTAGCATGGGAATACCTGGAATGGAATGGAATATTTCAGTTGGAAGGGACCTACAAGGATTATCTAGTCCAACTGCCTGACCAATTCAGGGCTGACCAAAAGTTAAAGCATTTGTTAAGGGCATTGTCCAAATACCTCTTGAACACTGACAGGCTTGGGGCATCAACCACAGCTCTAGGAAGCCTGTTCCAGTGTTCGACCACCCTCTCGGTAATGTTCCCTGATGTCCAGCCTAAACCTCCCCTGGTGCAGCTTTGAACCATTCCCACGCATCCTGTCGCTGGATCCCAGGGAGAAGAGATCAGCACCTGCCTCTCCACTTTGGTGCTGTGTAACCCCCCAATGCTACCACCTGGCACCCTAAGCTTATCCACACAACATAGCTGCTCTGTCTAGGTGTACACCTCTCTCATCTGTCCTTCTCCAGCAGCTAATTCGGATGAGCTGGAAGATGGAGTGCCTTAGTAGTTGCAGACTGGGCAGGACTCCCTCTGCTCTGGCTGTTGCACCTGAGGATGTTCTTGGCTGATTTTACCAACCTCAGAGACCTTCCAGACTATGGCCTGCTGGGATATGTGGCCCCCATGCTGAGTGCACTGTCCCAGAGATGGCCTATATACTGCATATCCTCATCATTTTCTTCAAGAGGTGAAAATCCCCCACAATCCTATTTCCTCTTGCCTCAAGGTTAGCCCATTGAAAGGATAACTCTTGCCTGTTGCTCCATTTCTGTTCTCTTCATTTCTGGTCATGTTCATCTTTTTCTGTACTCTATTCTTTTCCTAATAATCTCTACTATAAGAGAATGGTTTGGGGATTTCGGTTTGGGGGGTTGTTGGGGTTTTTTTAGCACTACTGAGGTGATCTTATCTGGGAACTATCATGACTCTAAGATCTCTGTCCCAGGTACCCAGAGGCCACCTTGTTAAAAGTGTTCACCCAGCCTCCACCACCACGTGCACTTTACAATCATTCACACTAAATTTCATCAGCCATTTTATCTCACACTCTTTTACGATCCTCTTGCAATTCATCATCCAGACTGTCTTTGCTACCTAAACTTGTAATTTGTCATCACCTAATAAATATAACTCTTGACTATTCATCCCAGTGTCAAATTAGGCCATATATGAACCCAGCCTATTCTGCTCTTTTTTCCCCTCTTCCTAAGAGTCAATCACCTACACTCAAAATCAATACCAAGCTGCTACAGAGATTCCGCAAATCATTTCATACATATCATAATATGAAAATTCGTATAGCATCATAAAGTTTGTCTCATTTATATTGTAACGGCAAATCTACCTGTATTCCAGTATCTATAGATTTTTCTATGTTAAGCATGATGGTATTTTAGATCTCTCCATTTTAGATTTACACAAATTTTCCTCCTTCAACAATTTTTGCCTCCACTAGCACACACCGATAGAAAGATAAAAAATTTACATATTTGTTTTAATCAAAGTCATGTGTGTTATGGAACGTTTAAACAGAATTCCGTTTTATTTCACAAGAACGTGACAAGTAAATTTTAAAATATATCTTATCTTGAATTTGCTGGGTTTGGATTTTTTTTGATAAAGAGATGTGCAAGAAAAGGTGGGGAAAAAAAGCATTTTCCAGAGGGTTTTTTGATTTTGCTGCTTAACACTGTCAAATGAGTACAAAGCACTTCATTCTGTAAATAATTATTCTGAGTATGAACAGTACAAGAATTCTTTAAAACAATCCTCTACTAGAGCCTGCATTGCATTTAATTTTAAAAAGGGAAGATTCTGAAAAGAATGGAGTTGTGAATGATTGTTACGAACCCCTCACTATTATCACGCAAGCACTGCTACCAGAACTATAATATAATCCACTCCTCATTAAAAAATGCTTTATACTCTTTTGCACAGTTAAGTTTCATCTTCTGAACTTTAAAAGGATTTCTGCTTGAAGGTTGACTTAGAACAAGATATCATTATATCCATGAATTGTAACTGTCCATCTACGAGTAACAGCATTAATGAAAATAACTTTAAATCAGAGTAGTAACGTAATAGGAAAAACTAAGTTCACTACACAAATATCCTGAAAACAGATATACACAGCATTATATACAGTCTATTATATTAATATCTAACACTGCCAGTAATAAATATTCCAGTGTTGTATTTAGGGATTATTATTGAAATTCTGCTTGCACTGAAGTCATCAGAAGACTTTGAACTTAAACAAGCTCTTACTGAGTCATATTGAGATACTATTTTTATTGTATTTTTACCTTTTCCAAATATATATTTATTTCATGCAGTTTAATGTGGGACTCCAAACTGTGAAGTTGAAACATGGTAAGAACTTGCACACTCTTGCAAACATTACAGTGACTGTCAATATTCTTCTTTCGTAATTGCTATGTTTACAGTAAACATCTTTATTTTCAATTTGCTTTTAATCAAATAAGAAAAAATATAATGCAGGGCGAAAAAGACTTCATCTGTAGTCTCTGAAATATAATACTACATAACACTCATTATATGCACTGCAAAATTAATATAGCCATATTTATATTCAAAATTAATTATCCCTTGCTTCAGAACGCTCATCTGAGATGTTGCAAAGAAGACTCCATGATTTTCAGCAAAACCGACTAAATTATATTTGCTGACACTTCAGAAAGCATCAGTAAGAACTGACTTAGGCTTTTAAAACATCATATACTTGGCTGTCAACCAATAAAAATTCTGAAAACGTATTCATAACAAGTTCCCAAACCATTAGTGCAAATTAGGAATGATATATGACATGCGTATCTAACATTAATCTCTTAGACACAACCACATGCAGTTGCCGATTAAGTTAATCGTATTACTTACAACAGCCAAGATATTCTGACTGACACATTACCTGAAAACAATTCAGTCTAGTTTTGTGCTTCTTCAGTAGGCGCTCTTCCAAACTTTGTCTCCATTTAAAAATAGTAAGAAGAGATGGCCACTTCAGCTGGCTTGACTCTTGGGTTTTTCCTTTCTGCCCATCCAAAGAACACCTTTTTTGGTAATGTGGGTGCAAAACCTCATGAGATGCTGATTTTACACTAGGTACACTTCCTCTATGGTTTATCAAGGTTGAGTTATTTACCATTAGATAGTTCATTTTTAACCCCAGTCTTCTGATAACTGTTTTCTCACTTTTTAAAAAAAACTATAACATTAAAAAATTTTTTCCTTACACATCTACTTTCAAAGCCTTATGAAAAAGTTTTTGTTTTCTGTATACAATAGTATTCTGTACCCTAAATTATAAACCCATAAATTTTGCTGTAATTTATGGTATTTGATGCTATTAATTTCGCAACCCCAAACTGAGTTTATGCCACGCACATGGCACAAAATTGGTTATCATTTTTATCTGACCTATCTCAGAACCTCAGAGAGGATCCTAATCCATTATTAACAACTCTTATACGAGACAGGCTATGCAGTAGCTGTTCTCTCTCACTTGTGTCCGGCGCTGTTCCTCTTCTATTGTACTAATGTTACTGTTTTCTATTTTATAGTTGCCAAAAGCAGATCACAGCACCAGTGCACTCATGCAGCATGAAAAACAACTCCATTGACACATATTCAATGTAGCCAATAGACATAGTAGCCTTATGAAAAGCCTGTGAAAAAAATAGGAAAAAATAAAAAGCTTCCCGAATATAGTTTGCAGAGCCACATAATTAAATGCCAGAGGGCTATGAATTCTGCTGGATGAGCTGAACTGGTTTTTTTTGGTTTTTTTGTGGTTTTTTGTTTTTGTTTTTTTTTTTATATCAATCATGCAAGCCTGAGCCCATGCAAGGACACACATATCTCTCCACACCAAAACAATAATAGGAAAATAATGCCTAAAGCAGAAGCTATAGCTATCAAAGTTGCAATTGTGAAAAGCTGTCTGACCTTTCCCTCCCCCTCTGCACCCTCCTCAAACACACTGGCAACAGAAAGAATTGTCTGCAAATCTTGCAGCCTCTGACTTAATTTTCTAGAAGCCAAGCTGACATATTTGTCATTAATCAGATGTTCTTGCTACTATCACACAGTTGTCTTCATTTCAGGTAACATGTGAGAAAAAAGTTTTCTACGAGTATTAACACTAAACAGAAAATCAGTGTACAGAAACAATTTTTTTGCTGCCCCCACCTTTCTTTTTTTGGAGGTATAACTTAAAAAACAGTGTCCAAACATCTATCTGCTGGTTTTATTGAGCAATGAATTCAATAAGTACTGGGATATTTCTGAGCAAATCTGGACAACTCTCAAAGTTCCTGGCAATTTTCATGGGAACAGTAGGAAACTTGAAAGAAAGAGAACACGTTATTGCTTCCAGTGAAGGAAAGGCTGCAGCATTGTTACATTTTTAAACACTAGATAAGAAAACTGGGCATAAAACTACAATGACAGCATGCACTCAATACATTTAAGAATCAAGTGAGGAGACAGAAGTCTATCAGAAATTAAACTCTGCCATTCCTTGTACTTATTGTCTATTATTAGTAGAGGACCACAACGGAAACAAATTCAGCAGTACCACTAGAAAATATTTAAGGTACATGAATGAAGCATCAAAAAAAGCAATGTTTCTGGATTTTGTAATGCAAGATGGGTTTGGTTTTTGGTTTGGTTTGATTTTTGGGGGGGGTAGGGTGGAGGGGTGGGGAGGGTACACACCACATATAGGACTGTCAAGTCTGAGTGCCATTTGCTCTAGAGCAACACCAGTAACCTCCTCCCACCAAACTAGTAGACAAGAAACCGCAAGCCAGAAAGATTCTACTTCTGCCACAAAGCAAAGCATCACTTTCAGCTGAAAACCCTCTGTTGCATCTAGACAGATAAAAAGAAATCATGACTGTCAAGTAGCACAAACATTATCATCAGAAGGGAAGTAAAACAGTCCAAGGGAAAACTAATTCTGTTGCTCAGCTAATTTTTGTCATGCACAGCACTGGACTTGATTAAAGTGTTTTATCATCTTCATTATTTTCGACACTTGTATAATTGATTTTTTTTTTGTTAAAATCTCTAAAACAATTTTCTGCTGAGTTTCAGCAGTAAATTCACGTGCTAGTTTTAAAATACAGTGTCATTGAGAAAATTCTTTGATTTCTCCAGCTTTAGGATAAGAAATCATATTTTCACTCTAAAGCACAAAAGGTGGTCATGGATGACATCATCAGAGGATCATTTCAGTCAAAATCAGACTTGAAGGGGTTGCCTTCCATTTCTTTTTTCCTTTCCCAACAATATCAGCAAATGCACTGAAAAAAAAGTCATCTCAAACTTTTTCTAGGCATTTACACAACATTCAATGTGATACTTTTGTAGGGTCAGTGGTTGGGGACAACATAAAGAAAAAAAAGGGGGGAAGGGTGGTACTTGCCAGCAGGAAATCTCAGCTCAAAATTTTTCAGCTGCAAAATGAGTTTTCAGTTGAAAACTGCAAGAAAGCTATGAAGTGACTACTTAGAATCCAGAAGAGAGACAAGAGGAAGACCAGAGGTCTTGAAAATGTAATATATGGGGAAAAAATGAATTTTAGTCTAGTGAGGGAAAGAATCATAAAGAAGCATATTAGTCTTCAAAGAAAGAGATTGCTGCAATAAGAAGAAACTATGTATTTATTAATACAAGAAGGCAAAGTGCTTAAGTTTCAATAAACATGTGGAAAGGAAACTCATAAATACAAGGTGTGCTGGAGTAGATTGCCTGAGATGACCACAGAAAAATGTTGAATTTTCAGAGTGTATGAGAAAGACATCGGGAATAGCTGATCTTGTCTTGAATCAGGGGAATGGTTAAAGTGACTTTTTTGTTATTCTTATTTCCTTTAATTTCTATTTAATAGTGACTTATTTTCTTCAGGGAATATAGGAAGTCAAGGATTTTTAGCCTCTAGTTTTAATGCCGAACAGCTCAGAGAAGGTTTGAAGAACCTCCCTTAATATGGAAATAAAAAAAATAATACACTATTAGTTATTTGGAATAAATTTTGCATATAAATTCACCGATGCCTAAAAATGTAATACAAATAAGAAAATACACCATTCACCCCCCCAAGATCAGGAAATTTCTTCTTTAAAAAAAAAAAAATCAAATATGTATTTTCTTAAACAGAAGCAACTAAAAGCTTGTCTCCCCACTCCTCCAATGAGAGATTTAACAACACAGACTTAAGACAATTTATAAAAGCAATGTAGATACTAAAATCTCACTTTCCAAAAGAGATGTCACTATTTAATTTCCTAATTAGCTGGAAAGCCAGAAAGACACTTATGTTCAATATGCCTAACTCTGTATACACAATAGGAATTTGAAAACAGTCAAATCACTATTAATGATTTTTTTTTTTTTTTTTTTTTTTTTTTTTTTAGAAAGCTTGCAGTATCATGTCTCTTCCCTGGCAATGGTTGAGATGATGTATATATACCACAGAAGCCACAAAAATCACACTTAAAGCAAACAGGACCTTTCAACATAACCCCGGCTCTTAGGTGCATTGGGAGATACTGGCAAAACACAAGAGACACTTTCCCCAAATCTAGGTTTTGGTGCACAACACTGCAAACACTAAAGATAAGTAAGACTGTACATCAAAGTGTTACAGTATGTTGAGAACATGAAATAAAAGATCTGGGGTGGGATTCAGCTGGCTATGTATATGAGACTAGTAGCATTTTAGATGCCCCAGGGTACCCTGCCAAGCCTAGAGCTGCCACTCCAGAAAAGGTCAGATTTCTAAAGGTCCTGTGTCATATCTGCCACTTCATGCAGATGTCTCAGATTCTCTGAGGTACCTAAAATGCATGAGAGACTGATGCCTAGACACCTAAATTGTGCCAGTTATGTTCCGAGACCCCTTAAGCAGTTTATGTCTGCTTCTGTATTACAGCTACATAATTGTGTTAAACTCATTAATTTGCCCAAAAGCCTTTGCAACAAGCAAAAAGAACTGACACATTCCTTAGTGAGCTTCTGAGTCCCTGTTAAAGCAGAACACGCTAAAATATTAGTAAGAGAAATCACTTTTATGCAGGTTAATGTCACCAGAAATTTCAAATGCCTAGCGAAATGAAAATAAGCAAGGAAAAGAAAAGAAAAGAGAGAGGGGAAAAAAAGAATAGATAAAAGAGAAACTCCTCTTGAGTCTAATGAGCAAAGTAATAAATTCACCTTCCAACACTGGAAACCAGTTCCTACCAGTTTTTCAAGAAAGCCTGAAGATCAAAGAAATGTAAATAAAATCCAGCTAGGGTAAGTATGCTAATGTCTGCCTAATTTAGAAGAAAAGTAATCAATAAAAAGGAAGCAGGGATAGGAAAAAGAGAGGCATAAAGTAAAAAATGCCATTGGAGAGCTGAATAAAAAGGGATCTTCTCTTCACCATTCTGGGAAATCTTAACTTAGAGATGGTAGTACATAAATCATTAAAAAAGAGGTAAAAGTGAAATAAAATGAAATAAGCAATGAATAAAAGAATTGTTTTTAAACAGAGTAATTCTCTTAGTTGAAAAGCTGGAGACTGGGACAATACTATGACATATGTGTTCTCAGTTCTGGTACAACTCCCACCTGCTTGGTGGGACACTGAACAATATGGACCCCTTGGGCAGACCCAGCATAGCTGTTCTCCTAATTAATTCAAATATGAATAATAAATTCTGGGTGTAACCAACATCTTCTTTCCCTACTTTGCCAAGAAAAAACAGACACAAAGAACCAAAAAAAATAAGGCAGAAGAGCCTCACGTAACAGCGAGGACATGGCTGCTCTTTGAATTTGTCCATCTGCTCTCCTCTGCTCATAGTACAGACAGGGATTTCCATCTTTGCTTTTCAGACTCTACTCTTCTGCTTCCAGAGGATTAAAGAGAACATTTTCCAAAGTTAATAACATTTTTAAAGTGTTGATCTTATGTTTCAGAGTTGTTTCGGAGCTTCTGCATCTCCCACATGTAGACTTTCATCACAATGTTGCCCACCGTTTCATCTTGTCAGTGATCACAGCCAAGAGGAAAATAGATTTTTTTTTTCCCCCCTCTTTTCCCCCTGCCTCAAAACCTATCTTCATTTAATGTTGTTACAATTTGAATGGGACATTTCCTTCCTGACCCTGCCAGCATGAACATCCTTTTTTCAGACTTCATATATAATTTTAAGAGAAGATATGATAACATCTTAATTATTCCTAAAATATATTCATATCTACTACCTTTCCCTTAAAACAAATTATTGATAACCTCTAGGCAAGATCATTACCTGAATACATGACTGGAGCTGTTATCAGTTTCAATTCATAATTACAGAGTTTCCATTATTCTCTGTCAGTAGAGATTCCTGGTTAATGGAAGGAAAGAAAACAAAACAAAACAAAAAGAGCCAACAGATCAACTAATCTGCTGATTAAATGACTTTTTAATTTTGGGCCACGTTACATGCATAGATTTATACCTGGCAGAAGCAAATATGCTGCTACACGTTAGCAGGTTCCACCAGTATTTAAAGAGTATAGGATGAATAATTCTTTATATCTGTTAATAATTTCATTGAAGAATTGGATCTACCAACTTACAGATTGTGCCATAGATGCTATAAACCAGAGTTTATCCCATAGATGCTTTTTAAACAACCCAGCATTAAGCTTTCAAAGAGTATAAAGAACCACGTAAAATGAGTGGTCTTTCTCAACTGGTATTTTAAAGAACACTATCTGAGCAACCTAAAATTAAGACTGTGCTTTTTATAATAGCTACATTTTTCATACTTCAGTGACAGAAAACATTTTTGCTCTTTTATTTTTCCTCCTTCCCAAAAGTATATGCATTGTAAACTGCTTGCTGGCTGATACACTTACCAATTTTTGTTTCATGTCAGAATTTATGTATCGCCATGGTAATGAACTGAAAATGCTTAGTAGATATGGCACTGTGAAGGCTACTCAAACCTTGAGTCACCCTTATAATTCTCTGGAAAGCAGACAGAAATTATTCTCCTATTATCAGTAGCCGAGTGGGGGTTTCATGGCTCCCTGAATACTACACTACAATCTAAATTAAGACCTCAGTAGAGAACATAGGGTTTCAAAGGCACAAATTTTATCTCTAGGACATGATTGATGGCCTCATCCCCACAAGATTTTAATTACATTATTATTTCAAGTGCATTATATTAGTTTTCAGAAATTTTTATAGTGCTCATCACTGTCATAATTAAGCATCTATATTACAATATAACTTAAATAATCCATCTGTATTCAATTCACAGGGTATTCACAATCTAAGTGTTTTTATTCTTGACAACCCTTTTGTTTGTAATGGTTTAAAATGTATAAAAAGGTACTAAAGCAGCCAGTTTTATCCTTTGGAATAATTTCCCACAACTCTCTTCATTGGAATCAGCATAAGCAGCTGTGAAATATAATCAACACCATTTTGATAACTGACATTTTTGTGCTTTGTGAGATCAGAATATTAACACATTGCTCTTCGTGTCAAAGCACGCTTCAAAAGTTCCTTTGATTTACTAAGTATATCAGTCTCCTAACAAAGCAATCTTACACAGAAATTCTAATTTGAACCGAAAAGCCAACCCTAAGTATTCAAATCCTACGTCTTCTGCCTTACTTCCTTCATCTGTTTACAAGAGATTGTCGTTAAAATGGTAACATTATTAAAATTGCAAGCTTTTTGGTAATTGAGCCTACCTATAAGCAGATAGTCATATACATAGGTTTTTGAGTATATTCACAAGGATAAATCCAGATCAGAAAAGTAAGAATTGGAGAGAAATGCCAGAGTTCCTGTAGTTCCCACAGCTGCAAGAGTAAGAGTAAAATGGAAAGGCCAAGAGGTCTGCAGTTAACACATTTGCTTTCAAAATGGAGATGATGCTAATTATCACAACGGGTATCTTCAAACCAAGGTGTTTCATAAAAGACTACAAATAATAATAAAAAACCACCTTCTGATTTCAAGTTATTCTTAGGCATGCAGAATGAATTAAAAAAAAAAAAATCTGTAATCAAGCATACTTGCTCCAAAATGCATATAAACGTATGTTAGTAAATTACATAATGATATTTCATTCAAAAAAGTTTATTTTAGCTTGAAACAGGGTCTCTCAGAAAAGAATAAATGGAAAAGTCTAGGGAAGGAAGTCAGAATTTCTTAAAAATTATTTTCCTGTATTTCCATTATAGAATGGGAATATTGTCGTATGCTCTCTGCGGCCTCAGGACTTTGAGACAGATATATTTGAAAACTACTTTCTACTTTCATAAAAATAGCCTGTAATTTACCGAGTCCTTTTTTTTGCAGTAGCACCTGGGTCCTGTAAAGCTGCCCGGTAGAGTTTAGTTGCAGTTGCAATACTGGAACATTTTGGGACACATCTTTCCTCTAGGATAAACATCTAAAATGCCAGTGTTGGGCAGGTTCCAGAAGCTGTAACCCTACTGCCAAAGGGAAAAACAGTCATGATAGTTCCCTGGTAAATAAAGAGCAGCATGTATGAGAGAGGTTGTGAATTACTGAACAAGGTCCATGCAGCCATCTCACATGGAATAAGCCCTAATACCAGTTTGTCCTTTACTTTATGAGGATTGTAGATTAAAATCTTATTAGTATGATAGTCAGAGACATTGGAGAGACATTTATACAACGGAACAGCTGCATTTCTGTTCAGAACTTCATTTACATATCTCTGGATAAAGGGTAGCTTCAACTTCTATTTTCTTAGGTTGAAAAATACGTGCATGTGTTTTGGGTTTTCTATTAGCTTTTGCCCCAAAAGCTCTGTTCCTTTTCTGCTTGATTATACAAAAATATCAAAGAATTTCTTCAAGCTTTGAATTTCTGCACATCTCTTGTATCATGAATTGTTTTACCATGCAAGAATGAAAAGGATTTGATTCAGAATTTGTTCTGGTAAGCTCCCAAAGTCTGGAGGGACACACTCAACCTTGCATGTAGGGCATTAGTTAAGCAATTTCAACTAGTATCTGTAGGTGTGGCACACCTACAGCTCTCCACATCAACTTCATATTATTACCGTGTCAATAAAGCTAAATCATCACTCCAGATGGAGCCATGAACTGGGCAGAAAGTTCACTAGGAATGCAATAAAGCCTGTAATAACAAGATGTACAATGTTAAAAAAAATGTGCTATATAAGGTTAAAAAAGAATAATAAAATCAGACTGCCAGTGTCAGCTATTACAAAATGTTAATACTGAAATGGAGGAGTTACTTTACACCCTTTACATGAGGAGAGTTTATCTTCACAGCTGCGATTTTTACCCAAATTGATGGATTTTATGCATTTTGCTGTTTTGCAAAAGTTTTTCTATTAACCATTAATATGCAAACAGCTCTTCACACATCTGAATCTTCTCCCTTTATTCTCATTTGATGCTTCAGAGATGACAGGAGGCCAAACCAAGCCTGGACAAAGTGCATTAGAACAAACAATTCCTACCTTCGAGAGAGCATACAGTAAAAATATCCATACACATATGAAAAAGAAATAAAGAAAAATGTGAGATAATTTGCAAAAGCAGGTCAGTGGCAGAATCTGGGAATAGTGTTTCAGTCTCTTGGCTCTCATTGCAATTCTCCGTTAGGGACCAAGGTGACCTTGCAAAGCTAGAATTAAGACTTTCAGTTATAACAGTCTTGTACGAACTGATGAATATGCTTAATTATACTGCAAGAAATATTTTTGTCTACCAAGAGGCAAAAGTGGTTTTCTTCCTCATCTGGGAAACATTCAGCTTTCAGATCAGCATGATTTCTTGTTTTCTAAGGAGACACCGGGGTAGGTCTAAGGGTAGAATTTGGCCTTCTCTGCCATGTATTCCAGTGGATCAGCCAGCCTAGTGCAGCTGCCCTTGTCCTCCAGGTGCTCAGAAAACTAGACAGAAGTTAAAAACGTCTCGCTATACAGAGGGATGCTTTCTGCATTTTTGAAAGATGAACAAAGTGTTCCTTCATGGTTCTTTACTTTAAGGTCTGTAAGCGTATGATCACATCTTCCTTCCTTGACAAAGCAGGAAAATACATTCACTCTGCCTGTGATGAGATCAGCAACAAACAAAGCAACAAATAATTTCAAAATTAATTGTACATCCCCCGTTGCTCAGTATCAATTTGAGGCCATATTGCTGTTCACCTTAGCGGGATTGGTACTGACTGACAATATTGGAAAATAACAACATTTTAAATGTAATCTCTGATATAAACACTACCTAGCTATTTAAATTTAAAAAGAGAATTCATTAGCCTGTGGGATGGGGAATTCAAAGCTGAAGGACTAATAAAAATCTAACTAGATCATATTCACAGAAATGACAGGCTTTTTCATGACATTTATATAATGAAATGCTTTTATGCCAGAATGGGCTGTTCTTACACCTTGTCCTACAGCACTTACAGTCAGCACATCTGTGCTGGTGCAATTGGTGCTCCTGCTAGTAGGTAGCTGAGGGATTAAGTAACTAATATAATTTTTTTTTTTTACTTCAGTGATTTAAGATTAACCAAACTAAGAGAAACCTGGTAACTCTAGAAAAGAGTTTTAAATAAAAACTCCAGGTTTATATGTACGTGCATTTTGCTTTTATGAAAGGTTGTCTGTATGGATGTGCATTCAAGTATGAAATGTAAACGAGTGGAATTTCAGAAGTAGGTGTACCTATATGTAGAGGTCATTTTAAATAAAACAGAATGGGAATGCTTATCTTGTTAAGCATTCTCTGTGATCTCAGCACTAAATTACCCTAAGGACTGCAAGCATCAGCATTATTGCAATGTTCTGTAAAGTTTTTTTCTGTCAGTGTAGGAAGTTTAACAAACAAAGTAATATTCATCTTCTAAAGTTTTCCAAACATTTCATATCCTAAAAGGTGGACAAACAGAAAACGTTAGCAAATAAGTGCTACCTCTTAGACACAACAAAAATTAAAAAGGGAGATATTTTTCACAAATCTGGGCTCTATCCACACAATAAAAAGATCTCGTTTTCACAAATGACATCAGCTACACAAAGAAACCAAGGAGAAACATAACTAACAAGGAACACTGAATAATTCAAGACATCTTTCATACACTACCGCAAGGCTCACAGAACAGCAAAGGAGAATGCCTCAATTACTGATATGCTTTCCCCTTCAGGGAGCAGTGAAAGTTAACTTTCACCATTAGTGCAGTAGACTATCACTTTAATAAATTTATTTTAGTAGCACTTAATACAAGTCCTTAGATACAAACAAGAGCAGCGTAAAAAGGCAAGGTGGGGAAATAGGCTCTTAGCTCAAAAAGACAACTGTAGCAAGGCGGCCTTCAGATGGAGGTGAGCTTTCTTCACAAGGTTATTAGGAAATTTCCCATGCCTCCTCCCAGTTATCTAGAGACAGCAAATACTGTTAGAATTATAACGTAAATTTATGACATTTCTCTCTTTGGACACAGGTTATTTAATGTAAGTAGGCAAGTATGTAAGGCATTATAGAAAGTAACATTCCTGAGCATAAAGGATTTAGGGGAGTTCAATAGAGTGAGAGGGAAAAAACCTTAGTATTTTCTGCTTACCAGTCTTTACCACATTTCAAGTCTAACATACACAAGCACTAAAACATAACAGTCTGTCCACCTTTTCCTTTCCAGCTATGTATTACAGGATATTTAGGGAGAGATCAGAAAATAAGTAAAAAGCAAAAAATTCTCTTAGCCACACATATTCCTGGTGGAAATATGTTCAGTTCATACATCTCCCTGGGTTGAACCCATATCTCACCTGCTGTATTTGAGGCATCTGGCCCAGACCCGTAAATTGTTTACCTCCTCACTTGTTCTCAAAAGCAAAAACTGCATTTGGGAATAAGTACTTGTAGAATCAGCCTGGGCAAATGCTATCTGAGCTCTTATAACACCAAAACCAAGCTGATCTGTTCTAGATTAGATAACCTGTTCTAGATTACATAATGTTCTATTACATACTAGAGAAGAATATCCCATTTGTTGCAAAAGAACCCTAAGCTACTTGAAGTATCCTTTTTTTTATTAAACCTTAGCATATAAAAACTTCTGAATGAATTAAAGGTGAATAAGAACACCTGAAAACCACTCCCATGATTCATTTATATTTTAAACTTCTTCTGAGAATATTTTAAGGTTGAATACTTTTCAATTGTCTCCTGTGCTCTCCATTCAAGATATTTTTAATAGAAGCACAGCATTCCTCAGGTAAAACAAGGAGCCTTGACAGCTTGTGTTATGAGTTTATGGGAAAAATGATTTTAAAAATTATTTTGTAGTATAAGATTAGACTGATGACTCGTCTTTCTGATATTTCACCAAGTGATTCAGACAAGAATCATAATCTAAAACCCTGGCTTACAAATTCAGGGAAATTTTAGATATTGACAAGAAGTTCTGAAAAACAATTCTTTCAGAAATCTTAACCATGAGAGTAACATTTACAAATATTCTGGGTCTCTCAGAGGAGAAAGAGGGAGACATCACAGGACACTGACAAACAGGTGATAAATATGGTCAGGAAGGTAACCCTCAGCACTACAGAAATGTTATGTTGTACCAACTTAAGAATCACTCTCCCTGGTTTTGCAGCATTGGCTGTACACCAAGATAAATAAATTTCCAATCCCAACATATGTAGCCATGCTCAGAGAATGATATTGTAATGATCTGGGGAGTTCTTATGAGATCAAGCACCATCGAGAATCAACAGGAAAATACACTAAGCAAACATGAGGCAAAGTTGTACTCATTTAGGTGGTGCACCAACTATCAGAAAGTCATATTCCTTTAATAATAGTAATAAACTCTCAGGCATACTTTTTCTTCCTGAAGTCCCATTCCGATAGCAAAAACAAAATAAAAAAACCCCTCACCAACTATTTCCAGTTGTGTTGACTAGTTGTAGGACATCAATTCCATCATTAAATTCTCTGACTACCAATTATCTTCTGTAAGTGGGATCGCACTTAAAAGACAAGTTAAGTTACAAACCAAGGACTGTACTGACAAATTTCAGAACTGCAACCTTTCTTCTGAATGATATTCTGAAAGGAATGTGAAGAGAAGTAAAGGCTAAAATGGAGCTATATTGCAATGGAACTTCATAGGTAATTTGAAACTATGCAGTGCTCAAACCAGATTTTATAAGACAGGGGTTTGCAAATGTGGCTGTGATCTTCCTCTGTGCCAGGCCAGGAAGGAGACTTACATACTATATACAGTCCTGCACTATGTCATTGGGACACAAGATTTCCAGTAGCAGTCAAAGTTTCCCTTCAGGCTCCATGGTTGGGACAAAACCATCTGGCAACAGGCCAGCAGAGACTACAGAATATCCCAGTCAACAAGTTGATGTTTCCTTACCTGAACAGTTTACCATGTATTCATTACCCTAAATATAAGAATAATCTGGAAAACACATGTTGTTGGTTGACTGAATCTATTTTGAACCGTGTAAAATTAAGCTGTTTGTCTAGATGTCATAATGCAAGTTCTTTATAAAAACTTTTTTTTCCTCTAACAGTGGGAAGAAAAAGAACAGAAGAATGTAAATGAAAACAATCCATAGATTAATGAATATTGCAATGTATTCACTATACTGTTTTAATGGGTTTTGCTTTCAGCTTTTATATCTTCCACACAACTATAGTATGTATGGATTTAGAGATATAATTTCATATGCTACCTCCCCTTATTATAGTCTGAATAATTTAGTATGTTTATACTTTAGGGGAAAAAAACCAGTAAAAATTACATTTCTTCTTATTCAGCATTCATCCTCCCTTTTCCATTTCTGTATTTATTCCATTACCATGCATAAAAAGTTTGCTTTAACTGTTAACAAGTCCAGCCTTATGTTAAAAGTTTAATCTCCATTCTCTATGCCCACATAATTCTCAGGAAACCCTTTGTGATCTTAAAGTCAGCAGTGTGTACTTTGAGATATCTTGTCAGCTATTACCAATACGTGGATCTTGAAATAAGAAACTGGCTTGCAGTGGGACTAATTCACAACTGAGACAGAGTAGAA
Source organism: Harpia harpyja (assembly GCF_026419915.1). Taxonomy (NCBI): domain Eukaryota; kingdom Metazoa; phylum Chordata; class Aves; order Accipitriformes; family Accipitridae; genus Harpia; species Harpia harpyja. The sequence goes on along the minus strand of NC_068956.1, from coordinate 7,316,540 downwards.
TTAAGGATTTTCCCTTTTAATAGTACAGCTGTCTGCACAACTGAGCATTTAAGAATTCAGGATCCAATACTGACCTAAACTCTGTATTCACTAAGACATTACTTCTAATTAATGATCACATGATATTTCCTAAAATGTATATGTTTTAAATGAATTAATTCAAATTTACATAGTGTTTTGAAGTACTTTGTATCAAATAAGTTATGGAAGTCATCTATATAAAAAGTACTCTGTGATCATGGAACACATACTACTTGATCATTTTAACAAAGATTAACGAGAAAAGCAGTATCAGTAGATGTATCAGGCAAGTCAGTCATTGCTAGAATAGCACCTAAAAAGGAGTAGGTTTCAACTCACCAATGAACCACTTGGTAGAATGATGTGGACTGAGGACCAAATTTTTCAACTCAAAAGTCAGAAGTGGCTTTTTAAATATAAGTTAAATGAAATCCCTCGCATGCTTAATTTTTTTTCTTCAAATTAATTGCTAAAAGATACCATTTTATAGAAACAGAAATGTATCTGAAAAATTCCATTAGTGAAAATCTCCTGGAAAATCACATTTAAATACAGAAGAACTAGGATAAGCCTGAAGGGCATTGTTGTTTCTAGACCTCAAAAGCTAAACACGATCATAAATGGACATAAAACCATTTTAGTAGAGCTTTCGGGAGTTTATAAAAAGAAAAGGAAATTCCAAATCACTAAATTTACTTTACAAAAAATAAAAATCACTAGATAGTAACAGTCATAAATATATAGAAAAAAACAGATCCTCACTAAAACAAATTCTAGTGCTTCCACTGTTGCTGATTCTGCCCTGCCATTTATACAGAGCTTACAGGATAAGCCACTGACAAGCCGAAAACTATATATTAGCCTTTTTCAGATGGGAAAGCATAACTTATTAATTTATTTATATTTAAAATCATAATGACAATAAATTGTTATTTTAATACTGCATTTGTGCTGCTCAGGAAGTCTTCAGATGGTCATTTAGTAAGTATAACCTAACTTTTCACTGGAGCATTTAAACATGTTATTTTTAGTAAAAAAAAAGCTTCTTTGTTCTAATTAGCTCTTGAAAAGCTTCTACAGAAGTACAAACCCTTTATTATGAAGTACCAAGTGTACATCATCTGTTTTTATCTCAGTCACATGCTGATGACATTTCCAAATAAGGAAAAAGGAAACAAGAAACAATAAAGGAGATGGGGAATGAAAAGGTCTTGGCACAGGATTAGTTTTTATATAAAAGTATGGTCAGGAACATATTTTTGTTGACTACCGGTAATATATATTGCTTAAAAAGTACTGTAATAGCTATTATAACTTATCTGTAGTGACTATGTAATGCCATAAACTTTTTTTAAATTTGTAAATTAAAGAAAAAACATAGGGAAAAACTGTTGAGAGTAAAACAAAAGGGGGAAAGAAACCCTGTTGATGTACCATTTTTATTATGCCAGTAAGATAAAAAATAGCAACCTCTGACATAAAAGTAGACTGCTACATAGGCATTCTAGAATTTGTATTCCTATTTTATGTTCTCCCAGGACAAAAAAAAAATGCTGATTCCAAAACCTTTGACAAAAGTGGAGTATAGGAATTAATATTAATCACTTGTTTTGGTATTAGCAAGCCTGCTGTTTGTGCTGGCTTTTGTGATATGCATATAAGGTCTCCAGGGAACTGCAGTATATTATCTACACAGGAAACGAGTCTTAAAGAGGCATGTGTCTGCCTACAAATGATTAAGGTATATCACACATGTGAATGAGCTGCTAAATTCTGACAAATACAATTAAAATCAATAGTTCAGTCATATATAACCATCTGAGATGTGGAATAAATTTTGCATTAAACACAGATGCCTAGCTCACTACTAATTATGATTCTTATTTCTGAACTGCCGAAGAAGCACTGAATGCAGTGGCTGAGGTTTATGGCCTTACTCAACCTGAAATTCAAAATATCATTTTTTTCTGAATTCATCTACTGTGGATACTATAGGAAATGCAGCATCATACTCAAGATGTCCATATGCACTGTTTACTAGTGTTAACACCTTTTCTGTTGGCATTTTGACTTCCTGCCAAGCAGTTGCTGGGTTTTTCCTTAGGAAAAGGCAGTGAGAAAACAACTGACATAAGGTTTGTTCCCCAGGAAATCCAGAGTTTGCAAGATTGTTCCCATTATTCACCACGAAGATCTACTACCACACATATGCTAGGACTCGTCATACAGGCACTTAAAATTACTGTGTGATTTTATAGAAGGCTTCAGAAAGGAAACCTTCATGAAAGGTGGAAGTTTGCTCAGCAGGTACTATGCCAAACACTATGGAGGAGCACAGCGTTCCCTATAGCAGTCTCATCTTTGTGAGGAAGGAAGAGAAAAGAGGCGAAAGAGGAGTAGATGGGTACAGTAGGACCTGGACAGATTTCAGCTAATTTTAATTGCCTATGGTAGAAGCCTAGTCAACTAACTTTGTCTCCCCATATGGTGAATAAAGCATTTCCAGGGAGCAATTCAGCATATGTAAGTATGAATCACACCTGAACATAACCTTCTCCACTGACTGGGGCAATGTGATTGTGCTCCTACCTTAAGGCTGAGTGAGGTGAACCCAGACCTAAGAATACACTGCTGTCCATGGCTAAAAAATAAACTATGCAGATCTTACCAAATCAGTGTGCATGCATGCAACATTTTTCTCCTGTGACCGTAGAAAAATTAAACCTAACTAGCTAAATAAAGTATGGCTATTTATGACATGAAGGTGTTTTTACCCTAATACGTGTTCCATCTGTAATCACTCAGTGCTGCAGGTGTAGAGTCATCCAAGAGATCATGAGGACTCACAGTACAAAAAGTGTGGACAAAAAGACAACTTCCAGCTGTGAAGAGCTGGCAGCCTAGACAGCAACTCAGAATTGAAAGAGTAAATGGAAGACCAGAACCTGGAGAGGAGGTTGGAACAAAACAAAGATGTCCTCATTCATCAGTTGCCTCTCCAGTATACGTCAAGTTTACAAATACAAATTTTGAGCTTGTGTTCTGTGCCAAAATCACGTGCACAGAGAAATGTGTACCTTACAAGTTTTTCTGACACAGATTATATAGGTATGCCTATGTATAGAATAATTTAGTGCAACTAATATTGTCAAACATCCTTAGTGCCTTTCTCTTACTCTGTGCAAACAACAGATTAAGTCTTTTAGCACACATTGGGATTTGTCATTTCATACCTACAAGCGCGTACGCTTTGCATGTTGACAGCTACTTCCCACATTAAATTTGCTGAAGTCTGTTAAACTCAGTAAGCATGGTAAGGCTCATACAAAGTGGATTTTTTTTTTTTTTAAATGAGATCTTCACAGGGAATTTGAATTTAACAAGAAACTTGAATGAAAAAAGAACCTGAATGAGATTTGAATATTTTTCTATATATTCTTTTCATATATATATTTCTCTATATATTTCTGTACATATATTTTCTATGTATATATTTTTCTAAATATATTCTTTCTAAGTGTGAGTTTTCTTGTTAGCAAACCACGTTATAGTATTTCCCTAGTAAATAGTAATACCGTATCAAATGACTTGAGTTCGATGTTTTTATTAAGATTTATTGTGAGTCCCATGTATTTCAGTTTTTGTTATCTAAGGGATGGGAAAATTTATATTTCACAGGGTTTCTTTTTTATTTTTTTCTTAAAGAAAAAAAAGTTTTAAACATTTATGTGAAATTTTGATCATTCAGGACAGGAGCCATCCTGAATTACTGACTGATTGCCTATTATCTGCTCCGCAAAGAGAAAGTTTAAATGATGACAGTACAAATGAAATGATGAGTGATGAATGATCCATGTCATGGATTTACTTTTACAACTCTGTATAATTTATGAAAAATATGCCTGCACATTAAGAAAAGCCATCCAATGGTAACTATCTTTAACATATTTGAAGTATTGTAGTATCAATTAAACAAACTTAGGTTCTGCTCATAACTTAACTGTATAAGAATATTCATCTATATACTTATGATTTGGTGCTGGTGATAATGCTCCTCTTATTAGCAATTACAGAAAACAGCTTGATGCCAAGTCTTCCTTATTGAATATTGATTAATCACAGTAAGACAGCAGTATTCATTTTACCATATTTTTAGTGTTTTCAAGACTGCATGAAGATACTTCTATTGCCTGCAAAACCAAAATCCCTGCTATTTATAATATGAAACATGGGTTTAAGAACCACAAAAAAAAAAAAGAATCTAGGCAGACTGGCAAGACAAAAACCACAGGAAGCTTGGGACAGCCTCAGTAAATCTTTATGGTAATTCAGTGAAAAATTACTATGCACCATGGTGGAAGACACATAACTATCAGAAAGAGAGAAAGATGCATAAAGGTCCATAGGTTCACAAAGCACTACTAGAAAAAGATTCTCCACACAGTGTTTATAATGCAGATTGTCATCATACAAGAACTCAAACAAAAGAGTTGCAACCACTCATTCCAGTTCCTTTTCACATCAGAGTACAGCTTGTAAGTCTGACTTAGCCTGACCTGCTCCAGTGGGGATTAAATTTTTTGGCTTTAAAAGATGTCAAAGGATCTGTCCTTCTGAAAAGTCAATACCTCAGTGCTTCAGGATAATACCCTAAAAAGCAAACACTCAAGATTTTTACTCAGTTTTGAAGCTACCAGCCAAGGTTATTAAAAGAATTTTACAGTGTTATTGCCCCAGTCCCATAAAATCACAACTGGGTGACTGGGTGGGATGATCAAACTATTATTGCTGATCTTTTCTCCCTGATATCCAGTGACAGGACATGTGGGAATGGCTCAAAGCTGTGCCACAGGAGGTTTAGACTGGACATCAGGAAGCATTTCTTTACTGAGAGGGTGATCAAACACTGGAACAGGCTTCCTAGAGAGGTGGTCGATGCCCCAAGCCTGTCAGTGTTTAAGAGGCATTTGGACAATGCCCTTAACAACATGCTTTAACTTTTGGCCAGCCCTGAATTGGTCAGACAGTCGGACTAGATGATCCTTGTAGGTCCCTTCCAACTGAAATATTCTATTCTATTCTAGACTGGTGCTAAATTATTCTATAAGAAAATATCAATAGGCTGTCAACGTCCTAAATGTTCTAGATAACATTTCAGAAACATGGTTTATCAGTGCTGGAACACAACTAAAGCATCATGAAATTCCCCAGACTTCATTTTTTAGGATATGGACAGGCCTAGATATTATCCAGTTGTCAAAGTTTTCCTTTAGAAATAACTTCTTACTTCTTATGCTGCACAAAGAAGAGGAAGTCTTGTCAGCAAACAGGTACTGTTGAAGCCCGGGAGTCTCAAGCTAGCAGCATACGAGATTTGGTCAGACTCATCAACTGAGTCCACTTGCAGACCTGCCTAAGTGTGCACTCTTCAGCTACTTACTTGCATGGCATTCTGCTGCTTGATACAGCTGGCTCTAGAGCAATCCCATTTGTCAAAATATGCTTTTTCAAAAATCTGGTTTTTGTTCCAAGACAAAATGAAACACAAGTTTTGCAAATTGCAGAGATTCTCACGGCAACTACAGCATGACGTCACTTGACAATGCTTCCAACAACAGAGCAGTAGCCTGAATAAATTATTTTTTTAAATATTAAAGAAAAAAATCAATAAAAAAAATTAATCAAAACTATTACCAGGAGATATTTTCTAATGGAAAAAAGTGGTTCGCTGAACATACTTCCAAATCTGAATATGGAACTAGGTGAAACACATGCCAATTTACAGTCATAACTTTGCTTACTAAGCACTTTGCTAATCTGGTAAATGGTCATGTTGAAAGTATAGCTGCTTTTTTAATCATGGTCTCTAGTGACAGATAAGCTGTAAAATAACTAACCAAAGATCTTTCCCCAAGCTACCAACCTCATGTGATAAAGGCAGGCCAGCATCTATTGCCAGAAGTACTCATGGGTATATCTTTGCAATGGTCTGGTTTGTCCTTTAATAGCCCAGCCTAAACAAATAGTTACCCATCAGCATTTCAGCAAACTGGGTGCAACTTTTGGCACAGGCTTAGCTCAAGGCTCATATGCTGGATTCATAACAAGATCACTCAGCCTCTCTATCACACTTGTTCCATTAAATGATGAGCAAAACTAGTCCAAAGCACTTAAATTTACTCAGAAAATCAAGGGGAAAGGGGAACAATCAAGAAAGTCATATGACTATTGAAAATTATCTTTCACTTACTGGGGATTCTGATTCTGTCATATATGATGAATTACTGTTTAATCATGCAATTTTTATTATCCATAACTCATGAAAATTACTTATAATTTCTTATAATTTAACTAAAGTATGTATTTTTCTCCTTAGGACTACAAGTTTTTCTTTAGACATATTTTAAATAGTTGGGAAAACAAATATTAACGAGTAATGAAAAAGATATAACTAGTGTCATAATCTGAAAAGGGAAGAAAACATTTTAATACAAGAATTGACAGGTCCTTTCTTTGAAGTTGCATATGGCAGGTCCAAAAAACAGCATCCTGCTTTGCATTCTCAGCATCTCACTTTGCTCCACGTCCGATGTGTCTCTTCCCAGGTTTGGAGTTCTGACCCCTTCATTTTGCTGATCATACTTTTGCTCAGGTTGCTAACAACCTCCTACATTATAAATTTAAGGGCATTTACACAGTATCTTTATTCTCAGAAATGTTTTCATGCATTTCTATCCTACCTTACAGATTTCCAGTTTCCCTTAGTGACTGCCTGCCTCTGCCACTTCTGTGGTTGTTCATGCTCCAACGTTCTTGCTCTTTCTCTCCCTTTCCTGTATAATCTCCCTTGGTTATATTTTGCCCTTTCCTGTTCTTTCAGTTGGCATCTGTAGTGAACTTTTGTGCCTTCTTCTTAGGTCCTAATCTATTTAATTGCATTTAGCTGGCATGATTCCAGAGCTGAACTCAGTATTCCTGTTTCTAACTCCTGTCTTTTACCTTCCTCATTTTAATTCAGCTCTCGCAGGAGCCTGAAATATTATCTGTAAACAAAGTATTTCACCATGCAACCCACTTTGCACTGTCTAAACACGCTTCTTCCAAAACAGGGGAGACTATCTGGCCAATTGGCAGTCATACTTTACATCCCTGAACATAACACCCTCTCATACTGAAGAAGGAAAATTTAAAAACCAAACTCCACATCCAAAGAAGCAATCAAGCAAGTTTGATTCTGCGTTCTCTTCTTCCCTGTCTTGTCAGCTTCTCATTCAATTCCACCTCTTCATCATCTTTAATACACGAGATTTTTAGAAAAAGCAATTTTGTCAGTGAGTGGATTTTCTCACCCTGATTACTGATAACATCTCATCTTCGGTCACATCACCCATTCAAACTCTTCAGACTCAGCAGCCTGTTGGAAACTGGTGCCTACACTACAAAGGCAAAAGTCATTCAATTCAGCCTGTTAACATGAAATCATGTTTTCAAGTTGGAGACAAGTAAAACAACTGTAACAAGTGGTCTCTAAAGGTCCTGGTAAAGTCAGAATCTGACCTGCAAAATTGGGCTGATTAATCGATTGAAAAAGATTATCAACTCTGTATTTTTGAGGGGGGGGAGGTGTTTTAATCAGGGCCAATGAACTGTCAGAATGGAGAGTTTCGTTAGCAGGAGTGGAAGGAAGGAGGGATGAACTGCATGAACAAACTACAGCCAGGCATCTGCAAGGCATCTTCATGGTCTGTCTTGAGACACTTAATCTAATGAAAAATTGTGGGGCCTTCAACATCATGACTAGAGCAGAAAAGTTAAATACTATGGAACTATTGCCCTCATTAACTCTGTTGCAACCCAGAATCAACCCTGTATTTTCTTTTCTACACCACTGTATTTTCTTGCTTTCAACCCATCTCAAATAAAAAAAAATAATTGACAATTTATTAATTTTGCCATAATCAAGATAACATTTTTCTTCATTAAATTACAGGCTTGAACATCCCTACACTCTTCAACAGAGGAAAAAGCTCCTTTATTCTGTCGTCAGTATCAGAGTCTGAAGTTGCTTCAGCATGCCATAGTTAAAAGAAAAAATAGGAAACTTTTACTGTGTGGTCTAACTGGCCAAATTTATGTGAGGATAATGAAAGGAAGGAAGGTGTCAGGGGAGTAAAAGAAACTTTTAAGAGATACATGGGAATGTCACTAGCAAGCACAAGATAATGGAGAACTTGCAGAAAGCTGGGATGGAAAATACTAAACACCACTCCACCTGGGAAAAGGGAGGGGAATACAGCATTGCCAGTTTTTGCAAATTGCTCTTAAGTCATAAACATACTGACATAAAGGCAAGGCTCTTTGTGAGAGGTCTTGGCAAAGAGACAATTCTGAGGCAAAAGCAGCTAGGACAGTGAAAACTGAGTTCGTATTTAGCCATGTATTCCAGATCATATATCTCCCTCTTTCTTGAAGTCCTACAACTTCTTTTATACATACAAATGACATGAGCTTTTTTTCTTGGAATTCTTCATCTCCTGCTTCCAGAAGATTTTTCCCTTGCATAAGATATAATCATCCTTAGCAGTAATGAGGAAAGAAAAAAAAAAATCTGCATCTGAGAAGAAGCCAGGTAGAGCTGTGATTAAAGGTTGACATTTTTACCTAGTATGCAAGATTAGATTTTCCATTTTTATACATTCCCTGAAGAACAACTTGTACAGATTTATATGAGTTGGCATCATTCTGTCAGTTCTCAGTGTGGCAAACGATTCTGGAGACTGGACCTGAATTTCCTCTATCAATAAAATACTTGAAAATGAGCACAACACGTAAGCCAAACCTATGTCTATTTTTTCTTGGGATCTGCTTGGAAGAATCCCACGGGATACAGTCCTGGATAGAACAAGGGTCCAGGAGAGCTGGTTATTTTTCAATCATCTCCTCCAAGCTCAAGAATGATCATTTCCAAGATAAGCAAGGTTAGCAGGAGGCCTGCATGGATGAAAAAGGAGCTCCCAATAAAACTCAGACATAAAAAAGAAGCATACCAGAGGTGAAAGCAGGGACAGGGGACCTGGGAGGAATATGGAGACACTGTCTGAGTATGCAGGGATGGGGTTAGGAAAACCAAAGGCTATTCAGAGCTAATCTGGCAAGGGACATGAAAGGCAACAAGAAAGGTTTCTATGGGTACTTCAGCAGCAAAAGGTAGACAAGGAAATATGTGGGCTCATTGCTGAATGGGGCAGGGGACCTGGTGATACAGTATGTGGTAAAGGCTGAGGTACTCAGTGCCTTCTTCACCTCACTCTTAACTGGTAAGACTGGCCTTCAGGAATCTCAGATCCCTGCGAACAATGGGAAGGTCTAGAGCAAGGAAGACACCCTCAGCGGAGGAAGAGAGCCAGGGTCTTCTCCGTAGTTCTTACTAACAGGACAAGGGGCAATGGGCACAAACTGAAATACAGGAAATTTCCCCCTAAACATAAGAAAGTTTTGGTTTTGTTTTTTCTCTGTAAGAGTGGTCAAACACTAGAACAGGTTGCCCAGAGAGGTTGTGGAGTCTCCATCCTTGGAGATATTAAAAACCAGGCTGGACACAGTTCTCAGCAACCTGCTTTGAGCACAGGGTTGGACTAGATGATCTCCAGGGGTCCCTTCCAACCTCATCCATACTGCTACTCTGCAATTTCTTTTTTTGGCCTTTCCTGCATACATTCACCTTGTTCAAAGTAAAAAGAATGAAATTACAACAGCAGTGTCTGAGAACTTCCTGAACTTTTTTCTCTGCCTCTCTCAGTTTTAGCATTCCATTATCCTTTTAGCCTTAATGCACACTAATGTACCCTTGTCAGCCTTCTCTCTTTAAATTAAAAGAAACAGCATTTTTATATACATACAGTATAATAGGAGAAACTCTTAATCTAAGATGTATACTCACAGTATAGGCAAATCCCAAACCATATATATCCTTTAGAAAAAGGAACACCTTATGGCCCAATGAATAACATGTCCTAGGCACCGCCATAGCCGAACTCCTGGAAGTAATCTAGGAGGGTTTGCAACACTTGAAGGCAGTGCTTTTCAGTACAAGCTTTGATTGAAGAAAGTAGCTACACACTTTAATTTAGTGCTTTTCTGAAAAGAAATCCTCGAAAGTGATAATGAAAAGAAATAAAAAAGCATCCAGAGGGACCACCACATTATATCCCAAGCACCAACGTAGCAATCACATTTAAAATGCTTTAAACAGTTTGAAAATACTTTCTACTATTGTGGAGATTTTCACAGATGCATATTTAAGGACAAGAAAGACTCCTAAGAGAATTTTATGTGACTGCCTGCAAAATTTGGGTCATAGACACCCATCCCATAATTCCTTAAACATCACACTTCTGTAGCTTCAGCAAGAAGCTACTCTTTAGGAAAAGATCTAGCCTTTACTTCCACTAAGTATAACTATAAAAAACAGTAGAACCATTAAAAGCTTTTATAAAGATAAATGTTTAAGTGTATTTGACTACAAATTTTCTTTTGATTTGACCTTGACTAAATTGAAAGCACATAGAAAAAATTACAGTGAATGCTAGATGTGAGCTATACTAATACCTGGCTAACTGCCTCTGCTGTGAAAGCTCTTTCTATTTTAGTAAAATTTTATGCACAAAAGCATTTTCCAGAAACCGATGTAGTATGTTCAATACATTTTTATACCTAAGCTTAATTACAAAAGCTTTTTCATAATAACAAATATTGTCCCAAGCAGAGACTATATTTAATAAATATGCTTATTATTTTCCTTAATGAAAGCAATGTTTAAAAATTGTAGGTAATCCCATTACACTGTACTTCAATTATACAGCCCAGCTCTCCTACCCTCCTGCTGACAGAAGACTACCTCATCTTAGCTTCCAATTATATACATTAAGTCCTTCCAAAACCACCTTCATTATTACACACAGCATGTTTAGCTCTATCAGAGAAAAAGCTGTAATTGGGAAAGAGCAAAATGCATTTTCAAGCCTAAGATAATCACAAGAAAAGTTAATTATGTCAATTAAAATAATCTTCTCTCCACTCAACAAATATGACCTATTTGTACAGAGAAACACAGCAGGACAGGTTCTGATCCTTGAGAAACCATGGTATTTCTACTCAGGTAATTCTTACCAGAAAATCTGTGATAGAGCCAAATTTTTACATTAAATTAGATTGTAATACAAGAATGGCCAAAAAGGACTATTGGATGAACCCAGGGGAACCCTCTAAAACACAAACCATAACGCTTCACATACACACCCAAAATTAAACCTAAGTATTTAAATTCTTGGATTAAACTTCTACTTTCTAAAAGCAGAAGAGGATTACTGACAGAAAATATCCTGGAAAAGTATGAAAATACAAAAGGTAGACACAAGAAGTCAAATACTGCCAATTGTTCTTGGTGAAGAATTTCATCTCAGCATCAGGAGGGCAAACAGATGAAGCTATGAAGTGTTGACTTCAATTACAGTCACAACCTCAAGTCAGAGCTTTATGTGTTGAAGATACTGCCGCATATAGCAAAACCAGAGCTGTTCACCCCAAACAGCATTAGAGAAAGCAGCAAACAAGAGGCTCACAGATCCTGTAAGTGCACAAGCCCAAACTTCAGGCCCTCAGGTTGTAGAAGGAAGAGCAAGATGTGAGGCATGTCTCCTTATCAGCTGTTTCTAATAGTTAATTTTCCTTCCTCTGCACACTGTACCTTACTTTGACATTAAACTTGTTCAGCCCCAGCCACTTCACCACTTTTTGGAATGCGCAAAGTTTTCAATAGCCTGCTCCTTCCCATATTTTCACAATGTCTAATTGTGATGGAAAAGCTATTCGGTCCAACCCTAATTTTGCTGTGTTGAGCTTTTTCCATCCCACCTCCCAAGGACTTATTTAGACCATTCTACTTTTGAACATTTCCTAACATATTTGTTCTTGTTCTGTGGGCACTAGAAATAGAAGTAATATTCTAGGGAGTATTACAATATTTCTACAATGCCACCATAAACTTGCTTTAAGCCAGGTAGTTTAGGTAGGTCTTTGCTTATGCCAAATTCATATTTCTTTATCTTACAAATTCCTGGCAATTTGCTGCATAAAATTTGTACTGACAATTTGTGATATGACAGGAAAAGTCAAGTGCAAGTATGCTGCAGTTTAGAAAGCATTTTCAGTTTTCACAGGGAAACACTTCTCCTAGAAGTTCCAAATTCTTAATTTTTTTACCCCGATTTGTCTTTTTGTTATCACTTGGTGACTGTCAGAGAATTGGGATCACTGCCAAAGATGTTTACCTCAATTTTGTTTCCAGTCCTAAATTAGATTCCTCCTAAATACTAAATTAGATTATTAATCAGTTAAAATCTAAATCTTCATTATTAATTTACTAGAAACAATACAGCAGCTTGTAAAACATTTATGCAGCAGTAAACGGAGAACCACTTTGCAGAGATCATGACATGCTTAATTTACTACACAACTAAATATTTAATTACAAATGGTAGCAAAGCTGAAGGTGCTCTGTTGAAATTAAACAATCTTTTAAAGGATAAAAGTCTTACCTGTAATGTGGGCAGCAACGGTAAATTTCTAAAACAAGTGGTGGGAAACATGCTCCCTTTTGTGGGGTTTGCCCTTACCAGCTAAGTGAAGAATCATGTACTTGGCTATCCAGTTTGCTATTTACTGATAAGTCTGTTCCCCACAGTACATTCAACAGAAATAATTTTAAAATGGCATTTTAAATTAATTGAAAACACAATGCACTTCACATGCCAGTTAAGATAAATAGAATTTGGAGCAAAAAAGCATTATGTTCTTTTGCACAGCTTATTTTTTGCATTTGCAATATCATAGTCTTGATTCAATACCTTCCTTGCTAAGAGTATCATCTCTAATTAGAGTAATGGTATTTTAACTTTCTTGTGCACATGTATGTAATTCTTTTTTTCAGATTCAGTTTTCAAAACCTCCCAGGTACAATTTTTTAAATGCATTTGCATGTATACATCCAGATTTACGTTAAAAATTTTGGCTTATAAGCACTGCAGAAAATTACATACAGACCTTTTGTAAAGTCATCTTAACACGGATATATCCTTCCCAGTGTTGAACCTGAACAGCGAATGATGATATGCAGCATATCTATTTAAGGTGAGCTTTCAAAACAGAATTTCTTACGTCAATGAATGTAGCTGAATGTTTCAGAAGTTGTTAAACATATAGCAGGATGGACAATAAGGAGTTCTGTTTTTCTTTCTTTTTTTTTTTTTTTTTTTTTTAAAACTATTCCTTCCTGTTGTCTGACTCAGACAACATGGCTCTCAGAAGAGGAAGGCAGGACTTTTTTTTACCCTTATGAACAATGATGAAGGTGAAGAATGGAGAGAGCAAAGCAAGATAGGCTGAAGGAAGTTAAGAACAATAACAGCGTGTCCCATTTCAAGAGGAAGGCTCATTCAATAGAATATTACACCAAACAAAACAATGATCAGGCTATAAGCACAGTCCTGAAAACAAAGAGTAGCAACAGGATTGCTTTCACTTAATCTTGAACATCTATTTCAAAACGGTAAATTGATACTCCTTAACTGTCAAGCTGCTTTTATTAATAATATAGAATATCCTGACCTTTTGCTACCTTATAAAAGTACATGGCAGTCTTGTCAAAAATAATTCACATAAAATCTTTAGAAAAGTTGTCAGCTAAGAAAACCACAGCTATGTATACATTACTCATCAGCAAACTGGAAAACTGTATCATATTTAGAAAATGAGTAAAAGATATTTTTCTACATCTCCCTTATGTCTCAAGGCCAAAGAATATTTCCTAGATTTATAAAATTGCATGCTATAGCTATTCAAGACTCTAAACAGAATAAAGAAGTATACACTTGGTAGCAGGCCTCTTACTACACTTCAGCACCCAATACGTTACCCTAATGATATGACCTTGCTTCTCAAGGTAACTTGTAAGGTAAACTTTTAAAAAGTAAGTGATATTACTGGTATTAATCAATCCATGCTCAGTTTAAACATCACTGCGTAGAATATAGAAGAACTTAATGGAAGACAGGCTGAAATAAATTGGAAAAAAAATCTTAGTCTAGGACTGAAATACAAAGTTTTCGGGCAAAGTTTGCTGTTCAAATTCAATACCAGTTTAATAATGACAAAGTTATTGCACTGCTGAGCTTCAAGAACGGCATGTGATAGCCTCAGACTAGTTAATACTGGCTAAGATTAATTAATTGATTAACTAATAGGATAGCTGAACATGAGTCACTCCGCATAGTGCTGGTATCATCTCCAGTCATCTCAGAAGAGCTAAGAGTTGTGCAAGCTGTGTAGCTTCACATACTTTCTCTGTATCTAAAGGCTGTCACTTCTGAATAGATTTGCAATATGGGGGGGTGGGAAATGTGGGGAAGCTTGTTTTGCTGTTTTCTGAGTTATATGTAAGCTGTTGTGAAGAAGAGCTTTGGTCTTCAGAACAGTTTGTGAATGCTTCACATGACATTTGGGCCTCCTTCCTGGTGGTAAAAACTCTCATACTGCACGTACTAGCTAATCCCCCTGATTCTTTCAAATTGCTCATCTGAAGCTGTTAATATATATTAAAGCTGTAACCAAGCTTTCCCTGACGTGCATCAACATTTTAAGTAGTGTATGGCAGAGAATTTTGTTTGCACCGTAAAAAAAAGTGCCTCCTTTAAAATAAACTGTCTTGGGAATCATACTACATGACAATAATTCTAAATTTTACTAAAGCTGTTTGCACACACCTGTTTTTGGCAGGGTGCCTTCCAGTGGGAACAAGTTACATACATACCAGCTGTAATGGCCGATATAGTGTATTAAAAACATGTAAAGTATAATTTGATAATCTACCTTAGGAACTAGTGAGAGAATTCTCATCTCAGTTTTCTCCAGGGACTCAAATGCCAAAGGACAGATTGTTTCTTGTCAGTGTTTCAAACTGATCTCTATTTGCAAACATAGAGAATGATGCCAAATGCAGTTCAGAACGCAAATCAAACACTATTTTATTATGAGCTGTTTTGAATTGCATATGCAGGACAGACAGGCAAATAATGCCAAAAAAAATAATCCCCAAACCATACTTGCACATCGTATAAGCCATTTTCATAATATACTTGAACACTGCATAAAAATGCAAAGAAATAAAACAATTCTAATAAAATAATGAGCACCTTATGAATTAAATATTATATTCACAATGCTACACACTGGGATTTAACAGAATATGATATACAATGTAGACCAAGTGTGGAAAATCCAACTAAATTTACAAATACAGTAGATATATTACTTTTTCTATTTAAAAAAAAAAAGAAAACAAACCAAGGGGGAAATGATAAATTATGTATTGAATGAAAACAGGAGAAAAAATGAGAAAATTTTTTTTCTTTAAAAAAACAAGGTAGCTTGTAGCCAATGATAATAAACCCACTTATTCATTAGAAGCAGGTCCAAACCGATTCCATTTGAGTCACAGCATGAGCACTCAGACTAGCAATTAATGCAACCATCGGTGTGGCAGTTGTTTTCTGAATGTCTTCCTGTGTCTTGGTTTTGTTTTCGAGCAAACAAGATGAAATTTACCCAGAAAATTTACTTAACCTGTTTCTAAGATGATCACAACACTGGCTAAATCAGTCAAAGGAAAAACTGTTTTAAGTGACATGCTGTAGACACCTATGGATCACGAATTAAACACCTTGTTGTACCTGACAAGCAAATACATAGAGCAGCGTGTGTGCCAGAATGACAACGCGTGGGGGAAAGAGGAGAGGCATCATCAATGTATGGCAGCCAGCTAGGATTAATTTAGAGTCCTCTTAGATTAAATTGACATGAAAGAGAGAAGATATGCTGTTCTTTACAAAGAGATCACCCATAGCTGATTAACAGATATTTCGTTAATGAACAAAAGCTAATTTAAACAGGAGTAGCCCTTATTGCTCATTAATTGCTACAGGTAGGTGCTGGGCCTGTGCAGATGGAATGGGCAAGAAAAACAAGAGCAAAATCCCTCACAGATGGAAAAAAAGAAAAAGATTACTTTGAAATAAAGGATTGGAAAGGATTGCCTTGAGTAGTTTACTGTTGATCAGTATCTTATTTTAAAACATCACTCTTGCATTTTTGCAAGATTAGTTGAATTTATTTATTATTATTATTATGGTGATTTTGAGGTGGAAGTGAGTTATAAGCATAATAAATCTCTACTTAAGCAGCTTATCCCTACTGTTATATATTAATCTTGGTGCATATGGGATTATAACCAACCGCAAATAAAAAAAAGGAAGGGAGGGAAGACTTGAGTAGCTATATGTTTATGTATTAAATCACAATATAAGAAAATGTCTTAGGATTCCAGCTGTGCTAAAGCAAAAGGCACAACAAGCTCTAGATACCGGAAAACTCGTGTATTTTTCTCCACACAGTTATGTGTTAAAAGATAAGATCTCTCCATAAAACTGTAAAATTGAGCACTTACAAAGTCCATTTGAAAAGATTTCTCCAGGGGTCTGAGATAGCTCTGGTATCTGTTCGAACAGGTAGTTCTACAAATAAGTGACGCGCTTTTGTCATTCCATTGAATCTGTTCAACGTGGGCCCTCCTTTGCCTGAATACAAGGAAAACTATCCATCCGCCCTTACAGCGTGTGGCAGCTACATGAGATGTCCCTTAGCAAAGCAGTCATTTCACCTTTAGCCAAGGCAATAACTAAGCCTGCAAGTTTTATCACTTCGTTGCAACCCCAGTGGGCTGGAAATAATTTGGTAAGCTCTGGTTTGAAAGAGGGTACTTGTTAAGAAATCTAAGGTATACATGCAAATATTGAAGCAAAGAGTTTATCTTGTTTGGAATTAAATATATATCTAAAAATAACTTAGGGAAAAATGTGTTTATCTGGTATTATGTTTTGATTTCTTAATCACATAGTTTCTATTCTATGTTGTGAGTAATTACTGTTTCAAGTGAACTTCTTATCTCTTTCAAATTAGATTGCTGGGCAGCTACTTGTAAACAAAAATGAAACAAGCATACATAGCCTAGAACAGCCTGCTCTGCAATTAACTACATTAAAATACAGATATGAGAACGATCTGGATATCAAGTGTCATCCTGACATGAAGAGTTAATTGTTGCTATTGCCAGGACACTGTCAGAAAAATGATTAAATATGCCTCCATTTACAGACAATTTTTTTGTTACACATCCCAGTTTTGTTAACTTCTTAAGGCAATGTTTCCCGTCTTTTGCAAATATTTCATTGTAGGCTGCCAGCCTACCAATGATACTCGATTTACCTAAAACAACTCTAAACACAAGCACATAGAATGAAAAGCCATCTGCTGGACTATGTTCTACTTCTCTAGTCTGCACTACATTACATTTAAAACTACTCATTTAAATTGATACTGTTCAGTTTGTGAATGTCACTTATGGGTAATCTTTATTTTTATTTACAACTGATAGTCCAGAAACTGCATGGTTTTTTGTATCATTATACATACACCTATTTTTAAAGGTTAAATTGCTTCTGGCTTGAATTAAATTAATTAAATTTAAATAAATGAGTTAAACTGGAATGATAAACTAAACCTTCTGGGGTAAAACTTATGTATTTTCAAATGCAGGATATCAGTTCTTAGAACTGATAACACCATAAGAGCACTTTGATATCTAAAAGATAGAAAGAGAATTCTAACAGTATAATTCAGTAAAATGATGGTGAAAGTGAACTCATTTAACCACTTTACATGGGTCCTGTTGTTTTGCTCCCAAAAATGATGCACAAGGAAAAACCTCCTTTTAAAGTGATTGTGGCCTTCAGATGTAAAAACTCAACAACATAACTAATTCTAACAGCGTTTAAAATTTGGGTCTTATGGTTGAAACATGTTCCACTTCTGAACAAGCAGAAGAAACAGTATTCAACTTCCCAATTGAAATTAAATGATAGGGTGACTTTGGCAAGTCTTTCCTCACTTTTGATATTGAACCTTCAAACCCAAATTCTATCAATATAGTGAAGCATTATCAGAAGCTTTTTCACACTGCTTTAGCTCACCCTCTCAGATCGACATGATTAATTGCTCAGTTACTTTTCTGTACCTCTTCCAATCATTTAGAGTACTTATTTTTATAGCATAACCACATGCAGTTAACATCTCTTGATTTCTGCTTGATTGTGGTTTAATGAGAAAAATTCAAGACATCAATCTTTGCCTTAAGTTATTCTAGTTCTGATGTTCAAATGATCACATTTACTCTCATAACAATAATCTTTTCGTGTGACAAACTCAAAGCATTTTAATAACTTTAATAAAACAGGTAAAAGCAGAGCTGCCTTGAAAGCAGTTCAGTTGTTTTCAGGCAATCCTAGTGGCAAGCATTCCCTCTACACTAAATATCTAGCTACTTGAGGGCAAGAGTAACACTAGCAATCAAGCCAAGACAACCAGATTGAGACAGAATTTGTAGATTACAACCGCAATATATGATGCCAGAAAAAGTTTATGATCCAGCCTAATAAAAACAATAAAGTATAAGGAACTTTGACATGCCTGAGTTTTCCATGGCAGAATAAGAACATTAAGAGCCATTAATAGGCATTATCCCATTTTACTTAGAGATAAGAAGTTTTAGCCAGGACTGGTTGGAAAAAAAGAGTTCAATTTTCCAAAGTTTTAAGGTTTTTCAAAATATTTTGTTCCATTTCTGAATTAAAATAAGGCTTTTCTATATATCATAAAAATATGACTCAAATAAAAAAATGCTGATGCACACTACTTAACTTGAAAGAACCATTATCATCATGGTTGGGACACCTAAGGCTGCCATTCATTCAGTTCCTCCCAGCTATCTTCTCTACTCTCCAGATAAAATTTTAACAGTAAGACTTCATGTCTGGGTTTTAGAAGCCTAATATGTACCAAGAAGTCCTTAAGTTAAGTGCAGGAGTCAATGAGACAGTGCCCTAGCACAGAGTATGGCTCATCTGACCACAGCCTCCAAGGAAATGTTAGGCTGGAGGGGAAGCAAGAACTGGAAATGCAGGTCAGGAGCAGCACTGCTGGCACTCAACAGCAGGTACTGGTTTGAGAGAGAAGAAAACGAGCCCAGGAGATGCCACAGGTTCTAGTGAGGACAGGTCCACCTCCTCCCTTTGGTCTCCCAACTCTTTGCCACTTATTAGCACCCTTTACCCTTTCCCTTTGCCTTCACCAAGCCCCCAAAACAGGTTCTCCAGCACAGGGCAAGTTCTGGCTTCTGAGACCTCCCAGGCCTTGGGCTGCAATTCTGCAGGGCTCACAGTATCAAGAACCATGTCCCACTCATTTTGGGGTGATCTGTACAGCAGCTTTCCCAGAGCAGGGACTGCCATATTCAGGTATGGGAGACGAGGAGCTGGGAGGTATAGGGAGATGGGAGGTACGGGGAGGTGGGAACTTCAGCTTAGAAAAAGATGGAGACCTCTGGAGATGCTGGGGGCCAAGCACTTGAGAGCCCACCCACACCTCCACAAGCAGACACCCACATGCAAGTAGGGAGCACACACACCCAGGAGCACCACACCGTCACATTAATGCCGCCTTAACTCTTTCCGCAAAGGACTGCCCCAATCATCCTCCTTTCTCTTGCCTTTGTGTGCACCCCCCGGCACTGCATTCTCTATTTTGCACCCTGGAAACTTTGCTTCCCTAAACAGTCACCCAGGAGATCAAGGTTCACATCCTTTCTCTGCACAATTCAGGCCCAAAGTTCTGACATTTTAAGGAACTGCACTGTCAGGTTGTGCCTGTGTGTGTGTGCGCACACAGGAGTCCATGCTATCACCCTCTCTGTCATGTCCCCCCTCTATTTTCTTCCTGGTCCTAAGGAAACAAACAGGCTCATACAAATTTTCTCTTTCTTAGAAATACTCCTTAAAAAAATTCTTGACTTATACTTGTCCAAAGAAGCTAAGCATAATCGAAAAATCTGTTATGGAACCGTACTCTTCTGATCCCCACTATCCAGATTTTAACTGCAAGAAACTCTTTTTGCACACATAAGCTATTAGAAATTATTGCTGTATGTTATTACCTCCAAAAGCACATTAAGAAAACAATGTTTAATTCAAATCACGCACACAGAGAAAAAGATAATTATTCTTCCAGAAAAAAATACGTAAGGTAAAACTGCATAATAATTTGATTATTCAACCATTATACAAAAAAAAGACAAAACCAAAACAAGCCATGCAGTTAAATGTTATTTTTAATTTACTTTTTGATAGACCTGCTTTCATATCTGTGTTCTGTTACAAAGGTATTGTACTGAAGATGTCAGTGTTGATCAGCTTCCAATCATCAATAGCACTTATTGAAATAGCATCTTGCTAGGAATGGGATTTTCTGCCTTTGCTGGAGTACACCAACACCATTGATTTATGGAAAAAAATTAATAAATTAAATAATAAAAAGTGAGCCCTGACTGTGGAATAAAGCTCCAAGAAAGAAATTTTATTTTTGATATAAGGCAATAAGTAAACATTTTACAAGATATTTTCTTGTATACTTATTGTCTTCTGGCAAAAATAAAATTCTCTTGCACATATGCTAATAGCATGCTCAAGAAATGTTCAAAAAAAGTGTTTTTCTAAAAATTATGAGGTATGGTTTCAAAGCTTGAATAGCATGGACCTCAGTTGTCTTGATTATTTTGAAAGTCCTATAGAGCCTAATAAGTAGCATTATAATAGATTTATACAGAAATATTTCAAATACCATAAGACAAAAAAGAAAGAGAGCCAAAATTTTTAAAGCATTACTTTAGTCTATGTTACAAGACTCAATAGAGAAGAATATATTTTCTTAGTGAATACTCTAGTACTGTTTTATGAAATTTTTCAAGGTTATTGGAATAATCTATACACATACATGCTTTAAACAACCCATACTAAATCTGTTTTTAAAGCTGCTGAGTGAACCCCACTGTGTCAGGAGTGGAATGTGTCCACTCATCCTGCCTCTGTCATCTTGGAGGAAGCCTGAAAGAAAACGTTCCTCTGGAGGGAGCCCCTCAGGACTAACGAAGATCCAGTCTGCAACTTTTTTTCCTCCCATAGCAACACACAAACAGCAGGAGAGTTTATATGATGCTTTCTTTGTTGAAATATGATTAACGACAAAGAAAGTTTGACAGTCCCATGTATATCTATCTGCATTTCTATTTTCCCTTATTTTCCACTATTATTTGGATAACTTCCCAATGGCTTGGACGTTTAAAATTTCAAAATTACCACACAGCACCTTTTTAACTACTGGGAATAGTTTGCAGAAAAAGCAAATCTCTGCCCACTCTCCCCTCCCCAACCATAAACATAATGGTTTTTTTGCTAATAATTTTCTCTAGGTGAAGAGCTTTTCAGTTACAGAGGAATACAGGCAATGGATAATTACTTAGTGGATTGGTGGCTGTATTACATAGCATGACATATCAAAGAAATAATAAAGCAACCCATTTATAAATTCTTTGACTACATCAAAGACAGCAAGGAAAAGAGGAAGCCATCATTACCAGACTAACGAGGTAACTTTATAATATTACATTGAAGTTTTTTCCCCCAATCTAATGCCGAGTTTATACAAGAGGAATTAGTCCCATTTTGAAAATGGTTTCTGTGTTAATTTAGACAAAACTAGAATGCAGGTCTACTAACTAAATGCTTTCTATAATTAGAACAAAGGGCAACTGCCTTGATATCCCCCAATTATCATTACTGCAAATTCTAAAAGAATTTAAGTTTTCCTCATGGAGAAAGAAGGCAGAAGAATCTTGCATACAAAGACTTCCAGAAAACAGCTGGTTAAACATAGCTAAATTTTATGAGAAGAAAAATATTGAAAGATAGTACTGACCGTTTTTACATACCTATATCTTTTTTAAATAAAAGGCATCCATGCTGCAGCACAGTTTCAACAAGTATCATGAAACAAATTTCCCAAACACTATAAATGCTTAACATGTTATTACATTCTCATTGGTCCCACACTAGAAAAAATATACAAGCAGCAAACAATCAACGGTTGTTTAAGAGCCTAATATTGTACTAGTAAAAATAATGCAGCACAGCAACAAGTTCACTGGAGTGCTCCCTTAACACACAACATGCCAGATGTACAGCTGTTTATCTTGAAAAAAAAAAAAAAACAAAAAAAAACCAACCCAACACAGGACATAAAGACTTTTGAAAGGATCTTCTCCCCGGTACTGAATAACATGCAAAGTATTCAAGGATTCTTGCGTGAAATCATGAATAGCAATAGGTCGTTTTTCAGGGTATTAAAAGCTAACCAGACACACAACAGGATGCCAGCAGGCAGCTTGCATGAGACATAAGGCTTTATATTCCCACTAGGAACATACCTTCTCTGTTTTTGCTTTCCTGGTGTTATGCACAAACCTGCGTCCCAGCTTCTTGGCATACCAGATAGAGGCAAACATTGTAGTGATGAAGATTTCAGTCTGAATATGCAGCACACAAAAAAATACCAAACAACTTCCCCCACAACTGAGATACAAATCTAATGCTGGTTAAGGTCTCTCAACTATGCTGTTGCTTTGTCAGGTCCTCTCATGCTGCCTTCTGAAAAAAAACAAAAAACCACCACCCAGTGTGGCCAGTCTGCAGGTGTATTTACATACTGCCAGCAGGAAGTCCAGGGTGAGGCATCTTTGCATCCAGCTCACATCCAGTCTGCTAAATGCCTGTCTGCAGTTCTTTAGCACTGTCACCACAAACTACATATGTGTCAGTATGAAAGGAAGCTGCAGTAAACTACTGTAGCAGACAGCTCACCTCCTCTTCTCCTGTTCTGAAATTTAACTCCTTGGTTCTCTTCGATTTGCCAGCATGCAACAGAAGCAGCAGCAGTTCAAATATGAGATACACAGCACTGCAGGAAAGGAAAGGGGTACAGAAGTGCCAAAAATAGAAATGTATATTAACTGTTAAGGTGAAGGAACAGGTGTTTTACATGTTTCAGTGCAATTAAGATATGAAAGGAAAATGGATTTTACTTTGTTCTACCGGTTTGGGATCTATTCAGAGATATTTTTGTTACCTAGTTTCAGTTTGCAACAGAAAGACATCATAGCTGTTCAGTTCACTTGCTGATGTCATACATGCTTTGCTGAAGAATTTAAGACTCACTCAAGGACTTCTGTTTTCCTTTGATAATGGCTCCATGAAATAAAAACCTGACATATTTCCTTTCAAATTAATCTTTAACTTCTGCCCTACCTAAGCTTGCCTTTTTCTTTTCCTTTAATTGCAAGTTATTTTACAGTAGGAGTTGAGAAGTGCTTATTATGAATTCTGATTTTTGCAGTGAAACAGCAATGTAGTATTTTCCTCTCGTCACATACTTCAGCTTTAACCCCTGCACCCCTCTTCAGTTATAACCTCTAAACAATAAGCAGAAACATACCCTTTTGGCTCCAGACATATGACTAACCAGATGTTCCTCCCGCCAGAGGCAGTATCAAAGCTGTAAACTTACAGGGTTTATAGCTATGTATTGTATTTTGTAGGACTTTGTATTATAGGACAAATCCTGACCCTTGCCTTCCCACCTACAATTGTGGAGATGCCAACGTGCGGGAGAACCACTGCTGTCTTGTGTGCAGGATCGCATTTGGGATGCACACATCCAAGAATAATTTCTGCTTTGCTATTCTGTGGTATAGAGCAAATCAAAATTAACAGATGCACGGCAAAGGAAATACAGTCATAGCAATCTAGTATAGGGCTCTTGGAGCCAAGGAAACACTTTTTTTGCCCTAGGATTTTCAGAGAATGACTGAAACTAGTTTCTCCAGGGTGCATGAATTCAAAAGGGAAAATATTCGACTCCCACTTAAAACTTACACAGGACATCCAAGTTACTGGAGCTGGATGGTATTGTCCAAGCTTTGAGCCTGAAGGCATATACTGCTCAATTCTGTTAAGATTATAAAGAGTTCAAAGAATTCCTTCAACATATTTTAAAATGGTAAGTTGGTTAAATAAATTGAAATTCCTAGATAGTGACTTTTTTGTCAAGGAAACTCCAAGGTATATGTTTGGGTTTTGCTCGACATCTAAAACCTTCGGACAAAATATTTGGTAACTGGTAATAGTTCTGGGAAGAGAATAGTTTCTAATTACTTCCAATCCAGACATTTAGTTAATCCTGGCAGTCAGAAAGTTATAAGACCACAAGACAGAGTAAAATCATGTCTCATCTGGAGTACAATTAATACAGAACATCTATTTGTCCATAACAACATTCCAATTCTCTGAACTACAGGCTGATAGTAAGATGGATTCTCCAAGGTGCGAAAACCTTTATTACGCCACATAGCAGACTCACACCACTCTCCACATTTGTGGGATGACAGAGTGCCCTATAATGGAGGGAAGGGAGGAGAAGGAAGAAAGATGGCCTGAAAAACTTAGGAAGAAATCAGAGATCTTGTTTCTAGCTGGGATGTCACCGTAAGGAAACATGGTTGGGAAAAAAAAAATGCAGAAAAGGAGAAGCGACACCATTACGCAGCTTAACCAACACTATAAATGTTAAAGTAAGAAGAACAGGAAATAAAATATGTATTATATGCATAAACAGTAGAACACCTCTCCCACTCTGCACCCATGTTTTTATGAAGAGAATAAGTATAATTTGAAATCATTGCACTACAACCGAAAAAGGGTACATTCTCTCAACCAACTATTTATATAGTCTTATGTATATTCAGCTGCTGAGAAAATCGAAGGAAACACTCATTAAACAATAAAACCTCCTTTTTATGACTTCTATCATCAACATTAGCAGCTTTACTGAACTATTTATTCAGAAAAAATAGGGAGCAATAAAAAGCCACAATTCATACCACTTAAAGGAAAAAAAATAGAATACATTGTTCATTTAAGGAATAATGGCAAAGCAATAGGGAGGTAATTTTCTCCACCCACTGAAAATGTTAGATCAGGAAGAATAAATCTCGCCAAATACCTAATCCTGATTCTAATCAGAAATGCATTTTAACTATTTGCATGCATTTGCAGATCTATCTAAACACTACACTATAGCAATGGCCAGACTACAAGCCATTTTCTTACAGCTCCATCATGCAGTAGTCTGCCATACATTGTCAATAGCAGGTTTATTAGGTCTGTACTGGTACCCGGGGATTTTATGATTATTAATATTTTACTGTAACCATAATGAAGCCTGCATTTTACAGAAGTGCTACAAGCCGAGCTGCTTTAGAAGAAGAATTGGAGCTCCCAGCTGCTGTCTGCTCACAGGAGTAATATGTACTTTAGCTTGCTCACTGAAGTGCTACATTACAAGGGCAGAGAGATGCATGCAATTGAGCAGCAATATTATCACAGACAGGAGATAATCAGTTCAGAGCAAATTTTACAAGGGGTTCCTTGCTGCGAATGAGTGGGTGGTTTTCAGTAAACCAAACCACATCTATACTATACATTAAATTGCATTCTTGTGCCTCTATGAGAATTGGTCTTACCACAGGTGGACACATGGTCATAAGCATAAAGCAACTACGGTGTTGAATCCTATTATTTTTATGACATGGCTCCCCAACATTGCAAGCAACAGCAATTGATGCTCAGTACCGAAACAGATGGTCATTTCAAACACCTTGCCAACTGTTTGTACGCACTGAGTATCACCGGTATTTCTGATGGTCAGCCTCCTCTTTCAATTTTAACATTGCTGTTTTACTTAAGCAGCACATGGGAAGAAGTGCAGCTTAGCTTTAGACAGGGTATTAATCTTCTCTTGTTAAGGGATAACTCCTCACAGCGCACACGTGGGGTGTCAAACTCCCCCTCACACACCTGTGGTGAAGATAGATGTTAGCTGTAGATTCTGTTTCTCTCCTACCTCTATCTGAATATATACACACTGTAGTCATAAAATGTGATGACAGGGCCATTTAAAATACAAATACAGTTCAGTCATAAATAATGCCTTTCTTGTAAGAATAGGAAGACAGATGAAAAGATTAGTCATTCAGGGTTTGCAGAACTCTGTTTCCAGTGAAACGGACAGGAGACAGAACAAGTTAAAAGTGAAATACCAAAGATTTAAAACAATCACTTTGCTTCAAGGTTTATATGTTAACACTTGGCACAGCTGTGGATACGGGAACAGAGCTGGTCATGTGAAACTAAGGTAGCTAGCTTTTTTTTTTAGTTCTAGGCAACAACAGATATTGATTTGGCTGACTGTACAAGCAATCATTTCCCATCCCCAACACAACTAATTATCTTACACAGCTATGTGATGCCAAGACATATTATTTAATGACCAGAATACTAGGAAAGGCAGGAACCTTAATGCCTGCTATTCCATCCAGAAGATCTAAATTTTAGGCATTCAGACCTTACAGTACTTAAAATAGAAAGTCCCGAGGTTTTGTATGGACCTGTTTTTTCATTCTTTGCTATAAACAGAGGCAAATGGACAAATGTTCCTCCTCCTATTGCAACAGGCAGTATTCTTATAGCAAACCCACAGCCGCTCTTACAAAAGGGGTAGTTACCCCTGTCGGCACCACCAAAACCCATTCTGACTTCTCTTTTGGCCAGGGCAGAACCCACTCTGTTGTAGTTACAATACAGATTAAAGATTATCATAGAATAGAAGCATAGAATTATTTAGGTTGGAAAAGAGCCTTAAGATCATCAAGTCCAACTGTTAACCTAACACCGCCATGTCCACCACTAAAACATGTCCCTAAGCACCACATCTACATGTCTTTTCAATACCTCCAGGGGTGGTGACTCAACCACTTCCCTGGGCAGTCTGTTCCAATGCTTGACAACGCTTTCAGTGAAGAAATTTTTCCTAATATCCAAACTAAACCTCCCCTGGAGCAACTTGAGGCCGTTTCTTCTTGCCCTATTGCTTGTTACTTAGAAGAGACCGACCCCCACCTCGCTACAACCCCCTTTCAGGTAGTTGTAGAGAGCAATAAGGTCTCCCCTCAGCCTCCTTTTCTCCAGGCTGAACAGCCCCAGTTCCCTCAGCCGCTCCTCATAAGACTTGTGCTCTAGACCCTTCACCAGCTTCGTTGCCCTTCTCTGGACATGCTGCAGCACCTCAATGTCTTTCTTGTAGTGAGGAGCCCAAAACTGAACACAGTATTCCAGGTACAGTCTCACCAGTACCGAGTACATAAGTTTCTACTGGTGACATTTTCTACCACTTATGATGTTTCATAACAGATTTTTTTTTCATAATAAAAATTTTAAAATTCTGTCACTTAGGCCTGAATTTTAAAGATGAGTAAACCTGGGTTGTTTAAAAGCTAAATGCTTCCTTGGAGCATCTAAGTCAATGACTGGAATAGAGCGTAGTAATTCTGAGCACAGTCACATATCCTGACAAAGAAATGTTGCAGAGAAGGGAAAGGGGGGGGGGGGGGGGAAGCAGCAGCAGAAGATGAAGGAAGATGGGATAGAAATGGAAAAAGAAGTGAAAATGAAATGCTGTATATTAAGGATGGCAGAAGTTCATGCTCTTCTCTTCCAATTTAAATTTTTCTACTCCCTTAATATTTCTTGTGCCAAATCTTTTCTCTTTAGAAATTATGCTTTCAGAAACTCAGCTGTGACATTACAAGTTTGCCCCAGGTCTAATTTCCCCTTAAAACACAAGATACTGCATGCAGACATGCCCTCTTTCAGCTTTTCTGATGTATGGCAGAACTGTCTTACAGCAGAGGGCATGAAGAATTTCATACACAATGTCACAGGACTCCAGAGCAGTAAAGAAATAAAATGCAAGCATTTCCTCCCATGGACCTCCTTTAAGTGTGAGGCCCCCAAAATTGTGTACTTGCCCTCTGCCATGCAATTATCACTTCTATTTTTCTACTCTTCTATTATTTGATGTGGTAGATGGCACTCAACCCACCACGTGTGGCACAACAGGTCAAGAGAAGAGAGATGAAGTGGTGTGCTACATAACTGCAGGAAATAGAGCTTTAACTGTGGAAGCACAAGAAATAGTAACGCAATAAGTCCTATGCTAAACACTGAGACTCAGCACATCCCTGCACACAGGGATGTATTCTAGCACTTTATAATATAATGGCATAAGACAATGTTTTCAAATTAGGCAGTTCTTTTTACTCTTTTATTTGTTAAGCCTTGGAATAGAGACAAACCTAATTATGGTACTTAATTTTGATTTTACAAATTGATTTTCCACTCTAGTTTCTGCTGGTGCATAGTAAACTCTAGTGAGTCACACAAGTAATATAACAACAATTAGCAGCATTAAAAATAAATAAAAACTTGAGAAATGCCACTTTATTCTTGTCTTTGTCCCTAGTTCAGCACAAATTTGCTTCCTGCTTCACCTTTCTGATAGGCATTAAGTTTCTTCCTGCTACATTAAGAAATCACAACCAAGATGGTGTATAAAATCCTCAGATGTGCCATTATGCTTCTCAGACTCTTGTATCAAATCAAAGCACAGTATGTAGTACAGTTATGTATTTGCATGGCAAGTACTCCCACAGGAAATAATATAAACTATAAAATTTATCCTTGGGGAGGGAAAAAAGAAAGAAGGAACCACACATTGCAAGCAGTGCTGTTGCGTGTCACCAGTGCATTTTGCAAGGGACTTGCCAAATATAATCCTGACCAAAACTGAATCCAGTGTGGAAACACTTCTATTACTGCACTGTGTATATGCCTGCTGTCCTGTAGTACTTAAGTACTTTTGTTTTCTTTGTACGTACAAATGACTCTGTGTGATGGTGGACTATTATCTCTGTTTCAGAAAGGGATGAAAGAAAGCACAAAGGAGTGACTTGGTAACAGCCATACAGAAAACTGGAAAATCTGCAGGCTGCCTGGGAGCCCCAAATCTCCTCTCTCCCAGCATGTGGCCCCAGAGTTTGCCATGGCCAGAGCCAAGCAGAGGTGGCATACACTCTCCCTAACTCAATGCTATGCCAGTCACAGCTTTCTGTCTGTCCAGAGCAGGCAAGGAGCAGGAGGGCTGGCAATGTCCATTTACCTACCTGCAAAGACCAATGAGATATACCTTTTCCATACGATCTTGTTTTAGCAGCAGCAAATGAGGCAGCCTTTAATAAGCTGTTCATTACACTGCTAATCACAAAAGAACCCCTCCAAACCAGTTGCAGGCACAAGCATGGGAATATATATCATCCTATCATAAATATTATTTTATTCCTGGCTGATTACAAGCTGCCTTCTCTTTCAAAGCCCTCCTTAAATCTCACTTTTACTTTAGCAGTCCCAAGAGCAAAATTAAAAAGTCATCTTAAGCAGAATCACCACAAGTTATAGCAACTGTATCAGTGAAACACATGGCCTCCTTTGACCCAGCATCATTTAATGATTTGAGGTGAATGTGCCTAGCCCCTGTCCTTACACCAAGCTCTCCAGAAAACCCTCGTGCACAGGAAACCGGGTTTCCTTGAAACATTAAAGAATTACAAGTGATGAGATCAAACAGGATAGCTATAAAGTAACCTCATGCCACCACCTCCTTTCAGGCAGGGCACATGTATATCTGCATGCGTTGAGCCTACTCAACACCTTTCTGAGCAGCAGCAGAGTCCGTGCAGCCCACACACACCGTGCTCTCTCATCTCAGAGGCTGGGCTGCCTTTGGTCACTCTCCCAAGGCTCTGCTAAAACAGCAGTTCCCCACTCCCAGCTGTGACTCTCTCCAGCCATATTCTGCTGTTGGCTGGGCCATCCCTCACCTGAATAGCCCCTGTCACCCCCTTCCCTCCAGGGGCTCCTACCTGGCTTTTTAATGCTTGTTAGAGAACACAACCCACATGTGGAAAACAAATACAACAGATAACGACTTCTGCTGCTTTTCATTTCAGTTCTTGCTCTTTACCTCTGTCCTCAGCTTTCCTAGGCTGTGATCCTCACAGCTCATGGGGAGAAGGCCTACAGTTCAAGATCAGTTCAGAAGTTAAGTCATTTCAGAGGCAAATCATTAACAACATTGCTTAACACTTTAGGTGGTGAACAGAGATTTAAAAAAGCAATGCATCCTTGCTAAAATGCAGAAGAAGAAATACGGAGGAAAAAGTTCTACTTAATCCCTCCAAATATAAGATGGGCTACTACTAAGTATGATGGGTAAACAACAACAAATCTTTATCCAAGACTGGCTGCAACTCTTGCTTCCTACAGGCAGAGACAAGGAAGAGGTCTCCATGCTTCTGGAACAAACTCACCACATTTCTGTTGCTCAAGCAAAGCAGAGAGGACAGCCCAAACCACAGCAGACCAGGCACCAGGTTTTCTCCCTTAATTCTGCTACAATTCTTCTGCAAGAGCTTTATTATTCCTTGCAAGCCAGCTGCTCACTCTTAAAATGAAAATAATAACGCTCTACCGCACTGGGACAGTCTAAAGATAAAAGTATTAACAAATGTGAAGTAATGTGATAGAAAGTATTATAGAAAAAGAGAGCATCTACCCCCACACTGGTTGGTACAGAACCTTACAGAATTCTGCTGAAAGGTCTGTGTGAGTCCATAACAAAACTGATTACACAATCATTCATTGGAATGTGACACACGAAAAGGTCTGTTTTAGCAATAACAGTAATAAAGGGTGGTGTTATACCCATTTTGACCAAAAAGAGGAAAGAACTATAAAGGAATATGAGGTCAAGGACAAGAGGTTATTCTTCTTACACCTATGAGAAGATCTGCAGAAGCAGAAAAATATATAGCAAATATTAAAATATAAAATGTAGGTTTACCTGTCTAAAACATATTACAGTTAATTAATTAATCATATGATAACAAAGGATAAGAGAAAATTTGTCACACCATTTTTTCTTAATCAATACCATTTGAGTGCAACCTCAGTCCATTTTACTCCCATTCCTTAGGACAAGCATAAGAAACAGTTGTGGAGGGAAATTTTTTGTTGCAGACGATTTTGGCACTTTGAAAACCAGAGGAAGGATTGAGGCAGCATATGGCTAGTGGGATATACTTTGATAAGACAGACTAGAGCTGATCAAAAACAAATCCAGAAAAATTGTTATAGCTTTTTAGGACAACAATAAAAAATAGCATCTTTTCAAACACTTTGAAGTTTTTAAATCTAATCCAAGTGTTTCAAGAAAACAGAAACTTTTTGAGCTATCTAACCAGTAGAAAATTGAGAAAGTGTTCCTTGAAATTGTCAAAATATTTACCTTTCTTTT
Organism: Harpia harpyja; assembly: GCF_026419915.1. Lineage (NCBI taxonomy): Eukaryota > Metazoa > Chordata > Aves > Accipitriformes > Accipitridae > Harpia > Harpia harpyja. Next base: position 7,285,160 of record NC_068956.1, on the reverse strand, counting down.
TCATCAAAAATCAGAACATTTCATCCTTCTCCAGGGCTGTCAATACTGCTGTCTAAATTACATTTACATTTAACTTTCCCTTGGGATCCCAGTCAACAGATATTTTTAAAATTTCTGTTCTCCACATCTCACTGGAAATATTTTCTTTTGATTCATACATCTAGCAGCATAAAAGATTCTCCCACACCTTTCTGCAAACTGATTTTTGCCAAGCCAGGCACATCGGTTGTCTTGTCACATGTCACCCAGACACCATGAAGATGCTAGAATGAACTTATATGAACTTTTAGAAAAGCATCACAAGGAAAGAAAGTATCACAAAAGCAAGCAATTAACTGCTGCTCATTTTTCAAGCATACCGGCAAGCACCATATTTCATGCCTAGACCTCCCAGAAGCAGAATGAAAGCTGAACGAAGGACTGTTTCTCCACCACTCCCCACAGCTAAACACATAAAAGATTTAATATGCCCAGATTTTCATAACTCATCTTTGCCCTCCACATAGGGATACACCAGAACAAGCATCTCCAAGGACCCTAGTTATTTGTTATATGGCTCTAGGGAAGCCAGCTAGATAGTGAACTGAACCAAAAGCTCTAAAATGCTTCCTGCTTCCAGCCAAGAGAATTAAATAAAGAGCAATGTGCCAAAATCCCATTCTCAGCATTGGAGGGGAACTCTGATCTTGAGAAACAATCTGTTCGCTCCACTTTCCTCCTCTTCACCATTCAAAGTCTTGAAAGGTTCAGTGAAGGTAAAAGTGATGAAAGGGCCCAGACTTCTAAGCAGTGCCTTATCCTAGCAGGCTCAGGCTCCCAGATACTGCTGGGTGTCACAACCTACCAGTCTTGCAATTAATGATAGCAGTTGGTCTGGATTATGGTGAGCCCCAGCTCCGGTCCAGATCAGATCCTTATTACAGCAAGCCCCGCATGCAACGGATAACAAGGGGAGTGCTTCCAGTTGCCTGCCTAACTCGCACTAAGTTCCCTAACACTCCCACAGTCATTATTTTAATCAGTTAAGCACATCCCACTGCCAAAAGTGTTTTGTTAAAATGCCCTCTGACATGTCTATTTCTTGCTTTCAAACCTCCCCTTTCAAGTACATAATAAGCATTTATGCTTTTGTAGTTTATTAAAAATAACAGATTAAGTAATACTCACTTACCTGAGAAGATACTCTGCCTACAGTAATGCTGTAGGAAGACAACAAAAAGATGGTAGATCGCAAATGCATTACACAAATGTATTGGTAATTTGTTGTGAATTAAAGATGAGATAAGCAGGCAGCATAATCTTCCAGTCTCAAATGGTCTCAGTCTGAAGAGGACTAAAGGAATACACCTTTTAATTATCTCATCTGTTATGAACAATAAATCACCATTAAAACTCAGGACATAACATGAGAACACAAACGTGTTATACGAATGCATTACCACAGTATACTTCAAGGCAACAACTCAGTAGCAAAACATGGCTCTTCCTACCTATGGGATTTCATCAGAACAAGTGTACGAAAGAACATACTAACCCTTTGGCTTTGATTGCATGCTCAGTGCACATCCCAAGCAATATATCATGGATAAATGTTACACGTTAAATCTCGCATTTCTTTGCCCACGCAAAGAGATATGAAATACCAGACAGTACTTTATAAGTCACGATTTCAGCTGTTTCTGGGACAGGGCACATAGCCTAGGTTTCAGCCTCCACAGCTGTACATTTAGGAATATGCAATGCGTCTTGCTGAGGAAGACCTGCATTTTTAGTTACACAAGCACCGAACATGGCATAGTGGCAAGGCAAACTATGTTGCAAGTGCCAATTCAAGAGACTGAAAAAAAAAAGAAAAGGCAATTTCAAGCAATGCTTGAAATATATGCAAACAAAAGTCACTTAAGTTGAAACTGGTCCAAAATTATAGGAAGGTGTACACCCTTTGAAAGCCCAAGATAAAATGAATTACAAACTACTTGCAAAGTTCTGGCCTTCAGAAAGTGAGGTAATTTCCCACAATGCTTTTCTATGCATAGTGCGAGAGAGGCTGTTAAAGCTGATATAAAGTAATCTTAGTTAAATTTAAACATCTGGTCTGTTTATGTGCATTGATAAGCTCTAGTCAGAGCAACCAATAGAGTCTTAAAATGTTATTGAATATCATTTTTAATAACTGTTTTACTTACATGTCCTTCTTAGCCAGGTTTTAAAATCAAGATTGTAAGTAAAATATGACTCTAAACCACCATCATAATATATAACATCGTTCTAAATTCAGTGTGTTCCTAATGCAGCTTTTACTACTGTAAAAGTTGTAGTTGATCGATATTACACACCACAATTTTCCCAGTAATAATATCAAGAAATAGACAGAGTTATAGATAGGATGGATATAGTTATACCTAGGGTGGTCTGTAGGATGTTTCATTTCAAACACACCTCCCCCCCCCAAACAAACCAACACCTTTATAATTCCTAAGAGTTAAATTCTCTTCTTCCACTGATTTAAATAGGAGTTTTGCCTAATGAACGACATTTGTTCTCTCTCATTTGACTCTGGCAGAGCCTCTGTTCTTCTGCTTAAGTGTATTTCAGAGTTTTAGGCACTATACAAGAATTTATAAAAGATTGCATATTCAATTGGAACAGAGAGCCTGACTATTTCCATGTTCCAGACAGTATTGGATACAATGGTAAAAAACTAAAGGTTGCCTGAATGATTTAGGCATTTAAAGCATATCTAGCTATTGTCATCACCAGCCAAATAATCTACAAATAATTCTTCAGCTGGGAAGAAAGGTCAAAGAATAGGCTGCAAAATTGCACTCATTTGATTCATCCAACCACATTTCTTTAAAAAGCAGAAAGCCTAAAATACTTCAGAAAGCTACAAAAAGTAATATCTTTCACTTAATTAGGCTTCTCAATACATGTGAAAGTACTTTAGAAGTGTACCCCAGGTCAGTGAAAATAAAAATTGACAACCATAAAAGCCCTGAATTCATTTACAAATAAATACTGATTCTGGCACTTAACTCTGATGTAATTTATGCTACATGAAGAGGAGAAGCTATGCAAGAACTAGCAATCTATCCTTTGCTCAGCTGTGAGCATAGCCCACGGTATTAAATAATCTGAATGATACCATTTTTCCTATGAGCACTCACATATTTTTTGTGATTAAATAATTTTCCACATCTGTGTTATGATATACATTAGTATTATTTTTAAAAATTCAAATTTTAATCCACACATATGGATAGAACATTTCTGGAGAGACAACACAGATTCTATATCACATTTTTAATGTGAACTGAAGCTTTATGTCTAAAAGATTTGAAAAGCCAAAATTCAGTAATGTGCATAACTAATTAGACTGCAACTGAGCAGAACTGTTCAGCTGGCTTGCTTAACAGCTGGTCTAAGTCTCTTAGGGAGGAGCATATTTTTACAAAACATTTTATGAGGCCACACACAGAGAGCTACAGGAGTTTATTATAGAGGCAGACAGGTTGATTAATAAATATCAATTCTGCTTTGGGAATCAAAAATCTAAGTGGCTTGCCTGTCCAAGATGCCTAGGCAATTTATGGATTTATGCTTATTTACATGTGTATGATTTAGCAACTAAAAATGTCATATTAAATAAATAGCCTCATGCATAACTAGCACAGATCTTTTATCAACTTCTCAAACACTTATATTTGGCAACATTCAGGAGAGAATATACCCATCCTCAGACAAAAAAGATTTGAAGAAAATGAGGATAAAATAGCTGAGCCAACTTTTAACAGCAATCTGTCTCCAAGATACATTTACAGACAGTCTGGCAAGATAACTAGGGCAATTGGAGTGGAAAGAGAAAAGGCCAAAGACTGGGGTGTGTCAGATATGCAGTTGTGAGTAATTTTATTTTCTAAGTTATTGCACAAGATAGGTGTCATGACCTTTCACACAGCATTGCTGAATAAAGTGTTAGCAATACAAGGTGTCAGTCTGGACAGTAATTTGAATCATTTTATAAAAACTCAAAAATATTTGAAGTTTTCCAAGAGGCACTCCTTTCTGGAGGCCGCTGGTTCTGTACTCTGGTCACAACGGTACTACTTTGTAGTCTTAAAGAATGATGCATAAGCCAGATTTTTAAATTTTTTTTTTTAAAGGAAACGTGTATCTGGCAATCACTCAGAAAATCCTTAATACTGAAACCCAAAACATTTTCTGTATAGTTGCACTGTGCAAAAGCTCCTACTGTAGACAGTCTCAAGCTACTGTGACTTTATTTCCTTCTCCACCTCACTGTTATTTTCTTAACCTTTCAATTAATATTATAGATTGTTACTATTTTCTACTACGTTTCACACCAGAACATTATTCTGCTAACCAGTTCTAGCTGACAGCTCCTGGCACTGCTGTAATATGAACAATTGTTCCCAGTCATTGAACTCTATTAATTCAGAGCATCTCTAGAAGGGCATTCACATTCATTTGCTGTGTTTCTCTCTTCTTTAGTCCTCTGTCATTAGGGTCACAGGTAGCATATTAGCTGTATGAAACACAATATGTAGCTTTCCACACAGATAGGCTGAGGCGTATTAATTCTCTGCCAAACCCATCCATGCAAAACAAACTTGCTACGAATGTACAGACTGGGCTCTCTTGTCTTTGATTACCTATCTGAAATTGTCAGCGTCCTTCCTCACTTTCTTTTTCTTTCTTATTTATTTATTTTTCATTTATAATGTCTTTCTGCTTGGTACAAACTGAACATAGTGTCATCCCTTTCAACCTGTTCTCATTACCTTTATTCTCCAACTCAGTCAAGCATAGATCACTCACTCACAAGAGCTGGAAGAAGGTTATCTGGCATTTTTTTCCCCCAAAACACCTTTGCCTATACTTCCACTGTAAAAGACTTAACCAATAATTTTTTGTGAAGTAGAAATTAGGCAACTTTCTGAAATGCAACAAAACATCTACCAACTAAGTTGTTTAAGAAAAAAAAAAAGACCGATACCACATCCATAATTCATTAAAAATCTGTCACTCTTCAAGCATTTTTAAGCATCTCATTCTACCTCAAAGGTTTTCAGTTTGAGAGAACCTTTTATGTCTATGATGCAGGAACCAGAGATAGTCTTGCTTCAAAATTTCTTCACCATGACATAAAGGATTAATCCAAGAAAACCATGTGAGGGGACATTCCTTTGCTTTGATAGTACATTTTTATTATTGACTGCATAGAGTATATTTTCCCACATCTCCTCTCAAAAGGAAATGCTATGAATAAAGCAGAATATGTGAAAATATAGAAACTCAGACACAACTGACCCATATTTTACCTGAGCTAAAGCAAAAAAGCTGACAGGAAAAAAAACCCCAAACCAAAAAAAGCACCACCCCAAACCAGCCAGAAATAAGTTCAAAACTTAAATAAGTTTATACCTGCTAAATAAATATTAATGTTTTAAAGTGTTTTGATTACAGAGATTCCTCCAGTAATATGCCTGGTCAACTGCTGAAACACACAGAGACATAGATACAGCACTGTGTAGGAAAATAAACTAGTTTTACCAACAGTTTGGCACCACATCCAAACAAAGCAATATCAGTTTAGTACGTTATACTGGCCTTGCTATACACACATTTCATGGTCTCTCCCTTCTGTAAAAACTCATAATTATTTGGGAAGTTCAGTACCTCCAGCTCTGCAGTGCTGTTCAAGCACTATGGTAGAGCTGCCACTCACAGATGATACTGGGAAAATTGCCATGACCAGAGAGCTGCTCCTTGTTTTCTGTTGCTGTCTGTTTTGTTTTTGAAAGAAGCTAGAATAGCTCTTATTTGGCTCAAATTAGCCTGTGCCTGGGTATCGTTACGGTTCATAGAAATGTAGAATGGTTTGGGTTGGAAGGGACCTTAAAGATCATCTAGTTCCAACCCCCCTACCACAGGCAGGGACACCTTCCACTAGACCAGGTTGCTTAGTTATTCAAATGATCTCAGTATTACATAGCATAGATGGAGATCTTAAGCTGTAGCTGCAAAATACTTTTCAGAAATGTTTGCAAAGCCATTAGCTGTCGAATTGCACAATTTACCCCAGACCAATATTCTTTTAGGTGCTGTTGCTCCCTGAATAATCAAACCCTGTTTTGCTTCAAAGCAGCCAACTCCTTCCAGATGCTATGCCCTGCAGTACATCCTTCCTAATTGCCAGTTTGGGACCCGATGTGGGCTGCATCATCCCTAAAAATCCATCAGCACCTACGAGCTTTATTCCAAGCCCTGTCTCCTGCCAGTGCAGAAACCTGGGATTTCTGAGAGTGTTTCATCACTTCTCACAATCTCAGACTAACCATCACACAAAACCAGCAACACAACGTGCCTACTTTTTGCCACTGACTATCATGGCACCTGTGATGTCAATCTTGGACTGAGATACTGAACTTTTAGATGTCTAAAAAACAGGTAAATCGTGCCTTGACATAGCATTCATGAACATCCTATACTACTGAACAGAAAATGTTCACTTGTGTTTTTTCATGAGTTGACAGACAGGAATAAGTAATTATATCCCTTCTGTATAATTAATTATGATAGTTAAGAGTAACACTCAGAAGAACATTTGATTTAATAAGATTGGTGGCATTCAAAGACATCTTAGTCTCAGTATACTTTTTTGACTCTAATTTCCACTGGCTTTCTAAAAGGACGATGCTCAGTTAAGTCAAGAGAAGCATCGGATCATTCCAGTGTACTTTAAACATATGCAAATATCTTTTGAAAAGTCAAAGTATATATTCATGCTATAGGGCTATGCACCTCTACCACATGTCCTCTTCCAACAACTGTATTTGGAATTCTGCTGGACTTTCCAGTAACTGTTTAAGAAAAAGGGCTTTGCTTATACAGGACCATCAACATAACCCTTCCTTATTGCTAAAGCAAGTCATGCCTACAGTTTGTTTCAGATAGTATATTTGATTTCTTAGCCAGAGTCTCTGGCTGCAAGTGTAATCACATATTTGAAGATACTGCTTGACAATACCCAGGGATAGACCCATTTAAAGTTAGTCCTTGGACACAATATTTAGGAATTAAAGTTCTACAAAAACTTGGTGGTTTAAATATTCACCATCCTTCCTGTCTATACAGTTCCAGGAGATTTAAAAGGATGGCACCTTATCATGCGTTTTCCACCAGGGACAGATAACCCTTGTAAAGATTAATGTGCTGCCAGACTACTCTACCAACCCCAAATGTATCACTTTAAAATTTCATAAGACCTTTTTTTCCCCACTAAGCTGAATAATGCCCATAGAGCTTTCTCTTGTATGCTGTAAGGAAGGAATTGTAAAACATGCCAATACCAAATATATTTCCAATATTAACATTCATTTCACACATGCACTCTGAATAAGTAGAGTTAGTGCAGCATCAAGACTTCAGACTACATTTTTCTGCCATGTTAGACTTCAAGATGTTATACATTACCTTAAAGGGTGTATTAAGGATACCTTAGTGAATTAGCATTAATTTGTGTTATTTTAATGCCTGACATTTTTCAATAGAAGTATCTACAGAAGGCAATGAAATAGTTAAGTTGGATGCCACTGCACTCTATTAACTCACATCCTGATTTTAGTATTAAAATGCAAACTTGATCTGAAAGATGCAAAAGGCAGGAATCTATTATGCATTAATGCTAGAAGTTATGTATTAATTCCAGAAATCAGAGAAAGATTTGACTGGAAAAAAAATGTGTCAGTCTGATCCCAATTCTGTGAACAGAATTGAAAATAAGCATCCAAACCCAAACCTTTTTCTCCGATACAGTCATTTCAATAAAAGAGTTTGAGTCTTTAATTTATATCTAAGAAAACCCGTACCTAGACAAGATATAGAAAATGGAGAAAATTTACTGAACTGATTTTTTAGGTCAGCCTAGATAAAAACTAAAATTATTTCCTCATTTACCTCCTTGCTTTAGAGATCAAAATCGTGTTTCTGGCTTGCTGATACAATTATTTGCTTGTATGCTTGCCAGGCAGTGTGGTACATATCCATCTTCACTACATGCTACATGCCAGCAATTGCTCTGCTTGTGTTAGGCAGTTGGAAAGCAATCTGTTAAAGTCCACAGCATGACGCAAACCCATTCTCCTCTCCTCCTAACACCTTTCTCATTGAGAGCTGTCTTAAAGAGCAATCTCTCTCCATCAGCACATCTCCTTACTAGGGCCTTGCCAATAGATCTTACAGTCTGCATGCAAGTTTTTAAATTATGCTTTCTTGGCTTAGAAGGTTTTTTTATGGGTTCGCAGAATAGCACACAGATGAAAAACTACTTGGTTCTACCTCAGCTAGCTATATATTCTGTTATAATTTGGATGACCATTACCCAGCTACTTCTCTAGGCAAGCTGAAGAGCTGGGCAATTCATCAGTCTGCTAACATTGCCCTCCTTTAAATCCTCATGCACAGCAGAAAGTATTTAATATTACAATCCATCACATATCTCCCTTGCTGGTGTCAGTGCACAAGGAGTCTTCTGATTTTTTTCTTTTTGAGATCTACATGTAAAGTTGCATTAGAAGAATGCATGCACTTCATGGACATGTTTTCAAAAATGTTTGCCTTGCAAATTACACAAACTTCTAAACTAGGCACAAGTGTCCATCAACATCTGGTAACATGACTCCTTCAGCACTCATCCATCACGTCTGAAGTCCTGCTGTCCTACTAAAGCATCTCTGACTTGCTGCAAAGTCCTTTTATTATGCACAGCACTGAATATTAGTGATGGGACAGAATTGGTAGGGCATTGAAAGGGACTCAGGAAACTGGGCTGAGCTGCTGGCTCAGCCACCAAGTTGTTGTGCAACTCCGGGCCGTTCCCATTCCCACTCCATGCCTTTGTTTCACCAGATCGGAAGACAATGGTAATGCTGATCCTTATAGAGCCTTTCAAAGTATGCAGATTAAAACTGCTTTATGGGTCAATATAATTAAAGAGAGGTAAGATTCTATACTGTTCATTACATCTAAAAGACATAATGCATAAATGCATAGTAACTTGTTTAAATTTCCAAGAATATATAACAAGTTATTTGTAAACCTCCTCCACCTTTTCCCTTTAGCCTTTTTTATTTTAGGATAAGGAAACCAAGAAAGAGACCCATTCATTCATCATGTAAGTTTCCCTCTGGCCTATTCCCAATTGATTCATTTTAAATTAGTAATGGAAATTAAGAAAGGAATGTAGAGCACAGGTGAAGCTAGTACGAGTTTTGCACTTGCGATTCCAGAATAAAGAGTTTAAAATGAAAGAAATTCATCTGAGAATGGTGTAGAACTGTAGAACAGCTCTGTAAATAACACAGCAACAGAACAGGTTTCTCACCAACACCAGCAGCAAAGTTTAGCAAAGCTACATTTCAGTACAGATATTGGGGGCACTTCTGCACAAGATTTCTGTGCTGGAGTTGCAAAACCCCTCATAAACATTAAATAAAACAAAAATAATGAATTTCTGAAATTACAAGTACATGTTGATTATAAAACTGACACTGAAAAGCCAGGAAATACTTTCCAGAAAAAGGGGTAGCAGAACTTTCACTAAACTTCATTACTTAGCTTTTAATGATCAGAAAGTTCCTCTCACCCAGCCAAAACACATACAAAGGTTTTCGCATGCTAAAAAACCAAACCAAAACAAAAACACCACCAAAAAAAGAGGACTACTTAGAGCATGTGAAATAACTATCTTCTAGTCACAGGCTTCTTTTTTGTCTTACTACGCTTTAATTCCTATACTTTATTCTATACTTTTTTTCTCCCAGAGCTACACTTTTATGTCCTAAACTAGATTCAGAATTTTGAAGCTTCTAGGATCATGCTTTAGGCCTACTCTGTAATATAACATAATTTGTTATAACTGCTGGAATTATTAAAAAGGTTTCAAGGGATAATTGTTAGAATAAAATATAGCTGCAAAGATTTCTTGCTGACAGAGGGCCCAAAGGAGTTCAGATTTGTCTTTATATTCAGCTTCCAAGTGATGGTAGTTTATCTATACAATATATTAAATTTATATCAACTTTCCTTTCTCTGATTACTGTAATTTTTATCTAGGAAATCCACGAGTATTCAGCACAACTGAGTTACAATTTTAGAATAGCTGTTCAATATCTTGTCTGTAGATTTGCTAACATGTAGGATATGCACCAAACCCCAAAATGTAACGGAGGAACTTAAACAGATAATGAAAGGGGTGGTTTCCTCCATTACCATTGTAAACAGTAGACATTGTTTTCCTCTTGATGTCTGAAGCATTACAGGAACATTTATCTTTCTCTCGCTCTACTTATTTCTGTTTATTTAACTTAGTTTATTTAATTATTTCAAAAGAAGCACCTTCTTTCCTCTCATCTTCATTGTTTCATCTTTGTCTACGAAGGTCAGCACTATATATTGAGGAAAAAGAGGTGCTAACTCTTTAAGGAGGATTAAAGTAAGAAAATACAAAATGCTGCTTAAAATGGGTTCTGAATTCCCTTGTGTGGGGTGGAATATGTTTACTGTCTGAACTGAGAGCCTCTTTTTGGTGAGACCCAGGACACAGCAATGGAAGGTAAGTAGGGAAGAAAACTTTTCATTAGGGCAAGTGAAGATAGAAAGCACTAATGTACTAATCTCTCTCTCTCCTTTTGTGCAAGGGGGAGAACAAAAGGCGAGAATTGTGCAAGGTTAGCATCAACATGTTAATGGTTTGGCATTGATACTTTTTGGCACCATATCAGAATACCTGGAGGTCGTTTTGGGAGGCAAAGGCATTTCTGAGAAAGGCTAATGGACAATAAATGAGACTTCCCGCAACAGCATGGTGGGAAGAGTGCATCTACCCAAAGAAACAGTCATCAGGGCACTAGAAAAAGAGCTAGAAGAGCTGAAAGACCATACAGTTGCAAGAAAACCAGTAGCAGAAGGATCAGTATGGTCAAAAGGAGGTGAATCAGCCCCAGGAATTACTGAAAACTTCCAGACTGGAGCTGGAGGAACAGAACAGAGAACCTTGACTCTGCTCTGCAGCCACAAACTGGACAGTGGATAGTTTCAACGTTCAACAAACCGAAGTCCTTTAGAAGCACATTTCAAAATTAAAGTTCTAGCACAATAAATCAAAAGTACATTAACAAATACTGCTTCTTAAATTATGTGTAAGACCAATGCTAGTATAAATTCTGTATCAAATTCTGTACCAAATACAGGAAAAGCAGCCTCGTGAACATGATAAATCAGATTCTTCTTTCAGCAAGAAAAAGTTTAGCTTGTGCCTTGCTACATAACAAAACCACAAAGCTTCATTATTCCTAATGCATCAGCAATAGTAAATTGCAATAGCTAAACATTTCCTGAATATTATATTAGATTTATGTTTCTTTTCTAATAAATGACACTGAAGAAAAAGGAGCCAACCATGAGAATTCTCAAGTGCATATTGAATCGCTGGTCATTTCAACCTTAAAAGAATTTGAATTTCAACAAGAATTTTTAATTGAACCCCCTGGATTTTAGCTTATGATTTAATCTACCAAGTTGCTAAGGCAACCAATGATTATAGCTGCTGGGCAAAATTCACAGAATTGTTAATCAATCTTAATCTGGATACACTGCATCAGTAGTTTTTCACAGGAGAAACAGACAACGCTAAGAAAAAAACCTGGGGTTTAATCCTTAAATTACAACATACAATGACACTAGAATGGCAAATATGCTTTTTATAATAAACATCTATATTAGAAATACTATCTTTTAAAACCAGTTTTTCCAATAGAGAGAAATCCTTCAGTGAGTTTTGTATATCCCCCAGCAGTATGTGTCTCAGAGACATCTAATCAATGAGCTTTTTAATATGCTTGACTCTCCCTCTGCTCTGAAAGTGGGAGAATGGATTTACCCTAATCGAAGGTTGCAGTCATTATTCTAATATGGTTGTGTTAGAGGATAACCTTTGTATGGTGCTAGTTTCAATCTGTGTACTATTTGCCTGGCCCACTACATAAAGTGTAATGGCCAGCCAAAGTGTGGTCAAGAACTTCTGCGACTCTGTTCTTTATCCTGTTTTCACCATGAGCATTAACTAATCACTTCAGATCTCTATGTCTGTTCCAGGTTCCCCTTTCATTAGTAGAAGGATGTAATTAGACTTAGCTACTACAGAGGGATGTTGTGAAATCAACTAAGTTAGAAATTTTGTATTTTTAAAATATTCTTAACAGCAAGTATTACAATTAGCTGATATATAGCATATTCATTTTAATGGCCACCAGTAGTTAGGCAGAAAATGTATTTTCTGTTTTATGGTCCCATTAAGTGTCGATAAATTTATGCATCCAGATTTAGCTAATTTAGCATTTATGAGAGTGCTTTCACTCTGGTTTAATCTAATTCACTTTTAAAGAGAGCAACTAAACTCTTCTGAACATACCCAGCTAGTGTCTTATTTCTGACGTATTTCTTGGAAAAACCTTAGCTATAGTATGCTAAGGCAGTATTTTGCAAAACAAATCAATGTAGTTATTCAATATACTTATTTACTATTTCTTGAACTGATATTTTTCATTTGGTGACTCCTCTTCACATTCTTTTGCTCTTGTAATCTAGAGTATCTCTTGTTCACTTTGCTTTCCTCAACAGATTTAACCTAGAATAACCAATCTGCAAAAACAAAACAGGGACTAATACCTACACACAAGTTACCACAAAATAGCATCCTAGGTGAAGGAGTCAAAGGACCTAAGCTTCAAACAAATGCCTGTGCAAGACCATTTGGACTCCACTAGTTAAACAAGAAGGTTGCAGCTATACAACCAAGGAAGAATTTTCTTTGGCAGCTGATAGGGAAAGCAAATTATATGGTCTTTCACCACATCCTGGAATTAATGAAACTTTTTGATGGTAAACTAACCTACCACAACATTCAGAGATATGGTAGATCATTAACCTTTTTGATACTTAATAATCAATTAGTATTGTTTGTGGAAATAAGGATGTGGTCCTCCCCTGTACCACCTGAAACCAAAAGCCCTAATACTGCAAAAGCATATGTGAATGTAAATCACTGATGAATTGTGAGAAGCTCTCATGATTATATTACATGAAATACTAAATATGATAAGGCCCCAAAAGAAAGGAAAAGAGAATTATGAAGATGTGTTTCAGCTGGAATTGTACAACTAATTTACTTTTTGCTTCACACTATTTAAGATGTTGTCCAAAAGATACACTTTTTCCATTTAGGTCTCAAAATCAAAACTATTAGATAAAAGTTTTTGAAGGAAAGAGTAAAGAAGGATGGAACTAAAACTGGTAGCACGGAATTGTTACAACACAACTTTTTTATTCCTTTTGGTCTTCTCATTTGTCTTCCTCATATCTTAATCTTCACAATAATTATTCATACTCTCTCAGTGTTTATTACAAACTCCTCATTTGTTCCAGTCCTAGTCTCTTTCCATTTTATCTACTGTTTGTTCAGTTCTTTAAAAGACTTCTACCCTCCTCTGCACCTTGTGAGTGTTATGCATTACCTTCCTTTCTACCTTACAGTAGTTACTGTGTTAAAATGTATTTTCTAAATATCTCTCTGAAGAAACTTGCCTAGCTGTTTCAGCTAAAGGAAGCACTTACTACACTGTAACGAGGAGAAAACTCTGGATTATTTTAAAAGACTGAAGTTAAGAAACATATATAGACCTTCATTTTCTTTAAAAAATAGGATTTTTAGGCTTCTTTGCAAACATATTATATAATACATACACATATACATTCACACATATATAAATATGACTGTCAACTATTTTTCAGTCTTCCTAAGGAAATTAAATAAGATAGAAAGCTTTGAACAAATGAAGGGATATCTGTCAAAGATGGAAATCAAATTGTGCATTCAGCTGAAAATTACAATACATTAGAAATTCTTGATAAGTTATATGCAGTGTCATGTACGTAACACAGGATGCTACTTGAGCGGAATGCTTAAGAAGTCACAGCTGAAACAGTAGAAGGTGCTTCATCCTTTTTCCAAATCATTCACATAAAAGTCTTTAAAAAGACCCTTAATTGGAATCCTCCAAAGCTTTTCCAACAGGACAATTCCAGTTTTAAACCTTTTTCCCTCCTATCTATACAAAATGAAAGGTAGCTGAACAAAACATATTACACATACAGTTAAATCTCTTGTGCCATAAATGTTTTTTTTTTCCAACTAAAACACATCAGTAAAATGCCCTTTGCAACTCCATTTGACACCAGATGCCTAATTATAAAGACACATTGTTTATGCAGTTTTGACAATATTCCAAGTAATGGACAATAACATGGCATTTAGGCTGAACTCCCCATTGACTTTAGTCAGGACTTCTGCCAAAATATAGATATGCCTAGTAACACGCACGCAGTTACAACATGGTATATTATTAAACACTTGGGGTTTGATACTTGCGTCACTTTGTGGTGGGTTGAACCTGGCTGTATGTCAGGTGCCCGCCAAAGCCAGTCTATCACTCCCCTCCTCAGCTGGACAGGGGAGAGAAAATATAATCTAAGACTTGTGGGTCAAGATAAGGACAGGGAGAGATCATTCACCAATTACCATCACAGGCAAAACAGACTCAGCTTGGGGAAATTTAATTTATTACCAATCAAATCAGAGTAGGATAATGAGAAATAAAACCAAATCTTAAAACACCTTCCCCAACCCCTCCCTTCTTCCCAACCTCAACTTCATTCCCTCCTCCCCCAAGCAGCACAGGGGGATGGGGAATGGGGGTTTAGGCCACTTTAATCACACATTGTCTCTGCTGCTCCTTGCTCCTCAGGGGCAGGACTCCTCACTCTTCCCCTGCTCCAGTGTGGGGTCCCTCCCACGGCAGACAGTCCTCCACAAACTGCTCCAGCGTGGGTCCCTTCCCCGGGCTGCAGTCCTTCAGGCACAGACTGCTCCAGCGTGGGTCCCCTGCAGGGTCACAAGTCCTGCCAGCAAACCTGCTCCAG
This sequence comes from Harpia harpyja, assembly GCF_026419915.1. Taxonomy (NCBI): domain Eukaryota; kingdom Metazoa; phylum Chordata; class Aves; order Accipitriformes; family Accipitridae; genus Harpia; species Harpia harpyja. The sequence continues at coordinate 7,270,100 of NC_068956.1, read as the reverse complement.
CGTGGGCTCCTCTCTCTCTCCATGGGGCCACAGGTCCTGCCAGGAGCCTGCTCCAGCGTGGGCTTCCCACGGGGTCACAGCCTCCTTCGGGAACCCACCTGCTCCGGCGTGGGGTCCTCCCCAGGCTGCAGGTGGAGATCTGCTCCCCCGTGGACCTCCCTGGGCTGCAGGGGGACAGCCTGCCTCACCATGGTCTTCCCCACGGGCTGCAGGGGAATCTCTGCTCCGGCGCCTGGAGCATCTCCTCCCCTCCTTCTGCACTGACCTGGGGGTCTGCAGGGTTGTTGCTCTCACATCTTCTCACTCTTCTCCTCCGGCTGCAGTTGCTGTTGCACAGTAACTTTTTTCTCCATCTTAACTCTGTTCTCCCAGAGGCACTACCACCGTCACTGATGGGTTCGGCCTTGGCCAGCGGTGGGTCCATCTTGGAGCTGGCTGGCATTGGCTCTGTCAGACACGGGGGAAGCTTCTAGCAGCTTCTCACAGAAGCCACCCCTGTAGCCCCCACCCCTGCTACCAAAACCTTGCCACGCAAACCCAATGCACACTTCTTATTGACCATCTTTTTTTCCCCATTCCAAAAAGACTTGCTCACATTTGACAAGAGTTTTATTTTGCCTGGCTGACTCTCAAATTTCTCCTTACTGTGGTTAATTCAAAATGTCATGACAGATCAGGCATGTGTAATTATTATCATATTAGGGGATTTTTTTTAAAGCAACAACAAATTATTTAGAAAGGTAAAGTCTGTAAAAGATGACTCAGACAAATAGTTTATGAATGACATTTTATAAAGTACTTGTCAGAGTATAATCTCTACATCCTCTAATTAATTACAAGGTATGTTATAAATGTAGAAAGAAAAATTTTGTCATTTCCTTTGACTCTAAATATAAGAAGTTTTAATATATACAGTACTGTAAGTAGAACCAAGTATTATTCACAGAAGATTGGATCTTAGAAATCCTTTCTGCACTAATTTAAATCCTGTCCTTTTTCATTTGCTGAGGGGTGGGTGGGGGAAGAGAGGGAAGGACTGTAACCAAAGACTGCAGCATAGCAGAGGAGCACAGAACTATGAATTGGTAATTCCAAGATTTGGATTCAAGCTACAGTGGAGTACACCATATGCAATATCCATTAGGGACTTTTATACACAGCCTTCCCACTGCCTGAATGTGTATCACCCTGACTTCAGAGCTGGCTGTCAGCACACCAGCTACCTCAGCTGGAAAACTTAAAAGACTGAAAAATTGAGCCATAACAATTTAAAACTCTATAGATTCAAGTGCGTTCTCAAATACAGTAATTAATTATATTGCCCTATTATGTATGTGGATATCAAAGGCAAGAGACTTTGTCCCACTTACCCTGGACTTCAAGGCCAGAAATGGCACCTCTCGTCTCTCCCTTCCAAGCCATATTCTCTTTATCCTTTGGACTGTGGTGCTGGAAGGACACATGATGACTTACCTTTAAAAAGCCTCATAGACGTGCAGCATTAAACAGCTGAACATTTCCAAAACCAGGTTTAAACCTCAGTGACAAGATAAGTGAGTGTCTTTTGCCTTTTGGGGGGGGGGGGGGGAGGGTGGAGGAGGAATGTGTCTCAAACATTTAGCAAGTAACCCAACATATCCTACCGAGAGCAGAATGGGAATGCAGTATTTATGTGGCAAAATTGCATATTTTGCCAAAATCAGCCATAGATGCTTCATTGCCCATCCTGAAAGAGTTTACTATTCTAGAGTTCACAGTACTCAGTGTGGAAATTGTCTGTAGTTAAGGTGTGAAAGTAACTTTTATTCTATATCTATAAATCAAAACCAGGATTCAAAACTAAAAGGTTTGCTGCATGCATTCTGAGAAACCTGTACATATTTTGTCACATGTTCCCTGTAAACCTGTACAAATAATGGATTATTCATTCAATAACTAGACAAAGATAAAAATCAGGTCAGGCAGACCTGAAATATTTCATTCAGTCCAATACAAAAGTTTTTATCTGGAAGGAGGAACATTCTTTCTTTTTGTATGTTTACTTTTGAATATTTTGTTCCATTTTGGAATGCCAGTTTAAAAAGACAAGTCCAAAATTATTTTGCAGCTTTGAAATAAAAGGTTTTGACTTTTCCAAAAAACCCTTACATTAAAAGTGTCAATACAAAACACTTATTTCTGATTTTTTTTCCTTCTCCTTTATTCAGGTGAAATTATTTGTTGACTTGAAAGCTTTAAGGTAAGACTGAAGTAGCTTTTTGTGGCAGTTTACTGTTAAAAATGTCACCATCTGTACTCATGGTAAACACTCCATGTAGTTAGATTCTTAGCTTTAAGCTATCATTTCTGACAACAAATATGCATGTGTGGATTTTTTTTTTTACTGAAAAGTGTAGTTTTGTTGCAGCCATGTAATTTAAAAACAAGAAAACCAAATCAGTTATTCCCCATATTTAAACATGATACAACTCCTTAAATGTCACAAAATGTTTATTAATTTCAGAAAACTGCTTCTAGAACAAGATGAAGTGTCAAATTGTACAGTAAAACCTACAAAAAGGTATCACCATCTTGTAGGATCAGCTTTTTTTTTTGTTTGGCTGGCTTTCTTGAAACTAGTAAACTGATAGGAAAAACCTTACAATTTTATTTGCTCTATAGCAGTAACTCTGGAGTGAGTGAAGCTGTGCATTAACTTGTGCGACCCCTAAGGTGACAACAGAAAATTACCCCTTCCATTTATTTAGGGCTTTGAAGTCTACACTGAATTTAACAAGACGATTATCACTAGCTTTTACTAAATGAAATTAGTAGACAACCAGACTACTTTCACTAAAATATGTTTTGTTTCTCTCAATCCCTGCATGATCTCATCAGTCAATGATGCAGAAAGGTAACAGGAATGTTCCAAATGCAATTCCTTCTCAATGATCTATTTGCTAGAAAAATGTTAAAGTTTTGTAAAGAGCATGATAAAAACACATCATAAAATTCACAAGTAAAGTTTCAAGTGATACACACACATAACACTTTGTTTTGATTATACATAAAACGAGCATATATCTCTGGTATAAAAACATACTGTAAAATAGCAGCGGAGGTTCTTATGTATGAGTGAATTGTAAAGAACTGAAAACAATACATCATGTTTCCCTTCTATGAAGCATTTAAGACCATACTGTCACTCCTGCCAATATTAATTTTTGAGAGCCTGGTAAACTGGAGGCATGTAATTATGGGAAAAATCTGTCTTTTTACAGAGTAAAATATTCTCGCAGTTTCAGTTACCATAAGACCTTTGAGTCCAGGAATGAAAAATAAAACAAATAAAACAAAATCTGTATTATTTTTAAACAACTTGCAACTTTTAAGTCCATCTCACAGTTTACTGTGCCGAATTCACCTCTTAAGAAGGAATTTCAAACACTGCAGCTGTTTTTTTTTCCTTGTGCAGATTCCAGAAATTACCACTGAGCTAGCAGATTTCTGGAGTTTCCAATCTGCATAACCTTGAAAAGGTTATATATGACAGGTTATTACATCCTATTAAACAGAGACCTGTTTTATCAGAGAGAGACCTATGGGACAGCAACATGCATTGTGCTCTACAGCTTAACTTAAAACCTTACTAAATTATAATTTCCTATCCATCTGCACAGTTGCATATGATTCATATGTTCTGCCTTTTTAATCTCCTATCTGAAAGGACCTGATTTTTCATGTTCTCTCACGAGAACATGAATTTCCAGATTTCAAACAAATAGACCCATGAGCAGCAGAATAAACAAGGCTTCCCTTCTTCTGGCTTTGAGTTGTGTTGTTAAATTCTGATGTCTAATAAGGTGTTAGCTCCAACAGAAGCTTCTGCTGCAGTGGAAATTTCACACTTTCTCTCTTTATCTGTCACTCTGCCACCTCTCATACTTACCTGCATTGATTCACTGGTATCTAATACCAGATGAGTTCATGCTGTATCTTTCCTCTATTTAGTTACCTCTTTTTATGGAAGTCACAGGAATTTCTTTTCAACTACTGACCTCTTTCAGATTTGATTGAAGATGACCAAAGGGGAAGAAAATCAGAGAAGGGGGCAAAAGTAAACATTTTGCTTAGTGAATTCAGTCCCTACTGGTCTTAAAGATTTGTCCACAAAGCTATAAGCCATCTCTAAAACACTCAGTTAATTAAGTATGAGTAATTTATATTTCCCTTTCCATTGTAGATATGTATATTTTTCAAAATTACATTTTATCGTCTGCCTATTCTTCCAGATCTGTTTAATTCATCTGAAATACCTTACAGCTTTATTTTGTTTTCACTATCCAGAGTAATTGTATGCCATCTGCAAATTGCTCTGTGTCTGTCCAGATATTTCCCTCATAAATAATTACAATATTTGTATTTCTATAGCCCAGTCTAGAACAGATTTCAAAATGTGTATAGACTTTCACCAGTCCAGGTTGTCTTAGAATAACCTTAGTTTCCCTTTGCCATATTGCAAATAGTCCATTTTTCTCAATTGTTTTTATCACTTACATTCTAATCTTCCCTAGCATTTTATTTTCACAAATATTTTCTTTCCTTAGTGGCTTAGAGTGATGGGACTTTCACAAAGTTATTTAGTAAGTACAAATAAATTACTTCAGCCTCTTTTCCATTTATTACTAATTTACTGACGCTATCAGAGATTCCATTAAGTTAAAAGAAACCTGTTTTTCCTTTACAGAAGCTATTCCTGTTTGTTCCAATCCCATTATATTTATCTCATTAAAAGTATCTGGCACAGATTTTCTGATGTGTAATTCCCAAGATCATCCCTAGTGTTTCTTAAAAGGCAGATAAACATTTGCTGCCATCCACTTCTCTGAATGCAACAGCTGTGATACTGCACATTTTTATTAACTACCCATCAGCCATCTTATTCTATATAATTAATACTCCCTGTAAGAGAGAAAGATTTTTGTCTACTTTCTTCTTCTGCAAATATACGATACCACCAACTCTCAAAAATCTAGAGTTAAATCACCCCAACTGCAAATTTACTTGTATCTCTGGAAAACAGACTGTACCAAGCAGATACAGTTCTTTGCTTCTAGGACCAGGTTTTGTCCCTGATGCACATCCACAGATCTGGGAGCTCTGAGGAGAGTGGTTTGGACCCCTGCAACCTTCCCAAATCTGCAAAAGAGGTGCTGACGCTGATAGTCCAAGGTTAAGCAAAGACAAGGAGGATAAGTGGGTGGTAGATTCCTACTCTATGACCTTAACACTTCAGAAAAATAGATGAGACTAGATGAAATACAGCACGAATACACAGAGTCAACATCGTCTAGCACTGCACCTACACTAATTAGTCCTTTGTCAATGTTAGCAATGCAAAACACCGTTGTCCAATGCCCCCAGCACTTTCACCACCTTTATTTGTGGTGTAATATTTGCAAAAAGAGTGTGAAGTATGAGCTGGTAGATGCCGGGCATAGAAAGGCTAAATTGGGGATGGGGGGGGGGGATTAAAAGCATAAAGAATATTATTTCCTGTCTTCTCTATATTTTTCATTTTTCCTCAAATGCTCATTCTTGCCGCAGACTCGGCCACAAGATGCAGCTGTCTGGGTAGCCACCGTGCCCCTCAGCAAGTGAATCTTCTCCTTCCCCACAGTCAAACAGATGCCAGAGGAGTCATTCAGGAGACCACAGGTCTTACAGGGAAAGGGAAGCCAGGAAAGACACCGCCTGCCCAAGCAAACAGGCAATTCTGGGGGAAGAGAAGGCATTTCCAGAGTATAAGGACTATTTGCAAATTCTGCATTTTGACATTGCATAAAGCGTTGCCTTAATGGATTTTGGTTTTGTATAGCAAATTGTTAACTTATTTCTTCTTAAGATCTTATCACAGGTTCAAATGCCACTGCAGTCCCCAAGACATTGCCAGAGAACAGAATTACAGTACACCATGATGCCCTCCACCAGTGCTCCCAGAAGGCAGAGAGTGTTAGAACACTTAACCCACTACTAAATAATAACTATAATCCGCTGATAAATAAAATTATGGAGAATTTGGCTTAGACCATCTACCTATCATAGGTCTTCAATATCACACCTAGTAGGCCAACAAACATAAGCAGAGTTTGTGAGAAAAGAGGTGAATGGTGTCCCTGTGAACAAAGGGTCCCCACAGAGATGTGCCAAACATTGTTATACTACATCTCAAGCCTCTTAACGAAGCATTCACTCTACCATAATTAAGAAAACTCATTTATACTAACCATTATGATGAAAATTATGTTGAAAACCCCATCTAATTGAAAGTATAGTAACACTCATCAACTCAGTTCAACACATGTAGAGGATTAAATCCAGGACATTAATTAACACATTAAGTAAGTGGTGGTATGTTAATTAGGGGGTTAATTTCTACATTGGGCAATCATGGCAGATTCTTCCTGTGTAGGTGTCTTTAGTTAAAAAGGGACTCTATTCTCAGAACCATTTTCAAGTAACATGAAGGTTTGTTTGGTGTTTTGTTTTTTTTTCCAAAATGTGCATATTTGTCTGTGTGTTTCTCGCTCAGTGAGATGCAAAACATCAGTACACTGCTAATGGGGAAAAGCCAATAAATGTAACAAGATAGCACTGGTCTATAATTCAGCCTCGAGATATGAACACCTCTAGCCAAAGAAATTACAAAGGAATTGTACAATAGTTAAAAAGTAGATATAATTTGATTATAGTAGATAGATTAGAAGATGAAATTTGAATATATACAGGGATTCCTATGAATTTCTGCTCACTTGTATTGGTTTTAGCCTGGGCAACTCCATGGTATCACAGCATTTAAGCTTTTCTGTGTCTGTGTAGTGCTTAAGACAATGGAACCCTGCACTACAATCATAGCCCCTGGGTAATACTATAACCTAAATTATCATCGTCATCATTCAGATTGAATTAAGAGGCTTGGAAAGAATATGCATCTAGGGAGGAATCTCCAGACCAGTCTTGCTTAGATCATTACTGATAGCTATAATGAGAAGGGCAGTGGAATATTTGCTTTGATGTATTCAGGGGGCTGGAAGGACTGCACTAATAACCTGGTCAATAATCTTGATGTAGCAAAGATAAGACAATCTGAGCTGTGCTACAGGAAGATGACTCCAAGAATGGATAAATTTCATCCTCTCCCACACCTCTCATTTTATTATCAGATGAGATTCTCAAAAAGAATTTTAAAGAGTTTGTAGCTTACAGTCCTTTGAAAATCAAAGGGAGCTGTATTCCTGCTTAAACTAGGCTGAAACCTACTTTTCCCAAAAGCTTGAATATAAAAGAATCCAGCTTTTCAAGATTATATATAAACACAACCATCATCCCCAGGTTTAGCAGTGTTTGGGAAAATTTTGTACTTATCCACCCACATATGATCTTACTGAAGTCTGCAGAGTTCACCCACAGACAGATGTGACCCGCCGTGTTTGTATCTAGAATGGTGGAGCAATACTAACAAACCCCAAATTTCAGTCAGACAAGTCCAGCAAAAATCATTTGGAGGCTGCTATTTTTGTTAAAGTTTCTTCCTCTGTAATCCCCAGTGGCAATGCAGTGAGCAGCTACTATATGGGCTCAGCCTCCTTTGAATATTAAATTACTGAAGTTCAGAAGAATTTAATTAGTACTTCACCTACTTACCATCTTCCAATGATGCCTCTGCTACAATTATGGTACTACATTACAAGCAATTTCAGCTTAATTGAATAACTTGAGTAAAACCTGGGTTCCAATTGCCAGAATTATCTGTATTAAGATAGCTATAACTGAGTTAAAAACCAGAAAAGGTGAGATGATCTCTATGCATGCTGTGATACCAGGTTTATGGCAGATACTCTAGTTTATTTAACCCTAATATTACCATACTGTCAAAAAAAATATGTTTAAATAACATTGCAGACATACCAATGGTCTGGGTATGAGCAGTTAAAGAACTACAAAGTCAAATCAGGCTGTCAAGTAGCAAAATATAGACTCTAAAATATTTTCAAATATCCCCCTTATCTTTTTAACAGTTTGCTCCTCTTTCCCCCGGCTGTGTATACCTATGCGCACTTCAACCACTGACTGCCAACCTCCATTCTCATGGTTCCTTACACTTAACGATTTGTAAAATATGTTTTCCTACAAAAATCTTGTACCAGAAGCAAGAAACAAAAAAACCTGAGACAATGAGAGTGAGACAGGAAAAGAACAATGGACAAAGCCAGGACTGCAAATTCCTCAGGCTGTTTCTCCACCCTGCTGCATTTCATGGAGCTCCAAACTGGCTCAGATCCCCCCTGGTTTAAGATAATGACCTGGCATAGGAACTCAGCTGCTGAGTCATTCCACTTCAGCAAGAAAGTATGAGAAGAAAAGGTGTGGTGATAAAGTCAGCATATGAAAAGTTATGGGAAGTCATAGCTGTACGTTTCCAATGGCTCTATAGTCCAGTTGAGTAGATAGAGAGTTTCTAAACAATTCTGCTCCGAAAGATCAATCTGTACTGGGAAACATATCTATCCTGTTTCTCTGCAGCTACACTGTAAAAAGAGTTCAACTGTGCAGCTCTCCAAATGAGGAAGATACACCCCCTAAGCACAGACACACACATCCTCCAAAGGCATAATGTGGAAATTCCCAGTATGTGAAGTGCTGAAGGAGAATAGGAGAAGCAAATTAAGTTTTCCAGAGGAATCCCAACACTTCACTTTTTCAATAGAAATAATAGGCCAACATATTGATTCTCTACTGCTTTGCTTAACACTTTGTCTACTGTACAGAAACATACTGATGTGATGCTCTGCCTGGTTGATTGTTGCCTTTATATATGTAGCTCTATTTCTTTATTAGTCTTTGAGGTATAAGTGTTTAGTAGCCCTTGTGGCCTAGTTTACACTCCAAAACAGAGACAGGATTAAAATTCACTAACCCCAGTATCTTTAGGAGAGTGTAGGTAAACAGCACTTTCAGAAATGGAAACCTGTCTTGGGTATTTTAACAGATTGCTTGAGCTAGTTTTTCTGACATTACAGCTATTCGTGAAGTACAACCCTTGTCTGCACTTTACTATACTCATTCCCATTTGCCTTAAGTAAATACCAAATCTCCAAGATACCGAAAAAAGAAAGGTCTTTTCAAAACAGAAGTAAAGTTATGAACATAATAATTAGGCAAATAATCCCGTTTCAGTTGAAACCTCTAATTCAGTTCAGATCTGCTCAGTTTGCAGATTTGTTGCAAAATAGTAAAGGAAACCAACTGCCTAACAACTGCTAAAGAAGAAACAGCAGCAATATGAACGGGAAATTGGAGGCAAGTATGGCCTTCAGAGGTTGGTTGATGACATGAACACTCCTAGAGCGTTGTTAACTTTAAGCTATTTTGGCCAGTTCCCAGTAGTTAATATAAGCCTTTATACTCACATGCTATGTACTATCACTGAAAATTCTATTTCCCTGCTTGGCATTTGCACATCTACCTGATCAAAGACACAATTTGTGACACTGACTTCAAAGTAGAAATTTCTTTATTTGTTGAAAACACCATTACTCTTTTCAGCCTTCCCAATGTCATGTTATCAATTATAATAATTTTACTAAGTCGTTTATCAGGTTTAATGAATTTTTTTTATTTGGAAGCACAAACTTAAACCACTAAGGGCTGATTAAATCCAATGCAGCAATCCAGGCAGATGGATATTATAACTGTAGTGGAAGGGAGGTTTTGAAAAAAAGTCAACTACATACTTTTTTTTGAGAACGCAGTCATTTCACATAACACTTTTTAACCTAAAAAGATAACTTCTAGCTCTTATGTATGTAAAAGGGATGTTCTGTTCACATTTGGAAGATAACAGATGCAATTTGGTGTGCTTGAGTCTGTTGGTGGAAGAAATCAATTGCATCTACTGGGGTTCAGAGTTTCTGTAAGTCTTAGTAGAATAAAAGCTGGCCAGAGTGCTGCCATTTCAGTGGGTAACTGTGATCCACTGGACTTGATAATGTTCAAGTGTATTTCATATTGCTTTTGCTTGTGGGTGAAGAAACCCCACCTTCCAGTAGTAAGAGAAATAACACGAACTATTCATAAAGACCATGTATGACAAAGGGGAAACAGGGAGAACCATGTCTCCTATTCTCTCAAAGCAGCCAAAACCAGCTACCTGGCACAAACTTGGTCTTCATGGGTGGCTCACAGTGTGAACAAGATCCATGTGTAGGTGTAGGAATGGATATAACAGAAGAGTAATGAAGAAATACCTAAAGGAGAAATACAGGAATGGATCCTGAAGGTAATTCAGATTCAGAAAAAGTAACAAGAAAAAGGTACACTGATTAACTATAGAAAAGAAAAACAATAACATGGGAATGAAAAAGACAGCAAGAAGTACCATGGGAAATCAAGTTAGTAAACAGCGCAGATCTTAAAAAAGTCACCTGAGTCATCAAGCCTGCTGACTATTTTTTGACATTTTCCCCAATTGCATCAGCTTCAGTGGCAATATTGTCTTTAAAAGATTATTGGAAAGCAAGCAAGATGATCTGCTGAAGTAGATATGTTGAAGGGAACCAAATGGCAAAAAGCATTTTCCATTTAAAAAAGCTTTCTGAGAAGTCTCAATTAGCTATTGATACCAAGATGTTACACAATAATACTCCCTAAAACTCTTAATTTTGACTAGATTCTTGAAAAGAGTTGGAAAATAATAGCCAGTTCAGAAAGAGCTTTTTTCTTTTAAATGCTGAAATTCTGTTGTTTTTTTTTCCACAGTTCCACAGTCCACAATTACAGTAAGATGAAACAAGAGCCATGAGAAACTGGAGTTTAAAAAGGAAGCACTTGGAAACAAAATGTGTCTTAGCTTAAGCGCTTCTTAGTCAGGCTGCCAAGATACTCTTCCATAAGGCCTGACTAAACAGATTCTGTCCTCTTCATCCAGAAGCTGCATCCAAACAGAGCTTCTGAACTGCAAACTTCTGCTTTGTACTTTTACACCTGATGCTGACAAAAGCCAGAACATTTTTTGATGTGTCACATCATTGGATGTATAAACGTGTATATCTTCTACTGAGCAAGTGAATTATTCCTCAGTGAAAAGGTATTATGGCAGTTTAATGCTTCATTTAAAATGTAGAGTACATTCCCAAGTGTTGGTAGTAGCTGAAGTCTGACAGAAGGGCATTTCAGCTACTGAGCTTAGGGAAACAACTGGTGTTAAACCTGTCTGACATCTCTGAGAAAAATCCCTCCTGTTACAGTCTGACTAATAATGCCAAGATGCTTTATTGCACTTTTCATCAGTAGGTCACAAAACACTTTGGAAAGGTGGCAAACATCATTACAGATACTTTACAAATATACTGATATTCCTGTACTCCTAGACTCGAAGAAAGGAACTGAGAGAACATAAAAATCTTATGTTTGTAGCATCTAGTAGTGATTCCGTGGATTTATTGGATAGATTTCATTTATTTCAGCTGGGAAAAAACCCACCTTTATAATACTACATTTCTCTGTTTATTTTATATTCTATCAGTATTTCATATGGCCAATACATCAAGGAAAAAACAGCTCAATGGATTACAGGGAAGTAAGAAGTAACTAGTACTATGCAAAACATTGCCAAAAGACAAGGAGAAAAAGGGGTTCCTGGAATCTCTCATTTTCTTGATTATAAATGAGACATGGCCAGAAATATTTGCAATATATATGACATTTTTTCCAAAAAATAAGACTGAGGAGCAAGACTATCCTTGAGGAGAAATTTACCATCTGAAAAGAATAAAAGAAAGTGGCTAATTAATACTAATGGATAAAGCACCCAGTAGATCAAGAACAGAGAAAGTCTCCTGAAACTGCAATTCAGATTAACATTTGAAAAGACCTTCAATACCTAGGAGGCCCATATAAAGTAAACAGTGTCCACAGCCTGAAACTATTTTCAAATTCCTTTGAAAAGTCTTTTCTTTATTCTTCAGGCAAATCTAACATATAATGGGCTAGTAGATACTGTCACAATTTGCTTTGCTTGTGTCCATCAGAAGCCATTGTTTATTTTGCCAAAAAATAAAGGATTGCAATGCCTGAGGTTTACCTTAAGTTGCTGAGATTTCTCCAATTAAATCACCCACTGACAGAAGCAATTTTATTTGGTTTCTTTTTAATTGTGTCAGAAGCTAGAAAGATAACAAGATACTGTCTGCAACTACATAAATCATGTGGAAAGCCATCAATCAGAAATCCAAGGCAAAGAAATAAAGCACACAAAACAATGGACTTGGCTATAATGACAAAAACCAAACCCCAATCTTCATTAGTAACTATTCTTCACTGTAACATTCAAATTCTGCACCATTTTAGGACTTTCTTTAGAGTAAGATCAGGACTGCAAAAATGGAAGACATTCCTGCCCACATGAAACTGACACAAAATATTCTTCGGAATACTCATTTATAAGCTGCTTATTTTGCCTTGAAACATAATGAAATAAAATAAAAATTCAGAGCTATTTTTGCCACTTCTCCAAGAGCAAGAACAAGCATAGGCACATTTGTGTGTTTCCTTTGTCTCCTTCTAATCCGATTGCATTTTTATATTAAAAAACATAGATCACAGATACAGATCTATGATATACGCTTATCTGCTATTACAGTAAGAGATAAGAGAAAAGCAGTACATGATTAAACATGTAACAAGTGTTGTAACTTAATGAAGCAACCTACTGAATATTCAGTGGAATTCACTAATGGATACAGACTGCAGTATGGGGCTTTGCCAATAACTGCATATTAAAAAGGAGAGGGGAAAAAAAAAAGACAACATCCCAACCCACAAAAGCTAGGAAGCTACCAGGGCAGCGATCAAAAGTATTACTATAAGGTCATTGCTACTGAGCTGAGCCAGCCTGAGGCTAAAAAAATGCTTCATGCAGATTAGCTATACTTATGAAATGTAGTCAGTGTAAGCCAAGAAAAGGATGCAAGATTAAATTTTAGACGGCTTGCTAATATATCCATGCATACATTAATATGTCCTCTATATAACCCCAATTAATTTTGTAACTGCAAGAGAAAACTTCAGACTTCTGTTCCTGACATGTAACAAAGCATCAGCCTCTCACAGTCCTCCACGGCTCTTAAGAGCCTCTGAAATGCAGCATCTTTGCTCTGGAAGAAAAGCCTGTGCTACGGCACTGTTTGTCACACCTGAACAGAAATGAAAACAAATTCAGCCTTATCTTGTTCTCTTCCCTATCTGAACTTCAGCTCTAACATAGGGTTCTTCCCCAGTAATAGGAATTAAGGATGTTCAGCAGCTCTGAAAAATAGATGGGGTTTCTTAACACAGTTAGATGATCCCCCCAAAAGCACTAGGAATTATATTTGCACAGGAGTATCAGCTATGGTAATGCTGAAAGTTGCAGCAACCAGCTTTTCCTGTGTAAATCTGGTTCCTTGGTAGCAAGAGGTAGTTACGATTACATGAGCAGAGGACTTTCCTGCAATTGCTCATTTAAAACAGCTACACAGGCCTGTTGAGTGTATTTTCTAATGTTGTTTTACAGCTCTGTGCAGCAACATCTTGAGTTAATCTACAGCTCACGCAATCCACTGCAACACCATGAGAGTCTTGGAGTTTGCTGTTTTCACAGTACCTGTGACCAGTGCATAACAGTATTTTATACAGAATTCAATAGTAAAAAAAATAGTCCCCAAACTTTTTGAATTGAGAAATTGAACTGTTGCCTTTGGGAGAAAAAAAAGTATAGAATGTTTTGACCTTATTTATCCAAATTATCTTTAGAACTCATTTTTTATTGAAGTTGATGTTAATTCATGAAATAAATAGCTCTTACCTAATCTACATTTTTAGACACACAAAAAATTACTCTTTATGACAGTTTCCAGGAAGCTCAGGCTAAGACATTTTTCACAGACTAATTAATCATCTGGGCTCATCCTCAGAGCCTCTTTCTTTGTTAATTTGTCAGACAAGCAGGACAACCACAGCCTCACTGTAGTGAGGTCTGGCTCACGCTCGGACACGGTAGGCTTCAGAGATGATGAAAAAGCTGTTTCATTAAAGACAGAAAAGGGTGTGCCAGATTCTAGGAACCTTCCCAGGAATGACCTTCCTGCACACAGGCATATAAAGAAGAATGATAGGCGTGCAAAGGACACTTTATACACTCATCAAAAGATGGAAGTTGGAAAAGAGAGAGATCTGGCTTGGAGCAGAAACAAAACATCTTTTCCCCACTAGATACAGAGAATCTCAATTATGGGTAAGACAGGGGCTTTTGCCATCACCAGGGAAAAGAACAAATGGAATCACTGTGCTGTGGTGATGGGAGAAGCAAAGCTCCTTCTGAAAAGCAATTTGCACAAATGTTGATTCATGTATAACCTTAACTTTGGAGACCATTGAGCAAACGAATTGCTCATTTGCTCCACGTGGAGATGGTTTTTCTCCTCTCTCCACTGGAAAGTCATTCCATAAATCCTGACTTTCTGTAAGCTGTCAGCAACCCTGCTAAGCTGCAGGGCAGTACCCTGGGACAGAAAGAAGAGGAGGAACATCCAGAGTGGCTCCTTCCCTTCTAGAAAGTGAGGCCATCAAAGAGGAGGCAACTGAAGAGGTTTTCTGAACTTCCTTGTTTAAAAATATCTTTTGCTAAGATAATAACAGTAATTGACCTGGCTACTTGCTTTTGCACAACTGCCATGGATGCTTACACTCAAAGCTTGCATTAAATTAGGAAATGGAGATAGTTGGAATAGCCTGGTACTTAAAATGTTCAGGCAACCAAGGAGATGCAAGATCCTTACATGGATTTTTACATTTAAGCTTATCTAAAGGAAGTGGAATATACTGAAAACAGAAAGAAATCTAACATCACAATAATACTAATAAGGTTCATTTAGAAGCCAGAGTTATCGTTCGTTTAATGAACACTGATTAGCTCTATTCCTAGGAGGAAGGGAAAGAGAGGCGCGTTTAATTTAGAAACAGAACTTGCATGTCTGAATTTCAGGTATGGTTGTGTTGTATTCAGATTTCCCAACACACCAGGGGTTCAGAAGGCTCCTAATTTCTAACAAGGCATTTCTTACTGAATTAGCACTTTCTAAGCCATATAAGGAAAACCTCCACAGCATGTCACTGGAGCTTTAGAGCTGCAGATCAAAGGATTCTGAGCTTACTGCACCATCTAGTGTCAAACACTGGAAAGTGCAAGAAAATTATTAAACTATCTTTTCCTTACATCACATGCTTTTTCCTTTAACAGATTAATAAAACACAATTTCATCACCCCCATAAGTTGCAAA
Source organism: Harpia harpyja (assembly GCF_026419915.1). Lineage (NCBI taxonomy): Eukaryota > Metazoa > Chordata > Aves > Accipitriformes > Accipitridae > Harpia > Harpia harpyja. Next base: position 7,254,744 of record NC_068956.1, on the reverse strand, counting down.
GAACATTTATCATCTTAACATATTAAGTGTCTCTTTCACAAAACTTCTCAAATGGTAGCATTTTCCCAAATGTTAGTACAGCCACATAGCTGAAAACTTCCTTTAAAACTTCAATGCTTGACATTCAAGGTTGCTGAAGCTGTTGCAAATTTTATCTTTTCCACACTAATAAGTAGATCAACCTTTAACAGAAGTTTGCAACTTTCTAAAATTAAGCATTTTCCAGAACTGACTTGAGTGTACAGAAAATGCTATAGGAAGAAAAGTAGTAGAAAAGTAGAAAAGTGAGGTTCATGCAAGAAATCTGAAGTTACAAAAATAAAAATCACAGTGAAAAGAGGGTCTAGTTTTCAGCACAACTATTCTTGCTCATTATCATCTTCTGAAAGGAAGTAATCTGGCTAGTATACACTAGATTTTAGGTACCTGAAAGATAACAAGACATGTCAATATCAGAAAAACTATTCACATTCCTAAACAGTATTTATCATAATCAGTATCTGAGTGTCTTAAACAGATTTTCAGAATGGCTGAGGACCAGATTTCTGATTATTCAGCACACAAAACTAGTATAAAGTTATTAGAGAAAATTGTCTTTATAAAAAAAGTTCTGAAGGAACCAATAATGCCAATTTCCACTAGGATATTTCTGGACTACATCAAACCACATAATCTGGAATATGAAATTACAGCCAAGTTCTTTAACAATTTGTACACAGCAACTTGATATCAAATTTAAGATGCATCTATTCTATGCAACATGGTACCACGTCAGGCATTTTGAATCACACATGTCTTCAAAAACAATGGGCTGAATCCTTCTATCCTGAGTGTTAGAAAGTCTTTCAAGAATCCCTGGAATGTTTTACTTGGAGATGTACACAGGGTTATAGACAGGCCCATGGTTTCTCTGCCTAAATTTCAACCATCCACAAAACTTGCAACTGTAACAATTAGAGTCTGTGCTCAAGCTGTCAAGCTGGCTTACAGATGCACACCCAGATGTTCACTGGAAACTCAGGAGCACAGGCAGGGTGATGGTAGCAAACAGTCTACCTGTACTGACAAGGTATAACACTTGTGGCTTCTAGAGATGGCTGTGGGTACTGGTCAGTTGTGGGGGCTGGAAACAAGCACCCTGCAGGGTGGTTTTCTGATTACATGATCTTTGCAGATTTCTTTCCAAATTAACACAAACGTATGGAAACAAGCAACTCTTTCCTCTGCCAAACACAAGTCACTTAGGAAAAGTGATGCGATTAAGATAGATATGTGGCTTGGCCTTGGGACAACACTTTGGTTCCAAAGCATCTTAACTAGATTATTTTTACACTCAGACATTTTTCTTTCATGATACTATTTCAAACATAAAAATATTGGGCAAATCATCCTGTCATCAGGGCATTTTGCAGCCACTACACACAAAAGATTGCCTCAAAAATTCTTTGAGAGGTATGCCCTGGTGCTGCAGACCCCGCCGTGAAATTCAGGCAGCGAAATGCAAAATCAGGCAGTGACTTAACCCCACGCAGCCAGACAGCCACCCCCTGCTCATACAACGTGTTTGCCGGGTGGGTGGCTGGGCACAGACTGTCCTACTGACACACAGGAGGTGATGTGATCCCTCTCTTGGTACAAGCAAACTTATGACTTTCATTTACACACATTTTCCCTTTGCACCAAATGCTCTGACCTGTATTTTGAAAACTGGGGCAGAACAAGTCAACCTTTCCAGTGCAAACAGCTCTCAGTGGAGTTTCCCAACAGCTTTATCCCACTGCAATTGTTGGTGTCTTCTCACTCCTAAGACTAGAGTTGACAGGCTATATTTGGACCTCAGCATTTATTATATATCCTCAGAGCAGGAGTCCAGCAGTTCCACCTCTCACGCAAGGCAATGAACTATTTAAATTGGAGGCACACTTAACCAGCAAATCTTTAAACAACAGCATTTTACATTTCCCTAGGAAGGTATGCTATGGGTTGAGAGGCAGTATGCCTCAGACTTAGCCATTATTCAGTACAGCCATGTTTACACAATACTGCTGAGAAGAGAGCAGAAATCTTAATGATATCAGACTATAAGATGGAAAGTCTATAATTCAAGACAACAACCAATTCTGACTGGATTTTGGAGAGTTTGGAATGCTATTTCTCAACTACATGGAAATCACCGTGACAAAAAGCCTCTGAAGAGAGATTTCGGTCAGTTCCCAGAAACAAAAGTGAATCCAAAGCAAGTATTTCAGATTGGAAGGGCCAGTGCCACGAGCCATAGCAGGTTTACTCCAGCCTCCTGAGCTAATTCTCTATTGAAGGTTAAAAGACAGGACAGAGACTGCAGAAGAAAGCAAGCAGGAACTTCAAAGCCATCTGAAGAGACAAATTACTAAATTTAGATCAAGTGGCAGGCATGAGACACTATTAAGTGGCAGACTTGAAACACTGTGAATCTGAAGGAAAGAAGGGAAAGGGACAAAGGAATCCTCAGGCTGAGGAGAGAACTTGCAGAAGACACTGATTTCCAACAGGAAATACTATATAGCTTGTCTCCTCCCATCACTTCAGAAACCAACAGCAGAAAACAATTTTCTTCTGTCACAAGAGCAAATTAGACTAAGAGCTGTTTTAAGGCAACTGTAGATATCTGGGAATACCCTTCACCTGACTTCAGAATAAGCTTTTCATCATCATTACTACATTATCAGTTTGGACCATCCAGCCTTACTTGAAAGGCTCCATCTGTGAAGCAAAATATCTGGTTTTGACTTTCATGAATAAGAAGCACCACTATAATCTTAATACTCAAGGAACGCTAGAGGAGCAGGGATATTTCCTTTCCAGGGAAGAAATTGCTTTGTCTGTGATTGTCCCCTGGGGTTACACAGAGACCACTTGGAGGTAATCCCTTCCAAATAACTAAGTTGATCTACTTCAGCATAATAAGATATATCACTGCTTAATACTGCTGGCTTCTGCAGTAGAAGTTAGGTAAGCAACCCAGAAAGCTGCTAAAACATGAAAAGACAAATGATACACAAACTACACACAGGAACAACAAGAGCAGAAGACAAAGATTAATTCACATGGCTATTCCATGAAGGCTCAATGAACACCAGCTGCATTCACATCAATCTAATAATAAACATTTCCTTTCACTTGTAACCACACTGTAATCACTCTGCTAGGCAGGTGATGCCCATTTCACAGGCTTTGAGCACCAGAAGGAGCAAAGCTCATCTGCCTTGTTTGCTGCTTAGTTAATTGCTGGAATAAAACCATTATCCAGAACATCACCACCTCTAGTAAAAAATATTCTTCTTTTTCTCCCCTTCCCCTGCTAGTGGAAAATAAAATGGGAAAAACATTATGCTCATCACTCTAACTATGCTCCTTTCATTAGAGAACTTTTAGGAACGTCTTCAAACTATTGCAGTCTTATTAAAGAGCAAATGTAATTTTCAAGAATGGATTTCTTTTTGGTTAAAATACAGGTTCACCATGAAGATAAATATTTTTTGCCCAGCAAGATTCATCAGAGGACACCAGACACACATACAGAAAAACCTTGTATATCTTATAAATAGTTGCCTTAGTTAACAGAGATGTCTCTACATCACTCTGAATTGCAGCAAAACCCAGAGAAAACAGCAAGTGCTTGAGTAGTAAGGATCTGAATAGTGGCAAATGAGCACCCTTTTCAGGCAGAACTTATGACTTTGATATAGCTTTGAGAGATGCAATAACTAGGATCCCATCAGATGATTACATTTACAGTATTTTTTTTTTTTCAATTTCTGAACAAGGAGAATCAGGAAGGAAAGCGTGCCATTCCAGAATCACCATGATATTGAGACGATGAACCTGCATTATTCCTCTCTCAAATGTACAGAAAAACAGGCTCATTTGACAGGAATGATTTCTGCTCAAGCAAAAATCTCACTCAAAGCAAAAAGCTCACATCTCAACAGAAAGCTTTGCCAACTAAACTATCACCTGTTACTCTACAGCGAGCCTTAAAAACCCATCACGTGACAATCAATCTGCATTGATATCTTTCAAAAACCAGCTTGTCTGTTTGTACAGCAAAATAAGTTTCCAAAGCATTTCATGCTATGTGTTTTCTTGTATTTGAGGACTAAAGCCACAGTGAATATCAATCCTACCTTCAAAGGAGAGATGTGCGACTGTAAGACATATCCATGGACATTCTCTATTTGAGACAAGTTCTTCTCTGACACATGAACAAGCTCTGGGCCTCTCACTTCGTGGGTTAATCGAGGCAAAGTATGATCATGTGGAGCGTCCTCATCTTGATAACGATATTTCTAGAGAAAAAAAGATGCAAGGAAGAACAAATAAGCTTTGAGGAGGCAATGCACATGTATGAGTGTAAATATGGGATAACAGATAAAGTATCAGACATTAGATAACACAACCCTCAGATTTCCTAATCTGTTCTGGAGAGAATACGTCTTTTTTTTTAACACTTCAAAGAGAAAATGTGGTATATCACACTGACACACAAAACTTTCACCATCAGATAGACATCCGAGATGACCTACTGTCAAGGGCTGGTACAGAAAAAAAAAAAGACACACTGATCAGCTGAACTGTAGCATCAGCTCACATTTCACATCCCCACATGAATAACTACACTTCTATAGCCTTTCTCCGCAAAATATTTGAGTCATTTTCCATTTAGCACCATGTACTTTGATGCTGGAGAGCACGCATGCACTTCCACAGAGCCACGAGCAGGCAGGCAGAAAATTACTCTCCGGTAAAGTTTTCTCCTTACCCGGAACACTCATGAGGGTGCGAGGTGTTACAACTTTCTGCTCCAAGGAGAAGCAAGGTAAGAAACAGGAGGTAAGCACCTTGTCCAAGATCCAATACAAAGCTTGTAACAACCAAGAACATAACCCTAAAACCAAAATTAAATTACCAGACCTGTCCTTCAGCTGTGTCCTGTAGAGGGGCTGTTGGAGCTGAGTGGAACCGGCTGTGTCTGGCAGGGGCAGGCCCGACCTCTCCTCACAGAGGAGGCCTACAGCCCCCAGCTGCCAGCGCCTGGCCTTTTATACCCGACACATACACCCAGGTGTTTTGAGGAGAAGACTGCCAAACGAATTCGCGTGGTGTAAGGCAGCGGTGGGGGATGTTGAGACATTACAGCAGGGAGCAGGAGCAGGAGAGCAGAGTGCGAATCGGAAGGGGGCTGCCCAGGTCTTTGGCAGTGGGAGAGGCGCAGGCTGTGTCATTGTAAATGCCGTTTTCAGCTGACAGGGATATGCTAAAATATTGCAGTAAGCAAAATCAAAGTCTAAAGACAAAATCAAAGAGTAAGACTTATTTGGATGGCTGTATAAGAAAAATAAGAAGTCTTAAGTTCAGGTACTCTCACAAGGACATTGCGAAGCAGGCCTCCCTGCTGGTCCTCCATTTCACTTTGATGGCTCAGCTCTGGGGTGTTACTTCATTTACTCGTCCCTCCAGAGGAAATCATCCCAGTTTATTCCTGCCTTCACTCTCATGTATGGAAACGGCTCAGCAGTTGCCAGGTATTTTCAGAATACACACGTGACATGATTTATTCTCATCTTCTTTTCTGGGATATGCCTGCAACTCTTCACATATTCACTTTTCAGATAACGTAGTTAATGAATCTATAAAATGACTGGCACCAGACAAGTATTATTTGGGCAAGAAGCCATCAGTCTAAGAGATGGTACTCCAACCAATGTCACAGTAAAGGCTTGGCACTCAGATCATTTAAGCCCCAAGCAATCAATTATTTTTTGAATCCAGTGAGTACTCTTTCAAAAAAGACGACTACTCAGAGACACCCTCTTTAAAGTGAGTCACTTGCTAAAACGTGATTAGGAGAACTAACCGCAGAATACCAGAGTCATCCCATCTCCCCAGGAAATGGTAAAAATTAAAATGTCCAGTGACAGCTTTCCGAAGAGACAAGACAGCAGTGGCAGAAGCCGTAACAAGCTTTGGCCAGATCATTCACTCAGCTTTACAGTTCAAGAAGCAGTGTAAGGTGGCATTAAAGAAAGAACATCTCTTTACATCCATCAGTAAGTCCTTTCCCCATCATCGCACTGCAGTGTAGCTGTTGCATAAATGAGAGCCAAGGCCCAGAGGAAAGTGGCTCACCCCGAGCCCTGTGCTCCCTAAAAGCAGAACACTTCCGTGCATCTCCACTGGTAGACTTTCCCATGAAAACCTATGCTTTATAATTAAAATTGATCATTTTATCCAATAACTTCACACTCCCCTAACAAATTCAATAATATCCATGTTCATAAACTGGGAAGTTTACAGAACAGATTTCCACTTTTCCATTTGCCTTTATCTCCCTCCGACCCCAAGCCCTGCCTTCTCATTCTTCACAAAGTATGAGCCCAGAACATTTCTGGGTCAATCCTGTTATGCGTTTGGCTCATGTTCTTAGCACCAAACTCATTGATTTTCATACTTCTTTCCTCCCACAGCATCTCTTCACTGAAATGCTTTCAGCTGTGAACCAAAACAGCTTGACACAGCAAAAAGCCAGTGGTAAGGCTGAAAATACCAAACCAGAATTGAGACTCTCCTGCAGAAATGCCTCATTCCTCTTCATCACTCTGTCCTGATGGGGTCCTGCAAATGTCCTTGAAATTATCCCATTCCGTAGAAACGAGAGTTTTCTCTAAGGGTTAACTTGAGTTTCTGGAGGGAAAAGCGTGATTGCACGGAAATGCTACTCTTCATTTGACAAAAGAACAGGTGGATGTCTTATGATAATTAAATTACAAATCAGTGCCTGCTGCTGACAGGGTATTGTACGCTGCCAACTAGCATCAGATATTTAAAATCCTCTGTAATTACCTATAATGGGGGAGTGGAGTGCGCTGCTGTGAATTTTTAATATGAACATGCGTTTCTGTAAGAGATCATTCTCTCTACAATGTGAGATTATTACAGCATCACTTCTCCTCTCATCGTACTGTCTAAAGGAGCATTTTTAAGGCTGTTTGCCAAAGATTTGTCAGCTAAACAGGACTGAAGATATGAATCCAGTGGAAAGTAATGGTCAAAAGCCTTAAATTTCAACAAAGCCAGCTTTCAAGAAAAAAAAAAGTAAAAAAAGAGTGGGAAGTTACAATACAAGTTATAATAGCCACACTTCTCCATTGGCATGGAAATACAGATGTTCTTACAATCTACCTTTGACAGACTGTCAGTTAATTAAGATGGTTGCAAATTTGCCATTTGATTTTGGGCCAGAGAGAAATGGCTTTTACAAAAGCCCTCAGTATTTTTTGTAGTTATCATTGGTTTGCTTTGCAGAAAATGTAAACAGAACTTTTAATTTTAGAACAACTCAAATTGGCCTGTGTCCTGAGCTGCTGAATGCGGTCCTACTGGAGTTGCTGCTCAAAAGCACATGTCCCTGTTCTTCCCTATGTGGCTCTTTGGCTGGACCACACACCAATACATCACAAATTACTTCTGCTTGCAGTAGGTGGGCTGCAAAAGGAGGGAGCAAAGTGTTTCAAGTCTTGAATGCTATTCCTGTTTTACAGCCCTCCTCAGGAGGGGCCAGACTTCTGCACCTTAGAAGCTGCAGGTCTTCACATAACTCACATAACTTAGAGACCACAGGGAAAGGAATTTCTGCAGATTTCCCACAAGAGAAAACAACCTCTTACAGGTCCAGTTGTCCCATCACAATCTGGGGATAGACAAGGTATGCCATTGGGTCCTAATGCTACCTGCTCCTTATCCCTAGCTCACTTGCCTTTTCCCTCAACCCAGGATTTGAGCTACTTTGCAACTCCCATGCAGATTAGCCCCACTGCTAGTCATCTGCTGCAACCTTGACATGGGAGCTGCCTTCGAACGGGTCGAATGTCACCTGCCTTCGGCATGATATTAGGTCCAGAATTCAATACGCTGGACTTGTTCACAGTTTTAGCGACAGGCAAAAACTAAAACCATAATGGACTTGATCCATTTAGACAAAAGTTTAATCTGCAAAGTCCCATTAAAAAAATGTTAGTGCCACTTTTGTCTCACTTTTGTGCTCAGTTTTTTCAGTGGTCTTCAATGTATTGAATTTTACTGGCACTGCTCTCCAAAGGCAGCAAATTTCAATGTCATACAGATGAGTGTCTTGAGAAAACAAACTTTACAATTTGCACACACAAGTCCTTGGGCATTCATCCAATCATGAGTAGAAATAATGTTACTCATCCAACTGATTGCAAATGAGCAACACAGCTTGAATTCTGAATATTTGCAATCAATCTATAAAGAGAGAAAAAAATACTTTTCTCATTATATAAAATGGAAGAAATCACAATCTGCTTGCCAAGAGTGTGGAAGTAGATTAAGAAGCTTAAATCATTGAATAATTATACTTATTGTGAATGACTTGCTCTTTTGCTTATCAAGTAGATTTCTAACAAGTTTGTCACTGTATCACAGCAACACCTTTCATCTAAGAAGCCCAAAGAGCTTTACAAGTGGTAGTCAAGTCTGATAACATCCTGCTGAAAAAAAGTATGTGCATCATCTAAAGGTGTGTAAAATTAGGCACAGAAATACAACAACTTGCTCAAGGTCACAAAGAGAATCAATTAATTAAGCAGTGGGAGAACTCAGGAGATTTTTTCAGTCTGCTCCTCTAAGCCCAAGACCTAATGCAACTAGACCGGCTTTAATAGTAATAATAATTATTAGTATTATTAAAAAATAAGATTGCAGGTTTGTTACTGCCGTTACAATTTATTTTTACTTTTTTTGGTTGGTTGTTCGGTTTGGTTCCCCCCCCCCCCCCCCCCCCCAAAGGTTCCGGGAGACAGCAGACCTTCTAAGGTCAGGACTTAGGTTTTTCTCTGCATCAATGTAATAGCAGCAGTGCTTTGTGTAATTTATATTCTGCTACCTCTGAGAACCACATAGTGTTTTTTAGAGGAGGTTTCCTGTAAGAACCAAATTGTTTCACAGAAGGGCCTTTATCAGCACTGAATACCAAGAACTTGCATAGCTCTTCCATTCAGTACAAGAAGTTTCTTTTTTTTTTTTTCAAGAGGGAAAAAACCCCAAATACATGATTTATTCTCTCAGTTTACTGAAATAAGCAGGTATTTGCCCATTGTAGGGAATATATGTTCAGTTTTTTTAAAAACGCAAGTATAATCTAGTGGAAAAAATAAGCTTTACAACATTCTCCTCATCTGTTTTTTTGCAACTCTAAATAGTTTTATTTTCCACGATGAAGAAGTGAAACGGACATTAGTCAAAGTACCTCTTTCTTGTATTAGCTGAACGTAGTTGCACCTTTCGCTCACAAGATGGCACAATAACCATCGAATTAAAGCATAGTCTCGCATTGAACTACGAAGTGTTGCAGGAAAAAAGAAGTAGCTATGCAATGTCATAAAACTTCAAGCGATTTTTATTTTGAACTGGCCTGGTACAACAGTCTTAAAAAAAGACGGTAATCTTTTATAGTAAGTACATATAAATAGGTAATGATCATACACAAAGCTGGCAGCTGGAAAAAAGTCTAACAGTTCACATAAGCATCAGAAGTTACAGGCAAGCAGGAACCTATTGGTTTTTGCAAGCTTTAGCATGAACAAAAACACTATGTATTGACACGATTGAGACTAGCCCAGAATGCTGCATTCCTCAAGGAATTCTAAATCCTAATTAAAACCGCCTGCATGCAAATCTGTACCATGAGGTATTCAGCTCCATATGCTGCATCGCATTTTGGACCTGTTAACAGCATCAGTTTAGCCCTCTGGAGGTTGCTACTTGCTTTCCAATAATTTAAAATAGATTTTTAACTTGAAGTACCAGTATAAAAAAAGACACTCTAAGAGGGCGGCTATGCTAGTATTAAATGGTGAATGTGGCTGCAGACTATAAAAATCAGTAACTTCAAAAAAAAAAAAAAAAAGTCCAGCTAATACTGATTGTTTATCTAAGTGGAGCAAAAGAAAGACGTGGGTGAAACCATACAATTTATCAGCACCAGGCTGTAGCCACCTCTCCATCCCTTTGTCCTGCAGTAACTTCGCTTGCATACTCCTTTTTATAGTTTTCAACTCTTCCCCTCAAAAGATTTTTTTTCTGGTATATCCACGTTCCCACAGCCACTATAGAAGTCTTCATGCCTCATTAGCTGCCTCCTTTGCTCCTCTGTTCCCCCTGCAGCACCCTGTACATCCCTAGAAGCACTGTCCCCGCTCCCATTCCCTGATCCCTCCAATTCTGCTGCTGCAATTCCCCAGCGTGGAAGCACTGAGCCTCACAAATTCTCCTTTTCCACTCCTCGCCTGATCTGAAGAACAGCTTCTGGCACGGGGCGGCTGTGCTGAGGTTACTACTGAGCATTTGGAGAGACAGAGCTGGCAAATACTGCCAGTTGCCGTGTCTCAGTTTCCCTGCCAATAAGCCTGCGGTGGGAATGCAGCATGGCAAAACAAACACCCCGGTTTTATAGCAGAAGATTACGAAGTAATCGTGTAATGTAAGAAATAAATAATATATTATTATTGCCTGAAACAAATGATACAGAGAAAGAAACAAAAATCACAGAACAAATGGCTTGGCCCTTATATGTTTTCTGTACCAAAAATACCAATTTTAATTTAGTCCAGCTTTGCTCAGCACATGACACAGCAGGCCGTTTGTGTTTTGCAGCTGAAACCCTCTCCCCAGTCTTCACACTTGGGTGCCCTACTTAGTTGAATTTATACAAAAAAAAAGGACTTCTCTTCCTAGTGCACACTGCTAGTGACTTCTTCACAGTTATCTAACTATAAAAATTAAAAAATATTAGCGATTTGTATTGCTTAGTTTTGCACATATCTATGTACTGATTTAATGCTTTAAGTATGTATTTTCATTATATTATTTCCCAATGCCCTTCCGAGCATCAGTCAATAGGATAGCACCTACTGAGTTACCCCAGAGGATAACCAAGGTTGTCCCCTAGCTCTGTTTCTTAGCCCTCATGGGTCTTGAGTAGATGTAGTTGCGGTGGGCTTTTTGGCCCCTCAAGCCCGCCCAGTTTCATAGTTCTAATGTGGGACACGGCCTGGCTGTTAGCACCTGCTGGGGGTCACTGTGGAGAGCCCGCAGATTGGAGGGATGCAGTGAGAGCGTGCTAATTCCACTGTTAATTATGCTTCCCCGAAAGGTCCCACTGAAGGGGGTCTCTAGGGAGGGACGGCCTCTGGGTATAGTGTCTAGCGCTGTAGCCTTTCCCACGATGCCCATGAGTTCATCCTATGCCCAAGTATCTCATGCAGCCTCCGGGTATAGTTATTCCTGATAGCAGTGCTATGCATGGGTGGCTCTCCACCTCCTGCATCTGTCTCCCCTATGCAGCCCTGGTCCTCCATCCTGCTCCTTTACTTGTACTTATCAGTTACGGATCAAGGTTAGGTTTTTTTACAGGTTTGTCTGAACCTAAGTTATGCACTTGTGGAGCTCCCACCCTCACAAATAGGTGCGTCGGCTCTAGTGGAGGAGGCAACACAGGAGCAGGAAGGAAAAGTCAAGGAGAAGCAGAGTAATTCCTTGAGGCAGCATTACCGATAAGAAAAAGATACATGAAAATATTACCCTGAGTCCTTTCCTCTCTTGGATACATACATAATCCCATACAGGGAGCTTTACATGTCAATGCTAAAATAAGCCAAGGGATCTATAACGTAGAATGGCAAATCCAGGGAAGGCTGACTTGAGATTTCTTTAGAAATGGGAAGGAATAGAAAAATCATCAAAACAGGAACTGGAGCAAAAGGGGATAAAGACCAAAGCTTGGGTGGTAAGACCAGAAAAGACAGAGAACTCCAGCACCTGTGCTGCTCTGGTGCTCAAAAATACTTGTGAAACCCCTAGGGAAAGCATTTGTCTTGCCTCCCTCCAGGGCTAGTTTGCATAGCAATAGCTGCTCCCAGAGATTACATGGCAGAGGCCTGTGGCTGTGAAGATGGTGGCCTTGCCCCATGCTAGGTTGTGTAGACTTTCCAGCTAGGGCTGTGGGAGAGTCATTTTAAAATTTGACTCTTGCACTGCTCACACGTTGCTATTTCCCAGACTTGAATATAAGTGTTCTCACTGATACCCTTGTTTTTCTGCAGTCCCAGGTCTAAATGAAATCTAGGAGGAAAACTAGACTCTGCTTTTCTTAAATTAAGACTCAATTCATAGGTTAAAAGAAAGATAAATCCACAGAGAATAATGTTCAACAGTCAAGGAAGTATGATTTCCTCATGAACCCTATCACATTCACTGTGCAGACAGGACAGTGCTTTGGGAATTAATTGCATATTGAAGGACACAGGAACTGTGTGTCTGTGGGATTCCAGTATAATTTCTTATAGAAATTGGAGAATTCTGGACAAAGGCTATATGAGGCAAAAGCATGATCTCAGGCTAAGAAAGGCAAATGCTATTGTAGATAACTGTTTCTGTTCTTGCTTTTGCCACAGAAATCTCATGCAACGCTAGGCATTTCACAAAAGCTAACTTTCTACTGGTGTAGAACTGAGATATTCCTCACTTTGAAAGGTCTTGGTAGACAGAGATGGCCACTTTTTGCAGAAGTGCCGAGCATCATCACCTTCAGCTGAAAATAGGGGGAGTTGAGCTTTGTGCAGAAAAAACCGCAATGGAATCCTGTGCCCTCCAAGTAGTCAGTCTAAGGTAGAATTGGTATCAGCTGACTGGCCACCTAAAACGTAAATTTCTGGTATAAGCAGGTCAACCACATTCCCTTGCTAATAAGTGGAACATCACAATATTCTATGTATATTTATCAAAGAACTGCTCACTGAAGGCATTTTTTCTCTCCTTTTTTCCTAACTTGGACTGAAGACAACTTAGGATTTAAGCATTTTGAATGAGACGAATTTCATTCTTGATATTGCAAACTGGGCACAGAAAATAGTGGACTCATTTGATCTTAATTGTTTTGTTAAATGAGTAAAAGTTCTAATCACATGGGGATATTGTGAAAATAAATTCATTAATGTTTATGAGATACTTGGATACTGTGATCAGGCTCAGTATAACAGGAAAATCAATGAAAAAATAATTCTGTAAATGGCGTACAGTTTGAAGAGCATGCGTTAAAAAATGCATGGAGACATATGTTGAATGTAAAATGCCATATGAAGTACCACTCCATATGACTAAAAGAAGCAGAGGACCTGTGAAAACAAAAATAACTGTGTAATTAAAAATATATTTGAGTTATATTATAATACTACATTACAATATATGGTCACAGAGGGCCTACAATAAAATTGCTTAGACCATCTTAATTCTTGCATTTCCTACATCTGAGTGGTTAACTTTATAACCCTGCCATCCCTTAACTGTTCTTTGAACACAATGTATACACACATAAAAAAACCTCATAAACTTTAATAGCATTCCTGCTTCTTCTACTGTGAAGAAGGTATAGAGATAAGTACTGAATTTTTCAGTGTTTGTGGAAAACTGGCTCTTCTTAAATAAAAATACAAATGTTCTGTGTGCATAAACTTGAAAAATAATCTTGCTGCTGTCACTCTGATGAACCCAGACCATTAGCTCTGAAGATAACATTCTTTTTGTACCAAACCAATTTTTGTTGGTGCTGGAAAAGTTATTACAAGGCTCAAATATCTACTATTTTTATCAGTACCCTCTTTTAAAAGCTATGAATTTTTACTAACAAAAAGATGGATTTAGTAAGTTTTTACAAGGTGTTCAATAGGCCAGCAAAACACATTTGTGTCAGGTGAATTTGCATGTGCTTGACACCTGTAAAAGTCGAGATCAACATTTCTAAAGCAGGGCACTTACTGAAAAAGCAGCTTTGGATTTTTGGGTCTTAATCCTTCTACAGCCTTTCAGTACAGCATAATTGTGGCAAAATAATCTGCCTCCCACAGACTTTAATAAAGCGCTGGTTATGGCGCAAGTGAGCAAAGTAGCTGTCATTATAAACAGAATACAGAGAAACACAAAGCTATTGTATGAACAAGGGATTATTTGCTTTACTGACACTATCACCAAAATCAATATTTCCACCTTTTCACCTCTCCACAATCAGCCTAGTTCCTGATCTAAGGAGTTTATGGTTCCAAGGGAAGCTCCTTCAGCTCACTGATCTGATGGCAACACATCAAGGTAAAACTACTCCCAGGTGAGGAGCTGGGCAGGAAGAGAGTATCCCATCAAACCGCACTACCTGCAGGTACACCGAGTTTAATGTAATGGGGAAATCTCTTGGGTTTACATCCTTTGAGCCCACAGGGGGAGTGAATCCACCACTCCTTGGGTCATACCTCACATGAAATGAAGAGGGAACAGCTTATCATCATCGCCATTTCTTCTATTTAAAAATAAACTAACGAAGGGATTACACCTGCATTTTTCTGAAGGGTCAAGCAAGCCTGTCAGCACAGCCTTACTTAGTTTTTCAAGACCCATGGGGCTTAGCCGGAACCAAGGCAATGAGTGGGTCATGGTGAACAGAACTGCAGGTAGCTAGCAAAATTGCAGGAAACAATGGGATATATGCACAGATTTCTACTATCTTTAGAACTGTTTTTAGACCTAGGTACCTAAAATTTGCCTTTGTCTTATTTGGACAGATAAGCCTTTTTCACATTTGAACTTAAATGTGAAAATCAGCCAGTAATTACTCTGCTGGATGGAGACAATGATTCTCTGTTAGGGCTATTGTTATTTTGGGATCTCCTTCCATAGTTATATTGGAAATATAGGCATATTTTTTATTTTTAAGTGATCTGAGCACTCACATATTAAATAAGCCAGCTGGGTTCTCAGTCTCTGCAAACATAAGCTACAGTCCATGCCTAAATGATCAGGCACTTGTTTTGTATCTCGTTATACTGTATATCTGGCAAGGTTAGTAATATCTGAAAAGTTTTTTAGAGCTGAAAAATGCTATAAAAATTCAAATTTATATTATATTGCATAGAAGATTCTCTGGGCAGCAGACAATGATTTAGATGGAAATTTACTACCAGTCCATTGGATTTTCTTGAAAATCAAGATTCTACATGTCTTAGCCTGGATGCCCCAAACTTTATTGCTTTTGAAAGTTTTCACCTGACTCTTCTGTTGGGTACAACTGTTGTGTCTCACTGTTGTGTCTGCCTATCTTTGTGCTGAATTCTATGGTATTTTGCTCCTTTCTTCTTGATGAGGTTTTTTAGTAGTTTTAATAGTTGCAGAAACAGGGGAAGACAAAGTGGAAGGTTGAATGCTTTAGAAGTTAGTAAAGCTATCTCTGAAGTAAAAACAAATTTCTTTCTTGCAGACTGACCTTACCAATGTTCAAAGCCATCCTTCTTTGCAATAACACTAGCTTAATTAAAAGGTTAAATCCCTACTGCATTCACTAAGAATCCTTATTTGAAAGAGTCTAGATATTGTAACAAATTTTTTCAATTTCTTTAAATTTTCAGCTGAAGGAAGTAAATGTCTTGTATAAAATATCACAAAGAAAATAAAATCTAAATTCTTTTGGTCTTAACAACTAGTTTTCAGGAAGGCTGCATAAATGACTGTCAGCTGAATAACAATGTCATGGTACATTTTCTGTTGTTCTTAATTATTAGAAAATGAGGACGAAGCAAAACCCATCCTGGTTAAAATTAGATTCAGGCCAGATCATAAGGCAATCATGAGGCACTGTTAACTTTGAAATGAAAGACATGATTATAAAATGATACCCAAAACAAAAGTCACAGACAAACCCAAGCAAATAGCTTGGTCTAGACACAGCAGTTTTATTATTAGGCAGAGAGGGGTTTTTAAGTCCTGACCCAATAAACGGATTGATTGATTATATAATAAATATTTTCCAGAGCTTTATATGTGCAGTGGGCCAAATCCTCAGATCTGCAACATCCATCTGGGAATACAGCCTATTTAGAGCTATTTGATTATTCATTTTCCATCTTTTTTAGTACTCGACTAAGTGTTAGGTGGATAGCTGAAGACCTATATCTCTGTATGTTTTCTGATGAAGTAGCAATGTAAACTCCCCCAAATAAAAGTTCTTTTGTAAAAACCATGTCTTTTTCTCTTCATAAACCACCTTTACAAGAGCAAGCAAGTCACTCTGCGTTTTCTGTCAATCCTCTGCTACTCAGCTGATAATACCAACAAGGAAAACAATTTATCGAGTCTGGAGCTGTGATTTTCTGCTGAGGAAAAGAAATGCTCCCTGGGAACCAAACTGAGAGCTACAGCTCATTTTTATCTTGACAATGAGAAAGCGAGCATGACTTTAACTTGTTGTTGACCTTTGTTGCAGTTGGATCACTGATCTAAAAGTCAGTGGGTATATATATAACATTATTCACATCCAACTATCATGTATAGAGTGGGAAAAAAACATTTTACTATTTATAAAACATCTCAGCATGAGCAAAGTTCTGCAAACATTAATCACAACTGTGTGAATGACTATCCACACCAAGGAAAATGCACCTTTTTGAGTGATTCATCTCATCTCTGCTGCTCAGGAAGGGGTGGACTGCCCTTTAATAGTGCCACATGCTCAACACTAACTACCCAAAAGCCAAGATTGGCACTGGTCAACCTCACCCAGAAGCTCCTGTGGCTCTCAGACCTTGAGATGAACAGTGGACGTGTGCTCCCCCTGGGAGATGTGTTTATTTTTCAGCACAGTGACTTGGCATTTTGTCCTAATTGCTACGTGACTAAACCAAAGTGAAAACCGCCTATGTGAGAATTGCCACAACGTGTTGTGAACATACACCTGTATTTTTGAAAGCTGATAATCTCCAGGTGGTGTTAAATTAGGCTGGTTCTTCTGTAGCTCCCTTGGGAAGGACTGCGCCATCTAATTTCCCTTGCTACCATGCAAACTATTATCAACGTTGAACACAGCATTAGTCAAATCCCAGTTGCCAGTAATATTTTGGCCCTATACGTCCATGTTCTCATAGATACGTTAAGGCTTTATTAGCTTATTAAAAGTGTGGCCTTATTAACTTTTTTAACCACCAAAAAGATGATTAAATGGTGCAGCAGGAAATGTTTTGAAGAGTTTCTTTTACAGATGATTAACTAGTGTTATGAGATGCGCTCTAGTTGTCTGAACAAATGTAGGATGATATCTCATTTTTGTACTGACTGTCCTCATTTTTTTTTAAATATTATTACAATAGTGAAATAGCTAGAAACATAGGATCATAACACTTTCTTTTCTTGAGCTTTACAACAAATAAAAGTGTCATGGAACCACTGCAAAAATGTTTCCTTCATTTCTTATTTCACTGTATTTACAAAAAAATTCAGTACAAATTTATCTCTTAAAAAGCTTGATGAATCAGACTCCCAAAATACAAAACATTAACAGGACAAAGTGTACTCTCAAAGCTTCTGAAGTACTTTGTTGGACACAATGTTTTCAAAGTGAAGTGCATTCAATTGTTGTACCAAAATTTCTGAAGTGTTTTAGTTATTATGCTTATTGCGTGAAAATTTGCAGTTCCTGAGTTCCTCCCACCTCACTAACTTTCGCACATCAGTGCTGCTCATTTGCAAGTGTTCAGCACTCACCTGGAAATAGGTCAGAAGTCTGTATTTTCCCACACCCTTGTGTACCTTCTGACAACTCTCTGCAAACTATCACAGTTGACTTGCCTGTTAAATAATTTGAACACTTGTAGATATATATTGCCAAGCTATAGTAGCTAGCGTCTTATACATAAGTGGCTAATCAGGTATTCTGGACCCATTCTGTTCCTTGTTCCAGCTTCAGAACACTTCATATTTCTCAGAAGTACTTGTATGCAAAAAACACTGACTTGTAACAGACATATATGGCACATATTTGCAGTTCTATACAAAAAACGTGGAGCCCCTTTTTTGTATCCTATAGATCTGAAGTTGCAAAAGGTGCCATTGTCAGGTTTCTTCTTTAAACTTATTTTAAAATAAACCAAAGAAAAAAGCATAGCCATTTCCTTCAAAACATGAATACTTAAAGTGAGTTTATATCTGACGTTTCTATCCTGTCATGTACTTGTTTATTTTTATATGTTTGCTGTTTTTCTAGGATATATCGGAAATCAGTATTTGGTCCTCATCAGTAGGATGTGGAATTTATATTACTTGTTATCAGTTAGAAAATGTAGTCAGAAAAGTCCCCAAAGACGATGAAAAGGATAAAAAACAAAAGATATCCCAAGTGGAATTAATGCTAATATCTGTATTTATTTATACCACTACCCACAAGGGTTTCACATTAAATTCTACTATTTAAAAAAATGCTTAAGCTGCTTTCGCAGTGAATCAGATGAGGAGTTTCCTTGAAAAAACAGGCTAAAGAAAATCAACATATCACTCAACTGCTTTACTTCAACTGGAGTGCCAGTCTTTAAAATAATACTATAAGCTAACACATAATGTAAAATAAAACTAAAAGGAAGATTTGAAATACAACATTTTGTTTGTTTGCAAATGTGATTTTCATTATTTTTAAGACAATTAATGAATGTGGATACATTCCCATGAAACATTCCGAAAAGGAAAAACGTTTTATCACAACAGTTTCAACTAACTTAGTTACATCAAATCACATAAATAGCCAACATATATACATATTCACACAAATTTCATTTTCTGATTATTCTCTGCCCCCAAACAAGAGCTTGTTTTATAAGTATTTTCACCTAAAATCCCTTTAATGTACTTATTTTAGATTTCTATATATTAAAATTATAGGAAAAGAAGGCTTAGAAGACAGAATAATACTTTTCATTAGATCTGAAGGTCGAGAAGGGATGACAATATAATTTATTAGAGCTTTAATATAGCTGAAAAAAAAATGGGCAAACATTTGGGCACACAGTCTCTACTCTTAAATTGAATTTGTTTCTATCTTTAGACATTCCTAATCTGTCTGCCAATTTAGTCCCAAAGAGAGAATTATAAATAAAACAAAACAAGACAAAAAAACAGGAGTTCAGGGATGATGTTAAAACTCGCATTTCCCTCAAGGATGATGGAATTCATAGATTTCCTAAAAGTGCAATTGCCTATTGAAGAGTTTCTTGAACCTTTCTCTGATCTCTTATGCAATCCCTTATATTTCCAAGTTTCAAAAGAATTTTAAAGATGGGCTAAATTATTTCTAAGTTAGTTAAGCCACCTACAACTCATTAAGTGGAGAAATTCAGAACACACATCTGGTTTTAAGAATCACTCCATTTTTTTAGCCTTATCACTTTCAGTGAAATTCGCTTCACAAAATTTGACAAGTCTAAGGTGAGATGCACAGGCTTAACAGTTAAAGGTTTGCATTCATCCCTTTGTGTGAGAGGCTTTGCAAAAGCCATCATAGTGACAATTAATTTAAATAACATGAAATATTCAGTGAACACAGTTCCCTCTCCCTGTATAAATGGCTATTTTAGCGGAGGACTAATAACACAAGTGGCGAGCTGAATATTGATGGCGGATCTTTTCCTCCAGATACGCAGAAACCACTGAATGCAGAACTTTCTTCTGCTGTGGAAAATATGTTCTTAATTTCCTGAGGTTCATTAGAAAATCTCCAGATAGTACTGTGTCCAGCAAGTATACCCATTTGTGATCAACATAATTTGAATGAATGATCACTGCTAATGGAGGGAGGTTTCCTGTGCTCTCAACCCTCTTAAATTCACGGATGAGTTATGCTGCTTTCTGCCCTGCTCCAGCCCTGCAGCACTGCCTGAGATAACTCCAAGAGGTACAAAAATCACTAGGAAGAAGCAGACGTAGAAAGGGAGGGGGAATGGAAGACTTCCCCCCACCAAATAAAGGAGGGAGGGGTGGTTGAACATTTTTGACTTCTGCACCAGCAGCACAGCGTACCTGAAGAGTTAGGGAAGAAGATCATCAGACAGCTAGCAAAAAAAGTGAGAAATTTCACAAACACATGAATGGCCAAAGAGAGTTCAGAAATGAAAAAAAATAGATAACACTCAAATCCCTTTTATTCAGTACAATCTTTCATTAACAACTCATGATTTGGTGGCTAGATGGAGGAATTTGCAACTCTTGGGAATGTCAACATGTAAAATGGCAGTAACAAACTCAGAGGAGGCTGGAGAGCTGCAGAAGGAAAGCGAGGGCTTGAAGAATTGAAATATGTCAACATTGTATGTAGACATAAGAACAGAAGGAAATCAAACTAGCATTACTGAAAATGCCTTTGTTAACTGTAAGAAGTGGGGAGATAGATATAAAAAATGATCATTGATGGAAACAGACAGGGTCAGGGAGGTCCATGATCAGTGTACATAATATTGCCAAACTAGCAAGAGTGAGAGGCCCTCTTTTTAAGGAAATGCTATGGCTCTGACATACAGAACAAGGTTTACAACAAAAGTGTTGTTAGAGAGTACGTGCACACAAAAATATATGCACAATATTATAGAATGTAAGCAAAGTTGTCAGTCTCAGCTTGCACTGGAACACCTGTATAGACATCAGTAATAAACAGCATAAAAAAGGCTTTAAAGAGGTGTTAGTAAATTTATCTTACTGAATTTGAAATGAAAAGTCATTGGGAATGTCAGCTGAAATTTTTCTTTCTTTCTTGATGCTTTATAATTTCTTAGGCAGAGAGAAGACTACATTGTCATAGCAAAAATAGTTTCACTAAGACATTTAAAGTGTTCTTTATAAGGAGGAAGAATGCTGTTATTGCAAAACTTAAAGCACAGAATATCTGGTTTAAGATTTCTACTAGCTGAATGGGGTCATAATGACCAAATGCACTAACTTTATTCATAAAGAAAAATATTTCACTTCACAATGACAAGCTCCCTTATCAGTTTGGTGGTGATGTTGAGAATTACCAACAGTATAAACTCCCATGATTTTGTAAACAGATTTCTTTACATGAAATAAGATACTGTAAATATAATTTACCTCTATTTTACTTTATATCTGTGACAGGTCTAAATCCATACCTGCATTTCCCATTGCACATTTCTGTTATTATCAGTGGTATTTATTGAAAACTTTCTCTGGGACACTGATACACAAACAGGTCTGTCAGGTTTGTAGATATCAGAAGCAGCAATAGGATAAGCACCCTTCTTTCTGTAAGTAAATTGTTTGGCAGGAGAACCAGCTTCACCAAATTAAATTCTTTTTTTAACAGAAATTATTTCTATAAACTGGCATCTTCTGTCTGTAATCTTGGCTCACCTGTTTATGTTTTCCAGTATGGGAAGAACAGATATTATTTAGGGGTCAGTCTGGATTAATCAACAGTATTTACACATTTTCCATCTCACATCCTCATACTTACAAGAGCATTGATGGTTGCAAACCTGGGAACAAGCATGGGGCATATATGGGCACTTGCTTTCCATAACTAAGTTTCACTTATGATTTTGTTTTCTATATGTTAACTTTATTTATCTCCTAAGATAAACAAATTCCAAAATATGAAAGAGAAGAGAAACAGAACCCTTCAATCCAAAAGTAGAGCTTTTGGAGGCAACAAGTCCCAGAACAAGATTCCTACGAGACTCCACTGTTTTCTAACATCCTTCAGTTCTCCTCTTTATCTCTGGATAGCAAGCTATTTTCCAGTATCTTCTGAAGGTTGAAAAATCTTGCTTCTACTCAGCAAATTAAAAGGAAAGCTCCAAAGCTGTAGCCCCTAGAAAGTCCCGCCAAGTGCCTGCAGCCATATGCCAGGCATTTCTAGGCTAGTTTTAACACCTCAAGTTAGCAATCCTGGCAATGCAAGGATTTGAAACCAAGTCTCCAAATCATATGCCAGTGCTCAGTCACAGAAAATTCTCCACTCAGGCTCATGGGAGGAGAGAAATAAGGCCTCTAGTAGTCAAAACCCTAACGTCATGCATGTGATTCAGACCCAAGTTGTTGAAAATATGAATGCAGTCACACTCTTTTTTAAGGAGGTAAAAGAAAACAATGAAATAAATTGGAGGTACTATGATGAAAAGTTCTTGAAATTTTAGTTTTTTTAATGACAGGCCTGTCTACACCAGTAGATACAACAGAATAGCATCTTTGCATGCAAAACAGAATCCATCCACTACACAACTTTGTAGTTTATCCAGCAGGGAACTGGCAAAGTAATATTAAAAAGAAAATCCATCACCATCTGCACACAAAGTGAAGCTGACATTTTAAGTTCTGGTCAATGCATTTCCTTTTCTTCAAGGTCTATTTACACTTGAGTTTGACAAGAGTCTTACTGGGGATATAATCACCGGCACTACGCTGCAATTCAGAATGAGAACAAGGACATTATTAGTAAAGGGAACATGGGTGGGTTGCAGTTTACTTAAAATAAAATTGTAAAAAAAGGACTCTGAGAAACTGTATTTAAAGCCTAAAGAAATAATTTAACTCCACAATGAAATAGTTTTCATGGTAATACCTAATATTTTGCTATAGGCAACAGAAAACATAGCTTCATTATTAAAAATCACTAGGTAAAAGAAGACTTAAAGAAATAGGCAGCACAACTTTTTGTACATCACTTTCCTTATTTCAAAGGAAATCTGTGTGCAGAGAGGGGACATAAAAATTCACTTGCGGTCATGGGTCATAACTTTTTAGGACCGCAAAGACCTGTGGAATTGGTAAAAACAGAGAAATGGGGACGGTGAAGGAGCATTTTGCACAGTCAAATGGGATTGCTAAGACACGCCGACTATGGGGAGGAGGAAGTTCTCCTGGGAGGTAGTGCATGCAGGCAGGGATCTCACTGAGCATTACGGGCAGCTACTTTTGTCCTTGGTGTGATGTTCTTGCTCCTACAGGCCACAAGTTTTGCCATCTTGCTGCACTCCCCTGTAAGCACAAAGTGACTAGAAAACATCTACCGGTTGTTCCAAGATCTGAAAACCTAACAGTATGAATTTGGCACTCGAGCATGCCACTGGGATCTTAGTAGAAGTCTTAGATATGTGTAGGTGGGAAGCAGATGTTTTCCACAAGGCAGCCGCAGGGCTAATGATGGAAAATTGTGTTGCTGGACATTCCCAAGATTGCTCTTTAAAAATGGTGTATAAATAACCAACTATTTGCTGCCTCCTGTAGGACTGCGATTGGCTTCTAATTTCAAAAGCTATTATCGACTCTGTGAAAACAATGTATTTCAACTGCATGTAAATGTGTTATGTGGAAGGAAGGATTGTTTGAACTAGGTTTCACCCATGAGTTTTCAAAAAGCTAATTTATTTTCTGTATGTTATTGGCTTGAAATCAATTCTCAGCAGGTGAAACCTAATGGTCTTAACTTATTAAATGTATGTTAAAAGAAAGGAGGAAAAAAGAAAGACACTGACAGCAAAGTTTTCATTAACTTGAACCTGATTCTCATTTACACAAAGGCTGGTATACACCACACTAGCTGTGCAAGGAGATTTTTAACTGGGAGCAAATGCATATATTTCACCCAACTTAGTAACACTTTATGGTGGCAAAGGTGGGTTTAACAGTTTTAATGCAAGCCTGGAAGCTCTCAGAAGCTTTGTTGTCTGTGAAGGGTTCCTAATATATTTCCTGCAAAGTAAAGAGCACGCTCCAATTTTTTTTTGTTTCTCACAGACAAATCTGCAAGGTACAGGCAGCATTAAACTGCCTATGAGCTTTCTTATATTTTACTGAACATAAAAGCCATTCTGGAAAACATCTGCAAACAACTGAGTTTTATAATCTGAGGCAGCAGCCTCTTCTCACTGTTATTTGAAGAACCTCAACAAAACCTGATATTTTCTTTCCTAAATTGTCAGTAATAATGTGGGTTTTAACTACTGGAGCACCCGCAATGTTTAGAATTGTAATGCTGAGACAATAGTAGATGTTGTGGTTTAACCCCAGCCAGCAACTAAGCACTACACAGCTGCTCACTCACTTCCCCTCCACCCAGTGGGATGGAGGAGAGAATTGGGAAAAAAAAGTAAAACTCATGGGTTGAGATAAAGACAGTTTAATAGAACAGAAAAGAAGAAAATAATAATGATGATAATAATTAAAAAAGAATTGGAATATACAAAACAAGTGATGCACAATGCAATTTCTTACCACTCAGTGACCCATGCCCAGTTAGTTCCCGAGCAGCGATTTCCCCCCCCCCCCCCAGGTGAACTCCCCCCAGTTTATATACTGGGCATAACATCACATGGTATGGAATACCCCTTTGGCCAGTTTGGGTCAGCTGCCCTGGCTGTGTCCCCTCCCAACTTCTTGTGCCCCTCCAGCCTTCTTGCTGGCTGGGCATGAGAAGCTGGAAAATCCTTGACTTAATCTAAACACCACTTAGCAAGAACTGAAAACATCAGTGTGTTATCAACATTATTCTCATACTGAATCCAAGACATAACACCATACCAGCTACTAGAAAGAGAATTAACTCTATCCCAGCCAAAACCAGAGTGGACGACAGCCTTTGGTTGTGATTTTGGTGAAATTCCTATGAACTATTGTAGGTCTAATTATTCAGCCTCAGACTAACAGTTACTGCAGGGTGAACCCAGTTCTGACAGCTCCTGTGAAGTTTGGTGCTGTTACTGAAAACATGGCTAAGTGATTCAGGTTATTAGTAATAAAATCTGAATTAATGAATTCAATAATAAAATAGATTCAAATATTTTTAAACCTCTTACGTAGTCTTTTCACTAATCTAGCTAAAAGGACTTAATTTAAGAGGTCAGTTGTATAAGCCTATTTTGTGAGGGAAAATAACCATATAGTAAATTAAGTGGCCCATGTTCACCTACAAGGCAGAAGCAAGTTAAAAAAGAGGACTGTTTTCTCAAAGTGGCAATCAAAGCTTTACTCACGTGCCTACAGTGCCACTTTATAAGTATCAGTATTCACTAATAAAAAAAAAAAATGTTATTCCTTTTATTATTGTGAGGTCAGCTTCAGAATGTGAATTTAAAATGCTCAGGATGAACTAAATTTTTTTAGTTATTTTATTTTTTCTCTGGATTTGACAGACGATTCTCAATGCTTAGAGTTAGAAATTCTCTACACATTACTCTGCATTTCAGAATGGAAGGAAAGAAGGAAATTAAAAGTTTTTCACTGAATAAAGTTTGAAAAAAATTACCCAGAAGCATGTTTTACAATACTGAAATATTAGAATACAAACTGTTAAATAGAAAATACATCAATGCATTAAAAATGTTAGTAGAACTATGTAAATCACAATAAGAAACTAAGGTAAAAAATTAATGTGATCATGTCCTGAGGGAAAAGGTAATTAGAAAGGGTATGTTCCTAAGAAATGCTCTAGTCTCAATGAAATTACATTTAAAAAGAAAAGGGAATAGTCATCCAGATCTAAGACAGACTGTGTTTGAATAACAAAGGTTTTGTTGTTCAGCATTGATACAACATTTAGAAACACATACTTACATTTGCATTGTCATCCGCAAGAAAAAGCTACTTGTTCTTAATATGCTAGTTTTCTAAACTCTGGTAAATCTGACCATTTTAACTTAGCCTATGATCATTAGTAAACCTGGGACCTAATTTTTATAATGATGTACTGCTAGCTGTACTATTCTTCTTTCAAATCAAAAGAATATCAAGCACTTTCGAAATGACCTAAAATCTATTCAAGTCAGTGGAAGGACTTTGATTTCTTTGGGCTTTCATCCAGACTTCGCATCTAGTTTGAAAGACTGGGCCCTTGAATTGTAAGCAAAGAACAAACAGCACTACCATACTGGCTGTATTGAAGTGCTAAAATGGGGGGGCAGAGGTACATAAAGTACCTTTTTTGCCTTTTCAGTAATGATACTTGAGAAACGCAGTTGACAGGGGCTTAAAAACATTAGTCTTCAGAAATGTCTTGTAAAAGCTGTACCTGGATACACCTGGATTCAGATAATGAAAGCTTTGGGAACACATTGCAATTATTCAACACTACTCCCTACAGACAAATGTCTCAACAACTCGGTCCTTACCTTCAAACCCTTTATTGATCTGGATCTGGTACAATGAGAAAACAGCTTAAACTCCTAAGGCAGAGGCGATGGACAAAAAAACCAGTGCACTTCTAGCACAATAGATTTGTCCCTCACAGGAGGAAAATCAATTTGTCCAATGGTTTACTTGAATGAAGGAGGCTGGTAAGACATTCAACTAATTCCTGTAAAATCTAGGATCAATTGCAAACTAGCCTATGTGTAGTTCTTTCCTAATAAAAACTCATAATCCAGCAAACTGAAACAAACATTTTTACGTTATATAAAAAGCCACATACATGATTTTCTTTAAAGAGAGAAAGGCAAGAGCCACTTTTCAGTAGCCCCTAAGAAAAAGGTAAAAGCCATAGTTATGTATATATTCAAAAGTTAGGTGAAAGAAGGAATCACCGATGTATTTTTTAATCTTTGGAGTTACTCTCTGAGAATGTTCTAGAGTTTACCTTTAATTAAAAGAAGGCCCTTTTCTACTTTATTCCACATAAATTATTCACATGATTTCTGTGACTCAGTGATAGCACATTAACAGCTCTGTTATTTTATATAATTGCAGTACATAGGTAATCAGAATGCATTATGTTGCAAAGATAATTATGACAGTGTTTTCTGCTGTCATGTGATGCTGGGAGCCTCAGCAGTGTGTTTTTGTAACACCCTGCACGTCATATGGATGGGGAAGAAACCGTCAAGAATTTCCCAAGGCTCTGTATTTTTCTACAAATATATTAGTTACACAACAGAGATCCCAGATTAGTGACAATTCTTTCTTTTCTAGGGGCCAAGCCAACTTACAGAAGTCTATTGTATTTAGGCAAATGTTTCCTTAATTTGGGGGCTTAAGCAACACTGCAAAGACATTTTGGAGCCACTGTGTTATTACTTTAATGAGTAATTCACACGCAAGTCCCTTTATCAGCGTATGTATGTGTGGACAGTTGTCATGAACCCGTGGGAGTACAGGGCAAATTTTGATTCATGAATTTGAACCTCAGTAACACAAATTTTCATAGCCTATGCAGCCAGCATTGGACTTGTACGTATGAGACGATTTGGTATTTTTTTCCCTTCCTAGAGACAAAGATTTCTAACAAATATTTATCTGCCTGAGGATGGAAGAAGTTCTACTAGCTTCAAGTTTTCCCTTCATCTGAAAAGTTCAGAAGGCCGAAATCTATCAGAAATGTTGCAATACATGCTGACATCATGCTAACAGGTACCGCATCAACCCTAATTTATACAGCGTTTCTTCACTCAGTTTTTCTGCAGTGCCAACTTGTTTCTGTTAGGTAGTCACTGTTTTCACAGGCAAGCAATTAAAAGGAAATTAAACACAGTATGTGCATTTGACACCAGTTAACAAAAGCCAGCAATTAAAGGAGGAATTTCACCCCTAATCTATTGTGATATATTGCATTGTTTTAAAGTTATATTGAATATTAACTGGAAACTGCTGATGAGGAAGACCTCGCAGGTCTTGTATTCTGTCCTCTTAACAGTGCAAGCTGTTTTTAATACATCAAGTACTTAAATGTATCCAAGACTCTTATTTTCCTGACATCCATGTGTATTAATATGCATACATTAAATACTTTCAGTTTACCAGGTAATAACTTAGAATCTATTAAATGGGTAAATAATAAAGTGCACAGTGCTTAAGAACATGATATTATCTTAAACGTGGTTTTTCCTACCACTTTTCTAATTATTTGTTTCCACTTATGGTGAGCAGGATCTCTTAGCAATATAGTATCTTTGGGGATGGGGTTTGCCTTCAAAGTCTATTGGAAGGTTTCTAGAGCTGAAGAATTCAAATCCCTCATTACGGTTTACAAAATATGTAGGGATTTCCTATCTGCATGAGTTTTAGGCACTTCCCCTGCAAAACATGACTGCACTCATATTTTAAGATGAAAAATGACCATCAGTCAGATGGAAACACCCAGCAGATTGCAGCTGGGTCAGGCTAGTACAGGGTGTGACAATTGTCATACCTTGCAGTGGGACCTTCTCATGTTTTAGACACTTTTTTTTAACGCTCTGTACAGCTATGAGCTTTGTGTCCTGTGACTACAACTTTCAGAATTTGATCACTTTTCACTGTGAATGTTTACACTAGCACAGTGGAGTCCCCAGAACAGGCAATGACCTCAAAACCTATTATAACCTATTTTAATAACTCCCATGGATATCCCAACCTCCTGAAGCTATTGTCACATACGGAAGTAGTCTTATTTTTTCCAGTACTTAGCAGACAGTATAAGCAGTATCGTGGGGAATTGCTTACACTGTCTCTCCCACGGCTTCCATTTATTTCTTGGTGCTGAAATTGGGTTCTCTGTTGTTTACCACCCTTACACCCATCTGTCATCACAGGTTAACAAATAGCTATTGGCTCTAGTGAGCTTGGAAGCATTGAGGAAGGCAGGGTTGGCCTTACTGTGTGCAGGAACAGGATAATACTGCTGTGTTAGTCACAATTCTTTTGTGCTCACTACTTCAAGCAGGGTAAAAAACATCTTCCACGCTCCTCCTCCTGCACACACCTGCACGGCCAGGTCTCCAGGCCCCAGCTGCTTTATTAAATAATATTATCCTAGTTTGAAATAATGCTGACATGCTTTAAAGAAAGTAAATATGGATATATGCTATTCTTGAACCTCTGGGTTGCTTTTTTTCTCTTTGTTTCCCTTTTTTTTAATCTATGTAACAGACTATGTATTCAGGGTTCTGAATGCAATGTCTTATTAAGACAATTTAATACAATATAAAAATGTAATATTTTTTTTTTCCTTCTAAAATTATTTCTGGAAGTATTGCTTATGAAATAAAAATATCTAACAGTGGCAGGTAACATTTTTTCTTTTGCCATAGATTGCAACAGTTGTATCTGTCATATGGATTGTAACAGTTTAAAGCTGTACATGGATGTGGATCTTCAGAGATAAAGCTAGCCATAAGTATTTATAAAATATATGGATCATTTTTAAGATCTGTTAAATTTTACATGTAATTGAAACAAAGCAGCTTACCTAAATCTTTCAAATATTTCTTGTTTAGCAAAACCACATTTCATGCTATTATTAAAGAGTAAGAGGTTTTGTAAAACATGTTAATATGTATCTAATTTTCACATATATTTATAAAATTCTTAAGATTTTTTTAAGTTAAAATAAAATATGTTTTTATTAATATTGGTCGATTCTGTGATCCAAGACCATAAGCATTTTCATGTAATGGAAGGCTTTCAGCATTGGCATTTTATCCTTAATCTTCATTGCAGCAAAAGCAAAGTGTGATTTGTAGACATTTATTCATAATTTCTAAACCAGTTATGACCTTAATGCATAGACACTTCAACCTGGATTGGGTCACAGTTTATTTTGCATTATATGATCACGAAGACGACCACAAAAAAGGAAAAAACCTTGTATTTTATGTATTAAATACTTTAAATTTAAGTTTTTTCATTTTTTTCATGGCCCAACACTATGTAAACATTTTTTGCTGGTTATAATCTTTAAACTGTTGCTCTCAGTAAACATCCTAAACTTTCCACTAGCTTTGAGGTGCAGGATTAGGTGCAGAAACTGGCCCTATTTAATAGTAAGCTTGTTTTATTTAATTTATTTTCAAGGGTTTAGGAAACTAAAATTAACATTTATGACTTAAGAAGGAAATGGAAGGGTAATAGCGATGATGAGTATAGATTTCTTACTGATTCAGTGACAGAAAACTCAAGAATGTTTTTCATGTTATGTATTTGTGACCTTGAAAGTCATAACTTGAAGCTACTACATTAGTTCTGGTTCACCACACACACTTGATCTGCCAAAGCACTGACTCATGAAATTCAGGTGTGACGAGTATATAAAGACTATTTGCTATGGAATTAGGAAGACTAGAGACGTTATAAAGGAGAATAATTTATGGGTGAAATAATTGGACTAGGACTGGAAGCCTTCCTACATCATTACCATTGTATCAAGACTAGAAGAGTATATAAAAAAAAATTGGTAGTAATAAAAAAGTCAGACGATAATTTGATTTTTTTTTTCATTTCAGCAAAAAGATGTCTTTGGAAAAAAAAAGTCTACAAGTAAACTGTGTTTTACTCAGTGCTTTCGCCTTCCTTCATATCATATGCCATGGTGATCAAGGGAGTGCGTTTTTACTTTAATTGTTCTTCATGTATTTCTTTCCTAAGAAAAGACGATCAGCTTAAACATGAGATAGCTTTTATTAAGTAATGACAGTATCCATTTTAATAGAAATTTGAAAATGGCCAAGTGTGACTATAACATTGTTCCAATGTTCTGATGTCTGCAAGTTAATGAAATATATAATGATTTAATGTTATTAATCTGCATTGAAGTCTTACCATGGTAAATAACATGAACCAACTTTTTTATTTTAGCAGTGTATTCCAGACTCAGTTCCCTTTGGTTTTTTAGACTCAGTCAAAACTGTTTGCTACAACACCTTTTGCATATTAGGATTTTTCAACAGAGTACATGCTAAACAATGGATCATTTCTGTGTTCCCTAACTTATAAAAAATGGAGAAGCTGATTTTTTTTAAATGAAGTTTATTGCTTTTACACTTCTACTGCTTTTACACCTCTGTATCAATGATGCTACATTTCTGTGTTTTGAGAACTCACATAGAAAGCTATTATTTAAGATGTATAAGTGACAATATTAAAAAAACCAATTGATTCTGTAGCTTAGAATACTGTCTATTTTTTATACATATATACATATACATTTTTAATACTAGAAGACTATATTTAAAGATGTTTTCAATGCTGAATCATGCATATTTTATATACAGATATCTCTGAAGAATGACTCAAAATCGTGGTTTTATTTACATAGTTTTATCATGACAGACTGTATGGTGGTTGCCAACCATATCTTGGGATGCATCAAAAGCAGCGTGGGCAGCAGGTCAAGGGAGGGGATTCTGCCCCTCTGCTCTGCTCTGGTGAGATCCCACCTGCAGTTCTGCGTCCAGCTCTGGGGTCCTCAGCACAAGAAAGACATGGACCTGTTGAAGAGGGTCCAGAGGAGGGACACAAAAATGATCAGAGGGATGGAACACCTCTCTTGTGAGGAAAGGCTGAGAGAGTTGGGGTTGTTCAGCCTGGAGAAGAGAAGGCTCCGGGGAGAACTTATTGCAGCCTTCCAGTACCTAAAGGGGGCTTATAAGAAAGATGGGGACAGACTTCTTAGTAGGGTCTGTTGTAACAGGACAAGGGGTAATGGTTTTAAATTGAAAGAGGGTAGATTCAGACTAGATACAAGGAAGAAATTTTTTACCATGAGGGTGGTGAAACAGGTTGCCCAGAGAGGTGGTCGATGCCCCATCCCTGGAAACATTCAAGGCCAGGTTGGACGGGGCTCTGAGGAACTGATCTAGTTGAAAATGTCCCTGCCCATGGCAGGGGGCTTAGACTATTTGACCTTTAAAGGTCCCTTCCAACCCAAACCATTCTATGATTCTATGAATTCCTCTATGAATCTATTACATGAGGTCTTCAATTTGTGCAGAACTGAGGCTAGACTGCTCAAAGGAACGTGGGGGAATTAGTCACATGAATTTCATAACATAATTGTTATAACAAATCCTTGCATATTTAGTGCTAAAGAGTCATCATGGTAGTACAAAACATGGCTATTCCTATCTTCACAGCAACTGCAGGGGCACAACTCAATATGTTATTACAACAATGTGCTTGTACACATCTGACTAATAAATGCAGTACCACAGGGTTATTACCACATTGTGGTAATAGCACTGCAGGGCCATAACATGAGCTAGAAAAGAATTATCAGCATACACTGTTGCCAGATATTTGCAATGTTGGAATTTCTTCAATAGAGGAAAGGAAGACAGCATAATAGATAAGGCTTACACACCTAAATCTATCAGATCTCTCCACCTCCATGTAGGAGCACTGTGGATGCAGGCTGGAGGCCAGACTCTAACCATTCCTCTTGACTTTGTGGTGCAGTGAAGTATGTGATTTATGGCCTGTTTGAGACGACGGGGGAAAACTTCAGGCCCTCTGGATGACCCACTGGCACCTTGGGGGTGCCCCCACCTCAATGCCCTCCTGTTCTCCAGCCCATTTCCCAGAAGGCGAGTGAAGGAGCTCTGTATCATGCTCTCCAGTCCTGTAGACTCAGAAATGTTGTGCCTCTTTAGAGAGGAGGTGTTACACAAGTTTATGGAGTGCTGTGAAGCTTTTTGAGATGCTTTTGAGGACAATCCATGTGCTCTAAAGTGTGGGATGCTCTGGACCTGGAGATAGAGCATTGGCATACGTGCTATCCATAGAGCCCGGTTAATATTACAGTGGGTAGCGTATAAGAGATATTCAGGTGGAAAAGCTGTAACACAGAGATATGGTGGCTGGGCCAGGTTTGCTCCCTAGACAGCAGTAGCGTCACGGACTGAATGCAGATCTCTATGTTTGCATGTAGCTTGGAGTCTGGCATAATTCAGGGTATAGAGGCACTATAGCCAGTACAAATAACAAATGGCAATTTCTGAGAATAAATTGCCAACTAGAATTTGAAAATGCACAGGTTTATAGCAAAACAATTTGTGATTGCTCGAATTATTAATAAATTGATCAGCTTAACTAGGCTATTCATCTACTAAATGTGAAGCTTTTCAAGGTTTTTTGGGGATGCCTGCTCTCATCTGTCTCACTTTTCCCAGAAATGTGACATGACTATACTCACTGGCTGAACAGTTACAAGCTTACTCATCTCTGTCTCTGGAAGACTACTTGCGTTCCCTCCTTTAGTAAACTGAAACCAGTAAGGACAGATCCTCATATGCTATAAGCAGAGAGAGTGACAAAAAGACCTCAGCAAAGCTGGAGAAGAATAAACTAGCTACCAACTTTTTCCATGAAAGCTAAAGATGTAACAAAAAAGTTAGAAGATCCAAAGTTATCTCAAGTTAAACTCTTTCTTTAAGCTTGAGTCAGACTGTTGTGTTTGGGTTCTGTTCAGATCTGTGTGAAATTATGTACCTATGAGCCACAATTCCTTGGCAGTAAAATGAAATTAAGTGTCCATCTGCCTTAGCTTGGGCTCTTATTTCTTGCTGATAAAACTCGTCTCAGCAGAGAGCTGATAAACAATTTTCATTTGCCTACAGTTTCTTCTCGACAGACACACACATTCTTTTGAGCTGTGTCAATCACCTTCTAATTCTTCCCAAATCAAACTACCAGTAATTGAAGCTGTAAATGTATGTACAGATTTGTAAGAGAAATAATAAATGTTTTACACTTGAAGTGGAATACAATGATTATCAATGATAAATCTTGGAATAAAAAAAAAATTGTTTTCCTGAGATTATAACTGATGGTTACAGCACATTCACCCGACATCATGAGCACAACGCGCACGTTGTGCAAGAGAAGTGAAAGACAAAGAGTACAAACTAGAAGAGAAAGTGGCTTGGCATGAAAAGCCTATCCTCATCAAATCATGATGCTATATTAGAATCTGAAATTATGAAAGAGGCCATGTCTGTTGGAACCAGCTTTCAAAATGCTCTTCCACTCCCTCACCAGCTCAGGTCTGTCCTGGGTGCCGTATCACACTCCTTGACAGAGAAAGAGGTCTGAGATAGCGTATGCATCTCCCACAGGCAGCAACCTGCCCTGGGCTCTTGGAATCCTCTGTCTCCGTCATGGCAGCAAACCGCTAAGAAATTCTGCCTTTAAAACAGGCAACAATGCATGCACCGAATGCTATTTGTAAAACCATCCCAATCAAAGGCCTAAAATAGAAAATATGGTGATTGATTTTAAAACCCAACAAAACGTTTCAACTACATCATAAATTGCAGGCATTAGAAAACGTAAATGACAGTGGAAGGTATCTAAACTCCTCTCTGTTAAGAAGGCAGGATGCGTAGTCTACAAAACGAATAAAATATGCTAAACCATTTTATTTATACAGGATACAAGAATGCCACAGGGCACAAGTTTTAGCTATCTAAGCAAATAAAATCTTGTTAACTGTTACCTTTTTTATAAAGCCTGATCCAGGAAAGACCATATTTTAATATACTGAAGTAGACAACCAGTATTCCATTTCTTTCAAGGTTATATGAGGCAAGTCGGCTACAATGGGAATTTGATGTGAGCATAATGTTTATACAATAGGAATTTTAAGGGATAGAATGCAAAACGTAAAATTTGTTTCTAATTGCTCTTTACTTTCCAACCTATAAAGCTCAGTGAGAAGGCTGAATGGTTATGTCGTAGTAGATTAAAATTTAAATCAAGTGCATAAACAGCCACTGATAAAACTAATGCATAAAACATAATGAGAATAGGAATCACTGGGAGAGAACTCTCAACTGCATTCTGATGTATGGATTCATAGACTCAGCACAATAAAAAAAAAGATTGGAAGTCCAAACTAGCTACTAGATTCAAATATTGCCCCAAAATTGTTACAATACATGATTTAAACAGTGGTTCTTTGGTTTCTCTTATTCATTATGTCTGGTTTTGAACATTGATTTGAACTTTAAAACTTAATGTAAGTAAAAGATTCACTTGTAGCATTGTGACCAATTTAATCTCTACGAAGAAAAATTCAGGCTACCAGTTTGCTAGCCTAAGGATAATTTTATTTCAATGGAGGAGCTCTGCAGTAACTTACATACTACTTATATATTACTTAAGTACAGTCAAGTTTTAACTATTTAACAGGCTTTTTGTACTCTTGCTTTCAGGAGGGTATGTCACCACTATGTAAGTGGAAATTGTGTGTCTGTTATCCCTTTTTCATTTATAATAAGAAGCTAAGGAAAAAAATAAAATGCAAAATTAGTCAACATTGGAGGACAATGAAAATGCGACCATACATAAATTTTGCTTTTGGAAACAGGTACCACCTCCCAGAATAATATTTGAATTAATCTTAAAAGGAACATATACACAGACAGAATTAAGGGCAAGAGCAAGGTTTTGCAGATCCCAGAGGAGTCCAAAATCTGATAAGTTACTATCAGATTACTTCTAAAATCACAACAGAGTTGGGCTAGAAAAATCTCTGGTAAATGGCTTTATGGACCAAGCAAAACCAGGCATCCTCTGGCAAAAACATTTCTATTTTATCTGCCAAAGAACATCAGAAAACAAATTAAGATGAAACTTTGCCAGATAATGTATGTGTTAAAAAATGCAGCTACTGGACTGATAAAATTAGCTCATTCATTGTTAACGGAATATACTAAGACACATATTGAGGGCAAAAATATTGAACTTTGTTGACTCAGAAATACTTAAGTACACTGGATTTTCCTTTATCTGTGCTCTTTGAGGTATGCAATATATAAACCTTACATGAATGGATCTTAAAAAACCCTTTGCAGCAAGTTACTCTTTAAAATTCAGGGTATCCCTTGGCGCTTTATTTGTACCAGTTACGAATTTTATAGGAGCATGGTAGTGGCTTATCTTAACAGTGCAAAACTGTTACCAGGGCTGGTGACAGGCTGTCAGTTCCTAATGGTACTGGCACCATGGGATTCCTGGAGTCTCTGAATCAAATTCTGATTTCAGTTGTACTAACTTTATCCTGTATGAGTCAGTTTTGTTGCGGGTAGTCGCTCTTAAGAGTCATGAATATTAATTTAACTAGGGCAAACACTGTTGTTGATTTGCCATTGCAACACCTCAGCTTTCCAGCGACTGTAGTTAAGTACTGCAAAGACTTACTGCAATCTATGCCCTGAATTGGACATGAAGTGACAGTTCTTTCACTACTGTCAGTCTAAAAGAGTGAATGGACAGGTCTGATTGTCATGAAATACGTGATTCTGCATCTATATCTTATCCACTGAGTATTGAAAAGTCATAAGCTAAAGTGCTTTTATGAAAGTTGTACATGAGTGGCATAATTTTAGATTTTAAAAAATGAAACTGTTGAGTCTTCAAAAGATGAAAGAAATAGGGGAAAAAAAAAAAAAGAAAAATACAGTCAGAGGCATTTATCCAATACTGTGAGGCAAAGGCCATCATTTACCATGTACAGCTTGGCCTTGAAAAAAGAATTTTTAGAGAACATAGTGATTTAACTATAAAAAGAACTCCATTGTAAACATTCTGAGATAGGAAAGAATAACAGCACCTTCCATCACATTGATGATCAATCTATAGAGACATGTGTGATATTTTACCAAAATTTTTCTGCAGCATATGGCAAGGAGTTGTTGCAATTTTTCTTTCAATTGTTACACAGATTTTGCCATTTTTCTTTTTTAATAGGGAAAACTATGGTACATTATTTAGACTTTATCAAATAGAATGAAAACTAGTATTTGATTGCACTGTTATAAAGAACTAAGAAAGAAGGTCACACAGGGAAAAAGAAAGTAACAGTAAGTCAAGAAGAAAAATAAGAAAATTTCAGTGAAGAGATCAACTGCTTATCCTAAGCCATACATAAAAAAAAGCAACTAATTTCCTGTCTAAAACATGCTTTAAGATGCTATAAGACTGCTAACTAATATGATTGCTAAGACTGGAATTAGTTATGTCCTGATCAGACTTCCTAGAAAGAATGGACTGCCCTGAATTGTTTTAATAAGTATATATGAAGTCTGAAAAGATAAAGATGGCTTGTCTAGAATTCTTTTTTATCTGTCTAGTCATCACAGCATCCTATGAAAATAACATTACGTGGGATGAAGAACGACTTGAAGAAGCTACAGCATTACTAGAAGTTGTAGGCGAGAAAAATTGGAGGAGATCATTAATTTTCTGAGGAATGTGTTGTGGGCACAGTTTAAACCTGAGAACTGGCTGTTGTCTAAAGTACAATGGGTTTTGGGTCACCTGCTTTGCAAATGTGGTGACTGTGTCACAATCAGCTGAGAAACTGCTGATACAGGACTGATCGCCAACCTTAACCCTTTTTTGCGGTAGGAGGTGACACCAGGGTTTTTTGCTGGCATCCTCTGTCCACCCAACCCAGACTTACCCTACAGTTGCCACCTCCTGCCTTGTAACCTCTCCCAGATGCCCACCAGATGTCCACGGACAGGGTAGATGACTCTCAGCCATATAATATTTTGACATGCAGTGCATGGTCATGCAGACTGGTCATAAATATGATAGCTTCCAAAATACCAGTGATGGGAAAAAGGTCCTGGTAAAAACTTAGCTCTGTTGACTGTTACACAAATCATAACTCTACAGATATTGCAGGTTCACTACTGTTCCAGAGAATGGTACATTGACTTGGGCATATTTAAACATCCATTTTGAAATTACATTCCCAACTTCTTTCTATTCACATTTGGTTGAATAGTCTGTCCCTTAAATGTCTTATACAGGAGATTTTCTTTTTTTTTAATATATTTAAAGTGTATGTAGTCTAACTACCTTTTCACAATGCAGTAGCAGAGTGGAAGTACCTCCAATAAGGTTGTAATGCCATCCACCTTCTTAAAACGTTCTACACTAAATAACTATTAAATCAAAATATCACGCTTTACCAATAAGTTATGAAATGTCCGAACAAGTATATGACATTTTAAGGAGGCTGTTACAGACAAAACTACAGTGTATCTCATATTTCAAAGATCCTTTAAAAAAGAAGACCAATTATTCTGTCAGCTTCATCATGGAAATCCAGAACAACTCTGCCTATTTCATTCAGGTTAACGCTGGGCCCCTCACAGGGGCTGATTGAGCTGATTAGAGTCTACAGGAGCCCCCTTATTAAATGCAACAAGGACTGAATTTCAGCTATAGCATACAAAATTAATAGGCAATGGGTCAGCCAGGCAATGACCAAGGCTATGTCCACACATGAGCGTATAATTAGCTAGTAATACCTGATCCTCATTAATGCATGTTCATTTTTGCTAATGCTAACTGATACTGTGCTGTGATAGCTCCATCGCAATGGTCACTGTTTCTCTCCTTTCTCCACAGCCTGAAATTTGCTTCCTCATCTGCCTCCTGCTGCTCACAGCCCCTTTTTCCAGAGCCTCACTGCTGCAGTTGCTTCTCTTGTCTTGCATATCCTTTTGTCTAAGAAACATCACATTCCTCCCAAATTACTTGGCATCATAGCTGGGTGCCCAAGGAGGTGCTGGTTCTGTTGGAGAGGATACATTGTAGCTTGAACAAAACCTCTGAAATTTGCTCATCTCTGCTAAAATCCTAGGAAATGTCACCGACTCCCCACGTCTGACCTACTGTACTTAAACATCTGTAAATTTGATTAAATTTTCTTTCCTCCTACTGAAATGCAG
Source organism: Harpia harpyja (assembly GCF_026419915.1). Classification (NCBI taxonomy): domain Eukaryota; kingdom Metazoa; phylum Chordata; class Aves; order Accipitriformes; family Accipitridae; genus Harpia; species Harpia harpyja. The sequence continues at coordinate 7,216,387 of NC_068956.1, read as the reverse complement.
TGTGTTACTGCTTGGAGCTGTTAACTGTACACTGCGGGTTTTTTCCTCCGTCTATCTCTTTAAGGCATTGGAGCTTTGGTAGTTCTAAACCCCAAAATGTACAAGGACGAGCAAGTATATGAAAAGATAAATCAGTGGAGTTTATGTCCAGTTTTAATCACAATCTCCAAAGAGGAAGAGAGGAAGCAAAACAAATGTAAAGGCAAGCAGGACGGTATCTCTCTTGTATGTATTCTCTCTCTAATTCCATAGGGAAATGTCACTAATAGTCAGTAATAACTCTCATTCCACGATGCTCATTCAGTTTCTCCGAACTCACTGGAGCACTCTATGAAATGTCTTAGAACATATCTTATTAGCCTTACGTAAGAAATCCAGGTGGTTTTCTTCCAGGAAAATGAGCGAGACAGACAGGAAAATGGAGTATGCTAAAGAATCATCATTTTTCAACTGACCATAATAAAAGAGGTATGAGGTACAATGTATAAAAAAAATCTTTCTAGAATTATAAAAGTGAGGATTTTGCTTAGCAAGTCTTTATGTGACTATATTTCGCAATATAAAAATATAGAAAAGAAAAATGAGCTATCACTTTATTTTAAAATCCCATATTTTAAAGTATCCTTTTTTTCAGAGCACTGGAAATTTTAGACCTTTACTTCTGGAATTAATAGAAGAGCTGATAGAATTAGCAGATTGTTATTCTTTACATGAATCAGCACTACTGTGGCATGAGACAGTGCCATCAAGCTTACGCACATTTAATGAGTCAAAAAGTGTGGTAAGATTCAGGAATCTTGGGTTGCTTTCCAGATTTTTAAATTTATTGATTCTTGCTATTCTTTGGTCATTTTAATATTTTGAGGTAAGAGCTTTAAAATTAAATGAAAAGTAGGAAAGCAGACAGTGCCCCAGAGTTGGGTCCCTTTGGCACCTACCTATGCACTTTTACTTCCTGAAAAATTCTATTGAAATAATGTGTAACCCGTCACTTGTCCTCTAGGTTCTTTTTTCTTTTCTTAGTAATTTTTCTGTTGGGTCACTATCAGGTTTCATTGCTGTGGGCATCCTTAAGTAATTTTAAAATACTAAACATGGTCCAAGTCAAGCTAGTCTGAATGAGTTTTAATTCTGAAACATTTTAAAAAAAACTCTTCCACAATCACGGGTGAACAGCCACAATCTTTTCTTTCTCATCTTTGAGCTACCATCCATAGAACAACAAAGCAGAATAATTTATCCTACAGAATTGAATTTAAATACCATTTGAATGCTTTTAAAAGACTAGAGATGGAGCCCAATTCCTCTCTGCAGTTAGCGGCTTGCAGGTGACCAAGAGTTCTTTGCTTTCTTTCATATTTTACCTAAATTATCTGCCTAGGAATCAAACTCTTGCAACAGAGACCTGGAACAGCAGTGGACTCAGGCTGATAAGTCAGTGTCCTTCAAAAGCATCTTTGCAGTGAGTACACTGCTATTTTAGATGAAATGGTACTTGTGGGTCTCATCTTCACAATGCCTACTGTTAAATAATACCGCAGTTGAAATGAGCTTCGCATTATACCCCTGAGCTATGCCTTGCATTATCTAGGCCAACATCTTCACTCAAAAAGGTGCTTATGTGTTTTTTTCCCCACAAGGTAGTCACCTATATCATCTCAGTTCATATATAAAAACCTTCACATGTCCTACATGCCTGTTAAGCACAAGTCAAGCAGAACTTGACAATTACACAAAGAGTACAGTCAGACAAGGATGACCAACCAATGCAAGGATGGCCAACCTATGACCCATGGACCAAATCAAGGCCATTAGAAAGACTCATACAGCTCACAAACCCCTCACTGTCCTCCTCTTTTCTCAGCACTGTTGGAGGAAGGCAAACTATGTCATATGAAAAACGAAATCTGCACATGACAGTTGGTCTGTCAAGGCATGTAACCCCACAAACTGGCTGGGTTACTTCTGAGGTAACTAAAATGTTTCACTATTTCAATTTCTTAATAAAATCCCCCCCAAGTCTGCTCAGATTGCAGGTCTGCCTGGTTCAGAATGTTATTTTTCATAAATATGCCTCTTGATTTTGATCTCCAATTTAGGCTGGAATAGGTTGAATAAAATATTTCTAACTTCCAGGAAAAAAAACAAACCAACCAACAACAGACATTTTTCTGAAATTTGTATGAAAGTTTGTAGACAAGCACTTCCCTTACAATTCTTCTGACGGAAATAGTTGCAACCCAAGTATTCAATGCAATATGAATCTAGAAATAAACCCAAACGTCAATGACTGTCATTGTTTATGTGAGAAAAACAGAAAAAAAGTAAAATATTTTGTCTTCATTAGGTACTCTTATTGGGTTTCAATGTAATATGTACTCTAAAATCAGAAGCTGAAACCTCATTATCAGTTTATATACAAAATACTGTTGGGATGGTTACTGTTCACTTTACTAATTACATTTACAGCATCTTAACAAAATCAGGTAACACACATCCTTTTTATTATTAATTTTATTAGTAATTAATGGTGCATGATTGCATGTTCTGATCAGTTAGGGGTTTTTTGAGTTTAATAAGAACACTACTCATTGCTGGCAATTAGAATAGATAGCAGAAGAATTAGGCTGAAGTTAAGAAATAGTTCAACTCCTACTTCTCTACATGCAGCAAATAAACTCTATCAGCAAGTTGTAGTAGTGTAAGATGTTTTTCCAGTAGGTAGAAATATTGCTTTGATTTCTTAGTGTGGAAAAGTTGTTGCTTTCTTTTTGTAAATATTAATCATTAGATTCAAGATACAATAAAGAAAAAGATAAGTCTTCTAAAAATCAAATATGGAGAAATTAAAGCATTCTTGTGTTATAGAAGAAGGAAGATGGCCAGACCTGCGTAACTGAGAAAGGTTGATGCAGCTGAGGCAGCTGAATTTATTACTTATGGGAAAAGAGACTTCTGAGGTTATCTTGTTCTTAATAGATAGTGTGAAACTCAGATTTATCTTAGTGCAAGTTTTCTCAAATGCTTTCCAACAGACACTGTCATTCCTGGAAATTATAGTCACAAAAATTTCATTGTTATTGCTGCTTTAACAAATTAGCCAATTTAGTAAGTCTTCTAGCAGTTGAGTTACTTGCAGACTCACTACTGATTGCTCCAACTCTTACAGTTTAATGGGTCTGTGACCATAATGACTTTACAGATACATTGCTCCAGGACCTGTAGCAGTCTCAGTCTCAGCATTGAGAGAGAGGTGACTCAGCAGCCAAGTCAAAAGACCCAATTCACTGGGTTCCTGACTCGTGTTTTGCCTTTCATAGTGTCTAGTCCTATACTTGAGACAAAGCTGTCACTTTGCTCTTGGGATATTTAAGGGAAAGTCTGCTACACTCAACTTATGACAGAATTCACTCAAAGGCTTAAAAAAATGGTGTTATAGAGACTTAGGGGAGACTGCACGTAAATATATCTGGTGCTCATATACTTGTTAAGGTGGCAAAACCAACTTGCATAGACCACCTTAGGGTATACCTGGGAAGAGTTTCATAGTCTTCAGCGGCAAGAAAACATGCTGGAAAACATCCTTGAATGCTACAGAGAACGATTCTTGATTTTAAGGAGGTGGCAGCTATGTAGCAAAATGGGCTGCAGTTTCCTTGGCCCCTCTTCACCTCATCCACAGGAAATCTCCTAGTCTCTTACAGAAGGTTCTGGTAATAATGCAGATAAAAAGTAAAATACCCCATCCTTGGGTCTTTCACCTACAGTTTGCAGAAGTGGTGAAGAAATACAGGAATTAGTTTTTACTTACATTTAGCAACTTTTTACAGAGGTACAATGAATCATCAGCTGCATTTCAAGAGAGTGTATCTGGAGTGCAAATACCAGGGTGCAACTTCTGACACTTCAACTTTTAGTCAGTGCAGGAGGTGTTATTTTTGGTTTAATTTTAAGCTGTGTTGAGATTACAGGAATGCTGCATGGTATGATTATTTCTGAGCTTTGCCCCAAAGCCTCACTACTCCGGTCGAAGTCTCTTCAGGTCTACTTTACCATTCACAGGAACTCTATATCCAGTATTAATGAGAAGAAAAATTCACTAAAGTGTTCCTAAAGGAGAAGAATATTTAACTAGGAAGGTATGATCATATCTTTGTGTGAGGCAGCTCTTTGCAAAGTGTGAAAGAATGAAAACTCTCATTACAATCACCATTTGCATAAAGCCAGTCTGGTTAGCTCAGTAGTTAGAAATAATGCTCATTGCTTTCGTATAGAGCTGACATCTATACTCAGCGTAATTACAGTCTAACGTACAAAGTGCAACATAGATCCTCCTTTTCTAGAAGTGCTTGTTTTTTGCAGTGCTGATTCAGCTCCTCTAATTCTATAGTATGAGTACATGCAGTCAGAGCTTATTTGGGATAATTGACATTAAAACAGTTACAAAGGGTAGAAAGCAAAAACTATAAGATGTCTACTTGGAATAATTTAGATCTTTGTCTAGACCCCTAGAATGCAAATTAACACTCAGCTACAGTTTCTGTAAACTAGTGCCCAACAGTCAACATGTTATAAATACTTCCTCAAATCTGTACTTTGTGTGATAAGTTTAAGAGTAAATTCAGAGTAGAATTTGTAGATCTCATTTGTTTTCAATTAATTGCACTAATTAACTGATGATAATATGGTATCAAATAGTAGAAGGGATGTTATATAAATAGTTGTTCAAGGACATTTATGATTTTTTCCTAGGATTTCACAAGACAAACTAGACTAAACACCACAGCTAGAATAAGATTGCTTTTTTGGGAAACTTCCTTTTTGGAAAAACCTGTAAACTAATTTGTACCCACTCTTTGTAAACTCTTTGAGTTAAGGAAATCCTGTATGCAAAATAAATATTTTTTTTTGTCTGTAAACAACGGTGAAGTACCTATATAGTCCTACATGATAATTAAAGTAACTCTGCAAGATTCAGGTATAACAACTGACATCAACATTAGCTATTATCATCAGATAAATAACCAAAAGTTTCTCACAGCTGTAGGATTTCCTGTATCTATTTAACTAATGGAGAATTACAATATACAAAGGTTATTGTATTTTTAATAATAATGTAATTAAGCATGTCTCAACTGAAGCAGTACCTAGAGGTATTCACATTCATTTCTGCAGAATATACCTTTTGACCATTTCCACCACCTGGTAACTATGAGACTCATCTGGCTACCACGTCCCAGTTTTGTGTGCCCCACAGCAAGAAAGATATTGGAACAAGTTCAGTGGAAGCCCAAAAAGATGGTTAGGGGCTTGGAGCACATGATACAGAGAAGTTGAGAGAGGAGTTTGTACAGCCTGGAGAACAGAAGGATAAGGAAGGAAACCGCCTTCAGCTACCTGATGAGAGGTGATGGAGAAGAAAGAGTAAGACTCCTGTCAGAATTGCAGAGCAAAAATACAGAATTCAACAGTCAAAAATTACAACAGGGGTGGCCAAACACTGGAACAGGTCTCCCAGAGAGGTTATAAAGTCTCCATCCTTGGAGATATTCAACACTTGAGTGGATAAGGCTCTGGACAACCTGATCTAACTTTGAAGCTGGATGTAACTTCAAAATTCAAAGTTATTTCTACTTTGACTGGGCATTGGACCAGATGACCTCCAGAGATCCCTTTCAACCTAAGTTGTTATATGATGTTATGATTTTCAGAAAAGAAGAATTTTAATTTGTCTTTTTAGCCTGAAAAATTAGACCTAGTAAGTTTTTTGGTTTTGTTTTTTTTTTTTTTTACAGGGAAATGTTATAAAATCACCTCATCAGCCTAGAAAAAAAAATTTCTGTCAGTGGAATTTTAAATCTGAAAATATCTCCAACTTTCATTCATTGAGCCTATGTCATTTAAAGATACATTTCTACAACAGCATCACTGGTAGTGATATCTTCATAGCATGGCAAAATATTCATAAAGACTGCAAAATTTTATGATAAAAGAAAATTACAGAGGGAAAAAAAATTGAAATCTTATCCCTTCAGGCATTGTTCTGAGTCACTGGAAATAGTGGCATTCAAATTTTCCAACAGTCCTGCCAAATGAGGAAACAATGAAAGATTATTTGCAAAAATTATATCCTGCTAGGTATAACATAAAATCTAAAACCAAGAAAGAGGCTCCTGCAGAAAGAGTTGCTTTTATGAATAAAGTTTTGCAGATTGTTCTAACAGTGAGTGAATTCCATTTCTGAAAACAAGATCGAATTAATAAGCACACAGGTTTTGCACCAGTGCTTTTCAAGCAAGCCAAAATCTCCTCAGAGAAACAGTAGCAAGTCAAATATTTGTAAAGCAGATGCAGCATTTCCCTTCATTCCCAGATGCTCAGAATCCAGATTTCCACACATGAATTGGAGTAGAAAGAGCATTACCATGACTTACTGAAGCTTATTTCATCTATTAGCCAGTGCACATTATATGTTCCTTTCTATGTTCAAGGCTGTTCAATGCAGCCTATAGATGTTAGAGTCTTTCCTACACAGACGAGGGCTCATGTTGCACCAATTCTGATGAACAGTACAGAGCCCAGCGTGAGAGTCAGCACTCAGTAACTTATGGTAAAAAATAAGCTGCAAATAGAAATCGTCAACAGTGAAAATAAAAGTACTAACAGGAAAGAAGAATAGAAGAGCCTTAATGTATATCCACAGAGTTGCAATCTAACATAAGTCAGCCCTGTGGTCTCTTTTGTCCTGGAGCTAGAGAGCATAGCTGAGCTACAGAAATCTCATTACTGACCAATGGTACAAATAATCAACATTTCCTGCACTACAGCCAAATCCTCTCTTTTCCAGATTACAAAGGCTGCTCTCCTTGGTGCAGACAACATTTAATTGCCAACCACTACCAGACCTACCCAGGATACAGCCTCGGTTGTTGGCAGAGATGGTTTAATGAATTTGTGGATTTGTCTCTTCACTGTCCCAATCCAGCTGATGGTGGAAGAAAACGAAAAGCTATCTGAACCCCCGGACACCGAGCTTGGCATGACATTAATGTTGGACGGTTTTATGGAGCACCTCCAGAAGAGCCGGGCAGACAACTGCGCCGTGTGATGCAGGAATGAGCTCTGCCAAAGCCCGGGCTGTGGGGGAGGAAGAGGGCGATGGTGGTCCTGACATCCCAGGGCTCCCTCCATGTTTGCCCAACACCGGGCAAATCCACGCCTGAGGTGATGACATTTAGCTCCATCTGCCACAAAGCTCTTAGCTTGAGTTTCCATGCACTCAGCCTGCTGCCAGTGCAAAGCCTGGAGCTCTGCCATGTGGGAAGGAGGAGCCCATTACACTGTGAAAATCGTTTTCATATCTCCAGAAGCCAGCATTTCCCATGCCACAGGGAAGAACATTAGCCGTATCTGTTCCATTCATTATTTCAGAAAATGTAAAAATGAAAGAAGTTTAATACCCAGAATCCCTTTTTTACAACTACTGCCATTTTAATTACCCAATATAATCCATTTTATCTAGGTTAAGGGTTAAATGCTGCAGTCAAAAAAATTGAAAAAAATAATGCATAAAATAGATATTTTTATTTAAAATATGTTAACATTAGGGAAAAGAACTCATCTAAAAATAGTGTAACAAGTCAGAAATGTTAAAAAACAGCAATGAAAAGGAAACAGCATTTACTGATGTTTTGTTTCATACTTGTATTGTCTTTTCTTGCAGTCTGAACGAGTAGAAATTCTCCTTTAAAAGGAAAACAAAGGTTCTTAAATCATCATACATTTCCATTAGCTGGGGCAATGAGAAAAAAAATGCAGAAAATAATTCGGAATCTGCATAAAAGATACAAAAGTTGTCATTGCTATGGGATAAGAGAGGAAGGGTCCAGATTCAAAGCAGAATATTAAGGAACGTGGCAAAAGGGACCTCTTTGGGTTTTGTCTTTTAATATATTCATTGTAATTAAACAAAAAAGGGACTTGTATTTTGAATGTTGTAACTCATGTGAGCCTAACTCAGCTGCTTTATTAGCTCAAAACACACAGAAGAGAGACAGAAGGTGTATAGTTGGTGTCAAACGCTGCTGGCATTCTGTCACATTTATAAGTCTTAATTTACATATATGCACCTACTTGCACTTTATAGGTGCGAAGGTCAATTATTGCAAGCATAATTAACATTTTACTGCTAGAAGTTGTTAAGCTATTTAGGTAAAATGAAGATTTGAATAACAGAGCATGATAACTAGATACTACATTAAAGGATGAGTAATAAAATTTAGGATCTGAAAAACTTGGCTCATTTAGAGTATTGTTGGCTCCAAGAGAACATAATTTGACTTAATAAACTCAAAAGTAATAGAAATGACTGCATCCTGTAGCATAACTGGGGAAAAAAGTGTGTGAAACTCATGCAAATTAGCATGAAAGAAGCTTGAATAAAATGTTCCACAAAGAAGGGAAACTGATGTACATCTGCCTCTGAACAGCAAGAGAAGGGGTGGAGGGAATTTTAAAGGCAGCTTTTCAATACCTGCAAGGAGATAACCAAGGAAGCAGAGCCAAGCTCTTCACTCAGATGCTTGGTGGGAGAATAGACAACAGTCCTAAATTGAACTGGGGGAGATTCCTTCTGGACATAAAGAAAAAAAAAATTACTATGAATATAATGAAGAACTGGAACAGGAGTCCAGAGAGGTTGTGGGATCGCAGCCCTTGGAGGTTTTCAGGATGTAACTGGATAACCCTGAGCAACCTGCTCTGATTTCAGTGTTGACCCTGCTTTGAAGAGCGGGTTGGGCCAGAGACCTCACACGGTTCCTTCCAGTTCAGCAGTTCTGTGACACTTACGGTGACGGTGAGAAATAAAAACCACTCCTGAAATTTCAGTATTGAAAGAAAGTAGATGCATACTACATGCCTGTCTTGAAAATGGAAGCACTAGCAGTATTTATAGTCACAACCTCTAAAGCACTTCTCAGAAATGGTAAATAAGCTCTGTGCCTGAAAGAAGAAATAAAACACAAAGGCCTATATCTGAAAGACTGACTGAGGAGTGGGCGTTTAGGCAAATTAATTCCCATATATTCATAATATAACTGTATCATTTTTATTGACTTTAAAAAATCCATAATAGCCACTAAAATCTTTGAAAGTGAGAGAAAACATGAAGTTAATGAATAGTAAGTGAATAAATATGCATTTTATTTTTTAAAGAAACAAAGTAAAGCTGAATTTAGATCTGGATATCTTTCCAACTCAAAACCTATTCACAAATTCAAAATTAAATTATCCATAATATCTTGTTTGTGCAACTTTGAAGGATATTTAAACACCTTTCACATACTAAGTAATCTCTCTCTGGCAGATGGCTCAGCTGTTTTGGGCAACAAGATGTACCTGTGCCGGCAAATAAGGAACATGAGTTTTGTTATAAGCATGAAATTATCATTATTATGCGAGGATGTCAGAGGTGCAAAGACTGATGTCACGAAAAATAAAGGCTATTGCTTACAAGCCATGGAAACCAATGAATCACTACAGTTTGGTGTTTTCAGAGCACAAAACATAATGGCGTAAGTCTGAAGTCTGGATGAATCAAGTGGAGAGATGTCTATTCTGGATAGCTTCATTCAGTTATTACCAGTCACTGCTTTGACTCCAATGTCACCTGGACTATTAGAACAGAAAAAGTGAAGATGCCTCATTGTCTCTGGCAGTTCTGAGAAAAAGGACAAAATATATTTTTATATACCAGACATTCAAAACCTTTTATAGAGAACTCTGAGAGTAAGAACGCTATGTTACAACAGCAGTTGTACATCTTAATGTGTTCACACACAGTGTTTTGAGCACTGTAATCCATTTTACTGAAAGACCTGACAGTCATGACTAAGATATGTATTTTCTTCCCAAATATCACTTTTTCAAGTGAGCAAAAGAAACTTTGTACACCTTCTGGTCAAAAAGGTGATCTGTACAGCTGAATTGGTCCATGATTTTAATAGAGAAGTATGATTAATGATAATTATGTGTCAGCCTTTCAAATGGGAAAAAAAAAAAGCAGATTGACCTGTAAACCTATATTAATACAGTAAAACTTATATGGATAGTTAAAGCCATTAAAAAATCCATATATACACACTGTCCAGCTAAACTGAAAGTTTCTTGTCTATTCTTATATTAAGCAACTAATAAAATATTCTCAGATTGATTTAAAATTCTATGGTATTATGGCTGCAGCTGATATTCAGGTTAATCTACTAAGAATTTCATAGTGGAATATAAAAAACTACAGGGCAACCATGTGAAGGATCATAAGAAGTATATTGTTATATATGGGCTTTCTCTGGAAATTTAGAAAAGGCACACTGACAGAAACCAGAGATTTTCAGTTCAACAGAAATTAAAGAAAAATGTTGCTAAGTGCTTGCCCTAGATTTTATGGAAAACAGGTCTTGCTAAACCTGATTTCATTGTCTGTTGAGCGTACCAGTTTGGCTGACAAAGATAACTGTCAAATGTAAAATCTTCAGACTTCTGAAAGGCTTTTACATGAGAACCACACAGAAAATTAGCACTATGAAACAGCAATAAAGCATAGATTTAACAGACAAAGAACTGGCTAGACGATAAATACAAAAAGTAGTCAACAGTGGAGTAACATGATTTGAATGAAAATGTCTCTAATGTAAATTTGTAGCTATAGCAGCAAGTCCTGCACTACTGAACCATTTCATTAAATGGTTTGAAATACATAAAAGTGCTTCTGATGAAAATTTTGGATAAGGGTTGGCACGGTTGAGAATACTGAAGGCAGAGCTGTAGAGGTCCATTCCCTCAGAAGGGATGGGATTTGCCTGACCACATAAAACTACTTACTTTGTGGATATCTGAGCTAGTCACCTCACTGTAAAAGCCAAAGGAGAGAAAGAGAGAAATAGGGACTTTTAGATGCCTATGATAGTTCAGATTAGTAACACCCTAAAAGTGCCTATTTCTTTCCACTGATGCTAAAAAAAATATAGGCTGACTCATGACATTATAACTATTTGAAATTAGTTGAAATTACTCCCATTCAATATTTTTGTTTTAGTACAAAGAAGTTATATATTTAGGAATGAAGAAAATAGGTAAAGTGTACAGAAAGAGGGGTTGAATATTGGAAAACAGGGACCCTGGAAAGAATTGGAGGCTTGTGGTGGACATGCAAAGAAACTCCTACCAGGTTTATGAAACATGAAATCCATGAAAAATTGGACATGACCCGGCAATGTGCGCTTGGAGGCCAGAAAGCCAACTGTATCCTGGGCTGCATCAAAAGAAGCGTGGCCAGCAGGTCGAGGGAGGAGATTCTGCCCCTCTGCTCCGCTCTGGTGAGACCCCACCTGGAGTACTGCCTTCAGCTCTGGGGGCCCCAAATTAAGAAAGACATGGACCTGCTCGAGCGAGTCCAGAGGAGGGCCATGAAGATGATCAGGGGGCTGGAGCACCTCTCCTGTGAAGACAGGCTGAGAGAGCTGGGGTTGCTCAGCCTGGAGAAGAGAAGGCTCCGGGGAGACCTTACAGCAGCCTGCCAGTACCTAAAGGGGGCCTACAGGAAAGATGGAGAAAGTCTTTTTACCAGGGCCTTTAGAGACAGGACAAGGGGCAATGGTTTTAACTGAAAGAAGGTGGGGTTAAATGAGACATCAGGAAGAAATTTTTTATGATGAGGGTGGTGAGGCACTGGCACAGGTTGCCCAGAGAAGTTGTGGCTGCCCCATCCCTGGCAGTGTTCAAGGCCAGGTTGGATGGGGCTTTGAGCAACCTGGTCTAGTGGCAGATGTCCCTGCCCATGGCAGGGGGGTTGGAACTAGATGATCTTTAAAGGTCCCTTCCAACCCAAACCATTCTATGATGGGGTAAATCAGCCCAGAGAGGGGGAAGAAATGCACCACCACATATGATTATATGCTTATTTTGGGAAAAACTGAACTTAAACCCCAGATATACCTTCGAACAGGAATAGATCCAATTAGTAGCAAAGGGCAGTACAGAAGCAATTGTACTTCAGTATAGTGCACCATAACTCAGATGCAGGGATACTGCGTAAAATTAAATTGTCTACATTTTAATAAGGACGTTGTAAAACAAGACCTAAAGAAAGAGAAGAAAGAAATTATTCAAAGCATGGGGAAAACTTCTTTCTGTAAAAGGCTAAAAATCTCAAGCTGTTTAACTTTCCATCTGATAACTGAGAAGTGATTTGAATGCAGTGTTTAATATAGTAGAAAAAGCCATAACAAGAACCACCGACTGTAAACTGTTGCCAGACAGCTTTACACTGGAAACGTGGTACATGCTAATAGCAGGGAAAGCAGCCATCAGAACAAACTGCCCAAGGAAGTGATGGCTTCTCTGTTACCTGATACCTTTCAAGACTGAAGGTCTTGCAGGGAGATATGTCTTTGAAATACAAATGTTCTTTAGTCCAGTGCAAGTTGCTGGCTTAAGGAAATGTGATTATACCTAATGGCTCTTCAAGCAGGCTGCTCTTAGAGCCCCTTCTGGCCTTAAGCTCCCCAAGTCTTTCTTCCTGTGGATTGATGAATGGAGAATAAAGATCAGGCAAGTACATGTGTACTGCCTGTGTTTCACTTCTGCCGCAAGATCTACTGACACCAAATCCCTGAATTTACACGTGAACATATTTCTTTCCAAAATAGTTTAAACAGGCTGTCAGATGAACCGGTGCTTTAGCAGCATGTGCCAAAGCGTGAAGAGAACAAAAGCACAGTGAAAACCCCCAGTGAAGAATATAGATGGGTATATGAGAAATGTTAGGTTATGTGATCATCTACACAAACACAAAGGAGCACCTGGAACAGTGACAAGTGGGGAAACCCCTGAGTTTGCATCTGAGAAGACCTGTTAGATCGTCAGACAAGGCAGGTTTGCAAGAACTGCCATGGAGATACAGAAGGTGGTGGTCACAATTCAGTAGGTAGAAGTCTTGCCCCCTCACCCCCCACCATCACTACCACACTGGTACTTGATGTGATGTTACAGACAGCATCATAATTCTGGACACTAGCATTGCTGAAAAAAAATGAATAGCATTTTCTGAAAGGTTAGGAGTTTTAATCCCAGTGTCCTGGGTAATACTGATTTAAAATTTAAATTTAATCAGTTGATTTTCCTGGCAGTTTCATTTATTTTTACTTCTTGTTATGAGTTACATGCACTGTTCAAATAGCTGATTGATTCTTTCTCAGATAGCTGTCAGATGCATTTCAATGCCTGAAGAAGTTTTCTATATATACTTATGTCTCTTTAAGATCTTATGCTGATGACATCATCCGTTAGTATGCATTAACTCACAGAGATGGAGATTTAGATTATATTGTTGCATGCTAGGAGATAGCCAGGCAAAAAAAGGTGTGATTTAAATTCCACATGGATATTAAAATTGTTGATTTTAATGGAAATGACAACAAAAGTTAATACATAAGATTAATCACGTGCTTGCATGTCTTGCTGTGTTAATTTTTTTCTGTTGTGCATTCATTACAGAGATTGGCTAATGGGAATCCTGAAACTTTGATACAAAGAGTTTCTTTATTTTGTGGATACTGAAAAAGAAAGTCTGCAAAGACAGGAGCCTGAGAATAAACGCTGAGCTCATCCCTCTCCAGTCCGTGCTTCCAAAGACAAGCCATTTCAGTAGAAAAACTCAAGACCCTTTCCCCTGGCTGATGCCACTACCCACTCTGTTACCCGAGTCCCATATTCCTCTGCACTGACTGCCTAAGACACACCCTAAGAGGGGAGGAACCAGTTTCTTCCTTTGTAGCTTATCAGGTCTCATTAAGAAGAATTTTTCTTTCCACTAATTCTCAAAAAATCACTTCTTCAAACTGCATGCGGGTAATTTTGTGCTTCTTAGGCTAGTATAAAGAAATGTGTTGGTTCATAGCATCAAAACTCAGAATTCATATGTGTGAAATATATATAGCTTATGCATACGATCCTTACTGTTGCAGGATCTGAAAATGATACCAATAACAGGCAATATTCTTTACAAGTAATATTTGCTTCTAGAGCACTCAGGCCGTTAAATCTGAAATCAGCAAACAGAGATAAAAATCATGTTTAAGAAAAAAGGACAAATTAAGTTTATGAACTAAGAAGTGGTTCCAATGGAGAGAAAAGTACCGCAATAGGGCTAAGAATGAAGGACATTATAATATCTTTTCTAAGACAAAAAAAAAAAAAAGGAAGAAAAAAAGGTACTGTGAGGAATACAGATCAGGAAAAGCATGAGATAAAAAGGAGGTGATTACAGAAAATGCACTATACCATCTGGATAATGTTTGACATCAGCAAAAGCAAACAAGAATCTGAAGGAATACATGTTCCCAATTATAATTATACATAATATATCATAGCTAGTATAATGAAGACTTCTGTAGTTAAGGTTGGTTTATAATTTCCATACTGTTCCTCACTTTTTCAGTTGCTTTTAACATTTTATTTCCTTTTGGCAGCATCACATCCGTTCTCTCTGACTAGTACATTAAGAAAGTTCCTCTCACTAATATCACCTGGAAATGTTTCACACAGATGAAAAATCATTTCAGAAATATCACTGGAATAAAGAGGTAATACCAAAAGAGAAGAAATTTTGTCCAATTCCACAAATATTGTCAGGGTATCAGACTCAAAATTTTTATTTCTTTTGCCCATGGAATAATTATATATAAACTATGCTAAAATATCAGAGAGTTTGGTTTTATTGATTACCACAGTTGTTTCGCAGTATTATGTGCCCGAGATACCCATCTTAAAATAGCAGTCCCAATTTTTCTGGCAGAAGCACTGAAAAGAGGATCCAGTATTGCATCCTGAGGTGACCGCTGGCCTAGACAGGCTGAAGGCTGGATGGAAGTTGCTGTTAGAAAATTCCATGTTTATGAAAATGATCTGAAAAGTGTAAACACTTTATTCCCATGTCTTGGAATAGGGAATCAACCATATGGAGTTTTGGATATATTACATAAATTGGTCTAGCCACTAGACTGAGAAGCTGTATCATTAATTTAATCTGGAATCTTCACTAAGATGAATATTAAATAATTTCTCTTCATCAGTTCACCCAATATGTACAACAGCAGTAAATGAGATATATTTTAATTGACTTAGCCTTTGGGGAATTACTAGTGTGTGGTTTTTATGAACTTCCTCACTATGAGCAGACAGCATTCACAAAATAAAGTGATGCATTCTGAACTCTTTCCCAGGATTAAAGAGAAATAGTAAATCTTGGTGAGATTTTGTAGTTGATCAAAATCTCACTCAAAGGACAGAATGACACAAACAACAAGCGGAAATTTCCAATTAGCTGCTCATAAGAGACTGCTGAGCTGCTTTGATGTCTTCTCAATGTAGAGGCTAAGATGAATATTGCTCTTTGAACATTTTAATGGATATTAACATGTGTATTCTGTGACAAATTTGGACACCATCACACATCCCTCCCTGTATTTATAGTATGTGCAGAGGTGTCAAAGAATATACGAATATGAGAATATACTAGTAAAAGAACACTCAATCTGCTGGGTAACTGTACAGCTACAACCAATGTAAAAATTAAGTGTTATTTAGCTGACAGCAAACTTGTAAATATCAGGATTTAGGCAGAATGACACCAATTGCCTGAGTAAGCAGAAAAGGGATTAGTAAGATTTTGTCACAAGTTTTAGTCATAAGTCTGTCATAATCAATGTCCATTGTTGTTTTAATTATGGTATTTGAAACCAAGCAAATGCAGCGATACCCAAATGCAATTAAATGAGAAACAGTTTGCTCTCAAGACAAATAACTAGATGGGCAACCGACATACTTAATCTGGGAAGATACTTTCATCAAAATCTTAAGTGTAATTCATGAGGAATATGAAAACCTCAAATGTTGTCCACAAGTGGAGCAGTGAAATAGACTAAATAGTGTACATCTGACTGAAAATGTAACATGTTTACTAAAGCATTGATTAGAATTTCCAACAGAATTTCCATTTACTCAAAATATTTTAGTGCGTGGGATATGTGTATTTGATATGCATGCATTTCAAATTATTAGACCAATTTTCATTAGCAGTCCCTATGTCAGCATGCTTTTGAGTGCTAGAAATGGTTTACTCTGATTCATTTTCTGTGTCAGTATGTAATTTGATGTCAGAATTAGCATTGATTCTTTTTAACCTCTTCCCTTTCACAATATGCTTTCACTCAGGTTTGCTTGCTCACCTCACCAGCGTGAAATATATATTTTGCTTACTAAGCTGAGCATTGGCAATGCTAAAATAACTCAAGAATCCTGTCATGCTCCAGCTAATGGAATGAGATACGTGAGCGGGGAAGGAAAAGCTGTGGAGAGTCCATTTGTCCCAGTTAGTGGTGGGAGAGGGCACTGGCTCCCTTAGCTCAGTGACAGCTCAAAACAATTAGAAGGCTGTGCTGTATGTGGCATTGCCCTCCTCTTTGGCTCTGGTACACTTACACGGTTTCCTCCAGGAGACTGCTGGGAATAAGATATTTAACACCGTACTATTGTCTGAATATTCTTTTTAAAGGCAAATAAAATATTCTTTCTAAAGTCTAATAAGGCAATGTGTACAGAAATAAAGGTGCAGCATTCACTAAGTAAATACTGAAGTCAGTGCAATTCTCTACTGGCTTTTTGGAACAACCAATGTCAGCATATTAATACAAGATGAAAACAAATGACCAGACTAGAATTAGCCATCAATTGGAAGGCCTTAATCTCTCTCTACATAGTACAGTATGAAAATCTTAAGCTTTGTGACAGCAATGACTAATTTTAAGTGAACAGTTTATAGCTAAACCAGCAAAGCTGCAGTCTTCAGCAACACTCCACTGAACCTAGTTCAGTGCACCTTATAAAATTTGTGCTTGCTCCACAAAGCTATTTATACTTCCTTCACATTAAATACCCAAAGACCCTTAAAAATATTGCTTCTAATCTGTGGGATCCTCCTACTTCTAAAAATACATGTCACCTAGTAAATCTGGATTTAAAGCCAAAGATTCATAACATTAAATTGGATTAAAACTGAATTCCTTTTTAAGAGAATGAGACACCACTTGTCCAAAGCCTTATACTCTACTTTTTATCATGATGAATTGCAAGAGAATTGAGACACAGCCCTCGCAATGTGTCTCCTACAAACAGGTTTTCATATTTAATCAGTCATTGTCACCCTTAATTCCCTGGAGACAGCTGATTTGACATTCCTGGTACCCCAGCATCCACAGAGGCTGCAGGCACTCAAAATTTTAAATCACAGCACAAGAGGTAACTCCCTCTTAATTTTGTCTCTTCATATTTCTTACTAGGGTAAGAAAAGCAT
Source organism: Harpia harpyja (assembly GCF_026419915.1). NCBI lineage: Eukaryota > Metazoa > Chordata > Aves > Accipitriformes > Accipitridae > Harpia > Harpia harpyja. The sequence continues at coordinate 7,198,977 of NC_068956.1, read as the reverse complement.
CCACATTCCCTTCCTTAAAAAAAAAAAATATATCTAAGAAATACAAAAGCCCAAAGATGAACAAATAGAAAATCCATGGCTTCTTTATGAAGCTGACCCATTTTTTTCCCAAGTTACTTCTGAATCTCCCTCCTCTGAATTATGTACTGTGTTATTCCATTAGATCTACAGACAGCCTAGGCAGTACCATGCGTATTTATGGTACTCAGGCACAATAAACAGATGGTTTGTGTACACACAATGTCATTTTGTGCTCAGCAATTCACAAAAAGCCTGGAAAGAAGAAAAGGTTTCACTATGATTAGGACTGTTGGTCAACAGCTACATTGAGCAAAGCATCCTTCAAGAAAGAAAATGATCATTTTCTCTTCCACCTGGAGATGGAATGTGAGCTTTGTTTAGCCTAAGACTGGCAGCTCAGGTAATCTAGACCATCACACCTTTACCTATCATTTCCATTTCCATTTAACTCTTCATTTGATTTCAAATTGTCAGATCTGCAGATGAAGTGCTTACCGTGGTAGAAAATTTCTGTAATATAAGCCTGTAATAACTATGTATGACAAGCTTAAGACAAATGTTTCAGGCATCAGATTAAATGATTTACATTAGTTAGGTTCTAATAAGATCAAGCCTTTAATCAGTTAGTTTGACAGTTTTGAATGCAGTTTTCAAAACAGATAATTTTGCCTTTTTAACAGAAAGTTCATCAGTAAAAGGCTCTGGATTATTCTGCATTATTTCTCCTTTCATCAGATGACTGTCTCAAGGAAAGACAGTAGAGGACTGAACCCCAAATTTGCCTTCTCCCAACAGAGTAAATATGCTAAACTAAGCAACTCCTTTACCAGTATAAGGTAATATACTAATTTGTCTTATAGAAACAGTCAATCTCTACATAGTCAACAGAAAGAGACAACCTGACTTAAGACTGTCTCTGAACCATGCTCTGCAAGCCTGTGAGGATACATATTTCTCTCCACTCCTAAGAACTTTGGCCTAACTTGTACTTGAAAAGTCACATGCACCTGTATTTAAAATTAAAAAGAAAGAAAGAAAGAAAGAAAAAGCTGATCAAATTATTCTGAGCAAATAATTTCCCTGGTTTGTGAATATATCATACAGCTACAGATCCATTGTTTTTAATAAGTAATATTCCAGCCCATTCAATAACATCAAATGCAAGAAATTCTGGTGTTATTTATGTGACACCTCGTAACTTCCTGCAAAGGCCTGCAGGACAGTGTAATATGGAGAGCTATTCCAAAGTTGTGTTTTGTTTTACATGTTTTCTTCACAAACCAAATGCTAAATGACAGGGCTTCATGCTAGTCTGTCCTACAATTAGCTTTAAAAAGTTAAAACATATTTATTTGTAGCAATCTAAGAATGTATTGCAATAGCCTGTTTCCTTACATTGGCATAGCCTGTGCACTAAAACCAGTCCCATTGAAAAGAAAAAAGTTGATGTTAAGGGCATGAGTTCTCATGCGCTCTTAAAAATAGGGATTAGATCAGTTTTGAGTTCTTCAACCAACTGTTACGGAAGAACCACAGACAGTTGCTTGGAAAATGAATTCTTTGGGTTATTTAACCAGAATATGAGATGCCTGTTCATGTTTATAGTTAGAAGGCAATCTGTTTTACGAGATCTGAAAATTCATAGAACAGCAGAAACAGTAAAAATGTCCTTTATATTGATTTTTCAGAAACAGCCCCTTTGCATGAACCTGGTAAGCCTGCACTTATAAAGCCTACTTTTTATCTTGAGTAATTCACTATGTGAAAAAACATCAGACAAAGAATATTAAAAAAGACCAACGAAATGAGTTACATCATATGAACGCAGACGTATATGAAGGACAACTTACACAACACACACCACTGTAGGGCATTGAGAATTTCTGCTTGCCTATTAACCTAAATATTAAGCCAGGATAAAAAACATATATTTTGCTGCAGTTTATGGGGCCTCTTTGTGCCATATCACCCAACTAATTTCTAGGACTAAAATGCCAGTGTGTTTATGTACAATAGCTTCATGTAACTTAAGTGTTATCTTCACAGTCTTTCTAATACTAACTAATTTTGAAGTCATGGTTCTCAAATACCACCACAGCTGCACAGATACTGTAAGACTTTATACACAGTTGCCATGTAAAGTCCTGTTTCTTCAGAAAACCTGATAGATTATAGAGATAGATAATATAATAACATAGATTACTGCTTGACTAGGTAATATAATACTTGACTTTTCAAACTTGCATCTCATGTGAATTTGCTAGTGTCATCTGCTCTAAGACAGAAGCAAAACTCAGCCCACCTCTTTTTCTAGAGGTTTTCCCATGTTAAAGAATAAAAGCCACTCTATGGATTTAGATGTGGTTCAGTCTTAGCCTTGCTGCACATTATTGTTACATTTCTATGAAATATAGCCAACACAAAACTAAGAAAGCTAGAGGAAAGGAACTTTAACCAGTTAACATTATATATCCTCTACTCAGCAGACAGCAGACGCTTATTCCATAGGCAATTTATTAACACTTTCTTCTTCTTCCTTTCCCTCCATTCCTATATCTTTTTCACATTGTTCAGACTCACTCTTCCCCATATGGTGCCTCTCTAGAGAGCTTTTTCACTTATGTTTCTCTAATTCATCATCAATCTCTCCTTGACTTCTGCCCCAATATACCCACTGTCACTCTCTCATCCCAAGTCATCCTCTTTACCAACAGATATACAGACCTGGGAAAAAAAGTTAGCAGTGCTATTAGAAAGCTAACCTAAGAAGAGAGGTTTCACTCTGAGATCAACTACTTGTTCAAAAGCTGCCTCTCTCCCAGCAGCTAAAGACGGCAAGTGGTGACCTTCATAGAACAAATTTGGAATTTGCTCAGCAATTACCTAATTTAAACTGCTGAATTACTAGGAAGAAGAGCAGCAAATAGTAAACCCTCAAAAGATTTAAAAAAATATCTTGACTCAGAACTCAAGAAGTCATCCGGTTGTTTCAAAAGTCATAGGAAGGGTTTTATACTCTGTAAACATAGGTAAAATTTCTACCTGCTGATACCAGACTCCAGTCATCTCCAAATTATAGTTCTCCTTTCCTTCCGTTACACTGGGGAAGAGTGAGTAAGATTTAGCCATTTATTATAGATCTAGCTTTTTCCCCATTACTGCTTGAAATTGCCCTGTTAATTCATCTGCAGAAGAAATGAAAAATAGCTATTACCAGAAGCATGAGAACCTAGAAGAAGCGTGGCTAGCATGCTTTCAGGCTGATGCACCACCTCTTGGCCTAAGGAGCGCAACCGACATCCATCACAGTGGAAAGAACTTTTTTTTCCCCATAAGGCTGCGTTGCAGAGGTAAAAATGGTGTTAACAAATTCTTCAGCATGGACAGGGAAGACATTTTATCCCTTTTGTCCCAAGGCATCTGGTACACTAAGATCATGTGAAAATGCCCTTGTGGTCACTTCCAGTATGTACTTTTGGACCCCTTCTGTAAGTGAACACCTGCTCTTTTTGCACGTGTTATGAGGGCTCAAAGCTTTCCCAAAAAGGAGAGTAAAACTGGATCTTGTACAAGTTCATTTTCCCACCGGCTTCCCAGGAATGGCACTTGAAATCTAACAGCAAAACATCCCCAAAAGTTACTCCTTTATCATCTTTCTTTGGAGTAATAATTAATCGAAAGTTGTCAGTAGTTGGTGCTTTCTTAACATGTTTTTGTACCTCTTCTGTCCTACTTCACCTATTTTTAGTTTTTCCTCTACTTAATTTTGAAACTATTTGGGAGAGGGTCTGTCTTTTCATTCTGTGTTCCTATGGCACTATTGTCTTACACTCTAGTTCCTAGTTTTCACAACAGCTATAAACATAGCAGGGAAAAAAATCTCTGAAAGAATGATCTGATTTTGCACACTTTGTTAGCACTGATTAATGAAAAACTCCTTAACTGCTTGAAAAATAGAGCTTTTTTTTTTTTTTTACAAGTTCTGGCTTAGATATTAAGATCTCACAAAAGGATTAATTTACCTAAACTGTAGATGCAAATTATATTAGAAAAGATAATCCCCCAAAGTTTACTCCAATTCTTGCATTGTGTTGCATAAATATTATTGGAAAGTTGCACCATCAGTGACATCACTATGATATAAAAAGTTTGTAGTGTGGTTTTGCCAACAGAGACTTTGCAAGATCAGGTGAAGAGAAGTCAAAACCAAAGCGAAATGGCCAAATATTTCAGTTACCAGAAAAAAAGCAGCTTAGCACTGTAGGAGTGGAAATGAAACCGAGGAAAGGAAAAGCTGAAACTAAACATTAAGAGTGACAGAGGTGTGGCTAGGAAAGAGCGGTTGGGATTTTTAAATTTGGATGCCTACGATGTTTAGTTCTTAGTCTATAATTTCACTCTTCAGAATCAATCCCTAATTAATTTCAGTGAAAGTCACAGAATCATAGAATTTTAGATTTACAATTTGGGCTGGAAGTGACCTCTGCCATGTAGTCCAACTCCTTCTCAAAGTAGAACTAACTTCAAAGTTAAAGTAGGAGGCTCAGGACCTATAGTATTTTAGAAATAATTTCAGGCCCTTATTATTTTAGAAACCTTCAAAGGGAGCTTTGAAAGTTTGGGATCCAGAAGTTCTGTGGAGTTTAAGCTTAAGGACAATTTAAGCTAAGAAAAGGACAATTCTTTTGACAGAACTTCTAAGCAAAATGGAGGAATCTGGTCATTGGAAATTTAGTTCAACGAGCTGAATCACATATTTCTAAAGGGATGGAGGCCTTCAGAGGTCACTAGAAGGGGCAGAAACCTTTGAATATGGGACAGAAATGAAGAATGAGCTGTGTTTTGCTTGCATCTGTAAGGTAATAAATATGTAACTGGGAGAAATTTTATCTGTCAAAACAAAACCTGCAGTTTTCAAATACCTATGGCCAAAGTGAGCTGTAACTGTTCTTAGATAAGGAAAACACATTACAATTTAATATGTGTGTGGGAAGATCTAAGTCAACTCATTCAATGACAATTAAAACCTGTAGCAGTACTGAAGGCTTACATAGTGAAAAAGCTATACATATTCTATCTCTCAATAATATACTCTGCCTTGTAGATAACCAACCTATAGCAAAAGTATAATTTTTTTAATTCTCTAGGTTTTCTCTGAATTAGACAACTGAGCATTTTTTTAATTTTTATTAAATAGAGGTGGAATAAAGAGCGTGTTTGGCTCACATTCAGGATGCTGAACATGGAAAGGTATATTAATGGTCTGTGCTTTGTGGGATTCAACTGCTTCTTGATGTCTAAAATTTCTACAGTCTTTAGCTACAGATTAAACTGAGCTCACTCATTCCTCATTTGTAATGCAATAAGTAACAATGTTTTTTGTAAGCAAGAACAATCATTTTTTCCCAACAAAATAAAAGTGCTACTTTTTTGTTATTGGGAGTTGGGTGCAAAAGGCATTGTAGAAAAAGTCTCCCATGGTAGAAGCTGAGGCCAGGCAAGTTAATCAGTTTGCTTTTTATTTTAACCTGTTTCTTTTTGTTCTCTAAAATTCTCCAAACTGTCTACTAATTCCTATATCTCTTTTCAGTACTTCACTGAATAAAGGGTATGACTAAAAATATTTTTTTAACTAGAGTCCAACATCAAGAAAAAATTTAAACTAAACATTTTCTTTTCAGACACATAGTCACTTGATGTTATGGAGAGTTCTACATTTCTCTATTGCACCAAGAAAGAAGAAAATACAATTTGACATAAGCTTTCATGAAACACAACTCTGTACTGTAAAGTTATAATTTTATCATGATCACTTTTACCCTGGGAAATACTTTTTCAATAACATATGAAAAGAATTCCACTTGTAGCTGTAAACCTCCTATAAACAGTTTATGTAAACAATCAACAGGCTTTGGGCTATCTACAGAAAGAGCATGTATTACCAATAAAATTAAAGACACTGTTTATATAGCTCATATTTCACAACATTCTTTGTGCTTTTCTGAATTGGTGAAGATTTGCGAGTATGAAGCAGGGAGAAGAATAATTTCAATCCCTTAGTTGGAGATTGAATAAATTACAAAATTAAGTAGGACAGCTACTGAGGCAGCAGGCATCAATGTAAAGTAAAGGCACATAAGAGTACACTTTAAGATATAAAATACTTCTTTTTCAGAAAGATTTTTCCATTGCAATAACTATTTTACCTTAAGCTACAAGTTGAATTATGACTAATTTCTGAATTTACGCTCAGAGCTAAAAGAATTACATCAATCATTCCCAATGGTCAGGGATATCCCAACTTTCTAACTTTAATAAATAACATTTTACAGTATTTAATCAGGATGTTGTCTCCAGAAGCAATCAAAGCACTTATGTTTCTTAAGGAAAATTATCCTTAGCTGCAAAATTTTTAAAAGATCTGAAAAGACAGTGAATTCAGATTATTACTTCAGGCTTCTGAAGTTTTCAGAAGCTGAGTTTCTCAGCTCCTTACTGCTGTGTAATGGTGACTTCACACAATAATTTAAAGATTGTCCAATAACTTGCAAGATTACAAAGACTGCTGCTTTTTTGATTCTTTATCCTCGGAAGGTCTGGGTCAGTCTTTCAGCGTTGGGAAGCCCTTGTAGCTCTCAGGATAGCTAGCTGCTTATCTATCCTAAGCTGACTTTATACCTAAGTAATCAAGAAATCCTAGATGTTTCAAGTAAGCAGGTCATAATGGAGCTAAGTGTTCTTTAGCCCCACCCAGAGTAAATTGATATTAAAATAATAAATAAAAATTAAAAAATTTTATGTCTGTCATGAGGGAAAAAGAAACCTCTGAAGGAAGTTAAGAATAAGTCTGATATTATACCTTGACCACATAAGCTTCGCTATGTAAGAATGGGAATGCAGAAGGTCTATAATTAAAGTCTGGCAACTCTTAAGTTTTACTAGCTAGGCATGAGAAATAAATTTCCTCTTCCTTAAAAAGGGCTGACTTCGTTACACTAACATAAGGCATCTTTCATCCAAGTTACCAATATACATCTCACTGTTTCGGTGAGGCAGATGGTACAGGGACCCACAGCACATGTGAACGGACGTGGTCTTCTCCGGGAGGAAATACGGAGTATATTCAGCAGTGCAGTGAGGTTAGAGTTTACTCCAGAAACCAGGGTTAGCGGATGGTCAGGACCACACATTTGCTCTACAGGAGGCTATGGGAATTTAAGACGACACAAATATTCAGCACTTTTGGCTTCGTTTCTCAAGAGCGTGGGAAGTGCCTTCAGCAACTGCATAGCTACGCACGTACCTCCTGGAGCTCTCAAAATTTATGGGGATTTGTACAGAAGGGACTGTGAGACTGAAGGCACCGTCATCTCAGGAAACAGTTATATGCAAGCTACCAGCCTCAATGGCAAATCTTTACCTAATGTGATTTAAAATAACTGAACTAACCCCTCCCTAGTTTTTAAAGTTTATATAATGGAAATGACAACTGACCCAGCACCACAGAGCACAATTATAATTAACAGGAGACTTTTCTGAAAAACGTCTGTGGTGCCTTGGGGAACAATGTAGGTCACAGCATCAATTAAAAGAAGAACAACCTCTTCATTGCCTCTGTAACATTTAACCCCAAACCATTTTGTTGCTGTAAATTAAACAATCCATGCTGCATTACATCACAGGAGTCAAAAAATCAGGAACAACTAGTTTAAAAACTCATTTCAAGATCCAGCACGCACTTTACTCCCTATAACATGGGCAAGCAATACAAAATACTGGTTACCACTATTTTCCTCAGCTTTGTTGAACAAAACTACTATCTGTATATTCAGTTTTCTTTTACATTATCTGGATAGTAATATTAGACCTCTGCAGGAAAGTATGTAAGAATTACTTAATTGAGGATTAAAACCAGCAGTTACCTTTGCTGCTGATTGCAAAGGAGATGTAAGATTAAGACTCTAGGGTTCAGTTTTGGTAACTGGAAGCTCTAGTGAACACTCTTTTATGCAGGAAAGTCAAATATAGAAATAAATCACTTCAGATAAAATGTGTCTGCAGGGGCAACTACAGACAGTTTACCTAATTACTTTTCTAATATTTTAAGAAATATCAATGATGACTGTTAATAGAAACCACCCAACAATTTAAAGGCTTTCACTTTGATGGAATTGCCCACAAATAGTGTCCCTTTTTAATATCAATAAATTCCTGTTTCTTAACAACAGAGACAATTTTCAGTAGCATTCAAACCAGAAGAAAGATCTTTGGTAATAAAGCCTCTCAAACATTGTCTACCTTTGTAAGTGTTTGTTCATCTAGAAATAGTGGGCAATATCTTGGATTCATTTAAGTCTTTTGAATTTTTATTGTTTGCTTGAATGGGAGGGGAAGCAAATTCTTCTGCTCAGCTTGTGAGGTTGGAAGGTCAACTACATAGTGGTGATAAGCTGGACTGCCTGAGCAATATCTGACAAAGTCCGTGAAGGAGACCACAAGGGAACATCAACCGACACCGTAAGGAAAGGGAAAATAAATTTATAAAGTGCACCTCCAACTCTTCTACTACTCATGAATAATCATAAATAACAAAAAGGTACTGCAGGCAAAATTAGACCTCCTGACACCCATGCAATATTTTCAGCATAAAAATTCTTCACAGAGAAATAAGTGAGTTCATAATGCTATAGGGGTATACAGGCAAGAGCAAAGACTCATTTCTGAAAACTTAGCAGGGGGAAAAGCTAAATATCTATGTTAGTTAATAAATATGTCACAAATGAGAACACAAAGGAAGTGGATCTCTACATCAGAGAAATTCCACTTTAATACAATCAGGTTTTGAGACTCAAACTCTATGTTCTCTACTTCATTTTTTGCATTACAATAAAGAGTACAGGAGCTCAGTTCCCTTTTCCGAGTTGAAAATTTAAGGCTATGGAAAGAATGTTGACTTCTGATTAGCCCAATATCCATCGCTATAACCTCTCAGTGTCAGTGTTAAGGACTGGTATTCCACTGTTGAAGGCTTTCAGCAAATCTAGAATGAGAAAATGGAGTGGCCAAGCTTCAGAGAATTTCAAATCTAAGTGTAAAACAAGACAACAGACATAAACCATTACTCAACAGTTCTCATCAGGATTTGACCAAAGTCAATGTAGGGGTCTAAGACCCATAATACCTAAGCCATTGAATTTTTTAGATGTTAAGACAAAGACAGACTTTGCTGGTGAATTGAACAAAAAGCATGAAAACTTTTTTTTGGAAGAGTTCACAATTGAACAATCGACCATTCCATCCCTGCCTAACCAGAGAGGAGAGCCACTTTCTCCCAGTGAATGATATAGGGTAAGTAGGATGGGAAAAGCGAAGACACTTTATTTTAGGTGCAAGTCAAAGCAGGGAGCTAGAAAAGAAATGCTATAATGGGCTGTAGTGGGGGGACAAAACAAAGCTAATTTTAATTATACTTTCTCTAGGGGTTGATCAGTGCACCTATAGACTTGCAGACTAGGGTGTCTCAGTTTCTTCTTACCTCTAAATGTTCTAGAATGTTATTCTATGAGAACATATCATTCATGGCCCTGATAATACGTGTAATGGTTCTATAATAATGAATTAGTTATATGTAAAACAGATAGAAAAAGCTTGAAGACTCTTCAGGCAGTATTATGCTTCTCAAAGCACTTTCAAAAGAAAGGAAAACATTATCTCTCTTTTACAGGTAGGAAAACAAAGGCAGAGAGCATGAAGCAAGCTGCCCAAGATGACTCAAGAGACTAGTTGCAAAACCAGGAATTGAATCAAAATATCTTAAGTCTAGAATCTCATCTTAAAGACCACCCGATCTTCAATCAGTTATACAAAATATCACTGAGATGTAGATGGCAGACAGTCACACAGCACTGAAACAACGTCAAACCCTCTCAACCAAACCTTGCCGTTTGAATCAAAATTTAGCTACTCCAGATTACAAATCAATGAAGGAAAATTAATTCAGAAATCAATGATCTTGGAAGGATTCAAACTTCATCCTCCACACATGTAGGCCAGGAGATGGCTGTACTGAGCTTTTTATATAATCTGGTGTATTATGGAGTTAAAAAAAAAAAGAAGAAAACCACATATCTCCAACAAAAGCACAACAAAGTGAACCTAAGGACTTCATAACATACTGTGACTTTTTTTCCCTGGGACAGTAATAACAGAAGTGTGGATGACAAAGAATACAGGTGTCGCTTATTTTTTTGAGAAGCCTCTTCAGGTAAGTGGCTGACAGCAAAATTTCCAAAGGTAGCTGTATGTAGCATGCCTTCTGGCTTCTACATAGAGTCTGATCGATTCATCGTTGCATTAAAGTGCAAGCTGCAAATCTCAGGGCAAGGAAAACATAAAATGAGAAAAGCAGTGCTAGCCTCCATTCATCTATGGGAAGGAAGTAAAGAGGAAGTAAATGCTCTCATTAGACCAAGTAATACATCTCCACTTTTCATTTGAACTAGCGGCTGGGAAAGAAGGGAAGAAGTTGATAAACTGCATTAGTTACGAGAGTTGAATCTCCCTGAACTATATCATCTAATCCCACATTCCTGTGTTGGAGAAGTTTTTGCTGACTCTGCTGGAGCAAAGAACAGGAACCTAGAAGATTCAGGGTTTAAGGCAGAAAGTATCATTAGATCATCGAGGTTAGCCTAATGTACTGCAGCACATAACACTGACAACAATAACTTGTCTTAAACTAAAGTGTGCGTATCTATTTCAGAAAAGCATCTAATCTGGAAAACATAATGAGATTGAGATCTACCACTTCCCTTGATAGGTTGTCCTATATTCTCACTGCTAAAAATGCCTGCCCAGCATTTGTTTGCTTTCACCCTTTTACGTATTCTGCTTTTCTCTGCTTCTCTGAAGAATCCTCTTATTCCCTATCTGCCCACAGGAATACAGTGTCATTAAGTCATGTCTCTCTCTGGAAATTTTTTTCTCCACTCTAGTCTCTTTTCTCTCTCTTTATATATATTTAATATCTTTTAAAAGTATAGACTCCAAAACTTGGCACGATATTTCCAAACCCTCACTGTTGCACATAAAATAAAACCACCTCCTTATTCTTAACGTTTAGGGGATTTTTTAACATTGAAAGTTCATAGTACAAGCCCTGCTGAGTTTTCTGTTCTTTCCTCTGGAACATTCTCAGTGTTGCTTATTTCCACTGTAGGGGTCTCCTCTGTGTATGTATGGCTGTCATTGCTTCCTTCTGGCTGGGTAATACTTTTCTCCTAGGTAATAATAATTTTGTTTGAGTGGCCTCTGTTTACCAGGCTAGACTGTAACTGGATTGCTCTGACTACTGCGTCGTCTTTTTTCCTACTTTTTCAATCTTTGTATCTTCTGCAAATTTTACCATCCAAGAATTCACACTGCCTTCCAAATGATTTGTGAAAATATTGAAATATTTTGTCCACATCCAATTCTAAATCGTGGAAGACTACCCCTCAAAATTTCTGTGTAAGGGTCATTTCTCATTGACTAGTACTTTGAGATGTCAGTCCTTAAGGAATATTATTTTGATAAAGTATACTGTTATTTATTTATACTAGATACAATGTAAAATTAAATCAAATGCCTTATAAAAGCCTAAACAACATCTAGGAACATTCATCAAGCAAATTCACATTCTGAAATGAAGTTTATCTAACATAATTGCTTTGCTTTAAAACTATGCTGACTATCATTAATTTATTCCTACCATTAATTTATTTTTATGCTTGCTTTCTTAGCTAAATCCTCATTAATCTTTCCAATATTTTTTTCCAGGGCTGACATATAGCTAACCTGCTCTGCAACATGATACTCACACTCCATCTCTCTAGAATTTAAAAAATATTCCAACAGATCTTTTCAGCCTCCTTTTTTAAGGCACTTAGGTGAAAGTTATCAAGTAATGAGCCTTCTGCTTTACTTATTTTATCACTGGCAGATGTTGTTTAGCATGCTTTTAAAGATTCAGTGCTGTTTGCATAGTAGGGACACTGGATCTCCTACCACCATATGGGCTTGTTAAGGAGCAAACAGCACTTCCCTCCTACTGTGTGCCACTCAGTATTGAAGAGGTATCAAAGTTTTTGTTCATCTTTGCATGAATAAATGACACAATTAATTAAACAGTGATTGACTAGCTTCATTTCTTCTTCTTGGTGTTACAAAAAAGCAGCAAAAATTAGTTATGTGTACCTAAAATAACCAAGAAATAAGCTTCGTTAAATTTTTCTCAAAATCTTAGGAGGCAGAGTGTCCAGATATAGATGGTAAGAGTTCTTATCCATTATACTTGCTACTGAATTCATCCTGGGTTGCCACCTTAAGCACCACATATTTTTGGCCCTTATATTTAGGAAAATTACCTAGACATCCTAAGCCATTACAAATTGATGTCCAGCTGGCAAAGAGCTGTGCAAGGGTCACTCAGAATTGTCATCTGCCCTACTTATGCCAGGGTCTTGTTAACTCTGAAATCAAAGGATAGCAATTTGGACATCAACAATATATCACTTTAGACTACTTTTACCAGAAATATCCCATTAGTGCGCATTATCCTGATATCTTAAACTGCCTTCTTTTCCTCCTGAGATTGCAAAGGACCCAGCTGGCAAACAACCAAAATATCAAGTTTCTCACACATCTATTATCATAATGGCAGGAGGTCATACACTGAAAACTGAGAACATGAATGCAACATAAACTAAACTGAATATTTTGATAACAGAAATTTATGGAGGTTAGTATCCTGGTGCAATAGATTCACTGGTATTTTTCTTTAATTTGGAGGTTTTTTGTACTACTAGTTTCAATGACAACTCCTCTATAGAAAAAGCTCTTTGATAAAAAAAACAACAACAAACAACTTCAACAATGCTCTTGTCTGTCAGGCTCTTCAGGTCCATGATAACATAAATATACTTAGTCTTCCTGTCCTGTATCCCACGTTGGTCCTACCTGTTACACCTCAGAGATAGACTGTATCTCTGCAAGGTCAACAGACAGTAAAAAGAAATTTCAAAAGGATAAAGGTGAAATTTTCCTGACCACGTGACATATCTAAAGTCTAGACATTTACATTAAGTTATTTGACCTTAAAGAATGTCTAGACAGTGGAGAGAGACAGTCTTTCTCAGGGCATGATCCACCTCTGTCTAAAGGAGACATCCAAAACAGGCTAGAAGAACTGCATTCAGGAAGAGCCTCTCCATTGACTACCATGGCAATATAACGACTTCCTCAAATGTCAAAAGTCAGGCAAGGCCAAATTTTTTTCCTAATAGCCCAAATTGTTTTCAGTTTGATCAGTATGTAGCTGAGGCTTCTTATATGCCACAGCATCTTGGCAATTATTGAAGCATTCACGCAAATATTTTTTTTTAACTTGAAACAGGTGCTTTTGGGTCTAGGGGAGCATTGGTGACAAAAATTGGCAAAACTATGAAGCAGCAATCCAGAAACTATTTCCTTTCCTCACTTATTTCTCACAGCTAAATTCACTACTCTCACCTGTGCATTAGTCCATTCCATTTCAGGAAAAGGTCCCAGCTGAAGGCCTCTACCTGTGGGATTTTCTTCCTCTTGGCCTTTCTGGAAGTACATAGAGACATCTACTCAGGACACGTTCCAAACTCAGATTTCTCATCGTGTTTTCATACGGTGCTTAGTGGTGTGTTTTTGCTTCCCAGGTTGTTTTTTGGGGTCTGGGGGTTCATTTTTGCTATAACTGCTTTAGGAAATAATCTGGCATGCCATCTATTCCCTCCAAGCTTTAAATTGGTGTTAATACATGCTGAATTGCCCAGAGGCTTTTTGACAAAAATGAAAAGGCATTATATTATATAATATTCAAAATTTGAGTGCATATGATTGATTATAAATATCTACAGAATAGCTATTTATCCTTTGGGGAGAACAAGCAAGGGATTTATGTTTTACAAGAATTAACACTGTACTACTATATTTCAGTTTATTTTTAGTATGCAACATCTACCAATCTCAAGTAATTATTAGCAAATCAAGCAAAAAGGCTATAAGGAATAAATAAATATTCTTTTGACAGTCCACCTCTTTCTAGCTAAAATTAGAAATAACCCTGTTGCTTCTAAATTTTAAAACCCACTCTAATTATCACTATGAATTTGTGAAGTTTTAACAGGAGACTATACATTTGCTTTTAATGAACATCAGGCTTCATTTTTTGTGAAACAGAAAATCTGCAGTGATTTCAGGCTCCCACCTAGGCATGAGTCAATGCTGTTTTAGAAAACACATGAGTTCTTAACAAACAACAACAATATAGAAAAGCCCTGTCAGTAAAAGGGAGATTTCTGTTGCAAGGATCGCAGTTTTTGTTAATAGCAAAACTACCATGTCTGTAGCTATGCATCCAATAGCTTTTTTTACAGAATGTTTAATACCTAAGGTACTGAAAAGCAATTTTACAAAGGCCTTATTCATTATAATGCTTATGTAATGCTGACCCTCACCTTTTAGTATATTACTTGAGACACTTTTTGTTTCTATATTACTAAAGAATACAACTTTTTAAAAACAAAAAGGACAAAAAAAATAACACTTTTTCACTCTCACCTGCAAGAGTAAGTCTTTTTTAACAGCAAGCCTAAAACCATTAGGCTAACGAGTCATTCAGGGAAGTCTTGAAACACTGTTGGTATAAAGAATGGCTACTAATTGTCAAAAAACTCAGGGTATAACATTTTTAATGTTATGTATAGTCTAAGGAAAAGGGACTTCTAGCTCCGCTTAAAAGGATTACTGCTGTCATACAACAGTATTCTTAAGAACTGAGGCTTATATCAATGCTGTCAAACTTCAGGCATGTAGATGTGTCAGCTGGGAGCAGAGTCTTTTGAGACATGGGAAACTCCTGAGAATGGTTCAGGGCTTAAATGCACTGAGTCACTCTTTGGAGGATGCATTCCTGCCTCAGTGAAACGGGACAAATTGAGATCTGAAAATTCAGTTGAGCTCAAATGGACAGGATTTTTAACACGACAAAATCTAGAGTAACTTCTTTTAGAGTGTAATGAGTGGTCGTGGATTCCTATACATCAGGACCAAGCCTACCAGGAGTGGCTGGGAGGCATTTAATGGACAAGTCCACCGGGGCTGATGCATTTTCGCCAGAGCAAGCTTCTGTGTATATGTAGTTTAGTTTGCAGTTTTGGTTCTGGAGACTTTTGAAAAGAAATGTGTATTTTCATAAACACAGATAGAAGAAATGCTTACAGAGCAGTAAGCACTGCTTGAATAGAGGAAACATCAAATGCAAAAATACAGAGTAAGGAACATCTGTGTGGAGATCATTAACTAAGGAGGAGCCAAGAGTGAGGTGCTGTTGCAAAATGGCCTTCCTTCAAAATATGAATGATTGCTGTGTATAAGGACATGGGTTATAACTATTGCGCTGCAATCATTGATGATGAGACACCAGCAGAAGCGTATTGGTTTTGGGGCACCGCGTTTTAAGGCAGGTACTGAAAGAGCCGAAGGAAATCTACAGGAGAGGAAAAAGAGTGATGAGGGATTCAGAAATCACAACCTAGGAAAGACTGAAACCAGGATATTACTTGGGGATAGTGATCAGTTGTTTCCACTGAGGACAGAATCCAGAGAAATCATCCTAAAATTGCTGCTGTGAAAAAAGCCTCTAACTGCAAGGGTGCTGAAACTTTGAAACAAATCCTTTCCAGTCCTACATGCTATGACTCCATAGCTTTCATCCATGGGAAGTTTATTCCCTAGTAATTTTAGCAATTTTAATTGGAAACCAGATGATTAATAGCCAGCTAACAGCAAAAGGCACATTCCTCTCTGCTAATTTAAAAAAAAAACAAAACCCCAAACAAAAACCCAACAACTTGCTTTCAAAGTAAGATTGTACAAATGGCACTAAGTGGATATACAATGTAGAAATGTAATCCTCTGTAAAAACAGGCTTTTGAATAAATTCTACTCAAATGCAAGTGTGGTAACACTTATAAACATCATTCTTCATAGGCATCACATTGTATGTTACAAATGTGACAGCCCTAAACGTCAGCTTGAGTTTCCCAAATAGAGTTGTCTTGTGTCATTAGGTGCACTAAGGTATCACTTTGTCTCCAGCTGCTGCTTCAGAAGGGTATGGGTTTCCTTCTGTCATTTCTGACAGCCACATGCACATCTCAGATCTTGCAGGACAACTAAAATAGCACTGGATGCCTATCTTAGACAACTGAATCTTACCCCAAAAAGTCTTCTTTTTTTTTTTCTTTTTCTTTTTTTTTTTTTAAGGAGGTCTTCTATAAAGTTTTGGTGCTTATTGCATAGAAAATCTAAATCTCCCACTCTTTAGTTAAAAATAAATTTTAAAAAAGGTAAGTTTCAAGCTAACTTAGATGTTATGAACTACCATGACAGTTGTGATCCCTTGGGAGAACTCACTTTTAAAAATCTGGTCAAAGTTTTACACAAGACCTAGAGACAAACTAGTTTCAGCGTCTAAGTATTCTACTTTCAGAAGGGTTTAAATACACCTATAGTCTGGAAAGCCTTGTTAATCTGTGGATTAAGGAAGGATCAATTTAGTGCCATGGAAAAAAAACTAACACATATTAAATACTGGAAATCCCTTGGTCCAACAAAAATTACCTTCATACAAGAACAGCATATGGTATCACACAAGTCAGCTACACAAAGAAAACTGAGGAAAACAGAGTTTTCTGTTTAAAAAAAAGTCTTCATAAGGTGACGAAGTTCTCATGAAAATCTCAAGGAACTACAAAGTTCCTGTTACTCTTATGTAGAGGGCACTGAAGTACTGCTAAGCCAAGTAACAGTAAGAAAGCATGAACACAGGGAGAAGAGACGTGTAAAGAAAATTGTGAGAGTGTTTTTAAATAAAGCAATGAAAAATTGTTGCACTGACAGGAACTTCAATATACTGAACGGTATCTGTGATCACAGTGCTAAATTCAAGTCTGTTCCTTACGCCAAGGATGTAATTGCTAGATGAATTCTGCAGAATTTACACATATGCGATTACTAGTCACTAAAATCAGCATTTAGCATGAGGCGATGAACTTCTGTGGAAAATAATTGCTTTTAAACTAAAAATTTCAATTACGTCAGGCAATGAGGGGAAGGCAAGTTTCAATGAAAAGCTCAAAAATATATAGGAGGCTACAATTTCTTTTTAAAATTTGAGTCATTCTTCTTACCAACTTACAACAGAATAATAAACAGTTGATAGCACATTGGTGATAAGTCCAAAAATACTTTTAAAGCAGGCTTGTGAATGAAATGAAAATTCAGGAGCGGCAGATGGGTTTAACTGCTGTTAAATGTGGAGTGGTTTCCAAGAACATGTTGTATGTAATAATAAATAGCCAGAGACATAAAGTTTCCCCAGTAGTTTAGATCCTGAGCATACAAGCTAACTGAGGGCTTTCAAGGTTTGGCTCCCTGCAACATCCTTACATTTAACCCTTGTCTACAGCAGCAAAAATGCTTGTCATTGACAACGTGTGTCAGCAACGGGTGCAATTAAAGCAGCGCTGAACACAGTTTCACAAGCAGGCAGGTTTAACATGGGCTTTCTGAAACAAGAATAGTTCTTGGCTGTGCTTGCAGGTTAATCACATTCAGCACCAGCATATTCATTGTCAGCGGTGGATAATTATGCTAGTGTACACAATGCCTCGGTTTGTGCATATGTTTTACATAATAACCACGTTATGAATTGTGTCCCTTTCTAATTCTTGATTTGGATGTGGGAACTGGGATGGCGTGCTGCATCTAGGATTTCTGCAGGATCTGACTGCTTCCATGTCTCCTGCCCTATTGGTTTGAAGCAAAAGTAAACTCCCAAAGGCCCAGGAAAACAGGCAGCAACTTTTCTGTTTGTACCTAAAACTGTTCTGGCTTCATCTCCTAATCCACAAAAAAATGGCTTTGTCAAGTGGCAGCTATGAGTAAGTTAAAACTTCTACACTTGTTACTGTGTATCATTATATTTGACTGACACAAATATTTGTGATATGGAATAAAACTGGAACTTACAAAGCTGTACAGTAATGCACGGAGGCACAGACAAAGAAGGGTTCGAAAGAATGAGTGCAACTGACGGAGAAAAGAGATCTACATTGGGATTTAAGCCCAGTAAAAATCATTGGGTTTATCTTCCGTTAAGCCAATTGCTTCTGTAAAAGCAAAGGGTTTGCAAGGAACTGTGGGAAAGAGCATCACTGCATCCAAAGGCGGCTCTGGAGTTCAGTGCAGACCTACACTTTGGTACATGTATCTGCCTGCCTAGATGCATCAAGGATGATTCTGGTTAGAGTATAATATCAGTATCTGCTTACTACTATCTTGGATGAGCTGGAGGGAAAGGGAGTAGTAGGGGAACAAGTGAAAGAAAAGAAAGGTGAGGAACCAAGTGAAAGAACTGTATCAGAAAAGACCAGAGATGTCACAACTTCATGTGGGTTACCAAGTATATGCTTGCTCTCTTGCTAACCTACTACTTTTCACTGCTACACTAGAAAACCATGTTTTCTAAACTGTCATCCCATAAAACACCTTTTTCCAATTAATGATCTCCATAAAAACAAATATTGATATAACTATTGCAAAAACACATCTCTCTAGTCCTAGTATTATACTCCATTCATGAAATGGATAAAATTAATTCAGTTTGCTGATGCTTATGTGGCATTCAGTGACTGCTTGGTGCCCAGGGGTCTTCTAAGAGATCTTTTTCATCCCTTATCTGGTACTTGCTGTGAGGCTTAGAAACAAGAGATTACTCTATTGTCTGGGAAACTCAGCCATTAAAGCAACAGTCCTCAAAGCATGCCTTTCATTCCCATCCCAAAAGTAATGGTTAAAAAGCACCAGCTGTATAAGCTAACATACTTTTGGTCAATCTAATAAGTAACCTTACCAGAGTATAAACAGTTTGAAGATTTCTAGAGCTGTTGCTTCTGTCCAATGTATCTCAACTGAAATATCCTTACTGTTGCTGTCAAACAGATGCAAGCCCACTTGTTTTGGTTGCTCCCTGTTCAAGCTGCTGCCTGTACTGGTTAGTTCAACCTGCTGCAAGACTGTAACACCGCTACTCCTGAAAATGGCCATATCACCAAAAAAAAGGGGGTTGGGTAACAGGCTCAAGCCTGGACCCTCACTATCCTCACTGTTAGATGTTCCTTGAAGCCCTGGCTGGGTCACTCCAGCTGCCTCCTTCCAGGCCAAAACTGCCCTAGAAGGGGCCAGACATAAGTAGTGTGGACATAAGCCAGACTGTGCAAACAGACCTTCTGTTCAGCAGTGCAGAGACAGCCACTTTCTACTATCAGAGGTGCACAATACCGTTACCTGAAGTATGAGTACCCAAAACTTCAAATCATATCAATTATTTTGCCATGTCTTTTTCTTTTCCTACTTACAAGTCTCCAATGACTTTAGGGGTGGTTTCTAGCAATGCAAATATACTTGTTTTCAGGTTTCTGTTAAATAGAATTATCAGTGATAACCACTTCACTGGAGCCATCCTGGAATTTGAAAGTTCTGAATATGGATCACAGTCTGACTGATTTTGTAATACTGGTTTTGAGGGGGTTTTTTTACATTATTTTCACCAGCCATGTAGACAGGGAATTATGGGGATAAGACATCACATGATTAAACCTATCCTTTATTGAAAAGTACTTAAACACATGCTCAGTAAACTGTGGTCTGTTCTCAGATATTACTCAGCCAGTTGTACTATCTACAGCAAAAATGGATTTGATATGCATGAGCTCCTCTTTCACAGGAGCATTTTCTGATAAAGTAAGGTTAGTCATCAAGCACAAATACATAGGTTTGTTGGATTTTTTCCCCGTGAAAATGTAAACAAATAAAGGCCTTTCTTTTTCCAGAGAGCCATTTTTTTCTAACAACCAACATGAGCCTCTTTTGCATAATGTAGACTTGCATATCCTGCAAGACTTCAGATCAGCAATACTAGGCTTCAGCTGAAGCCAGTTCGATATATTTTGCACCTTCTCTCATGGGTTGTTCACTCTAAATGACCTTCATTTTAATATATTTTTTCTGTAACGTTTTGGAGATGTCTTTCTAATGCCCAACTCCTATCTGCTCTAGGCATTCTTCCTAAAATTGGTAATAAGGGTTAAATACATGCCACTGCCAAATGTAGTCATTTTCCAGTGTCTTACCTTGAATCTGCTCTGGCAGCCTCTGTGCATGTCTCCTCTGAGACCAGACTGGTTATTAAATTCCAGTTATTAGGAAACAAATTTAGGCTCAGGACAATTTTTTCTACTAAACCTTTGTCTAATGCATGAGAGACTTTGTCTACAACCAGCAGCTCTCTTACAGGTTTATATTCAGTTCATGAATCACATATTTTAACATCAAAAAAAGTTCTTTATCTGTGGAAAAGTGGGGATTTCCCAAGGTGTTTTGGCAATTGGTTTGTGGTCAATATTAGCTTAGATTGATTTCCCAGGAATAGGGGCATGAGATATTTGCACCCACCATCTAAAGCCTTCTGCTGTATTACAGCAAACTGTTCAGTCTTCATCACCTGTAATGCCAAAGCTATTTCCAGGCTTCACAGAGTGGAATAAGAGGATTGGAAGAAACTTACTATTTAACTTATGAAGATCATAAATGAAATATGATCCTCTAATTCTCTCAGCTCCTGAAACTCTATAGTAAGATTAAAACATTACTGTCCCTGTGTTGCTCTCCCCTCCAAGAAACCATGTGTGTTGAGGATACAGGTGTCAACATGGCTCAATGTTATGATCTACCAGTACCCCCAAAAAGCAAACACAACATATAACAGAACTTAGTTCAGCTTTACCCAGCAGCCCACTTTCTTCCAGAGAGCTTCTGCTCATGGCTTTCTAACCTTTCTAGGTCCCACTCCTTCTGAGGATTTCACAGATATATTTCCCAGTGAAACATTTCCATTGTCCAGCACAACTCAAATGGCAATATAAGGATATTTCCAGGGATGGAAAAAGCATAATGTACTGTTTTTCTAAGGTATCTGCTGATGCCTCAATTGGAGACTGGTTGGTCTCCATCATCTCTTCTGCTGCCTCTGGAGACTATAACTATGCTTATCAGCTGAGATGAGGGTGTTTATACCATTTTAGTACCAGAGAGACCTGTCTGGCCTTCAGCTATCACTGGAGAAAGGCACGGGTTTCCTCCAGGTGTGGTGACATATCTATCATAGACATATTGGGGGATGTCTCAGATACCCTATGCCATTTAAAATGCTGCTAAATGTCAGTGTTTTGGCACGTTTATTACTCCTGGAGAATATTTTTCCAACCTCCACTCTGCTTCCTTTGTTTTTAGGAATGCAGCTTCCTGGTGAGGAAAAGGAGCTCCCATGTTTTCAGCTAGTAAAGGAAGTATGTTTTCCTTAGTACCATGACAAGATAAGTATCTTCCAATGTGCTGATCATCCATCCAGTTAGTTCAATACTTCTTTAATGTGGAGTCTCCAAAGTCAACTCTGCTCTTCAGAGACCTCTCTCCCTGTTCAGCTTTTGCACATTGATGTGGCTATGCTTCTTTAATGGCAATAGGTGCAGCACTTAACTCTTTTACTATCAATAGTAAATTTACTATCCAGTATTCAAGCCTGTACTTTTCCAACAATGAAAACAACTGTTTCTGGCAACATAATGCTGTGTGTGCCATGTCCAACTTCATAAATGTCCCATTTACTTCCAGTTCAATAGTGTATTTATCTCTTAATGAACTGCTGCTCATTGCTCCTATGAGGATTCATCCAAGCAAAACACATTGTTGGCTCTTGCCAAGTGATATAATCCATCCTCCTTCTCACATCTTTCCTTTTGTGACACCCAGTGGGTTGACTTCTGTTAACTAACTCTGCTTCTGGGACTCCACATGCTTTTTGCTGCAGTTAGAGTTGTGATGCTGTACACTTAGCTCCTTTCTTTTACAGTGTTGAGGTTCTCAATCAGGATATAATTGTCCACCCATTACCCTGAGTTTGGACTTGGTGCCCAACTTCTTACACCTTTCCTTTTGGGATTCTTACTGACATTCCTGAGTTTTGTTTACCTTCCCAATCACAAGACCTGTGTTGGGATGTGACTTGGGCACGCTCAAACCTTCCTCCACTATTTTCTGCTACAGGACAGCTAAGCAGGCTTGACATGCTCTTGGAAGAGCTCCAGCTGAATGACTGGGAGAAAACAAACACAGGGTGTATGTAATAATACAGAATATAGAGTCAGCACGTGTTCATGGCGTGCACCAAGGATCAGCCACGTGGGGTGTGTAGGAGACTACACGTACGTCTCAATGCACATATAACCAACATGATCTCTCATTGGAGACTCAACCTCCCAGCAATGCCCAATGGCTCTTTACACACAGAGTTTCCTCAACCTTTTGTATCTCTGATTAAAACCACTATTAATATTTCATGCTTCTGGGATAGAGAACATTCCTCACCTTTCTTTGCTTTAGGTTTTGGCTGAGGCAACAAAACCTATCAAACATATCAAGGATTTCAAGCCAGCGATTGTAAGAAAAGAAGCTGCCTTTTGCTGGCATTCACCGCTCACAAAACTAGAGTGGTCTTGCTTTCACTGTCCTCCACGTTCTTGGAGGATTTCAGCCCTGGTGAGGCTGGCTTTGAAGTGTTTCACTCTCTTCCTCTGTGTATTTTCTCTGTTCCTTTTAACTCCTTCTGTGAATCATGCTCAGCAATCCCTTAGTTCTGACAGCACTTGCAAGAGGTCTCCTTTAGATTATGCCTGGTTTCAGATAGCTGGGAATAACCAAAGAAATCTGATGTCACCTCCCATGACCTAGAGGTTGTGTCTTACTGACATGAACACAGAGGCACTTGCTGGTTATCTCAGAGAGGACTAATCTAAGAGAGGTCTATCGTGAGGCTTGTTTCCAGTATATCCTACCTGATTTTAAAGTTTAATTTCAAACCTGTTTTTCTAATAAAATGCAGCAAATGTTACGACAAACAAAAGTAATTAGGATGAAAGATATTTAGGGAGTTTAACTATGCTGTATTTTTGAGTGCCTTCAGGGGCATAAATACACATTTTAGCTTTTGTGCTATATCCAAATAAATAAAATATACCAATTCATAAATATGTTGGCAGGAAATCTTTATGCTGTTTAATTTTAGCTGGATGCTAAGTATTAGACATCAACCTTATGACTCACAGGAAAAAAATATGCAATTAAAGAACAGAAATAATTGCTCTACCTCAGTAGGTCCAGCTTTCCTATAGTCAAAGGAGAGTCACAGTTTAAAGACATTCCCAAATTTAACTGTTCTAACATTTAATCCCCCCAATGACAGCAGAATAGAATTTTTATGAAGTTTCTTTCTTAATATTTCTAAGTTGTCTTTAGATGAATTCTTAGTGATTTAATACTTATATCTGCTTTATATACACATGGCTCTTAAATACAGTGAACTCCTACTTCTTCTGTCTTTAGGTTTATATATTTGGGATTTCAGAAGCCTGCAAATCTTCGTATTATTCTATGAATCTACTCAGAATGTATTTATACAGATATTATGCTTATGTTATGTATATATAATGTTATCACTTTTGACTTTATACAACAACTTAGCAAGAATATGGTCATATTCAGTAGATGCAGGGATGTGTATTTATTTGTATAGGTAAAATGTTACACCCTCAGTTCTTCCTCTAAAGTATTAATCCTCTTTCTGAGCCACTTCCCTGAAGAATTATGTCACTGAAAATAGAGTTACAGGGCAACCACAGAAAAAAAAGGAGCCATAGTTTGGAAAAGTACTTTATATAATAGTTGTAAAGCTTACTACCACTAACATGCCATTCAATGAATCTCATGACAGTAATAAAAACGAATAGTACCCTTTAATGCCTTCACCATCTAGACACATTTCACAAAAGTATAATATGCAGGTTTTTTTCACAAAACTTTCCCTTATTCACTCTGCCTGCACAAAATAGCTCGAATTTCTTACAGCTGTCAGTCTCTCCCCACATCAGCACTAAACACCTCCCTCACTGATTATCAGTCCCCTTGCTCTGCTAAGACCTTCACTTATGAGGGTGATGGCTGATGTGTACATTTTGGAAAAACTGAATGTGGGCGAGATGGGGGATGGAGATGAAGAGATTAAGGGAGTGTCTCATGGGAATGCCTGCTGGAAACGCCATTCTTTCAGGTGATATGGGAGGACTGGAGGCAATTCTGCTACGTCACCAGACCACTGCATCCTCCATAATCCTGGATGGATAGGCAAATGATGCCTAACCCTTTTAAAAAATCTTTATGGGTGAAATTAGCTCTGCAGCATTAAGTGCTAGCATCAAAGTGCAATGTGTAATCAAATGTTTCATACTAGTGAGCTCACTGGAAAAAAATGGATGCCAATTTCATCTTTCTAGCTCTTGAGATTCATGACTGCAGGGTGTCTGTCACAATCGTAGCTAAACTGGAAAAATGATAGATGAGATTTATGACAAGATATGGATTGTTCAGGCATTATGTTTTAGCATGAATACTTATCAGACTGGACAGAAATTCAAAATCTCCTCTACATTGCAACACTTGGCTAGAGAAATAGCAAAAATAAATCACTTTTAAAGATGAGATTTCTGCTCTGATTAACATCTTCCTGATCAGCAAGTCCTAAATCACTGTGACCATGATAATGAATGATCCTATTTTACACAAACATACACACACATCCACTGCACATAGGAGACAGAGCTAAGGTTGCCATGGGAACTTTACCTCCAGATTTTTTGGTTTTGTATAATTAAAATAACAAAAGTCCGATGTATTAATAGTTTAGTTTTACCTTGTAATTAATTGTGTTCATGTTTTCTTTAGGCAGGAACTCAATTTATCTGATGGGTACAGCCCAATACTGTAACTTTATTCAACATTTCCAAAACTTGGTTTTCTAAGCAGGGAGTATTTTAAACTGAAGTTACTGTGCAGGAATGACTACAGCATAGTATAGAAATAGCTGTGTCAGTGTTAAACCAGGTGGTTCAGCTGCTGCTAAGGTAACCTCCATGGCAGCAACGGGCTTAGCACAAGCTGTGCGATTGAACCGTAGGCTGTGCCAGCTTATGGCACAGGCTGAGGCTGAGGGATGGGAAGAAGCAGAACGCTTCTGGGACCTGATTCCTTCCCTCCACCAGCAGTCATTGCCCCACACGCATTTAATCCGCCATGGGGAGCACCAGCAGTCCCCAGCCTTGCTCACCAGGATTGCCCTCTACTCACTCTTTCTTGGTTCTTCCCTTTTCTTCTCCTATGCTCTTTCAGGCCAAGTCCCAACTTTGCCTGGATGTTCAGAAAACTTGAGTTAGCTCTGAGTGTAGGAATACACTCAGGGTCCTCACTCTAAACTTAGGCTCTGGGGTTTCAGAAGAGGTGACCTACAAACCTCATTGATGTTAACAATTGAAAGTATGCAGCAAATAGCCTTCCTCGACAAGTCTTCCCTCTGGATGAGGGCTTTGGTGTCTTACAAAAGTTGCATGAAGATACCAGAAAAGAAGAATGGTCATCAGAGTCATGTGTCTTGTCAGTAAAAGGAAACCCAGTCTTTTGTGCTATCAATCTCTAGAGCAAGGCATACTATCAAAAAAAGCAGTGGCCTTTCCTCTACATTTGAACATGTTGCTTCCTCTAGAGACTTGGACCTTGCCATAGGTTGTACACAAAACAGAGGATACTCACACTGTGCAAGCATTATTGATCTAATTGCAGTAACAGTGCCACTACTGACCCCAAGAGCATTAGCTTCAGAGCCTGCAGTTGATATACATGTACAGATACTGCTGTCAGTGCTGCCGACATGGAAAATGTGTTTTCTGAAGAGCCAGCTGGTGTATTCAAGGCGAAAGGAACTGAGAAAAACCAAGTCTTTGACATTGCAATGAAATGAGACCCTACCATATAGGTCTGTATTGAGGAAGGAGTTTAGTTAAAATATTCAGTATAAGTCTCCTCCCTAAAGGAATAGCACTTAATACATGTTAAAATATAATTGTATAATTGGAACTCAAGTGTTTGGGTTATGTAAAAGGTGCTGTAGGCGTATCAGCTTAGACAGAGGTAATTAGATCTTGTATATTAACATTTTTCCCTTAAAGGGATAATCAGCAATATTTTTAGTAGTGGGGATACTTAAGCCTAGAAACTTTGGGAAGAAAAGGTGCTGTTTGGAAGTGCTCATTTAGCCCTGTGTTTGCTTTGTTCCTACCTCTGTCACTGACTGGACTGTAAGAATATTTTTGCAGTAGATTGCCTGCTTAATGCCACTCCAGCTGGGTGCCCACATAATGGCAACACTGCTACTGCTTTTGGTGAAATCAGCATAAAACTGAATCGCCTGCAAGCATCAATCATGGTGCTGAAAATAGGACTAGATAGTAGCATTAAATAATACAATACTTGGCATGTATATATAGTAACAGGTCATACACTGAAGCCACAAAAGAAGTCCGTGGCAGGGCCAGGAATAGAAGAAATCAGAGTTTTAACCTCTTCTTGAGGCAAGGGTTAACATTTTATACAGAAAAGAGTAAACAGCCACACATCGCTGCTTAGCTCAGTCAGTTTGAAGGATACAATAAAAACAAATATGATTTCACTCACAGTAAGCCAAATGACAATCAATGTCTCTACAGCTTTTAAGTATCCAGTTGAAGCCCTTGAAAAATCAAGTGGATGTATGGGAGGATAGGTTACTACTCCATCATAGGATGAAGATAGGAGAATGTCACTGCTTTCTTGCGTTTTCAAATACATTGCAAAGCTTTCTAGAGAAGAGGACCCGTTTATTTTGAAAACGGTACACTGCATCTCTAGAAAGTAGAACAGCAGAGCATAAATTAAAGCTGTTGTCAATTTTTTTTCCTCTTTTTAAGATAAAAGAAGAGATGTACAGTTCCTCAAGCCAGAAAAACAAAACAAAGACAAACAAAACACCCACGTACAAGGGCTACACTAGGTATCTTCTAATTTCATTGCTGTTATCCATGCTTGTCATTTCAAATACAAGAAAAACATCCCACAGAAGATATTCCAGGAGGAAAACCCCAATCTTAAGCTCCTCATTGAGAAGTTTGTACCAAACTTTGGAATCCAACAAAAATCTCAACTGAAATCAAGAGAATGTTAATCCAAACTAGAAATATTTCCCCAATTTCATATATCTTCCTCCATGCAATGCCCACCGAAGACATCCCTATCTCTACTGTATTCATACAAGGTTTTTGAGGAGTTTGAGAACAGTACAGATATCATGTTTCTAGGTAAGTCAAAGGCTCTCTTGGTAAGTGAAGGGAAAAAACCTACTTTTTGGCTTTGTTCCTAAAGTCTCAAAAGATCAGGACTTGTGGATTGAAAGAGGTGGGTAGCCTAAACAGAGCTCTCTCTTCAGTGTTCACCTGCACTGACATGAGAGGTGAGAAGGAGCACGGAATGGTCACCAAGGGACATAGGACAAGCTTTTCTGTCTTCCCTTAGTTTTGACCTGCACCATGTAAGTGACAAAGAGATGGACAGCCCTTTTCCAGAGGCATTCCCAGAACAAATACCAAGCAGCTCAATTGAATTTTGCCCTAAGGCTAGTAACTGGAAGTTCTCAATACACTTAATAAAGGATTTTTTAAAAGGCGGATATTCAGACCTAAAAACCCCAGCAACAGCTACAGAGCTCCTTAAAAAATCCAGAGCTCTTTCAGTTGTCATTTTTCAAGGTGCGTTTGTTCTAAAATGTGTTTTCTGTTGTGGGATTGCACCTGAAACTGATCTTTGCAGACAGCAGCCAAGCACAATGGTGCATTTGGGAGCAGGGAATAGCAGCAAGTCGACGTGTCTCTAAGCAGTCTGCACTCTTCTTAGGGGTCAAGCAGGAGCTCAGCAGCAAGCTGCTAAGTGGTTGTTTGCATCAACTCTGCAGGCAAGGCCAATAGGTTATCTGCAGCCAACGAAGCGATGAAAACAGCTGTAGTTGGTAGCAAACACAACCAGAAGGCCACCACCACCTGAACACTAGTTGTTTCCAACCACAGAGCTGCCAAGTCCTCAAGTGTCTCTGCTCATCTTTATGGCACTTAATGTTTAGTGATAACACATTGAAAAAAAAAAATAAAGTGTTTTGCTTTTCTTTTGAGATCTCACCTGCTAACCTGTACATATGATAGTTGCCTACAAGGTGTTTCTCTGTTGGGAATGGCACTGTAACTTTAAACCTCATTATATAGGCACGTGTTAAATGTAGAATTGTTTTGCTTGCACACCGTAGGCTCAAGAACATTATTATAAAGGGGAGAAATTCACTTCATTTTCAAAGCTTCACACACAGAAAATGTAATTTGCAGAATAACAGGTTCAAAAACTATTCAGTTCTTTCTGGTTTTCAGCACCCTTCTCTTTTGTCCTGCTACAGTTTCATTATTCTTTTATTCTTTGCAGTACACACTAGTCTTTTTGGATGAAAAGAAACGATTCCATATTAGTCACACCAGCAGTCGGTGAATGAAGATTATCAGAACTTTTATTCACATGCAGACAGTAACAATATAATAGCTGAGGAATGCCAAAGAAATGCAGTGTTTACTCTAATTTATCACTTTTGCATGCCTTGACCTGTACTCAAAAAAGTCATCTAATGCATGACTACATTAGTCCTCTTTGGTAAATTTTGTGCCAAAACTTGTTGGCCCTAAGTCCAGCTAAAATCTGGCAGATACCAATGGACTACATGTAGTGTTGTACTTTATACTCATTTGATGCTTTGTGGAGCTTTTGTCAAGCTAATCTAAGCATGATAGAAAAAGCAAGAGAAGCCAGTCTTCTAGGGCCTTGCATGCTTTAAAAAGGCAGCAATATTTTCAGACCAAATAACCAAATTTCTTTAGGTACCAACTCTGACTGAGGTCTGAGAAAATCTTGCACTTAAGCATCTCAATAAAAAGCCCTAACTCTAATTTCTGAAGCAAAACTACACCAAAGGTTAGGCGTCTTCTTAAGTGCCATGCCTTGGTCTTTACATCAGTCATTTATGTGGTTTGGCCAAATCTGGAATTACTAATATGGAGGTATTTCACTACAATATACTTTATCAGTCTTACCTTGGTCTTTGCGTCAGTTTGTCACCATTTAACTAGGGGAATAAATTATGTAGAAAATTCAAAGCAGAGTCTGCTCCCTTTCCCTTGGCTTATTTTAATTTTAGTTGCTCTTAATTCAAGGATTTAAAACCTTCTTAAGAAAGAAATGCTTTAAATACATTGGCAAGTTTTAACTTATTAAAGTTTTTGACAACAAATCATGTTATTATTTACTGCACCATTCAAAGTCCTGTTTGACTTCTCACTCTTGCATAAGAAATTTCAGGGACGTGTCAATGTGCATTTTCTATATAAGGCAAATAGACCTGTGTATCACAAACATTTTTGACACTTTCAAATGCAGCTTTAAAGCCTTAAACAGACATTCTACTTCTCCCACCCACCCACCATCTCATCCAAGGCCTACAGTCACCAAATTTTCAGAATTTAAGAGTGGGAGTCTTGCTAACGTACCAGGTAAGTGCAGAGTTTAGTGACCTGTTTGTGCGTGTGTACATATATGTGAGAGGGTATGGACACGTTTCCCTATTCCTGTCTGCCATTTACTCTAGAAATGCTCTGTTAACTTGATTCTCCTTCTTAACCACATCCACTGACCTGGGGTCTAACAGTGAATTTTAAGTGAGAGCCAGCAACAGCAAAGAAAGCACATATGCATATTTGAGAAGTAAAGACAAGTAGGAGATAAGGCATAAGGCTGAATATAGGAAGCCCTGGAGGAAGAGAAGTACCTCATGGTCAGATCCTCAGAAGGTGCTTAATTGCCATCAAAAGCCAAGGGGGCTGGTACCTAAGTATCTCGCGGATCTCGACTTCAGAGTCTCACAAACTCTACCTGAACTTTTTTTACTAGTAGAGAAACTGAAGCACAAAAAGGTGAAATCCTACCCCAGTAACAGCAGCCCATACCATCCCTACCAGCCCCTTGCATCACTCCCAGTTTTATCAAAAGGGGCAAAATCGACTCTCTCCTCATCTTCTGTTGGATCCATGGAAAAACAGGGACTAACGCTCACAACATTTACCCTCCTTTCCCTTGTTTTAAACACTGAAGCGTGCTTCCCAAATTTCCTTCTGTTTTAGCTGATATTTCACCTGGCACAGCTTAAAAACCAAACCATTTCTTCTGCAAAGTGAGGTGTACGGCTGCATGCTAATTCAGCTCTCCTTTCTCCTGCTTTCAGTGCAATGTGGATGAGGTGATTTATAGAGGCCCTTTCCAATCAACATTTCTGTGATTCTGTGATTACTTTGTATACATTCTTATAATGTGAGCTGACCTGTTCCTATCTAGGCTCCTTTCTTTTATGAACAAACTGAAGACAGTAGAAGAAAAATCATCAGACTACAGAACAACTAATTCTCATTTAATAACAGAAACTTTATTAACTTGTGGAGCCCTACACTGTCCCTCCTAGTAAATACAAATAGTCAAGAAATAGCTGGTGTTTGCGTGCAGAATGTGGATTAGTTTGAGAGCAGCTCCGTTTCTCTGGCTAAGCACA
Organism: Harpia harpyja; assembly: GCF_026419915.1. Taxonomy (NCBI): domain Eukaryota; kingdom Metazoa; phylum Chordata; class Aves; order Accipitriformes; family Accipitridae; genus Harpia; species Harpia harpyja. The sequence goes on along the minus strand of NC_068956.1, from coordinate 7,168,217 downwards.
CTGAACATTTTTATTCCAATTACATGGGAAAGTGGTAGTTGCTAACGCTCTGTGAAAAGGTGCTGCAATCCAGCACCAGCAAGAGATTTATACATCGGATCCATACAGATTAGGCAATTGTAGACAGCAAATTAAATCTCTGTTTTAGGAAGCCAGCTCCAGCACAAGATGCAATAGCCTGAGGTTCAACTCCCAGCTCTGTGAGGGAGACGATGCTCCTCTGTCCCTACAGCTGTACCTGACCTCAGGAAGCAAGCGTGAAGCTCAGCGGCCTTACGATAATAACACTTTTAATACAAAAGTTCCTTCTTCACAACCAGATCTTGCAATCTTCTGAAAGTTTGTATCACAAAGTCTCGCTTCCCTCTGTCTCTGCTAGCTCCCAACATCTTTACAGGCTGTGAACTTCAAGACGCTGGAAAGACATGCCCTTAATGCTGGGAAATTAAACAGCTGCATGCCTGGAACTCACATGGGGGTTGATGCATATAGTAAAGAGTGCAAAACACCAGGGCTTTAAGGGAGGAGGTGCAACAGGTTTGTCTGTAATACGTACATATACACAAAATTAGATCCGCAAGCGCATTTTCTAGGTCATCCTCTTCTCCTTCCTCTGCTCTCCCCCTCCTCCCCTGAGTTTTCTTAATTTTTCTAGTAAGGAATACATGTTTCAAAATGTATCACCAAACTTTGTCTTATGAAAACATACTGTCCGGGTCATTTTATATCCCAAACTACTGTGTATGGATTATTAGTCCTCAGTTAACTTGCCAGTGCAAAAACGTACTATGCTTTCTTATGCTGTCAAGTGTTTAGTACCTACCCAGGTAATTTATTATCTTACTTAAGCCTAGGACCAGAAATCCAAGTGCAAACACTAACACAGGCAAGGGAATGTAATGAGCAGGAAAAGTAAAAATTTTATTTATTTTATAGGTACAGTGCAAGACACTGTTACTAACAGTACTGAGAAGACCTTCAGTCACAGCTCTGCAGATTGTTGTGTCCTGGATTTGATGGGACTGTATAGCGCTTTGATTAAGTTATTGTAGACTGCAGAATCTGGGATTTAACGTATAGTTTAAGAGAGCCATATGGCCCTCTGAACTGGGCTGAATGTCCCTCCTTGTGATGAGCCTAACCAGAATTCCTGAGCAGACATGAAATTTGTGTGATGCAGTTACTGATTTGCCTCTTTGCAACAGGTTTATGTTCATCTGCTTGTCTGCTTCCTGCCTCATGTGTCATCATCCTATGACTATTTTTAAACAATCTTTGCAAAATAAAAACTCAAATAACCAGAGCTCTGGAAAGTGCTTCTCCCCTACAGCAACTTTATATAATAAATTAGATGATAGTAGCACTACTTGGATGGGTGGAGATAAGAGCCTGTCAGCACTTTCTTTTCAAACCCTCTTTTCCAGTGACTTGCAATTCAACCATAACAATTTGCTATGGGCAAAAACTGGGATGTGAAAGCTCAGACCTGGAGGAAGAACTTTAAAAAAAGATGAACAATAGTATTTCAAGTTATACCTGAAATAAATACTGTGGGGAGAGGCCTGGACAGCAAAAAGGGAGGAGGAAATGCTTTGATTTTCACTAATATAATTCCATTTTCACTTATATCTTCTCCTATCTTAGTCTCACCATGGTTTTTATATTGGCCCTTAAAACCAATGGCGCATTGTACTTACACTGTTCATTTCATTTCGGTGCTGCGTACATGCAATAATTATTAATTCTCAATACTCCTCTGAGGCAGGTATTACCAACTTGATTTTCTAGAAAGAGAAGCAAGGCACAATTTGCCCCAGGCCACAACAGGAACTCTATGTGAGAGCCAGGAATAGAAATAAGGAGTTAGAATCATAGAATCATAGAATCACAGAATGGTTTGGGTTGGAGGGGACCTTAAAGATCATCTAGTTCCAACCCCCCTGCCATGGGCAGGGACACCTTCCACTAGACCAGGTTGCTCAAAGCCCCATCCAACCTGGCCTTGAACACTGCCAGGGATGGGGCAGCCACAACTTCTCTGGGAAACCTGTTCTAGTTCACTGTCCTAAATCAAGGCCACAGACCCCTTTCTGGCAGCGACTGTTTTCTCAACATTTTATGGAAGTGATTATCCTGTTACGGAGCAATGTTTAATACAGATTGGGATATCCCTGGAATATATAAGTATTTCAAGGCATCTCACTGCCAGCTGACAAAACCTCTCAGAAATAGTGTAAGTGCCAGGACTAACATACTTTAACAACATACCTTAACAGGTGGTCATTATAAGCTATATACCAGTCTTACAAGGTGGTAGACAAGCATGCATTACTAATTTAAATGCCTTTATAGGTATGCAACCTTTTAATCCACTGAGTTAAAACTTCTCTCTTACTTGCAGGATCTGGAGTTAATAAAGTGTAAGTGGATATAGCTAAGCTTATGGGAAGTATTCGAGGGTGGAGTACCCCTATGTGCAGGACAGAGTCTCTTGCCTTTTGCTGAGTCCAAGGCAAGTTTCTTACAGATTTGGGCTTGGAGCTCTAACACAATATACCTGGGTATATTCCAGGTGGACTGTCACAGGCGGTGGCAGGTCCAGAAAAACCAAGCCTGACAGAGCTATTATAGTCTCTGCCCTATTTGTTAGATTTTTCAAGCTCCTACTCGTGGAATCATGACCGAGACCCTTATACTACATCTGCTATGCTAAATACATCTGTTTCTTAGCATGATCCTTGGTTCCTAGGCCAACTGGTTGAGAGGCTCGTGTCCACATTGCTACTGAAGTGGCATTTTTATTAAATGAAACTGAGGAGATGTGTTGCAGGCTTTCAAATATCATGTAAAGGCAAGGGGCAGAGGTAGGAGGTGTTTGAAGACATAGCCAAGAGGACTGACTGTAGGCTGCAAGTAATCTTCCCCGATGCAGTCTCATCCATGCTCCCTCTTGGAAGGAGTCCCTGGCGTGACAATCCTTCAAGCCATGACTATGAATTGTCTTGAAAGAGCTTGGGAGCACCCCAAAATACAGCAAAGGAACAAAACTAACAATTTTGCACTATGGAATATCAGGAGTTGAGTACTTAAGCATGCTCATTAGCCCTCTTTTACTTAGCAATATAGGTATATCCTGAAAATTTTGCAGCTGGCCCAAGGTCTGTAGTTACAGGTCTATTTCCATAGGGGATGAGCTCACATCTTGCAAAGAAAGGGACCTTGTGCGTGTCTACGTTGCCTTCTGCAGGCAGCTACGTGTTGACATGGGCTCTGTAGGGCACTTGCCATAGCTATAGAGCCTCCAGGTGATTCATTGCGTGGACTTCAGTGCTGACACCAGCTTACATCTTTCTGAAAATTCGTATTTGAAGTATTCCATCTTAATTACACCGAACAGCTGTGAGCAGCTCCTAAAGGAAATCTCCCCAAAATGATGTGTCAGGATTCTCAGAATCAAGGTTTCTGAAATGTCTGTTTGAGGGAAAATTGAAAAACAAAAATTTTCAGTTTCACTGAGAGTCAGACATTTTCCCAGAAAGCCTGCTTTTTGGCCACGTACAACTTGGTGTGGATGGTTTGAGCTAATGGGTGCTATTCCTCACCGAAGCTGGGTGAACAGGGCCATTTTTACCCTACAGATACGTAATGATACTCTCAACACACTCAATAGCCAAGTGACTCAAAAGAATAACCCAAACTGCCTTAAAACTTCATCAGATCATTCTGTGCCATCTCTTCTGGGATTATAGATCATTAACTTCTACAGGGAGTCACAGGAATCCCCATCGGTAATCTTTCTTCCCATTCAGGTTTCCGTTGCATTCAGCACAACCCCCAGCTAGGGTCTCTTGAAAAATCCTGTCCCTAATGATTATTTATATCATATCAAATGCTTAAAGCTGAAGGAAATATAATCAGAAAAGTGAAAGTAATAAATATCTATATTTTAATAATGAGAATATTTCTGACAGCTACACTGGAAATATAAAAGCTACTTTTCAAAGATCAGGAGAACTGTTCAGTGACAGCTTTCAGTTTTATTGCTATTATCACTTAAATATATTTATATAACACTTCTTTATCACCATTCTCTTCTATGACATCTTTTACAGTTAAGATGAATGTCTATATATAGCCTTCTCTTAGTCAATAATTAGTTTGTAAAATCAAGCAGCTCATGTAACTGTGCATCAAGTCATTCCAGTATTTATATATTTCTATTTGAAGGTACCTCATTTTATGTAATTATTACGTATAATTTAAAGCAAAAACGTATTTGAAAAATTGAGTGTTTGAGCAAACTCCGAACTTCCCCTTCAAAATATTCAGTAACCCTTAGCTATGTGCATCCTGCCCTACTTTTTCCATAGGTACACTTTATTGTCATATTTCTAATATAGTGCTTGTGAACCATGACAACCAACTCTGCTTTATTACTAGCTTAAAAAAGAAACCCATTTCCCACCATGGCTATATGTTCAAAGGTACAGTACAGAGGGTATTCATAGCGTCCTTTAGATTCAGGTGAATTTTAAGTAGAGTGATGAAAATCAGACTCCATTGCTGTGCTACCAGTAAATGTTCTCGTTGTGATGACAGAAGCATGCACAGCAAGCATCATGGGCTGTCCAGTTCAGTGTCCAGCCCCTGACAGCAGCTAGAAGCAGAAATTCTGGCAAAATGTGGAAAAAGCCAATATAGAGATCAAATGATGTAAGGATTGAAGATCCCACCTACAACAGAAGTTTCTTTCAGCATATACACTTTTCAAAAAACCAAAACTTTATTAAAAACCCCACTTTTAGTGTTGTTTTCTTAATTTAAACTATCTGCACATTTGTTATGGAGTGGTTTCTCAGGGAATCTCCTACCAGCCACCCATCTTCTTCACAGCGTACAGGGAGCTCGTGGGCAGGACAGTGGCAAAAAACGAGACGCGGTATTCTCACACAAGGAGAAATATTTTTAACATCTGATCTCGATGCTTTTAGAAAAATGCCTGGTCATCGCCCACCCAGACGTTGGCCAGTGCCAGTGAGTGACAGCTAGTGAGTGATCTCACTCCAGATAAGACTGAAATGGTAATGCTTGTTTGCATTCCCTAACCAGTGACTTAACTCCTACGAGATGGAGGGGATGGGCCCATCGTTTCAGAGGTTTCATGATCTAACAATTTTTTTTCCATCTTCAATCTAGCCAGACCTCACTGGTGTTGCTTTCTCTTCTGCTTGCCTCCTCAGGACCCTTGCCCAGGCCACTGCCTTCTCATCCTACCCCCAAGCTGCTGTCTCTTCATCGTTCTTCCTTGTGCCTTTCCTCCACTTGCCCCACCTAGATCTTCCTGCTGCTGCCTCCTACCTCTCCTTAGGCTTCTGCCATCCTTCTGCCTCCTGTAACTTTGATTTCTGCACCACCCACACTGAGTTCAAGTCAAGAAACTCAGGATCACTTACTAAGCTGCAGTCTACTCTCTGATACCTGAGTACTCCAGTGCAATGCTCCTCAACGGCTGGGAACAAGAAGTTCTGAAGAGTAGGATCCACTTTATAAACTTTTCAGTACTGGGAGGAGTTCCTGGCAGGGTCCCACAGCCTTACAACTTGCTACTTTGGCCTCAGAAAAGTTCAGTCTGGTGGCCTTTGAGTCCGATGTATAGTTCGTCTTTTCCCACACACACTGATGATGGGTGGGAACTGCTGGGGAGGGCTTGTACTTGTTCTTAAGCCAAGAGCGTTAAAGTGTAGGGGGTTAGGCAATGCCTAACAGAAAAAAAAAGATACGGTCAGCTGAATTTGCTTGGGCTTACACCCCATGTCTAGCTTGCATAGAAGCTATGCCGGAGAAGAAAACTCTCCCTGCCTTGAGCACTGTACATCAGTGCACAAATCCTCTGTGACACAACTGATCATACTCAGAGCCTCTTGCCAGTGGCAATCCTGCACCTCTTCTGCAGCTCCTTCTATTGCTGAGCATTTTTATTTTAACACCACGGTGGCCTAACAAGAATAATATGTGGAAGTAGGTTTCTCAGTGCCACTGTCAAATGTTATGCATAGCAAGTGGCAGTAATGTTCCAGCTGACTTACTCTGCTGATTGTCTATGAATAGACAGTAAACTCTTTCAGAGAGTTCTGGAACCCTATACAATATATCAGTCTCTATAGATGGGTCACAGAAGTCAGAATGACCATGAATAAATTGTATTTTTACATCTGTCCAGTTCTGGCCCCCCAAAAAACAGAACTGAAATATTTCAGTGGAGTCAGAGTTTATGTCCACATCAGCAAGCAGCAGGAAGGGATCCACAGAATAAAGAGCTGGTAAGAAGGACTCAACCACAACATTACACATACATTTTGTGTTTTACTTTGAAATAGTGCTAATCTGTTTTTATAAACTGAATACCCGTAAGATTTTGCAGAGTACTTGGTGTATTCCTGGAGTACATCTTTCTGCTTAGTTTCATCAAAAAGGCATCCCTTTTGCACACTCCAAGCCTACCCTGTAATGCAAAACAAGGCAGGACACATGGGTAGGGCTGAGAGATTAATTTCATAAACTCATTTATAATTTAAATGAATATTCTATCTAGTTGCCTCCAGAAACCACCTCAGACTGTCCCATGAAATGTAAAATCCCACTTGAGTTCACAGAGATGCATCAGGAAGCTAAAGCATGCAAGTCTTTGAGCACGGTCTACTGTGTATCATACCTACTTGGAGAAGTATTTTCATGTCATATCAAACTACTGTTTCTTACAATAACAAGTTATAGACTATGACAATATAGAGACTATTTTCAATTAAGAACCAAGTGACATACCAGAGTTTGTCAGAAAACTAATAATGCCAGTACAGTAGTTTTCTAGTACTTTGATCATGATAAAAATAATAAATATGAATGTCAAGACATTCAGTAATACCCCCTACTATTTGTTTTAATAATAAAACCTTCTGTATTGCAACAGTTTTGCAAAACATAGAACTTTTGGCAGCTGAAGAAACAAGTGGTTTTACTTTCATGCTCACCTTGCATAGTGGAATAGGTCACTATTTGGCTATTTCAGCTAGAACAGAGAAATAGTAGGAAAAAACCCACCAAAATCAGCTATTGTGCCGGAGGACTGGTTGTGATAAATGTGCTAGGAGGAAAGAAAGGAGACAGGGAAGAGAGGGAGGTATATCTTAGCCCTTTTAGAAACCCCAAACTTTTAAATTGTGCTAGGACAGATATAAAAATAAACCTAATCAAAAGGAAAGTAGGATTTATCAAAATATCTGGTCAAGGTCAACAAACAGGGAAGTGACTCATCTTCCAATGGAATCTCCTCAATATCTATTTTCAATATAGAGAGGTAAAGGAGATAAGACACCAAAACACCTCCATGTGAGTGTCAGAATTGTGGTTGAAATGTAATTTAAGAAACATCTCAGTCGATCTGAAATCCCTTCCTGGCACTCCTAATAAAAGCAAAATGAACAGGATATTAAGAGTCGGGAGATAACTCTTCTGCAATACCAAACGAACTATTACAGGGCCCAATTCAGCAAAGTGAGTAAGCACATACTGACGTTGAAGCATGCATTTAAGTCTCATCATCTTCACTGAGAATCTGATATATGCCCTGGCAGTCCTCTCGATGGAGATCTGGGAACGCAGGTCTATCTTACACACACGCCGTCCTTTAATCCACAGACACAAATCTGTCCAGTAGCTGTGGAGCAACTCTAGCACTCAGGGGATATACAATCATGTCCCAGCCCTGCAAGGTTATGAACAAGACAATTCTGCAAAACACCTCCTGGCACCTGAGAGCCTTATTTTAAAACCTGCTTATCCCCTCTCTGCTTCGGCTCTGTACCGCTGTGATGGAAACACTGGTACTTCCCTACCAGAAATGGGAGAAGTGTTTAAATATGTTAAAGTAGGCTGCAATAGTGGCACTTCAGGTAGACACTACCCTGTCTTTCAAATTAAACTGTCCTGAATTATTTGCAATATCAAGGTCAAGGATCATAAAACCGGACATTATTGAAAGTAAAGGTCCAGGACAAGGTCAACTATCAGAGCCCAGGAAATCAAGCTGAAAAGGAAAGCTTCCCGCAGGCGCAGTTAAGACTCCTCCACTGCCTTCTTTGCAACATATGGTGTAGTAAGACATGCACACCCTCTTCCTGCCCCCCCAAATTAACTCCCTGGCACCACCTGCTAGGAGTGAGCAGACTGTAAAATTATTGCATTGGGAACAGATAAAAATGGGTGTGATGGTTCTGATGTGATGCATTTCTCTCACTCAATTCTGTGCCCATAGGAAAAGATGGCTGTATTTGGCACAAAATTAAAAGTAAAAGCTGTAAATCAAGAGTAGGAGCAATATTGCATTCCTGTAACTTGCACTGTCCTTTTGAAAGGAGCTAGTTAATAAACTGACCTGGTTATTTTAACACTTGGAGATATTTTCCTGAACTTTGAATTCCTTTGTTGTCTATTCCACTATCTATATTTTTAAAATCTCCTTCTATTCTGAGGACCTATTTTTCTTCACACAGAATATAAAGTGTCATTCCAGTATACTACTCTGCTTCCTGAGTTCAGGAATCACATGATTGTAGAAGTCATAATATTGTGAGCATGCTTAGATCCTTGATTTCATGTCATGTAACTAAAAGATTTCCTAAAAAGAAACATCCTTACTTCTTGTTCAAAATTATTTGCTTGTTAACAACGGTTCCGCACCCATAAACCTAGAAATACAACCCTACGTGTCCAAAGCAAAAAGTATTGTATTTAGATATGGGCTGCAGAACAAATGGAAATGAGAAAAAGGTATTTGAAGTGAGGTGATACACTGGTATGTATACAGAATCTCTCATGTATGCTTGATGGTGGTATCAAAAGGTACTAATCTGACATGTGTTGAACCAACCCAAGATAACTCAGTTCGTTCGTGCTTCTTCTCATCTTTCTGAAAATTATCACTATCCCACACATCCACTTTTCATTTGAGAAGTAGTTCATACACCACCACAAGAAGATAAAACATTGACTGTGACTAACTTAATGAGCCTGAAGCGCTAAAGAAAGAGGAGGAAAAAAAAGTTTGAAATTTATGATTTTTATTCTCTTGCTTCTTCCTAACAAGATCTGAAAATCATGAAAGAACTTAAGTGCATCAAAGAATATCCTTTGAAAATCATGTTTACAGGCAGGAATACAAATTGGATACTAGTCCCTAGGCCACTGGCCTACCTTTGTAGAAGGGTGTCTTGCATTTAATTTCCCCTGCCTAACAATTCACCTTTATTAATAAGAATTTAACACTTGAAAGCAAGACAGTTTAAGTTTTTAAAGTTAAAATAAAAAAGAAATATGAATTGTTCTTATGAAAAAAGATGCAAATTGAAAAAGCTTTTAAACTGTTAAACTATTGATGCTATTTATATCACTAGTAGCATCATGACACAGCAATTAAATTATAACCCTTTCGCTAATAGAACATATTTTTGCCTATTAAAAATGGAAGTGAAGAAACAAGAAACTTTAGTTCACGAAAGTCTCCAGTAACCAGAGATGTAGGCAGGCCATAGTTCGAGGAAAATGAGAAGGTAGACAAATAATTTGTAAATGGTTGACTGTAACCTAGTTTGAGTTTATTATACGAACCAGTAGATGATCTGTTATTAACCTCTAGCTGAACTACGTTTAGGGAGCATTGGGTCATCTATAACCTATTTCATAAAGTTACTTCATTTTATTTAGGCTAGTCTGTCACATAGGAACTCAGAAAATTATACTGTGTTCCCTAGTTTGTGGACTGTACAACTAAAATGTTATTTTTGTAGCTTAGCCATTTTTGAGGATTAAAAAAGTTACACAGGTGATTTAAAAATAATTACTATCACTACCATTTTTTATAAATTGCTCATTTCCTACTCTATTTGAACAGAGAGGAACAGTTCTAATATCATTCAGTATTTAAGAATAGCAAGGAAAAGGAATGGGACAAAATATGTACCCTCCTCCCCCGTAAAATCTTCATAATTGATCCAGTGATCCAAGAACCAAACTTGTTTACTCAAAGATAATTAGTTTCAAAAACATGCCATCACTTTTGAATTATTTCAGTAAAACAACAAACAACACTGGTTATACTCTAATGTCAAGTCACGATGTATGTGGGGAAAAACATAGTCCAATCCAGCACCTTTGTTAAAAAAATTGGGGTGGGATTGCATTACACATCCAGAAAAGAAACTTCTCTGACTAACTGCGCCACCTTTTGATTTAAATTTAAAAGAGAAATTAAATGATTGTCCAGTCCCTGGAAGAAAACATTTATTTAAAGATATTCCTGTAGACTTAAAAATGGGTTCAGGAGCTTACTTTATTTATTTCTTACAGAGAAGTGCAGGGCTGTATACTTTAGTATTGCTCTTATGGTTAAAAGCCATGTCAGCAATATAAATGGAAAAAACACATTCAGTCTTGCTGGTTTGTGTTTTTGTAATAACAGTATACACATCAAAATCAATAAAGCTGGGCAAATGGCAGAGTAGTGGTTTAGTAATCTTAGCACTGTTAGCTAAGTATACAATCAACTCTAAACCAAATGCTTCATAATCCGTTAGATTCTCCTATGTAAATCTATACTCGTACAACCCTGGGAAATAAAAAAGCTTTACTTCTGATTTTTTTCCTAACATTTAAAACATACCGGCTGTAAGCCCTAATTTATAGCCAACGTATCGTAATTTGCACCGAAATCTCTAGTCAGACATTAAATTAAATAGCACAGATATTCAAAGGAGTTACAGCATGCATTTAAATACATTAACCACATCCTACCTTGCATCCAAACATCAACGATAAAGTGTTGTTGGTGCATGCAACTTTGCAGTGGCAAATCATTGGTGTAAAGCAGTCAGGATTTTTAACAATAGGGCACATTCCTTTAGTGCTGCAGTAGTGGCAGCCTACTGAAGGCTAAAAACAAGTAGCTAATACAGCACATGGAGTGGCAACATATGCTGCTCAACAGCTAGCTTTTCTCTTGCTGGTCAGAAGCAGCCTGCTTGAATCTCTACCTGTGTCCCATTCAGCCATCCCCTTCTTTGTTGATGAATCAACGATGCAGCATTGATCACGAATCTCAGGATTTCCCTTCCTCTGGGAAATTAGTTTTTACATCGGGGAAAAAAAAAAAAAAAAAAAGAAAAAGAAAAGAGAGAAATGGAAATGAGGGGGACTAGCAGGTGTGGCAGTATTAGCATGTAAAAGGATGTAAACGCCTACTCATAACAATCACATAAGATTGTCATGCTAGCTGAAGTGGGCTGAAATTATTCCATCGGAAGAAAAATACTGCAGCTCCTGATTTGGTAAAAAGCCAGTGAGTTGCTGCAATACATAGTCATTGTGGGGAGAGAAGAGAAAAAAAAATTACTTATCTAAGAAGCCAGAATCCTCAGCCTTTATCAATATGCATTCCAGTAAGGATTCCCTTCCCAGCGCCTCCCCGAGAAAAAGAATCAAATCAGTCGCAACTCCGGAGAAGCGATGACCTTTGCTTTCCCCAAAAAGATGAATCTCAGCATGAAACAAACTGTACTCAAAGCTGAAAATCCCAGATGCTGGGAGTTTGCAATCAGAGAAATACAAGTAACATTTATCCAATCCTGGCTTGCCACATGGGAGCTTTCTCCAGGCACAAATTTACAAATAGACAGGTTGAAGGATTGCAGGAGACACTGAATAAAGATATGAAGTTACACAGAAAATGCACCGGCATGAAGCTTAAAATGCAACCCTCTTTAAAGTCTGCTTTTGAGGCGATGTAACTAATGAGTCCAGCTAGTGCTGTTATCCTATAACCTGCAAACGACTTGCTGTATTCCAGAAATGCAATAATTAAAGAAGTTTGGGAGCATAACGCTGGTTTGGATTCAGTTACAGCTGTCGCTGTTCCTTCAGTTAAAGCAACACCAGCTGAAAATGCATAATAAAGCATTTGGATGAGCAAACCGCTAGCTGTGCTTTTTAAGAGGATTATTTATATCAAAAGTTGGATGAATATATCCTCCAGTTTTAGGTTCGGTCATGGCAGATACATAAATATAAAATGAAAAGGCTACGATGTAGAACGTAAAGCGATGCCTTCAACGATTTCACAGCTGATAGCAAGGTAAACCCAGCAGTTGTTTCACAGTGACTTGACCCTGCTTTTTTGCAACTCTCTAAGCTCTGCCCATCAAATTAGAAACTCTTTCTAAAGAAATGAGAGCAGCTTGTCTCCCTGGCAATCGCGAGTGAGTTCTTAAGGCACAACTGAAACAATTTTCTGTAATAAACCCGAACCAAAAATTTGTTATACAACAGAATGGAGAAAATGGCAAATGGAGGTCTCTGTGTGCAGCCAGGTCAAGGAGTATAGAGAGTGAACGGTACAGAATTTTTAAAAAGATCTGCCTGAGGCTGCAGACCCTAATGTGGGAGACCTCCTCTATTAAGATTTTGTATTTATATATAAATGTATGTAAGTTTGGGTAGTGCATGGATGTATCCATCTAAATGTTAAGTAGAATTTCTTCGGTATAACTTACCTTCACTTTGTAAAGTTCAAAACCATAAAAGTACCATTCTCTTAAACAGCTTTGATCCTATTGTTTCTTTTGCACCATACGTTAACTTTATTTTTTGTCCAATTTTTGTGTGTAGCTAAATTTCAACTTGGTATAATATTTTCTGATTATTGTTTCTCACTCCATATTTTTGAACTCAGAGCTCACAAGAGCCCAAGCTCAGTAAAATGACAGTAGTTTCTAGATTGAAGTGACAGATAGAACTGCTCCACAGTTAGTTACAACCCAGTTCCATTTCTGAAGATTTATTTCTTGCAAATAACAGGCTCTTACAACCCAGTGTCCTCAATTCACTCAGCTCCTACATTTTTCCTAACAGCCTGGACATGAAAGTTCCACATCATGGGAGTTCACTACGCAGATGTCAATCAATCAGCTATCAATAATCTAAGTCTGTCTGACCCGTTAGTCCAAAGTGACATCGCAGCAGCACTTCTTTCTGACTTGCTGTGCTAGTTATCATCTGAAACAGTGACTGAGCCTGTTTAGAAACATACTATGGTAACAAACAGCAGCTGTAACATTGCTGAATCTTTGATCTGTTTATTCCTAGCTTGCCTGTCTCGTTATTAAGCTATATATTATACAGATTTTCTTTCAAGTACTGTCTCTCGCATAACCAGCACTGGTGTAAATATAGAAAAGTGTAGTTTCCATGACAATACATTCCATAGTTACAGCCAGCAGCCACTATCATTAAAACATGAATCACAGTGCTACCTTAAGGTGTGAGCACACTACATCACTGGCCTTAGAAGCATTAATTTGGCATGGGGGTGGCATGAAAATATTTTTAGGAGACACTACTACAAAATGCCAGAAAACTGTGCTATTTAACTGGTTTAGCAGCTCTAATATCCACCCATCTTAGACATTTAAGTGATCAGTAACACTCTCAATCTGTCCTAATCATTAGCATTTCTAATATCTGAACACATCACATCTGCACTTTTCAATGTTTTAAACACAATGTCCTGATTTAAAACTGGACTTATAATGACACAAATGTGATTTCCGATTAATATTCACAGGGCCTAATTAAAATCACCTGCATTTCTTTCCAAATTCAGATTTCAAAGAAGGGAAGGAAAAATCAGCCAGTTAGCCTCTTGGATCTTTTGGATCTGACTGCATTCAGCTGGCTCGAGCTCTCAAAAGGGAGGACATATCTGTTCATTAAAATGCCCATTTCTTCCCCAGTCCCTGACACTATTGCAGATTTTCAACCAGAATGGGTTTCACCTGTGATTTCATTTCAGTGTTAAGATGTATTGAACACCAATCACCTGAGTATTGCGCAAGGCATGAAATACATCCCTTCACACTTAAACTAATTGTTGCTTTCAAGTGAAAAACAGTTACCTGACGCATAGTCATTTGGGAATAGATCAGAAAAGGAAGATTCATTCCAATGACAGATTGGAATAATAACTCATATCGCAATTGGCCAAGACATTTATTTCAATTAAGTGACAACCACGTATAGAAAACTGCTATAAGAAAACACTTGCTCAGAGATTCCCCTCTATCTTTTTTTTTTTTTAACAATAGCACTCATCACAGACACAGAAGTAAATTACTAATTGCCAGGAAAGGCATTTAAGTCACAGTCATACTGCAGGAGCAAGGGTTCTTGGAAAATCTATGTCCACATTTTCGTTCTGTCTGATGAGGTAAGCTGAGGAACATACACTGTGGGTGTTACCGTATGAAAAAGACTCCAAAGATCTGCTGAGTTTTGTGAGCCCTCCACCTTTCTTCGGACTTGAACGCACTGATCCAGCCCGCTTGCTCACAACCGCTGTGCTGTTACAACGAAGTGCACCTCTTCTGCTATTAGCAAAAAGGGAGACTCCCAGCAAATTGCAGTGTATTGTCAGAAGCTTCGAGTAAAATGACCCCGCCAGCGAATAAAAGTCACCTGCTACTGTCTGAGCTTAGTCTTTGCAAAAGTTACTCGCTCCCTCACCTGCTGGATTTGGGAGGAACAAGAACTGTTCCTCCACTTATCGTTTCCATTTGGTCTGTTTAGCTGGTAAAATTTCTCCTGCTCTACCAGTCTCTCTGGCAGTTGCCTTCACCCAACCTTTCCAGGTTCTCCGACCATGTCTGCCTTTCACAGTGCACCGTTATGTGGAAATTGATGAATTAACTTGGAACAACTAAGTTGCATTTCTGGAAGTATTGTGGTCATGTTTGCATGATAGTTCCTCACCTGATGTATATATACCTCCTCCTGCTTTGGAGCTAGTTCAAATAGCAATACTTAGCCTTGTACCTGACAAATCATATGAGAATCAAGGTGGCCAATATGGAAAAAATAAAAGTAAACACCTGGAAAGTCACAAAGAATTTTTAGATATTCACCCTTGACTATATTAGGATATTTAACTGTTGGTTTTTTTAAAAATTCTCTGCTGTTTCTGTTGAGGAAATTGCTTAAGTTTTGGTACTATAGTATAGATTTGTGTATTTCCCCTTCCCTATTTTCACTACACAACTTTTTGTTCCATTGCTATACCATTAAAAATTCCTCTAAGCCCCTACCACATCCATTAGATACCAGAAGATGATCAAGGTGATCTACAGACCCTTGGCCAAGCTATATGCATTGTTAACTTTCTTCTTATCTTTTGTTAGAATTCAAAATCACCTTCTCAGTTGCTCTTCTCTGAACTCCCTGTGAGCTAATCAAGCCTCCTAAAAACTAAACCTGTCGCTGACAGTGATTAAAGAGAAGTTGTCTTCTCGAAGAATCATATTAGATGAAAGAAAAAGGGAAAAGGCTTGTTGCACCACAGGCAGCATGTACAGAAGGAACCAGAGAATATAAATATAAAACAAACTTGAAAGATCCCCATCAAAATAGAAATGACTGCACACAACTGTTCCTTAAGAATCAAACAGTCTCAAACCTCTAGTCTAAACCAAAGTTTTCACAGCTGTCCTGCCATTTGGAGGGACTCTACTTAGGGCATTTCAGGGACCTCAGCTATGTCTACACTTTACGTGAGCTGGTCATTTTGGGGAATAGAATGGCGACGACAAGCCTTTATTTTGCTGATATTTGTCTGTTGGTGAGTATCAGAAGCCTGGGCAAACTAAGCCTGAAAATCCATCTGCCTTTGGAACAATTATCATAGAATCATAGAATAGTTTGCATTGGAAGGAACCTTTAAAGATCATCTAGTCCAACACCCCTGCAATGAGCAGAGACATCTTCAACCAGATCAGGTTGCTCAGAGCCCCGTCCAACCTGGCCTCGAATGTTTCCAGGGATGGGGCATCGACCACCTCTCTGGGCAACCTGTTCCTGTGTTTCACCACCCTCATCGTAAAAAATTTCTTCGTTATATCTAGTCTAAATCTCACCGCTTTTAATTTAATACCATTAACCATTGTCCTATTGCAACAGGCCCTGCTAAAAAGTTTGTCCCCATCTTCCTTATAAGCCCCCTTTAGGTACTGGAAGGCTGCTATAAGATCTCCCCAGAGCCTTCTCTTCTCCAGGCTGAACAACCCCAACTCTCTCAGCCTGTCTTCATAGGAGAGGTGCTCCAGCCCTCTGATCATCTTCATGGCCCTGCTCTGGACCAGCTCATGCAGGTTCATGTCCTTCTTAATTTGGGAGGCCCAGAGCTGGATGCAGAACTGCAGGTGGGGTCTCACCAGAGTGGAGTAGAGGGGCAGAATCCCCTCCCTTGACCTGCTGGCCACGCTTCTTGTGATGAAGCCCAGGATATAGTTGGCCTTCTGGGCTGTGAGCGCACATCATTGAAGCCCACCCAGGAAAGACCCTACAGTCACCAAATATCAGTTCAAGAGCAGCTAAAATCAATGGAGGAGCTGCTATTTTGTGATCTCTCCACACCTCATGCAAGCTATGTTTGACCCTGCACTAAGGGGTAACATGAGACTGAATTTTCACCCCTGCTTTTAGAAATGGGGATAAGGTGACATTTTTTTGTGTCCAAAGGCTCAAGGACTAGACTAGATCTGGGCCAGTCCTGCCATAAGAAGGAGATGAATAGGGCCACTGGGATGGCGGTGGGACAGAGAGCCCCCAGGGACATCTACGTAGAGACAGGTTTTCTGCTTCTGCGAGATGCCGTTGCGACTGCTGGGACCCACCGCTTCCACTGTCACTAACAGCAGCTGCTGCACCTCACGCGGTGGCTTGTGGCAGCTGGCTCGGCTTTCTCAAACCTCTGGATATAGACAGGGATGAGTTGCCAGTTGGCTCCTGCCAACAGCAGACCCTGCTGGTGGAGAGCTGCTTTGCTTCACCTAGAGCTGACAAGGGCACGGACAACTCGTGGAGATAGAAAGTTCTCCTCGAGCACCTTGAGATCACTGCATGGAGGCAGATTGATAGGCAGAGGACAGCTTGGATGCTCTGAAAAACACCCATGCGTCGAGAGTTCAGATGCGGTAGACAGCTTAGAAAGCATTACATGAGTCAATCTCTCCACCTGAAGATGGAGATAATGCCTTCTAATTAAATGCCCATATCTCTAAGTACACAGTCATATAAACAGTGATTTTTAAGTTAATGGGAATACTCTTACAAAAAGTACTCATGTTCATAAGTGTTTACATATTTTAAAGTGACACATTGCCAGCACAGTTTTACATTTTTAAGCAGTGGAAAACTGTCTGCATTATTTCTGAAAATAATTTTGATCTGTTAAATCATTTACAAAGTCACCAACTGCATATAATTTTTTAAAGTAACTTCTTTAGCCAGGTATAAATTTAAAAGAAAAATGAGAGAGGGGAGAAAAATTACTCGAATTAAATATCAGCTTGAAGGAAAAAAACAAGCATATTACTGCCAGTCCTCAATAGCTACAGAACAGCTCTGCTTTTCTGAAGACTCCTATTTATATCTTGTGTTAGAATTTTTAAGATTTTCTGTGACAAACAGAAATAAAGGCCTGGTCCTGCCAACACAGAGTGAAAACATGCACACAGCACATTCAGAATATACATGCCCCACTTTAATGTCATTATGTAGACCTACTGAAGTCTTCCAGTGATTATAGTGTAATACACATGCACCTAAATGAGCTTGAAATGATCAGTTTAGCCACCACACACTAGAGCTCACCAAGGACTAAGAGCTTCAGTATTTACCCAGACTTCTGGGGCAGAAGAGGGTTTAGCTTACACTGAATTTTATGTTACTACACTGTTGCTAGCACTAAACTAGCTAGCTCAGTTATGTCGATATGCACGGAAGTTACTGCACCACACACATATTTACTATATGCATTAAACAGAGGCGTAAGCTTGGCCACAGTCCTACACGTGGTCACCAGCTCTGCACACACGTCCTTCCTGCTGTGTGCAAGTGGGACTCCCCTAGTAGGAAGCACAATAATTGGAAGTAATTTTCCAGCCTCCCCTTGAATCCATGTACACTTCGACTTCCATAACATTCTTTGGTGAGAAGTTCCTCAGGCCTTCCACTTCTGTGACAATCTCTCTTTTTGTGTTTATTATGAATCTTGCTCCTGATATCTTTATCAGCTGTCTCAAGATGTTGCAATAGAAGAAACAAGGAACAGTCAACTCCTGTTCATCCTCTCCATGTCACTCATGATTTTATAAACCAGTGCTGTATCCTCTCTAATCGGTCTCTTTTCCATAATGAAAAGTTGTAGCCTAATACATCTCAGTCGTTATTATAACAACAGCTTTCATATATTTGAAGATGGTCATTGTTTAGCCTAACTTGTTCTACTTAATTCTTTTGAACTTCACCATAGCTTGTACACTATAAAATCCTTAATGTCCTTGGTCTTTTCCTCTAAAACCTCTCCATCCCTCCCAAAGTGTGCATCCAAACCATGACATTGCCCAGCAGAATAATTCCTTCCATCTCTCGCTTACACTAATTCTCTAAATATAGCCCAAGTTTTTTACATTAGCTTTGCAATAGCCTCACATTTTTCACTGAGACTCACTCTGGGATTCATTTCTACCCAACCCCGTCCTTCTCTGCTGCCTGTCTAATCAATACAGATTTGGTATTCGTGCAATTGGATATCCCTTCCTACCTGCAACACTTCACATTTGTATTTCATGCTATTGCTTTCAGGCCATTTATTTATGTTGAACTTTACATGTGCCATTCCTCTGACAAATTCCAGGGTGCTAAGGATATGGACTTCAATAAAAAGCACTTGGAAGTAATTCTTCCTGGGATTTAGACTAGCTGGAGCACAGAGTGTTACATCCCCAAAAGGAGTTTCACAGGGGAAGTCCACTTTCAAGAAATGTGTCTCTGGTTACTGAGAAGATACTTACACTGCTTAGACCTCATTGCCTTTGGGTGATATGGAATTCGAATTTGGTAATCATTAATGGCCCATATAGGTGGGAAATCAATGGGGACTATACCCGACTGAAGGAAAATAAGGAGTCTATCTCTTTTAAGAGTGATGTGTGAAATGTTATGATCTAAATAAAAGTTAAGACACAGAAGAAATCGCAAAATCAAAACCAAATCTAAAAACAAGTAAAAAATCATTATTATTACCTTGACCATTTCCTAAAAGTGTTTCATAAGAGGCTGGCATTAATTTTCAAATGTCGTTCCCATGATCTGCTTTTATTGGAAAGCCAGTGTCTATACTACTGTCTCTAGTACTGAGAAGTTCACACTGCTGCTGGCAGCTCCAGAGAGGAACCACCGGAAACCAGCCTTCATTTCTTGTGTCATATGGTACTACTATTTAGAGACGAATGATAAGCCTAAAGGAAAAGTACTTGATGAAAGCAGAAGTAAAAATAAAACCGATGATGTATCACAATTCACGAGAAGGTCGGGCTTTTTGGCACTTTGGAGAAATGAATTTTTCACAACATTACTAGCTTTTTGCAAGAAAGTCTGATATCTTGATTGCAAAATGTCATTAAACAAAGCTATAATTTCAGGCAGACAATAATAAATAAATAAAGAAATGGACTGAACCTAAAACTAAATCCTATTTTGTAAAGTCTTATGTTACTTGCTCCATATTATTATGGTTAACACTTACTATGGGTTAGGGTACAGGCACGCTGGCTGGGTGATAATCAGACACACATTTCATGTCAGAGATGAACCCAGGCTGTCACCATGTCTGCTAGAAGCAGGAGAACACCTTTGGTTTCCTTTGTAAGGATTTTCTTTTGCTCAGAAATTCTCACTGATATATGAAGAGGGAAGTCCTGATTAACCAGATGTTTGGGGTTTAGGGTTTTTTTTTACAATTTTTCTATATATAAATGTATCCATTTTTCCCAGTTCCCATTAAAAGTGAGTGTTCTCCAGCCATTCTCAGCAGTCAGGAATATTGTCACTGATTTTCCTCAGATTTTCTTAACAGGAAATTCTGTGTTCATTTCTAGCAAATGCCGCTATTCTCACAGCTTTTAGCATTTAATGTCTTTTCAGCTATGAAATTCTCATTCCATAAAAAACCCAAACCAAACAAACCAAGAAAAACCCAAACCCTAAACTTCATTCACTCCAATGTCAACTGAAAGCAAATAAGAGATGTGACTGTGGTCACAGCTAAATTCTACAACAAGTTTTCCAAGAAAACTCCAACAAAACTATAGCAGAAACAGCCATATGACAACATCTGCTTAGGCTCTCTGTTTGCTGCCTTTTCTAACCCCAGTGTGCTCAGGACGGGCCATGGACGTTGGTCCTGGACACAGTAGGCGCACAGGAACCCCTTACGTGACTTTGACAGTGTAATTTAGGGAACAGAGATTGCAGATCCCTCTGTTAAATGCATCCATCCCACATCTGGGAAACAACCATTGTCAACAAGGGAAAACCACCAATGCCCACCTTTTTCTTTTTGTAGAGGGGGCTGCCCTTGACTCCAAACCACACAGAGATGCCAACCAGCTGAGCCACTAGTAATGGCAAGGGGCCATTGAAGAAAAATGCCTCTGAAAGACATTTTCTCTTCTCCTCTCAACTGTTCCGGTGCGTCTTGCTCTGTAGCCTGATCAGTTTTTCCCAATGGGAAAAGAAAAGGTTACCCAGTGAAAGCTGGGAGGGTGTTGCTCTTGTGTTTTTAATATTGTGGCACAGACAACGGATTCTTTCTGTCTCCATGGGCTGACGCCCATCGTCGTCGCTTTAAAAGTGAGACTGCAAAGCCTTGCGGGTCACAGAAAACAGAGGGAGGAGAAGAGAGTTTAATCCTGGGTTGCCTGGGGATTCTATCAATCTTCTCATTCATGGGAGCTTCTAGACTGGGCACTCTCTTGGCACAGGCTTTCCCTCGATGCTCGCAGTCCTCGCTCGACCCTCCGCTGCAGCTGCGGACTGTGTTCAGGGAGAAGCATGGGGCTGATTACAACGGCCCTATTCCTCTCCTTCCCAGTAAACATTGACCGCTGGCCCTTTACAGCACCATTCTCCTTCTAAAACACCTTTACAAGTTGGGGCAGGGATTTTCCACCCTGCTGTCCCTGCACAAGCGTTCTCTGTCCCCGGGGTTGTGGGAGTACCAGCACGGTCTGTTACTGTTGGCCACGGTGAAACAATCCTGTAAATCGAAGTCATCAAGGAAAAGCATGTTGCCTCCAGCTCTGTGTCAGTCAGGAACATCTCCTACCTCCGATGCTCCACCACGTGGGGCGGCGGGGGAAAGACCTCCGTAAAATGAAAGTTATACAGAGGGAACGTCTCCTCCAAAGTATCCATGGGAATAAGATGATGAAATAAAGCTAAACTTTGGAGAGTTATTGGAGTGCCAAGTGCCCAGTTTGCAGTCTTCTAAAGATGACATTTTTAATGCCTCAAAGAAGAGGAGCTTAGTGGAAAATCAATGCGTTTCTAAGGGAAAAGAGCCAATGCAGCTTAAACTGCTCCCGGTGGCGGCAGGCCTACGAGAGCCTGCAGAACCCTTCTGAGCTAATCCCTCTGCTCTCTCCGGTGACCGAAGACCACCTCCTCACCACGGGGTGAAAAGTCTGCTGCCGGGCCCCAGCGTGGCCTCAGGACCGCCACGCCGCAGGCAGCTCCCATGTCATTCAGGAGTGCCTCCGCGGAGGTGATGCTAACGCAAAGGAACGTGCACAAGATCAGCCTTGGGTGTGGGAACAGGAGTCTCCCTGTCCTCCTGGTAACTAAATTAATGCTAGTCAGCCAGGAAAAAAGTGTTAGAGAGCAGAGGCCCAGGGCTGCTTGACTCTTGCCTGGCTGAGAGCTATTGTGAGTCAGCTAGAGACACGGACGGAGAGGACCATAATTCTCAGGATGGCAGCATCCTTGGTGCTACCCCGTCCAGGTGTGGGAATGAGCAGCTTTGTGGTGGTGGTAGCTTACCTGGGGAGAGCTGCCCTCCTGCTTCTGCTCAGTCTGCAGTGCAGCTGACTTGTCTGGAGCAAGCTTCCAGGAAAAACAAAAAAAGCAGGCTGGGCAAAGTCTGCTTACAGGCTGTGCTGCAGCAGGAGCATCCATCTTAGATCCAGTGGAGGAGGAGAGCTTGGACAAGCTCCCTTTTTAAAGCAACAGTGCTCCTACTGAGCATGGCGAGGAAGGGTAGTGCTACGCCACGACAGCGATTGTGCCGGATACGTGCAGAGCACTTTATAGGCATTAGCTAATTGATCTTTGCAAAACCCTTTTGAGCTAGGCAATTAAACATCATCCGTCCATTTCTACAGGTGCAGAAACTGAGCTGGGCTAACGTAACCTTGTGCAGAAGTAGCCCACGATTTTAGGGTGCCTGAGCCAAAAGGCTTTTGGTCTGATTTTGTAGGTGCAGAACATCTGTAGGTCCGACTGACTTTGACAGCGCAGAGCATCTGTAACTCCACTTATAACTTAGAGGGCACAACTGGTTTTGAAAGCCAACCCCAGGGCTATTTCAAGTTGGAAATCCCCCAAAGGAGGCACCCCAAATCACTAAGCCTTTAGGATAATGCTGGCTTTTTTGTCTAAATATGTCTAAGGATAAAAGTCTACAGTTAGGTTTAATTAGATTTTGTCTCTCTGCTTCCTCTTTATGCATCTAGACAGGCCCCTTCCCCGTGGCCTCCCCATGGATTCCTGTGGACCTGTTGGCAGACAGTTGGGGTTTGAAAAGGAAAATAAAACTTTTCTTGTCCAGGGACCACTTAGTCTGCATAGACTGAAGGACTACAAGGTGGGACACCATGGCTGGATCCACCACCACACTACAAAAACTGCCATCGGGGAAATAGGACAGTAGTCCTGAGAGTGGCATTTCTGCTTTCATGGCCACTCCAACTCTGCATTGGCCTTACAAAGTGGAGAAAATAGGCAACACAGGTAGGAAACAGGGACACGGGACACATGTGGGGGACACTGCATGGCTGGGAGCTGACATTAACAGAGTGGTGTGTGAGGTTTGTTTAGTTTACTCTTTATTACACTGAGGGCATATTTTTGTTATATGGCAGACCCTTAATAAACACAACGCTTTCACCTCTAAGTATGCTTGACCAAATAGCTATAAAAGAGACCTCAGAGGCTGCCTCTCTCACGACTTGCTAATGCTGTAGCTGTAGTCTATCAAGGCCCAGATTTTTAAAGTCAGGTAGATGTAGTCCGGTACCTCGTGGGATTTTCACTTGTAGGCTGAACAAGTTTGGAATTAAAATTAAAAAACAGGGCAAGTAAGAACACCCACTAGTGCCTACTTGTGATTGTAGGTACATAAATAGCTTTAAAAAATCTCAGGTTTCTCTCATGTAGGGCTCCAAACTGGAGAATTCATTTCCCTTACAGCTATAAGACAACAGCTGAAGCTCCTGTTGTCCTTCAAACTATGCTTCAAGGTACATCCACGTATTCATGCAGCCTTTTTCTCCTCCAAACCTTCCAGATGTGAGAGAGCTACAAGCTGAGTATTCTCCAAAGGGACAGGCCTGAAGTAATTCAAAGTCCTTCGTTAGGCACTCTGTCAATGCTGTAAACATCGCTATTTAATTGATGTACTGTTTTTATTATACGTGCCCTAAGGGAGTGTGCTGCCCAGAGCCTCTTGTAAATTGAATAAATAAACAAATAAATAAGCAAACATCGTTGCCTCAACCAGCTCACTGTGTGACAGAAAAGTCTGTGGGGTTTAACGTGGTTTCTACACAACAATCTTGCTGGCTGGAATGGCTTGTTTGATCTTCATTAACCCTGGCAGGCTCTTCCAGCTCCTTCCTCCACCTCAGCAAAGACAGAGAATGCCACTCTTCCTTTCTGGATTTCTAAGGTCACTTTGTTTATTAAATATGTCATTTTAAAAGCTTCCTATAAAGTGAAAACTGCTTCCTTCCTTCATCTGGAAAATGGGTGAAGAATTTTGTCATTTGCTGTTAAAAGCGATGAAGTTGTATCCTTCTTCTCCCATTCCTTCCCTTTCCTCCCTTGTCCATCTACCCCACTTCACTACTCTGCAAAGCCATGATTTCTCGTTTGCTTCTTACTTGCATATTGTCATGCCCAAAATACTTCTCAAATGTGTCTTTTAACAAAACCTTAGAAAATATAGCTGTACCAGTCAGAGTCAGGACTACACTGCAGACAAAACTGTGTCAATTGGGGAGATAAGCTAGCTAAGCCCAAGTACAGAAAACAACACAGACGTGGGAACCGTCACTCAGCGAGGGCTGACCACCCAAACCCTTGCACTGCTGCTTGAGTGGGTTTTGCAGCCTACGCTCACCTCTGGGCTGCCTCAGCGAAAGCACTGTCAGTGCCCTGGCTGGGTGGCTTTTACACGTCTACAAGAACTGCAGCCACATACTGACTGCAGTCAGATCTTCATGCTCATGAATGTTATGCATGTGAGCAATTTTACAGCTGTGAGTCATCATCTTGCCTACATTCATATGTTCCTTTCCACTCTGGAAGGAAAGCGCTTTCATTCACGAGAAGGAAAAATAGGTTTCAAGCAGTATCATGACACAATCACATCCTTTTATAGTGTTCAGCTCCTTGTTATGAAATTTGATTCCTCTGAGGCATGACTATAGCTTAGTGTGGAAAAGCGACTTCGGATGGAAAAGAGGTTGTGCCAGCTATGCCTCCATGAATGCCCAAATCATTTTGCCTAACTGTAGGCTTTACTCACAGAGCTGCTTAAAATTTGTAGGACAGTTTTCCTAGATTGCCTTCACACTTGAGTGCAGTAGATAAGTATCTTCAGATAAGATCTTTAGCATAGAGCTTAAGGAGGCTGAAGAAATGAAGATGAACTGAACTAGATAGAGCTTGAACAGAGTCCACTTGTGTGCCCTGGTGTCCCAGAGCCCCGCACCCTTTCCACCTTAACCATATTGCAAAACTGTTTTGGGGCAGTGGAGTTTCTGTGAGTGAAACAAAAAGAAAAGAATGTAACCTATTTCTCCCAAATACATGAGGCCTCTGCTGCCCTTGGGATAGATATTGGCCGAACCAAATTCAGATAAATTCGAACTCAGGAAAAGTGTCAGAGAAGGGGTGTTAGGGGACATTTGCAGAATCCTTGAATCTGGACATATTCCTAAAATTCTTTCACAATAGGAAAATCAGATGGGATGTCTACTTCTCTCCCATGAGAAACTGGTAATGTTTGACCTTAACATATGATTAGCTGTCAAATGACTTTCAAGGAGACTTTCCTAGGATAATCTACTTAGCCTTTAGCACTCATTTATCACTTCATGGTGGAGATTAGGGTCGATTCTAAAGAACAGCATTACTTAAAGTCTTGACTACATTTTTCTTCAGTTAAGTAAATTATTCCTTTATGGGAATATTGAGAGAATTTTATTTCCTCTTTTCTTCTTTCTAATGTATTGTTATGGAATAAGTGACTATGAAAGTCATTTAATGAATGATTGTAAATGAAACACTCTACAATTCAGAAAGGTTTCACCAAAAGAACTGATGGACTTGTGGTCACCCAGAAGGTTCTTAAGATATTTGTGAATTGTAAGCATGATGGTTGCTACATTGCTGCTACCAGGTATTGACCTAGACACCGGTTCTAGGAAGACATTGAAGAATCCAGATTACATTTTCAATAATTAAATTAAGGTGACACTTGGTCTCTGGACAATGGAAAAAGGTTGTGGTTAAGTTATGATTCCTAGGCATACTCTAGACTCTTCCAAAAAAAATAGGTCCAACTGCATCCACCTCAGGCTAAGAAATGCAGCAGACCTCATACTGAAACTGTTCAGGGCTCTTCCCCTACAACTCAGACAGGCCACATCCACGCTACACAGCACTTGATCTTGGGTTTTTCATAACACTGGAGATCTGTGTTGCATTCCTGTGACATGTGTGGCTGAGGATACAAAACATTCTGGGACTGTGCTGGAAGACTGTGTAGTTTCCAGGCTGCGCACTTTCTTCTGTAGCACTTCTAGGGTGGTGTCCCATCAGGGACCTGCCCCAGCATGCTTGGGTGGCTTCAAAAGCCAGTCCAAGAGTGAATTAACATTTATGCAATACGTACAGCCAGAGGACCAGGAATGAGCTGGAAAGATAAAGATGTGCACTGTGAGACTAAAAGTGGATTTTTATCAAAATGGGTCCTTGTACTAAGCAGGAATCGTATTCAGCTCCTAGGGAGCCAGCTGAGATGTGGCACCCAGCATCTCCAGATTTGGAGAACAGTGCTTCTCACTAATCCTTTGCTCAAAAGGACATGGCGCTAGTCTTGCTCTGGAACATTCAAACACCAAACACCACCTTCGGCACCGTTGCTGACCACTCGCCTGTCATTTGCCAAAGAGTACTCTGTTGTGACTGCTTTAACATTTTAAGTCTGCAAACAATCAATGTTCAGATCGATTGCCAAATTACCTTAATTTAACAATTGATTTTGCCTCAAATGAATTGTGGTAACAGTCCCTATATTTACTCTTAATCTACGACAAACTCCTCTTTTACTGGAAATGAAGCTAAATTGCATTACCTCATATTTACCTCAGGAAAAGAGCACAGGCACAGTCAATCACATGCTCAACAGACATGTGACATCATGTTAATCTGTGGTAACCTGACCATGAGTTCAAATACTTACATATACGTGGATGAATGTGAAGGACTGGGGTCTTTAGCTTTTGTTATTATTACTTTTACTTCTTTTTCAACATTATCGTTTTAAAGATCTTTGTCCTCTAATAAATATCTCTTTCAGATTATTTCTGCCACTCCCTAACATATGAATTTTCCTACGTTTCTCAAAGTTGAATGTCTGACTACATCCAGCCTATGTTTCTAGTCTCAGTCACATTATTTCTGTCTGTTATTTAGTGATTGCTATGAAAGTGTTTTGTACTACACAGTATCAGAGATGACAATACCTCCCCAAAGGCCTAGTAATTGAAGATAGACCGATGAAAATTGTTATGAAAATTGTTCTGGACAGGTGAATATATATATATATTTATATATATTTTTATATATTTTATACATATATAAAAAACAAAAATCAAATAACTCATCTGCAGATATTATTGAAAATTACAGTGTTTAAAGAACAGATTAATTCATCTGTGAATATATATACCAGCTTGTTTTACTCTGCATGGTTAACAGAAATTATGGACTTTGTTCTTTTAATATGAAACCACTTTTCTGAATAAGATAAACTGCCAGCCACAACCAATCTTTTACTAAGGATACATAACAGTGGTGTCTGTTTTAGACTATTGCATTTTCAACCATAGGAAGGAGCCAAAGTTACATAAATTTCCTGGAGGAGTACTTAGACGGCTGTTTACCTGGAAATTATGCTTGTTTCTGGTGTCAGTGTGACATACAAGTTATTTTACAGTTGTGGCAGAGAATTAATAAAGAAATCATTGAAATATTAGTACAAAATTTATATACTTGCATATGTACCTCACAAGAAGATGCTTTTATATTCTTTGAAGAATATTGCTAGTGATAAAACCAATATATTGCTCCAGTTTTACTCCCCTCACTGCATCTTTGTGTGTAACAAGAGATTTAAACAATTTAGCACATGAGAATAAATGTCAACAAAAAGCATGTATGCAGCCCCTCGGAGTTTAAGGATGCTCATGCGGTCAAATCCTCCATCAACGTACCAGGGACAACCATAGCTGTTCTTGGCTTTAAGGCGAATTACCTGTGTTAATATTCCACTTATCAATGCCAGGTTGAAATTAAGTACTGTCTACCTTTAAAGGGTGCTATTCTCTAAATTGGAGTAGTCAGGCTGAGCCAGGCACATTCTGGAAAGCAGACAAGAGTCAGAAGGTGGGAAACTGCCTTACAACCAAGGGCAGAATCACAAACCCACATCTGAGCCTCCCTCTAACATCCACATGGGATTTCTGGCTATTAGTAAAAGTGACTTTCCTAGGATGAACTGATTACCCCTAAGATTCCCCACTACTTCATGCTCCATATTTGGGTAACAGTCTGGGAGGTCTTTATGCCTGTAAACCTAAGCTGCCTTTAAATTAAGAGAACTATTTGCAGGGCTTCTGTAACTGCAGGTGACGTTGCAGCCACGTGAATGTAGGTTGACGTCCTGAGGCTTTGTCAACTGTTCTCTCCTGCCACCTGCACCCTTCCCTCCGTGTCCAAGGCAGTCTGCTCTTCCCTCCCCGCTGGCACATCCCGTCTCTGCCAGAATATCATGAAGCTTGTGTCACATCTTGGCACCAGAACATAAAGAGAAGAAGCTAAACAGGATTCAGTAACTGTGGGAGAATTATATCTACTACTGTGGTTGCTGATCCATTATGAATATCACAGCCAGAAATGCCCATCTGGAGTCTCCTACCAACTGCTCTTGGGCAGACTTTGCTGCAGTGATATCAACCAGTTGAAACTTGACCCTACGGAGGAGTTTAAGCAGAAGTGGAAACTCTACCCCTAATCTGTTCCTCTTATTTGAGACATCAGGGTGCACGTGGGTCATATTTTAAAGTATTTCTTTGCAATTATGTGGGTTAGAAACATCCTACAACCAAAGGAGGGTTAATTTTAACTTCCACTACTCTGTTCTAAAGAAAGATAAACTGAAAAATATCTCAAGACAAAGAAGCACAGTTCTTATGAACTGACTGTTCCTGATATTAGATGTTTCTGTAGAGGTTTCTTACAGCTATCTTGTACAATGGAATATATTGCCATTTTTCAGTGCAGACACATTTCTCACACCATGAGAAAAACTGACAGTTCTAAAAATGTTTCTTTTTTTACAGGAAGGAAGACGGAAGAGCGGGGTGTTTTTACTAGGAGCAAGGAATGTTCTATGCCATGCATTATTTAATGTGAAGAAATTTAGATCACAGGATCACAGGATAATTCATGTTGGAAGGGACCTCAGGCGGTCTCTGGTCCAAACTCCCACTCAAAGCAGGATCAGCTACGAAGTCAGATGAGGTTACTCAGGGTTAGTCAGTTTATTCAGCTAAGTCTTGAAAAATCCAAAGGATGGAGACTGCACAGCCTTTCTGGGAAAACTGGCCCACTGCTTGGCTGTTCCAGTGGTGAAAGTTTCTCCTTACATCCATTCTGAACCTCTCTCATTTCAATATATGCAAGTTACCTCTCGTCCTTCCACCATGTGCCACTGTGAAAAGCCTGGGTCCATCTCCTTGAGGACCAGCTTGTAACCGTTCAGGTCTGCGGTTAGGTCCCCCTTGAAGCCATTCCTTGAAAGGCTGAACAAGCCTGGGTCTTTCAGTCTCTCCTCAAAGGGAAAGTGTTCCAGCTCTGACTGTCTTGGTGGACATCTGGTAAACTTGCTTGAATTTATCAACACCTTCCTCGTGCTGGAAGGAGCACGGGGTCTAACAAGCTTTGAGAAGAGGGAGATAATCACTTCCCTGGATAGCCTGGCTCTACTCCTGTTCATATGTTTTGAACTTCATTGGGTTTCTGTTGGCCTCGTCCTCCAGATCGTCCAGGACTCTGTGGATGGCAGCCCTGTCCTTGAATACGGCAACTTCTCCCCCCACTGTGGTGTCTGCTGACTTGACAAGCATGTGCTCCTCATCTCCAGGTCATTGATAAAGATCAATTGATAAAGAGACAGGTCCCAGGATAGACTGCTGTGGTACTCCACTTGTCACCAGTCTCGAGGTAGAGAGTGACTATTAACTACTGCCCTCTAAGTCTGATCATTCAACCAGTTTGTTACTCATCTAGTTGTCCAGCCATCCAAACAATAACATCCCAACCTGGATACAAGAGGAGTCATGTCAAAACTCCTGCTAGAGTCAAAGTAAATGATGTCCATAGGTACCCCTCATTCACACGCCTACTCATTTTATCATAGATTCATGGCAATCATCACCATGTCTGATGTAAAAAACAATCCTATGGACACCATTGCATTTTAACAATAGTTTTGATGACCTAGAAGAAGCTGGATTAAGAAGAGAATGGAATCCAGGATGAATATGTAGAGATCAGAAAGATCATAGAAAGCAGCCATGGTCTCCTTAAACAAACTTTCCTACAGTTATTGCACCATAAAGCCTTCCCAGGGAGAGAAAGGATGAAATGAGAAGAGGAAAAATGAGAAAACCAACTGATTGGGGCACGATGCAGGTACAAGTGAGAAAAGCAAAATGGTGCAAGCACCACAGAAGCAAAAATATGTTGGTAGGGAACCAGAGGGGTAACCTGAGCAGAGCACCTGCGACACCACTCTGCTCTTTGGAGGTACCCAACGAGCCAGTGGACATCAGTCCCTGGTGTTCTGCCCACAGGTGAGAGGATGAGGGAAAGAAAACAGGGCTCACCCTCCATAGAGTCTCCACCATCAAGTTCCCTCTTCCAGCCAATGTGTATGCCCAAGGCTGGGGGAAGTTGGTGAGGATGTCCGATGTGTGCTTGGGGCCCTGATGAGGAGAGACTTCACATCCAGAGACAAGATATGGGGCAAAGGAGGCATCGGTCCATAATGGCCCAGTGCTCAGTAGGGCTATTAAACTTTTTAAAACTATAAAACTAAATCCTACAACTTTTAAAAATCAGATTTGTTAAGATCTTAAATTTAATATATTTTTCTTTTTAAAGATTAAAGCATTAAAATTCAGACTGATGAAAACTTATGCTAAGTCTAGACTTACTAAAATTACTACAACCAATTAAAGAAATAACGAGGTATATTGCACCAGTGATTCATCTCTAGATTTTAAGTAGTTAAGTGCTACCTTTTTCCGTAATGACATAGCTGAAACTGAGAAATTGCTGCTTTTTATGACAGTTCAAACTTCATAAATATGTCATATTACCCTGTGCTGTAGTTTTTACTAAAGACTGAATGCAAATATTTACGTTTTCCAAAGGCCAGTACTTTCTGCTTTTGTTGTGTAAATAAGAACTTGCCTTCATTTCTTTTAGTTTCTATTTATTATCAGATGCAGCGGGAATATTTTTCTCCTGTGAATTAATCCATTGACATCTGAGAAAATGATTCAGAAATGAATTAGCACACATGCTGTTCTCCTTTTCCAATTTATAAGTAATAGCCAGATAGGAGAATATAAGATAACTAAAATTTAAAGTACACATGGCCAGTTTTTTAAAGTACCTAAAAATGTGAGACTTTGAAAAGTATCTACCAAGACTAGGCTCCAAATTCTGATTTAGTTCAGATACATTTGTGTTATTGATAATGAAGTGCCTGGCTGCTTACTGGTTTTGAAAATCCTGCTGATTACCTATTTGCTCTGTTAGACACCAACACATCAGATTTTCAATCCACCACCTCTCTAATTAACTTGGCAACTAGTTAAATCCAAATGCAATGTAAAGATCCAAAAATTAAGACAGGGAAAATATCTTATAAATGATATAATTTATTCAATGAATGTGTAGGTATCACACACACTTCTCAGTGCATCCTTCTCACTAGGAAGTAAGGAGAATCAAGTTTTGTGTAAGAACCCTATCTATCTGCACATCACCACATTTAAGTTGTCGGACCAGTCATTGAGAAAGATTCCTTAGGACATAAAATGCAAACAAAATAAAAAATCACAGATTAACTGAAGATTTCCTGCTGATGGTTTAATTAATGATTATAACCAGTGATTTAATTCACTTTGATTTAAATCTATCTATGTTGCCTTGGGTTCCCTATTTATCTATGTCACATTTATAAAATGGGTAATATTAGGATGAATTTCTTCCATTAGCCAGTGTGCCTCATTAGGAAGACTGACGCCTCTTACAGCTAAAGTGGATTTTGCTCTTCTCCACGCTCCTTCGCTGATCCTTCCTGCAATAGTCAGCCAGAAACACAAGGGTTTTTGTGATGTGGACATTTGTCCACTAGATGCTGCACTAAGCCCACCTACTTATTTCATACTGCCAGCCTGCCTTAGAGACCTGTACTTCTCTGAGTAATTCCTTCAGGTATCCAAGCTACCTTGGCAAGACGTGGGGTGCGTGAGCCTATGGAGACAAGGTGCCTCCATTCAATATCCAAGCTTGGTCTCATCTTTGGTCTTGGACCGGGTGATGGTGGCAACCCTTTGCTGTGACTTGCCAAAGCAATACACAGGTTATGAGTTAAACTCCCATATACACCTGTATACTCAGAAATATTCACTCCATCATACTGAATGAGCCTGAATGTCGTCTTCTCCAGTTTTTTCCCCTCTTGACAGAGTGAATGCACATGTCCTGGGTTCTGGAGCAATTTTCTATTGCCCAGCTCAAACAGCAAAAGACAGCCTGTTGTGACTTCCTACCATCTAACTGTGACTTTCATCTAATTCTTTCCATTCAAAACCCCAGCCAGCCCAAACAGCTGTTCCAGGAGGGAAGACGACACTGGGGTGGAAGAGATGGCAAAGCAACACCAAGGTCCTCTCACCAAAGCTGCCCACGTTACAAGCAAAACCACAGGTCTCTGTAGCTTTTCAGTGTGTCCAGGGTCAGGGAGCCATGGAGGTGGTGGTGACAATTCAGTTTTACACTCAGCTGCTTAAAATGTACTGCGGGTTTAACCTTGTCCAAATGTCTTTTAAGCCATTTCCTCAGGAGGTGATTTTTTAATTCAAATAAATATTTCCAAAGTGACATAGAACAAACAGTTCTTTCCCCAAACTTTTACTCTGTATAACTTTTTTTTTATACAACTACCATAGGAGCCCATGCACTCCTGTACTTCCCATATTGATTTCTCAATCCCTTGAAGAAGATAAAAGTTCCCTCCTCAGCTACATTTCAGACCATGTGTCCTTATTGGGACAGATCAAGCTATCATAAGAAGGTTAAATTTCAGTAACTTTCACTATAGCTTTTGAATATCTCTTATGCGTGTGCTCTGGTGATGGAACTTAAAATCTTGGAAACAATAAAAGAATGAATCTTATTCTCCTTTAGCTTAAATGATGTCTGTCAAGAACAAATATTGTGATTTCTATTTATCACACTACAATTGTGCTGTACAACTTGCCTCAGTCAATCCTAAAATGGAACTGTTTTTGCTAAATGTTATACAAAACCATTGTAATTTTCTAATAAAACAGTACACCAGTCTTGAACTCTAGCCCTCTCCTTCCAAAACACGTTATCCTTTATTTTGGAGCTAGTTACTTCATTCAAATTCACAACCAAGAAATGGATAGAGAATTGGCTGACTTCCCAAACGTGATGGAGAATGGGAGCAAAGGTGGGTGAAGGCGTTTGACTGTAGTCCACCTTGAAACAGGATCAAGATAATATTCACAGACTGAAAGATGGCCACTGCTCTTGTGAGGGCCAAGATCTCCTGCCCACCACTGAGTTTCTCATATGACATTCAGCTTCTCATCTGGGGAAGAAAAATAAAAGCCAGAACATGACCTGAGAAACCTCTGAATGCTGCTCCTTCCCCAACTACTTGTCCCTTGCATCTGAGTGGGGAAACAATCAACACTGGCTGCTTCTCTACTACCAAATAACTTAATTCCTCTGCTCATATGCTTGTCCCAGGCTGTGATTTTATAAGGCTCTAAGTATGTTCTCACATGGAAAAAACCGATTTGCTTCCTTGCGCTGACCAGGCTCCCAACATTATGTCCACAGGATGTGTCCTCAAGCTCATCCCACGTGCCAGAGCACACCACAGACAGACTCAGCATTCTGCTGAAGTATCAAACTGCTGGGCTGCAACGCTGCGAGCTCTGGTATTTTGTACTGAAAAACCTATATGAAAAGGTAAACTTGTTCCAGGTCCACAGGGAAGATACATCAGGATGACATCTGGTATGACACACCTGCTTTTGAGGAGTCGGGCACTATGTATCACCAAGCCTGGGAACCAAGGATCCCCTCCGGGAAAGTTTTCTTTATGGGGTAGGCATAGTCAGTGCGGTTAATATCATGCTATCCAAGGACACCCCTACCAAAATAACGATAACTATATACTGTCATGGCAGAGAAAGACAGCAATGAAAAAACTTATCCCGGTCCCACTATATGCAGTGGTCAAATTGGCACTAACTGCCCCAGAAGTATACAGGTAATTCTCCTTCCATCACTGTTAGCAGGACTGGCCCCAAATTATCCCTAAATTGAGCTCCAAATTCTAACTATATTGTTGTTATTATTGCATTATATATTCTGAACCTACAGCTTCAAGTACATTTAACTACATGCAAAAATTGAAAGAAAAATATACAGGAAACATTAGACAAAGGTTTTGATTTCAAACTGAGTTAGTCACACAATAGAAACAAACAAAAAAATGACACTCTGTTTTCAAAGTTTGCAGGAAAACTCCCCACAACCTTTCTGAAATTTCTTCCATTTTTGACATTTCAGGCCAAATTAATTTGCCAAGGCAAAGTTTTATGTTTAATACCAGAAGGAATGATTAGACGACTCAGACTGAGCTCTGTAACACAAGACATTAATTTTCCTCCATTTACCTTGTACTGAGCCCAGTAATTTGAGCTAAACTACATCATTTCAGCCCATGAAAAACTAAATTATTAAGTGCCATAGGCAGGGAATAGAAAAGAACAAGGTGTTACCTTGGGCTTCAACAATAACAGGGAATTGATTAGGTGAGAAATGATCCATGCTCTGAGCTATAACAAAAACTGAAAAAACTCCCAAGGTTTCTTCTAATCTGACTTGTGGAAAATTCACCCCTGTCCCCAAGTCTCATGATGAATTTAATCTTCACCAGCTGGCTAAGATGCACCAGGGAAGCATTTAAAGCAGAGGATTCTCAGTACCCCCTCAAAGTGCTGGCCTGCTTAGTCTGGCATGTCTTCTCCAGTTGCAACCAACATTGATGTTTTAAGGGAAGGGGAAAAATATTCATTTCTGAGCATACATATTCAATTTGGATCATGGAGGAAAATAATCATTCCTAAACCTTGTGATAAACTGGATATTCTTAAAATATGAGGTTTAAGGACAGAACGGGTACTGTCCTGGATCAAAGAAACACCTAAACTACCCTTCTGGTTCTGAAAATAGCTATTAATGAATATTTGGCAAGGATTTTTGCAAATTTTATATATATATATATATATATATATATATATGATCTTTCTTTTTGGTAAACTGTCCTAGTTCTAGACAATTAATATTTTCTTGAATTAGATACAGTATTCACACTATTGTGTTTAATATCCGTTGACAGATTTATCCTCCATAAATGCATAATGTTTATAATTATACATTTATGCAGTATAATTATGCACTCTGTCAGAAAGCACAGATTCTTAGTTTTAAATCTGGTACTTAATGTTTTCATAAGGTATACACTAAATTTTGTAATGTGAAAAAATAGAAAGACCTGATCCCTTCCCATCTTTTCTAGACCATCCAGTATTACGTATATGCATATATATTATATATATGCATATATATATATGAAGATTTAATTATAGCTATTGACTAGAAGTCATTAAGACAATGATGAGAATCATTATCTTCATATTGACCAGGAAGCATTAGGAACGTGTTGAAAGCAACGCTGATCTTACTGTGTTCTGGCTACAACCCATAAAATGGGTAAATGGGACGTGTATTTTCATTGACAGCAAGGTCAGAGAGAGCAAGGCAGCCAGAGCCCTGGAAGCGCAGGGCACAGGAGGTCTCCCAGAAGCCAGATTTAAGGCAGATCTTTAAACAAGGTTATCTAATCTCATTTTAAGAACTGGTAAGGTGCTCTAATGTCTACCCTCACCGCTAAGTGGTACTGTCTTATCTGATTTCAGCTTTCAGCTCATTGTGCAATTTTAAATCTTTCCCAGTGAGCTGGAAAACCCCTTCATATTTTCTCCTGATGCTGGAATCCAAGCCCAGTAATCAAATCACCTCCACCCTTTCAGCGAGTGGAACAGATTGAGGTCCTTTAGCCTGTTTTGGGAGGGATTATTTTTTCATCTTCTTTTCCATGCTCTCCACTGCTTCCACATCTGTCTTAAAATAGGGGCTGAGACAAAATTCTAGCAAGTGTCTTATTAGTGCTACATAAAATGTTAGACCACGTTTCTATTTCTTGCTAATTTTTTTTATTCATCCAAGGGTCACACCACATTTTCTAGTCACAGTATTGTGCTCAGAACAGTATTTTGGAAAAATTGCTTACAGCGTTATTTGAATCCTTCTCTGAGGCTCATATCTGAATATCTAAACTAGGATTTTACCTTGTTGCAGTTCCCAGCGTGTAAAATGGACATCCATCTGTACACATTTTGCCTCTCACTGCTCCTAATTTCAACAGTCATAGACATTGTATTGCTGTCTTTATCTTCCTTTAACAACAGTAGTTTTGTATCTTTTACACATTTCTTGTCTTTTTTTCCACGTTTTCTGTATCAGTTCTGTTTTACTGCTGCTTTGCATTCCCCTTTAGTCTGGTTGGTTGGTTGTTTGGGTTTTTTTTTTCATCAATGAAACCTTTTTCACCATGTTTTCTGAGACAATGACTTTGAAGACACTCGACACTTCCAAGTTATGCTAAAACTTTGCATTTCAAGGATATTACCTTTTCACAGACATGCCAGAAGTTATTTTAATCATTGAAAAATAATGCATAAAAATAATTATTGGCTGATGTTACATTCGGTTTGTATAAATATAGCCAGACCATGATTATTGCTACCAAGGCAACCACTAATTTTTGGTTCAGCAATTAACCATTTGTCTGTCACAAAAACATCCCTTGTTGAGTTACTGGGAAGCTAACTGAACGTGTTTGGAAGCTGTGGGGCCATCACTTTCTGCAATATAGCTAGAAATGATGCAGCTAGAATTTATACACAGGCATCCAGGCATTGTGCTGGACTAAAATGCCATGTAACAATGCCTCCTAATTTCCACAAAACACTAATGCCAAATTCCACAGTTTATTCTGATTTCTGGGGAAGTACTAGCTGATTGCAATGTCGATCCAAAACACAGGAAAATCAAGAAGGGAAAAAAAAAAAAAATCTAAAAATACTAAAACCACTAGCCATGGTAGAGAATCCAGTGTATTTTCCCACACAATGTTTGTGATTGTGAAAAAAGCAATGCCATCAGTATCTATTCTGTTAGCATTTTTGGACTTGCTATGCCAGAGCCGTAGAGGAGCAATGCCTGGCGTGCGGTGCTGGCAGAGAGCTGCCATTGTCCCTTCATAATCAAGGTGTCAGAAGCACAGAGGGTCCCTTTGTCTGCTCACTTCTGCAGGAGGAGATGTCACTGACACCATTTTTACAGCCTATTCATTGGTTTAAGGACAGGCAATAGATAATGGGAAAAGCCAGCGTACCTCAAGAAAAGAAAAGAAAAGAAACAGATTGCTACCAGGAAAATGAAGATACTTAAGAATCAGAAAGGTTAACATTTAAATTAAAATGGAGAAATGGGACAAAAGAAGTTACAAAAGCGGTCTTGCAGCCAGAAGTTACTAGAAACCCCTCAATAAATAAAATCTAAACAAGCAAAAGGAGGCAAGGACACCTTTGACACCAAAGTCACAAAGGCAGAGGTTTGTGGCTCAGAAGTGGATGTTTGTTCTATTTTCTTTGAGTTTGACATAGCAGCAGCAAAGATGGATGATTTGAAGCCTATAAATCTTGCTCCCAGCTGCCAGTGGCAATACTCCAATGGGTCAGCTCCC
Organism: Harpia harpyja; assembly: GCF_026419915.1. Taxonomy (NCBI): domain Eukaryota; kingdom Metazoa; phylum Chordata; class Aves; order Accipitriformes; family Accipitridae; genus Harpia; species Harpia harpyja. Next base: position 7,130,500 of record NC_068956.1, on the reverse strand, counting down.
TCACTGAAATTTTGACACTTGATGAAAGGGGCAAAAGGCAACTCGCTTCAAACAAGCATTTCTGAACAAAAATGGAGAACACGAGGTTTTGAAGTCAAATTCAGAAGTCAGTTCTTCAGTCTCAGAATTATTCTAAATATTGGTTTGCACTCCACAATTTCTGTAGCACTTGCTGTGCTGAGACTGTCACAGCTGAAAATGCCACTCAGTTCAGTAGGTATTCCCAACCAAAGGACACCCAGCCCCTCTGTGTGTTCACTTTTTAGCAGTTTTCACAGGTCGTATACCTTTGTAGGGCTGCAAACAGGATCACTGCTGTATATTCCACTGTTTCCTATGCTCTGACATTAAATAATTGCATAAAGAGGGACCTACATTTTGTTTAGTTACAAACTTAATCCTTTCAAACATGCCAACTGAGCTATAGACTCAGATGGATTTGACCCCAGAAGGAAAATGTATAGGGCAAATTGACTTTCCAAGTGATGAAGGGAGCTCACTAATTTTATTTAATCTGATGACAGTAGCAACTCACTCGCACTCATCTGCGTTATCATGTTAAATGGTACTTTAACTAAATCACTGTGGAAATGCATGAGATGTCTGTCAACAGAGAACACAGATCTCACTGCTGGAATGGCAAACCACTAAAGCTGATTTTGGGGATTGCTAAGGCCTTCTTGAGATACAGCAATGTCTCAATATAGCCTATGAGCTAAGTGAAAATCGAAAATTCTTAACATGACTAATTTAGAGCTTATAAAGCACTTACTAACACTGATTGCTATAATTATAATGCCAAAAACATCAATAACTTGGAAAGAATTATAAAACAATTTGGATACTAGCTGCCAAGCTCTAAAATAAAAAAACTTGTATAGCTTATAACCTGTAAATTCACGAAGTACTCTCTCTGAATTTCCCTCCATCTGAGCACGTGTTGAGAACCCAACACTCAGCCTGGTTCTTGCAAAAGCTATCTGTATATTTTTCAAGCCTGAATTTAGAGAGAGCCCTTTGCTTGTGCAGCTTTAATTTCTTTCTCAAGATTCTCCACCATTTCTAACAAGCATTGTCCAAAATGTACAATATCCCTTCCATTCGTAAGTCTTAGTACTTCTTACCTTTTTAGACACACTTTTGCTTGCTAAATTCTGTATAGGAAAGGGTCAGTTCTGGAGCTCTACCAGACATCCTCAATGTGTAATAAGTGACAGTAGGCAGAAAAAAATTAAGCATTGTAGACAGTATTACCAAAAGGACAAACGTTTTGGAGTTATACTTTCTCCTTCCTTGTGTAATCTACTGCCTATAACCACGACATTCCTCCCTCACACACCTTTCTTCTCAGAGAGTGCTGACCCTTACCCTGCTCTCCCATCTATTCCCCTTCCACTCCTCTTTCCATCTGCTCTGTTAAACCCATTAAAACTGCATTAAGAGCTGTGAAAAGAAGAATGTTTGACAAACTGACTTGACTGCTGCTGACTCTGGTATCATCTGCTGTCATCTGCCTCCATCGCCATCAACATTAAAGGTCAAAGAAAAGAGTAAGTGTAGCTCATGAGGGGCAGTGGTTCTGGGACAGCAGGGTGGCATCTTCCACCGTCTATAGCAGCTTGTTTGTTATAATGGCTTTAAAATGTACAAAGGCTTTCGTCTCCTGTGCCACTCAAGTTGCACAACTGGACTCAGCCTTTCCCACAGTCTGACTGAATTTTTCTGCATTATCAGTTTTCATGTACCGATACACAGGTTAAAGTTCTCCGAAGTTTAATTACAAACGAGTTTGGAAACCCAAAAGGCCTGTCCCCAGGAGAATGAAAGATGCATAAGCAGACACTGAGGTACCAGGCACCGGTACTTAAACACAGAAATAGACTCATCACTTTTACAAGATCTGTCAAGAAAGGAAAATTGTTGCAATTCAGAACTTGAGTCCATTAATTAAAATGGCAAACAAAGGCCCACATTTTAAACCTGGCTATCTGAACATAGGTAATTAACGTTAGTTTGTCTGCTGAGGTGAGCGACAAAAGATATGTACTAAATGTATTCATGTTAAAAGACTTAGTCACGTAATCTAATGCACAGACATTTGAAAATTAGTCCCTATTTTATCATTATCCCTGTGCACTCACACAGATAATGAATGGAGACAGAAAGCTTAATATCATACAACCAAATTTCCATATGACACAATTTACGTAAGGACTACCTTTTCTATATCTTTCCACTTCCTGGTCCCCAATACTGTAAAAAAAGTCAATATACACGATGACAGGAATTTTGCATTTAAGACGTCAGTGGTACTGGTTTTGCAGTGGACAAAGTTTACGAATAGCAAATGTTTGTCTCCCTGTTTCTGATCCTTATTTTACATTTAAGTTATAATCCTTCCCCTCGATTTTCTATGAAAGCAGCAGTAAAACATATTTTTCCATTTTTCTGACATTTCCAGAGTGTGCTGTTTCTTAGATCATTATTCTGGCTATCTCTTTCAATACAGTCTTCTCTTATGCAATGCTTGCCAATTTTTTTCTTTTTTTTTCTTTCTTTTTTTTTTTTTTTTTTTTTTTTTAAATCGAGTTCCTGTCAGTCTATTACAAACTTTCTGAGAAGTTGCATTTGGCACAGGAATTTTTTTTTTTTACTATAATCTTAAACTTTCATATCTTTCCCATCTGTTTTATATGACAGTAATGAGAGTCTTAAAATGGGACTCTATTCCTGCAGTGTTCCAAAAATGCCTTCTGTACTGTATATTGTTTAGTAATACTCTTTGCATAGTGCCATTAATCTCTAAGGGCCAGATGCTGATAGTGGATTTTAATGCCCTCAACTTCCATTAGAGTCAGAAAAAGGCGAGGATACTTCACTTTTCACAGGAAGTGATCAGTGCTTGGCAGAAGCAGATGCTAATTGGCCCATTGGGAGAAACATAAATGCGCAGATATGTGTAAGTGAGCTTGCTTGTTTTCAAGACTAAGTACAGATTAACCTCATGGTTTGTCTGAAGTAAATAGCAATTGCTCTTTTTTGCTGAACTTGTATAGTCCTTTACTCGGAAGCTGCAGTAAAAACCCCAAAAGCTTATCTCGTTTCCTTCACTGAAAGCTGTTTTTTCAGTAATAAAAATGTATTCACTGAAAGAATGAAAATGAGCAAATGTATGTCTCAACTTGAAAGTGTGAATGGTAAAAACAGCACAAAGCAACATTACCAAATTTTCAGTGTCTAAGCTATAATCTAGACATTTATCAACTTGACTAGTTTCCGTTAGGGCAAATGGAGAATATCTGTAAACATTCCTAACCTATTTTTTCTTATAACAAGGAGACTTAAAGTCCATATGCTCCAGAGCCGGGAACTACCCCTAGACACTGGGAACCTGAACAACATGGGAAAAGAACAGATTCCATTTATGTGCCACTGTATTTTGTAATAATAACAAACCATCCCACCCATTGGTAAATATATAAACACAGACTTGGTGTACTCTTTCTAAACAAAATAAACATCTTTAACTGAACCTTCTTTAGTAAGGTAGGAGTTTGGCTAAAAGAGTTATTGCAAGAGGAGGTATAACTCTTAGATCTTTGTGAGTCTCAGGTATTTTATTTCCTGCCTTGCTGGTCCATCCTCAATGTTTCTGGCAATCCATTACTTGCACTATCGTGCTTTTAATGACGGAGAATCAAGCAGAGTCAAACTGTACACTTCAGTTTTATAAGATATTACCTCTGAACAGGAATCAGAGGTTTTAAAGGCCAATAGAGATGAGACACAGGACTGGGGGTACCGAAGTGCTGGGCAACTCCATCTTCCAAGCTATTCCGTGCCTCTAGGCATGACATGGGAACATTTGTCTGGACTTTTCAGTTATACAAAGTCAAAAAATGAATGTTAGCGATTCCTTCCTTGCATGGTGATGAGGTTACATTCACTTCTAGAAAAAGAGTGAAACAAATGAATCCATGTCCCGAAATACCAAGAGCCAACAGAAGACAGGTTTATTTCTACCAGAGATAGTAGATTATTCATTATTTCATGGGATTACTGGCATGACCCGTATCATCCCTACTATATCGCAGTCCTCCTTGTACAGCATCAGCAAGATCCCAAGAAATTCTTTTGTAAAACCTTGCTGGAAGCAATGAGAAAACAGGTATGTCCTTGAAAGAAATCTTTGCACTGCGCAGCTTCTGCAACTGCTGATTATTTAAGAAAAAGAGCCCAGTTTGACTCCGAAGATATATGCTGACTAGTTTCACAGTTACATTCACAGAGTTGCATTCTTTCTTACAGACTGAGAATACTGTATATGACAATTGCTAATAGTAAAATTAACCTTATTTAAATTGAATTCTTTAAAATATAGGTGTTTACTCTAAGTCATGTTGGATACACCTACATGAGCAAATTTCACAGCACTACCAAATTTTTTGGGGTGCTAGAAGTCAGTTGACTTTACTGTTATGAAAACTTCTAGCAAGGTTTTGACCCATGTCAATGAACATTTGCCCGGACAATCCCTGGGCATGGTTCAGTAGATAGCATGGGCCAAGCCCCATTCCCAACAGGCAGTTTAGATGGATCCTCACCACTTTGGAGAACAGTAGAACTTAACAGGGTGGCTGTAAGCTTTTCCACACTTTTATGGCCGTGGGCCAAAGAACAACCTCAGGCTGTTTTACTTCTTTACTTATGTCTACCCTCATCTCCTCTAAAATCAATGAAAAGAGAGAGGCACATCCAGAATGCAATTTCTCCACCTAACTTGGGTACCTGTTTGAAATATCAGTATCCTTCTGAGATGCCCTCTCTTCTCTCTCTGTATCTCTGTGGACTACAGAGAGGTTTAGACATTTATCATTTGGACAGCTAACACAAAGACAAGTCCCACCTTAAACCACAGTGATAACAAAGCCACACAGGGAATCTGGGCACTCTTCTCTGTAGAACTGTGGTCTAACAGAAGCAATTGGGGCAGGCTCAGAAGAGAAATGGTCTTGATGTTATTGTTGTTCATATTATATCTGTTATATAACTACTATTTCTTATTTCTTCCACATGACCTCCTGACTCCAGATTAAGTTGAGGCTCCATTGTGCCATGCAGTATGTGAAATCACAGGATAGGGACATAAAGTCTAAACAGAACTACAGATGGAAAAGTGAAACTTCAGTCTCAGGCTGCACATTAGCCAGTGTAGGCTGAGAGCTAGACACTCAAACACAAGGAACAGCCAGGAGAAGGCGGCTCTTTCAAACTTCAAGATGTTTGATGCTCACTGAAACATTTACTGCAAACTGGTGCTTACCTTCTGCCACCCCAGAAAAGGTTTTGCACCGAGTTTAATTAAACTGGTCCTTGTAAACAGGGAAAAATACAGCTCATTTTTGCCTTTTCCACTACATTTTTCTTCCATCAGAGCTTCCTCTCCTCCTCCTCCCTCCAGTAAGAACAACACTGGACACCTGGAGGAGAAGTGGGTTGGGGTTCACCAGGGCAGAAAGCAGGACAAGAGACAATAGGACGTCTCTCTGAAACTGGCCTATGCCACTCCATTTCTATACCAGGTGTTGATCGTGCTAGAACAGAATAATGTGGATTTACTAATTCACCAAGATCCATTGCCTCTCTGGACATAAGAGTTTGCAGACAGAGTTGGCTGGCAGCGGTCCGCAGGGAGGAAATCAAGGAATGGCCAAACCCAGAGGGGATCCTGCTCCTCTATTAGCTCAGGGTTTGTTTTCTTTGTTAATAAAGCCAAAGCCCTTGAAAAGGGAAAACTAGGCATTTGCTAAATGGAAATTGTATTCTTAGAGTGAGCATTGGCACGGCTACTGATGTGTCAGATCAGGTGCTGTCCTGCAGAGACGAAGTGGGACAGGGCAGTCGGAAAAAGGAACCAGTTGAAAAACATAGTGTACAACAACTGCGTAGCTTTTAAAGGGAGTAAACTTCCTCTACTTTAGAGTGGTTCTGAAAGAAATCTAAAACAAAGCATATTTTTTTATGTTGAACTCTTTCAATGTATGAAAATAATAGAGATTAAGTCAAAGTGGGAAATACTGGATACAGATGAAAATGGAATATAGCTTAGGTGTCCATGCAGCTCATGGATAAAGTCTGATCAGTCCATGTTTCATATTCTGATCCAGTTGCTCGCTGAAAGTAGCACTATTTTGGTTTTTGCTGTTCCACATCACCAGCTTTCCCATGCTAGAGATGGAGCAGCAGCTGCTGAAAAGTTCAGCGTCTTGAATTCATTTGCCACTAGATGGCAACTGCTTAACTTTCCCACAGCACTGCAGAAAATCTGTAACGCATCAACCAGGCATCTTCTCCAGACAGACTGCTTGGGTACAGTTTCATAATGTGCTTTCTTTGCAGCTACCTAAAGATTAGCTGCTAATTAGTTCAACTCATGACAATATTTGCACGAGACACACATGTTAAGGACTATGCAGTTTAAAGGTAGAAAAGTAGGAAATCACTCATTAGATAAGTAGGGCATTGGTTTCTTTAAAGATCATCCAGTCCAACCCCCCTGCCATGAGCAGGGACATCTTCAACCAGATCAGTTGCTCAGAGCCCCGTCCAGCCTGAGCTTGAATGTTTCCAGGGATGGGGCATCGACCACCTCTCTGGGCAACCTGGGCCAGTGTTTCACCACCCTCATCATAAAAAATTTCTTCCTTCTATCTAGTCTGAATCTACCTCTTGTAGTTTAAAACCATCACCCCTTGTCCTATCGCTACAGGCCCTACTAAAAAGTCTGTCCTCATCTTTCTTATAAGTCGTCTTTAGGTATTGAAAAGCTGCAATAAAGGTCCCTTCCTACCCAAACTATCCTATGATTCTATGATTCTGTGATTCTAAATTTTTCAGCCTGAGATCTTAGCACTGGGCTAGGGGCTGTAATCAATAACCGCCAGCAGTCTCTTATGTTATTTCCTTTCGTTTGTTTTGCAGAGGTAATAAATATGGAGCAGTTATTCAGTTTCTCATGATACAAAGATCAGCATCTCACAATAAAATTGACAGCCTCAAAACAAAATGTTTCAATTTTCAACTATTTCCCTTTTTGCTTGAACTTATTCACTGAATTTAAGTGGGATTTGTGTGCATGTCACATTCAGAGCCTTTCTGAAATTTATTTCAGTAAAAAAATGTTATTTATAAAAATAAATATATCCATACAGCCCATGCAATACTTATAAAAAAGAAAAGTATTGCCTAGTTGGAAAGGCACATCCTGATTGAGACCTCCTCTCACATGCTTGCTTTCTCTCTCTAAAAAGTGTCTGCTAGACAACAGAACCTGCTTCTACTCTTTGTCACACTAGTATTATCTGGAATAACTCTGCTAGTATTATTTGACTCAAACTGATATAAATTGTGTAGGAATCAAGTACAGTATTATCAGACAAATAATAACACTCAAAATGATCTATAATCTTTCTTTTCTGTGGAGTTTTAACTCACAAGCAAGAACTGGAAAAGATATCTGTATTTTTTTACCGATGAATTGACAGGGTTTAGCAGGGTTTTTTTTCTTTTCTTGTAAAAAATACAATGTCTAGCATTTGCCTTACTGATATGGATTGTATGCTGAAAAGCTTTCCCAGAATTAGATTTTGTACCAAAGTTGGTGACATATTTCTAAAAAATGTAAAGCTCATACTAGATAATTTACTTTTGATAATGGCTTCAATTATTTACTGGCAATCTGTCCTCAAAAGGTCTGCTAGGGCAAGAAGCAGCAAACTCCTTTAGCTACTCTTTGAGATTTCTTTCTTGATGCTAAGGAACACTCTCATCCTCCCATTGAACGAGGAAAAAATATTTCTTCTTTACATACCCTTTTCTCATGGGACAGGGAAAAAATGTGAAGCCTCGTATCTTTCCTCCGCGGCAGTTTTAACTACCTGCCTGTTCCTGTCTCTGTGTCTCTCTGTCAGTCAGCCAGGCCACCCACGAGTGCTTTCGATCCCTCTCCACATCACTCCGTGACCTTCACGTCACTGTGGCCTTTTATCCGTGTCTCCTTAGAGGGTGTGGGTATGTGACTCGCAGGAGCCTCTTCAAGAGCAGTGAGAAAGCTACAGTGGCAGAGAGGTGGAGAGTCCACCCTGCCATATGTAAGAAGATATTTTTGACTGTATACTTGTTAATTAGTGATATCTCTGAGAGATTAGTTACAGGTTTTTTGTGTCACATGATGACTTAGCCATTCAATGCTAATGAGATTGATGGCAATGGTGCAACTAAATTTTTCAGGTTTTAAAGTCTCAGTTCTGCTGTGGAACTCTTCCCCCTATGCCCTGCAGTATTTTCTGTTTGCAAAAAAGAAGCTAACATTTGGAACGCTGGTATTAGGAGCCTAAATTTTTGCTAGATGTAGTGTTCTCCCCTGAAATGTAGTTAAACTGGTTTCTTAAGGTCTATTTTTCTTATAATGGAATTAAAAGCACCTATCAAATAAGCAGCTGTGGCAATGATGGTGTCTCTGCTCCCAGGTAGAAGGATCTCTCCTGTGAGGACAAGAAGCTTAGGTAAACTTATGGTTAGGGTTACACAAAGTGGTTGCTTGTGACAGCAGAGCATTGAACTCGCTGGACTTTTATGAGCAAAGGTCAGGCAAATTGTCACCCTTGACAAGAACATCAATTAGAAGTGGTGGCAGGCAGTTTTATCTGTCCTGAGTTTCCACACTGGATGAGCTCATCCATGAAGTACAAGTGGCCGGTGGACACCTTTGGACTCTAGGGAGGGATGTGCGTGGTGATTTTGTAGTGATCGCACGTGGATGTTGTATTCGTTCTTTATACTTAGAAGTGGCATAGACCACTTTGATAGAAAGAAATAAAAATCAAAACACCTGCTCAACCAAAAAACCCCACCTAAATGAAACAAGAAAAACTGGGACAAACCATAAATCAAAGGACTGGAGGAAAGAGTACCAAACCTCAGAGTGCTTTCAAAAGCAACCAAAATTTCCCAAAGCCATATTAACACCGCAAACAGCTCATAGCTGAGACAAGCAACCTGCCTCAAGCAATAGCGACTGGAAAACATGAAAAGAGCAACAAAGTCTTACAGCATCATCAACACAGAATTCCTGAGGTTTAATGAATAAAAAGGCACTGGTGGCTGAGGTAACTGCAAGTGCAACTTCATTTAAATAGTTTTGGACTATGAGTTGATACACTCTTGGATGGATTTTCAAAAGTTTCCTAATTTGGACTGACATTTCTTGCACCTCCAATAGCATTTAGATGAGTAATAACTTGGCCAAAGTGACAAGTTTTCTGCCTGTGAGTCATAAAATGAACATAGTTGAAAAGGGAAGATAACAGCCAAATTGAGACAACTTTGGAAACATAAGCTTCTTTCACCAAATAGATGTAAGATAATGTATCATGTACAAGTCATGTTCAGTAATAGAAAAGAACTATGTGCTTTGTTTACACTGTCTTCATCTGTGATTATCTAGTTTAGTATAACCCAACTAGTACTACCACAATCTGTTTTTTTTTTCCCCAGGTTGTCTTTAGACTTTTAGCAAAACTTTCAAGAACACTGAAGCAGCTTAGGAACTCAGGACCAATTTTCAAAAATTAAGGGCATGTCTAAATGGCAGATTGGACTTTAGACATGGTAGCCTGGAAACCGAAAGCAAGCTGACAGCATGAAGCTCTGTGTAGGTTAATTTGCCTTGCCAGGAAAGAGGCAGGCAGGGTCTGGATCCCCCTGACTTGGCTATTTCTAGGATTGTTGGTTATTTATTTTTCTTCCTTTCATCTCCACCTCCCCTAGCTGTGAATGTCAAAGGAACAACACAAAATAGAGAATTTATGGAGACCATCAGTAACTCTGCCAAGTGGGAAATAAGTAGTAAAAATTGAGTCTACGTACCCTATATACTACTGAAATATTGCTACCAAGGAATACTCTACCGCAGTTGCACACCCTGGTAGGTAACTTGACTGCCGCTTCCAGATACCCTGCAGTTGTGTTTCTGTGTCTCACATTTGTATGCAGAGATAGATGAGAGTTTAAGGTCAAATTTTAGGTCAAGCTTTGTCCCAAGAAAATCTAAAGAAATCCAGTAAAACTCAAAGATTTTATTTTAAAAGACTGCAGAATAAATATTGTTGGCTTTTGTTTTGAAAAGTATGTATTTTAGTTGCCAAACTAAAATGTAAAACAACACTGAAGAGGTTTGATATGTTTCAGTTCACATGAACGATTTTATTCCTCTTAAATCATCATTTACTTTGTTTTCATTGGCCAGCAAAATTGAAAAGTCAGTTATTCACACTGTTCTACATGAAAATCTGGGATCTCAAATGGAACGAGGAAATGGAAAGAGGGTGGGTAATAAGCAGTCAATACATTGAAATAAGACCTTTTAAAAGCCCTGACAAATGTACTAAATAAGACACCACCCAAGTTTTCATTTCAATCACTGCACTAGTCATCGTGTTTGTTTTCAATGCATCAATCTTATGCTACATAATGTTTTATTTGAATATATTTTGAAATATTTCTCTTTCCTTTGGTGACGTTTCCAAAATAAATGAAGATTAAAGGGGAAAAAAAAGAATATTCTGTGCTTCTGCAATAAGTATCCAGCAAGTTTACTTCTATGAAAATTAAATAAATATTGAAAGGATGTCAGTTAACATCTAAGGAATAAAGGGCCAGGAGAAATAAACGGCAGTGGTTCATAAAGAAGGAATTATTCCATAGTGGTCTGCTATTGCCAAGGCATCACATTCAGTCATTTGTTCCCTGGAAATGGGTCAGCAGTAAGAGACTCTGATTTCAGCAAGATCACTTCCAGTTGCTGAGGCCAGTCCCTTCTGTGTTTGGAACAATCATCAAGCTTTTAACAATATACAGGTGATTTGGTATGAAAAGAAAAAATGCTCTGCAGATTTAGTAAGTATTTATCCTGCACTAATGGGAACCCAGGCCAATTTTGCAAAAATGGTACCCAAAGACTTGAATTCTTACTTATAGAATCATGGAATGGTTTGGGTTGGCAGGGGCCTTGAAAGATCATCTAGTCCAATCCTTCAGCTACTAGCTAGTCCCACTACTTCAGCGAGTTACCTACTTAGTCCTGTCTTTCACCTTCATTCCCCACTCCCAATGTTGTTTTCCTCTTTTTCACCTAGACAAAACACTATGTATCGTATGAAAGAGTTTTGGGCTTACATCTTCAGTGGCAATGAACTCATCCCCCTAATGCTGTGCTCCTGACTCTGGCCTCCTGCAGAATATCACATCAAATTCAAGCTCTGGAGGTTAATTTTCGATGTTCTCCTTAGGGCTGGCCTTTAAAAGAGTGAGAACCTCCTCTGAGCAGAGCTCTGACACTGGCAGCTTCAAAGAGGACACCAAGCACCAAGACAGGAGTTGATGGCCTCACAGAAGAGACACAAGGGGTTAGAGGTCCCCCTCGCTTCAGTGAGCTTTCCCACTGCTCCCATCACACGCAGCGAGAAAAGTCCAAGGAAGAACAAGGGAAGACGGGAAGGAAGTGGTACCAAAAAAAAAAAAATGTGAACAGAAATATTAAATAATACCTTGGGCTGCCTCAGGGAAAGTAGGAAACCAAGTTTCGATGCCTAACTCTGTGACATGGGTGTCATCTCTTAGGGGGAGAGACACCACAAGAAATGTACGGTGCGACCGTGTATACAAAGGACCATCACTCCGGCTCACGGTGTGGGCTTCCTCACTGCTGCCCATTGATAAACCGCTGGTGTACGCTGCTGGAATAAGCTGTCTGGGGCTTTTCTGTGCAGCCTCTGGTGGGAGCACACGGCCTTTTTAAAGGAGTGGCAAATTCTACTTTATCGTAGAACCAGGATGCTGATATAGGGTTTTTATGAGGAGGCACTGTTTTGCTCCTTGCTACATTTATTACCTCTACTATATGCTTTTTCAGTGTCCTTCCCATTTATTCCTCTCTTCTGCTCTCTCTTTCCATCTTCCAAACCTCCCTTATCCACGTCTTTGTACTGCCAGCACTTTAACTGTACTGGCATATTGACAGGATCTCCTGTAGCTGGACTCTCTCCAGCACATTCCTATTGCCTAGTTTTAGTATTTCCATAATGAAACAGATTTTTTTTTTTTTTCCAGTGGACTAAATCCACATTTTCATGTAGCCCTGTCATCTCAGAGTTAGGCTGAGCGTAGCTCTAATGTTTGAGTTTAGTAAACTCATATGGAGTTTCATGTCAACTTACCTTGCAACATGAGGACTACAGTGTATAACCTAAATAAGTCATTTCAGTTCATATCTAACACAAAGATGAGGGGCAACGTGCCAGGTCTTGGAAGAAGGTTAGTGAAGTAAACCTGTATTCAGTCGTACTAAGTCCCTTTGTTAATGATACCTGGAAGTAGCATTTAAGGCACATAAATAAAATTAATCTTTGCGAGCTGCTATAAATATTCATAGTAAAAGATATAATGAAAAGAGGCCTGAAGAAACTAGAAATAAAATTATAGTCAGCTTGGAAAAAGGAAAAAATGCACCCAACAGAGGGAAAACTCTGAAACCTCGGCTTAATTTTTGATAAGCAATTTAATGAGATTGTGATAATGAAATAAACCAGATCAGAGTATTTTGTGTGCAATAATGACGTTCAAACTTACTAATTTTGCATATTTTAGCCTAAGTAACCATCAGAAGCACTAAAGGGCAACTGGATGTCCTTCCAGCTATTCGCAGACAATCCCTTAAGAAGCCTTCACTAAAGCACACTTTCAGTCTAATCTGATTAAAAAAAAAAATCAAAACGCAGATGAAAGGAAAAACAGATTTCGTTAAGTTTTATCCAGCCTGTTTGTTAATTACCAAGTGTTTCAGCTGTAGTCTGATCGTTCCCAGCGTGCTGTACCATACCTCCTCCTCCCACTCACTCCTGCAGAATAGCTCTTGTTCTGCACCTTTTGGCACGGGCATCATTTCAATGGCAGACTGATCCCCCCCTCTGCTGCACACCCCCACTTTCAATTCATATCTCTTGCCATTGCACACATATACAATATGTCTATAAAGCACCATGCAGCACTATACACAGATTAATGCTGCACTCCACCTAGGCTAATAAATACCGTTTCTCAGCAAGCGCATTTTTCTTTGCTGCATATATAAAGCACTCTGCTTTCACCGCAGACCTCGGCATCTGTCCATAAGCTGATGCTGTAAAACGAAGCAGAAGGAGAGACGCCGGACTGAGGTAGAGGTAACCTCATTGACACCTGGATTTCCTCACTCATAGAAAAGGAAATACACCTGTCACAATAGTTAAAATTTGGATAAGAAAATTTTCTTTCGTATGTAGATTCCTTGTTTCCACTTGGAAATAGAGAATCTAGACCACAAGCCAGCGGAGGAACCTATAAGCAGTTAATTTATGTACATCTATGACAAAATATCTCCCAATACTCTAATAGGAACAAAAGATCATCTCCTCTAACAGATTTAGGCCCATTTGCTATTTTTTTTTATATTGCTGCCATCAAAGTAAATAGTCTGCATGTGAGCCCTGCTGCATAAATTTCACATGTTCATCACTAAATTAACTTCAAAATTCTACAGTGCTCAAATAAATGTCTAAGATTTGATCTCATGTATATCAAAGGCACTCTTCTCACATATCAAGCAGCACTGATAGGACTAGCAATATGATGCCATGTGAATGCCTCACTTCTTGGTGCACAGACTCTACAAAGGGACTTCCCAGCCAAAATTTGCCAACAAAGTTTGGCAAAATTTTGTATAGCGTTTTTTTGCAAGTTAGCATTCCACTTCTATGTTACAATTCCATTTCTCAGAGAGTATTTCTAGTTTCTGTTTCAACTCCAGGTCTGCTATAAATTCAAAATACAGGTTAATGCATTTGACACAGTTTAAGAAATATGACATAGCAATATAAAATTTTGCAAATTCATAGTAACATATCCATTTACTGTTTTTATCAATCACACAGGGAGCCAATCTCAACACACTAAAACAAGAGAACTCAAATTTAATGTTGGTCAAAATTTTCCTGCTGATTTTTTGGGAACTCTGAACATTCATTTGTTTCCTAATTTGCTCCTACCATATTTTTTTTTCTGATTGCTATTACAGCACATGTAATTTATTAGCGTGCACAATGAATAGTAGGGAAGGCTGTTTTACATAAAAACTTTGGCAATAGATTGAAGACCTTTCCACGCCTCTTTTTATCAAAACTGATGTCTTTATTGGCACTCGGAAAACGTGTGCTGCAGTAGCAGGTGCCTTAGGCAATACTTGATCTATCATCAGCCACAGCTCCTGACCTGGGCAGTGAGGAAACCTCCGCTGCTCTTGAAGAACCTACACAACTTGTGACAGCTCATCCTCAGTCAGGGCTACAACCATGTAGCCACATACCCCGAGCTGCTTTCTCAAAACCCCTCTCTATTTTCAGCAGAGTAAGAATTTCCATTTTTTACTCTGTTAGAGTTTGAGTTGGACTCTCCCCTCCCACTTAGCCCATTACCATGTGGTTAATTCTGTGCAAACACAGAGTTACACAGGAGCAGCCCTGTTTAGACACCACCAGTTCAAAGGCAATCAAAATCACCATACCTTAGTGTCTTCGAGTTGTGTGTCACAGTATTATCATGAGAGCTACAGGACATATGGAAATGACTTTCTGTACTTTAAAGCACTGCATGTTTTCTACTGCTTTTAGTTCTCGCAGAGCTAATGCTACTTTTATTGAAAAAAAGGAAGGTTTCTGAGAGGATTGTGTTTCTGGCATGTTTCTAACGTAGGGATGAGCCACATGTCTCACCCACAGTACGGACTGAATTTCCCCAGTGAACTTTTATGCCACATTTTACACTGTTTCTGAAATTGCTATGCAGAATTACTAGTAGTGACGTTTTAAAAAACTAATGCGCTTTTAATTGTACTAAAGATTTTCACACAGAGCAGAGTTTCCCAACCATTGCTGCCATGGTGTCCTTTGTAACTAAAGCCATAGTTTTAATTATATACGGTATCATTGTTCAATACTTGCCCTTCTGCAGCTTTTTCAGAAAAAGTGCATTAATACTTTTTTTTTCCTCAGTTGCAGTGTGCTAATTCAGAAGACAATGATTTATTAGCTTCCTCTTTGAAGGTATTTTTCACAACTGAATCATAATTCTATTTTTCTAAATTTGCTTATTTATTTCACTGTTGTTTAAATCTGGAAAAAATATATTCTTTTAAAAAAAATTATGCACATGCATTGCTTATAGGAAAGGGTATTTAAGTGAGGTAATGTTTAAGCACCCATTCTTTTGGAAAAATCAGAACTGGCATACCTTAATTCAGTTTATGTTCATCAGACTTTTGTAAAGAACAAAGAAAACACAGAAGAAACATAAATAAGCGACACCCAGAGAAATAGCATACATATGGTCTGTGAATATCTTGCTTTTCTTTCTGAACCATGTAGTTTCTTTGCCACGCCATTCATTTTTACACAACTCCAAAAATAAAGATGCCTACAGTGACCTTCTTTTGTACCACCTTGTAAAATATATATGCTGTGTTATGATATCTTCACACCACCATGAGACCTCCATTTGCTTTTGCACAGAGCGTTTGTCATTTAGCTTTGCCCTCTGTGACCAAGAGTAGGAGAAGGAGCCAGTGCTACATGGTTAAATTTTTAATGAACTAATTGAGAATTTACCCTGGGATAAAGGCAATTCAGACCAAGCACTTGCATATTCAGTTCCTGGTACAGCCAGGCTATACTCACTTGAATTTGTAATTTAATATGCAATTCTTGTGCACAGCTCTGCGAGAATACCATATGTGACTAGTTACCACAGCCTTCACCCAAAGCATATACTAACCATAGCAACATGGGCATCAGATGTTGCATAAGCAACCTGGCAAGGGCTGTATTTTTAAATTTGCACACACACCAGTTTCAAAGCCAAATGCCTGCATATTTGGTGCTTCTGAAAAAAATTGAAATAAGTGTTTTAAAACCACAGTTAGCAGCTGGGTTTGAGCATTTCGGACAAAACGTTCGAGCCTGAGCTCCTAAAATTAAATGCCTCAATTCGAGTTTAAGTAACTAAATATGTGCCCTAGTTATAAGTGTCAAGCACTGGATGCACCTCTCCTGTTTACTCCGAAGAGTGAGACTCCCTGCAAGCCTGCAAGGATGCAAATTGGACACCGGTACAGCTCACCCTGAAGCACCCAGGCATGGAGTGCTGGGTGTCCCCTTTCAAAACTGCATTTTGATTTATCTCTGAATGTACCTGCGATACCAAAACTGAATGCAAATAGGCAGTGCCCAGAAACGACACCGTCCTAGGCAAAGCCAGGAGGATTCCTCAGTGTCCCAGGGCACCTCTTGTGGTTGCTCAGTTGTGTGAATGCTGCAGCGCTTCGGATTGAATCCGGCACTGGGAATTCCCTGTGTTTTGGTGTAGCTGTGAGATGCTCCCGGTAAGGAGAGATGACAGTTTATCACAATGCACATCAGCACACCAGGATTGTCAAGGGGTGCTGGGGAGGTAAACTGTGTCATCGCCTGCCCTAGGGCACAATTCCTTCCCAAAAGGGCTGTACACCTCTGCGTGCCTTTTCCCGCTTCTGCTAACCTATTCCTACCCAGGGAGAGGGAGACGAGAGAGTCAAATTCACTCTCGCCCTCTGCTCAGCACTTTGTCCAAGCCAAAAGCCTCTGCCCTCCAGGCAGCCTTGGGAGCCATTCTGGTATTTTTATAAGCTAATTGAGCTTAGAATTGAACTAGTGTGGCACATCTCTCCTAACCAAAAGGCTCAGCTGTTTGGAGACACTCAGCTGCAAGTAATGCCTTCAGCATTCACAAAGGATGAAACGCTGGGCTGCCCATCCTGTTAATGTGCCACGGTGAGCGCTCTCAAGTTGGCCAGATCCAGACCTTGAGGGAGTAACTCCAAAAAAGCATAATGCTGTAAAAGATGGCATTTCTCTAGAAAGTCTTCCACTTTTGATTGCCAGCAAGAGCTGTGTTTTGACCTGGAAACCCACTTCTCACAGGAGGCTGCCTAAAGCTAGCAAAAGGATCAACATGGTGCAGGCTGGAAAATTAACCAAGCAAGATCTGAAAATTCAGAGAAGCTGAATCAATGCATGTCTGCTGCAGAAAACAAGAGAGAGGCTAGAGGGAGTCCACGCTCCACTGCTTAGGAAATGGAGCGAGAGTCAGCTGGCTTTGAAACGTTCTCTCTTGTCCTAGAAGGTATGTGGAGATAATAAAGTGTGACCACGGGGAAGACCTTGCAGATACTTCAGCAGGTCACCATGTGTTAACACAGATGACAAAGGAAGGTGTCTTCAGACTTAGACATGCCTTTCTAAAAGAGCTGGAGCTTGGAAAAAAGACCTTTGGTGAATCCAAGCACAGAGCAGAACTAGAGAGGTAAACTGAGTCAAAAGTAGCAGGGGGAGCAATGGATAGGAGTTGTCCTTTCTGAGAATTTAGTCTGGCATTATAAGCCTAGCAGTAATTTCTGCATCGCCATTAAAGGTTACCACCGCTTGCTTTAACCATAATGACCTATCTTATGCTTTAATGCTGATGCTACCCATCAAGTCCTATCAGAGCTCCTGTCACATAACACTGATAACGGTTTTAATATTCATGATGGATCTTACAGAATAGCTGGCACATCTCCATTTCAGTGATAAGAAATGTGCTCAGGGCCTGCTTTCACATTTGGGTATTTGACTTTTTATTATTTTCTTACTTTTTGCTCTTGGCTAAAATGGAGAATCAGTGTCATGCCGCTCTTCTAGTGGGGAGTTTCTTGCAAAGAGAAAGACTCTGGTGGATTTCCTAATGTTGATCAGCCTCTGGGTTTTCCTCCATGCCCCTGTTATGCTGTCCATAACTGGATCACGTAACCAACTACCCTCTATGCACAGCTCATACGCACTGTGGTCCACTGTTTGCAATCTGCGTTGTCCAAAGAAGTGTAGTTGTCATGGTGCTTTATCTATCAGTACCTCCTCTTTGATACGCCTGAAGACTACTTCATTAATTATTTTGAAAATCAGGACAGAAGTTTTAAACTGGCATCAGAAACCGAGAGGAGTATTTTGCATTTCTTACCAATCTAGGGGTTAAAGAAAGTGGTTATAAAAGCTGATTGTACCAGAACACCTCCCTTTAGGGGGAGTTAGGAAGTGTAGGATATCTTCCCCTTAGTTCTAGCAGATCAAACAAGTAATGTTTTCTACTGGAATAAATCTCCTAATACTATGTTATTTGACCTGGAAGAGTCTTTTAGCATGACGTCTAGTTTACACCTTAGGTGGACACTTTTTCAGTTACTGGAGGGTTTAAGCAACTGTGCAACAAATGACAATCAACCTGTTTTTTAAACATAAGAGACATGATGGAGTTTGTTGGAAATAGTTACAAGGCTGTAAATGCAATTGTTGAAAGACATCAGTTATTTGGTTTCTTTTCTTTCTTTTTTTCTTGAAAAAGAACCACACACGACTGGCTTGTTCATAACAGGCTGACTGGGGCCAGCTCCAGACACAGACCATCTAAGCAGCTGCAAAGGACAACAGAGTGCCAAGAAACGGCAAAATAACTGTGACTCCACTACTTATTTTGACTATGCCAAAGCTCTAGAAGGCCAGGCTGGCAAATAATGCTGGTGTAAAATGAAAGATATAGAGTATTTGGTCCATCCACGGCTGCTGCTTAACTTGGCTAACAGGGAGCAGGAGCAGAAACTCCAGATCTTGTAGTTTTTTCCCTCCCTGTCTCAGTCCTGCTGGCCTCTCTGGGGCAGGAGGACCGGATTTCAGCTTCTCATCCTTAAGCCAGGAAGAGACAAAGTTCAATTTTTCCTATGATGCTGAGATGCTTTTAGCGGCACTTACAGCAGTCAGACAGGAGAGATGGCTAGTTTGCATTTTTATTCTATCAGAGGCTATGTTTACACAGACAAGGGTGGGCAGATCCGACCTCCCTCTGATATGCCTGATCCAAGCCAGCTCTGGTCCAGGAGCTCTGCAGCTGCAAGAGGCCACAGCATCCTGCTTCTTGGCGAACACAGCTACCCAACAGTGGGAGGGGAGCTGATCCACGACCACCTACCTGGCAGCATGCGGTGCTGCTCCTGTCTGGCCCCATCACCCATGGAATGGGGTCTTGAAAACCCACTGCATGGATATGAGTTTTAACACAGGGGAATATATAACTTGAGCTAGTCAAATTCTAGCAAGCCGCAGTCAGCAGTGAAGAAACCTTATTTTCCTTGGAAAACTTTCTGTCTTGCACCTCTTGATTATGTTGCTCAATTTATCCACTATTTTTGGCCACATTGTTAACTTCAAAATGTTTGGAACAGAGTCCTCCTTTTTCTTGCACCTCTGCACTGCATGTAGCTTACTGGGATCCTTGGGATCTACTGCATTACAGTGGAAGCCAACGAATAGCTTAGTTGATTAATGTGACTACTATGGCCTATTTTTCATGAGCTACTTTGTGTGATTATTTGCAAAGCCCTGTTTACTGCTTTATATACTTGACCTAAATTCTGCAACACTCCAGTGCAGGAGACAGGAGATTGTGTTGGCTTCAGATAAATTAAGCAAATGCATTCTGTTTCATTAAATATAAACAGTACAGACAGTAAAGTACATCTGTCTTATTTAATTTAATATTAAGTTTGTTTTGGGTTACCAGTCTTTAAAAATTTTATATTTCCAGAGGGTACAGATTTTTTCAATTAAAAATGCATAAGATAATTATAGAACTTGTCTGGGAGATGCTAAAGGCACCAACAATTAGGCAGGAAACTGGGGTTTCAGCAGTTAGAAATTCATGGGATACGTAAGCTTGAGTTCCAGGTAATTTCATTAGCTGGGCAGTAAAATGATTAATGGTGGAACTAACAGCCGTGTGGGAGACTGACAGAACAGAGTACAGAGGTCAGGAGACAGTAAAAAAGACCGGTATGGAGACTTACACAAGGAGAAGCTGCAGTTCAAAATCTCTGTCATTTGGTCCTTCAAATCCATCACCCGGTGAGCAGGCAGAGATAGAGTACAGGAGGTAGATCTGTACTCTCAACAGAGTGGAATTTTTCCTATGACTTTTGTGGCCAGGGGATATTTCTATCTATTTACTTTGCTGAGTGAGTCAGCCCTCAGCTGAGATTAATTGGCCAGATGACTCCTCTAAGCTACTGTTTCAAAGCATTTTGTTTTATGCAAGTGAGGCTCCTAGCAGCCTTCACTTGTTTCTTGTATGGCAGACATCCTTTGGAGTAAACTGGACCAGAAAGGGGTCCGAGGAGGGGTCCCTTGGACTATGGGTTATGAGTTTGGAGGTACCAGGGAAGACATCCCAGGGCCTGGTGGAGTGAAGAGTCAACAGGAGCTCAATTCCCCCAGGTTGAGGTAGTCAATTCAGGAAGAAATTTCTTTCAGCAAATATTGCTGTTAGCCAGGGATGCACTAGCTACCTTCAGCTGCTAGCAGCCACTTACTGTCTTCCAAACCAGAGAAGTGAAAACAAACATTTGTTGTCCCCCAAATTTTGGAAGTGACATGAAGACATATGAGCCAAGAAGGCTTCCAGAAAGACAGAAAAGCTAAATGTTTGGGAAACTAAGAGATTTGATCATGCTAAGTGTTACAACACCCGGTATTACATGTCCTGTCATATAGTTTCTCATCACTGATGACACATATGAAATCAATAACTAGCAATATGCTTCAACTACAAAATATTAATTGAGCCAGGCAGAAAGTTTTTGGAAATCCAAGCCATGTCAGAAGTACCCAGTAGTAGTTGTGTATTCATGAAAACCAAAGCATAACACCTGGCAAAATTTAGCATGCCACACTTGGACCTAACATTCACTCAAATATTTGTGAATCAGTTGCAGTACTTTACATACTGTATGAATAAACAGGTTCCTCTAATTCTTCTTAAATTGGTTGATTGGTATAGAAATGACTGAGTACCAATCAAATGGAAAAATGAATGACTGAGATCAAGCTTTAGATCACACACATTAGAAACTTACTCATAGTTTTAGAAAATGGTGTAACATTTGCAAATTCAGACATAGCCAATATTCAACACTGGAACGTAGCTAAAAGGAGACCCACGCCACTCACAATTGGTAGAGTGAAGGTATTCATGGTTTTAAGACCACTCCCTAATGCTTTATCTTCAAGTCAATAAGAATTCTTCACATAAACATGTTCATCTTTGTGCAAATTCATATTAATCTGTTGGACACGCAGGTGGGCAATCCACACCAGCACTTGGAAAACTAAGAGCGTTCCCTTCAGATTTGTTATGATATTGACTCCAGGGTGTGTGGTTCTTATGGAAGTGCCAAACAACCTTTGCATGCAGAAGAAATGATCCAGGAACCAAAAGGATTCAGTGTGAACCCTACTGAAATTCTTTATCAATAAAGCACCCTATATGTGTTAGGGCTGAGAGGGATCTGCATGCTTTTATTTGGATTTGTCCTCAAATGGCAGTTATGCCCTAAGTGTCATTAACGGAGAGCAGGTAGTTCCATTTGAATCTTTTCTTCTGTGTATACTGTACAGAATGCACAAGGAAATCTATAATACCCATCCCACACCCTTTCATACATCTTTCAGCAAGATATAAAATATTGAAGTGCATTAATACTGCATGAACTATAATATATAATTTTTTTTTAAACAAAAGACCAAAGTCTAGGAAGAAATAAATATCTTAGGCTCTGTCTGACATGGAAAGGCTTGATACAAGTTCATCATATAACATTGACTTTTTTGGTGGATTTTATCACACACATCATTTTCTTTTCATTCACAGTGTTCTCCTGGACAGGAATTGCTTTGATGCTGATGAGGATGATATAGCACTCAAGCACTTTTAGGTTACTCTGAAACAGATTCTCACATTTCCATTACAGGAAAAATAGCTTTTTCTGTAGAACTGTAAATGCTGTTGCTTAATTGTATTTTTTTTCTCTTTAGGAACTTCTCTGTAAGAAGAAAAGAAGGTAGGTAGAATAGAACCGGTAGAGTTTCTATGTAAATGCAAAGTCTAAATATCTAAGTAATAGATATTTTTCCTAGTGAATGACACTATTATTTTATCTTTATGGCTCAAACTCCTTTTTTAGTCAGTCTTGTCTTTGCATCTTTGAAATCTGTTCCACTTACTGTCCAACACAGATCAGAGCGCTGCTGTAGTCCATCTGTTCTGAGACTGCTCTTCCACTGGGATAAGACCTGCTGTTATGATTTTGAGGCTTCAGACATAGAAATAAGCCCTCCTTCCTTCTCTAAATATAACACCATTTTTCTGTAATCACTTCGTTATTCTGTGTGTCAAAGATAAGAACCGTGAGCCAAATTTTGGTCATCCTGCTGCCAACTAGCACTTAAAATTTCATAGATGGCCTATGCCGTGCTAATCGTGAGTTTAGCACGGATGTTAGCCACAGAGAGGTAATGTGCAAAAGTTGCCAAGTCTCATTCTGAGTGCTAAAACAGTCAGGCTGTGACTGCTGAATGCAGATTCAAAAGCAATCAAACTAGGTGAGCCTTGGGAAAAGGGAAATGGGAATGCTCACTAGATGAAAACCTGAATAATGCCATCTGAAACCGGTCTGGAGGGCTGATGCAAGGTGATTGCCTTCATCTTCATTTCTTTTTCATTTCCTGGAGAAAAAAAATCATAAATTCTCCAGGTAATGGTAGAACTGGTGGAATGTACCAATACAGATTTCACATATTTGCAATATCCAAACAAAGCACCAAATCTAACTTCGCTAATCTTGCCTTCCTGATTATTCCTCTAATGAAGAATTGGGGATAGCCTTGTTAGTGTAGAACATGCTTCTAGCCCAGCTGTGAGCAATACATCTGTCTACCACTGCAATGCAGTGTGGTAAGTATTAAAACAGCAAAGTGATAATTTAATAAGGAAGACCAAAGTGAAGATTTCAAGGATCATTCATGCAATTCTTAATCATATCAGAACCATCTGTAAAATAGACTCACAAGTGATTCCTTTAGAAGCGATGCTCAATTATTAATTGTGGTCTCTCTAACCAGGTCCATGTTTTCAACAAAGAGCTTTAAACAATTGCTGCAGGATGACATAATAGAATAGTGCTCAGACTGATCACTAAAAAAAAGTCTGGATGATTAAAAAACTTTACAGATCAGTTCAGTACTTACATTTCCCAAATATCCAATGTACAAATACAAAAGACCTAATGCTAAGTTCAGGAAAGAAAATATTTGAGACACAACAGCACTTCAAGCATGGGTTTCACAACATCCTGCCAATAGTAAAGGATCTATCATCCATGGAAAAATTAAAAACTTTTAAAAATAATTGGGAATTAAACTGAAGCTACGGAAGCTTTCCCTGTGAGTTATTATCAACTTAATAACCTACTGTTTTATCACCATGCCCGAAAAATGGAGCATGGCTTCAGTAAAATCCTAGTTCAATAGAATTAATGAAAGTGTGTTCAGTCATATTGTATATGTTCCACAACTGGAAATCATATTTCACGTAATATACAGTGTCCCTAGACTTAGCGATGAGCAACTTATGAATAATGAATTTCACCTTATAGAAATTATTCATCTTTGAAAGCTTTCTATTAAAATATCTTTATTGTTACTAATGTCTCTGTCATGTCTTCAGCAATGAACAAGACTAAAGAAAGTAAAAAAATTGTACTGGAGACCGCTTGTGGGTAATAATGGCCGTAAGAAAGTTTTTTGTTATCTTCTCTATGTGAAAGACAGAGATCAGCCGATACTCTGAGGTGTGCAGGTGTGCATCCCTTTCCAATCTCCCGATGTCTATTATTCGAATTTTGGGATAAAAGACACTTATCTGTTGTTCAGAGAAAGCAGTCTTTCAAAAAGGAGACTTGCTATATGATGACGGCACAAGATAGTACTAAAATTGAAGCTGATTCTAAAGAATCGGACATTATATCATCCTTATATTACTGAGTAATGCCACAAAGCACGGGATGCTGGAGACAGCGAGGTCATCAAATCGGACAAGCCAAAAACTTCACACTTCATGCACCTTGGCCTCCATTGTGAAATATGCACTTACAAAACAGAACAACAGCAACATTCTCAACTAAATGGTATTTCTATTTTTATACCACTTTTATGATCTTATTACTGGATAACTGGAAAAGTATTTTCTAATTATGTAAATCCTATAGCACAGTTTGGATATGCTTTGCTTGTTTGTTCATCTTTGGCAGGATATATAATCTATAATGTAGATTAAAGTCTTTAAGAGTTTAAAAGAAGCTAATAAGCTCCCTGTATGTTTTTTTATTCTAGTCTTAAAGGCTGCATAAAATAAAATTTAGAGGAAGAAGAGAGAGATTTTTACAAGCAAAGAGAAGATTGTTTTACAATCAAATTATTGCAAATCTTGAAATTTGGAAGCTGCCTTCCCTGCTGTATTATTTACATTGGTATTAGATGCTATTTTGGCCAATGCTAAGCTATCAATATAAGAGAAGTATCTGTGAAAGAGAAAAAAACAGGGCATAAATTAAAATTTTCAGTGAAACCCCACCTCTTGTTTCACTGATGACTAGAAAAATCAATGTCTTTTTGGTTTTGCTGATCCATTG
Source organism: Harpia harpyja (assembly GCF_026419915.1). NCBI lineage: Eukaryota > Metazoa > Chordata > Aves > Accipitriformes > Accipitridae > Harpia > Harpia harpyja. The sequence goes on along the minus strand of NC_068956.1, from coordinate 7,105,767 downwards.
CTGAGTCACAGTCCTAAAATAAAAATCATTTCCTTCCTGTTTGTTCTAGAAACTTCAAAATTGCCTCTTAGCCACAAATCAGAAATGATAGAGTCACCTCAGCCATTCAAGAGATCTTGAGAGTGATTGCAATAATCAGGCAAAGTTTTTAATGAAGTACAGCTGTAATGAACACTCACACATTTGCACTGCAGAATTTTCCATTGGGACACAATATTCTCCCTTACTGTAAGTTTTGCAGTAGCCAAGCGACATCAGTGTTGGTCACGTTGTCCTCCTTGCCTGTAGTTCTCCACTTTACTAACCCTCATAGATCACGCTGCCTAAAGATGTACGGAGCTGCAGACAGGGTGCGAGTCCGAAGCTCAGGAGATGAGTGGCTCTACCATTGACTCCACGAAGTGGCCTTCAACAACTTATTTACTTACCAGGTTTGTGCCCTTGCTCTTCCCTTAACTTCTGGGGACTAACTGGATCATTGTTTCCACATATGTGTGTACACCAAGCCTCAGGCTAGCATGCCTTTATATCCTGCTATACATTAGAAAGATTCGTTATGCTGTGGTTCTAGGGTTATCTAGATCTCTATCCTCTTTTCTAGTATCTCTGAGTATGCTCAGCTCAGGTGTTGGCCTTTTAAACTCTAACTTGAGGTTAATAACCTCTGTAGCAGCTTATTTCACTCTCCCGATCCAACTGGTTTATCTCATTTTACTTTTTCCCCTTCAGAAGTTTGAAACCAATGGAATTTATAGTTGCCAGACTCCTTTGTGTCTATGTATATATATATGTATCTATACGTAAATATTTACAATGTGTAATGATAATAAAATACTTAATTTATAATAGTAGTTTATATGTATACATGCTTACATTTCTATATGGATGAATAAGCTTTAAAAGAAAAAAAAAAGAGATTTTTCAGTGAGTTGACACAAACATCTCTCTCATTGAGTTTCCTGCCTTTCTGTAAGATCACCATGTGTCACCCACAGTGGTGTGTGGGGGTGCTCATAAACAGTCTGTGTAAAAGGAGCACCCAAAACCTCAGCGGGTGTTTGCCTGACAGTGATCGTGCGAAGGAGGAAGACAACCACCAGCTGGATTAAAGAGTAACCAGGGAATTACAAAGCCTTATGAAACAAAGGAGTCATCTTGAAAAGAAGTTTAAAAAAAGCATGAAAATCAATAACAATGGGGAGACACTTTGTCACGGGGACAGGGCAGGAGACAAACTGGATTTGACACTGCCAGAAGTTGTCCCATTGACATCGCAACCTCCGAGACCCAACAGAGTATCCTCCTTGCTGAACAACACAAAGAGCCCAAACCCAACGCATGGGCTCACAGTGCGGGGGCAACAAGTCCCCACACCTGGGGCCTGTGGGTGTCAGTGTGCGTGTGGCTTTCTCATCAGCAGGTAGACTAGCAGATCGTCAGGGAAGCACGGTTGGTTGACCAAGAACCCGGAGCACCCGCGGCTTAACAGTAAGCAAGGAGGGGGATGTGTTCTCCAGAAAGAGGGAGGTGGTTGCTCTGTGTGGGGGTATGTGTGTGACTGTGAGGGGGGGTGTGTGTGTATATGCTTAGGACTTTATAGTTGTAGAAAGGTGCACAGAAATTTCTAGGTGGATATTAACATTTCCTAAGTCTCCAATATTGTGGCTTATCCATACACTGCTGATAGAGATCCTGAACATATAATTTACTGCTTGCCAGTTAATTAAAAACCATTAACAGATCAATACACCAATCCTGATCTGATTTATTTTATGTGAATTGAGCAGTTATTCCTTGCGATAGTAGTGACCTAAATCAGAGTATCTTCTTCAGGCACCTACCAAGGCTACCCCTTGTGTTTGTCTGGTGGTACTTCCTTCACCAGAAAACAATCTTTTAAAATCTCACATCACTTCTTTCTCCTTCTTTGCTGAATCAACTATTTCTGAACATCTTAGTTTTGAAGGCTCCCTAGAGACTAAACAAACCTAACCAGCAGCCCCCTGAGAACACTAGATTGCTCTGGAGGGGTGGGTGAGAGCCGTCTCAACCCATTCTTCTGCCATTTGTATCTGGACAACACCTTGCTGGGTAACCCAACGTATTTATACTGTAAACACAATAACCAAAATAACCAGGCCAACATATGGTACTCATAAATTATTACAAAAAAGTCCTATATCTGTCACATGCTGTCCGTGAGCAAGTTCCAGGGAAAGGCAACTGTCCCCTGAGTTACTGGATTCTCACAGAGAAGGTGTTTTGACTTATTTATTGAGCACACAGGTTAAAATGTTTTCTTTCAAAATGCAAAAGAAAAAGAACTGTCGTCATACCTCGCAGACCTTTTTAGCATGTGTCACTACCCACTTCCCTTCCTTCCTTCTCCTTATCCATCGATACCCTCTCAGGCTGACAGCCTTTAAACCATGTATACGGTGGAGATGTTCGGTCCAAAGCCTAGTCCCAAGTAAAATCCTTGAGACACTTATTGTGTGGATTTAGGGACTTCTGTACTGGCTGCTTTGATCTTCCAATGTGTTTGTAGTGCTCTGAATTGCTAACATAAACCCAGGCCTGGCTCTCAGTTTTGCAGTGATGCCCTCAAGCTCTCTAACAATCTAATGCTGCATAGTGGTTTCTGACACCTGTAATATTACACGGCTTTAGTAACATATGATGCTGTTGTTACAACTCTGGCTCCTGGAAATGCCCCGTTTTTGGAGGCATTTAGGCTTTCACCCAGCAAAGGACAACTTTTCTAGAGCTTCTGATTAAAGGGAAAAGCTTGAAAATGTGACATGAAAGCATCCTACCAACTCTTAACTAGCATGCAAATGGCAAATGTGATAATCTAAAAGTCTAATGTTTCAAAAGTCTCTTGTTTTGATTCTGAGGGTAAATGTATGATTTTGATTGCTTGTGATCAGGACTGCAAACTAAGTACAGTGAAAACAACAATACATACAGAACTCCTAATGGGCAAAGTAAACACATTTAATTATAGAAAACAGTTTTGGCTGGTTTTTCCACCTAGCTTTTAACAACCACATGTGAAAAAAGCAGTAGGTAACATCTTTGTATCTACACTGAATTTTTCAGGCCGATTTGTTCATTTTACAATGAACTCCTGACAAAAAAAAGTGATAAATGCTAGCTCTCGCTCTGGCACTGGCTCAATGAGGAAAGAAATCCTCTGATGTCCCGAGGAACAAACTGACTGCCAAGTGCTCCTGGTGCACTGGCTGATAGACACGAAGACACACTGTTGTAAATCTTCACAAATAACAAATCAAAATATTGTGCTTCCGAGGGAGAGCAGAATACAAAAGGCAAAATACTATCAGTGCCACACCTGGAGAATATGACTCATTTTGTGCAAAGACCAGGCTTACGGGCAGCACAAGAACAGGCTCTGCAGAACCCCTTGGCATGGTCTCCACTGCCTGTAGCTGCTATTTCCCAGGGACCAGATTGAGGGATTTCATCACAAGCCTCCACCATTGGTTGCACAGACTGACAGCAGCCAAGACAGAGCCCCGAGAAGGGCAATAGCCTGGTCAGCCACGAGCTCCCTTCTTGCCCTTCCCATACCGAGGTGCGACGGGGTCACCCTGCGCTACCCCCGTGAAGTGCATGTTTCAGACCTGGACATGAGCACCAAGAGAAGAGGAAGCTCCCTGCAATGTTGCTGCCTTGTATACTGCACACCACGCAAGGACCAAGGACAATCTGGCTCTGTTTGCTAGTTTGCAGCTTTGCTAATATTCGTAATAATATCGTATCAGCATCTTCTTAAGCCTGTGCCTATTAGGTTTTCGGCTTAATCATCTCTTCAGCATTGTTTAATCTTCTTGAAGACTTGATCTCCAGAAATAAACAGCTTGCAATAGAAAAATGTCCATCATGGCTTTATATTCATGTATTCATATCCTTCTTGCCACATTTTATTAATGTGTTTATTTTAATAGATAAGATCCAGCTTATGAAACCAAATTATAACATACACTACCATGTTCAGAATTCAAATATTGACATGTCCTGATCTTATCATACAGAGAATTCATTGAATATCCTTAGTTAAATGCTTTCTGTCATTTAAAGAAACAACTGGATTTGAGAAATACTGCGAACTCAAAATAATTTGAAGCAGTCAGTGAACTTTAATAAATATTAGTTTACAGTCAATCTGGCATTTATTCTCTGGCTTCTCTTCCGCCTACCATCTTTTGTCTCAAAGTGGTAAAATTATTACCAGCAAATAACTTTTTTTACATTTTATTTCCACTGGTAAATTAGTATTTGGCAGTATCTTGTACTGCATTTTATACCAGTGTTGCAATGTAATATTAAAATGTAGCTGTAGTATGAAACAGAGTCTTGCTTTAGAGGATCCTAACTTTCCCATCTCTTAGTAATTTTCATCCTAGACTTTCACAGTTTAAAACCAAAGAAAAAAGTACTGTTTCCCCCCAACTGACAGTTTTGAAGACTAAGCCAGGAAAGAGAAATGCACGGTGAATTCCTCGAGCTTAAAGCTAAAGAATTGCTTTAACTCAGCAATAAAAGGTCTACGACTGGGTCTGTTAACTATCAAATAGTTAATTATGAAGAAAACAATGAAGAAAACAATGAAGAATCTGGCAGACTTTTGTTAGCTGTGCACCAGTAACAGCAAATCCAAGCTGCCACTGGGATCACACCTATGTAACAACCATTTTGATCTCAGTACTATAGTGTGTGAATATATTGATCCTCGTGATGCTGTGGGACCTTGGGAGCTACTGATGTTTCTGTTTTACAGGTGGGGAAGACAAGTACCAAGAAGCCATGTAACTTGGCCAAGGCCAAACCACAAGCAGGTAGCACCTGCTAAAGCCAGCACTCTTGTCCTAAACCCATACACTACGCATGTATACGTGACTGCCGGTCATCTTCTGTGTCCTATAATGTATCTATGTACCAAGTACTGGACAAAATAATCGGGTACAACAGGAACATGAGCAAGGTGATGGTGATTACTGTTACAAACTAAGGTCACGGCTACCTCTCTCTTGATGTGTGTTTTTTAGGACAACATGATGGTATTGAGAAGGAACCATAGTATGTATTTTTTCTGTGAACAGCATGGTTAACATCAGACAAACACAACTGTCGAGATCTTGAGCTATTCTTACTATATTTCTGATGAAAACCAAAGTTTAGTACCTGTAATTTTGCTTATTCATTCTCCTATGTAGAATCATAGAATATCTCAAGTTGGAAGGGACCCATAAGGATCATCAAGTCCAACTCCCTGCCCCTCGCAGGACTACCTAAAACTAAATCATATGACTAAGACCATCATCCAGATGCCCCTTGAACTCTAACAGGCTTGGTGCCATGACCACTTCCCCGGGGAGCCTGTTCCAGTGACCGACCACCCTCTCAGTGAAGAACCTTTTCCTAATGTCTCATCTGAATTTCCCCTGATGCAGCTTCATTCCATTTCCTCGTGACCTATCGCTGGTCACCAGAGAGAGGAGATCAGCACGTCCCCCTCCGCTGCCCTCCTTGAGGAAGGTGTAGACTGCGATGAGGTCCCCCCTCAGCCTTCTCTTCTCCAAGCTGAACAAACCAAGTCACCTCAGCCGCTCCTCATAAGTCTTGCCCTCAAGACCTTTCACCATCTTGATTGCCCTCCTCTGGATACACTCTAATAGTTTGATGTCCTTACATTGAGGCACCCAAAACTGCACACAGCACTCGAGGTGGGGCCACACCAGTGCAGTGTAGAGTGGGACAGTCACCTCCCTCGACCGGCTAGCTGTGCTGTGCTTGATGTACCCCAGGACACGGTTGGCCCTTTTGGCTGCCAGGGCACACTGTTGACACATATTCAACTTGCTATCAACCCAAACCCGCAGATCTCTTTCCATAGGGCTGCTCTCCAGGTTCTCATCCCCCAATTTGTATGTATAACCAGGATTACCCCATACCCAGTGGAGAATCTGGCACTTACTCTTGTTAAATTTCATATGGTGGGGGATTGCCCAGCTCTCTAGTATATCCAGCTCTCTCTGTAAGACCTTCGAGGGATTCCAAAGCTCCCCCTAATTTAGTGTCATTGGCAAACTTACTTAATGTACATTCAATTCCTGCATCCAGATAATTTATAGAAACATTAAAGACCATTGGCCCTAAAATTGAGCCCTGGGAGACCCCACTAGTGACTGGCCTCCAGCCTGATGTAACCCCATTTACTATAACTCTTTGAGCCTGACCCATCAGCCAATTGCTCACCCATATAGATCCCTGCTTTTTCTTAGTCCTATGTGTTGCTTCCTACTGTTTGCCACTAAGCAGATATTCAGTGTGCATTCCCTTGCTTTTCACGAATCTCTGAAAATAAAATCACGCTCGAGAAACTTGGATGAACAGAGAAGGCTATCATTGCAAATAGACTTTTTGTCAACTTCATGTTCTTCCTAATGTATTTGGGTCCACAGAAGCTCCCATCCACTGGGAGAACGACTTTTCCTGCTCTGTTACTCCACTGATCTTCCACCCTTCCAGGTCTGTTTAGCACTTAATCCTCCAAGACCTGCCCATGGGAATTAATAACATTTAACCTGCCCCAAAGTTATCCTGATGCTCCTTATGTCCCTGGGATATGCCACACAAAAGACGCAAAGCTACATAAACCCTCAGCAATCCTTTGCTGGCAGAAGGATAGAGTAGATAATACAGCACTAAGAGAGTGAGAGGTCATTGCAATACAAATGACATGTTCTGAGAAGTGAATTCAGCCATCTGAGGAACACGTTGATAGTCAACGTATGTACTGCTCTCGAAAAGGCAAAGTGCTGTTATGAATTCACAGCAGATTTCTCAAAGTTGTTTATTTTATTCCAGTGTTTTGGCAACATGTTCCTCCTTTCTTAATAAAAGCTCAGGAAAGTATAAACTAGTAAGTCTAGCAAGGAAATTAACTGGGTTTTGCTGTTTTTTTCTACACTTATTTATTAATCTGATTTTTTTCCCTTCTCCCCCCCCCAAATCAGTGATCTTCCCAGGGTTTTTCTTGTCTTCCACAGATCAGATTGCTGTTTCAGCAATTCTACTTGATCCATATACTGCTTTCTACAATAACATTTATCTTTAAAATGTGAATTAGACTTCTGATTGAATTTTCACTATAAAAATACAAATTTAAAAAAAAAAGTCTCTTTGAAAAGAAAACAAGACTTTAGGGACTAATAAAAAGAATGGCTTCTGTAAGTCACTGGATGATTGATTAAAATGAGGGAGGAGGGGAAATGGAGTATTAGTCAATTATAGACTGACTGTGAACCTCCAGCATGAAGTCTTGTGAGAAGGTAATCATAGTCCTACAAAACACTGAGCAAGGCAGTTCTAGAGAAGAGAGCAATACTAATGCCACTGGCAAGACCTCATCAAAAAGACCAAATACAATGGTTTTAATCTGTTTTCAAACAAGTGAGTTTCAAACCGGAAAGTTGAAGAGAAAGTACAAGTTGAAAAAAAGACACAGAATATAACCTAACTATGAATCATTCAGTCTGTAAATTAGATTTCTAACTGTAAAACCAGAATGAACCTTTCATCTGGAGGACTGGGAGCAAGAAATCAAACACAACAGGATGGAGTTATCTAAATAATGATATGGATATTTTGTTTATGTCCATGCTGATAAATTAAAGCAAGGCAGGCACTGATCCTGAAAGCCAAGTGGCACAAAGTGGCTACTGTTCATGCTTAGGCTTAATCCCTTCGTGATGAGCTTCACGTTAGAAAAACTAGTTGGAATGGTCCAAATGAGGCGGGGAGAAAGCTAACAGTTGCCCTTTAGAGATGTAGATGTATTTTACTAGAGTCCGTCATTTAGTGTTCCTGCTTGGCCTCCGTCCTTGCTTAAAATATACCTTTCTAATCACAATTTCCCCTACCCCAAAAGAGAAATGCTACTTCTTTTTTCCTCTTCTTGAATTTGCAGCACTGAAGCTGTTTCATATGTTTTACAGCAGCATCAGATCCTTTGTAAAGATGCTGAGCATAGGGACTGGGCTTCTGATGATGACAGATCTGTTCTGGTTGATACTTCAAACTGTGCGTGGTTTGAAGATGGGAAGATGTGGGCAGTGCATGATGAGGACAGTAAAAGCTGACCAGACATAAAGGATGGAGTGAAATTGCACACAGAACCGTCAGCTCTGCTCTTGAGTCTGACCTCCCCCTGCTCACACAAAGACAGACTTACTTTTCAAAGCTGAATTCCTTGGAAAATTCCTGCTTGTCTTTAAGAGGAGAATGCTGTAGGGAAGCAGTGGGAACAGATGAAAGGAATGCACCAGCTCGAATCACTGTGCTGTATTGCAGCTTAAAGGGGCTCTTAAATATGTCATCCTCTCCTATTACTTTTCAAAATATCACTCAAAATGATGAGTGTAGAAGAACCTTGTGTGAGGATTAGGGCCTCTTGGTGCCTGGTGCTGCACAAACACATTTAGAGACACAGCCTGCGTCTGCATGGGCATATGGCTAAAGCAAACTGGAAAGGTTTCTCATTGCAGTGCAGTAAGTTATACTCAACACATAATACAAATTATGTTTGTCATTTGAAAGGGAAAAAGAGAGCAACAGTTTCAGTTCTGTCTTTGTCACTCAAAATTATTGACAGCTTTAATGCTTTGTATTATCTTTAAGCAGTCATGCTGAAATTAAATGCCAAAATAAGCGATGTATTTGCCAGCTGATGTGGAGTTCTGAAACGTGCTAGTTGCTTTGTGGGAGGAGAGTGGATTTTGTCCTCAGGGAAAGGAGATTTTCTGTGCTACAGAAGTGGCTCTGTAGCACATCCTTCTCTGCCTAAACAATGTGACTCATCTGCTCTCAGTCTGGAGCTCTGCAAATTATGGTATTGTAAAAACATGCAAAGTTCACACTAAGTTCACAGAGCTACAAAAATAAGCTGTTTCCCGAGCAATGGATGATCCAGCAAGCAGAGCTCTGTGCTGGAATTCAGCAGTCCTGAATGCTGCTCTTGAATATGCTACTGATCTTGTGAGTGACTTAGGAGAACTGCCTTCTCTCTTAAATCTCTTTTCCTTCCCTGTCCTTGTCTTGTTAAACACACCATGTGCAATGTCTCAAAGGTGAAGTCTGTGCTAGCCATCAACACTGATAATCATTTTTCCAAACTTATCATCTCTCTAAATGCTATCTTCTCTTTGGCCATGACAGATCCTAACTTGGTCTGGTCAGATCCATTCTAGATGCTGTCATAAGATCATTTTTCCAGCTCATCAATTTGATCATATCAGCCTTCTCTCCATGCTCCCTGCATGGGCTTTCGCTTCCCTGCTGCATCTAATAGAGGTTTCTCTTCACTGTCAACACTCTCTGCATGCTGTCCTCGGTCATTATCCCCAATTCAGTGACAACAGGGAGATTCTCCTTCTGAGTGAGTGGTCATTCAGATAACCCTTTTGTGCCTTTTCTCACGCTGCATCTAATGCTGGGGAGAAAGTTTCCTTGAGACCTGCCAACTAACTCACTTTTCTCTGCTTTTCTCTAAAACAACTTGCTTTCCCCACTAGGTATTAAAAAAAAAAAAATTCCCAAGTTTGCTTGCTTGTATGCTGCTTTTACTGCTTAGCCAACATCAGCTCCTTGTTTCCTTTTGTTCCCCATCTACCCACTTGTCTCCCTTTGTTTTCCCAGGCTTTTCACCTCGATTGTAAGGTCTTTGGAACTGAGACAGCCTTCTGATCCATGCTTGTACTGTGCTCTTCTGATTCATGTGTCAGGGTCCCTGGGTGCTATGGCAATATAAGCAGTACAGCACTGAATGACAGCTTGGTTTAAGCATCACAGGAGAAGAACAAGGGGAGAATGAGAGCTGAGAAATGCAGGAATAGTCTCCAGGTGTGTTTTCCTTTTTTAAGCCTATTCAGTGTGGAACTGAATTAGCTGAAGAACAAAGCAACAGCACGTCATGAGAGTTTAGAGTAAGAGCTTGAACCTTTCTCTGGACCCTGACACTTCCTCATGGCCAGTTTGTGAAGAAGTCCAACCTTTTCCAATGCTTCCAGATGTGCTTGCACAGCTGGCACAATGCAGTGGGGAATTAGGCCCATACTGTGACAGATTACCAATCACTTCACTATGCTGAAGGTTTTTAAGCACATTACACTTGATTTCAGGATGTCTAGTCCAAAGCTTGATATTTACAAGGTACTAAGAACTGCTGCCAAATAAACAGAAAACATGTGTAAATCATACTTAGTGGAAACAAGAAGAATGATTATGTGGTGAAGGCACTGGACTGGGTTCAGGAATTAATCCAAATAATCCTCAGGCACTGGGTTCTTTTTCTCCTTGGCCACAGACCTTCTGTGCCTGCGAGCAAATTACTCATTATCTGGCTGTGACAAAGTCAGAAATGTTCTTACAGACCTTCATGGAGCCCAACTAGTTCTAATCATCACTGTCTGCTCTACATGCTGTGACTTACACCATTTTTATAGGGACAGTCACTTTTGTATATCTGCCCAACTCAACAGATGACCATACACAGAAGTGTATATTGCTGAAATAACAATGCTGTTCTAGCACATAGTAGAAAATATTCAGTGGGAAACGTAGAAATGGATTCTGAATGAAGATTTTAGCCTGCTTCTGAGCGACTTCTGCCTGGCAGTACTCCTTATTCATGCACTGCTCTTGCTGACAGCATATCTATATCCTTTGTTAAGGTTTTCTGTCCCACAAAAGCTTCTAGGACTAAATCCTGATATTTCAACAGACCTAAAAGTTTCTAAAAATGTGATAGAAAGAGTCATAGGGGACAAAGTACTTGGATTACCACTAATGCAACAGTGTCACTGGAAGTTTTGCAAATTACTAAGTGTTGAAATGTTGTGAGCGCACAACTGATTCCCTCTAACTGCTTTGATAAGCTTCATGCAGCCCAAAAGAACCGTGCTATAAACCTTCTGTTAGGTGCTTCCCAGTGACATCAATACTCTTTTGAATCAAAATTAAATTATGCACTTATTGGAAGTTAATATCCCTGAAATTAATTTCAAAAGTCAATTTAGTATACATGGTATTTCAAACAGCCATAGTAGTGTCATTGCTAAAAAAACCCCACCCACAAATCTATGGCTGCAATGTTTTTTCAGCTTCTGGTTAATAAAATCTTGATTAGGAGGACTCAGCCAGTATGTCCACAATGGTAAATTCAAAAGAGGTATAATCATTTTATTAAAGCTTGTATTCCCTTGCAATTGTTTGATAAATTGGCAACGTGGAAAACTGTAACATACTTCTGCTCTTTTTCCAAAATGAAACTAAGAGCTGCCATAGGCGGAGACTGTCTATTATCTGTAGTGTATCATTTAAGCACAACCACTTTCATTTTTTACAATAATTAAATTTCTTAAATCTATCATTTTCTCCAGGGTTACTGTACAGCCTTTCTAATGCAGAGTTCTCTGCCTTTGATCAGTAAGAGAAGAGGACTGATAGAGATACTGCCAGGGAACAGTAACTGTCTACATGTCACTTTGTAGATTTATTCTCTCCAAATATTGTTTGAAACTATTTTCAAAGTGGAGTCAGAAAGACGACAAAGTCCTAGACCTTGTTGCTGTTATAAAACCAACAGCACAAACAACAAGAAGGTGTCTTTCACTGGCATTGTAAACGAGAAATCAACACCTACGTACCAGTTGCACCTTTGAAAATCTCTCCAAACATCTCTACTTGATTGATTCGACTGTGCAACAAGTTCTGGGGCAGGGTGGAAGAGGCAAGTTTCACAATACATTTCTTTGCCAAAGCTGGAAGGGGCTGCAATAGTCAAACTCTAGTTGTAGAAACTAGTAACAGGCAGAGTCCTCAGAAAGGGTAAGGACTGATGCCTCAGCTGGACACAGTATTTAGTTAAGTAATTGAAATCTTCTGCATGAGGCTCCAATGCCCATCCTCCGATGTCTGATGTTTTCCCATGACACAGAGGACACTGGTGCATTCGTGCCTAGGAATTCAGCCTTGGACAAGCATTAAGGAGTTAGGAGGGCTTATTGTGGTCTTCACTACTGGCATTTTACAATATACTAGAGGAGGAACAAGAGAAGAGGACCTTGCTCTAACATACAGTGCTTCTCTCATGCCTCATAACAGACCTGTTGCAACCAGTTGTCTGCTGACGAGGCAACTTCCATGGCTGGAGGTAGAGCTACTTCTACCAGCTTTCTGTCCCCCAGGCACTCTGCAAGGACGAGTCTCCAGCAGGCACCTCTGGGCATTGCAGATACCCTCAGCAGCACACAGAACCTGCTCATAGGCCCTACAGTCCCATATCATGTGGAAATGGAAGATTTTCTACGCTCTCCACGTTAAAATGTATGTTTGCTTATGTTCTTCCAAGGATGCACTGTTGCTCTGTGCCACATATCACTTATATAATTTGCTTTGTATTTGCTGGAATGAATGGAAATTGTTCATGGAGTGTAAGTCTATAATTATCTCATTTCCTTTTTCTTTGTATGACCTTACAAACCTGCCTTTTCAAGACAAGAATAATCAATTGTTGTTAAAGACTAGTTGGGTTATACGAAGAGAGTTTCAATACTTCTCATCAGCATTTTTTCACTACTTAAACAAAACAGCTTTTTAAAAACATATGCCCCAGTGATCTTCACAGCAGAGGATATAAGCTTGAAAGACCATGAAAAAAATTAATCGATTTATACTTGAACATAGAGTTAAAGTTATGCTTAACCTAGTAACAGTTTAAAAAGGACTGGCTAGTTCAACCTGTGATTAAAATGGAAAATCTCACTTTTTTCCCCCTCACTTAGAAATGATTCTATGATTCTATGATGATTTGTTATTATCAGGCACATGAGCGAAGAGTGTTCCTCAACTGCTCAGCCTATCCATTGATGAACCGTGCATTTACAAACATAATTACAGTTCCCTGTACTGCTATTCCTCCTCTTAAATCAAGCTTCAAAGCTTGTCCTTCAAGAGACTGCTAATTTCCCTCTCTTCTCAAGTCCTCTCAACTGCTCCCTCATGCTATGAGCTCTTACACAGTTTCTTCCTCTACACACAGCCCACTTTGCTTCCTTCTACCTCTCTGTACCATGGCACCTTTCATTCATGTTTAGCTTAGCTCTTTTGCTATGCAACTTTCCCACAGTCCTTCTTAAACCTGCTTCTCAAAAAGTACTTCTTGGAAATACAGCCTCAGGAAAAAGTACTGTCTTGTCCTAGTCGCTCTCCAAATTGCATAAAACATGATTCTCTATTCACTGTCATCCTGTCCAAGCACTCCGGTTTCCGATCTTGTAAATCTTTTAACTGGGTTCTGTCATAAAATCTTTCAGCCCGAGACCTGGGTGAAATGGCAAACGGCATGAGCAGAGCCCAGATTTCAGCCTTTATGTGATAGCCTGCTAGAAAGAGATTGCTCCTATGTCTACATAATCTACTGAAGAGCAAACACTGTCTGTGTTCTGCTCAGCACTGTGACTGTGCACAGTCCTCTATAAATCATCAGCACTCATACATACAGCTATCCAAACAGCTTTGGGGGAAGAGCTCTGCTTTATCCTTCAGATAGAATACCATGAAAACTTAGCGATCAAATTAAAAATTAAGTGGACAAGTCAAAAAAGTCATCTTTAAACTCTTATTAAGAAAGTGTGGGCACAAAAGGATAATGGAGGGAAACATCACAGAGCTCTAATATCGGGAATTTTTTCACACTACTAAACCTAGGGGGAATTACTTTCTAAAGAAAAGAAGAATTCTGTTTCCATAGTAACTCAGTGCTAAGGCCCCCTTACAGTCCAAATTTAGAAGAATTATATGTGCGGGTTTATTCAGCATACTACTGTGCACTTGAGGCTACGATGAAACCACTAACTTCATTGCATTTGGGATGTCAGGTTGAATTTGAACTGGGACTGACAATATTTCGAGCAAGTCCAAGTATAACCCTAAAAAGTAACAGCATGCCTTAAATACAAAAGAGAAATTATAGGTGATAACAGGGCATAAACTACCAGCTTGATAATGACTTGAAATATCAAAAAATGCTACCAAATGGCTTAGCATTTAAAAATGAATCATTTTTATCCCAGTCCTGACATTAATTTACTCATTCCTATAAAACAAGGTATGTCAGTGGTGGTTCTTTCCCCTGTACTGTATAGATTGGCAGTACGTAGAAGCTGTTCTGCCTTTATTCAGGAGAGAGGTCACGTAACCTGTCCGCAGTGAGGTATTTTACTGCAGCTTTTTGAGCTGTTATAAGTGATACATGAGGACAATACATTTGAGTCTGTAAAGAAGTCTCAGCACTTTACCTGGCAGTGCTTTGCTTGTGTTTTTGAAACAGTTAAAAAAACCATCAGCCCAGCAAATAAAAGCACCACCTGCTTAACCAATGCATTTAATGTCCTTAAAAACAAGTGGAGGATGGTATGGTAGCTCTGAAATGTGTCAGTTCTGTAATCAGTCAATAGATGCTCAGCAGAGGCAAAGTCAAGTTCGGGTGGCAAGAAAGGGAAGGTAAGAACAGAGGTACCTTAAGGAGGATGAGGCTCATTAGAAAGGTGGAAAGTGCTGGTGCAGTTTTAATGTCAAGTCCTCAAAGCACTGCTTGAGCTTGGTAATGACTATACGAGCTATAAGCTCAACACCTTTGGCTGGAACAGATAAGTGGAGTCTTTCCCTGCTCTCGGCAGTACTCGACAGTGTTTTAACCACATTACATACAGACTATGGCCAGCTCTGTGGTGTTAACAGCAATGAATTATTGAAAAAAAAGTGTCGCTAATTTTCCCACTGTGTCAGATATTTGAGAAACCATAAGCAAACTGAGACATCTAAGCGTGGTGTGTGTCAAATACCTCTTTACACTAGAGGGAAGAAGTACTTTAAAACAGACACCTTCCCTGGGTTGTTGATTTTTTACATCATCTGCCCAATTTCAGGATCAAATCTGTAAACTTTTAACTTGCTTTGATCACAGTATCATTTTGCTACACACTTTGTCCTATCCTATGCTCTCATGCTTTGTCTCTGCTCCAAAGCGCATGAGGGAGAAAATGACCATCGTAACCTTGAACATCAAATGAGCAAAAGCCTGACTTTTGAGCTAAAGCAAAAAATTACATTAATTATTAGTAAGTAGCTGACTTCTGGATCTATATAGGTAGGAGGCAATTACATACAATAAGCCAATGTATTAATACAGACTGCAGCTAATTCAGAGTTACAGAAAGAGCAAAATGTCTTGTGTGTGGGGGTGTAAGTATGCCAATAAAGTGAAACCACCTACTTACACTAGCAAGCTTTATCTTTGCTTCAGTATCAACATTTCAATTGCCTTTTGCAGGAAATAAAAGGAAAGTAAACACATTTCATCTGATCATCTTCCAAGTGATTCCTAAAAAACCTGAAAAGACAACTAAACAACAAATTAAAGCTCCTTTTAACACTTTCACCTTCGTCAGAAAGACAAATTGAGGTACTTAAGCATCAGTCTCTTGGGAAACTGCTGAAGCTGCAGAGAAAACTAATTGGCTGACTATAATTTGCATATAACTATTAAATATTAATAAGGTTAATGTTTTGTGAGGTTTAACCAGGAGTGACTGTATAGCAACTATCTAAATGCTTTGTCCAGGAACATGGTGCAATGTAAATTGCTGCGTCCAGCAAAGCACCAGCGCAACCTCTTGTAATTCTAGTCTGTCAGGTCCAGGAAAGGCCATAGGGAGAAAGAGGAAAAAAGGATCCAAACGCCCACTTTATCTGCCTCCCACCCCCACGGCAGCTCTGACTCAGTTCATTGAACCACTCAGGACAATGTGAGCAGTGCTGGCACTGTAGCCCGGTGGTGGTGGTGGTAATTTCTCCATACCCAAACCACCCCAGGGTGGCCTTTCTGCCTAATTCCCTTCACAGCTTGGAAGACAGCAAGAGGGGATGCAGTGCAGACCTCATATGCCAGCTGCCTGAACGCCTGGGAGCTTGTCCTACTCATGGCACGTAACTTACAGAGAGGGGCTCCAAGCCTACTTATTGCCCTTCATTTAGATGTTTTGCTTCTCCTTACAGAGCAGAATGAGAGAGATGGGTCTTGGCACTTGCTGAGGATTTTTAAGGGTCAGGAATCCAGTCTCACGTTCAAGGTGTTTTGCGGGTTATATACGATATGTATCTTGACCACTCAATTAGTCCAAAAGTAGCATTTCCACAGCACAGCCACGCTGTTTTACTGGCCCGTATATTTTCAAGATCATTTTTTGTGCTAGGAGGGAAGACATTTCTACAGAAGCACATCAGTCACAGGAGGACTTAGTGCGTCGGCAGCATCAGCAGGACTGGACTGCTTCTGTACTCTAGCCTGCATGCTTACAACAAATGTGTGCTTTCCAGCTAACTCGGGCTTAAAAATATCTAAAAAAGGATTTACATCTAAAGTTCAGACTAATTGTGCCACGAAAAGCATCCCTTAAATGAAATCAATAAAAGGATTGAGTCTGATAACATAGACTAATCTGTTCTTTGTTTCTCTCCTTCCCACCCAGGGTAACCAGGCAGCAGATGCAGGGATATTCCAGAAACCCCACAGTGCTCCAGATACTGCTTCCTCTCAGTCATTCCCATGAAAGTGATGACTTCCAAGCCTCACACATCGAGGCAGATGCCACCACGTTATCAGGCTGCCACCCTGCACCTCTCCAAGACCACCAGGATCCGTGCAGGAACAGGGGGTCTACATCGGCAGCAGTGGCAGGCAGCTGAGCATGAGGTAGCCTGTCATTGCTGAGCAGCTTGTGCAAAACAAAACAAGTATTAAGTGAACAATAAGAACTATGTTTCCAAAGGTGTTCAATGAAAATTTTTAACAGTGCACGCCTTTCCTTTTCCATATAGTTCTGCCACCTGAATTGATGATATGGTAGGAAGTGACCCAATAAATCGGACAGCCATCTGCACAGTCAATTTAAGGAAAACCTTGTATTATTGCCAAGGTGAAAACAGCAATGCAGTTTTCTTCATCCTTCCTTCAACTGGGGAAAACCTAGGGGATTTGCAGTGTTAAAGCCATTGGAATTTTGGTTGAGCGGTGAAAATCTCTTCCTGCCAGTGGCCTTGTGCCTAAAAATTGGCATAAGTGAACATGACGTTTTAAAAGGCTGGGTTTTTTAATGTAAAAGAAAACATAAACATAAAAATGAGTCAGCCATTTGAAAAGCAAGGTCAGAAGATACTTGCTAAAATACATTTTCCTTTCCATCCACTCTTGCCCCACAGCATATGAGCAAGTCTCATTGCTCTCTACAGCTCCCTGAGGAGGGGAAGCAGAGAGGGAGCTGCTGAGCTCTTCTCCCTGGGATCCAGTGACAGGACACATGGGAATGCTTTAAAGCTGTGTCAGGGGAAGTTTAGACTGGACATTAGGAAGCATTTCTTTACCAAGAGGGTAGTCAAACACTGGAACAAGCTTCCTAGAGAGGTGGTCGATGCCCCAAGCCTGTCAATGTTTAAGAGGCATTTGGACAATGCCCTTAATAACATGCTTTAACTTTTGGTCAGCCCTGAAGTGGTCAGGCAGTTGGACTAGATGATCACTGTAGGTCCCTTCCAACTGAAATAGTCTAGTTCTGTTCTATTTTATCCTATCCTATCCTATCCTATCCTATTCTATCCTATTCTATCCTATTCTATTCTATTCTATTCTATTCTATTCTATTCTATTCTATTCTATTTTTATTGGCCATTTATCTTGGACATCCACCTTGGCCCTCTGGATATCCCACAATAACCCCCGCTTCTCTGAAGCAGATCTTTACTTTTTCAAATTCAGCTGCTACTGGAGCACTTACAAAAGAGATAAGATTCACAGAACCCTCTCAGGAAACAAATTACTGAGAATTTTTCTACCCTTCTCATCTGCACTAAGTATTTGCTTCCTTTCTCTCTTTCGCCATGGCCACAGCACAGCTGCACACACACACATACCCATCATGCTGTCAGAAATCAGAAGTTGGTATGTGCACACGCACAGTTAGGCACCTAGCTGCAAAGTGTATTACAAAACCAAATTGCTACCTGCATGTAAAAATTCCTGATAGATATGTACCCATTAGGTATGCCATGGGCTACTGCACGTGAGCAGCTGCACCCAATGAGAGTAGTGTATTTCTGTTTGGGAGTCTCCTGACAGAAGCAAATATGCATGCACTGAGCATCAAGCGTGCACGGTGATTCTGATGCTTTTAGGAAGGATCGGACCTACCGCTCCTGTGTAGACCATCTGTGTATCTGTGAGCCCATGCTGACAGAAGATAGACAAATGTGTGTTTCAAATAATTTGTCTTTCTAGGATTTTCATGAGTGGCTGCATATATTTAATTATCCAGATTTTTCTTTTAGATAATAATTAATAAGTGTATATTCATCTGTAACATAGAATCAGCTATTAGTAGAGTCTCTGAAAAAGCACATTTCAACAGATGAACCACATTTAACATTGTGCAGATTTACTTTTTGCTCTGTTACACTTGTGAGAGGCCAGCGGAGTCAAAAGAGTGTGGTCAAAGGTTATTGGTATTACTGCGAGATTAGTTTACTCTGCAGATTTTTAATAACACTGGGGGCAATCTTATCCGTAAGATATCACAGCTTCTCTAACAGAGAAAAATCAAAAACTTTCTTTGCAAATCGGCTAGACAGAGTACCAGAACTTCTCTGTGAAACTGAACACAGTAAAGTAGCTAAACATCCCAGGAAGAAGCCTATATTCAAAGTATTCTTCCTAGCTCATGAACAAAGATCTAGGAATCTGCAAAATTTGTTATCCAGGCTTAATTTACTCTACAGTGCCTGCTCTGTTGTAAACTTTGCTTCATAATGGCCCTTTAAGGCCAGGTAGTTTGTAAGGCTATTTACTCCTTGCATGTGTCAAAGGCAGGCAGATAAGAAAGGAAAAAAAAAAAAATAATTGAGCAGTTCTTCAAAGAAAAGAAAATTACTCAAGGGGACAGCTGATATTTCCAATAAGAAAGGCATCAGAAACCATAAAGGACCCTGTCTCAAGATGAGGCAAAGCATTCCTACATTATGGTTGGCTCAAAAATGTTGGGGGTTTTATACTTGCTTGAGACTGAATGACTGAATAAGAGCTAGGGAGACTCAGCCTGCGTGGAGAGAAATCGCTTGTACAAAAATGTAGCTTTGAGAAGTGAGGAAAGATGTGCCACTGGGAAGGATGAACAAGGATACCTTCCCTGTTGAGCCATCCCTTTCTCTGAAGATCCCCTCCATATTTATAATCACTACATCCCTCACAGCTACAGGATCTGGAGACCTCTCCCACCATGGGGAGAAGAAGGAAAAGGACAGCACAGGCAAGAAAACACCCATCCCCCCCCTAGCTGGCATGTAGATATAGCACAGCAAGTGAAGAGCACAACTCCAGTGCCTGGAGTGGCTGGAAATCCATGACAACACATTGGATGCATCTAGAAAGGAAACTTAGAAAGCCACAAGTGAGAATTGTAGGCAAAGAGGGGTATGGGATGAATTGGTACTTTGTGAACCATGACTACAAGATTTACCTTGTTTCAAGGGACACTATGAAAGCTAAGGTAGACGACGTTCATAGAGACATTGTATGGCAAGATAATGGAAACCGACTAATAAAAGGACTATAGATACTTTATTAAGCAAAAGAGAAGGGGGACGTTCTTTGATTTTGCAAAAATGAGGCCCAGTTATGCACATATTTGATCACAGAAAACTCAAAAAGAATGCAGTTATTGATGTCACTAATAATAAAAGATGCTGGGTCCAGTCCAAGTCCTGGGACTAAAAAAGTAGTACATGCTGTGAACTGTGATGCCCTAGTTAAAGGATTTTGCATATAATGCTTAGCACAGTGATGTTATGATGCATATATTGCTTCACAAGTGTACTGAAGAACACTGGTCACATTGTCTGTCAGTTACTAGGCCAAAGCTATTCCCATAAATTTAAATAAGTCCTCTGATAACACCAGTACTACCACCCTTATTGAAGGATTTGTTCAGGAGATGACCATGACAGAATATAAACCATCATGAACAGTTGTATGTGCGAAGGGATACTGGGCCATTGAAACAGAGGAAAGAACTTCCTTGGGAATTGGTTTCATAGGAATGAGGAAAAAGATCAGGGAAACAGTTGGAAGGAAGAAGGACAGTCCAGGAAGGACTAACGGTTAATGACTAGCAGTGGAGACCAGGGACCCCAGGTCTTTGGGGGAATGAGAGCAGGATTCTCCTGGGGTAAGGAAGGCAAGGGGCAAGCAAAAGCAAATCCTAGGTCAGAAAGAGAACTTAAGTGTAGTCTCCCTAGCTATTGAGACGGAAGAACTCAGTCAGGACATAACATCAAGAGGAAGAAATGTGGAGCCCCAAGCTTGAGAGAAAAAACAATGTCTGGTCAAGGGAGATCATGGCAAGAAATAGAGAGGATCAAGAATGGTTATGAAACCCAGAATCTAGAAAAGGACCTGATGAATCTGACCATAGGATTCATGCTTAAGTCGAACAGGATATATCTTCCCAGTCCTCTGCTAACATTGACTGTGTTACACTCCTGAGAAATTAGCAAGTACAGCTTTCCACTGTAAGCAGAGAAATTAAATGACTTCCCAAGGCAAGTGTCTGACAATAGAGCAGGGATTCAGGAAACTCCTGGCTCTGTGTCCTGTGATCAGTTTGACTAATTATTCACTTTCTCATACAATTACTGCAGAGGGGAAAAAGAAAAAAAGGTCTCAGCATTCCGTTAAATTTTGTTTCAAATAGTACAACTGCTTAAAAAAAAAAAGATTAAGTGCAATAGAAAAAGGCAAGAATCTTGGAAATACAGGAGGAAAAAAAATCAATATTTGGCATCACCAATTCTATAGATTTTACACCAAGCAAAATGATTGTGAAATGGAACTGATAGCAACTTTTTTTCTTGTCTGGACAGCACCAAAGCCTCAATTCTTTGTACACTTGAGTAATAAAGTGATGAGCATCGCATACTACATTAAGACAGCCAGAGCATCTTTCAATAGACTTGAATGCCAGTCTTTTACTCCAGAGAAGCATGTTCTTACATTTAAAACTACTACTCATCCAGTTCATTTCGAAACTGAGGTGCCTTTGTGGCTACTAAATTACTGTAGGACAGACTTATTCAGACATCCTGTCGAGAGCTTAATAGCTGAATAGAAAAAGTTGAGCAAAGAGCTAGGAATGGAATATACTCCTTGGTCTTCTATAGTTTTATACCATTACAGCGGGGAATCTAATTTTTTTCTATACCAGGATAAAAATATTAGAGATTAAGTCATTATTTCTTTTCTGTTCCTACATATCACACTGCAAAGTGGGGAGTTGTTGTTATGATTTATTTTATTACCTCCAAGCAAAACTGGAGAGCAGGAATGTTCAGCACAGCCTTACTCCATGAACAGAAGTTCATGGTGCTGATTGGCCTTCTCTCCCCGTTCCCATACCATAAAGCCACATTTACATTTAAAGCCAAACCAAACAATGTTATTCTTACAAAATCAGATTAGTAAGACAATAAAAGCAAACTAACAAAATCCATGTGGATACTAAGAACAGATGGCAAAATCTAGCCTTAAAATATTCAAAAGACTAAGATACATTGGTTTGTAATGGAGAGGAAAAAAAATTTAGTCAGTCTTGTAAACATGCAGTATACATCACAGTTATCAACCTTTCCGGACTCTTTTAACAGATAGCTATGAAGCAAAAATAATCCTAAAAAAAAAGATGACAGATGAATACATGTAAGTATTAATTGTGAAGGCAATAACTTTTTCTTAACCCTCAAATATATTGATGCTTTAAAATAATGTTAAAAAATTCTCATTTTTACAAATTTAGTAAAGCATGGGGTTTTCTTCTGAGAAAAAATTACTGTAGCTCCTTTAAGGGATCAAAAAGAGAAGTCATTATATAGAGTGTATTTATGGCACAGTCAAAACTCCAGTTTTAACCAAAGCTCAAAATAACAGAAGGACAAGTAGAAGAAACTTCTATTTTGTTTACCTAAGAACTCGAATGTACCCAAAGGAAGGCTGGAGCTGGACGTACATGCTCCCTCCTGTTACACTCCCTGCAGTGCTGGCATGCTCTCCCACATCACCCCTGCAATGCTCCTGTGACCTAAAAGAACACCCTGTGTCTGGACACTGTACAAAGCCTGGGGGATAAATACATTGGACTAATTCATCTCCAAATGGTCATTGATTACGTGTCTACACAAAACACTTATTGATTTAAAAGTGATCGACAGTCACAGATAGGAACTTTCTATTGCCTTGTTTTATTGGTTTTAAGAAATACTCCTGTAATACATTTTTGTGCACAGCTGCTATTGGAAAGACAAATTGAAGGAGAACTGTTCTGCCGCAAAAGTTACCTGTACCCAGCAGTGGTATATCACATAAAAAACAGAAGAGGTGCTGTGATACAGCTGTAGAAAAGGTGCTTACATGTGAACAGTGAGCCCGCAAGAACAGAAACTGCACAAGGGTACCATGAGAACACAACCAAGGTAGCATCAGAAATTGTTTTCCTCAAGATATTGAATTGTAGAGATCAGTTAAGTAAAGTTGCAACTGTGTTTCTGCACCTACACTTGCAATATTCCCAGGGAGATACAAAACAAGTGTCTTCAAGCAATCTATATTTGCCCGTATAAGAGTCATTTTACAGTCCTGAGCCCTCTAAGAAGATGACAGAAAAAATCAGAGAGAACACCTAAAAGAACAAGAAAAAATATTATTTCAGAGGACATGAAGAAACACTGAAAATCCTTAGGGTGATGTGTTTATTTCTGTTTTAACTCCAAAAACATTGCTGTAGAATACATTTTGCCCTACTAAGTGCAATGGGTGACAGTGTTGTACCAAAGTACAGATATTTAGTTATCATGTTCAGGTCTGTAGAACCTATCTCTGGTTTGTGTGTCTTAATGCCACTGTGTGCACACAGAGATGGAGAAACTTCCAGAGGCTGCAACCAGAGACTGCAATTAGTTTCATTACCACTCGGAGAGCAATCGGATGTAAGGGGCACAGAGGCTCTTTTGTGTATTCAGCACGACTAGGCTGAGTGAGACACAATTTGGTGCAAGCTCTTTCAGTACTGCTTGCTTAATTCCCCCTACACAAAAGATTAATTCTTGAAATTGGAGAATGGCTGGACTCCTGCTTTGGGGAGTGTCCTGAGTGACAAGGAAAGTGGCTGCTGAAGGTGACATTCCTTGAAAAGTGAATGAGTCTCGCCCTCTAATAGCAGAGGAAAAACATGGTATGCTGCTTATTTTGCTTTCCCAACATCAGGGAGTGTTTGATCTTATCAGCTTCCCAGAGACAACGCCAGGCATCTTATTGGCCTCAGCTCTCAAAAGAGATGAAAACATATCCCATTTCTGCACGGTGTCCCATATCACCAAATAAGCTCAGCATCTTTGAATGGCTTGGTCTCTCTGCAGCAGGAAATATGCCAAGAAGCATTATCAACAGGAAAGAGGATCACAAGCTTTAAAGCATGATTAAATAGGATAACAATTCCTCAAAGATACTAGATTACATGAATATTCATCAGTGATTACGCCCAGTGTAAACTCAGATTCACATAAATTGTAATGAAAAGGAGCCTAGCCAGTGACTGTCTACTTTTTCTTGAGACAGAAAATCAACCATCCTTACAAAAAGGAAACTCAAAGATGAGTAAGAGGGTAAAGAAAAGTTAGGATAAAACGCAGGAAACCCTTGTGAATTAAAAGTGGGATGCACATGGCAACCCCAGCAGATCTACTGGGCATGATGTGTGGTCACACTATTTTCAAAATTGAACCAAACCATAACAACCATGATGACCAACACAACAAGGCCATTATTCACAAAAATAACTTCTTCAGCAATAGTTTTCACTAGGGTGGTTCATAGAGTTCACTTTCCCATGTGCTTTCTTTACTACTGCACCCCAAAAAAGACTGTGTCTCCTTTCAGATATCTGTCTGTACTTCCCCGATCTGACACAGTTCATTAAACATTGTTGTAATGCAGAATCTTATTTGCAGTTCTTAAATTGCCATGCAATCCCAATAAAATTCATTATGCTGCTGAATATAATTTTTATTTTATTTTCAAAATATTCTAGGGTTCTAAAGCGGGGGGAAAGAAAAGCAAGTGAATAATGACTCCCACGAGCTCATGTTACTTACGCATAATATATACTCAGTATTGGAGTCA
This sequence comes from Harpia harpyja, assembly GCF_026419915.1. Taxonomy (NCBI): domain Eukaryota; kingdom Metazoa; phylum Chordata; class Aves; order Accipitriformes; family Accipitridae; genus Harpia; species Harpia harpyja. The sequence continues at coordinate 7,081,406 of NC_068956.1, read as the reverse complement.
TGAACCCCAGGCTTCTGTTCTTGGTTCAAGCAACTGCTTGCTCTGTGGCTTTAGGGATGTGAAAGCTAGCATTTTGCTTTCTTTATCTTTGAAACAGATTTTTCCTTTATCTCTTTATTTTATCCCTGGGGGTTTGAGAGGACTCGCCATTCAGTGTCAAACTTTGCTACAATTACTCATGCTCTACTTCGACTCCCAAAGCAGTCAACAAACTAGCAATCAGTACGTCTGGTTTAGATCCCAAATTTGAAGGTATACTGGGCAGCAGCTTGGAGCTACAGCAGATGTATGGGTGTGATTGTTGATCCCCACACATTTAACCTGCACAGTTGTGAGTTGGTGTAAGAAGACTCTTAGCAGAGACTTTGAGGCAGGACAAGAAAGTGGAGGCAGTCACTGAGTTCATCCTAAGCATTTATTGAATAGACTATATAGACTGCAAAGAACATTTATCATCTTGGTTACTTTTTATATTTTGCTGTTCAGTGCTTGAATTTTATTCTTCGTATAAATTTTCACTATAATACTCTTTCAGTGTCATAGAAACAGCTTTACATTTGCTGTTACATTTTAAGAAATGGCATCAAAGTGCGCAGACAGATTCAAGGGAAAAGGGCACAACAGTTCTGACTTGTAAATTTTTATGTTCTAATGGTCAGAAGAAATGAATTGTCTCCAATCATATTTGAAGTGCAATTCACTAAGCTGTTGTTATTGCAGATACTGTGGATTTTACATTGACAAAATACTGTGTAGATACAGTTTCACTCAGAGACAGAGACAACTCATGTAGAAATTAAAATCTATATAGGAATGAATATTGTAACAGCAACATTACTCATCTACATTGCTCCGTTGAGCTCCATTGGCAAATGCCTGCAATAAACTTACTGTAGCTGATGTCAATAGGTTTTGAGTATATTGAGACTGTTTCATGTGTAGTTTTCTGCTTAGAAATAAAACTAGTTCACGTTTATAGTAAATGTACAGCTATAACACATACTTTGATGGATTTGGTTTATCTCTCCAAATGCAGATGTACTGCATGATTTTTTAAGCTCATCATAACTGTTGGGAGAGTGACCATTTCGATGGGCAGAGATGCTATTACTACATAATTACATCAAAATGTCCTTTTATTACATCACAACATTTGTTGATGATTCTGTGTCACTGCTGCTCAGAGTTATCACGCTGAGATATTGCACTGTGATAGGTAAAACTGCAAAGCAATGCCAGGCTGTCATTATTACTGCCTCATGATTTTACAAATTTAATTTCATTCAGTAGTGCCTCTATTTCTTTTTACCAGATAACAGAAAGGAAAAATAACATTTCTTTGTCCCTCTCCTGACTGCAGGAGGGAGTGTCTTCAGAAGACCTGCTCTATTCCCTAATCATTCCCCCTAACAATTGCAATTTATTTCAGAGGCATAAATTTGCAAGCACCACAGGGGACATGATGCTATGCTGTGCTCTCTCTTCCTCAATTCAGATGCAAAGGGAGCTGGAAGTAGATCCAGGTAGGGTGAGGAAGCTATAGATGAAAGGGTGAAACCCCTCTACATGGGATAAGAGTCACGGACAACCCTGAGGTCCTACTGAATTCTGTAGGACTTCTATGCATACATACAAATGCCTTGACAACCTTGGGCATGTCCATTTGAGCACAGTGAAATCACTCTAGACAAATTCAAGACTGATTTACTATGAGGAAGAGGACAAGAAGCCAGTAGCTGCCACGCACACTGTTAGGTCTGGAGTGGCCATGCAGTTGAGCAGCCGTTCCTCTATCTTCCCCTGCTACATCAGAGCTGGACTCACTTATGAGGAACTAATAAATTCAAAGGAATGACAGCAATTCACCACAGTGGGTCAAGCTTTGCTTTCATTTAAACCCATGGTACCTCTCTAATTTTGATGAGCTTCCAAGGATTTAACTGAGAACAAAACTGCATCCAGTACACCTCTTCCAATGGTCTCCTTACACCCCTATTTTCTGCACTTTTGTGCGAGCAGTGCACTGTTATTTGTATGTGAATAACTGCAACGATCAGGAATGGTTTGCAGTGTCAGGAGGTGCATACAAAACAGTTTTGGGTTTGTGTGGCGGGGTTTTGGTAGTGGGGGAGGGGCTGAAGGGCTGGCTCCTGTGAGAAGCTGCTCGAAGCTTCCCCGGCTCCAGCCAGACCCACCTCTGGCCCAGGCCGAGCCCGTCAGCAACAGTGGTAGTGCCTCTGGGAGAACAGATTTAAGAAGGTAAACCTGCAGTGAGTAGGGGGATTGGGATGTGAGAGGAACCCCTCTGCGGATCCCGAGGTCGGTGAGGAAGGCGGGGAGGAGGAGCGGGGCAGGAGGGGATGCCCCCGCCGCCCGCGGGGAGGCGGCAGGCTGTCCCCCCCCAGCCCAGGGAGGGGAGCGGGGGAGCAGACGCCCACCTGCAGCCCGGGGAGAGAGGAGCCCACGGCGGAGCAGGGGGATGGATGCCCCCCAGGATGGCCGGGACTCCATGGGAAAGCCCACACTGGAGCAGGCTGTGCCTGAAGGACTGCAGCCTGTGGGAAGGACCCACGCTGGAGCAGTTCATAAAGAACTGCAGCCTGTGGGAAGGACTCCATTGGAGAAGTTCGTGGAGGACTGTCTCCTGTGGGAGGGACCCCACACCGGAGCAGGGGAAGAGTGTGAAGGGGAAGGATCAGCAGAGACAATATGTGATGAACTGACTGCAACCCCCATTCCCTGACCCCCTGCGCCACTGGGGGACAAGAGGGAGAGAAAACTGGGAGTGGAGTTGAGCCTGGGAAGGAGGGAGAGGTGGGGGGGAGGTGTTTCTTATTATCCTTGTTTTGATTTGATGGGTAGTGAATTAAATTTATTTTGTTTTTTCCCCAAGTTGAGCCTGTCTTTTACCCATGACCGTAAGTGGTGAGTGATCCCCCCCTGTCCTTGTCTCGACCCATGACCATTTCTTTCTTTCTGTTTTCTCCTCCTCATCCCACTGGGGCCAGGAGGAGTGAGCAAGCAGCCTCGTGGTGCTTTGTTGCTAACTGGGCTTGAACCACAACAAAAATGAATATGGACCTTTAATCTTTACCATATCCTAGATCTTAAGTATAAAATTAGGAGTTCGAAGAAGTTGAATTCACTGCTGGAATAGCCTTATGAATATTTGTCTCATGACGAGTGTTATTTAGACCAAAAAGCACTACTGAAAATAGTTTCAGAACAAGGTGTTGCAATCTGAACTCCCGATAGCTCCCATTGCTACAAAGAGGTAGTGAAAGGTAAAAAGCATAAGAAAGAGGTAATTGTAAGATGACTTTCAAGCCAAGTATGCTTTAAAAGAAGGAGGTCTGCCCCAAACCAAAAATTCAGCAGCAGCTTATAGCAACCAGATTTTCAGTCCACTGACATGAAAGCTACCCTTGCAAACCCTCTAAGAGAGATTCAGTCACAAGCAAGCAATCTAATGGAATTAACTAAGGAAAGTGGCAAACCTGTTACTATCAGACTTCTCTGACATCGAAAGAACAAAGATCTAACTGAACAGACACACTGGGACTTTGACTTCCCCAGCTATCACTCTTCTGGAGTCAAAAGATCCCCAAATCCTGCCAAGATGGAATACCTGCAGCTCGCATCCTAGTGAAGAAAATACCAGGTATAAACTATATTTTTTTCAAAGTGATATGATCTCAAAAATCAGTGATGAACACAGTACATAAACAACCAACCAGTCCCAAAAGCTATGATCACAGAAGTAGAAAACAAGACAAAAACATACACTGTCATGCCCATCTCCTCCCCACTGAAACATTGCAGATATGAATGGTTTGGAACAAAGTGATGACCTATAGACAGTAGTAGATGAGGATGCATGAAGAAGCAACTAATTGGAGTACAAATACTTACATTAAGAAGACATCACAATGAGACTGCACAAGAGGAACCCAGTATCCTGATCAAGAGATATAATGGGAGACAATAAGCAGGAATATGTCAATAGAGGGCAGAATTAGAGGATCACTGCAAGAGAGAATGCAAAGAGATATTTTTCACTCTCAGTATTTACAAGAACTCACCCCAAAAACATCAACACGCCAAACTGTGATATCACCAATGCAGTAGATTGCAAAATACTGATGAGACATGAAGGCACCAAAGTTCCAGATCATCTAAATAAATTCTTTCAGAACCTGAACATCGGTCAACACGCAGCAATCTGAGCTACAAATTAAATGATACAGTTGTTTAGGCTGGAAATGGAATCAAGAAGGATTGCTCTCTCTTGCAATAGGTTTTCTTTCAACAGTTCTGCTAAAATGGGAATGGAAAAAATACCATGATGATACAGGTATAGATATGGGTGATGCTAATACAACAGAAACTGGCAGTAAGAGATACACAGCTGTTACACAGTATGTAGCAATGTGGGAAAGAGCAATATTACACCAGTCTGAATTTAAGTCCTAAGGGTTAAAATCAAGGTCTACAATAACTGACCTCTCTATCATGATAAGTTTCAGAGCCACATTTGATGACATTGATTGGCATGTGATGAAAAATGCCATTAGCACTCAGAAAGCTCTACTCACCAAGACTGATAAAACCCGATATGATCAAGGCATCTTTAATAAAAACACTCAAACCCAAAACCTGTGGTGTCCCTGAATCTCAGGCTGAATTGCCTTTAACAAAGGCAATTGCCTTTAACTTTTGTTAAAAGCTCTCACCACATTTTGGTAGAATAAAAGACTGAAGATGGTTAAATTTTATTAAATGTGGCACTATCAGCAATTGCAACATATATTTATAAAAGGGAAAACACAGTCCTTCAGACAGGCAAGACAAAAGAACAAGCTAAAATGGAAGTTTGCCTCCTTCAAAGATTGGTGGTGCAAAAACATGATGATACATTGGAAAGTAAAACAGAACTTATGGACATGACCTCTGTATTGGTTGTTGTGAAGACATTGTCTATGTCTTGCTAGGGAAACAAATGAAAGGCTGACATCAGTGCTCTGCTCTGGGAAACCATGCAAGCTGTTCTTTAATTCTAAACCAAGTCCAGTCTGTCATTTTATTCTTTCCAAAAGAACAAGCCAAAACCAAGGGAAACAGAAGATGATGAAGGCTTACGATAAGGTTTTCATTGTGCCTTTTGATTCCACTTAATCACTGGCAATTTTACCACATTTCCTTAAGTGCAGGTGTAAAATCAAATTTAGCTCCAAATTACTAGGTAGCTAGCACCAGTGCTTTCACTGTGCATGAGTCATAGCATGCCTTGAACAGGTTATTCTTCTTGTATTAAAAAAAGAATCAGCATTCTTAATTCTTTGTTGCCTTACATCAGGCGTAATTATTTATACCAGGGTAGAGTGAGGGCCAAGTGGGTTTACATCCAGCATTAAGGTTTAATATCCATTCGCTGCTGGGTAAGCATCTATGCAAGGTTCAATGCAACAGAAAATTAGCTCCAAAGACTTCGTAGCTGCCAAAGTCAATGATTTGACTCTTGCCAGAAAAAACAGATATTTCACTCAACAGCAGACCACACCGGTACCTAATTCCCCGTAACCCACCCTGTTTCGTCGGCAGTGCAGGGCTCAGCTCTCTGCTGGAGGGTCTCCTACCTGCTCCTGCTGCTAGTGCTTCCCTGCCATGCCAACACTCAATAAGTTGATGCTGGCCGTTCCCATGCTATATTACTCTGTAAAAGTTTGGTAGGGATTGGAAAGCCAAAAGGTTTGAGAAGTCAGCCCCTGGCTCGTGCCTTCTCAAAGCAGAAAGCTGGAGGCCCTGGCAGCAGAGGTGTGTTGAGGAGGCAGCCGGACCTTTGTGTGTGTTTTGCGCGCTGGCTGTCTGTTCCCTGCAGCAAGAGAGGGAATGACATACACCTATAAATTCAAGCCCAAATAAAGAGATGGAGGTCTTTCTGTTTGCTTACTTTAATAGCTGAGATTATGAGTCTGACGAGCTGAGGGCACAGATGCAATACTGACAGATGTTTCATTTAATTTCATCCTTCCACTTCTCAACACTTAATACACATACATACATCCAGGGCCTGACCTTCCTTGTGAAGTCCTGACATCGTAACATGGTCATTTAACCACAGCCCCTGCCCTACCATGAGTAGAAAGTCTGAAATGCATTTCCCAAATGCAGTTGGTCTGACTGTTTCATTGGCTTTGGGATAAGCAATTTATCTCTCCAGGCAAGGCTGACATGGTGTCTCATGAGCAGGGTTTCTGTTTAATGTTCTCACTCACCAGCAGCCCATTGGTGCCCTGACATTAAATTAAGAAGAAGCAGGAACAGGACTGAAAAGTTATCCAGTCTGCAGCCAACATCCAGCATTTAAGACTGGAAGGAGCCAGCTCCTACAAGTGCTCATGCAGCCAGGACACAACTAGTAGAGCCTTGGGGAGGGGAAAAAGAGAAATACGAAAGCTGCACAGGCAGAAAAACTGCATGGACATCCTCATCCTGTTCATGGGGTGAGATAGGAAACTGAGGAACTGGTTCAAACAAATTGCGAGATAGCTAGGCTTTTCTCACCACCACATTAAAGGTAAAAGATAACACATTTTCAAAATTACATTTTGAAAATCCATCTGTGTCTGAGTTCCATTTTCTGCATCTCCTCATTAAGTAATGAGGCAGGTGGACAACAAATCCTCTGAGTAAATTGTCACTGATAACACTGACACAAGCTGGGGATCCAGCTTAAACACTGATGCCCTTCCCCAGCTTCTACTACAGTAATGCTGTATCTTCTGCGCTGCACATCCAAGTTCCCAATACACTAAGCAGCACCCTTAAGCAATATTATGCTATAGAGATTGCATTCCACCATCTCTAATGGAATCTCCAAGCTTCCAAGCAACCCATCTCTAGAAGTAAATTCATATTCCTTCAACCTTGGTCAACACCAAGCTGTGTACGACACCAAGCTGTGTGGTGCAGTCAACACTCTGGAGGGAAGGGAAGCCATCCAGAGGGACCTGGACAGGCTTGAGAGGTGGGGCTGTGTGAAACCTCATGAAGTTCAACAAGGCCAAGTGCAAGGTCCTGCGCATGGGTCAGGGTAATCCCAAGCACAAACACAAGTTGGCTGATGAGTGGAGTGAGAACAGCCCTGCGGAGAAGGACTTGAGGGTGTTGGTTGACAAGAAGCTCAACATGACCCAGCAATGTGTGTTTGCAGCCCAGAAAGCCAACTGTGTCCTGGGCAGCATCAAAAGAAGTGTGACCAGTAGGTCGAGGGAGGGGATTCTCCCCCTTTACTCTGCTCTGATGAGACCCTCATCTGGAGTACTGTGTTCAGCTCTGGGGCCCCCAACATAAGAAGGACATGGACCTGTTGGAGCTGGTCCAGAGGAGGGCCACGAAGATGATCAGAGGGCTGGAGCACCTCCCCTGTGAAGATAGGCTGAAAGAGCTGGGGTTGTTCAGCCTGGTGAAGAAAAGGCTCTGGGGAGACCTTATAGCAGCCTTCCAGTACCTAAAGGGGACCTACAGAAAAGCCGGACAGGGACTTTTTACAAGGGCGTGTAGTGATGGGACAAGGAGTAACAGTTTTAAACTGAAAGATGGTAGGTTTAGATAGGACATAAGGAAGAAATTTTTTATGATGAGGGTGCTGAGACGCTGGCACAAGTTTCCCAGAGAAGTTGTGGCTGCCCCATCCCTGGCAGTGTTCAAGGCCAGGTTGGATGGGGCTTTGAGCAACCTGGTCTAGGGGAAGGTGTCCCTGCCCACAGCAAGCAGGTTGGAACTAGATGATCTTTAAGGTCTCTTCCAACCCAAACCATTCTATGATTCTATGAATCTATGAATCTGTCTCTGTCTGTGTTTATAAAAACCATTGATTTCGGACATTCACCTTCCCTTGTTTTATAAAAAGCAGTACAATCCCAGCAAAAAGGAAATCTGGTTAGAGCCCAAGAGAAAAAGAGTCAGCACAAAAGACCAGGAGAGCAGAAAAGGGAAACAATATGCATTTGCAAATAGAGAATTGTCCTATGAACTGAGGATGCAAAACACTGCAATCGGGCTGATTCCTCTTTTAACTCAAAATGTAAGGTCTTGGGACTCTCATTGTTATCAACATACGTTCACATTGGACAATTCACGGTACTAGTTAGGTATTCAGATTTTTCTATTATAATTCCACAAACCTCAAAACCTTCTTTACAGTTTATTCAACCAAAAGGATTGCTTAACTTTTTCTAAATTAAAAAAAAAAAAAAAAAAGTCTATTAAAGGAATTCAATTTTGCTGTTTGATAGCTGTGGATACACTGGCTTGACTATCTGGGAATCCTAGTGTGAAAAGCAAAGTCCTTCCCTGTCTTCTCCAAGGGTCAGACATGCCCTACCAGTCAGATGAAGGCTTTTCAGATACGCACTGCTCAGTAACACATTCACAGTTCATACAACAGCAAGCCCCAAATCCTGCCCCAGAGGTAAGCAGACACTTGGTTCAAGATGCTTTGTTCTGGCTGTCAACCAGAGAAAACCTCTTTAGCTGACAGATAATTGTTCATGTGCTGGCAGGGAAGGATCCACAGCAGATTTTTTTTGAAAAATTATTCTAGGACAGAAAAATCTGAGATAATTGTGTGTTGTACAACACCCTCCCCCCCCACCACCACCCCACCCCCCAATTTTTAAAAGAAAATAAGTCTCTAGAAAGTGTTTCAGCTTCCCATAAAGACCCGGAGTACAGATATTCATGTGAAAAGGCACATATTTATGACACCTTGCTCATGGCTTCACATTTGGAGAGGCAACGCACACTAGTTACTCTATCTAAAGTTAAAGAGCAATTCTCTCACCTCTTTTTCATTGAATGGTAATGTCTGGCTTCATCCTCTGTTTCCCAGATAAACCACCAGTATCTTCCACAATTTTTTAGTCTCTTGTGGTCTGCTCATATATCCTTTTACCTCAGGGCTTGCATTTGCTCCTGAACATGACTACTTGGCTATCGGTTGGGTGATGGTGACCAAGGCTGTAGAAAGCTTGCTTGCAAGGCAGAGAAGACAGAGACTTCTCTGATCCCACATCTAGAGTCACTGTGCATTGCCATTGCTGTGAGCTCTGTGCAGCACGTGAGCCCAAGCTTAGACAAGATGAGCAAAGACAGTACAAACATAGATTGTCTAATCTGTGACCTTGGGGGATAGCAGTGTTAATAATAAAATGCCTGCAACCACACTTCTGTAACTTAAGAAAAATTAATGGTTTGAATTAACCCATCGTTACTGGGGGAGGAAAGCAGCTTTCTCTGCGTGACTGCTGAACACTATCCCTCTTTTCCTGACTGTTGCTTGCAGGGGTAGGTACAAAGGGAAACAAAACAAAGCAGAAAAGCTGTCCTCAGGTGTTGGCTGCAGTTGTTTGAATTACTGGAGGCAAATCACTGAAAAGGTTTAATCCTGTGGCACCAGCCTCAGTGTAGGTGGAAGCAAGAACTTTGGCACGTATGGAGTTTAAAGGGTGGGAGCACGCTGCGGATCCCCATTTGATGACTTCAAGGAGAGAAAAATACCCTTTTGGTTCATCTACTTTCTGAAACACATGCTGTGAACCCAGCAGAAAAATCTGACTTTCATAATGCATTAAAAAATTTAAAAGCAAATGACTTCTATAAAAAAAATATTGTGTACAGGACCAGCATAACTGGGTGATGTCATTTATATGACTGATATCACTTCACTTGCTTTGTTTCGCTTCATTCAACAGATGTTGTCTCTGTGGAAGGAAAACAAGCTATTTTTACCATGGAGATGATATCTGACAATGATGACTTTTTCAATTATTTGTGTGAGGGTGGGGTTTGAGAGGTGATGATAAAATTCTGATCTCTGGAATATAGTCTTCTCGTCCTTTCCTTAAAACAAACAAAGACTTGTGACCCACAACTGCTATGCTAAAATCACATAGAAAAATGATATTTTATTTCTAGGATGCATTTCTCTGAAAAAAACCCCAAACCACCCCAAACAAAAACCCAAACAAAAGCAAACAAACTCACTAACTTTGATTTATGAGCAGAATGCTGTCTCTTCCAACTCCACTACACTGGTTGTGGGGTTTCTTCTCCAGTAAATCCAAGCCTGCAGCAGCTCAGACCCCCAAAATGCAAACCAAAACTAATTTTCCTTAAACATTTGCATGAAAACTGTAGCCATTTAGGAACTGCTTCAAGAAGAACCCAGCTGTATGTGCAGCCAGAGGCAGGGCACTCAGGTAGTGATGTTAGCTGGACTGTCCCTCCATCTCCCTCACCCTCAGAGGCAGAGCTGTGGAGTGGTCAGTCCAGCAGGTAGGTGGTACCACCCTCACTTTTCCTCCAGTAGCTTGTTGCTGGGTCTTTTCTTATTTCTTTGTTTCCTCAGTACACTACAGGACTCACCTCCAAAGCCATAACAAGTCCTGAATGTAAATAGTTGTATTTCTAGTCAAGGAGCAATTACCCTGGTGGCTTAGTACACATGCAGTTCCTCTACACAGACTCCAATAAAAAAACATAGCCACTATGGAGTCCAAATGTCTTCCACCTTTTTCTGCTGAAGAGCTGTATTGGGTTTGCATGGCAAGGTTTGGCAGCAGAGGGGGCTACAGAGGCGGCTTCTGTGAGAAGCTGCTAGAAGATTCCCCTATGTCCCCCAGGACAGAGTCTGTTCCAGCCTGCTCCAAGACGGACCTGCCGCTGGCCAAGGCCGAACCCATCAGCAACGGTGGTAGCACCTCTGGGAGAACAGAGTTAAGAAGGGGAAAAAACCTGCTGCGCAACAGCAGCCGGAAAAGGGGAGTGAGGATATGTGAGAGCAACAACCCCGCAGACCCCCAGGTCAGTGCAGAAGGAGGGGAGGAGATGCTCCAGGCGCCGGAGCAGAGATTCCCCTGCAGCCCGTGGGGAAGACCATGGTGAGGCAGGCTGTCCCCCTGCAGCCCAGGGAGGTCCACGGGGGAGCAGATCTCCACCTGCAGCCCGGGGAGGACCCCACGCCGGAGCAGGGGGATGCCCAAAGGAGGCTGGGACCCTGTGGGAACCCTGCGCTGGAGCAGGCTCCTGGCAGGAGCTGTGGCCCCGTGGAGAGAGGAGCCCACGCTGGAGCAGGTTTGCTGGCAGGACTTGTGACCCCACGGGGGACCCACGCTGGAGCAGTCTGTGCCTGAAGGACTGCAGCCCGGGGAAGGGACCCACACTGGAGAAGTTTGTGAAGGACTGTCTCCTGTGGGAGGGACCCCACGCTGGAGCAGGGCAAGAGTGTGAGGAGTCCTCCCCCTGAAGAGGAAGGAGCGGCAGACACAACGTGTGATGAACTGACCCCAACCCCCATTCCCTGTCCCCCTGCGCTGCTCAGGGGGGAGGACGGAGAGAAAACCAGGAGTCAAATTGAGCCCGGGAAGAAGGGAGGGGTGGGGGAAAGTTGTTTTAATATTTGGTTTTATTTCTCATTATCCTACTCTGATTTGATTGGTAATACATTAAATTAATTTCCTCAAGTGAAGTCTGTTTTGCCCATGACGGTAATTGGTGAGTGATCTCTCCCTGTCCTTATCTCGACACACGAGCCTTTCGTTATATATTTTCTCTCGCCTTGTCCTCCTCAGGAAGGGAGTGATAGAGCAGCTTGGTGGGTACCTGGCATCCAGCCAAGGTCAAACCCACCACAAGAGCTGGTTCAATTAAGTCGTCCTCTGTTGATTATCATTCATGTGCACATGTTCTTAGGTTTGTATTTCAGTGAATTACTGTGAAACTGGTTCTGAAGCCAAATCAAAGTTGCCAAAGTACATTATTTGTATTCACACATATCCTAACATATGCAGATTCCAGGAAGAATCTTAAAATCTTATAATGGCCGTATTAATGAAAAGCAACTAGGAGCTACATTACTTAAGATACCTAAAGTGTTGATTCTCATTAAAGCTAGAATGACCTTAGCTGAAAGGTCAAGGTGATCAGAGAGTATGTTCGGTTTTTCTTTCCAGAAAGTTGAGTATTTAAAAGTACTAAAGCATAATATTACAGCAATATTAATAAAACAGTGATTAGAATATTGACAATGATAGTAACAATTGTAGTAGAACAGGAACCAAGTCTATTTAGAATGTTAAAATCTCACATCTAGCCACAGCACAAATGGGGAAAAAAGACTAACCCTTAGTCGGGAATTCAATTGCCAGTTATTCCATTTCACAATCTCATTTAGGAGGACAAAGTGCCTGAAAAAGCATTAGTTATCTTTACAGAAGTTACTTTGTAGAAAGGTACCATCTCCTGTTTTTGAAGGATGTAATGCATTAAATCACTTGCAAAATGAAAAGACACGGGGATAACCATCTATTTCTTGCAAATGACACAGAGAATCATTTGTACAAAATGAACCTGGATTTTTTCATCAGCTTGTCCTAGTAAGCAATGTACATTTCAGATTTCATCCTTAGTATCAGCAAAACATCACAGGCAGAAGAAAAAAAGTTATATATTCTGTAACTTCTCTTCCCCAGAGATATCGTTTTACAAGATTCTTATTCAGCCACTATTTATGAGCTTCCTTTTTGCCACATGGTACATAGTGTAGACTGATGCTCCATCTTTCCTCAAGAACATAAACAAACAAATAAAAACGAAGTAAACAGCAGCTGCAGGCACCGATACACCATTTCACTGAAGTGTGATGCCTGAATCCAGTTCAAACGCCTTAACCGTGGGAGTTCACAAACTCCTCTTACTGAGAGGCAGATATACCCATGATATATTTTGGTTCAGAGAGGAAAACATTTTGCTTACCCTGAGATTTGATAAGGAGCCTCATTAATTCAACCTACCTTTAGAGACTTAATTGAGAAGTCCAAGTTAAAAAAACCCTGCTGTTATCCAGTCTCTGCTCTAATGTAAACTGTCCTCTAGAGCTGAGTGTCTTCTTCCAAAGGGACCTTACGGCAGCTATGGTCCTAACTTAGGCTTCTTGATTTACTTGAAGATGGTCAGAAGAATCCAATAAAGTCTAAACCCATCCTGAATTATGTGCTGAAAACATTTTACCAGGTTTTCAAACAGAATCAGAAATTCAATTTGCAGTTCTGTGCTTGTACAGAAAGTCTAGCAAGGGTAAAATGAGCTCATAATGTGATGAAAATAATATTTTTCTTCAATATATTTGCTCCTGGCAGTCAGACCAAGCCTCTGGGTAAAAAATGCTGCCATTGCTAGCATTGCTGAACCCACCCAGGCTGGCACAGTGAGCTGCTTTTTGTCCTCAAAGGACTGAAAAGTTAAGTTCCAACTCATCAAATCTCTTTCACTGGTAATGCAGAATGGATTGACAGTTCAAACTGAATTTCAGAATTGAAGTTGAATTTGCAGAATCAAAAGTTAGTATGCCTTAAATTGTAAAGGGGGGGGGGGGGGGGGGGAGAAAAAGAATAAAGCTGATTGAGGTGCTCCGAGCACCATTTTGGGCTGAATAGTAAGATTTTTAAGAAGTCTGGGGCAGGGGAAGCAAAATCTTAATTGATTGGGTTTTGTTCTGTTGGGGGTTTTTTAATAAAATCTTAAAATTTAGAACAATTCTGGGAGAAATATAGTGAAAAAAACAGCAGAGTTAAGATAGTAAGCTATAGATTGTATCAGCTTTAAGAAATACAGATAACTTTATGTCTTACTGCTGGGTAGTCCTAAATTCTTTAATACAGGCATTTCAATGCATGTGTAAACTTCTCACTTAAAACAGCAGTATGACATGTAAAAGTTTTCCTTCTCTTAGGCTTCCTATGCTCTGGATTGTACCCTTTAGACAAAAAGCATTCTTTCCCCTTCTTTACACTCTCTCATAAAGAAAATCAGAGCTGGAATGGGGTTTGAAAGAAAACCAAATCTAATTGCATATCTGTTACAAGGTCTGAGTCATAGCAGCAATTAGTTGAATGGAGTTGCCTTTCAGCCTAGCCTACAGCTACCAATTTAAACAATAGACTATTTAAAATGTTGCTTACCTTATAAATGTAGCGTAATTACCTATTCTAAGGAAGATTTAATCTGGCATAAATACTAGGTACATAAGCGAAATCATGTATGAATCTTGCTACTAATATTCATCATTCCTAACTCTGTTATGTGCTATTGATGGTTATCACCATCGATTTACTTATCTAGCTAAAACATCTTGTATGAATTACGATGTAAAAGTAAGCTTCACAACATAATACAAACTAAAAAGTAAAGCAAATCACAGATATTTCTATTTTTCAAAAGGAAGAAACTGTGGTCTTCAAAAGGTAGAAAAAAGTATTATGACAAGTAACTGCACATAATGGTGTCATAGGGTATCACCATATTATTCAGTGACTCCAGAGCACACGTGCTCCATTTGCGAAGAGGAAAATCGCTTTCTATGTGCCTCTGTCCCTAAGTCAGGCCTCTGAGACACAACCGCATCAATAAATGTTCTGCTGGCTGCCTCAGGTCTTCAGTACAACACCAGAGCAATCCCACAAACTTCAGTTTATGCCTCTGTGATACCTCCAGGTCCCCCGTTGTTTTCAGTGGGAACTTACCACAGGAAACAATTCTGTTGACAATGTGCAAAATGGGACAGAGGTGTCTCCTCGCTCTCATTTACTTATGTTGGCTCAGCAGGTCTAACAGGAGCAAAAAGCAGTGAAAAATGGATTTTCACCACTCAAGTGAGCAGCTGTGACTCAGAACATATCAAAGCAACAGCTTTCTTGAGTTAGAAGGTATCATTCCCACTGAGTCAACGTTGCCTATAAATCCTTGCTGCTCCCAGTTTTCTGGATTAGGAATGTGGAATTAAAGACACTCTCCATAACAATTAGGCATGTTTGCATGAATAACCATCATGAATAAACCTTGAAATCACACACATTTGAAACAGAAAGAACTTGAACAAATCCCCTCTGCTGAGAAGACACAGTCAGTTCTGAATACAGCGTGTAGCTACGTTCATTTCTCTTCTGTTTGTATTACAATCACATATGAAATTAGTTAATGTGAAGCAGTATATATCTATAACTGGTGATGTAATAATTACAATCCAAATAACAAAAAACAGAAAACCGGTTACAGTAATATTCATAGCTTAAATCAGCAATTTGTTCTATCTAATAGAGCAGGCAAAATAGTATGAAACAGAATTAATGAAAAGTACTGCACATTACATATTTCAGGGACTTCTGGCAATTTTCTAACAGGTATAGGCTAGGAACTGCAATCCAAGAGCAGCAGGGCAATAAAGCAGATTTCATTTATATTTCTGTCGTCTTGGTCCGAGGCTGCTCAAAGAGCTGGAAAGAGCATGGTGTAACTAATAGCCTTGGGCTTTGTAGCATACAACGGCCACCCAGTGCTATTGGAAATCTTTGCAGGGCTGTGGGTTGTTTTCCCACAGAGTTTACAGTTGTCTTCTACAAAGGCTTTTGTAAGGGAATCTTCTTAAAGCTGGAAGAAAAGCCTTGAGGGCTCTGTAACATCTGTGGCATTTCTATGTGCTGTAAAGTAGATACAGAATGGATGAGAATTTCACCCGAGTAGTCACTAAGAGATGTTTTAATCCTACATTAAATTATTGTTAATGTTTGCAGAGCATTTCTTTCCCTACCTATAGAAACAGTGCATCTTGAATTCTCTGTGAAGAACTTATTTTAATTTCATGAATATTTCTTCATAAAATTATAATGACCTAGGATTCAGACTTGAGGAACAATTAGCATTTTTCCCATTGAGTAAAAACTAAGCTGTTACTGCTAGAGGTTCCCAACCTCATTTCTGCTGGAGCTTATCTACCAAATGGGTTAGCAGAGAGAGATCTTTATCTCTCTCCACAGACAATTGCTATCAACATTTTCTAGAGTTGATCTGTATAGTTCATTATTGACCATAACAGTTTAAGGTTTTGCATTCCATCCAGGTTGTTTCTTCTTCTTCCAGACAAATAATGAGCATTTTCTAATACTATAAGTTTGTGCAGTAAGTACATTAATGCATTTTCATAGCCCATCTCAACCATCTGTGTGGATGAATACTGCCTCCAAATAAAACTCTCCAACTGAAAAGGCTCACAGCTGTTGTCTGTATTCACCACTTGGGTTTCATTTTTCCATGGCATATTTTTTCTGGTTAGCTACCATTTGAAAGGTGGTTTTGCTGATAAAAGGTGATAGAAGGTGTCCTGGGATTAGATCACTACAGAAAAAAAGAAATAATTACTGTTGGGCTATGTAAGGATACAGACCTTGCTGACAGAACAAGGTCCAGAAAATGTAATGCAAGACCTGCAAACACATGTAATTCCTCTATGAAAGATTTCTGTTTACTCTAATTGTCAACACTGTTTGACTGATCCTGATATTCTTTTCTGTTGATAGAAATATTACGTAAATTACAGCTACCACCATCTATATTAATTTAAGACAAAAGGCAATTCATTTGAAGACTAAAGGGATTGGTACAGTCCTAGTTCTCTTCTTTGGAAAGACGTTTTCTGAAAGTAGAAGATTAAGTCAAAGTAACCCTAGTGATTTCATGAGAAAGTAGCAAATGAGTTGAAACATGAGCAAAGGTATTAAGGCTCCCAGTTCAACATTTTCGTCTCTTCTGATGTATATGTGGATGAGTGTGCACGACCAATACCACACACAAGAGTTTTAAAAGCTTCCACTGACATGCAACATTTTGGAAGGCCTTTGGAAGATTTGGGGGGGTAGGAGAAGATAATTTTTGCTAGTATTATTTTCTTACATGGAATGTAAAACCATTTAATCCCCAAACCTGTTGCTATTTTTCTGGAGCAGGTTTTTGCACTTCTGTGTTTTAAATACTTTCAATTTTCTGTTTCTACCATGAATGCTTTCTAGCCACTTTTAAATAAATGTTTTGAGGAAGGCTTTTTTTTCTTTTTTTTTTTTTTCTAATTACTATTATAACATGAAACACAAAACTGTCATGAATCATCTTATTCATTGACTTGTGTCTGGCAGAGAAGAGTTCCGGCTGCTTCAGAAGAAGGGGCAAGAAATCTGAACAACAATAGAATAACTTATCCAGTTTGTACTTTTGAGCCCATATTTTGAAATCATATGTCACTTTTCCATTTTTTTTCTCTTTTTTAAGTCCTTCCAAACTCTCAGCATCCATGGTATTTTGTCACTGGGTTCCAGCGATGCACTAGTGCTTTCAATAACATCTCCTTTCATCAGGCTTAGGAGTGTTGCCTTTCAGCCTCACTGGATGTCCCTTTTGTCAAATATGTAGGAAAACTTCAAGACAAAAAGAAAATTTATCTTCTTTACAATGTTTAGCATTATGGCCTCTTAATTTATGTATTTTCTAAAGGAAACCACTTCAATCTTTAAAATCTCTCATCCTGAAAGCCTTTATGCCTCTACTCACTAGTGACCTTCAGATAAACAAAAGCTGATGAATTTTCACATGGGTACTGTAGTTTCGTTCTTGCTCTAGGTTGATAACATTTCAGACCCAACAAGTAATTATAAAAGGGAAAAAAAAAACCCCACAACTTCTTCTGTTTATTTTTAACTTAACCAGGAATTGGTATTAGCTGGTAAAGAAAGTGAGGAGAACAAAGTAACTTTTTTTCCCGGGAAGAAGGAAGTAAACAGGGCAAAATAAAGTCTTCTGATGAACAGGAAGAATTGATCAACAAAGCAGCTTAGTTATTTGAGGGGAAAAAATGCTGAACATAGGAAAAATTCAATGAAAAACACAGGACAGAGATTTTCAGCTGGTGACATATTTTATTAGAAGAGGCTCAGACGGGGACTGAGTTGGGAAAGGCAAAGGGAAAGAGAAGGCAGTGGCACAACTCCCTGAAATGATGAAGAAGGAGCAACAGTGGTCCTGAAGCCAGACTGGAAGGAAAGGATGGGGATGAGATACAGCGAGGACACCACTATAGCAGTAAGAAATCACCCTGCAATGTGTGTAGGTCAAAAATCAGGCCCTATTATTATCTTGGCCTTTCTGCTGTCATTTTCTTCAATGCAAAATGCATTGATAGAGCATTGATATAGCATTGTTTTGATATTGCATTGCCTTAAACTCACTATGTAAAGGCAAACTCTCGGAGGTTACAGCAGCCAGCTTCTGAGAGCCACAGAAAGGAAAAGAAGGCAAAAAACCTTGGAAGAAGATCTGGAAGATCTGAAACAGTAAGGCTAGTAATTTTTTTGAGCTGTGTCCCAAGGTACCCACTGAAAGATATGCACTGCAAGAGAAACAGACAGTATTTCAATGAGAAAATATCACTGGAGGGATCAGAGATGCAGGAATTGTGTTGAAAAGTAGTGCTCCATAGATAAGTTTGATGCAAAGCCAGGAACTAGCATCAAATGTCAGCAGTGGAGAGATTGCATATGTGTGAAGAAGAGACAGAGCCATGGCAGATGTAATTTAGGCATAATAAAACTGAAATGAGTAAGACCAGAATAAACTAGGGAAACCCAGAAGTGACTCATTGCTGTTTACAGTTAGCAAGGAGAGATGAGAGGTATTTCTGCTGGGGATTTGGGGGGAGTGGGGGAGGTTGAGGAGGTATTCTGTCCAGTCAATTGCAAGATCAGTGCCAAAGGGCTTTGTCCACTGAGGGTTAAGGAGTCTGTGTAGTCATTCATTTGGAAAAATTATTACAGTTACTTTCTCTTTTATTCTCCTCCCAACACAAAATTTTTTATTGGTTGCACATTGCCTTAATCCGTGTAACGCTCAGGACTTTCCCTTTGCAGTCCTTCATGTGCAATGTTGTAGTCAGCCTCCCCCGTTGACACATCCTACCTACGTACCCTCAGTTGCTGTGGCAGTACCTCTAGCCCTTGTGAATTGCTTTTCCTTTCACTCACCCTTTGCCACTACTTAGACTCTAAATTTTGGGTTATAACCCTGTGCTAGGGATGAAACAGAGCTTAGTAGGTAATACCAGTAAAAAGTAGTCTTTTAGACAGCCATTAAGTATTTCTCCATAAGGTATATGCACAAAGCCTATCAGCTCTGCAATGTCTCTGACCGACAGATGAGTGCTCCAGTCAGCTCTGTTGGCATAACAGGCAAGAAAAAACAATGGGGGAGACTGAGAAGGTCCTGAGAAAACTATAAAATTACTTTGGAAAAGGTATTCAGGGAACACCTGATGCACTGGAGAAGACACCCAGAAGGGAATGCTTGTCTAGGGACACCCCCACCACTCCTCTTCCTGGCTGACCATTGGGGAAACTTTTCCTTTTCTCTTTTCTCCCATTTCTTTTTTTTTCCTTTTCCATTGGAGCTGATGTATGCCACCAACTATGGACCACAAAAAATATATCTTTTGTTTCATCATCCTGTGTGAAACTATATGCTGATGGGGGACAATCCATCCATTCATGATTTATTAGCCTGTCAAGAAATCTTTAAAACGTTTTTCTGTATTAAGTGTATGAATTCCCCTAAAAACAGAACACAGCAAATATTCTCCCTTAGCTTAATACTGTATAAAACAATTACATAGCAATAAGCTACAGGTTACAATTGAATTTGAGCTCATCTTTAAGTTGAGAAGTATTGCATTTTATGTGTGAAAAAGAGTGAAATAAATATTAACTTAACTGTCAAAACTTGTGGAATTTGATCTGTTTAAAAGATCATGTCAATATTTAAATCTAGCTGGGGGAAAATCTCAGGATCAAGTCACCTGTTTTGGTCAGATGGCTAATGGTAATTAGATCTTCACAAATCCCCTGGTAACCAGCTCCTAACAACTTTTGAAAAGTTATCTTAATTATCTTAAACAGTCCCTGACACTTAAATTGCTTGCTAATTTTACCATGCATTATAGAGACATGGCAAATTTACAGTGGATGTACTGTACAAATATTTGTTAATTAATCCTCACAAAATATCCCCCTAAGATGCATTAGTGACTCTATTACTTCTAATGACATTTTCTGGTGAATGTGTGGCAGCAGTTCAGGTCTTCCAGAGTCACACCTACGCTTCTAGGCCCATGTTCACTCTTCCTTCTTGCATTTCTACCCAAGTTTACCCCCGGGATGATCCCATAGTTTTGGGACCCTTTTGAGGCTGATGATACAGTTAGCTGTTCAGCTGGACAACTGTGGGTGTCTAATTTAAGGTGAGCTGAACTGGTTTCTCAGTTATCTAGATTTACTGGCTGATAGGAACCAAGCTCAGATGAAGACCCCCTGCCTCAAACACACCTAAAATACTCTATGTATGTGCTCTATTTCTTTTTTTTTTTTTTTGATGCCTTTGCAGCACCTGCCTACACTGTGAAAGCTGCACAGCTCTCAGAAAAGAACCAAACCGAAGAGTTTGGTCCTTAATTTGTTCTCTCATAACTTTAAAGCAACTGAAATAAAATATAACAGTTGAACATCATTGAAATAATGGGCTGATCTACCAGCTGGGCAAGAGGGAAGCATGCTGCAAACAGCTCAGTTCAATTACTCACTGCTTATTTTTTGTATATTAATTAAGCAATTTAGAAGCAAGAACCAAGACAAAAACAAAGGAAAACAAATCAGATGATCTCATAGTCCTGCAAGCTCTTGCTCTTGCCTCATCTCCAGGGCATCTTGGCTGACCCTTCACAACAGCTTGCTCCTCCTCCCCACATTTTTATGTCTTCCTTCTGTTACATGCAAAAAGAAAGGAGGGAAAAAGCTGCCTGACCAGCATTACAAATCCCATCTTTGCTGCTTTGAAGGATGGGATTAATTTGACCAGATGGAAACGTCTATAAGAGAGAGACCTACATCTCAGCTAGTCACCTAAGCTCTCTCTGGTAAATGGAGAGAAACTGGCACTTTCAGGACACAATTAATCTCATCCCCATGTAGATATTTAAACTAGGTCATATGAATCATGCCTTAGAAGAGACAATTCCTCTCTACCGACACTAAAGGGAGCCTGAAATCACTAGATATAGATGTTTACATTGGTTATGTCTGAAGTTAAGTGAGCTGAATGTCACCTGAGTTCTTTAGATTGCTTTCTTGCTCTAGAGACAAAATGCCTTATATCCACTTCCTGGTTACACATGTGGCTAGAAACCAGTTTGTGGCCTTCATGTCCTCATTTTTAAGAACTCAGGCACTACAAGAGATGTGTGAATGTATCATGTGATTCACTACAAAACAGGTTTTCATAAGAAATTAATAACATCTCAAAAGCACACAGGAAGAGTGTATGAAAGTACTGGTCAGCACTCCAATACCTTTTCAGCAAGAATTCATGTTCTTGACTTCATGGGTCATCTAGTAGAAGAGAAATCATCTTTCAAAGTCTTAACATTTCCCTTTTCTAAAAGAACTATGTAGTATGATTTAATTTCTAACAAAATGCCGTGTCATAGAATGTCTAGTTGCTGAGTTGCTAGCCATTATCATAGCCATGTAAATCTAAGGAGATAAGTGAGACCAAAGGGCATTGTGTACCCAGAAGAACATCCGCTGTTTTTCAACCACTAGAGATGGTCCAATAAAAGAAACCATCTCTTCCACACAAGCTTTGTTGCACTCACAATTTATTCACTTTTCCATTTTAACTGGGATATCCCTATTTTGCAAGATCAACCCTTCAGGAATTCCTGACTTTCGATTAGTGCTTAGCTAGAGATAGATTTCTAAACAGGGACTTAAACACGGACTGGGTTTAAAGAGATTCATTCCTAGCAATTTCTATTGTGCTAGTTATGGCTAATTTTTCAAAAGCACTTAGCATGGAGTTGCTGATAAAATATATATTAATTTCTGAAGGAAAGAAACACACATAATGCCAGGTTAATGGAAAACAGATCATGTCAAGCTAACTAACATGCTATCTTTTTTTCAGATGGGATTACAAATTTGGCTGACAATGGTAACAATATTGATATAACGTACTTAGACTTCTGTAAATCAGTTGACACGGCACTGCATGACATTTTATTAAAAACAAAATCAAAATGGCACACATTAAATGGATTTAAAAGTGTCTAACTGACAGGATTCAGAATGTAATTACAAATGGGACAGTTGATCAGCTGTGTTCAGTGGGATCCTCGTGGGCTGCTCCTGGCCTTATGCTTTTCAAATGTTGATCAATCTGGGAGAAAACTCAGTCACTTACTACTGATGAGATTTAGCAATGACAGAAAAAAGCTAGTGTGGTAAATGGTGCAGAAGACAGGTCACTGATACAGATCAATGTATTTTTTAACACAGACAGCAATAAAGTCCTAACTCTGGGAATAAAGCAAGCAACTCTTCCTTACGGGTGCTTTCCAGAGAGGTCTGCTGTTAAGCAGATGGCAGTCCTGCTTGATACGGGGCAGAGCGTGCACTCCCAGCGCAGCAGAGTGGCTAAAAGAGCCAGCACAACCCTGGACATACACACGGTATCTTTAGTGGGAGCCAGGTTATTTATTACTTCTGCACGGGGCTGCAACTGCTCTGAGGCTGCGTGCAGCTGTGGCATGCACCGATCAGGAGGCCTGCTGTGAAACTGGAGAGAGCTCAAAGACGAGTCATGAGAAGGATGAGAGCTCTGGCAATCATGCTTTGCAGTAAAAGATGCCAGGAGCTCAGTTTATTTACTTAATCAAAGAGATGATTAGGTGATGCCTTCGCTGCAGCCTAGAGCTGCTCACAGGGGGAACAACTCTTTGCAGTGGACTCCTCAGTCCAGTGGATTAAAATGTAGCAAAAAACTGAAAGTGACCCAAAAGCTGGAAGCTGAGACTAGATTAAATCAGACTAGAAATATGGCACACGCCTCCAACAGACTAATTAACCCATGGAATAATACATTTGTAAAGGTTGTGAGAGGTTCTCCCTCATTAGAAATTATTCAATAGAAACAGAATGTTTTTCTAAAAGGTACAGCAGGTGTCAAGAGATGTATCCTTCCTTCAACAATTCATGTTAGTTTTACAGTCTGCGCTGACAGACTAGATTAATTATGATTGTTCTGTCTAACTTGAAAACTTGGCCATTTATTTTTGTTTGCAAATGAAAACTGAAGTTTTGAAAACAAATCTGGAGCAGGCTGAAAATCCTGTCCAAATTATCTGCAAATATGTGTGAATTATCTACGATATTTTTCTTCATCTGTCCTGCAACTTGGATGAAAATGCTTTTCTGAGTTTCAGTTGTCCAGTCAATCCTCCTTTTCTAAGGTTTTAATGATCTTCTGTGCTATCAAAGGCAGGCAAGCCTTCCCAATTACTTCTGTGCAGAGATTCCTATTTGAAATTTGAGAGGTTTACCTCTCTGGTGAAAGTGAGACTAAAACAAAAAATGTTTGTGCCCAGGTTTCTTTGATTTATTTTTACGGGATTCAGATTTTGTTTTACTTGTCTTACCAGAAGAAGTCTGGGAGCTAGTCAGTTATCAGGAGAATTTATACTACTTCAAACACAGATCTGTCCAGAGATACAAAGGGAAAAATCAGCCACCTCCTCCTCCTCTGAGAAAACAGTGATGGCTATGCTTTTAATAATAGTTTTTTCATTCTGAAACTTCTGTATTAGTCATTAATCTGTAGCTATCACTCATTATTTTGGCATGGGGACACAGGTGGAATGCAGACTGCCTGAATGTGTTCCAGAGTTCATTTCTCTGGTGTGTGTCCACAACTGGAAAAATATCAATTCTTCTTTCGGAATCTTCTTTTGCATCTTTACTTCCAAAAGACACTTTCCTTGTCTCCCACCGTCTGTAAGGATATTGTGGAAGGAAAGGGGTGGGGCCTTCCCCCTCCAAAACCATGTACAAGCATTTCATACATTCATCCCATGCCAAAAACATGGGAGCCAGGATAGGAACAAAACATCTCAGCATGTCCAAAATATATATACAACCAGTAGCAGTAGCATTAAGAGAAGACACACCTGTGAAGGCTAGCCCAGGAAAATGCAACATTCCACTCAACCACAGACAGAGAATATCTTTATCCAACTTAGCATGAACAAATGGGACAGGAGACACAGATGAAGTTAGAAGTGAATGTAGATAGAAGCTAACCATGACAGATTGCTGGGCAGCCTTTAATTGTGGCACGATATTATCAACTCCATCCATCACTGATTAATGGTCTTCCGCACTTCTACCCATGCAGGTGATAGGAGTCACAGAGTTTCCCAAGGAAAAAAAAAACAACTCACTTTTGCCTGGGTCACGTTTCTCAATATTTTGTAGGCAGCATTGCTGTCAGGATTGTTGATCTAATTTCTCTGCAATCTCATAAAAGTCACACAAACACTGGCATCTTAAGTGCATAGGGCAAGCCTATCAGCAGCGATTTAACGGTAGAGGATTTAACTTTTCATCATTTTTATGTAAACATAAAATTGTCACATATAGACATATTATATTCTAGTTACTTGCACATATTAAAAACTCAACAAATTTAAATACTTTTACAGTCCTAGATCTTTTCAATTCTCCTCTAACAAAAAGGCCAATTATATATCTCTGATAAGAATAGCTCATCAGATAAGCTCTAATGAGCCCATTTCAAAATGGGAGACACAAAACAGAATTGAAATGTTATTTTTTTCATATTAGTATCTATCCAGAAATTTCCGAATGAAGAAAATAGTGCCTAGCTTCTGTATCTTCCAGCCACTATTTTTGTAACTAACTCTTCTAACTTTAGATAAGTACCCCTTATCCCCATAGCATAATATTCATATTTGCCTAGTGTTCATAAAGAATTCTTAGTAGTGGATTTAATTTCTTATACTGTGCTTGTCATTTTAGCATCTCTGTACCTATTCACACATTTATAATGGCCTTTAAGGGAATATTATTCTGGTCTATGGATTAAATATAGTCCCAATCTTATTATACCTAGAAAACCAAAGCTGCTGCTGTGTTATTAATCTATTCTAATTACCACTTTCATTCATAACTTGTTATGGTCATGTATTGTAAATCAACACTTGCAGCTGGGTGGAGTGGTACAGTACGTACTTAGGTATTATAAATGCCTGCAAATCTGGCCAAGTTTGATTTCAGAAGTGGAAAAATCAATCTTCTGGATTCAAATAATGTACTTCTTATTCAGACAGAACTACTATTTGAACTGTAGGAGACTGGATTCAGATCTCCCGTTTACCAGAATTCCAATTAACATTGCTGCTGTGATTGCAAAAACTGGGCCATAAATGAGAACTTTAACTTCCTGCGAAGCATGAGAGTGGGCAGTAGCAATATATTTTAGTAACAGGTACAGCAAGCTACCAAAAGAAAGAAATGCTGTGATATTACTACCGTTGCAATTTTGAGGGAGCTTTCTTTGTAGAAGCTGGTCCAAGAGATCACTAACCCCTTTTTGCAATGAGTTATCTCTTCCCTAAAATTCCATCTTTATTTAACGAAAGGATGACAGCAATACAAACAGCTCAGCTGTTTTTAGCTCTCAAGGCTAGATCCCTCAGTTGTTAAACAAATCCCTTATAAAGTTCAAGGTCTTGCTTATTTTATAGCCTAGGCAAACATTTTATAAACAGATGACAAGATATATTATGGAAATTCAACTAGATATTCACAGCCTACATAATATTACCCTTTTCCTTGTCCCCAAAACTCTCAGGGTGGAAATTCCATACCAACTTTGTTTGCTTTGTAGTACTAACCTCATTTTGCCTTGGTGTCCTGCAGTAGTAGAGGAACCGTACTTTGACCTGCCACTTGTGTTGTAGTTATGACTATGCAGTTATGAGTAAAGTAAGTCAGACTGTCAGACATAATCAGAACTACAAAACGGAGTAAACTCAAATAAAAACCACCCCTGAGTCTATTCTTAATTACATTAGAAAAAGTGAGAAACCAATCTTTCCTGCTTACTCCTTTTAAAATTCTGTATCAAAGCCATTCATGTGACTTCTGAACTGTTCCTCACTTAATAGAGAGGTGCTAGAGGATGGTGCATGACAGAACATTTAAAGGAGGAAAATAAGCATATCAAACCAAGGACCATGTCTGGAAGTCTGTGAGAGCTGGGAGTCCAAATCATTTTTACTTCATCCCCCATTTGCAAAGAATACCATAAGATTACAGCAGAACATATTTTGGCAATACAGGCCCAACTCTGAAAGATCCATAAACTCTTTTCCCTTGGAAGACCAGAACAATTCTTGGTACAGGTGGCAAAATACATGATATACACAAGTTAATTATGTACCTACATCATTAATATATACTGGGAGAGGGGAAGTAAATTTAAAAATGTAGACAGAAGTCAGCATCTGGGTTGGCATTTGTGATGTTTTGCAGCTTTTGGCAAGGAACCATTTTGCTATTTGTTACTATGATTCTCCTGCCTTTATTGCTTAATCCACAACTTACGTTGCAATTGGAAACTACTAGGTTAACATAATTACTCTTATTTTTGAAAAGCGGGTGGGACAAGAGGATGAACAGAGAGAGCTAAAGTGATTAAAGGATGCTAGCTCCTAGCACCCTCCACAGGCCCTGGCCATACTCCATTGCTACCCCAACGGGTCCTCTGCATCATCTAAGATCCTCAAAAAGTGACAACGCATAGGTCAAAATTTCAGCCATAAATCACTTCATGGTTCCTGTTTGACACAGCCTAGCAGAATCTTTTAGCTGAAGCACAGGAGATACAAGGGATGGCATGGAGAAGACTTCTATCACCACCGCAGTGACCCAAAGTTAGCAGTCAGAACAAAAAAAAGGCTCTTCGTTAACCCAGTGTTCAGGTAGGAGCTCAGTTCTGTGAGGTGCCAAGTGTACCCATTAACATGAAGACAGCCTTAAACTCCTCCTGAAGTAACTCTGAGCCTCCTGGGAAGCCTTTGGCACTTCAAAGGGTATGGATCTGAATTCATAACAAACCCCCCTGATCTTTACGTGAAGCTCTGACGACCCCAGAGCCAGTGCTGAGTGCTGCTGAGAAGGAGGTGTTTCAAGGTGAGAGAGCCCAGGGCTCACATCAAGTCCCACGCTAAAGTACAAATGAAAGGCATCAGCTCTGCTACCCAAATTCCCAGAAGCACCGGCTCTGCCTCCAGTAAGACCCTCAAACTGGCTGCCAGAAATAGCAGCCCAGGTTCACAGTAAAATCTGTCAGAACTACACACAGAGTCCACCAAGGGAAGGGGAAGGCAAAACTCCTACAAACTTTTAAAAGGAAAGCAAGACCCCAGTCCATAAAAGTTCTTCAAGCTTAGCTCAGACTATGGAACTTAAATATTTGTAATGTTTCCCATAGTTTTACAAGAAATATTGCTAATACTGAGGGAATTTAAAATACTTGCCTAAGCCAAGAACAGAAAGTTTTTAATGGCAACCTCTAAAAATCTCTTGCATATAAATACAGAAAGTATTTTCAATACACAGTGGACACAATTAAAACTACAAACATTTGACACTTGGAAGCCCCCTGGCATAGTTAGCCTCTGCTCCTGAGACTTA
Organism: Harpia harpyja; assembly: GCF_026419915.1. Lineage (NCBI taxonomy): Eukaryota > Metazoa > Chordata > Aves > Accipitriformes > Accipitridae > Harpia > Harpia harpyja. Next base: position 7,053,924 of record NC_068956.1, on the reverse strand, counting down.
CTCATGCTGAAAATACAACAATATATTTAACTACCACATACAGTAGGAGTCCACTTTTTCACACACACTGCACATTTCCACAACAGCACTTCTGATCTTGGAGGCACTGCTTTTAGATTTTAATTCCCTGACTTCTGTGCTTATTTATGATACCTTCCACTGAGGCACAAAACTGTGCATACATGAGAGAGCAAGAAAGAGATACATCAGAAATGTAGAAGCTTAATAACGCTGTGTCAAGTAAATAGGTAATAGTAAGCAATAGTTATATTTTCTTTTGACTTTTTTTTAATTCAAACTGAATTTAATTTTTAAAATGTAGTTCCAGAGAAACTCTGACAGAGAAAGATATTTTGCTCATAACTTCTCAGACATCTTTCTGCCTTTCTTAACCACTGACTTTGTTTCTGCTCAGGCAGGAAGAAATAATTATTCACATAGGCAGGTACGTGTTCATGGTCAGTACTATTCTTTAGTCAGCTGTAAAAATAGACTTTGATTAAGAATGCATAGGGTAGACCTCTTTTCCTTTTTATGAGTCTGCATATGCCAACTAAGTTCACATGGGCAGTTTAAGATAGACTGGCAATCAAGAAGCGAGAGTCCTACCTTGAACTTGAAAAATCTGCTTTCTCTAAAGCCATAAACTGCAGCTGCCATCAGAAACAGACCCAACTGCTTTTCTTTTTCACTTTCCAGGGCAAGCAGATCTATTTCCTGTTACAGCCTGTACTTATAGTTTAATTCTATCTTATGACTTAAAGACTAAAATATTTGAGAACCACTAAGATTTTTCCACCCATTTAAAAGGGGGAAAATACAAAACTCGAAACAGATGTTTTATAATGTATTTCATTTATTTTGGCCACCCATAAAGCTGTGGCTTATGTTAGTGCCAACCAAGTTAAAAGCAACAGAGTTCTGCAGAAACACTATGTAATACATTTTAGAATGACCGGGCATGGGGAGCACCTTTCAATAAACTCCTATTTATTAAGTAATTTTCAATGTCAGAAAAAGAAAATAGGAATTACTGAAGATGCAAGTGGCACTGCCATACTTGGCCAGTTCCTGGGGGGATGTGCAAAGTTTGTGCAGCTTTTTTATGTTACTGTAGCCCAATGCAAAGCTTGGAAAATAGATGATCAAAGTATACATTGAAAGTGTATGAGTTTGAGGAAATTAGAACAAATGAAGACAACATCCTTAGAACAATATCATGTAAATAACAGATACTGTATATCAAACAATTACTCCAGACACACTTAAGAGTTGAAGAAGTTCCAACAAATTAAAACTACTTTATCCAAACAATCATCAGACTTGGGCTAGTTCAAACGTTTCACTTTTTTCTGTGTTTATGAATGGAAACAAAGACATTTCAAAAGTTAAACCCTTGAGAATCCTAACAGTTGCTGTGGTACTTAATGATAAGGTATCTCATGGAAATTACAGTAAAAATAATCGTAGTGAAATTTCCCCTGTACCTATTCTTATTTAGTCTGAGAAATATTTCTTAACATCAGACCCATGTTGACAGAACACCTTCAGCACAGTACTGCAGTCTGGGGGACAAAATGAGCAATAAAGAATGGTTGGTCTCAAAACATTTCTTTATTGACAATTTACTGCATAAAACACAGGGCATATAATGTGGATGTAATTTACTAACCTGCCAAATACATTATAGGGAAAGCATAAGGAAAGGACAATGGATGTATTTTAGGAAGACAGAACAGCATTAAAAGTTTTAACTTGTATTTTTTGGCTTGTTATCCACATATTCAAAGAAAATATATTTTTCACTTTCTTCCTCAGAAGTGGCACAGAAAGTGAATTGCAAAAAGTTAATTAGAAAGTAATAAAATGTGAAAGCTTAGCAATTCAGTACAGCAATCAGCAGTACAGATCTTGACCACATACATAGAAGCAGACTCGTAGAATGTGAGCTTTTAATGCAAAATACTCTTTTAATCAAATGGCAAAAAAAGTTTTGACCTAATAAATAAATATGAAGTTCATTACTATCAAACCAAGTGCAAATACAGAAAACTCACTTTAATTCAAAGGCATGTTTAAAGCAGTTTGAAAGCAAAATATCCTTTACAATTATTTCTCCAGGTAAAACAGTTCTAACTGTGATTATCCGGCATTTACCAGTGCTTTCCTTCCCAGACACAGACACTCATTTGAACTTGAAAAAGCCAGAATGCCAGAAGTACCTCCCCAATATGTTGACTAAGGACTGTAATTCATTTAAATTATGCAACTGGATTCCCACAGCTGGCCCACAGCTTGGCTTAGAGCTCAGTTCAATGCCAATGATCCTGTCTGCTAATATTGTCCTACTTGCAGAGAAGGTAATATATCCAGCAACTTATATTGAAGTTCTGACACTAATTAACAGAGCAAGCAAATGTTGACATGAGTGACAAACGCTGGTTAATCGTTACTGTGAGACCAGTGCTGCCAGCTGGCATTTTTCTATAGCATTTTGCAGTAATAACCCCTTGCTTATTTCTTAGGATATTGCTTATAATTTGTTTGTATGCATTTTGTTTCAAGTTAGAAACAAATCAGCACAAAAACCAACCCGGATAACAGCAGCAAGACCCCCGAATTTCAGGCAAGTAATCGACGAGAAAGCATGCAAGCAGCATCACTTGGAGGATGCATGGGGGACTAGAGTATAGGAATTCTTATCCTATATAAAGCTATGTAGCCTTGCACAAACAGCCTTTGGCATCTTGTTTCTGGCCTACCTGGACAGTAGCAAAACATGTTTATCAGATCATACAAGCCCAGAACCTGAACTGCAAGCAGTTAAAAACTGAAGGTTGCTAAACTGCAAAATTAAAACATGCTTCTATTCTTTAGCTACACAGAGAACGATAAAACAAAGCCTCCACAACCACCTGTAATAATATGCCTGTTCAGCTAGCAATTCCAAAGTACTCAGCAACACAAGGTAGACATTTTCTGCAGCTGCTTTTACATGTACATTCCTGCCAAATTGTTGTCTCATCTCCTCTTACCTTCACATTAGTCCGGAGTGCACAGTAACATGCAAAAAACATTGCAGTAAACAAGGAGCATATGGACCAGTATTCAGCGTCTCTGCTCTGCACAAACGGTACACACACGATCCCGAGCATGTGCTACTAAGGAGCATCCGTTCCCTCTGTCAGTTTGAAAATGCATTGATCTCTGTTTTTCTGACTACAAAAAGACATGTCTTGAAGGCACTGAGTGAAAGCTACATATCTCTTCACCGACTATATATAGAAATATGCCCAGTAATTTCAATTAGCAGAGAATTCAGCATCTGAAACTTGGACCTCAGTTGCTTTTCCTTCCAGCATTTTAAATTCAGGGGGGAAAAAGGAGGGGGAACTCACCCAGAGGGGAAAGGTGAGGAATTAAAATGTAAGCAGCGAGTTACTTATATTTCCCCCTGGCTTTGATGTTTTTCTTTTCAATATTTTACAAATGTTATACACGGAAAAATGAAGAAACGTTTCTCTTCCAATTCTCAAATTTACTGTAGATTCTGCACTGTTTCTGTCTGCTCTTGTTAAAGATGCAGCATCCCTTTTAACAAAGACAACGTCATCAATCATGACAGATTCAACATGTTCTACTTACAAATACAGTCTCTGATTAAGGACAATGGCTGGCTGGCTTATTAACATTTCCTCAAATGCAAGTTCAGTCCCCTGTGCTAATCTATTTTTAAATAAAAAGTCCCACCTACTCCTTCACTCTCATTTAATAAAAATGCAGCGGACTAGTTCTAAAGCTCCTGAATTGCATTGTGCTCCTAGCTCAGACACTGGACATCGTTTTCAAACTGTTTTCTTGCTTGCTGGGATTAGAAACACAGAGAAAAATTAAAATGAAAGCAGAAAAATCCTGGAGAAGGCTGTGCCCTCACATTTGTAACTACATATTCTGAATTCAAAATGCTCAAATGTCTTCCAGAAGGAAGGAACTCAGAACCTAGCCAGAAGGCAAAGCTTTAATTCACAAGCACAAAAATAAGATCAAACCACTTCTTTCACTCCTGTCAACGCTGGGATGCTACGAATTAACTGATTGTTTACTAGACTGCAGGGACACAAAGTCAAAGACTCAACTCTTTGTTTACAGCACCGGGAACCACCGATATTCATACTGAATTATGAAGAAGTCTTCAAGAATAAAACCAGAAAAGAGCCTCTTTTTTTTCACTGCAGCAGATACTGTGGGAGGCAAAGAGTGGAAAAGGCTTTACTACCTCCTTCTCTATCAGCACAGAGCAATTTGTGTAGGATAAGCATAACTTAATAGAAATATCTGCAGTGACTTTTAGAATTTCTTTAAATAATGCTTTACGTAAACCCCCTTGGAAATCTGCAGAAATATTGAAGTCCTATCAAAGTCAGTGGGTATCTTTCTGTGGGCAATGAGGTGAAGAAGCTTAAACAGAAGGACGTGCATTTAAAGAAGAAAAAAGGGGGGAGGGGAAAAAACGGCAGGGTTTTTTCCAACATCTTCCTAAAGACAAGCTCTCAGAAACTGTCGTCAACTCCAAGTGAACAGCTATTTTTAGCCTGTCATTGTTTGTGCCTTTTTTTAGGAACCAAAAAGGCAGTCGTGTTTAAAGCTAGATACTGCTTTACAATGTATCCTAAGACAGCTACTTAATTTGATCCCCAGCTCCATCTGTCATACAAATTATGTAGTTAGTAATCACAACCTTCTCTGGCACAAGCAATGACTTCCAGAACAAAAGAGGTGAACCCTGTTCTTAAATCTGATTCAGCAATTTTTGTTAGTAATGAAACTGGGGTCTAGATGCCATAGTTCATAAAGCTGGGATATCCCAAAGTTATGATAGTTCAGACTTGGTCTGCAGCAATAGCCATCAAATAAGCTAAAACATAGTAATGTGTTGCTCAGCAAAAGCATGGGAGAATTAATTGATGTGTTTTTCTGACACTCTTCAAGCGAATAGAAAGGGAAAGGAATCATGGTTTATTTTGCAGTACAATACATTAACAATTAAAATTAAGCATCTTAGTCATTGAAAAAATATCACAGGTCTTGGGGAATTCTCATCCACCAGAGAAATGCAATTCAAAAAGCAAAGATGAATAGATGCACAGTTCTGAACAGCGAGGCAAGGCTCAGGCAAGCATGTAGCTGCATATGAAAATCAAATTCAAGCCTCCTTTCTGCCAAAGGAATTACACAAGGTTTCAGTCAGCAAAGTCTTTGAAACAACTTTCTTCTTCACAGTCCTAAAAAGTTAATGGTTTTGGTTTTAGGCAAACAAACCCAACGTGGAGAAAATAGGAATCTCACAAAAAGAAAGGAGGGCTGCGTAACTATACGATACCCACGTGATCACCTGTATAAAAGACTTCAGACTCATTTAGGAAAACAAAAAGTAATGCAGTCGCAAAAACCTCCTATGACTCCTGAGTGTCTAGGAGGAAAAGTTATCTAGGAAATTACAGACCCTGACCCTCATAACACTGTAAGAGTGAAAAGGGAAGACTCCCATCCATGTGGCAGATGCCTCCTATTACAACTGTGGGGCTTTGGGGAATTTGCTGGAAAATTGATACCTCTGTACCAGCCAACAAGGTATTACTTTAATAGCAGCCCAACCTAACACATTTAGCAGGGGCTACTCCAGGTAATCTACACAAGCAGATCCCTGCAGGGCTTGTTCACCTCTGCCAAAACATTTCTTATTGCAGCAGTCTAATTGTTAAAGGCAGCATTCTCATCAAGGACATACAGTATTTTAGTATGACTAACAGCTACTCAAAAGCATCACATATGGGTGATATTTACGGTCTTTGACATACAACTGATAACAATGAGTGAGGAAAAAGCCTTGCCTGAGTCTGCCAGACATGCCAAAAATAGCACAACATTTCAAGTGTTCAGGGCCTCTTTAAACAGGAGACCATGGCGAAGAACCCCACAGATGAAAGAAGTTACTCCATTTAAAAAAAAAAAAAAAGGTTAAGTATAAAACCCGTAGAGAGACAGTAGTCCAAAAGAGCCACATTACAGACCCTCTTTAAAAAGACACAAAACCTGTGACCTGAATATTCTTAGATGACAGAAACCACTGGAGCCACTACCTTGAGCCGTGAAATTTCACAGTCACTTTTATCTTCCTGTGCCTTCAGAAGGGCAAAAGGGAGCACTTGGAAGGAAACCCTGGTTGCCTGCAGAGGTTCAAAGAGAGGTGAGGGAACGTGCTGCCCTGGAAGACCTTGATCTCAGGAGGCCCCGAGGACAGTTTGCTTCGGAGGGGAGGAGGGGACAGCCCTTTGCAGCATCTGTCACTGCCCAGAAGAAGAGCAACAGGAGTTAACAGCAGCAGTAGTATTAATGGCAGTAGTAGCAGAAATGTCCTGTTGCCATTGTATCCCAAAGCTGTGGTCAAGGACCCCAGTGTGCTACGGCACTGTACAAGCACAAGGCAAACTGTACTAGGAAAACCTTGTAGAGGAACAATCAAACCATACTGGAGAGTAATATTTTGATCCTCAGCTGTCTAACCATTTTCAAGTTTGTTTTTTTCCCAGGCGTCATGGAAAGGGTGGTATTTTAAAGGAGAGTAACAATAAAAGCAATAGACTGCAGTAAAGAAAGCAACGCTCTCTAGCGTTTGCTCTACAACAGTGCAATGTGCCCCACTTAAGCACCACATTTGTGGGTAAATATTATAAATTGCTTTTCAAAGGCTTGTTGCAATGAGACTGATTGTGTGATCACCCTCTGATGATCATAAGTAAAGCAGAGATTATCTAGAAAAAACAGAAAACAGAAGGGGAAAGGACTGAAGAAGAGGGTGCGTTGCTCTCTGAGTGGACAGAGAGAGAAATGACACTCCTGTCCTCCAAAAGAGTGGAGAGCTGGTATCTGCAGGGAGTTGGACATAATGGTGGAGGTTTGCAAAGCCATCTGTAGGGTCTGGCCATGCAACTCTTATTAGTATCAACATTGATAATCCGCGCCACTGACTTTCAGCAGCCAGGGGTGTAATTCTCCCTCTTTTTGCAGAAATGCTGGAGGTACTGGCTTGTGCAGTCATGGCACTATGGCTACAGTCATGCTCCATCACACCCTGTCTTCGCACACTGCAGTGATACAATCTGTATAGCACCCTAGTCCTACATTGCTTAAGTGCCTCTGATTTCAGCACACGAGCTTTAAACTGCAATGATTTTACTCCTTTCCCCACTTCTGAGACTTTAAATCATTATAAAAATGTTATTTTCCACAGCTACAGGAAGTTCATTACACTGAAAATATCCATGTCAGGGGGTGGGATATTGCAGGAAGCGTTGATGCGGACAGCAGGTCTCGGGTGCTGTGGGGTCTACAGTTCCTAGATGGAAAATGTTGATTCCTGAAGAGTGGATTGAGTCTATGGGGCATCTGGAAACAAGTGCAGAAAGAAGAACGTGGAACAAAAGCCACAACTGGCAAGAAGGCTTGCTTAGGCTTTTGCACTATAGCAGAGTTTAGTAAAACATAAGAGACAGAGAAACTAAATCAGCAGCTTGTGCTCAGCAAATCTTAAAATTTCCAGAAAGAGAAAGAAAAAGAAAAAGACTGAATAGATTATTTACAAACTCTCATCTCCAGTATTGTAAACATCTCTTTGGCACCCTGGCATTCTGATGCAAAAGTTGCTGTGTCAAATATTCTTCCTCCCTTCCAGGCCAGTAAACAGCAAAGACCTTCCCCTGGGCTGATCTAACTTAAGCCACAGTTTTTCCTGAAAACTTTCTGTTTCCTTTTTCCTGCACCATGCTGTTAATGCAATTATCTCATTTTTGAGCATTTAATACTTTTCCTCCTAATGTCCAAGCTCTCTGCTTTCTGTCCTCTGTGGTTGCACTGAGAAAGTTTTTGATCAGATATATGAGAAAAACACATACTTAGAAATCATTCCTTCTCAATATTAAATTTATACATATTTTATGAATCAAGCCATTGTGGTTAGTATTTTGAAACAGCTGTAAAACCATTTATAATAAGCAAATTTAAAGAAACTATATGGCCAAAAAATAAAAAATAAGTGAACAATGGCCTGATCCTATGAGTCTTTTCTATGACTGGGAATTTTGCAGGAAAGGCTTCCTCATTGCTCCCAATGACCCTAAAACAGAATACTGCAAAACAAGTAACAGAAGCCCTCAAAGAAGGAACTGGATTAAGCTTCACAAAGCATCTTGAGTTACTCAAAGCCGCATTTTTCCTCTGCTGTACCTGTAACCTGTGGATCAAGTTTATTTTATACCTCATCCTATCCAACTGATTGAGAAGATGTGACTCCATTACAGCCTTCATTGAGAGACCCAGGCTGTGAAGACATTTCAGCTCCGAAAGTCCCCAACTGAATTCCCTGAATTTCACTCAGATTGATGACTAACATGTCTCCACAACATGCGTTTCATTTTGTGACTATGAGAGGACAGCTGCCTTTCTTCTTGACCTGCATTCTCATGATAACACCTTCAAAAAGGTATTTCCATCCACAGTCATATTAAAAGCCAGGGCAATTTGGAATCCTAGCAGATTATCTAGGCTGTCTTCCTTGCTGAGGGAAGATTAACCGTACATAGACTATTCTTGACAAATGTTTGTCTAACCTGTCCTTCAAAATCTTTCATGAAGGGAATACAATCTTTGCTTTAGATGGTCCTTTATTCTTATTATGGGAATGTTTCTGTGAAGATCAAGAACATGATCACCAGGAAGGTACCACCTTTTATCCAAATGAGATTCATTTAGCAGAACTGCTCTTTTTGGAGTATTTTTTAATTTTCCACTTCTGGGAGGTCATAAGGCTGGATACATTAGCAGGAAAGACATGAAGCCCTAAACTCTATAGTTTTGAAGCACTGGAAGAGCAAATGTATGCTGAAGCTTGCCATCTGCACATGGTACTCTTTATACCTTCACCTTTTTGGGGTAAGATTGTCACTGTGATAGCAGTGTGTGTAGACAGATTCCCATTTATTCTGCATTCTTAATATGTGCACACATATTCACACATATACAGGGATATGCTTGCATGCAAAGTGAATGTTTGTGAGACAGAATACCAAGAGCAAAACAAGACAGGGAGTATCTTCACTTTTGTTCCCGCTAGAAGGTAATATACAAGGTGGCTGGGCCTTTCTAATATACACTGCACGTGATTCAGCCCAGATAGATGTAGAGCTCAACACAAGGTAAAATTAGATGATTAGAAGCCCATGCTTGTTTTCCCTCAAAAAAATCATTTACCATGATTGTTTGAAAAACTTGGGGAAAATGAAACTTGGGGAAAATGATGTCTATCTTTTCATGATTTGCCATCACTCTCCAATTATGAATTAACATTTTACTTTTATAATTTATGAACTATAATTTATGAACTAAGCTAATTCATTTAAGCATAAAATCCACATTTCCATGGTAACAGCATGAATGAAGAAGGAATGAACTTCCAAAGTTCAACTGCATTTATTACAGTACTTAAAAATAAACCTACAGCAATTTTCATCCAGGAAATTACTGTAGTCTTTTTGTATGAAAAAAAAATTTAAAAAATTAAAGCTCTTACTGTAAATTTGTATAAGAACAACTTGATTTTGTATTGTACTCGATGAAGACCTGTATGTGTCAAAGCACCTAGGATTTTATTTTTTGTACTTATTTTGTGATTTTAATTGAGGAAACTATTTAAAGGGAACCTATTGTTACATTGAGAAATATGATATAAAATTGTGTAACAGTGGAAGTAACCTATGCTTTCATGAAAACACAGGTTTAGGCTTTTTTTTGAGGTAGCCAGTATTTTCATTAAACAAGCAAAGTGTTAGGTTTTACAATAGAGAGTACAATGATGATATTCATTAGCCATGCTGTGACTATTCCTCTTCATTCGATTGATAAGAGTTATTAGCTTAATATGTTAATAAACTTCAGCTAGAAATCTGATCAATCAGATAAATACCTTGTTTTGAAAACCTGTTTAAATTTAGCCAGTTCTTGAAAAGTTATTTCAAACCTGCACAGCGTTTGAAAACAAAGGATAATGAGTGAAACCATTTACAAGGAAATTAGTATATTTTCTATGTTCTAATGATTTCAAATCAAGAGTCAAGATATTTCTAGAAGCCTTATGAGTCAAAAGAAAATTATTGGGCTCAGTAAAGAATAAATAGGTAACCTAATTATTCTAATAATGTAATAATTCTAATAATCCATTTTTAAAAAAAGTAAAGAATGCTCAAAGTAAGTATATTAGAAAAATGAAGGAGGAAAGAAATGTCTTAGTGGGGAGAATTCTTTTTGAAATACCAGCAAATAAACCAAATTAATGTACCTCTACAGGTGTAAATACATGATCCCCTTGTAATTAGAGCTTTTACAAATACAATTTGCCAATTTGTCCATGGAATCTGAGAAACGTGTGCTTAAATCAGGCATCCATATTACTTATGTATAACTATACACCTAATGCTACAAAAATGCTTGTCAGCAACTTATCTCTGTGAAAATCGGTGATGCATGTTATATCTGTATCTCCTCTGGGACCTGTGACTCTCAACATTTGAAGACACCTGGCCAACCTAGATACTTTTTCCACTAGTATTATCCAAATCATAAAAATAATCCCCAGACTAAGACTTTAAAAACTTATCCTAGCAGAAACAATAAAGTCAGCAAAAAACTCCCATGACTGACTGAGACATTTCCTGTAGAGTTTTACCAATTATTTCATTCCGTACTTCAGCTCCTCTTTTAGCCATCAAGTAAAAATATTTTCAGCTGTATTATTTTCAGCTGTACATACACAAGTCCATGGGAATCAATGAGATGCATCCCACGGTCCTGAGGGAACCGGCAGATGTAGTTGGTAAGCCACTCTCCATCATATCTGAAAAGTCATGGCAGTCAGGCAAAGTAACCAGTGACTGGAAAAAGGGAAATACCACACCCATTTTTAAAAAGAATAAAAAGGAGGACCCTGGGAACTACCAACCAGTCAGCCTCAACTCTGTGCCTGGTAAGATCATGGAATAGATCCTCCTGGAAGCTATGTCAAGGCATGTGGATGGCAGGGAGGTGATTAGAGACAGCCAACACGGCTTCACAACAGGCAAATCATCTCTAAATAATCTGCTGGCTTTCTACGACGAAGTGATGGCATGACTGCGTTGCTGGATAAGGGAAGAACAACTAATGTCATCTATCTTGATTTCTGTAAGGCCTTTGACATGGACCCACACAACATCTTTGTCTCTAAATTGGAGAGATAGGAATTTGATGGATGGGCTATTTGATGGATAAGGAATGGGCTGGATGGCGACATCCAAAGAGTTGCAGTCAATGGCTCAGTGTCCAAATGGAGATCAGTATCAAGTGGTGTCCCTCAGGGGCCCATACTGGGACCAGTTCTGTTCAGTATCTTTATTAACAACATAGACAGTGGGATTGAATGCACCCTCAGAAAGTTTGCACATGACACCAAGCTGAGTGGTGCAGTTGACATGCTAGAAGGAAGGGATGCCATGCAGAGGGACCTTGACAGGCTTGAGAGGTGGGCCCATGTGAACCTCATGAGGTTCAACAAGGCCAAGCGCAAGGTCCTGCACATGGGTCGGGGCAGTCACCAGTACAGACTAGGGGATGAAGGGATTGAGAGAAGCCCTGCAGAGAAGGGAATACTGGTGGATAAAAAATCGGACATGAGCCAGCAATGTGCACTTGCAGACCAGAAAGCCAATCATGTCCTGGGTGGCATCAAAAGAAGCGTGGCCAGCAGGTCAAGGGAGGTGATTCTGCCCCTCTGCTCTGTTCCCATGAGACCCCACCTGCAGTACTGTGTTCAGCTCTGGGGCCCCCAACATAAGAAGGACATGGACCTGTTGGAGCAAGTCCAGAGGAGGGTCACGAAGATGATTAGAGGGCTGGAGTGCCTCTCCTATGAAGAAAGGCTGAGAAAGTTGGGGTTGTTCATCCTGGAGAAGAGAAGGCTCTGGGAAGACCTTATTGCTGCCTTTCAGTACTTAAAGGGGGCCTACAGAAAAGATAGGGAGGGACTTTTTACCGAGACCTGTAGTGACAGAACAAGGGGTAACAGTTTTAAACTGAAAGAGGGTAGGTTTAGACTGGAAGGAAGAAATTTTTTATGATGAGAGTGCTGAGATGCTGGAACAGGTTTCCCAGAGAGGCAGTAGATGCCCCATCCCTGGAAGTGTTCAAGGTCAGGTTGGACAGGGTTTTGAGCAACCTCATCTAGTTGAAGACGTCTCTGTCCAAGGCAGGGGGGTTGGACTAGATGATCTTTAAATGTCTTTTCCAACCAAAACCATTCTATGATTCTATGATTGCCCTTCCACTAGTACCTCTAGAGCTGTTCCTTATTTTTTGAATACAAATTAATTACAGAAAATTCTCAGGGTGTATGTCTTTCTCCGAAACAGCACTTTTACCTATGTCTTTCACTTATCCTTTCTGTATGTCACCCTGCAACCTCATTGATGGCTATTAATTGCATTGCCCTGTTGAAGTGGGGCATCCAGGAACACAAGTTACCTGAAAAAAAGGTTTCATCCTTCACGAGTGTCTGTCACTTACAAACTGATACTATTCTGCTGTTGCTGATGTCTTACACCAGGTGTGATGTAATTTTACTCATCTCCACTAGGCCCTCATTTTGAGTTTTAAAACTTAGGCACCACTAAAAGTGGGGGAATGTATACATATATATATGCATACATATATACATACATGTAAATGTGTATATAGCAATCAACTTTTTGGAACCATTAAGATGTTAATTTCTATATACATATTACTATAATGAGAAGAGCAGTGCTCGTACTTGTTCCCTTCCCCCCTTTCTGCTACATCCCTCTCTGACTCCTACACACCAATTGAAATATTATTTCTAAATTGCTAAAATAAGGTGAATGATATCTTCTTTCAAACAGAATTCCTAAAACAAAAGTACTCCTGAGCAGCAAGTGGAAAATTCTACATCCTCTAAATCATGCCCAACTAATCAGACAACATGGTTTTGAATCCACTGTTGCTTTTGAGAATTTCACCTGGTGTTCCTGAAAACTGCTGTTGAGAAGGCCTATCTCAGCAGTTAGACTTCATCTCTTTAGAGTCTGTAATTAATGGGATCATGAAAAAAGAAGATAATTTTTAAATTTTCCACTGCGTAGTGATGCCCCACACGTACTGACTGAACCACTATTGTCACCGTTTCACTGTTCTAGGTTTGAGGAAATACCTCAAATGTTGTGGACAAAGCACAATTATTTCTTTCTGGACACCAGACTTCTTCAGTGACTTGAGCTGTCGAGAATTTGGTACAAAAAGTCAAAATTTGAAAATGTCCTTAAGAGCTTTTTCAATTTAACCCATTGAGATGTTTTGTTTCCGCAAAGAAAAAATGCCGACTATATGAAAAATAAAATATAGAATATTAGCATGTAATACTAGCTTAATATCATAAAGCAAATGTAAATGACAGCACCAAAATAGAGGATTTCAATATTACCAAAATTAGTCTACAAAGTCAAAATTATTCACTTCAACTTTTTATCACTGAAAATTTTATCTCAACCTGCAAAATATTCTCAACAAGTTGTGTCTGAATAGAAACTTTCTACACTGATAGTATCTAAGAATTCTATTATTTCCCAGCAGTTAAAGAGCATTTTTGCACTGATATTATTTAACCAGTTCTATTATTTCCAAGCAGTTAGAGGTTTCCTTTTAAAATACCCTGCCTTGCACATTTCTTCCACAGATGTCCTCTTCTCACTTCAGTATTCCCTTGAGTCACATGCAGTCAAGATCAGATAAATTCAGATAATGTCTTCAGTTGAAATATCTTATAAAATGCAAATTACTGCTATAATCTGATGATATTTCACAAGCTAACTGACTTTAGCACTGCTTTCTCTGTAACTGTTTATAAAAGCTAAAAATCTCTGACAATCTTTCTGGGTATGGGGCTGTCTATAAACATTTTGTTATTACTTCTATATGCAAAATTATTCTCAGTGTAGTACACAGGGTCAATATCTTTTGCATGGAGGACAAGACTGAATGAGATATGCATGCTGACAGCAGAATATCAATTGACTAGAGCCGTATTTATCTGAGAGGAAAATTTTCTGTTCCCTTAATACTTTATTTAAATAGTTTTAGAAATAGCACTCCCCTTGACCCAAAGAAGTTATAGCATGCCCCATTTCACATATTAACCAAAAATAACATCAAATCTCTTAGGAAAACAAAGTCAGAGTCTACTGTCAATCATAATACAAATAATCTTTTAATTCCAACAGGGTCATAAATATCTACAGTCCTATAAAATACGAGAATCTGGCCCAAAGAATAAATAAAATCAGAGTAAAATATGATATATGCTGAGTGAAAATCTACTCCTACTAAAGCTAATACTAAAAACCCGTCTTATTAATTTCAAAGAATTTTACTGATGTTCTTTAAGGTATAAAATAAATGTTAATGCACATCCCACAACAGTGAGTTTGTATGTAAACCTCGGTTATAAAGAGTTGGTGCTCCCCGGTATTCTTTTGGCAGATTACCAGCTCTATTTTAGCTATTCTACAAAAGCAGAGTAATACAGTCTGAGAGTATCTTTTTCTATCCCCTGCTCATCATCACATTCACAGTGGAATCCACATATTGCAATATGCTTTAAGAGTTGTTTGTGAATACTTGTCCAGTCACAATGACTGGGACACTGGCATCATGCAATTATCACATAGTATTCTGAAGACAAGAATACTGTCATCTCAACAATTTCATATACGTTCACAGTTCTTGGGTACCTTTAATCCAAGTGTGGTTTCCAGGTTTGGCTCCTACACCAAGTTTACTCCTGTAAACACTGCAAAAATGATGGAAAGTGTATAAACTAGTAACGATTGCTCAGAAAGTCAGGGACTTTGGTCCTGATCTAGATGACAGAAATATTGTGTGGGTCTCTAGTGGAAGTACATTTGAAGGGCAGGTGGGCAGGAGATATTCCAGCTTGTATTTATCAATCAGAATTGAGGAAAGGCCACTAAGAGTTGTTTGTTTGTGATTCAGCAAGAGAAGTCAAACTGGACTATAAAAAGATTTTCACAAGGGAGGAGGATAGGATGATCTGTTGTGAGAGGTGACTCATGTCTAGAAAATAGAAGAATGTGTTTTGGTTAGTCTTTTGTGAACTGGAGAGATGCACTACAGCTGTTGATTTTTTTTAAATCTGAGTCCGAAGAGAGAGAATTAAGGGAAATAAATAAATAAAATAAACATACACCATAGGAAGGGCTTTTTTCCATCCTCCACCAAACCAACACAGGAATGTAGCTCATCTCCCCAACTTTGATGACTCTTGGTCTTTCACAAAACCTGTGATGTAATAAGGTAATGAGAATTAAATTTGATGGTTGACAGAGAGTGTGTTTATGCATATGCTTAAGTTTATCCTTTGTAATTATAAGAATGTATCTGTCTAAATACTCGTTCAGAAATCTGCTTATTAGTGGATGCTGCTGCTGCATACAACGCTCTTGAAAAACAAGCCAAACCACAAAATACACTAAATGAGCAGATGATTGCTGCCTGCCGATTTCAGTGGAGTTCTGGCCAGGGAGTCAGGCTAGATGATAGCCCAGGCCTTCTGGCCCAAATCCAGATGTACCTCTTTGCTAATCCACACCAAAAAAAAGCACAAGATTGGAACAATCTGGAAAAGCTTGCAACTCCCCAGTTGTTACTGTCTGTAACAGAAAGCTGTCATTTTATACTTTTGCTTTGCATTGTTCTCTGCTTCTTGTCCTATGTTTTGTATAAATAGTGGCATTTCATGCCAATTTATGAGATGGATATTTGTAAGAGATGCAGAAATTCTGAAGCTATAACTGAAGCTGTTAGAACTCAAAATTAAGCTATGAAATGCTCAGAAATGTTGTCCACCTGCTATAATTAAAACTTTTAAACATTTCTCAGTACTTCTTGATACATTAGTTTTCTCTGTCATTTGACAGCCTTCTGCACTGAAATATCTTGTGGAATATTTTAGAATCAACATTACAGTACCACTACTTCAGTGAAAGAATGATAATTAATTTTTCACAACTGCATAATTTCAGGGCATTTTGAAATACAACTTCAGTGGGTTTCTTTAAGCTGCAGTGTCCCAGTGTCATATTGAACAGTTGTGTCTATGGCAACATGTTCTTATTATCATAGATCTCGTATATCTACCAACATCTCTGAATCTTTTTTTAGATAATTAACACAGAATTCAATGCTAAATGTTAAAATCAGCATGAAAATTGAAGTTCATGCATAAAGCACTTTCTGACTACATATTGCCCTACACAGCTTGAACAGGTAAAACCTTTTTTGCATGAACAGAACTGGGAAACATTTGAGACCAAAACAGATCACAATTTCCTTTTCATTTCCTGGCTTCTGCCACTATAAGAAAGATCCATTTTTTCATTATTTCATTATTGCATAGCAAATAGTGTAAATTAGAATGTTATTCCTCTATACTAGAAGACAAACTAGTAGCAGTCGGAGCCTGGATTGAGAGACAGGGCTCTCAGGATCTCTCTTTCAGCTTACCAGGTGTGGTAAACAGATCTACCTCTCAGTTTACTCATCTGCAAACTGGTATTTATAGTATCACTCCCAGTAATCACTCTCAAAATATCAACATTCTCACTAAAACTCCCAGTCCTTGCTGCTCTGCAACTGCATCTTACTTTTCAGTAAGGACATGCTTCAGTCTGCAAAGCTTTGAATGACAAATATAAGTAATACTGGTTAATATTTTCAAGTCATTTTTAGAGATTGATTTGAAATATTTGATTTCCTTAATCTGAGCAAACATATCTCCATGCTCATTGAATCTTTGTGCTCTGCCATCTGAAGTGTGCAATTTTGTGCTCTACCACCTACAGCATTTCCCAAAGTATTTTTCCCTGTGTGAATGCACTTATTTGTACCTTCCTCTATCACAAGCAGCATGCTTGATTTCAAGAATGGAACTTGATCTTTCTCACAACCCTGCCAGCACATATTGAAGACATCTCTGTGTTGGCATCCCATATTTCTACAAAAAAAAAAAAATTGATCAAGCATTTAACACTGTTATATTCTTAGTAAAATACCAAAATCAATGAAATGTCATTTATTAATACTTCTCTGGGCTTTCCACTGGAATACACCATCAACATACTCATATCTCTGTTCAAATAATCTCTAAACTATTGTTAATGTTTTCCTGGCATGTGGTTTTACATTCCACCGAGCCATAGTTGTCAAAGGCAGCTATGCAGCACTCAGAGCAGCCTGCAATGTCTTCATCTTGCCTATAAGAAGAATCTTTCACTGCCCTACTCCTTCTTATTTTACTATATTATTTCCAGCTACTCTACAATCTCCACAGAAAACAAGTTCAAGGTGAAGGGCATGAGAGGAGAAGGGAATTTATGCCCTCTAGCCAAATTTTCTGAAGAAGCCTCTGACAGTTTTATGCCTGAAACATAATTCAGAGCGATGTAGGTAACATGTCAGGAGGTCCAGCTGCAGAAATAGGACACAGAAAGAAACTCGTAAAGGAATATTCTTTAACTCCAAGAGAAAGAGAAACTGCATACGTAAAATCTTAGCAGAGCAGTAGTTGCTCGCTGCCCTTTGCACATCAGGAGTTCACTGGTTTGGGCAACAGCTTGTGGCTCTTAAGACTTAGTTTAACTCCCTGCTTTGCCATGGGCACACACCAGTGTGATAAAGAGCAGGATGTTTAACCTACAAGATCTCAGGTTCTTATATATGAAGATTAGCTCATGAGCATGGTTAAGTCTTTTAAACATTGTAGGATTCTCAGACACTACCAAAACAACCACAATAAAAGCAATGTTAAATCAAGTCTACCTAATCCCAACTAATTTGGGACATAGCCTGATACCTAAAACCCATCTAAAGCCTCAAAAAGCCACCCAGTCTGCTAGTTCTGCAGGTTCTCCAGAGCTGCTAAAGCCTTTAGATGCCTAAATTAATTTGTATCTCCTGATTTAGCCTGGAAGTTGTCTTCATCTTCACATTAACACATACTCGAAGCATCTATTCTAATAAATTGGTAACTATGTCCAACCTAAAACCTTGCTGCAACTCACCTTTGGGGATATCAACACTTAAACCCTGACTAAAACCTTCTTTGACCTCTGTCTAATTATCTCTAAGAAGCACAAAACCTAGATGAAGTCAACACTACCATTAGCATCATGGTAGTGGTGCAGCGGCAAAAATGATACTGCCTTTTCACCTGAGATCCTTGTGTTTGTCACTCACTTGGGACCACTTAGATCACTCACCATCATTTTCAGAGGAGGTCTATATGGCGAGATGCTGAGTGAATAGACTTTTCCTTGTGGTTCCCCATTACTCACAATGGAAAAGATAGAGACCTGAGTTAAGCAGACCATATAGGTCTTTGGAGCCTCCTGAGTTCCCTTGGTCTACGGAGAGCAACAAGTGCCTGAGCCAGGTAGGTTGTCTTCTGCATGTCCTGAGAGGCCTACCTCACTCCTTGCTCTTGTCAGGAATTTAGTTATGGTAGACAGACTTATCCCCTCTGCTCTCAAGCAGATGTCTAAAATTTTACTGAGAGAATGCCCAAGTGAAGCACTGGAATTAGGCTGAATGCCACTGATGGAACCACGCTAGGAAGTATTTATTGATATGGCACAAGTCACACACAACTGTATTACTAAGTCCACAGACTGCAATCCAAATGACGTTTTCAGTTAATAAAATGAAAGTTCAATAAACTAAGTCCCCTCCATAGAAACTAGACCAATTTACTTCGCATATAAAGCCACCATTTTGGTGTATGACTCAAAAGGAAAAAGACTCCTTAAGCGTGCAGGGAAGGCTAATCAAAACTGCATCCCATCTCTACGCATGTTCCTTGGAAATGTGATTCATCCCCTTGCTTTCCTCAAAGATAGCTACAAAAATGGATGGAGGATTTAAGGAACTCCTTTCCACCAGTAATGCAAAAGCTGAGTCACCTCTTGATATTCAGTCCATAGCCTGAAATAGCCTAACCTTGGGAGGAAATAGCCAAGATTTATAGATAAAGAAGGTGAAAAGAAAAGACCAGAAAAGAAATGAATCTGTGTATGGGAAAGCCTGAAACCTGATAACCAATCCTGTGATGAACTGCCAGAGCGCAGAGCTCAGCAGCTGGCTAACAAAGAGTGGATAGCCATGAGGAATGTTAATGGGCACTCCTGCATCAGGCTTGACTAGAGGGATGTTAAACACTAAATTAAAACCTAAGCATTGACCAGAGACCATATGCAAGGATAGTCATTTGGAAGCATTTTCAGCCTATCATTCTGTCTTCAAAAGCCCAGACAAAAAAGGCTCTCCATGAATCAGAAAAGGCTGAAATAGTCACCACGTCAGTTCAGGAACCCAATGGCTGCTAGGTGAAAAAAGTAATTTTCAAAAAGGAAATTCAAACTTGTCTTCTCCAACAGCTGCAGTTATCCCTTATCTCCTGGAAGCCAGAAATGTTCAAATCCCTTTAGTAAAACAACATCCCAAGGATCCAACTGAATGTCTGGGGACTGGTCATTACATAGATGCTACCCTCCCGGGACCTATACTAATTTAGGATATGTACATATCTTTCCAATGCTAGCTGACTTTGTGCTTTGTCCCATCTACTTTTTATTGCATGTCAAAAGCAGAAAAAGCATCATTGTTCATCTCGGTGCTGAATAATCTTTCATGTAATCTTCTTTTCTGGAACTGGGAGTTTTTTAAGATAATGTGCATATTGTCTGAAATTAATGTATGCACAGCAGTTTTTCAATGCCGCTTAACAGCATTACTCTGGCTCATGCCAGTTAAATATGTTTCAGTAGATTTCAGACCAGATTTCTGCAGCATAATCTCCTCAGTATTGCTCACGGCAAGTATCTGGAAACTTCAGTAGACGTGCAATATGATGGCCCAGTGTCTTCCAATGTTTAAACAACACGACAGGAATAAATGCAAGGAATAAAATAATTTTCTTGGGTCACACAACTAGCCCTAAGCTCTATATTTTCAGATCTGACTTCAAAGTACTCAATGGTATTGCCTGGGAGCTAGTTACTAGTGAAATCATATACACTGGTGGTAGCTGAGAACTTCAGTTGTGTGTAAATGCATTATTTCAGTGAGTTCCTCAGATAGGCTCACTGCTTTCAAGCACCTTGTTTCTCGGGTTTTCTGAGATTGCGCCCAGTACAACAGGGAAGGAAAGTGAAAAGGTGCCTTTACATCATCTTTGCAACTTGCTGAATTTATCAATGTCTCTAGACAGAATTGGTCTGGATATTACAGGAACTTTTTGGCTACCGTGATATGATAGCCAATGGTCTTGATATGTTAGGATTTACAAGGCTGGGCTCAACAAACAACAATGCAGCCAAGTCAGGGTATAGTGTCACTCCAGGCACTGTAACCCCTGTGCAAAGCAGCCTTGGGGTGCCATTTGGTGTAACTACTCTGCCAGTTCTCTAGGAGGCGAGGGAACATGTAGGTGCCATGCCTACCACCTTGTAATGCAAGAGAAACTTCATCCTGGACTGCTCTTGTCATAAAGTGTCTCCTGTGGATGCATTATCAACAGTTCCCAGAGGCCAGGCTTGATCATTCCCAGAAGCAGCCACACACCTAACCATAGCTTCCAGCTATAGCTGTAATAGATGTTGTATAAATTAATGAATAAATAAGAAATCTAAAATAATAAAAATAAATAAAAAATAAAAATCAAATCATCAAGCTAGAAAGAGACAGCAAATGGTAATATGAGATTATAAATAGATCAGTTCAATTTCAAAAGCTAATATGACAGTAACTCCAATGATTATAACTTTGATTTAAGCACACACAGAAGTACGAAGTCAGCTTACAGAATCAACTGACCTCTCTCAAGCGTTAAGCTAGATATGTACTAATGTAAGTTTTGGTGTCATCAGCAATAAAAAGAACAGGTTTGACCCGGGGGACCAATATAACATGCTTCTTGGAAGCAATATCCACCAGTCTGCTGTAAGATAACTGCGGTGGTTCTTAAACTGCCTGGGAAAGGAAATCCACATGGTGAATTTATCCGTAATGAAACTACAAGGCAAATCTTGCCTCGGAGAGGGAAGAAATAAAGAAATCAGTTTCTGTGGTTCAATGTGAAATCACTGCAGCAAGATACAAATATCACAGTGGCTTGGTTTTTCTCCGACCCCTAACATACCTTCCTCTATTTATCCTTCTGTCTTTCTTTGGCTACATAGTCCCAGAGGCAAGGGAAACTAATGGCTTGCTTGCTTACACTTCAGTTTGACAGGACTGACATTTTCTTCCCACATTCCCAGAAAGGACATAGTGAGACACCCACCCTCCAGCACGCCACCTTGCACGCCCTTCCCCACTTGCTGGTGCGAGATGAAGGGATGCTGTCCGCATTAACCAGTCCCTGGCAAAGCAGCATTTCTGTACCCACCTCACTCCATGGGACCCAGCCACACTATTTCCCACTCCTTCATGTCGCAGAGGCTCACCAGGCTGGGGAGCAGGTTCCCACAGACCCCACTGCCCCCCAGTCCCATGCAGGACTGAGTGCCGATGGGCAGGGGGAACCCTATTCTCTCCTTTGAAGGAGTCAGTTTTACTCCCAGTCTCACATTGCCCTGTACATTTGCTGTGACCCAGCAGCCTGATTTCACAGAAATGTTAAGAAGTGAAGTACTCTTCAGCCAAAATGATCCTCAGGCTTCACACTCCAGCATACATCGATATTGCAGCCTGCTGGGTAGTGCACTGGTATCTGATCTAGCTCTAAATAAGCTAGCTGAGATACTGGAATTAGTTAGAACAGCATGGTCTTGTCCATAGGTCAACTTCTTTTCCCCAAGTGGATAAATCAGCCTAGAGCAAACATATCCTTGACTGCAATCTACATGCAGGATTGTTCCTCCCCGCTGTCCAGCACACTGTCAGAAAATATTCACTCAGAAATTGAAATGGAATAGTTCTGATCTCTGCAGCTCATTTCAGCCCTAACATGTGCCACACCAGAGGCAGAAAGTAGCACTAAGAAAATTCAGTATTGGTTGAGTTTCCCCCTACCCTGCAATGACATTCTCCCTGGGGGTCTCCAACCAGCCAAGGCAACTTGCAGCACAGAAAGGCATTAGACTGAAGAAACCGTTCCGCTGTGTAATCAAGTGTTTAAATAGACATTGTAAGTAGGCTACGGTGCACATGTGCACAATCCTGCAAATATTAATATACCTGAAAAATGATTAGGCAAAGTTTAGTCATCAAGAGAATACCATTGTAAGAACCAGGTTTTCCCCATCAGCTTTGTAGTGGGGCAGAAGTGAACGACAGAATAGGCCAGATATGACAAATGATGTAACATCATTTAAATAACTCACCTATTAGTCTCATCTCCTTGCTGTTACATAGTAGAGGGAATTAAAGATCAATGATAAGAAGACTATATTTGAAACTCTGACCTAACTCAATTCCTGTTAAAACTTTACCAAAGCCTATGATTGCATACAACCTCTTCCAAGCAGTGGCACATGCTTATGAGAGTTTCTTATGAGAACAGTAGCAGTGAATTTGAATCTTAACAGATTCTGGATAGGCAGCAGTTTGGTAACAAAAAACTTATTTGATTAATTAGCCTCTTTTATTGAAACTGCCCACATGTTGCTAACATGCTTCTCCAAATTATTTATTCTGCATCAATTACACAACAAATATTTTGTGCTGATATTTGTTTAACCTGCGAAGAGTTAGCAGCAGTTTATTGTGAATTGTTTATATTCCAACTTTCAGTTATAGTGGTTAATTCTGGCTGAATATCCATTTCTGTTTATAGGCAGGGTAAATTTAACTCCTATGAACAGCTCCCTAATGTGGAACCCAACAATCTTCAACCGTTGGATTTCCTAGGGATTCCTACTAGTAAACATGTTTTCTAGAATAACTGGAAAACAAACATGAAAGTGAAAAGTAAACAGCCAGAGTCCATGTGGTTATTTGCCCAGTGAATATTCATAGGCAATGCAAAGGGTTCATAATACTCTAGCCCTTACAAACGTACAATAAAATACTGAATAGAAATCTAGCATTATAATCTACACATTTGAATTTCTTTTCCTACTTGTTAAACTATATTAATTCAAAAAACCTTTTATCTCCCTAAAGAAAGGTGGGTGAGACACCATAAGAGAGAAGGTAGGAGTAAGTCTGTAAAGAAGAGGAAAAATTCCAACTTTAGTCACTGAGAATAAGAGCAGAGAAGATGGGACATGAAGCAATTAACAGCAGGTAAAACTACCTGTGGTAATGACCTACATGTCTATTAGAGTTTGCACTGGAAAAGAGCAAAATGGGAGGGTGGGAATGGCAGTGGTCGCTCTTGCTCTCATCCCGAATGTAGATCCCTGTTTGGGGAGGCTTCTCTGCCTCCAGCCCTTTAGGAACTGTTATTTGTGTGGGAGAGCAGAATGCCATTCTTTATTACTCACCCCTGTCAATTGGCACAGCACAACCCAGCTCAAATATTTTGCTTGCTCTGTGCACACTGCTCCCAGGGGAATGCAGGGAATCCAAGAAACTCCACGCAAAATCCCTGAGCAAAGAACTGATTTGGATTCTTAAGTTTTGCCACGTAGCCGTAGACACTCCACAGCTCATGGCTCCCATTGAAAGCTCCACTTAAAATTGAAGGGCTTCTCAAAATAGTTCATGCTACGTTTCAGTGCATGCAGGATGCAATTCTCAGCTTGTGCTGGTGAGGTAGGAATTGCAGCTGGAGAGAGCAGTATGTACGAGCTTTGGATGGTTTGTGCATCCCTGAAGAGCACAAGTTTGGCAGTTCTCTCTGTGCTGTACCCTGTCAAAGACGAACAGCATGCTTCCTTAGGTGCCTCCTTTTGCCCTGCTGCCTTGATGTTCACTGTTCTGTACATTCCATTCATTTTCACTTACAATGTTTGTATTATTTTTTTCAAGCTTCTAGACCAGGCATTTGCACCTTCACATTAGAAACTATCTTTCTTCAACTGGAAAGGATTTTTTTAAACAGAACTCATAGCAAGTAACTCCATTAAGCTCACATCTTAAGCTTAAGCTTAGTCCCAAGTCCAACAATAAAGTCCTTTCAGTCATCTATGTTTAAAACATGAAACAAAAGAGCAGTAAGAACACAACCAAACCTCATATAGAAACCAAAAAATCTTTATTCTTAAAATGCATCATCAAGTTATTCAAAACGTAAGTAAAACATAGCCATGGGTGGGAGCACAATTCTCCCACCTAAAATATTCATAAATTAATCTATGCCGATACACATAGGAGAAAAAGCAGGTCCACTGGCATTTGAGTTATATATATATATATATTAGAAAAAAAATCCTTTTAAGTTTTGAAGAAAGAGCCCTGAGTCCTCCAAGAGGGAATACAAGACATCTTTGATCATGTCCCTCATGACTGTCACTTGGGACATGATGTCTCACTGGTTGCTGACAGAATGCTAAAATCCTTGCGCCCCTGTATCTCAAGCTGCAGTGAGGCTCTCTTAGCTATTGTATGTCATAGAATCATAGGACAGTTTGGGTTGGAAGGGACCTTTAAAGGTCACCTAGTCCAGCCCCCCTGCTGCGGGCAGGGACATCTTCAACTAGATCAGGTTGCTCAGAGCCCCATCCAACCTGACCTTGTACAAGTAAGTATGGAAGTATATATGTCATATACTTACAGTTCAAAGCAGATACTGCTCTATGGCATCTACTTTCTTCTAAAGAGGTGGACACTCACCTTTTTGACTCTTATTCCTACATCTAATTGTCTTGCCACTGATCGTTAGTGATAAGTGGTTATTTTCTAGTGCTAAACACATGTATGGGTCATGTAGCCTTCAAAAGGTTGACAAAACAGTTAACATACAGACACAGTAAGAAATTAATAGTGCTCCCAATTCCATTCAATCAGCCTACATACCTGAATTAACTAGGTTTATAATGAGCAGTGGTTGTCAGGGATAGTTAAGTTTCCTGTTGGCAATGACCACATGCTTTTAAATGGTAAGAGAAGTTCCTGTGTTAATGTGCTGCTGCCAAATCCCCAGGTTGCCCATTAACATTTGATGTCCTGCAAATGTCCGAGGGCCATAAAGTGTGCGTAGCACTCATCTATTGCAAGTCCAGAAATGGCAGTGAACCCATGGAAGACATCCATATGTATCAAGTTTAAATGTGTAAATGCAAGCCAAAAAAAAAAAAAGTAAATCCTCCAGGTGAAGCCAGCCAATGCGTCACATACCACTGGTATTTGTGAAGTCGTGGCAATTTTTGAAATCAATGCCAAGGAGGTGGATCAGATGGGTATGAAATGGAAGTCACCAAAGGAATTTGGGACTCAGCTGCCAGAAATTAAGTTTTTCCATTTGCAATCCCTAATTACACTACTGTAGGAGAAACTACAATGCATAAACTCAATGGTACGGTGAATGAGAAAGAAAGATATAATCACAAAGCTCATTATTCAAGGCAACACATGTTTATGCCAGATATTACTCCTTCCTGGGAACCATTTGTAATTCTGAACTCCTTCATAAAGATTCCCACAAATTGCATCCAAGTTCCTTAATTTAGCTCTGGAAACAATGGAGATACCTACTTTTAACCACTTTGAGGAATGGACTTTCTATTCCCCTCCCTCTCCTCTCCAAGTTACTGAATTGGGTATGGCTAGAGGCATGCTGCTGTTTCACCTGAATTTCTACCACTTTCTTTCCGTATTGCCCTACTGGAAACATTCCTGAGCTCAACCTAAGTTAGACTAGATACCATGATGGTGTTCATACCTAGTATCTTCTGACTGCTTGTGTTACATTAATAATAACATATTAATTTACTCACTGCCGGCTGACAAAGCTGAAATTTTTAAAGAACTTGTAAACCAAAACAGTAAAAAATTTTGCAAAGCCAATTAACAAATATATTAAACTAAGAAAAAAGCTCATTTGTGCACACTAATGATGTCACCAATTTCAACCTTCAATTTCTGAGCAAATATTAATATCAATTAATAATACATGCCACTTACAGAGCTCTTTTCATCTTGAAAGAGCTTTATAAACATTGACTAATTAAATTGCCTGATCTTTTTCATTGTAATTCTATATATATATAAAATTAGAGGCCAGGGAGGGAAACGCCATTAGATGCCTAGGGACTTGAGTACGACAAAGGCAAGAGCAGAAAACTGTTTTTAATTTATGCACAAGCTGCTGCTTCTTCCTCATAAATGTTTTCATTTTTCAGAGAAGCTCCCACCCAGGCCAGATGACCAGCAAAGGATGACCTGTTACTATTACATCAAAATCTTTCCAAGGTTGTTCCAGCACATAAGTCCATAATTAACTATCTGGAACTATTTTTATGCCATTTAAGAAACAACAATCTTCTTTGCCCTGTGACCTCTCTGGGGTTTTTTGTTGGGTTGGTTGGTTGGTTTGTTTAATGAAGAAGATCTCCTAATTCGTCTGAGATATCTTAGCAGCTGGACAAAGATCTTGTATGGCTGTAACTATCCAAAATAATATCCCTTTTCTAGTGGTTCACAATGAAGTATTTTAACCCAACATGTAATCGCTCTTGCCTCTTTTTCGTATATAAAGTCTAGCCTCGCAATGCAACTCTTATGGGGCTAAGAGGAAACTCCTGTAAACAGAGTGCATGAATCCCTGAGGCGATACAGCATTTATCAGCTAAAATTGTGTTTCTACCAGTCTTGAGAAAAGAGCTTATAATTCCTATACCAGTTAAATGCAGTTTTACATATATTTAGGCCAGAAAGTTGTTGAAATGCTTATACAACCTCTTAAAGGATCTTTTTTCACTGCTAGATAAAGGATTTTCAGCTGAATTATATATAACAACGATGGCACTGTTGGAAAGGTTTTATCAAAGATCATTACAGTCACTAAAAATACCACAAAATTTCACATGCTCCATCCTTGTGTAAAGTTGTTAATCAAAACTAGAGATACTAAGATGCATCAGTCTAATGACTATGAAATCTCAAGTGTTTTTACACCCTCAGGAATGATTTCTCTTGATAACAACCTCCAGGTAGGAATGATTATCTTACTGACATTACCTGAGATGCAAATTCTATGAATTCTGCAAAAAAGTTGTGTGACCTATTTATGGCTACGGTGAGATATACCTTAGCACTGAAATATAAAAGTTTGATGTATGGGAATAATATGCTCTGGTATATTTTTCAGGATCATTTATTATTTATTTTAATGCACTTTCAATAATTTTATTAAAATCAGTGATACACCTGCAGTTTGTGATAACACAGACATTGTATCTTTCATAGAATTGGGGCCTTAGCAAATGACAGGCCTAAATTTCACAAATCATAATGCTCTTGATGGTTTATTAGTTTCTGTGTATTTTTCATATAAACAGATTTATGAACACATTACATTTTAGTACTGCTATTAAGAAAATATGATTTTTATAGTGCTAGACACACTTGGAGTAACCCAACTTGCTTTACATATTTATGAGGGATTCTTAGTTAGAATGTACTCATCAATAGCTGACACCCAAACCTAGACATTAACAGATGTTTTAATTAAGATGGGAATAGTATCCAGGATGACAAATATATTACCTGTTTTTCTCCAAGAACTCCAGAAGCATTACCATTATTATGATAACCAGTAGTGCTGGTTATTTGTATTCTTGCAGCAACTACAGTTCGCAACAACAGAACACGACCCTTTGTGTCAGGTGCTGTACAAATAGGTACCAATATGCAATAAAGATATAGTACTTGTCGTGGGAAGTTTCCAGTAATATATAGGAGACAAATTCAACAAAAGCAAGCAGCACATTGTCGTCTTCAGCTGTTACAGATGCAGACTGAGCAAGTGGTTTCAAGTAGGTTATCTCCCTGGAAAAACGGTATCCTACAACATCATTACCATCACACAAGATGCAGTGTCCCACTGCATCATCATCATCCAGAACTGCATTAGGGATGCAGATAAAATCAAACCTTGATGCAATACAGCACCTGATATCACTGGGTGTCCTGACCTAGAGAAATGAACACATACCATAGTAATGACTAAAAGTTGGCTACTGCGGTTCATACTAAAAAGGCATCATTTTAAGCAATAATTTTTATTGATGATATAACTAAAATGAATTGCAAATAGGAGGGAGCAACATGGTTGAGTGTCACTGTCAAAGAGTGGGTTACACAAACAGTGCAGTGAAGGAAAAGAAAACTGCTAATACAGGAAGGCAGAATGACACTTTTGGATAATAAGAGATTTCAGCATCCTCTTGCTTTTTCTGTCCATATCCTGGCACCGGTTTCAGAGCTTTCCTTCTTCTGTATCTCCTATATGTTCACATCAGCCTGCGAATGCCATGGTAACGTTTCCTCTGAATGCCACTGCATCACTGCCACCCCCAGAAACATTCTCATTCACCATCCTTGACTGTTCAGCCTCCACATTTCAACATATACTGAATCTGACTGCCTACTTCCAACATGTAAAGAAAAGCAATCTCATACCCAAATATCTGTCCCACCCACCAGCAATTCCCTTAATTTCTGTATTTAACGATTCAGTTCTCCATTGCTGTCTTCCAAACATAAATGTTATTGAAGTTATTTGTTAGTGTGTTTGTTGTGGATAATAATGTATAACATTTATTATGAGATAGCTTCAGTAGGTGCCAGAGGATTTCAGATAGGAGAGCCTGCACATACAAAATATAATTTTTGTTGGTTACAATCCACTCACTTAAACAGGGACCTAACTGCCCCCAAAGATTTGCAAAATCAAGCATTTAATGGCCATCACATTACTTTCAGTGGCTGATGCATCCCTGAGAAGTGTACATTCCATGGTCGTATCCACTTTAAGAAGAACTTTCCCATTTTCCTTTGCCAACACACTATATCTCCAAATTAGCTCAATCAGATGGGCTATGTCCCTTTACCTTTGTGACACGACCAGGGAGAATGAAAATTCCCAGCAACCAGAAGAAGGAAGATACTGTGTAGGAGACAACCTGCTTACTGATGATAAATGAAGCTATTCCATCAATTTCAGTGACACTTTTGCCTTTTACGGAAGCAGAGAATTTGGCCAAGAGAGCCTTCAGCCATCTGAAAGCAACTGCACAACTCTCAGCTGTCCTCTGGGAGGAAGAAGATCCCCTATCCTTCATGTCAGCCACTGATTCCTTAGTCAAACAAGCTTTCTGCCACTCTTAACATTCAAGACATCAGAGGCAAACTATCTTCTCCATGCACATCAGTGGCTGGTTGACAAAGTCTCCGATATTGATTTTCTTACCAGAAATTGAAAACCTGTCACTCTGAACACTGACTCTCCTCTTGACTCCCAAGGCAGCTCCTCGGAAGCAAGGGTAAAATCCGCACAGCCACCAAAGGGGGTAGCAGGACAAACACTCACTTTCCATTTGAGGACAACTGACTGAAAGAGCTCTTCAGGCAAAATTTCCAGCCCTTCTGCTGAGAGAGAAAGGATTTTCTTCTTAAACCTTTATGGATTTCAGTTTGAAAGACATTTAGATTTCGCGTTTAGGAAATTATACTGAGATGTTTACTATTGTAATGCACAAAAGGTTCTTTCAGCAGTTTAGGTTCTCCATTTAAAAATTAAATGTGATCTTAATTTTACTTATTAAAGGAAAATAAATATTCAAATCAAAGTCAAATAGACATAGTCCTCAAAAGGACTTTTCTTTCTGTAAGGAGACTAATATCATACCTTATCTTACTTTGCCTTTTTTTTTGATAGATCTGAATTTCTTTTTTTTTTTTTTTTTTTCATCTGGAACTCTATCATTTATATAGCATAAACTAGGATTTTTGCTACTTTGGCAAAAATTTCAACATCTGCATATTTGTACTGGTTTTGGATGGCATAGAGTTAAATTTCTTCATAGTAGCTTGTATGGTGCTGTGTTTTGGATTTGTGACACAGACTCAAGGCATTTGCTCCTCACCCCACCCCACCAGCGAGCAGGCTGGGGGGGGACACAAGAAGTTGGGAGGGGACACAGCGGGGACAGCTGACCCCAACTGACCCAAGGGATATTCCAGACCATAGGACGTCATGCTCAGCAAATAAAAGCTTGAGGAAGAAGGAGGAAGGGGGAATGTTTGCCGTTACGGTGTATGTCTTCCCAAGTCCCCGTTACACGTGATGGAGCTCTGATCTCCTGGAGATGGCTGAACTCCTGCCTGCCCATGGGAAGAAGGGAATGAATTCCTTGTTTTGCTTTGCTTGTGTACGCGGCTTTTGCTTTACCTATTAAACTGTGTTTGTATCAGGAATTTAAATGGGGCTCATGCCCACACAAGCACATGTGTACTGTTCAGTTATTAAATGACCAATGTGGTTCTGGCAAACCAGAATTCTCCCAAACACAGCCTGGGTGTGATCTGGGAGTTACTCTGGGTCACAGACCACTTCCAACACAGGCTGTCCAGACACAGCCGTCCTGTCTCAGGAAGGTTAAGAGACTTTAGCTGTATAGATGCAAGCCATGTTGTGGCAGACTGAGTCAGGGCTAGAAAATGGCTGTTGGCCTCTTTTATTTGTTTATTAGTACACTAACCTCTTAGCATCTGCTCAGATCATGAGTATAGTAAAAAAGAAAATATGCCCTAATGTATATTCCAGCATAGATGAAAACATTCACCCTGTGAAATTCCTGTTGGTGCCTAGTTGGATGGCAAAACACACAAAGATCCCAGCTGGGATCACAAAGCCTCACACCAGTGATGAAACAGGGTCCTCACTTTCCTTGAAAGAGTACAGAAATTCATGTTTGTACTTGTGAAGGAGAACACTAAGCTTTAAATCACATCCCCGTGACAACAAAATCCCCAAACCCTCCTTATTCTCCATCCTGTTATGGGCCCCTGAGAGCCACTTATCCTCACCTCTCCAGAAAAAAATCCCTGCAACTCATCCCTACCTACGTGGCTGGCATTGAGAGGGTTTGGGGTGTAATTAGTGACCCACCAGGATCAAGGAAAGTGCCAGTCTGCCGGGAACAGAAAGGCAGAGAAGATTGCTAGACCCATCAAGAAATTGCGCTGTATATTACAAACCTGTGCTGCAGACAGACAGAACTGAAAAGAAAGAGAGAAAGCTGTATGGCAACAGCAACAGGGAAAATTCAGAGCAAATGCTGGTCTCACAGGGATACAGGCCAAACAAACAAACTCCAGACATTGGATGGACTATGGCATTCTCTGCCTCTCCTGTAACAAGACAGAGAGACACAGGACACAAAATTCAAGTCTGAATTTTCCTTAAAACCAGGTTGGAAGTTCAGGATTAAGATTCGGATCCTGATCCAGAGCAACATTAATCATTAAAAACCAAAAATCCCCAGAAGTAAATGTATGAAAAACAGAACCGCTCACAGTGATAAGATTTTGACAGCAAACAGATAGAAAGGTCTAAGATTCTCCTCTGCCTCAAAACTACCAGCGAGACCAAATCTGAACTGCCTCACTGCCAAGTCATTGCACCAATGCCAAGTTGTACAGAGTAATTCAGCAGAGGCAAATACTCTTGTTCCAGCTGCTGCAAGTTCCAAAGTTTAAGTATCTAGATGATAAATTGTCAAAATCAAGTTTGCTTGCTCAGCATTATTTCAGCACTTTTATCTAAATGCATAACACCAATCTCACTGGCATGGTTTCTCTCTATCTTTTTACAGTATCACCTTTTAAAAAACTTGGAAATTTTAAAAAGGAAAAATGACATCACAGGGTAATGTACTGAGGTTCCTTCCCTCCCCAGTTCATCACGGTTAGAGTTGCTAGAACCATACCACCGTCCCCTACCACTTGTACAATGTGTATTAGCTGTGAGAGTAATGAAGACAAATACTTTTCTACTAGTGTTCACGGCTACTTACTGTATTAATAAATAATGGGATCAGAACTCTGCAGAGGAGTTTTTCCTGGAGGCTCTCATCCTCTGGATTCTTGTCTTTCTCTGTCACCGCTGTCAATCTACTATCCCTGTCCAGTTCATCACCCTGTGCTCTTCTCAGGTTCTGGTCTTGTTGCCTTTTCTCAGTCTCCTGAAGGCTTGAATCTTTCTCCCATTGTTTTCTTCCTGTCACTAAACCCCATTAATCTATTCTCCTCCAACATCATCCTCTTTTTTCCAGTCCCGAGGTATGCCTAGCCCAAGTACAGAGGAACAGCATCAACACTATGAGCAGATTATGGACACCTCTGTTTTCTTTCTTGTCAAAGTCCCAATCAGCCTTGGGTAGGCACTACAATGCATTGCTTTACAGACACCTGATGTTTCTGTTAAACCAGCATGAAGGTACTGGGCCCACTCAAAACTGATGGAGTTGCAGTGACTGCAGGGCCACATTCCAATAGACTCTACCTGTACTTTTTATTTTTGCTGCATGGGAGCACAGGCAAAATCCATCTTAACTTGCCAGAGACTTATGACAGAGGTAGAATATCAGCTGTAACAGTAATCTGAGAGGTTTCTGACCCACAGAGTCAGGAAAAGCTGTTTGGACATGTGATCTTTGGACAACAAAGGCAGCAGATAACTTCTCACACATGGAGATGGCCTCCTGAAAAGAGCAGAAAAGAGCTCCCACTAGAACTTGGGAACAAGCTACTTGACCGAGAGAACAAAGTCAGATAATTCCTTCCATCCTGACTTTTGTCAGAGGGAAAAGACCAACCACTACTAGTTCATTATAGCTGAAGCAGCAACAAAAGAGTTCACCTGCACTGATTTAGCTAACACTCCCTACTGTTTGTCTTTGGTTCCACTAAACTCATTGCTTAATATACATCATAGAGCTTCCACAGTCTCTTCTTTCCTAGTTTCATGCCTTTGACCCTGCTTCTCATAGGCAAGTTTTTGACATACACATCGAAGCATGACTTAATGATGGAATAGAGTTATCAATTAACAAAAAGCTCTTGTCCTTGAAGTCTTGTCAACCTCTGAAGGACATGCTTTTACTTAGAGCTGAATGAACCTGTGGAAGCATTTTATGGACCGCAAACAAAATAGAAACTCTTTCAGAAAGCTGCAACCTTGCAGTTCCAGATAAATAAATCATGTGGACTCTATGAACATTCAGAGACTGAAGAAAGTTTTTTCATTTACTGTGAGGTTTTGGATACCGACTAGACATTCACTTGAAATTCCTTCATCCTTTGAAACCAAACTTGAAGCTATTCTGAGAAGCACCCTCTCATGAATAAAAAACGACAGAGGAAGAGTATAAATATAGTCAACTAGTTAGCAATACACTTCCATGAACACCATCATCACAGTAGTTATTTGCCTCTACATTCCTCAATATAGAAAATCACACTGATGGGTAAAAGGTAAGATTGAGGAGACAATAAAGGTCTCAGAAAGCATGTCTTCAAAAGACTACTATGTCCAATGCGCTCAGCAAAAGATTCTGATAGCCAAAGCAATCGGCAAAATGGGGTCCTCAAATTCAGCACTGGAAGTATAGACAAGGTCACATGGGTGCCGTTGTGCTGGCAGTTCTGCCTGGCGGGGCGAAGACAAGATGAACCAATTTGACGGCTTTAATACTGTCTGGAGTGCAAGCTGGGCTCAGAAAGTTGGAGACAGCTTCATCCTCCGCTGGGTTTGCGTATGCATGGCACTGACCTGCGTCCTGAGCTCTGAATACCCCAGAGAGACCTTCGGAGAGGGGACTTGTCCCACCACCCCATGTAACAGAGTCACTAGGAGGAGACTAGTCCTCCTCCAATATATTCAGCACTAACATGGATAGGATGAGCCCAGCTGTTGTTTCTAAGATAATCTAAAATAATACCTTCCATACGCATTCTGAGTCAAACTTAAATCAGAATCTTCTCTGACCAGCCTTCTACTGACAATCACAATAATGTTGTTACTTTAGCCTATGCTCTGGAACCAAGAATACAACCTTCAAATGTTGCCAAGACAATCAGGAAGAAGTTGTTACATGCTTTTGAGGCATTCTGATTTCAAAAGGACTTGTCCCATTGAGTTACTATGCTTTCTAACATTAACACAGCTTCAGGAGAGTACGAAAAAGCAATTATGAGAACAGTATGCTAGACTAAGACTAAAAGGGAGGTATGTTTTCCTTTCTCCTCTCCAATTATAGAATTTCTTTAATCTCTCTCTCAATTGTCCTTTGCTATTGTAACTATCTCCTTTCCTTCAGTTTTATTCCTTACCTTCGATTTTTTTTTCCCTTATTAGAATACATTCCACCCAGTTTAGAAGCTTTTTATCCCTGCTGGCTCAGACTGTATCTTTATTTATCAAGGTATGCATTCCCTGTCTCTTCTATGTTATTCTTCAGCCCTTCAACCTTAACACTCTTTCATGTTCCACATCCACCTCCTTCCAGGACAGTTGGACTATCTGACTCCCAGCTTCAGGAAATGAGTTCTTCTGGTTATTTGTGTTTTTCTGATTCTGATTTATTCTTCTTTTATTCTGTGTTATTTTGACTAACCTGTCTTCAGAAGATAGTTGATTACACAGCAAGGATGGTTTAAAAGTTTAAAGAGATTAGTAATTTTATTGCAAGCAACAAGAAAATTCAACTTTCTGGCTCTTTTGGCATGTAATAGAAAAGAAATTTTTCTAATTACCTTATAGATTAGAAGATCAGTCATTTTCCCAAGGCATTACAATCTTCCTAGATTATTAGGTGAGGATCGTAAGATTTAAAAATATTGACCAGGTCAAGGCTATACTTAAATTTTTTGTTTACTGTATGTGCACATTCTCCCAGAAGCATCTGGAAGAATTACTTTTTCCAATAGTAATAAAGTAGAGAAGACACTAGTAAATAATTAGAGCTCTTGAATGCAATGTACTAGCTTTCTAGTCCATAGCACATGACGGCTAATTATACCCATGGCTGAAGTTGCAAACTGAAAGCACTTTTACTGTATCCAAGCACAGATGATATTCCTAAGAAAGGAATGAAAAGGTTTGCTTTTAGCTCAGACCTGTTACGATGACCTCCACATTTATGAATGACACTGGAGGGAGCTACTAACAATCCAAAACAGAAAGCTCAAAATAGAGAATATTTTGCAGAAATACTGCTTTGGGCATTTATCTACTTTCAGCTCTTGGTATGATACCAAGAGCACAAAAAAGAGAACCAATGTTAGACAATGGAAGCAACATAACCAAAAGTCAGAGTGGGAAGCATTATGGTGGTTCCATGTACCGTGAGTGGTTTGCAGTGCATCTTTTGTAGTTTGCCAGGGGATGGGTGATGAAAAAGAAAAGCTGATGAAATAAAGCATGTTATTCTTGTAAAGCACAGACTGAACTTCTAGACTTCCAAAAAAATACTTAAAATCTTTCCTGACTATTCATTAAAAGCAAGATAAAAATAACAGCTTGATTGTAAAGAGTTAAAGAGAACATCCTAGCCACTGAAAATGTTGCTTCATGCTTTAAAAAAACCAAAGAGTTTTCTAATAATAATGGGGAAAAGGTCCATTGCTTACCCTACAAAACCTTCTGGGCTGTAAACGCTACAAAAAAGGCTAATCAGTGATATAGGCTTTCTGAGCATTTAATTTAAAAGGTCAGCCCTTAACAGGAAATGTACTGTAAAAATACCTTTCTGTTCATAATAAAGATCTACCTATCTATATAATTATAATCTCTGTCATATCTAAGCACCTATTAAACTATGTAAATACAAAAAGATTGAAAAAAAGTCTTTTCTATTTTTCCTTACTATTATAATGTTTGTCTAAGCTTCTTCCATAAAGAGGGAGAGAAACCCTTCAATCCCCTCTTCTTGTTACCTGAGGAAAAGATCAACAAATACAAGTGAAGCAACAATATCTACTCTAATTCTACTCTTTGTGGAAGAGGAAAAGAAGAAAGGAGGTAATAAGTGAAGGGCTATCTCATTGTAATGATGCTTACCTAGGTCCTTGTAAGTCAAATCGTATACAAATATGAACACAACTTTAAAATCAGGCTGGATAAAAGTGCTGGATAAACTTTAGTTAATGCTCTCCTAAAAGGTGCTTTTAAGTAGAACTGACCTTGATCATCTTCCTTTCCAAGAGCATAGCCCTTCCAAATGGGACAAATTTCCTTATATCTTTACTTGCTATATAATGTTTAGAGACTGAATAACTATATTTAATGAGTTTTGTAAATGTAGGGAAAATGTAGGTGGGAACTGCAAGAAGGGATGAATTCATAGAACCAGAGGAAGCAAATAACACATTAAATAATAGTTTTCATTCAATTTATTCTAAATAAAATTCAGAGGCTAAATAACAGTCTGCAGAAAGATAATGGAGAAGCAATGGGAAGGTTCTGTACAAGTGAACTGTTCCCCTTCCTCTTGATCCAGCAGCAGCAACCCTCTTCTACTATTTCATACCCAGAAAAACAGAGAAAGTCCTTCTTAGAGTATGAAGTAAGCAGGAAAAGTTCACCGTGCTAGGAAAACTCAGAGGATCTCTACTTGCGTCTCTTGGTGATTAGGTATGGATTATTAGCTTAGTTGTAATTCAGACAAGTCCAGCAGTATATAATTTGGAAAAGTCCTCCAGGTGACTAGCAATGCATATGTCATTCATTTGCTCCTTTCTCTGCTCCTGCTAATTCAATCTTCCTGCAGTTCCCTTCCTACCTACATAGTCCCTTCTATAATTCATTTACAAAACCTATTAAAAAAAAAGAATGTTCTCAGAGTTTAACATAATTTCTTTATTCCACTGCTAATAATTGTTCTACATCACAGCTAAAGGTTTTTTGAACCTGTGATCTGCCTACTCAGTCCAGACAATTAACCTTTCCTCCTTGGGTACAATATGTAACAAAATGGAGTAGCTACTGGTTAGAAATTACCAAACACTTTTCATTTATAATATAAATAATAAAGTAACTTGTACTGTTGGAAAGAACACAAGATGGGCTTTTGAAAGTAAGTGAGACTGTTATTCCTTTTATATAATTCATAATAGATGCATTTTTTCTTCAGCCTTCTTGGTCTAAAGGATATGCAGCATTTTCTTTTTGGCAAAGAAAGCAGGAGCTACAACTAAACATAAAACTAGTTCCATAGTTATAGAAATGCTTAAAGTATAATGGTACCAGATGAAAAGAGGCTAAGGAAAACATAAGAAAAAAGTTGGTAACTAAACCCTTACAGTGATACTGTTTGCTGAGTTAACATATGTTTTTGTCTGTGTGTGGAATTCACTGTGCAATTTTAAAGCCAGTCTGGGGTTTTTTACTGTTTTGATTTTTTATTCCTTTTTTTTTTGTAATCAGTGTAAATTGAAAAGACTGGTAACCTCATAAATCACTGACTGTGATTTTCTTTTACTGCAGTACAACTATGACAATCTGGCAGAGATAGCGTATTATGCCATCAACTCATCAGCTTTTCTCTTACTCTTGCTATGGAGCAGAACTAATAGAATTCAGAGAATGGTAAAGAAGAGCTATGCTGGCACATTAGAATTCACATTTTTGTGCTATTATAATTCTAAAGCGGAATATTAGGAAACGAGTTTCACAGTTCTTATGAGGAAACAAATAGCCCTGTCCTTCCACATCTTAGGATACAACAGCGATACAGAGTTTCAGTTCAGATTATTTAACCAAAGCCCCATTTGAACCTCCATATTTACAAAAGTCGTCCCTGAATACCCTTAGATCTTCCTTAGTCTCTGTAAACATCATTAAGAGCATTTCTTCATCCAAGTCCACCTAAACCTACTTGATCACAGTAGATGGGTGTGATTATGGTAATCAGAATTCCAGACTAAATAATTTTCAGAATAATTCTGCAATATATGGATCAACAAAAAACATTTTCAATTAAAAACTTGGGGACGTGTTATTCCATCAATTTTTAAAAAGAATTTGTAACTGATCTTCCTTTCAGAGTAATTTTGACTGACTGCTTAGACTTAATGAAGGTCTTTACCTATTTTTGGAGTTAAATTTCGATGTGAGCTCCTGACTGCTGAAGCGTCCTCTTCTCTGACCTCCCATTTTATCCTCCAGGTCTGAAAAATGCATCTGCTAGTAATACTTTTTTTTCTTATTGCTTTAATTATGCCCCTCATTCCCTTGAGTTTCTCCCTTAACTCATTACATTCAAGCCTCTTTCAAAGCCCTGTGGAGTTCTGTTCTTATTTATCTCCCCCCAGCTGCCTCTGCTTTTCTTTCCATGCCAGTCTTGACCAGCCAGTTTGCCAGCAGAGCACATAAAGACCTTTCGGTTTCCTTACTTACTATTTTGGCCACAAATTCAGTCACAAGATTTGTGCCATCTCTTTGATTAAGATCTCCCTGAAGGCTCATTTCTGCTGTGCTGCCTGTGGGTAATCTCTAGCTAATACCGACATAAACATTTAACTGTAACCTTATTCCAAAAAGCAATTGTCCACACTGTTTGCATGCTCTCCATACCTAATCTATTTAAATGTGTCTATTGTGAACACCCCGGGAAATGGCATGCCAGGACTCTTATCAGGGAGGAGCACACATCACAGGAGGCATTTCATCCATCATCATACCCCTAAAGGTAACCATTTCTACCCTTCTTTAATAGAATTGTGAGGATCTGAAGTGGAAAATGCCCACTGGATGACTTATCCTGTCTCATAGAAGTGACTAGGTCATGCTCCTCAGGCTACAACAAAATAGGATGTCCAGTCTTTCATTAAACATATCCAGGGAAGGACCTTCCCTATTGCTAGCTCCTTTATATATCTTTTAGCCTGGGGATTGCCTTTCCCCAAGACTCCTTTATTCATTGCTATTTTATGCATACTTACAGAGCACATTTTTTATTGTAAATAATGGAACTGCAATCTATTCATTCATAATTGATAGGCTCTGTACTCCTGCAGCCTGAGTACATTTTATGAAGAACCAGTGATACATAGCTCCTTTTGGAATGTAGTCCATGATCTGTATTTTTTCTCATTAGTCATTTCTGGAGTCCCACAAAGCCATAATCAGAAGAGAGCTGTGCTGCCTTAAACTGCATGTCCATTCAGCTCCAACCCTGCAGGCTCATGGGCACCAGGCCTACAGCAGATGCCCAAGGTAGAAGAATATGAGAAGCAGGTGAGTGGCGGTACTATAACAGTACTACCCTCTTCTGTTTAGCCATGGAACTCTATCCATTTCAGTCCTAAAGAGACGATTCTTACGGTACTTCTTAATACACCTTATTTATCTCACATGATTTTATGTCTTTTTTATGTTTTTAGTGACAAGGTTTATAATATGCCTGTTCGGGCTCTCTTCCACAGTCCAGTTCCTCCTTCAATTTTTAGATCTCCTTTAGAAACATATATATTTTGGTCTGGTTGCCTACTTTTATGGATCCTTGGATTTTATCTAAATTTCTCTGTTTCCTACTTGCGGTCAATGCCCTATCTTTTTAGGGTATGCCTACTCCCAAAGAGCCATCCTTCCTGCAAATGTATGACGAGGAGGTCCCACGCGTGGGCCATTTCCATTTATTCTTTCATGCAGAACCTTCCTACGTTTCCTTCTCCTCATCAGCACTAAGGCCATTCAGACACAACAGTCCACTCACCAGGTGGCCTATAAAAGTCTTATGGGTGAACTTTTCTGCTTGGCTGGGTTGCTGCAGGGAGCTGGGGAAGCTGCAGTGGGCGAGAAGCTCACCTGGGAGACCCATAGGTGCCAGCTGCCCCTACATGCCAGCAGCCCACTGGATAATCATGTACAGGACTCCCCAGGCACTAAACTGGGAATTTCCACCTCTTCCCTCAGTCCTGCTGGATTCCTCTCTGCATCATGTTTTCTTTCCAGACTTTCTGAGGCAAGGGAGAATATTTTACTATTGCTACTACAGAGTGGTAACTCAGTGCTTCATTTTGTTGGTTTCCCTTTCACTTTATAATTTCTGTTTCTCTTTTTGTCCTTTATTTCTAGAGTTTGGAAAAGAGCTGAAGGCTTTCTACATCTTCCCCATCGCCTCCCTCCACTCTGGGATTCTGCTCACTTGAGATTCCCAGCCAAGGAAGGCATTACATTAAGTGCTGCACTATCAGCAACAGTCACAGCTACTTTTTTTTATTATTATTTTTCCCCTGGTGAAACTGCAAAAATACAATTCCAAGCGCTTGTGGGGAGGGCAGGTCTGTAATGAATAGTAGTACAGAGATGCTGAGTTAGCAGGCATTGAGCTAATTCGGAACGAGAGGTAATATAATTATGTCAGTGCAGAGATCTCCAGAATATAGCTGTGCCGGTGCTATGCTGCACCTTCTAATGATCTCTTCTGCCAGGCTATAGCTCACAGCTACTCGGGTCCAGGAACCAAATCTTCCTTCTCTGCATGGCTGGTTTGCACTAGTAAGCTCAGAAATCTCTGTACCTTACTCCATTCTGTACTATTTATTATGTTAATATGTTATTAAGTGTTACATGTATGTGTATGCATGTATGCGTATGTACGCACCACATGTATATTGTATATGTGCCATATATTACATCTGATGTTACAAGATGTAATTATCCTAATAAATGTTATTTATTAACGAAGGCTCCTGTTTGGAAAAAACACCACCACAACACTGGAAAAATGCGTTAAAAAATCACTTGAAGAAAAGCAATATTTAAAATCAATTTAGTCTGGGAGACTGACAGCTGAATAAACCCTGTGGGATGGTATTGGAAAAACTTCAGTGAGTCAACTGACCTTCACCTGCGACTCTGCGCTCACCAGTTTAAATGTTAGGTGCTCCCTCTCCACAGAGCTTGCTATATTGATCCCCAGAGCCAGACTTGAGTCTATACTTAATGGAGACTCAAGCAAACAAATATCATGGCTGGTTGATATGAATTTCTGGGCTGCTTGCATTTCAGCTGACTTACTATTCATCTGCCTTAACTTATACAGCTGCAGAACATAACCAATACATGTTACCACGTACCCTGAATACAGACACCTCAGATATAGTTTGACTGTTGTGAATATCCCAGAGTTACGAAAAGTGTTTTCCATGATAAAATGAACAGCTTTAACCTTCAGTTGGTTATTTTTTGAAGTAACTTTTCTTCAGCTGTACTGTATTTATATATCAGCTTATCCAGGAAGCTGGACGTTATCTCTAGGAGGCTTTTTATTAAAGAAATGATACATTTGGCAGATTATGATACTGTTCTAGAAATGCCAATTATTGAAAAAAATCACAGAAGGAGAAGGCCAAAGATTTGATCTGTTCTAGCTGTAGCATACTGTTATCTATTGATGTCAGGTGATTATTGAAAAATCACTTCTCAACACTAAAGACCAAACTGTGAATGGAAACCAGATCGCCTGATATTTCAAAAACGTGAGTGAAGCGCAGAGAAAGGATAAAGGAGAAACAAATGTTAAAAAGCAGCATAAAACTTTTTTTAATAATGCATAAGTGTGGGACAGCTTGGCATATTCAGGGATTTTGGCTTTAAAAACCCTAAGCGTTCTCTCTGATCCCCAGAGGATCTGCCACACTGTCATTTATTTTCTAGCTAATGGGCCAGGTTCACTCAGAACGTGGTTCCCATTCAGCAACAGCACAGTTTACACCAGATTAAACAGCCTGGTCCACCCGCCCACCCACCCTGCTGCGCTCTCGCAAGCGTCTGCGTGCCTGAGCAGCGAGCTGGGCTGGGCATTGATCTGGCTGGAAAGACAAAAATAAAAACCAAAAAGAAGATTTTCTGCCCAGATCCATTTGCAAGGCTGACTCCCCGTGCAGCTGCACAAACAGCAGAGCCAGGTCAAGGGCCGGTGCAAGGGGGCTGAAGCGGGGAGCCCTTCGGCGCGCACGGCCACCCAGCACCAGCTCATTTCAACCATAGCTCAAGATGATTTAGGGGGCTGGGGACGACACCTTGTAGGATTAGCTGATCTGAGCGCATCGGCCAGTACTACTGCTGCCTCTGAGCCAGTTGAATGTTTTCAGTAGTTTCTGGCAGCAGATCGAGCAGAGGGTACTGCCTTCCCCTGATTGCGGCCAACCTACTTTACAGGCACGGCCGACACTCTCTAATTGCTGCCGCGTGTTTCCCCCGCCACCTCTTCCCTGCTTCTTCACAGGAGGGCTGGGCTGACTGTAAGATGGTTTATTTTGGGCTGAAAAAGTGTGATTCTCTGTATTCACTGTTTCTGAGTGGAGGCAATGCGATGCCCTCCCTAACCTAGAATTTCATCTATGGTTTGGGTGAAGGTAGACAAGAAGAAAGAACAGAGGAGCACGTATTGGCCTTTAATCCTGTCCATAATGACTATTATCAGTGCTGCTGCCAGTTCGTGACCCAAGATGTAATGGGAATTCCCTCTGAGGCTGTGAATGGATCAAGGTTAACTGCTTTGTGAAATCTGGGAAAAATACATCTCTCTGCATGGTGTCAACAGCAAGGTTCACCCTACAAACACTGAGTAACCACACCGTGGCAGTTTACGAGCAGCTGACTGGTCACCAGTCCCACCATACTGGCCATAATGGGGCAGGGCTGTGTAGACAGGGCAGCCCCCAGCAGCAGGAGGAAACGAGGCAGCATCTGCTGCTGGCACCGGCATCCCACTGGAAATAACTGCACACCCAACCCAGCTCCTTTGGGCGATGGATGATGGGACCCATGGGTGCTTCTGTCATGTCATGCCTGTTAAGCATCCCTGCACCTTTCATTCTTCCCTTCTTCCTCTCTCTCTCTTCCTTACTTCCCTCCTTCCTTCCTTCCTCCTTTCCTCCCTCCCTTCCTCCCCCTAGACCATGTCGTGTGTGTCCTGTGACTCTTGGCCTTGTGAAAATTTAGCAGCCATCCGGATTTATACCGATTGTCAGTGATTTGAGCATAGCGTTGGTCTCAATAGAAAGCATATCAAAATGAATTTAAAATTAGAAGTGTGTTGTTTCTCTTGGATAGTAGCTAGATTTTCTAATGCAGTTGGCCATTTCCCCCCAGATGAAGAGTCTTTGATCTTAACATTGAAAAACTGTAATTTCTAGGGGTTTACTGTATGAGTATCTAGAAAATTCAACAGTGTGGCTACTCATAAAAATTATTGTAACACTGCATAAAAGAGTAGAAGGTTATTTCTTGGTGTTAGCAATAAAGTTACTATGGAAAACTTTTAGACAAGAAAAGATATAACATGAAATGTTCTGAATAGTAATACTGTGAATCTAGCTGTTGAGCTGGAATGCAGACTAGGAGGGGATGTGTCTGAATCTGGTTTTGTGAGTTTTTATTCATACAAAGGACCATGTTTAAAAAATGCAGGGGATGCCATCAGTTGTCTGGCACTGGCAGAGTAGTACTGTAGCTTACTGTAGGAGCCAGCTCACTTTGCTTTTGGCTTAAATTGTTACTATTCACAAAACATGAACCCAATTTTTAAGTCGGTTAATATTAGCTGCTGCAAACAAGCAGCAGGTTCTGCATGCTCTGTCAGGGGCCTGACTTCTAAGAGAAATAAGTTCTGTCTTGGTACAGAACATGAAACTGTAAGCATGCCAGAGAGATATGGAATGCCATAGGTAATTTAGTCAAAATTAGGCTTATTGGCAAAGTCCAAAGCAGTCAATGTTATACTCGCTCTCCAGGAACCCTACAGGCTCATGGATTTGGAGAACATGAATAGCCATAATTTGTTTCTCAAAAAGATTTCATCTCTTTTCGAAACAGAAGC
The DNA here is from genome assembly GCF_026419915.1 of Harpia harpyja. Classification (NCBI taxonomy): domain Eukaryota; kingdom Metazoa; phylum Chordata; class Aves; order Accipitriformes; family Accipitridae; genus Harpia; species Harpia harpyja. Next base: position 7,009,972 of record NC_068956.1, on the reverse strand, counting down.
ATGAAACCCACTAATGTTATTGTATGTTGCTAACAGAATTTTCAAGATCGTTGAGAAAAGGAAGCCAATAGTGTAAGTGATGGTGATCGTTTTGAAGACTGGAGGTCAAATAAAGAAAAGCATCTTGTTGTTCTGCTAGCATGAAGGCAAATCAAAAGAAATGCAAAGATAACATGCCTGAAAAGCCAGAGACTTCAAAGAACATAAATGAATCTCTTGAACACATAATACAGTAAATTACTAAACTATAAAGCAATTAAAATAATGTACATGAAAATGTATCGATATGCAATAAAATATTTATTAAGCCAGTGGCTGTGAATGTAACACGAAGTCTTAATCCTTCTTGTTAGTAACCATAGTTATGGAGAATCACAAATCACTATTAAGGATGGGCCTGACCAACTTTTCAGAGATATAGTTCAAAGGAGGTCTCATTGCATCTGCAGATGGAAAACTCAGTGTGAACAAAAGCCTCTGGGCAAAATGCTCCTTTTATTACTTTAACATTATTATTATATATTCTTAAGCTATTTGCAGTAAATGAATGATTGTAACAGTTAACTCAGGAGGAAGTACTCGTTTAAAACAGTGCTAAGTCCTAGTATAGCTTAAGACACTTCAGTAAGAAGAGAAAATCTACAGTATGCCTTCACTGCTGGGTTATTTCTCACTCTTGAGGCAGAAATTTCCATCAGGAAGTTGGTGCAGGAGAAGGGGGTGGACCACATCAGACTCTTCTTACTACATTATTTGAGTTTTTACTTGTGCTTACAAGCCAAAATTTTAAACGTTCCAAGCAAAGAGTGACTTCATAGTAAAGACAATCCCAAAGTGTGATCTGTGTCCAATGCACCTGCCCAACAGCTTGGTTTGCTCCCTGTTACATATTTGGTTCTTGGTCCCTGACCATGAGCCCATACTACACCCGTGCTGCTGTGTTCACTGGCTCCCTTTCAGATGAGCCCATTTGGTATCTTCAAAATGATACTGCTGAGAACTGCTTATTGCACTAAGAGATCACATGAACTTCAGGTCAGAAAATGCTAGCAGCAGGTGGAGAAAGAGCATAGAGATTTGCAAAAATGCTTAGCTTTCCCCAAAATACCCGACAGATGCAAGAAAGAGAGGTTTGCACAGTCAAACGACTAAAAGAGGGAAAGAATCAACATCTAGCCCTATATTTATTTTATTTGAGACTTTTCCCTTACGCAAGAAGTTCCCAGGCTTATAAATTAATGTTGAGAAATGGAACAAATGGACAAATAAATAAATAAATGTGTTACTAGATGCTCTAGGCTTGATATTGCAAGCTGCTTTGCGCCTTCAGAGCTTACTGAAGTCTTGAGGAACTGAGGCTCTCACACTGAAGGGGAGTGAATATCTGGCAACATCAGACTGTTGGTACTGCCTCCAGAGAGCATATATTTCTAGAGCAAGAAGTAAACCCTCATTATCCCTCTTTTTATTCCCAGCTCCCATTTTGTTTAAGGGACTAGGCAGATTCAAAAAAACCTTACTCATTTCCATAGTACGATATAAAAATAAGGCCAATGAATAATGGAACTGCTCGCCCAGCTCTGTAAGACTGTGATGGATAGCACATATCCATTTAGGAGATGTGAGTTGTCGAAGAAACAGACACGGGGAAAAACATAATAAAAAGATAGATCACCTTTGAAATACACCTGCTAGCTTTGCCTGCAGATAAAGTAGAAAAATAAGGACTATTTCCCCCTCATCTGTAAAAGTGATGAGACATCAGGCATATTTCCTTTCACTTGTAAAACTTCTCAGGTGCTTCTCCTAGCTGCCACGCTGGGAGCGACAGAGATGGGCTGCAGCTGTAATGTTCACACTAACGTAATGAGTGCGCAGCTGAAGCTCCTCCACCCCTGGTCTAGATCTTTTGCTCTGCAGAGGAGCAATTCTCAGGGACTTCAGTGGAGATTACTCATCCTCTTGTATTTCTCTTCTACAAACAGATCTTTTTCCAAACGCTGCCACAATTAAGACCAGGTTTTCAAAAGTGTGCAGCAGCTCTCACTGTACAACATATGGTGGGGTAGGAATCCACAGTAGAGAAGCTGAAGCTGCTTTTACAGGCTCCAGTTGCAGGTCTTGAGGTCATTTGAACATCAGGCTCCACTTATACGTATTTCCAATTGTAAAATAAACCATACATCCCATGAAGAGGCCAGTATAAAGTTTGTATATCAGGTCAATCCCATTAAAATCCCATTAGTTCTTGGGATGGCTCATTGCATAGATATGTTTTTATCCTCCATGAGCCTGACTATTTATTACTGCCTTAAACCATCCTTCACAATGGGACTTCTAGCATTGATTTCAATGTGTTCAGGATGCAACCCAGTGTCTCTAAGAGAAGGTGAATAAAATCTTAAAGCCTGTTGTGCTGTTTAAAGTAACAGTCTGTGTCAGTGAAGAATGCAGCATTTTGTTTGTAGGTAAAAGAATGCAGCTAGAAATGTTTTTTTTTTTTCCTTTTATTTCAGCTAAAGATTTTTCAAGATATAATCATCTGTCTCCTCACTGCAGCAAGATGCTATTTTGACAGAATTAATTTTAAATAAGCTCCCAGCCTTTCATAGTTCAGTGCACTAATTACTTCCACACAACACAAACGCAAGATGACGCTTCTTATACGCGGGGTTGTAGGGATGCTAGAGCCAGGGAAACACAGAAAGGCAGAGTTAAGACAGTGTATAATTTGTTCATCTTTTACACACAGAGGTACAAGAACACATTCAGGCTAAATGCTGAAATGCTAGATAAGGATATAAACCTGCAGGAAAGAGATACACATAACTAAGGATCTTTTGTTCTTTCTTTTTAGAGCACAGAAGAAATACATAGCTGCTTCATATTGCTAGCCAAGAATGTCCTTAAAAGCTAGCAGTGGGCCAACACAGCTAGAATCGTCTGAGGTATATTCAAGTCATCTATTTCATGATTAACAACAAAAAGAATCAACACAATATTTAAAGTTTGGGTTTAAAAAAAAAAGATTAGTTCAACACAAGTTTTTTTAATGGAAAACTATTTTTCAAATACATCATTTGTTCATTAGATAAGATAAATTATCCAAGATTCCTTCACAATTTAACTTGCTACAATTCAATATAAGACTTTTTAAAAAATTATTATTTAAATCAATTTCAATTCTGAGCAAGCCATAGGCTGGACATTACAGAATGAGGGCAAAATAATTTTAAAAGATTTTAAAAATAATTTTATGTGGAAAAAGCAGGATCAAGCCCTATATACATCCATGTTTAACTTTATTTCCCCCCTAGCCTCAGGGAAGGGAACAGCTGAGAAGGCTGCACCTCACTCAGAAAGCTCTCAAATCACAGTGCTAAAATTTAAATGCTGCAGTGCTCTGTATGTTAACTATGTTGGCAATGTTAGTTGGCAGATCCTCTACAAACCCTTATTAACTCCTTATGTTAATTTCAACATTTTGCCTGTTAAGCATCTATAAATCAGTTCCCAAACTCCTTCCTGTGCTCATGTAATAAGGCTATTTAATAGATTACTGTGCTTAGTATACATACCAACTACTCAGAAGGAGTATTAAATCAGCTAGCTTGACCTCCAGTCTGAATTTAGATTAATCTGCTACTTTCTTATCCTGCACTGCCCTTCTCTGCCAGTTTAAAGGGTTTTTCCTCTCTTGGGAAACCATGGTTTGGAAGAGACCTCATCTGGAATTCAACGTCTAAAAGTTAGGACTAATTTAAGCTAGAGTCCTAGGCTTTCTCCATAGTCAGTAGAAAGACAGGCTGCCTTGGTGGTAACTGATCTTGGATAGGTTTAATCATCCTTTGGAAGCAGTTTTCCTTCTGCTCCAGCTTTTGAGGGAATCGTAACTGTGGACTACATGCTCCTAACATTGAAGGCAAAAGTCAGGTCAGCTGAACCTGGGTCATTGGCTCCATAATTGGGTATAAACTCACTGTAATTACTTAACAGCCTTTAAAAAGAGAACCATTAGGACCAAGATTTATAGTGATAGTTAGCAGGGAGCTTTGCAGCCAGGTGGGAAAGAAGATAAAATTCCTTCAGGTGGTGATGGGAGAGAATCATAGAATCATAGAATCATTTCGGTTGGAAAAGACCTTCAAGATCATCAAGTCCAACCATTAACCATGCCCCCTAAACCATGCCCTGGAGTACCCTGTCCACTCGCTTTTTGAATACCTCTAGGGATGGTGACTCAACCACTTCCCTGGGCAGCCCATTCCAATGTTTGACAACCCTCTCAGTAAAAAAATTTTTCCTAATATCTAACCTAAATCTCCCTTGCCTCAACTTGAGGCCATTTCCTCTTGTCCTATCTCCAGCCACCTGACAGAAGAGACCAACCCCCACCTCACTACAACCCCCTTTCAGGTAGTTGTAGAGATCGATAAGGTCTCCCCTCAGCCTCCTCTTTTCTAGACTGAACAACCCCAGATCCCTCAGCCGCTCCTCATAAGACTTGTGCTCCAGGCCCCTCACCAACTTGGTTGCCCTTCTCTGGACACGCTCCAGCCCCTCAATGTCTTTCCTGTAGTGAGGGGCCCAAAACTGAACACAGGACTCGAGGTGCGGCCTCACCAGTGCCCAGTACAGGGCAACAACCACCTCCCTGTTCCTGCTGGCCACACTGTTCCTGATACAGGCCAGGATGCGATTGGCCTGTTCTCTAGTTGTATGAATTTTGCAAAACCAAATCTTTTATTAAAAGAAAGAGAAATAGAAAGAAAGAAGATCCCCCAAATGATCGGTGAATAGGATATTTTGGGGTCTGAGTGCTGTAGACCAGTGTTTACAGCCTGCTCTGCTTGACTTGGATCAACTACAGAGAAATTTCTACCTTAATGGTATATACTTTTCTCTTCATCTTGGACTGAAAATTTCATCTTGGACTTGCAAAACTTTTTTTTTTTTTTCTAATAGGTATATTGCATTTCAAAGAAAACCTTTCAAAATTGTTACAGCCCTGACAAGTTCTCACGAGGATACTCCTATACCCTCTATATGTGAGTTAATCCAAACCACAGCCTCACACTGAGCTCCTGCTGAGCTGTTTCACACTTAAAATCTTAGCTGGCCAACCTAACAGTGGGATGTGGACTTCGCCTTTTTAAAGTGGGAAGATGGGGAAGTTCCTCTGCAGAGCAACACACAACCATACAGATTCCCTACAGGCTTTCCCGCTCCCTGCTTGTTCTGAGCTAAATGATATTAACACTATCTCATGCTAAAGAAATAAAAGCTTTGGCACTTTACACATAAGGGTGTCCTGACCTGAAGCATCTTTTACAATTTAGGTATTCAACTCTAAGCGAAGAACCATACACCAAGACATGCTCTCAAGGATGAGCCAAAGGAATATTTCACGTTTGCTGCTGTCTCACGTCTGAAAATTGCCCAGCAATGCACATGCACATCTGACTGGTGGGGAGATTATCACACAAACAATCCCAAATCCGTGGATGATGGAAATGCCTTTAATATCCCTGAAAGATACACACATTGATTTTCATATAGTCTTTTAGTTGTATGTTTGAGTAGTTACCTGTATAAGTATGTGGGAGGAAAATCATTAACAGCTGCTAGGAAACTAACCTCACAAATAAACAGGTAAAATGCTGCCTTTATTTTCCTTCTGTTAACCAATATCTACACCACAAAGCCATTTAAGAAAAGCTTTTCAGCTTCATCCTTTTCCGGATGTAGTCCTTAAGCTTTTGGTGATTCAACAAAATAAAAATATTTTATGCAAATGCCTTGACTTCTTCCATGCTTTCAACAAAAAATGAACAAACAATATGATTTTTAAAAGTGTAAAGGCATCATTTCAATTTCTTTTGATCTTTGGAGAAATATCAAAGCCTTCCTTATTATATTAATCTAGATAATTACATTACAAATACAAAACAAGGTGCCTGGATGAAGTTTTCTTGTTATTTCTAGAATTGTATACTTTGCAAAAATATTTTAGTGGGAAACTGCAAAATTTCATGTCTACATTCAGTTCACGTACAAGCATCTGAGTTCCCCAGAAGCAAGAATTCTGGATGCCACTAAAATGAACTGAGCTGTGCCACCCCTCCATCCACTGAGGCAAAGAGTCAGCACTCTATAGACTCAACTATAGACTTTAGTGTATATACTTTATGTACATGGAGTATATACAGTAAACCTTTTTGACCTACAGTCCTAACCCAGGGGCTCTGTCAGCTCCAGATTTAATACCTCGCTCCTACTAGCTCTGGGAACTATGGGAAGTACTTTTAAATTGCTGTTAACAATTATACAGCATACACTATGCTATGTAATAATGCGGAAAAAATTAAGGCTTTCTATGAACTGGTGGTGCTGCCTGTGCTTTCCCTTGCCATCACAAAAGAGAACTGAAAATCACAGCATCCATTTCAAAGCACAGATAATTGGAACTTCTGAGTTGTTCCCCACACTGCAATATAAAAGCCTGCAGAGGTCTCAGTTAAGAACCCAGGTAGGAACTGTATATAATAAACAGAACATGTATGAGAAAATAAACAGGTTGTCAGAATGCCTTCAAAGCAGAAAAATCAGCAGTCTAAAAACCCACAAATAACTGAAATTCTCACTCCATAAATCTTGAATTAGGTTCAAGCATGGTGAATTGCATTGCCTTCTGGCACTAAGCCCTGCTAATTACTTCAATCCTCACTCAGGGAGTGGTGAGACTTAATATTACCATCAAAGTACATCCAGTCAGTCCTGCATCAGCCATTCAGAAGCCACAACTACATTAGACCTTGAAACCAGGCTCTTTGTTCCCTTTTATACTGCTGGAGTCCTTGTCAACTTAAATTACATGTGAATCAACACAAAGTCTTAAAGACATAGCCGCCAGTAAAAACTTTTCAGCATGAGAGGGATTAATCACAGATAGTAATTAACATTCTAAGAATTAAATGCAACTATAAAATTATATAAATGCTAATAAACAAACTCATTAGTACTTGTTTTCTTTCTGTTATAAAGATTAATCAAGGGTCATAACACTGGAGGTGACAGGATTCCTGTGATTACAACTTCACTATGCGGTTAACTTACCGTAACATTTATTTCCCTCTTCCTATAGACTGCCATATGGCCCTTAAGGAAGAATGGGCAATGTCTAATGATATTCTTTAAAGTCAGAGTGATATTCAAGAGCAAAACTCAGCAAAATCTACATGAAATGAAACTCAGCATTACAGTGAAATCCCAAATTCTGAACTATTTTACTTTTGGGGAAAAAAAAAACCAAACCACACAACAATCTTATCTGTCCTCTTTGAAATACTTAATGCAATCAGCTCTTGATTACACCCAGGTATATTATCTGTACTAGGAATGGAGATGAATCCAGTGCAGTTTCAATCCTCTGCCTTTATGACCTGTGAAGTGCAATGTAAAAATACCTAAGCTGTTTCCAAGGAAGTTATAGCTCAGTCCTGGACATATACAGGTGGCTCAGGTATGGTGCCACATAAAAAAAGCAAAATAGCTTCCAGAGCCAACATGGTTATATCTACGCAGCACTGACCCGCACCTTCGCACCATCTGGACTGCCTGCTTAGGTGAGTGCTAACTCAGAGCTCTCTGTGCCCAACAGCCAGCAAGGTCACAGACCTCTCTTTTCTCCATTACCTCCTCCTGGCTGGTTCCGATAGCTTATTTTGTCAATGTTTTGCATGAGCTATGATTTTGCTTTCTTTCAGATGCTACTGTCCTCCCAGCTGGGCAGGAGGTACTACATCCCTTCATCTTAAATTAGGTGCTAAATGGGATACATTCTCCCTGTGAAACTCATAACGTGCTGCCCACTGAGTAATATTCCTACTGTGGTGGTACCTGGAGCCCACCAGAAAGGAAGGAAGACAGTAGAGAAGTAGTTCCTGGTGCAGGGAGGCCACACTGTGGTATCAGACAAATGATATGGAATTTACTCCCGGCTGAGGGCTAAATAGCATTTCAAATCTTTTTCAGAAACCACATGTAAAGCTTCTGGGCACGATGCTGTCCGAATACAGCCAAACACTGACTCACTCACCAGCAGCTGGAACAAGTGTACAGCAGCATATACATAAGCATACGGACATGCCCTAACACCCCTATTAACATCCTTTCCCTGCAATCTGGTGACAGAGTGAATGAGATAAGGAACCAGTGAGCGGTATGTATGTATGTATGTATGTATGTATCTGAATGACAGTGAGTCACAGTCTTTTCTTCCTGAAACCACTGGCTATACTGAAAGCCTAGTCTGACATGGTCTTGCCATTTCTCTGTACTTGTAATGCCTGAAGTAAGATATGGATTGAAAATCTCTAGTTTTATCCTTCAGAGTATCTGGGAACCCATCTCTACTTGCTAACCTGACCAGACTTGAGCCCTTTTTCTGTCCCCCTGGGGATCCCTCTTAAGAAGGAAAATCCCCCAACTACTTCCCTGATTGATAATAAATGGTAAGAGAGCTGCAGTTGGCAATTGGGCTAGCAGAGATGGAAGAAAATTGCCTTATTTAAGACAACAAACGAAGATGAGTCCTGGCGTTGCGGCCAGGTAAACTGAAGTCCTGAGCCATGTGTGCTGTGGCTTATCAAATATCTGGATAATGAACAGAAGAAATGCAAACAATCAAAGAGGGAGAGAAGTGGGAGAAGAAAGAGAAGGTAGAAACATGTAACAACAGTCAGCTTCAAAGCCTTGACCTCTTTCATAAGGCTGTTATTTCAATCTGTTTCTCTCCATCCCCTGCTGTCTTCCCCAGCAGCGGCAGAAACGGGAAACCGGACTTTCATAGATGCCTCTGGATTTCCATCTTGGTTATTCCTCTTCCCCCCCATGACAGGAGCACCTCAAATCTAGTCAAGCTTCACCTTCCATCCCTAGAGCTGTAGGGTTCAGCTATGTCAAACTGTAGAGAGTATAATTCCACATTATGCTTAATTTCATCAAAAAACTAATTGCTGCTGAAAGGAATAATTGCACTTTTCGTTACTTCCCCAGATCCCTGCCCCTGCCCATCCAGGCCTTGTTTTGAATATAGTGATTATGCAGCTTCAGGATGAGTCAGTTTAATTCACCAAGCTGACCGAAAACAAACCTAACAGACTAAAAGATCTGTTTTCCATGGATCAGTATCATGATTTACCTCCCTATAGAGCTGTGAGTTCAATGTTTAAGACCCTGTCATGGTCAGTCGCAGACCACAGAGCAGTTCAAATGCCCAGCCACTGGGGTTCTCGCTCTGCTCCCCACAAGATGTCTAGGGCCATTTGAGATGCCTTCGGCTAATCTCGCTGACTTGTAGGTGCCACACAAGTCTCTCGTAAGTATTACAAGAGTTCTACCAGCTTCGTGCAGGTCATGAAAGTGCTAGAGCACCTCAGATTATACTGAGCAGTCATGTATGTGCAACTGAATCAAGCCTTAGGTGTTTTCTTCAGAGGTGGACAGCATTGGCAGTACTGACAAGTTCTCCATCGACAACGGGAGTTTAGACACCTACAGTGCATAAAGACTCCTAATTGTCCACAGGGCTATGGACTCCACACATGAAACCAGGCTTTCATTTGGAACTGAAACCCACCATGATGCATTTTAATTGCTGCAGGCCAAGAACAAATCTCAGCAGCATAGAGGCACATCTAGAACAGATTATAACGTTTCCCAGACTGCATTTCTACGTCCAAGCATGCTTTTTCGTAACACAGAGTTGGTCAATTTTATCTGACACCAACCATCTAGCCAAGCGAACTTACCATCTGTAAGCAGCTTTCAGCCATTGATTCATGGTCTCTGGAATCAGTAACAGAGGAGTATGCACAAATTTGCACACACACATATTTCCACACTGCTTCAGCAGTGCTGTTGTAGCTAGAAACTTCTTTTTTCTACCTCTGAGAAAATAGACCTGAAGGTTTTTGTCTGAACTTCTCCTCATTTTAAAATATAGTCTGCACAAAAAAGTTCAGGAGCTCTACTCTGGAATGAAACTACTGAAAGGCATTTCTTGTATATCAGCAAGGTGAAACAATAAGGGACCTAAATGTCTTTTGGAGGTAGGAGAGTTGGGAGTTCTTAGAATACATTAAAAAAATCTACAAATATTTACAATTCAAATACTGTGCAAATACAAATATTGTACAATGCACATATTATGAATATTTTCAATTTACCAACTTGATGAATTAATAAAAGAACTTACCTAAGCCCCCCAAAATATAGTCTAACTCAATACTAATGAAGTAAGGGGTGAATGAACAGAAAAAATTTAACACTGCTGTACCCAAACAAAACTCTTTGTTTATCAGCACTAACATTTTTTTGGCCGGGTCTCATAACCAAGGATGTAACGTTGCTAGCTCTGGAAGGCTCTACTTCAGAACACAAATGCCAGATCAGCACAGACAAATGCTTCTCGGTTGAATAGGATGGAAAGGCAAGCTGTAATTATATTTAGAGGCATGCTAAAAAGAAGTGAAGACACCATGGAGGTTGGCACACACAAATGTATACGGTATGTTAGACCAACTTTTGATTTAAGTGTATGCATTGAGGACGTAAAGCCAACAATATGCATGGAAATGGTGTGTTGCCTTGGCTAGGAGAAATAAGGCTTTGTGGGCACATTTCAGGTGGGAAGTAGAGCCTTTGTCCTCAACTCAGGAAAGATTCAGGCTCCCAACTGAACCTAATGCAGAATTATGAAGAATTATGAAAAGCTAGGCCATTGACTCTTAGCCTTAGTATCTTCTCATATCCAGGTGGAAGAAAAGGTTCTCACCAACATGAAGATATGGGGCAAGAAAAAGGCCATGAAACATATGAGAATGCCATCCTGGGAAGCATCCTTTGTGCAGGAAGCCTTTGTCCCACCCACAAATCATCTGGGAACCTCCAGTTCCCAGAGTGCTCCAGCAGAGGGAAAAAGACAGAGGGTTTGAACGAACTTCAATGAATCAGAAGTGAGAAGTTACATACATAAAACCAGAACTCTGCCCTGTGCAGCAACCTATGAGGATGTGCAAATTCTGCTCCTGCTGTAATTCTGAAGCCCTTGAAGCTCATTCTACACACATGCATTCACATACATTCTCTATAAACCCCAAACAAGAAAGGGCACAGCTAACAGTAGATTGTATGTAATCTGAAGATAACTAATTTTTATTAATATGTAAATTAGGTTGTTACCTATGCACATAGTTTATTAATCACAAGTATACACAGTAAATTGTATTTGGAGTCTCAAAGGTAAGTCTAGATATCATGTTCCCTAGTAGAACATCTAGTTTTTTCACGTGGCTGCTCAAAGCAGCCATGAAGCATGCAAAACAGGTGCTTAATAAGGATCTAAGTTATTATTACAGCTCTGAGTACTGCATTTATATGTCCTGGTTGGAAAATTGTCCTTCCAGCATTCTTCTACTAGTTAAAAGAGGATTGATCCCTAAACAAGCCATACTGTAACATCTCCTAGTATAAGCACCAGGGCTCAACTCACCTTTCTTTAGACACTTAACTGAGGCACGTTAATTGGGAGATTGTTCTGCTGTCTGGTAAATGATGGAAAGAGGGAGGAACTTCCACAGATTGTGCCTCCCTCCCTTTTTCGTATCTGAGGGGTCCGTGCTCTTCACTTGACTATTTCAGTTCAGTGACCAAAGTCAATCAGGAGAACTCCAGATCTATGTCTCCTGGGAACACGCTATATTTGGACAAATATTTGTTGCTTCAGGAAGGCCTTTTAATCATAATGAAAATCAAGTCAGTTTCAATTTGTCATCAGATGTGTTTGATATTCAGTTTTAGTATTTTATAGTAGAAATGCCTCAGAGATATACCTGTCTGCATAACTCTGGCCAAGTCCCACAGAAATTCTTGCATTCACCCAGACAGGGAGAATTTTCGACCATATACCCCACACCCTATTCTACTTTCTTATATACTCCAGTTTTAGATATAACAATGAGTCACACAAGAAAAAAGAAGCTAGAAAGATGTGTTTTCAAACTGATGGCATGTCACTTAATTTACTGTTTTCATGTTTTTAACATAGAATTGGTTTAAAAAATATTCTGCATAGAGAATGAGGGGTTTGGGCTTCAAAAATGCTGCCCTACTGACAGCAAAATAAGTAGGTGCATGACGTTCACAAAAGTGTGTGTGTAATGTGACTATGAGGAGCCTTGTTATTTACTTATTTTTAATTTGTAAGTATTGTTGTTACACCTAACATCTTGTATAGCAATAAAAGGCAGTGGGTTCATATCAGAATGCTTGTCTCCTCTTGAGAAGTAGGCTATTGTACTGTAAGGAAGCAACTCTTTAGTCTTTTACAGGCTAAACCAGCAATATAAACTAGAAATAATTGTATTTTTATGGTCATTTTCTTCCAATGCTGCTGACAGCGTGCTGGTGTGCTTCATAAAAAATCATGATTTTGTACAAAGATAACATGGGCTGCACTCCCTCAGAAAGAGATGTGGGAGAAAGAATGAAATTGGGTTCATGGTGAAATAGTGAGTACAAGCATGTGAAAGGATTCCTCCTGCTGATAGTTCTAATGATACCATTGCAGAGGACTGAAGTGCTGCTGTCTTTTCATACTCAGCTGCTGCCAAGGGGAGATTGGACTAGATAATGTTCTAAACCATATCTGAGAACAATCACTCTTGATCCCAAAGAAGGTGAAAAAGAGGATAAGAGGAGAAAGGAGAGAAAGAATATCTCCTGGAAAAGGAGATTAGGGGAACAATAGCCAGATTTATACATTTTTTTTTTCCTAGGAAAAAAAAAAATCACACAGTGCTTCTCTAAGAAGCACTTTGAGACAGATCATGTTTAGATATTGACTGCAACTTCTCTAGGATAGTCATGAATATATTTATATTGAGCTGGTACCTTATCTTAAAAATTCAGATTGCCCAGTGGTTTTGAGCTCTTCATCATCTCTAAACAACCTGAATGTAAATTAAATTAATTTCATAAAGGGCTAAAATAAACCTGTTTGACTTTGCATGGGAATGGAGTGGAGGAGCAGGCATCAACCCCATGTAGGGGGACCGACAGCCTCAGAGCTCAGACTGTACATCAATGTGTGAGCCTTTTTCCACTAGCAAGGTAAGCTGCCTCTTTGGCTTTGCACTGGGAAGGAGGAAGAACATGGAGGAATAGTCAGGAGAAACTGAGAGACGGTTTAAGGAATTGCTCCTTGGCTCCCATCAGCCTGAGTTTCTTTATGACTCACTATCGTTCCACCCCCTCGGCAGCAGATGGGAAGAAACTCGAGTTGATCCAAGAGGATTAGGTATTCTTTAGGCTTCAGCTCCAAATGATTTCAAGACCTGATAGCTGGACTCACATAAACCTGACTTCGAGTTTACAAGTGAAAGACACTAATTGATTTTCGGGTGAAGACAGAACAGATCGTAGAGCAGGAGGTTGGTCAGCCAAGGTTATGCTAAGGTGTATGACTAACACAATAGCAAAGAAGTACATGCAATATCTATGATGAAAACATGCTTTTGGAGGTCTGAAATACTCTATGCCAGCAGATGTTTTGGGTAAACAGTATCAGGACTTTAGTGGACCACTCGTACTGGTTAATCTATGCATACACAACACTAAATACATACACAACACAGAGCCTCCATAAGAAAGGGAAGAAAATCTTTATGTAATTTAAGAAAAAATTGATGTATAGAGGAGCACATTCAATTCACACATGTGCTTTGTGAAGCCACATGGAGTAATTCTGTTCTCAGTTATGAGGGTTCAGCAAAATGGCACCATCTGAGACTAGGGAGACCAGAGCTTCTTGTAGACTTTGCAAGTGGCACTAATGCAAACAGAAATGGTGAATCCAAACGTGAAAAACTGTTACAATATTAGTGGCATACGGCAGGCACACATGAGACTTGCCATGCGTTTGCTTTTCAGCTGTAATGTGTCACCAGCCAGCCTGGCACAGCTGCAGTACAGATGTGCTGTATGCCATTCTTCACTGATGATACATTTCCCACACTCTCTAAGATATTGTAATCACTGTCACTCAGCTGAGATTCCAGTGAGATAAATGGCTGGGTAGAGGGGACAGATGCTATTATTGCCCTGGACGATGGAAAAATAGAGAGAGCCAAAACTGTCCATCTTCTCTGTTGGCAGCTGCTGACCTCTCCACCAGCACATGCACACGAGCTGGTCATCAGCCCATGAATACCTCCTGGATTAATTGCAGCAGAAATGCTTTAATGCCTGGCCATAAAATCGAAACAACTCTTTCTCTGCTGCCACCCCTCCAAAAAAAACCCCAGGCTTTATTAGATCTGATGCTGATAGAACAACCTATTTACTAAATAATTTGTTAATCATTTTGCATGCAGTTTACATAGAGAAATTTCACCTTGCGGGTTGTTTACATACTGTTCAATTTAACTGTTCGTTGGGCACTTGCTATTCACAGCATGTAGCTGCTCACGCAAGGCACATGGTGTTCCTCCTATTGCCTCACAGGATTTCTGAAGCATTTTAGACAGATTTTGTAGATTTTTTTTCAGGCTAGAAGGGGGGTTTTATTTGGCATGACCTTATGCATACCACAGGCCACAAATATTCCAAAGCTGATAGAAGGCCTTGTCCACATGCAAATATGGGTATTCATATGAATCCCAAAACACAGTGTGAACAAAACCCTTCTTGCTCTACAAATATAAATGCAATGAATAAGATCCCATCAAGAAGCTGCTCATAGTGTGAATGAACAGTATTTGACACATGCGTTATTCAAGCCATTCTCTCTTTCAATGCTCTGTTCCCAGACACTAAATTCGTCAGGCCATGGGTAGTCAGTTATAAAGCAAACGGGACCCTCCAACAACAATCCCAACAATGTACTTCTTCTATGTCAGTCTGGTTGCAGACGATGGACCTAAGTACATGGAGATGCATGGATGCATTAGAAGGCACTCAACATATGTCTGTATCTTCCTACACAGCAGAAAAACATTTCAAAAGAATCAGAGAATCATCACATGGGCTGGTTTTGGCTGCCAGGAGATTATCTGTCATTTTGGGTAACTTATCCTCAAAATAATACTTGGGGATTAACAACTGCAAAGTTATTCTTCCAGCACAAAATTTGGAACAAGGTAGGAGTGTCTTACCATAATTGATTTGAAATTTTAAATACCCTGGTCATCTTTTAACAGGAAACTCAGGACCCAAAGTCTCCTTGAAATTCAGTTAAGACTTTGGCTTCTACATGCTTATAGCTAGTGCTTCAGAAAATTCTGCTGATAAGATTAGATAATGGGGAGAGAAGGAGATATTCACAAATGTTAACCTGAGCCCAGGGACACAAGTCATTGAAGGGCTGACTACAGAAACACGCATTTTCCTGCTGATGATACAGAGAGCCTGGGGACATTAGATTTAATAGATACCCAGCCTCCACAGTCCCATTCAAGATATTGACCCAGTTCACTCTTGCCATTCAGGTGTAATTTTATAATTAAACAGTGATAACCAACAAGGGTCTGTAACACTCCTTTGCAATGGCAAAATGAAACAAATGCACATCCTCTGCCAGGTGCTTGTTGGACCCTGTTGGAAGGGGTTCAGATAATTAGCTACTCACCAGATGGGTAGCAAAGCACAAACAACAACCTAATGTGTCTTCTGGGTACAGACAACTCTGACTTTCAGTGATGTAATAACATTAACATGTGACAGCATTTAAGTTGTCAGCATTCTGAGAACTTAATTTGGTAGTCTGTAGTCTGCAATGGTTTGATTCTCATAAACCAAACACCTACAGAAAGGAGACCAGGAATACAGCTGGCAGAGGGAGAAACTCGGCTTCCCAGTGGGACATACAGACTTTGCTTCATTACCAATAAAGGATCTGAGACACTGAAAAACAAACCAGAAAACGTCACCAGCAGGTACAAAAGTGATTTTAAGCGTTTTTAGTAATTCGTAAGATTTTCAATTTCCATGACTAATTAAAAAAAAAAAAAAAAAGACTGGGGAATTTTATTCTCCGCCTCGGAAAATATATGTGAAATATGCAGCACACCAGACAGGGTGATTGGTTTATAGTGTTTGCAAGCAATCATTGGAATAACCTTCACAATTCACCTCTGAGTTTCATTGGTACACAAAGCATGACCTGACAGAGAGAACTGAAGCTTTCCAGAGAAGGACATTACTTCTGGGAGTTTATTTTTCAGCCTTAGGCCTCCCAGGTTTACAAGGATGAGGAATTGCGAAGGTTTTTGGTCCAGTGTAAAGACATATTTGAGGTGAACAAGAGCAGGCACCTTAGCTGCTTTTTCTTAAATAAATAATGTGAAGATTTCTGTCAGCTGTCTGTACATCCAAGTGAAAGTGGCATATGTTTTACTTAGAGCAAAAGTTGTTGCATCTCAAGCTTTACGATTCATCTGAGCAAAGCTGCCAAGTCTTGCAATTTCCTCATGGTATTAGGTGTTTTTCTTAATGTCCCAGACCTTTGAGTCATGGATTATATGAGAATTTCAACTTCCTTCTTAATGAATAAATAAAAGCAATTTTCCAGCTCTCCTGGTTATACAGAAATATTTGGAAAACATGAGCATGGCAGCCCAAAAGGCTTCAAAACCAGAAGACAAACACAAGGAATGTATCATCACATAAAAGGCATAATGAATGTTAAGTCACTGCATGATTCCTGGGACCTAACACTTAGTTTCTGAGGACCTGATACAAGCAAAACTGTCTGTGTAAAACCAAAATCCCAAACCAATTAACCCCACTCCTTGCTCTCCCCAACCCTCTCTGCAGTTTGGGGTCTCAGGAGTTTGCTGGCCCAACTGAATTCTCTATTTGAAATGATCTGGTTTATTATCACAGAAATAGTTGTCATTCCACAAAAGACTGTGATTCCTTGATGGACACTCAAGCAAAGATCTTGATTCATTTTATTTCACTAAGATTTCCTTAGTGAAATAAACCAGTAAAACATTTACACAGGCAAAACCAGTACTAAGCAGAACCAGATTTGTTCATTATTTTCTAAGATCTGCTCCAAGCCCATCAAATTCAGTGGGGGCCTTCTGATCTCCTTCCATGAGTTTTGAATCAGACCGTTTAAAGAATCACATTCATAAACATCTGTCTATTAAAATAGAAAATCTGGAGTATTTAGCAAACAGATTTTTCTAATTAATTCTTATTTTTGGCCAAGAAACCTGTAACATTTGAATCTCTCCAAGAGATATAAAGAAATAGTTCCATTCTTTTGAAAGAAAAACACAATCAAATAAACAAACAAACAAAAAACCAAGCAGTAGTAAATCTAAGATATGCCTAAAACTTCTGTCAATAAAGCAATGAAATCAGTAACAAAATAACATGTGAATCACTATATTGGGATAAATAATTTGGGGTAGTAGTTTTCTGAGCTTTTTTTTTTTTTTTGAAAGATAAATTCCTTTAAAAATAGTTATTGATCTCCATTCATCCAAGAATTTCACTTCAGTATCACCCATGGAAAAGGATGACAAGGGTTCGGATGAAATGAGATCACTTATGACAAATTTCCCCTGATGCTCTAAATGTGCCATACTGGATATTTTCTATTTACTTCTTTCCAGATCTTGGCTTAAACACTGATTTCACTCCTGTTGTTTATCACATGGCTATGGATTAATATTAAACAGACGTATCTGTGTATGTGCTATGCAGACAATGGGTATAAATATTAATATGCAATTGTGGCTATGTATGTATAAAATATACATATATTCAAATCATAGGAGGCTTGCATTTTGAATTGCAGAAGAATCAGAAACTTACGTAATTAAAGAATCTACTGAAATTAATTTCAAGTGGTGGAAAAATAACTCTGAAGAACATCTGCTGGAACATACGGCACAACAGGATGTGCAATATTGTGCCATAATAATACACCTTGGGTGCAGTATGAGGCATGAAGCCAAAAGGCATATTTAGAGGCAAAAAAATCTGGACCGAAACAAACTAACAAGCTGGAATTTTATTTAATACATATAATAATAGTTTCCTGTTCAATTCATCCTCTACATAAAATTAAAAAGCTTCACCGACAACCACAGTACCCAGATTTATCTATTAGATCCCATTGAGTATTTCAAGAAATCCAGTATCTTGCAGAGAGGTTGCTTTCTTAATGAAAACAGTTCCATATATTTTTTAACAGTGCCTATGCAACTGAGGAGCCTAATATCCACTGTCTTTAAATCACCTGGAAATCAAAGAAAATGGTTATCTGTGGCTCAAAGTTAGACTAAGATGTCACAGGAAGCTATGAACCATGGAGAGATCAATGGCAAAGTGGAAGAGCTTCTCTCTACTCTCAAAGTCGAAAGAGCTTCGACTTTGTAGCGTTGAGATGCTGTGGAAGGACGGTGTGTATAAAAGGGGGTAGCAAACCACGTATCAGATGTCTCACTCAGCAAGATAAGACATCTCCCAGGGAGTGAGAACAATGCAATTAAGCTTCTAGTCAAAAAAAGAAGAAAATCTTTTGTCATTATTCAAACAGACTTTTACCTTTCCTATTTTTTTACATAAGGGGTTTTTTTGCCTCCTAATTCTGTAACCTATAACAAAATACTC
Organism: Harpia harpyja; assembly: GCF_026419915.1. Classification (NCBI taxonomy): domain Eukaryota; kingdom Metazoa; phylum Chordata; class Aves; order Accipitriformes; family Accipitridae; genus Harpia; species Harpia harpyja. The sequence goes on along the minus strand of NC_068956.1, from coordinate 6,991,282 downwards.
ATTTAAAGCGGTGATTCAAGAATATTATCCTTTCAGAAGTCTCAGGAATCACAGTTGTCTTTTTTTCGTGTCCCTCAGAGACAAGGAATAGAATTGGCACTGTTGTTCCAAAACATGTGACTGCTCCAATGTTTTGTAAAACTAGAAACTTGCGTGGTTATGTGGGGGGCTGGAGAAAGCTTCTGAACAATGGAAAACATTTTGGCAAATACCGAATTATTCAGTTTAAAATGATATTTTTAATACCAACTTCCAGACTGATCTCGTTACATTTAATTTGTGACTCTTCTCCCACCTACTTATTAATTGACTGTTCTCTGACACATGGTCAGTAGGCTGGTAACACCATTCATCTAATTGGGGATCTAAAGTAGTGACAGAGCAGCCGTCACCAACTCCTGTATGTAATCTTAGAATGTCAACGGCTGCCAGAGGGAAGAAGGGAATAATAAATTGCTGTCTGTGTTGACTGAATATAAGAGACTCATAGGGGTAACAAGGCAGCAAAGGAGATTCAAGATTAAATTTAGCTAATTATTCTGATAAGGACGCAGAGTCTTGAGGTCTCAATCTTGTTATGCCAAGAAGCTTACTAATATGTCTGCTTAAAAGAAGAAATACTATTTCATTGAACCTGATTTTCTGCAGGGGGGAAGTCTGAATGTGAGCAGGAGAGTCTGATTCTGAGTCTATGCTTTAGAAAGTAATTGTGCATTAGCAATACATTGCATGCATTTGTGAGTGTGTGTTGATGTGTGCACGTGTGTGTGTAACATGAAGAGGTGTGCACTTGATGAGGAAGTGGGTGAAATGATGAAGAGAGACCTAATAATAAAATACATATGAGGAACGTGGAAAGTCTACTAAAATAGATAAATGCAAGGTAAAATATCTGGAATCTGTTTTCACATTCAAATTAACTGAAGATGAGGACTGCCCTCCATGTGTGAATTGCTACAAATAGCTTCCTGAGGACAGTTTGAAGCCAAGAAATCATCAGAGGCACTCAGAGCACAAACACGCTGAATAACTAAGCAAGCATCTTTACTACTTTGAACAAAAGCTATAGAAAATAAAAGGCTAAGTACAATTACTGAAAAGGCAAATGACTGATCCAACAAAATGTTTTCATGATTCATTTTTAATTTCATCTTTCATTGCCAAAACCTAGAAACCTATACCATTAGAAAGGTATTTGTTTTCAGCTGCCATAAAAGAGTTCTGGGCTGTGCACAGTGAATGAAGTGGCCAAGCCCTGAAAGTCCCACCTTAATCAGTCATTAGGGATTACTGGGTGGGAAAGAAAAAGCACGTTAGGAGATATCCTTCCCTACCAGCATCCTGTGGCAGTCCTGCTCCTAGTTACATTCACATCTTGTTCTCAGCAACATGCTGGGTCCATTCAATCTTGACCATGAATGGGATGAATGCAACAGTGCAACATAAAATACATGACACTAGAAGACACTCAACCGCTGAAGTAAAAACAGAGATTAGATGATGTCAAGGCTAAACAACTGAACTACATATTTTAATGTGAATGGAAATTTTATATAAATACTGAAACTTTTCTGTCCTGTCTTCCATTTTTATAGATAAAAACTGATTTCTGAGGTAAAAAGAAACATTCCTGAAAAAAAGTAGATTGACGTTGGTACTGATGAAAGCAAAAAAGCATGAGAGATGGTGGAAAAATGTTTCAAACCAAAAATAAATTTCCTGCTCTTGTGTTTTCCTTTCAGTGTAATTGGGTCAGACAGCCCTTCCCTTTACAGGAACATGTGTAAATATAAGTTCAAAAGTGGTCAATACAAGGGATTTGGTCACAGTACAATCATCAAGCCATCTTGTTCTGTTTTCTGCAAAAAAAGGATGCCAGACAACCACAACGCTCTTTTGTTGGCTTGGTGGGAGAATGTACTCCCGTATTTACTTTTTTTTCATTTTTCTTCACTGCAATAATCAATAATCTGAGGATCTGTAAATACACAGTGGCTGTGTATTTCTGTCAAACTTGCCAGATGCATTTGATAAAGTACAGAGTTTATTTTGCCCCCATTAAAATACAATAAATACATGCTGTAACTTCAAGATAAATCTGTGATTAGATACTATGATTGTGGGTGGCAGCATAAAGCTCCTAAGAAAGCAAGTGGTATAAATGTCTCAAACATCAGCAGATTCCCAAGGAAAAATGAGCTCGAATTTAAAGTCCTAAAACCACTGGTCTTGACTCATCTCACCAATGTTTTCCAGATGCAAACTATTTAGGCTCTAAATGAATAAGTGGTCCTTAAAAAAAACTATTAGTTTGTATGCATCTTCCATGCTCAACTGCAGACTAGTTCAATACATAGCTTCCTCCAAAGAAAGTTTGGCACAGCTCTACTCAGATCCTGATGTCAGCTGAGAACCTGTAAAAAATGAGTACCTTCAAACTGGCTATGGAAACTTTCACCACATGTTTATCTACAGGTCTGGATCAGGTCTAGCTCTCTGCTCTGCTTCTCGTCGTGACCGGTGAAAACTTATACCAAGTCACATTTTCTGCCACAGTGACAAGATGATGTGTCAAAGGTAAAACCAAGTGGATTCTGTAAAACTCAGGTTTGAATTACAGAGAGTTGGGTCAAATACCAGATCAGGTTACTTCTCTTGAGAAGTGGGAAGGCACAAAAACGAACACACACACACACACGTGCGCACATGTGAGCCCAAAGCCACCAAGAATTTGTTCTAGCCCAAGTTTAAAATTTTAAGCAAATCCCAAAGCAATTTGATTCAACAAAGCACATCAGCAAGTGCCAAATCACTGATCCAGAATCCCTCTCCCTTGGCAGAAGGAACAACTGAAATCCCCGCGCTCTGTTTCAGGCTTGATCTACTTCATTCTAGTTTATCAAGACTTCTGCGTCTGCAGAGTTAGATGTCAGGCAGTCCCTTTTCACTTTCCTGCCAGTTTTCAACAGCTACAGATAAAGCACCGTATGATCTCTAGTACGCCTTTCCCAAAGCCATTTATTTCTCATGTGTCTGAAGTGTATGAATTCCATCAGGCTACTCCAAAGGGAATGGGCATGGCTGAATCACAGCTTATAAGAAGCTCAGGTGCTTCTCACTGAAGGATCTGCAGAAGTATTCATTAAAAAGAAAAATTTTGTGAAAATACTTTTTTATTCAAGCCACTCAGTAAAAGTGACTAGCTTTTTTTATCTTAGAAAATAAGATACTTTCTCTTCAAGCTCTAAGCTTCTTGTTACACGTTAAGACTGTGATTATGTTTCACCCTGTGAAAGACTGAATTATTCCATGTCAGAAGCTCATGTTTTCTGGCAGTTGTTTTCTTGTCATTTTTTCTCAGTGGCTTTTCACCAGCTGGGTTTTTTTTCTTCTTCTTCTTGTATGTATTGTATTCTAATCCACTGCCTAGCTAAGGTACCGTAAAATAATTTTGTGATTCCCTTTGCTAAAGAGAAACTGAGTGGCGTCCTGTGTGTACTGTGCATCTATCAGATATCAGACTCCAGAGAATTTTGTTGTAGTTGTGTTTTCTTCAATTTGTTCAGTAACAAAAATCTGACAAAGCAAACTTGTGAGAGAAGATGACCACTGAAATAATCATTACAAAAGTTTATGAAAATTCAGACTAGTCAGTATGACCACTTAGGGCTGTGGTTGAACCACCAAGTGATGTCTTTGTATATGCAGTAAAGCAGGATTCACTCTTAGGTTTATTAAGAAATTTTCAGCAAAGGCAAAACAGGCACCAACCAGAAACTGTACTGCGAATCCATAGGTGCCAGACCAAAAGTGTCTATAGCATTTAAACAAAAGTGAATGTGAAATGCACCTCCAAAAAACTGTGGCATAAGTTTTACTAACTCATACCAGCCACTTCAGACTGACCTGTAGCATGAGCATGTTGTGCTCTAAGGAGTCCTGCGACACAAAATATTCTTAATAAAAAGCCCACATATTATAAACATACCCTGTAGTTCTAAAATAAGATGGAACCTGCTCCTCGCAGCCTGCCCTTTGGCAGAGGGACACTTCACAGTGCTTGGCACAGTGGGTCTCTCTTCTTTCTCTTGTTGTTGACAGTACCAGTTCTTGAATTGATTTTCACAGGTCAGCAGAAGGCAGGTGTCAGAAGTCCTGTTCTATTTTTCTGGGCTTATGACTTCAAGTGCAGTTTGATGAGACAATTCATGTCTCAGTCACAAGGTCCAATATAATAATGAGAATTCTACCTTTAGAACAAATAATATGAGTTTGGGGGCTTAGGCACCCCAAGGTTTGGTATGTGCCCTTCATTTATCAAGTGTTGCCTTCAAGAAGATAGGGTGCCCTCTGCCTGCCAGATTTAATTCAGACTGCTTTAAACATTAGACAAGCATAAAATAAAGCAGGATTTATTTTATAAAACAAATAATTAACTTCCTGATTATAATACTATAAACAAGGGTTGGATTTGTCTCACCTAGAGTGGGAGAGCTGATCACTATCACCTGCATTCGTGGTCAGTAAAAGCAATGAGCATTTCTAGAACGTATTTCATTTGATCTGTTTTAGAGGTCTGTCTAGGTACAAAAAGTGTCTGTTTCCCTTCTAGATCACTAATTCAAAGAGAAATGTCCACACTATTAAAAAAAGCAAACCAAAATGAGACCCGATCCTGGAGCATGCTTAAACATGCGTATTAAGCACGAATGTCTTAAACTTTTGCTCCTCCTCAGATGCTCTGCTGCCTGTTTAGCTTTACCCCCACCTCAGCTTGTCCTGGGGATTTCTTTGTGCATACACTTGAGACCTTTGTAATCTTCCTCTGTCTTGATTCGTTTATCCCATATGACTTCAGGATCAGCATTTAATCTAGGCATGCAGCATGTGATATCTTAGGGTCATCCCCTTCTTTGCACCATGTGACTGGGCTTTGAGATATGAAATGCAAGTAGTGCACTCCCTGTACACTCTAGCCAGAGATTTCTTTGAATTTTCAATCATACTTATAGCCCATAATTAATACATTCCTTCTGGTCTCAGTGGCTTCCTTAGAAGTTACAACATTTTCATGACTGCTGCCACACTTGAAAATGATAGATTATTGAAGCATCAACCATACATCCCTCTTGTTACATTTGTTAGCTCCAAGACACTGTCAACTTTCCATACAGGCTACATATGACATATTAATAATATAATTGACAGATTTTGCCTTTAGAAAGCTTTTCCTGTATTACTCTCCTCAACTCCCACTTTTTATCAGTTTTACCATCACAGCCTCCTTTCTCACAATGGTTTTACTAATGAAATTTAAAAAATAAAGCAAAAGCTAAGCCTGGTGTTCTCCCCTATTCAATGACTGCTCACACTTCACAATTGCTCTTCAAAAGCCTCTCCCACCTCCCTTATGTCTAAGTTTGGTATTAAGCCACCTGCTAAAGCAGGTTGGGATCTTGCAGGCAAACACCACCAGCCTGTAACACACACATGGCAGTCAGAGACAAACAAGCATCACTTGGCACCATTTTTTGGATGCATGGTAAGAAAGATGGAGGAGGAGGACACATGGCCAAACCTACCATGCCTCTGTTCAATTGTTCCCAAGCTGATGACCATTCTCAAATGTCATGCTAGTGTGCACACTGTAGAACTTTACAGTCCTCCTTTTTCCCCAGTCTTACTCCTGCTTGCATCATGCAACCACTAGGTATGACACTTTGCAGCAGTCCCTACTGCAGACCACGTATCTCTGGGCATCCACCTTGTCCCTACCTCATCTATTTCTTACTTACCCTATGAATTCTTGCCTGACTCCCACCATTATCAATCAGTGTCTCATAGCCATAAAAATAAATAAAATTTATTTTCAAGGGTAATAAATAATGTTATATTATTTTCAAAAGGCAGGGAACCTGAATCTAAAGCCAGACTTGAATCCAGGTTTCAGAGCTCTGACTTTTCCATTCCTCTGCCATCGCTTGTAAGAAGTTGGGAATAGATGTAGGAGGCATATCAAAAGGGCATTAAGTGAAACTGTGTTGCACATTTTCCCACCTTCCTACATATACTTGCACCACAAAATGAAGATTTGACAGGACAGGCTAAAGCCAAATCATTGTACTAGTACTTCTTTCCAATGACTTTAAAGATTTTGATATGTCTTTAAGCTGTGATTATTCATTTTGTAGCTACACATGAAATCTAACAGACCTACAAAGTGCTAATTAAGGAAAGTAAAGTATATTCATATAATCATACACATTAGAGATGAATATGACAGGTTGTTTTCCCCATCTCTAATAAACACTTCAGAATAAAACAAAATAGCTATTTGAAAGAGAAATACATGCAACAAGAGATTTAGCACTGTCAATTAGCTTTTAAATCCAGTAGAAAATACTCTACAACATTCTGATATATGTTCATGGTAGTATGAGGCTGCAGGACTATAATATCACTTAACCCAATAAAAAGGAACAAGATTTCTTTCCACTTTAAGTGCATTGGAGAAGCACAAGTTTATATTAGCATATCACAAATGTGAAACTGGGACACAGACTCAATGTGAAATTAGAACAGCAGCTGGTATCCTGTTAGCAAGTAAAGTGTGTTTGCTTGGGAAAAAAAAAAGACCAATGCAAAATCAAGCCATGCAAATGAACAGAGAACAATCAGTCAGTAAAGGATCTGTGAACCGCACTGCGTATCTCAGGTTGCCTCTGTACTGTGCTATAAGACATTTCACAAAAACATATATTTAGCCGGGTCTGATCATGTTCCCTAATCTGAATTATCAAGAGTGTATTTTCCTTTATAGACAATCTGAAAATTATTGAAATTTAGACTCTGACAGGGTTGGCCATGTTTTTAATTCTATTGTGTTTCCTGCATCATGCAGTTCAATTAAGTACGAAACAGAACTTCATATTCTCCTATAGAACGCAGAATAATGTGGTAAGCAGGCAGAATCCACAAAATATTTTAAACTATATTTCACACAAAAATGTTCAGTATTTATTTATAAAAAACTAGTATGCCTTTTAACAGCCAACCAGAGAACAACAAACTTTTAAAGCTGTGCTTCCTTCTTCGACTTCCTCTCACACCATCCAGGTTGCACAAAGGGAATCAGCCACTTTGCTCTCCCATTCTTCACCCCCTCTTCCTCCATCTCTTCCTCTCTCCCAGCGAGACAACGGTTACATCTTTCACTCCATCTCCTATCCAGCCAGATGTATTACCAACAGTGTGTTGGGGCAGTCCTTGAGGGCACACACAACACTTTGCTCTGACCCTGTGGGTTCTCCAGCTACAACACACGGAATCTGCAGGGATTTTGTTTTGTTCTGTGTTCCCTCCTCTGCGAATAACAGCAAGGTTAAGCCAGTAATGCTATTTTTAGACACCAAAATACAGCGCCAGGTTACCTAGAGCCAGGCATGTCCCCCTAACTGGCCTCACAAAGCAGCACCTGAAATATTTCAACAGGTCTATCATTTTCTCTAACACCAAATATCTCAGCAGAGGTCCACATGTAAAGAGGTTGGAGTTCAAGACAGGAGGCATGTTGCACATGCTCTTCCAGACCAGCTGCCTGAGGCCACTGAGTTATTGAAGAATTCCTGTTTATGTCCTCTCTTTTCAGCTCTCTCCCCTTATTGCAATGGGATTACCAGTATTTAGTGCTTTTTAGGGAGGGTCCAGTCCTGAGGAGCTGCAGGCACACTGAAAGAGATCTAGCTTAAGCCCAGTGAAGCCCAAGAGTAACTGCTGGGGTTGGCAACCAAAGTAATGGGTTTTTAAGGTATCTACTGTCTAGCAGTCTAACTTGCCTTGTCTGCACTTCAATATTTCTAAAATTTTCTGAGTTTAATTATTCTAGAAAGAATTCAAAATAATCTGAGGTCCTTCAGAATACATGAGCAGACACTTAATTTAAAGTATCATCCATAACCTTTAGATTTAACCTGCACAGGTAAAGCAGCTCCAAAATTACAAGGAAATGGAGGAATAGTTACACAATCCTTACATGCTCAATAGCAAGGACCATAAAACTGTTCTCACATCCCTGGCACTGGATGGAAATGCAGCATTTACTCTCTTAAGCCTTCCTTGCAGCATTATTTGCCCTTTTGATAAATATTCACTTAAAAGGTTCTTGTTATTTTGCTGTAGTATTATCTCACACAATGTGAACCTAGCAGTCAGATTCCAAATAAATCAGATTCCTGTATAGGGTCTCGGCAGCTCTGAGCAACTATGGAGCTGCAGATCCCTCAGCCAGAGGGACAGCTCATCTCTCCCCACAGCGTGCCACTTCAGAACATGTCTCGCATGGCAAGAGAGGGGTAAATTTTTCCATGTGAAGAACTGTAACCCCCTTCTGCTTTTGCACAAGAGGAAGATGGGCTGGACCAGGCTGGAATATGGTCTTTGATGGCCATATTCAGATTGCTTACTTAGATGCTGTTGTGGCTTCTAAGACCAAGAGACCTGCTTTCAAGGCCACAACTTGGTTCCTTACGTACTTGGTAAGCAGAAGCCGGGAGGCAGGGATGACATTCAAGATAAGTTTCTACAGGAGAAACTCTCAGAGGCAATTACGTGCCTCCACTGACTCCAATGACCCTGCATAGCCAGTGTCCTCAAGCACTCTATTAAAGTTAAATATTATAATAGTTACATCGCAGACTGCTACCCCTTGCCGCCTGAATACAGATCTGAGTGACTTTGCTTCTATGGATTTGCAATAGAGCACTAAAGTGGTGTGTTGCTGTTTTATAAAAACTAAAACTATGAAATCTTAAATGCACCCTGATTTGGTGATTTAATAATATGATGTTTTTAATGCATCTGTTCTAGGTTTGTATAAGGCTTTAAAATATCATTACGTGTTGATAGACTAGGGTAGTGAAGCCAAAACACCAGTATAAAACCTTTAGTCTCAACAGCCTCATTAACATTAGAATGATTAAGCAATACCAGCCAAGCACCACTGCACCACACAGAATAGTGGGAGTTTTCAATGTCATAAAGACTAAAGATATACAATACTTTAAACAAGTTGAAAATATATCAAATTTTTATCATCCTTTTCTATTTTCAGGCAAACAGTACCACTTCCATCCTGCCAATAACTAAATTACATGCAAAAAGAATATATTGACTACAACTCCACCTACACATTTTTTTCATGCTTTTCATACACAGTTAACTATTGCCTTCCTGGAATATATTTTGATTCCATGTAAATTGCATGGGGAATGGTTGGTTTTACTATCACAGGATAGTCATGCCAGTATATCCTTCTAAGTACCTAGCCTCGTTTTCTCCAGATGAGATGATTTGGCTGATGAGATGTCAAAATGTCAAAAGTCAGGAAGGGTGACTGCAGGTAAAGGCTTCAGGACAGGGGTAAGAACATTTAAATAACAGTAGGACATCAAATCTCATCTCAGTGGACAAGCTGATCTACAAATAAGAATGAGGAAGAGTGGTCTGCACAACTGACACATTGTGTTAGCTCAAGAAGAGCAAAATTGGCACGCTTACTGCATGATTGAAGATCAATATGCCTGAAAAATGATAAAAAGGCTCTGGACTCAGAAAAGACCAAGATAAAGGCCAAGGATGCATAACTAGCCCAGGTAACAATCAAGCATCTTTAGAATTAATGGTCAGTATCACAGTGCCTTCCTATAATGCCTACAGTACATTTAGAAGAAACGTTTGGGTGAAAATCCTCAATGACGCACAACAGACTATTACACTATTATGAAACAGAATTTGTCTGAATATATTTGACTTAAAGTGCCTCAGATTGTTGTCACAGTGACTTTATTCAATAAAATGTATTTAAAGTTGGTACTGAACGCTTTCAAAAGTAAAAATTGTTGCTAGGTACCCGATACTGCTTTTGCACAGCTCCTCCAGTTTCTACATTAGCAAGCTGAGCCATTCCTAATTGTGCCAGTAGAACAGAACTAATTTAAGTACAAACAACTTAGCAGGGGCACACGAGGTGACTTGAATCATGTCCTGAACTGTTGAAGTGTTTTCTTGCAACTGTGCTGGGTGATTTTAGACCATTCCAGTTGTGATGCTCTCCCACGGCTGAACCCACAGTTCCTGCCACCCTTCCAAGAGGCACCAGGTTCAGACAGGTTTTGAAAGATTCACAGTGACCTGAGATACTGCTACAAGAAAAATGCTTAAAGCTTTTGTGCTCCTATACCCTTATCTTCATCCACATTAAGACTTAAGATTAAGACTAAAACTGTCCACAGCAAGATAAGAGATAGCCAGAGAAACCACTGGAGCACTTTGATGTGGAGGCAGGAGTTGGACAAACATTACAAAGAATAGCACTACTGGAGCAAGGTGTTTCCCTGTCATACAGCTCCCAACAAAATAACAGATAAACAATTTGTATACGTCTCCTCTACAGCTTTGTCATTTGCTTGATTTTCAGGGCTGGGGCTTACAATAGGGATCAGACTGTGTACTTCGTGAATACATTAGCCTGTGCAGCTTGAGCTAAAATGAGAGGTCCTAGAGCAGGGAAGGGCTGCTGTAGGTCAAGGTTAGTTCCTAAATCCAATCCTCTCTTTTTATAACACTGCTTCTCCAGTTCCTAAGTCCAGTGTGATGTTTACCACTGCAGGGGAGACGCTGGAAACTCCACGTCTGAGAACTGGCCGGTGTGTTGGAAGGAGTTGATATGCTCAAAAAAGTGGCTTTAGAGTCTCAGACTGGCCATTGATTTCCTCCTCGGTGTGGCCAGGCATTGCTGGCATGCTCTTACACAACAATGAGAATTGTTGCAAATATCTGGGCAGCACGCACAATCCAGACTATTCCCCTAGCAGTTCAAATTAAAGCTTCTAATGTATTTTCAATCTACTTCAGCATTCAGTCTATTTCTTGAGTTAGAAGTCATGGAGTAGGTTAAGGAAAGATTAAGTCACAGCACGATGTCCATGTTTTTCCAATTAATTTAAGTACCAAATCTATATTTTTGCTGCATTTTTATATTCTTTCTTTTCCAGCTTCCTGATAGCACTTAGGATCAGTACATAGCCTGGAATGCAAAATAACTTGTCTTCTATACCATTAAGTTTCCTAAGAGCTTTACTATTTTAGTGCCATTTGGATTCATTCCCTCTGGCAATCCTTTCTCAATGTAAATGCTCCAAACTGTTCTCTCTCTAATATGCTTCACTATGGAAATTCACTGTAGACAGACTTCAGGATATTCAAAAGGATAATTTATCAATAGAATCTAAGCTCACTTCAAGTAAACAAAAAGAAAGATCAGCATAACCCTGTAACACTGCTTATTTTCTATGTTTTAGCAGAAATTTAAAACTCACTGATAATAACTGACAGTGGGTTTTTTCTTCCATTTTGTCCCATCTGAAACAAAACACTTTTCATACTTCATATGCTGTCAATTCTTGTTTTGCATCTTCAAAGATATCTAGTTGAGAACACATAATGGCAACTGACACAACCTAAGTAGATGCACTATCTATGCATACTTAAGTCATTGAATTTAATTGCCTTAAGCATGTTGTCCTTTTTGTAACAATTAATAAAAATCCTATGTTTCTGCAAGCCTGTCAGAAAGCAGCAGCATTAAAAACACAATTACGTATATATCTATTTCATCTTGAAACAGAAATACATGCAATCATGCAAATAATTGAGGAAGGGATGGTTGACATATTTTAAAGTGTACAGATGAAAGTGATACTCCAGAAAAAACTCTTGCTTGAAAATCTGAGCAATGGAATTTAAGACTATGTTTGACTTGAGAACAGTCAGTGAGGAAATGAGCTGATGATCTGAATCATGAAATAGCCACACTGAAATACATTGTCTCATTTGCTTTCCTTAATGGAAAAATGAACGTACATGATCAGACAGCCAGATACAAAAATATTCAGTATTCAGGTGTCTTTTAATACACCTAATATGGAGATGATTTTTAGACCATTTTAATGTGTAACCATATAGTAAATGGAAATTCTTTGATAAGTTTTCTGACCTCACTGCACATACAATTTCTGCCCAATTCTGGCAGTAGATCTTAACTTCATTTAGGTAAGGCTGCATAGGGTAGAAAAACTACTTTTGGAACAGCCATAGTTTTTCATTTTTAATCTACTAGTGTGATGTAAAAAGAAACTATTGTCTCCTGAATTCCATAGAAGAGTTGTTAGTTAACAAAGGTATAAATACTGCACTGAAAAAAAGGGTTAAGAATACAATAAGGCTGCACAGTCAAACACTCAAATATTAGATGATTACCAAATCCATGTTTCCATGCAAGCAACCGTTTCCATGCAGAAAGTGTACTCACTTGCAATCCTCCTCTCAGGAAGGACAACACCATCCTCACTGGCACATTTGCTACCACTGAAATTTTGAGGAATTCAACATGGGAAGTGTTGGAGTTAAAACCAACTGGAAACACAGTCTTATAATGGGAAGACCTTGGGAATGCTTAAGGTTAGGATTCATTCCTGCCGATACTTTGATACTTTAGGGCTTCAAAATTTACCCAAAAGTAATAAATATTAGGGCTGTAACTTACAGAGGACTACTAAGACTTGGGATTTGTAAGCAGTTAGGAGTTGAACTTTGGTATCCTTACTTGCACTTAAAAATGACATTTTCATCAGTATGTCTTTAACATTTTTTGCAGTGGAGCATTTGCAGAACATCAGTGGCAGTAACTGTGACAGAAGTGTCAATTTGTAGTGATATAACAAGATGACAGAAATTTCTTCCCAGGAGACATCAGCTATTTATAGTAACTCCGTGTTCCCTGCCCCTCCAGCCTCTTTCTCCCATTTCTTTTCCAGTCTCCGGCCCTCTGCTGCCTACCTTTTCCACCCTTTCCATTCCCCTTCACCAATTTCACGTTGCTTTTTACAACACCTTGCTCTTTTCTATCAATCGCTGTTTTAATTTTTCTAACAACTCCAGCATAGCCCACAGTAGGAATGACTCATCCCTTCACTCTTAGCCCTAGACCAACCTGTTACACTTTTGTGTTACATCATCTGCAATAATTACCTTTTAAATTGTGTTTTAAGGGGGTACCTCAATGAAATACGGTAAGTGGCTTTAAAACTGTTCAGGTGTAACAAAAGGATTCCAAGAACAAAGTATATTTCCTCAATCAGCTGAACATACTAGACACAAACCTACCTTAATTTTCAATTTCAGAAGCAAATTAAACTTTGTACGTTGCAGTGATTGTAGTGGGTTTACAAGCTTGCAAGGTCACTTCCCCATTGCTTTGTCTAACATATACATTTCTACTTAAATATGTATATACAAAATAATGATTGCTACTCTGGCTCTGTTCCTGTGATGTTCTACTGAGAAGATGAAAGAAATCCCAAGTGTATTTTTTTCTTTCTGTAACACAGTGAGTCTGAAGTTAGTAGGAAGAATTCTTTTCTACCTTTGGCAAGCCTATTTTACCCACAGTAGATTTTTCCATTTTTAAAAAAGAAACATTCAGGTTGTCAAAAGTCATGCAATTGTGCTTAATAAAAGACAGCTTATTGTTTAAAAGTTTTTCAGCCTCACTTTAGAACACTTTTCTACCTGTACAACTTTTACTCATGTGTCAGGACGGATGGCCCCATGGAAAATCACAACCATTTTACCGGTGCAGAGCAAATCGGCTCAGATGCCCTAAGGGAACTATACTCTGAATGACCCTAACAAGAAACGAAGCCAGAAGGTAACATTCTGACCTAAATGAAGACAAAGAAAATATTGCCATTTATTTCAGCCAGGACAAGATTATCCATGGCCATCTGCGATGCACTTTATACAAATGTTCATCATCCTGTTCTCAGGGTACTGAAAAAGACTGCTTGAGTCTTTCCCACTCACCAAACAGTAGGGTAAGGTTCTGTCAGCCTACAATATTGTCTTCAATCTTGAGCCCTCCTGTAGCACCCTGGCTGGCCATTTAGACTGTTGAATTTTTTAACATCACATCGCACCATGTTGCAACTCATTTCACTATATCACAGAGTGGGACTATGAATAAGAACCTTCTGTCTGGATCACAGTCAACCCTTACAGTAACTACTGATCTGCATTACTTACTGGTACAGAAACAAAAATAATGCCTGTCAAACACTGACATTTAATATCTGTCTGGGAAATGAAAAAAAAAATGTAGTATCTGGAACAGAAGACAGCCCGGAGTCAACATGTAAGTGGTGGGTATTTTTGGCTTCTAAACTAATGAGTAAATGGCATTCTTCTTTATTAAAATTCAAGCAGGGATAAATAATGTATAGATCTACTGATACACAGAACTATTTTGAGTTGCTTTGGGTTTTACTTTTGTCACTCTTCTGTCATGTCTGCTTATATATTGGGAGAGGCACCATAGAGGTACCTGTGAAAAAGAAAGTGCATGGTGACACTCAGCATGGCCAGAACCATGGCCTTGGACCACAGATGTCTCAAGACCAGAATCAGACGCCTGATCTGCAAGCTGTGATCAGGACAGGTGAAGCACCTGAGGCTGGTAATCACAGCAACCAGTACGCTGAGCAAGAGGAAACCAGAAAGGGCAATATGCCCTATAAAGGTTGTGTTCAAACTCTCATAGTCCCTGAGATTTAAGCTTCTCCTAGAAGTCCAACTTAGACTGAGATTCACAGCTGGCATCTCCTCTCTTGGAACTAGTGCCCAAATAATTCCCTTCTGTACACCTACCACCACTGACCCTTCATTTTCACCTTTTAAGATGTCTAGAAGCAAAACCATCAGGGTTTCTTCCAATATGGCACCTAAACCTCAGAATGAAAGTGTTTAATGTGCTCATCATGAAGTTTAGCCCCGCATCTCCAAGCCTCCAGGAGAATCCTCTGCCTCCAGGGTATGGGCCAGCAGCAACAATGCTCCTTCTAGCATCTCCCTCCTGCTTTACTAACAGCTACAGAATACGCCTGATTAAACTGTACTGCATGATAAGGATGCTTCTTCATATCAGGGAAATCCTGGCTACACTTCCCTTCTCCCAACCCTGCCTACATCATTTTCTCCAGAAACTCTGCACTGAAGACATCTCTGGGAGATGGTGGGGAGCACTGTAGTGAAGGAAACTCAAGAAAATGTGTATTTGGGGCTCTGGATGGCAACTGTCGTGGTTTAACCCCAGCCAGCAACTAAACACCATGCAGCCGCTCACTCACTCCCCCCCACCCAGTGGGATGGGGGAGAAAATCAGGAAAAGAAGCAAAA
The DNA here is from genome assembly GCF_026419915.1 of Harpia harpyja. Taxonomy (NCBI): domain Eukaryota; kingdom Metazoa; phylum Chordata; class Aves; order Accipitriformes; family Accipitridae; genus Harpia; species Harpia harpyja. The sequence goes on along the minus strand of NC_068956.1, from coordinate 6,975,994 downwards.
CCCGTGGGTTGAGATAAGAACGGTTTAATAGAACAGAAAAAGAAGAAACTAATAATGATAATGATAACACTAATAAAATGACAACAGTAATAATGAAAGGATTGGAATGTACAAATGATGCGCAGTGCAATTGCTCACCACCCGCCGACCGACACCCCGCCAGTCCCCAAGTGGCGAATCCCTGCCCCCACTTCCCCGTTCCTATACTGGATGGGACGTCCCATGGTATGGAATACACCGTTGGCCAGTTTGGGTCAGGTGCCCTGGCTGTGTCCTGTGCCAACTTCTTGTGCCCCTCCAGCTTTCTCACTGGCTGGGCATGAGAAGCTGAAAAATCCTTGACATTAGTCTAAACACTACTGAGCAACAACTGAAAACTTCAGTGTTATCAATATTCGTCGCATACTGAACTCAAAACATAGCACTGTACCAGCTACTAGGAAGACAGTTAACTCTATCCCAGCTGAAACCAGGACACAACCCATTCTCTACGTGGCTGCAGGCCGATAGGAGTACTGGGCTGATCAAAACGGAACAGGCATAAAAGCTTGCACATAAGAACTTTTTCAGACTCCTCCTTTTATAAGACCTATGATGACAAATGCAGAGAAATGCATTTGGTATGAGCAAAGAGCAGAAACACGAAGATCCCAAGTTTCCAGCCTCATGTCTCTGTGAGAGCCTATGCTCCTGAACAACTTCCTCAATGATCCTAACAGTAACCTCCTATGGAAAATATAGGGCACGTGCACTTCCTGCCTCCTATTGATAGGAACAGCATTGTGTCTTTTTGTCAAACACTTCTTCCTCTTCATCTATCTAGAAGAACATTCTGTCCTCTTCTCTGGTAGGCTAGACCAGACCAGAGAGGACTTCCCAGACCAATAAGAGAGGCAAAACTTTTCCAGAGAGTAGTAATGACTATGCAGGAAATTCAAATTAGTATGGTTAGCCACATCTGGTTTACTATTTTAAAAGACTGTTTTGACTGTCTTTGGGAGAAAAGGTAAAGCGAGTGAGAAAAGTTTTATTTTACTTCTAGTCCCAAATACACTTTTGGCTTTTCATTTCCTATTTCCTGGCTAGCGATAAGCCAGCTCTCGTCTTTCGATCCCTTCAAAATCCCTGCTTTGTTTTCCCTGGCAGAAGCTAGCGCTCTGTGGTCCCTGGAGAAGCTCTGAAACCCGGAGTGGCTCTCTAATAAGTTCTGGAAAAGCGGGACAGAATGTGTACTTGGCTTGCTCTTCAAGGGTCATGGTACATTAAATGGCTAATCTAAAGTTTGGAAAACTTCAAGTCGTTTACTTTCATGAGAATGAGCGGAACTCCTGAAACTACTTCACCCACAGAGAGGTTAGGCAAACTTGGAAAGGACTCCATAAGGGTTCAACAGCCTGATATCCTTAAGGAAGAGTGCTTTCCAGTATTTAAGCATGGAAATGAGACCCAGGAGCCAATAGGTCTAATCCTGCCTCTACTAATGTGTACGGGTTTCACCTAAATTAGCCTTGTCCTATATGCACGTATCAAGTTTTTTGCAAGTATTTACAATGTCTCCTGAGTGCTCTGCATGGAAGAAGGGTATTATTGCCATTCCAGGAAATGTTGATTAAAAGATTCTATCAATAATGAAAAGACCCTTTCTGTCTGTCAAATAAGTTTTATTATGTTTACGTATGTCTTAGACTTCCCCTTGCAACCTCTTCAAGATCTATAGATTAGTGTTGGCTATGTGTCCACGCCAGCATACTCTCCTGTGTTCCAGGGCTTGGCATTTCTTAGAACATTGAGTAAGCCAGCTAAAGAGAATTTCTGGTACATTTCCATATGTAACCTACACAAATGATTACCTACTTAGTGTTTTATCTGTGCTGACCACCACAAGCGTGCCATGCCCTTCTCTATAAAATGGATGGAATCTGACTATTAAGGCTCAAATGTGCTGCAATAATTTTTTTTTCTCAACATTGTATAAGTAATGATCTCATCTTTCTGAGAAAACCTTCAGATTCTTTCACAACACTGTTTACATGTAGATATAAGTGTGAAGCATTGATATGAAATGGATAACAATTTGGACTGACTACTCACAGTACTCAGAGTACACGCTTTTTGGACTGTCACCAAAAAGCGACAGCCTTCTTCACACAGGCAGCAGGTTAGATCCAAGCATCCAACATTCCAAAAAGACATTACCAATTTTACAAGAATCCTAACAAATGAAGCACAAATAAACTAAATGGTCAATGTAATTTCTGGATAAATACCACAAGAAACAAATAAGTAGATAAAGAAAAAGATACTTATTTCTAAAGCACTCTCCTTCATGCAAAAGCATGAGGTAACCAACAGATATAACCCATTCTGTCATTAATAAAAACACCCCCTAAGTTCATTGCCCACCAGGAACAAAAACAAAAACAAAAAAAAAGAAAAAGGAGAATCCCACATTCACATATGTATACAGATTTATCTCTATATACCATTTAAATAAGGATTAACAGATATAATTATCAGCTGGTATGGAATGCATGGCAAGGAAAAGGATATAAGTGGGGGTTCAAGGAACCAGGCAAGGAGAAATGGTGGCTGAGTAACTGGGGAGAACTGTCAGGCCAGTGATGAATATTAGAATCAGGAATGGGTTCCAGAAGAAGTTGTAGAAGACTCACCATTAGATAAATCAGAAAAAATTAGTCTTACCTAGGTTTTCAATATTAGTAACAATATTGGTAAAGCATGCAACCATGCGCATTTCGGAAAACAGAAATAGCCAAGAACTATTCACTCATATGAATGCTGGAAGTTAATAGGTTTTGGTCACATCTTATATTTGCAATTTTATCTAACAAGCTTTCAAGTGGTAATAGAATTGATTGTGGGACTATTGTCAATGACTTCAGCAATGATGCTTCCATTTCTTGCTCTTTTATTCGCCATCAAGAAGGTATTCTCTGCAAATAAATGGGCCAGAAAAAGTTTCCTTGTTAATAAAAGCACACTTTCCCACAGTCTCACTCTAGGACAGACCCAGTATTTGATCTGTACTTCACTCTAGCCAAATTTGAGTGACATTTCTATGAATTTTGATCATGACTAAGTCCACATAGAGAGATTTATTTCTGTATAATGAGTCTTCAGGTGCAAAAAAGCTGCAAACCTTTACTAATGCACTGATACTTCACATCTGTAAATAGTAACATTTCCTGTTGACATACTATTTTGAGCCAATCCTATAGTTAAAATACCAGTCACTGCACAGTTACAATCTATTTCACATCTTCTTGTACCTCTATATTACTTACAGAAAAGACCCTTAATGTAAATCTGACTTCAGGGAACCCAAATCACTTCAGCAGCTCAGTTGTCCATATACAAAAGACCCAGCAGAATGCCCTGCAATGGGCATGTTTAACCTTAGTGGACCTATTAACAGGCATATCCTTTTCACTGAAGGATGAAAAACTCTCTGAATGAAAAAGGACTACAACCATTTTTAATGACCTTTCCCAGATCAAGTTATGAAGCAATACATCCTCAAGTGGAAATGGGAGGCTAGCACAATAAAATCCAAGGTAAAATATAGTCTTTACATAGCCATTAAACTGTCTAATATTTGTTAAGCTGTAGATGCAGTCAGCATCAAGTAATGGGAGCAGGCTTACCTTTCATACCCTCATGATCTTTCTGTTTTCTTCCTATTATCACTTCTTTATGATCTTGCTGTCTTTCCTCCTTTCTTGCTTCTACATCTTTTTCACATTAGGAATCCAGTGAATTCCCCCTTCACTGAAGCAAAGCATCTTTGAAACTGTTAACAGAGGCCTTCAAAGTATCCTCATCTCCCTTTTCATTAAGTCAACCAGAGTACAAGATAACAGTTGAGTTCACACCTACTAAACTTAAGGCATGGGACCGCCTGGGTAAACAGAAACAAAAGCCTAAAACTTGGCATATAACCTGCACAAATATAGAGGCAGGAACATAACAGCCAAAGCTGGAGAGATGCCTTTGCAGAGGGCCTGGACCAAATCTGCATACATTAGGAGCAATGGGATCAATAAGTGGTATCACAGCTTCACATGTGCTCAGGCCTCATTGAACACTGCTGCAGCACTTCGAGACAAACAGGCAGAGTTTAAAATTAATGATTGACAAAACATCTGAGGAAAACAAGCCTCTCCTCCCACCAAAACACCAGTCACTGTAAGAGCACTGGGCTAACGACCAGAAAACCATGTGTTATCATAAAAACTTCTCTAACAACATCCTTTCTCTATACCTACAGGCAGAACTGGGCTTTATGCATTTACTTTAACCCTCTGTGCAGAAGTAACAGTTTCAAAGAGGCTGATTTCAAGAATGATGCTCTAACTTCAACATATATTGACATAACATACATGTGCATTTTGCATCAAGCACTCAGCACAGTAATAGACCAAGAAAATTATACTCTCTTACAAGGTGGATATAATTGAATACATCAGAGTGGAGAGGTTCAAGGGGGTTTCAGGAGCCCAAAAGTGTAAAAGCAACTCAGTGAACGGCTGGGTGTGCAAATTGTATGTGTAGCGCTCATGTTTCAAGAAGGTTTTTTTCAATAAAAGGTACAATCATGGAAAGGAATGGAAAATCAAAGTTTTTCTAGCATAATATAGCACTCGCTAAAAAAACAAAACTGCAATTTAATTGTGTTTTCATCATCCTTGGGATATGGATATGTGCAGTTAGCCCTGGTGGACTTGAACACAGACAATCACACCAAATAGCAGAATCTGGACATTAGCATGAACTGGGGTTGTTTAGCCTGGAGAAAAGGATGAAAGGAGGTTGTAGTGAGGTGGGTGTTGGTCTCTTCTCCCAAGTAACAAGCAATAGGACAAGAGAAAACAGCCTCAAGTTGAAGCAGGGGAGGTTTAGATTGGAAGTTAGGAAAAATTTCTTCACCAGAAGGGTTGTCAAGCATTGGAACAGGCTGCCCAGGGAAGTGGAGTCACCATCCCTGAAGGTATTTGAAAGATGATGCAAATGTGGTGCTTAGAGACATGGTTTAGTGGTGGACTTGGCAGTAGTAGGTTAACGGTTGGACTTGATGATCTTAAGGGCCTCTTCCAACCTAAATGATTCTATGATTCTACACTACAAATGCTATTTTCTGTCATAACTTTACACTCTCTCCTTTGATCTTCTACAGCCTTTCATTCCATGTGTTGGCTGTTCACTACTTCTTTTTATTTATCCTCCTATATATGCTCCAAGGATTATTCTGACTTCAGTTATGTGCCTGGTTTTTTTTTTTTTCTCATTAGCCTTTATTCATTTTGATAAGGCAATTAAAAAAATATTCAATCTTTCATTATTACCCAAACCCCCCCCCAACATTTTTTGTAATCTTTTATTTCATAAGTGTCTAATAATGATTTTCTATGATGAGGATTAATGCTTTGTCCAAAACTCTTCAGCCCCTGTTGCATATTTATTTACATGTCACAGTTAAGAACAACTACCCTAAATTGAAATGCTGGTAGTAAAGATTTTAGGACAGATCCATAAAATGGGTAGTAGCAAGTCATGCAAGCTGTCATATTCACCCAAGAGTTTTGAAAAAACTCAGATATGACACCGTAAAGTATCAACTGTGGAGGATCAACCCATCACTTAACTCATCCTTTGTGGTAAGGGACTGCAAATTGGCAAGATCACGCTCTGGCATCAACTTTTAAAAGGGCTTTGGACAGATCTAAGAAAATACAGAGTAGGCAATCTGTGTTCTGCTCTGGAAAAAACGGTAGAAACTATACAAAAAAATAAATTAGTAGATGGAGTACAAAGATGTGGCAAAACAGAGACAAATCAAGCTGGATTTAACGTATGGAAGACATTGTTCAGAGACTTTTGAAGTCCTTTCCTTCAGAGGAGACAAGAAGCATACAGATGAGATTGGTTATTCTGCTTGGATTTCCAAAAAATTTAAAATGAACCTTTACCAAAGTCTCTTAAAGAAATTACATGCTCAGGAGATAAGAGGACAGATCTTCCAATGAATTAACAGCTTGACATGAATTGAAAATAAAGGCTAGGAATAAAAGACACTTTTTCACTGTAGAAGGAAGCTTTCCATGAAGTCTGTTAAGAATCTCTGCTAGTACCTATGTAATTCAAAATAGTCATAAATCTTCTGAAAAAGAGGATAACAGAGAGCTGACAATGTTTGTTGGGGATATTGAGTTATCCACCGTAGCAAAAGTGAAAGTCAACTGTGTAAAGCTACACAAGGATCTTGTCCTGCTGAGTAATTCTGTACTAATTGCTGCCAATAAAGGCTGGGATTCACCTGCTTAATTGTGTGTGTCTTGTGTCATTTTCCATGCTTTCAGGTACCCTTCCTCACCCCAAGCTGCCTCTCTAGAAAAGAGCTACATATTATCTCCCCTGAGCACTCCTGCGTGGAGTCTCAGACACACTAGGGCAACTAAAAAGGCATTCAGTTCTACTCACAGTGAAATTAAATGTTGATTAATACAAAGTAACAGAAGCATAGTAATACAATCCTGACTATGGGTATACAACAATGGGCTTTAAATGAACAATGACTATTCAAGAAATAGTTCCACATAAGTTTATTTTTTAATTTATAAGAAACTGTGGTTTATGTCCTGTATTTTTCTTCTTCTTTTTGGTTTTTTTTGTTTGTTTGTTTTTTGGTTGGTTTTTTGTTTGTGGTTTTTTTACACACAGGGTAAAAATATTTACTTGTAGTTTATCCTTTCAGGCCACTTTTCAAGCTAATACAGATTTTGCTGGATGATTTAGATTTACATCTATTATCTCAATGACTGGCAGCTGATAAACATCATCTTCAAACTTCAGCTCATTAAGAAGATGATACTGATAAAGAAGATTAATTTATTTTGACTCAAATGATCCTTTAAAACAAACCTTTATGTTGCTTTCCCTCTCCATAGGTTCTTTAACTTTCCCTTGACTAGACGCATGGAGAATAAGACATCTAACTCAATGTCTGAATTTACTGAAGTTCAGCCTTAAAGGTGTTTCATGCTCCTTTATTTTCTTTGCCATTAAGTTGTGGTATCATTCCTGTCCCCACAGATCTCAATTCACACCGACTCCATTGAGTTCATTATTTTATCCATTTTCATTCTACCAAGAGTAGGACCCTATAGGAGCCACAGGCTAAATATTTTGTGGGGGTTTTTCTGTTTGTTTGGGGGTTTTTTAATTAGCTCCTAGAGAGCTGCTGATTTTGCCATGGTTCTTACAAACACATCCCTTCTTTCCTTAAACTCCTGAATGGTTGTCAAGCAGTAAAACCCAACCCTTGATGCACTTACATACAAGTTTCTTCACTAGTCACCCCTTCAGTAGCCATTTGCCTCTTACCCTCATCATTCAAGGGCTTCCTATTTTCTCCAACCCATTCCCTATGTATATTCCTGTAAGTATATCTGATTGATTGGTCCCAGTTCAATCCTATAGCCCTCTTCCATACATTTCCAGCTCCCCCATAGAACATCCCAGAACCACCTCCTGCCTCTTTTCTTTTCATCTCTTCCTCAGTCTTGACCACTGGCTGTCTGAGGACGTCTGTTTTGAATCAGATATTGTTAGCTTCGGCCAAATAGTGCTTCCTGCCATTTCCTTTAGCTGCGCTATCTCCCTTCCTTTTAGATTCCTCTTAAAAATATCCACTATGATTCAGCTTTTCTCCAGTGGAACAGATTCAATGTATGCCAACTTCGGAGAGCTTCCAATTGTACAGTGGCAGAAAAAGTGTCCATACTTAGTTCCAAGGAGTTCTGACAGGTGAAATCAGCTAACTGATTTGCATTTATTGGTCCAAATTACTGGCTTCTCATCAATCTCCCAGTAGAAAAGATCTGTTTTAGAAGGGTGTGTTATTAGATGTGAGTGCTACTATATTCTTTCTCTGATCTATCTCCATTAGTGATCCCTAAATTTGCTTCAGTCCACAGAGTAACTAGATGATTTGAAGGAACTCAGAAAAATATTCAGGATAATGTAGCATTTTCGGAGCACCACTGTTTGTCAAAAGAGTTGTCAAATCTCTCTTTTTTCTCCAGGTGGTATCTGGAATTTCCCACCAAAAGTATTTAAGATCTGTTGTTCTCATGAAAAGTTCTACTTTAGTTTTTGGCTTTTGTTTTGCAGGGGGATTGATGAGGTATTTTGGAGGGAGTCTTTGTTCTACAGTACCATATTATCATATTAATGCTCATGGCTTACTGAATTTTTGGCCTTTACATTTCATTGGCATGCTGCTTTGAGCCTAACTTCTCAGTCATTAATGAAAACATAAAGCAAGTCTGCATATAATATTGGTTCTGGAAGCAGTGCCAGCGTCCTTCCACAGCTCAGTATATATCCATCTGGGCACAGTCACTCCTGGGGGTCTAAAAAGTCATATAACAAGACTAAACTCCAAGCCAATTAACATGAACTTTTCTTTAAAACTTCAGGAGATAATGTAGCAAGCTCTTCAAATCAGCAGGAGTTGGGCACCTAACTGCTCTTGATGTTTTTGAAAGTCTATCTCTAAAAAATATAAGCAGCAGCTAATAATTTAGTAATTCTATCAAAACAAGCAATTAAGCGTCTTGCATGATTTGTTCTCTATAAAAATCATGCTGCTTGTTTACTCAAACTCCTATTACCCTCTAGATTTTACTGATTTCATCTCCGGGTATTTATTCAATTATTTTATAAGGAACTGAAATCTAATTCATGAACTCCTCACAGTGACACCTAAATCTTTCGTCACAGCCAATCTGTCAAATGAAGAGAGGATCAGTCAGTATAAGACAGACTATTTTTGCCAATGTATATTACTATACTTAGAAAGTAGAAAGTCACTAAGCTAGAGTTCAGTTAAATTCCATGTTAAGAGTTTGCTGGCCTCCCAAATTATTTTAAATTACCTAGCTTTTCTAACTATTCTGCATTGATTTGACTAAGCAATGCAATTTAACTAATGTAGCTCCTGACTCTTTCCTTCCACAAATTAGCATAGAAATGTCCATCTGCAAAGACTTAGGCAAAGGTCCTGCAGCTTTGCACTGGACTGATAGGCATTAGGCACTGTCACAACTCAGTTTCTTGCTGCTCACCCAGTCTGTAGTTGCAGGTGGAGTTTGCTCCTTATTTTTGTACATAATGTATCTCAAAAGAAAACCTAGCAAATACATTCAGAAAAAAAAATAGCAACTTCAGTCCATAAGCATTACCTCTGCGTACCATTTTTTTCCATTCTTCCAAAAACAGAATAAAAAAATTCCCACAACACTTCTCCAACTATCACTATACACTATTTGCTTACAGATGCTCCGTCATGTTGATGTGAGACACTACTCTGGACTTAAGTAAAAATCTAAGTAATTTTCAGTGGAATCACTGATCTACTTTCCAGTGTGTGTCTGGGCTCCATTTTGAATAAAGTCACTACATTAGGGGGTTCTGGTGCCTGTAAGGTGACACTGCATATTGTCATCAACATTTCTGCCACACTTTGAGAAGAGCACAATGAAATTAGCTGCAGATCCATAAAGCATGGTGACACTAAGAGCTCCCTGATCTGGCCTTTAGGTACTGGTTCTTGCAAGGCAGTTCGTGAAAATTACTAATAATAAAATTCAGAAAAGTAGCATGTTGGCTAGAAGCAGGGGGGCAATGCTGGTAAGAAGAGAGATAAAGGATATTTCTGAAATTCCCTGTCTCCTACTGCAGGTGCCTGCCTGACCTGTGCACCTAAAAGAGACTACAATACATTGCCTAAAGCCCCCAACCTTACTTACATGCCTAAATTACCCCTTTGGGTAGAGAAGATTGCTTCATTCTTTCCCCTCAAAAGATGGATGGAGGATGAGATGCTCTTAGTATAATTGCATTTTTGTGAACGGAAGTTCAAAGTTCAGCACAAGCTTCACTCTGGAGGTCGAATCCACATTTCCACCTCCCAGGAGAATGCTGTGACAGCATCAACAAATAAGGTTCAGCCAGAAAAGTCTCCAACCTACCTGCGAAAGGTGGCCAGTAGTATGTGGAGAAATGAAAAAAGCTTCAGCACAAAGGATGGGAAATGTACTTCTGAAAACTCTGCTGCCTGAAATCTTGGAGACGTCTAAGCAGGGAGGAAGGGAGGGATGGGAACGGGCATGGGCTTTATGCATTGCCTACTTGGACTTGGAAACTTAAATTTTGTCTAAGCCGCATTTCAGCCCCTAAATTGCTTATGTGGATCCAGGGCTTTGTAGTCCTGTGATGCATCCCTGTCTGCTAGACTGGCAGTTAGAGACGGAGTTTCATGGTAGCTCGTCCCGCTTGGAGGATTGCAGCAAGAACAAGTAGCTATTTGTTATTAGCCAACCTTTTCAATTTCATGACAGTTGGGGTGTTCTGGTTCCTGTACAGAAAGCAAGATAAATTTGAGGCTTCTGCAGGTGTGGCAGTTTCTTTAGTCAGTGATGACTAAACAGAAAAAATAAGAACAAAGATATAAAGATTGCAGTAGTAAGCAACTGAATAAAAGACTGAATAAAAGACTATGGAACATCTGTTAAAAAAGCAACTAACATTTACTTTTCAATGCTTTTGAGCCATGTCATTTAAAAAAAAAAAAGAAGTTTAAACCACCTTGAATATTGAGAGCTTCAACCTGTATCTATGATGCATAGATTCCTGAAACATTCTCTTTTTTAAAATTAGATTATAAAATAGGTTATTATGCCAATGTTTTGGTTTTGCACCTGAAAACTGAATCCCCCAAATAACAAGCTGTTTTCCCACCTCCTGTCTTGCCAAAAAAAAAAAAAAAAAAAAAAAATCAGGTGCTCTGTAATACAATAAAGTATGTGTCTTTCAATAAGTTTCCCTTTCATCCTCAGTTTCAAGACAAAAAGGCTGTAATGCTGACCCAGGAAAATTAAATCTGGAATCGGAAAACATATCACACCGTTATGCAGTACTGTATGCATTAATAGATCTCAAAGAAATTTAGGAAAGCAGCAAGTATTTGTATATCTACCTTGGTGAAACCAAGGGTCTGATGATCATTTTTCTTAGGGTGCGTTGGGAGCAAGGCAGAACTCAGAAGTTCTTTTGGAAGAGGTCATAGATCCTTTTTCCTAGTCTGATTCTGCCTCAGATCAGCCATGATGCTGTGCATTTTATGTAAATTCACCAGTAATAAGGACTCAGAAATTAGCCGACAATTAACAGAATTGTGAACCACAACACAAAACAACTCATTCTCCCACAAAGCTGTAGGGATTCTGTAGATTATCACTGCTAAGCAAAGTCAAAAAGAAAAAATAGTATCCAACCTCCATGTCCAAAATACCATTTGGAGGTAGTAAAATAATCAGATGTGAATGAATAAAGATGTCAACCTTGGTTTAGTAAATAGACCATTTAATAAGCTCCCTTTTCTGGGAGTTTACTGCTTAACAGCAGTTAAGCACATCTAAGAACCCAATAAACATGCAATATGCTAAACTACTACTGTGAATGCTATGAATCCACAAACCTAATTAAAATTTTTTCATTTTCAGAGGTGATAAACTGAGGAGACCCTTCTACTTTCATTTCAAAATCAATTTTGTCATTGATTTCACTGAAACAAAAGAATGTCTTATACAAGGACCTACTGTTAATTGGAAAAGAAAGACTGCGAATAACTTTACAAGAGCTCCACAACTTCCTATCAACGACAATGTAACAAATAATACACAAAACCCAACAGAAAATAAACGAGAAAAATGGAAAGATCTGCTCAAAGTCATTTTTTACTGTAGAGGATGCTGAGTTTCCATAGAACTGATGTTGCAGAAAGTTAATGGCAATTTGAATTTCATGAAAGAGAGCTGAAAAAAATCATTGTTTAAATCACCCCTTAAATCTCTAAAAGCACTCTTCATGCAAATATCTAAAGGGGGAGAAAATGCACAGCTGATCAGATTATATTTGAGTAGAATAAGCCTATGTATTACACTAGAAAACTGATAAGCATATACCCGATAAGTAAAAACTTCTTTCCTACAGTTAAGAATTGATAAAGTAAATGCCAAGATTTTATTATCAAACAAGTTCTTTATTAAAAAAAAAAAATAATCCAGGAGAGGATTCAAACTTTCAAGGTTTAATCACTTTTACTAGCAAGAGTGAGAATGAGCAACCAAACCCTGCCCTGTTACACTGGTGCAAATCTAGATTTACTTTACCACATCTGACAGCAGAATTTTGTTCCACTTATCTAATTCTTATTTTAATGAGTTCTGGTCTATCAAAAGTAACTGCCCATCCATAACCTCAAACTTTAGAAGCCTCTAAACTCCTGATTGCTGGAAGAGGGAAAGATATTCTGAGGGAAATATCACTCTCTACTTGACGTCTTACCGCACTTTATCTCTAAGCATCAACCATGGAATTCTATCCACTGCAGAGCTATAGAGGTCCTTTGGGACTTTTGTTCTATCTGCTATGGCCAGTCTCAAGTTTTATGAACCATCTAAAGAGACTCAGTCTGCTAATGTCAAATGTGACACAAATTGGCTTGTTAGCAGGCAGGCCTGGACTGAGCTTAGAATCAAAGGCTCCACCGTGCAGAGATGCAACAGATCAGGATGTGCAATTCTGTTTCACAGTACAGGGGCAAATCCAGGTAGACTACAAATTCTCAGGTGAGTGATTCACCGAGACTAATCTTTAATTAGTGGCTTTTTGTGTTTTGTGCTTTATCTATCACATTTATGCAGTAGCAGAAATCAACACAGGATGACAGCGGAGGTTAGAAGTGTGTGACACTGAATCATTTCCAAATTCTTAAGTGAGGTTTTACACAATAGTGTTTCCTGTAACAACAGATGACTGGGTTCAATCTCGCAAGGTTTATTCCCTGTCCTTCAACGCAGTATTGCCATTCTGCTACTGTCATGACATTTAAATATTTCTAGGTGGCTATCCAGTGTTAGAAATCACTGCTCTTCACTCATGACTGGTTTTTTCTGATTACTTATTCCACAATGTTAAATGGTTTAAAACCAGTAAATATTTATCCAAATAGGAATATCCCTCTTAAGCACCTCAGAAGTAAGGACACAGCAGGGAAGAAGAAAATGTGAGAGCTATTCTGTGGGTGAAAGGAGAGCACCAAAATAAGGAAGAGCACTCCCTTAGCCCTCCTTCCACCCCCAAAATAGTTCAAGACCCAGCCTTCACTCAGGAAATCCCACAACGGTGACAGCAAAGGGAGTACCACAGCAGTCAGATTGAGAGGCAGGTGGCACAGCAAATAAAGATAGGAGCTGAACACCAACAGGTTTAGATTAGCTGGAGACAGGGCCAGAGAGTTATTTATGCAGAAGAGATCAGTACAACTGGGGTAAGCTCAGGAGCTGGTGCCAGAGGCACAAAGGACGTACTGAAGTGTCTGTATAAAAATACATATACATAGTACGCATTTGTGGGAGGAAAAGCTTCAGCTTTTCTGTGGTTTTGCTTTTTCTTTAATTATACAGCATCCTATTTTAGATGTTTCCACCATACATTATAAACAATTCAGAGGAATACAGAATGCATAGCCTCTAAATGTAGCTTCCGCTGAAACTCAGCTCTCAGCAAAGACAGTGACGGCAGAGCAGATTGTGGATCTGACGGCTCCTACACACTCTGGTTGTCCCGTTGCTCTACAGCTAGAGCACAGCTCACAAACTGAAGGTAAATAACTGAGCAAAGGGGTGGCCTGGGCTGCCAAAATAACATACGAAAACCCTCTCCTAAAGTAACTCCATTACCTATGATGGTGAGTATTTGTAAAAATGTCCCTTCCTTTTCCACAAAAGAATAACGTCCTGTCCTGTCATCCATTGCTTTATTACAAAGCCCCAAGGTTGTTACAAGAGCTGACCGGTTGCACGGCACAGTAAAATACAAAGATGTGGTACCATGCTTGGACTACTAGCTTTATCATGGGTTAATTGGGTTAATAATTACCGTGGGTGCAGCACTCGTTCCAGAACTGACATGCTCAGTGTATTTCTACACAATGCAGTCGTGTTTTCCACCTCTCTGCTCCTCCCCCTTGTTTGTAAAATGGGGATAGCAGCTTTTCCCAACTTCTTCACAAGGGTCTTGTGACAACAAATTAATACCCTGAGATGCTCAGATGCTAAGGAAACACAGTAAAGTATCCAAGGTAAGAGAGAAGAGATGGACCTACTGTGGGTTAGATGAAGAGGTACTGTTGGAATGACTGATAGGATGCATTTGAATCCATAATTTATGCTAAGCAATTCAAACAAATATTTATCCCTGTGAATTCACATAAGATGGTGATACTTGATGCAAAAAAGGCAGATACCCATCCAGAAAAATTCACAGAGGGACACTGACCCCTAGAGATGTATACACAAGCTTCATTTGGACTGCAAGAGTCATCAACAAGCAGGGCTGACCTAGCACCTTTGCGTTTTGGCAAGACTCAAATCCCAGGAAGGGTTGATACAACTTAGGTCTGCTTGCATGGACAGCTGAAGCTCTAGTTTTCAAAACCCTGAAAACACAGGATATTTAGACCTATAATTCATAGTCTTCCTGTGACACATAACAGTTTATTAATTATATGGTTTACAGGCACTTTCCCATTTATATTTCTTGCTTCCTTAGAGCACCCAAAACAAACAAACAAAGCAAACAAACCCTAATTTGCATGACTCTTCCCATCTGTAAAAAAAGTCCCAAACAGCAGAGAAATGAGTATTCTGCAGGGAAGACTAATTTTTATCAGCCTTTGAAGAAGCTTTTTATATAAATTTCTTCAGAAATGCCTGTGCAATATGTCCCTGACATATCAGCTGCCCCAGTCCCAGGGCAGGATTCCCATGCTCATTTATAGTGGCATATGAGTGATACCAACAGGGTCGAAGGAAGGTCCCCCAAGCACTTCACAGGAGACATTCAGAACTTTTCAGGAATAAATCTTTGGAGAACACATTCACTAAGACAGCTATTCACAGCCATTTATGTGATAGAGAGAGACCTTTTGGTTTCTATAGCCCTGTAAGTGTAAATGACATTATACAGTATGTATGTACTGAATGAATAACAGGACTTGCAATCTAAAAGTACAAATGAAAATGCCACTAAAACGTATGGTCTATTATGGTTAAATAGATTTTTTTTCAAGGTATTAAGGAAAAAGGTGGTTGGTATAATACAAGGTTATGTGAGATGCTGTAATACCTCTATGTCTTGGGCAGTGCCTGGATCCAATCCTGTGTTCATTTGCATTTTGCCTGGAAGTCAGTGGCAGCTCCACCTATCTGTAAAAGGATAGCTATAATAAACTGCTTTTTGGGGTAGCCTAGAAGGCAAATCTCGTAGCTGAGTCTCTGATGTAGGTCACCACTTCGCCACAGACTTGTGCAACACTGAGAAGATCCCCTGGCGTGGGATACATCTTCGGATCAGACGCCTGTATCAGAGCTGGTTGTCTAGGTCTCCTTTATCATTAATCAAGAGAAACACACCCTTCAATAGCCCAATTCATACTTTAAAGACCAGTCTAAAGGTGAGCTGCACCTCAAAAGTGTTTATAGCTCTCCAAAGACATAAACCTGGATAGATGAATTTCACTTTCAGCACCTCTATCAAATACTGCCGAACAAGGCAAAGTTCCTACCCTTTGTCTTCCACAACTGCTTCAGCCACAAGTTTCTTCTATAGATTTTTAGTGCCAGGCACAATGAAGCTCCTTGCTAACATGTAGTTTCCAGATATCATCGTGGCATGAGTTACTGAACCATGAGTCACAAGTCCTACTCTTCCACTTGAGCCCCGCTTCACCTGTTGGTTATGTACACATACACTTTTTTAATTTATATGATGAACATGTTTGATTTCCTAAAAAAATTAAATCACTGCCTCTACTTATGCTGCAGCACATCTAAGAGAAAAATAATGAAAACAATTTAGCTCACCTTACTGGGGACTAGAAATACTTCTAAGCAGTCATATTAATCATATTTGCGGGTTACTGCAGGGTGTAAACAAAGAGTGGAGTTAACTTTGCTCTTGTGTATATCACCATAAACTCAGAATGTTTGAATTGCTTGCATTTGACCTTAGCATGGAATTTCCCACGTCAGGAAAGCATGGCTTTTGGGTAGCAACATCCTGGGGATATAACCCTCAAGCTACGTATATGTTATCAGAAAGACTATACTCCAATAGTGCTTTTTCTCTGGGAATAATAAATAATAAATACTGCAGAATTTGGATCTGCACACAGTTTTTAAACTTCAGTGACACTGTCAAAATGTTGCCTGGCTAAATCAGCACTTAAAACAGAATTTTAAAATAGTGTCCAGAAGAGTATTAAGTTTTGTTTAAATTTTTTTTTGCTCATAAACCTAATGAGTTGCAATGATTTTAAGTAGTTAAATCTATAATTGTTTTTCTATAAAAGTTTACCTTTAAGTAATTGTTGTCGTAAAGATCAATACCAGGTTTCAGCTTAAAGAAAATTTCTATAACCAGGTTAGAAATATTTTGTTCTAATTTATGCACTGCTACACTTCTGTGACTGGGACTGCTGTAGAAACATCCTGGCGCCTTCCATAAAACAAATAAAGCAATAAAGACAGCAAATGTCCTCTACATAATATATGCTTAATGAGATTACTCATTGTAAATTACTCATGCAAAATGTTTCCTGATGATGATGTCAAGCAGCTATGTGGGTCAATCTGCAAATAATAGTTTTGTACAGCTTAATGTTCATCATAGTATTTTTTTAAAATGAATTATCACCTTACCTTAAAGGTTTCTGAGCTT
Source organism: Harpia harpyja (assembly GCF_026419915.1). NCBI lineage: Eukaryota > Metazoa > Chordata > Aves > Accipitriformes > Accipitridae > Harpia > Harpia harpyja. The sequence continues at coordinate 6,959,128 of NC_068956.1, read as the reverse complement.
GTTTTCAAACTGTGAAAACCCTTCCCTGGTTTCACTGGGATCACATGAACCGAAATGGGAGGAAGGACGAGGTATGTCATAAATTAAGTATATATATTTCATTGTCAGGGGGCTATTACCATTTTAAAAAACCCTTCTCTCCCCTTTCTTCCCTACTCTTTGGTGAAGTAGAGGAGTAAATGGCTTCTTTTGCCCTATTTCTCTCAAAATTTGCTCCCGAACCCTTCTGTTAACACATACTCTGCTAGTGTCTGCCTCTATCTACCCAAGCATGAAGCATTTGCTGCCCTGCTGGGATGTGCTGCGGTTTGCTGCTAATCCAACACTACCTTAGTCTAGCTGGAACTTTCCCCACTGAATCCATAAATCAGATTACAGGAGAGATGTCACGACTCTTCAGCACCTCGAGCTACAGCCAACAACAATAGGAACAGCATGTTTTTCCCCAGGGAAAGCTGGGGAGGGGTGGTGGAAACGAGAAGGACGCATCGGAGGGCTATCCAAGGGGAAGAGGGATTCAAGTGGCTATTTCAAAAAGCAGCTTCGTAGCTGGCAATTGGTGACGGACTCAGCAGTGCCGGGTACAGACAGGCTTTTTAAACAGTAAAGAGGTGGATGGTAAACTGCCTTGAGCACTGGGCAAGGAGGGCTACAGAAAACCTTGGAATAAAGAAGATCTGCAGGAATATAGTGACCCAGCAGAAACATGCATGGCATTACTTTAATACCTCCTTTAAAATAAAGCTGAGTTTTAGCACTCAAAATTTTCCATTTCCATTTCCAGCACCGAGGTGAAAGATAGAAGAACAGAGCATTGTATTAATAGCACAGTTTTCAAATATTTCACGTTAGCCACAAAAAACATTCCCCACCACCCGGATTGTCTGTGGAATTTATTAGCTGAGAGGGTTTTAATAGAAAAAGACTTAAATCTGAGAGAGAGAGAGAGAGACCCTGCAAAAGGTACTTTCTGGAGTGCAGAGCTGTTTGTTTATTTTATAGAGCACATCTACCCAGGAGAGGAAGGGACATCGTTACGAGGCACAACGCAAAGTCCTAGGAGAGAGCCGAGTCTAGCCAAGCAGAGCCATTTATTTGCTTTGTGTTTAAAGAGAGCAAGATTCATTTCAGAAACGATTCTTCCAGACTCATAGCCTTAAAATAAAGCAGAATATGCATGTTTCAGTATGTTTCTGCTTGGCTCCATTGTACAATATTGTGTCAGAACATTCTTTACATAGAGCACAACCACCAGAACTAACACACAGGCATTTTCCAAAAGTATGAATTTCTTTAAAATAACTCCTGTGAAGCGAGTCTGAATACAAAACTTTGATTAGTTTGAACAGGAATGTTTACAGGATAACTCCCAGATCAGGCTAAATTCAGACATTGTGCAGGGCATGAGTGCATTCCTGTCCCTCCAGTGTTCCAAATAAACTGGGAAAAGAGAAAGCCAGAGTAACTTTATCCTCCATGCACTGATCTATCCCACCTAAATAGAGCAATAACATCCTGCATATGTATGCAGGTTCAAAAAGGAGTGACCTTTGCTCTCCTTGTGTTACGGTTACAGGTAAACCGAGGGGCAGAAAGACTGAGGGCTCAGCTGCCAAGCAGGCTGGCAGCCAAAACTTGCGCTAAATTTCCACAGAATGTAGCACCAATGTAAAGCTGCAGCCCGCGAGCTACCGCAGCATGCACGGCTGCTGCATTTCCCCTGTGAGGACCCTTGTTCAGGTGCCCCTACCCTTAAAGTCACTGTCTCCTTCTTCACATGGAGCGGACAGCTGATGCTGAATGAGGCTCTGCTTAGGGCATGCGCCAAATCTATTGCCTTTTGTGCCCACGCACCCTTTACCACTCTCTCCTGCTGCTTCTCCGTGGCAGATGACTCCCCAAAAGGGAATCTTTCGGTGGAAGGGGACTAGGACAGTGGGCCAAGGAGCTCTGCCGAGACTGCAGCAGGGAAAAGCAGAGGGATCCTACTAATGCTGCAGGGTGAGATAAGGTGAATGTTTGTGCTGAATGCCAAATATGAGAAAAGCTCTCAACAGGGCCAGAAGAAAAGACAACCCCAAATGTTTTTGCAAAACAGGTGCATCCTGTGATACTTCATTATCTTTGCATAATGGATCTAGCCAGCAAGCAACCCCAGCGATAGGAAGGTTTAGTATGCTAAAGAGCAGCGCAGTGAACTCCTTTTGGAGTATTTTATAATCAAACACTACAAATCCTTCGGAAGACATGACTAAAAGTGCAAGTGCAGACAAAGCCACCCTTAGGTAATTCCCTTGATTAAAACTCTCAGACTTGAAATGAATCTAATTAAGGACATTGCGAAGGCACAGAAAGGCAGTGTTCACTTATGCCCTCTTTTGCAGATGGTGAGTTGCCAAACAGAATCGAGAATCTTAATTGCAAGAATCATCAGCAAATTCAAAAAGGATGGTAAATTAGGGACTGCAAAAGTCAGACTGTTACATAACAGCAATGCTGCCAGATCTCCGGGTTCTTGCATTAGATAGGAAAGGAGCTCCCAAGAGACGACACAGTGCTTTTTATAAAAAAATGCTGAAAAAGGAGAGAAAAACCTAGCCCAGACTTATGCCATCCTGAGTGACATAGGCAGCAAAATTGATGAAAGAGGATACCCTTTCTACCAGTTTGGTTCTCCTTCATTATTTGACACTGTTCCCTATACCACTGTTGAGAGGCATCCGTACAGACACTATGGTCATATAATGGAGTTGTCACAACTGGCCAGATCTCTGGTTTTTTTCTTTTCTGATCTTTCAAGCCTTTCATAGCAGGTATTATGCTTTGATGCATCACTGGAAATTTTCATTTCATTAATCAGCTTTCTATCAAAATGTTGACATTTCACAGATATTCTTCTCTGATAAAATCAAGGCAGTTAAAAAATACTTTTGAAATCACATGGCAAAAAACATTGACCAACTAGAAGTTCATTTCTGTCTGATTTAATTTTCCCCAACTGTCTGCATTAGTCTCCCAAGAAAAGAAATCTACTGAAGTATGGTAAGAAATGCTTATAAATATCTGATACAGATAAGCTAGACAGAAAAATCTGTTTGGCTGCACAGAAAATGGTTTCATAAAAAAGAAGCAGGAGGTACTTGGGAATTACAACATATTTGTGGGGTAGTGTGCTGAGCTCCTTCACTCCATTCAACTTTTATAATCAAGCAAAATATAGATGGAAGCAAGCTCCAAGTACGCAATTAAGTCAAGGACCACATGTTGTACTCTACAATCAAAAAAAAAAAAAAAAAAAGCAACTAAGTGAATGATTGAACTGTATTCTAATAGTAGTTGGGTTTTTTTCATAGACTCATAGAATGGTTTGAGTTGGAAAAGGCCTTTAAAGATCATCTAGTCCAACCCCTCTCTGCCATGCCAGGGACATTTTTCACTAGACCAGGTTTCTCAAAGCCCCATCTAACCTGACTTTGAACACTTCCAGGGATGGGGCAACCACAACCTCTCTGGGAAACCTGTTCCAGTGTTTCACCACCCTCATCGTAAAAAATTTCTTCCTCATGTCCAATCTAAACCTACCCTCTTTCAGTTTAAAACTATTACCCCTTGTCCTATCACAACAGGCCCTACTAAAAAGTTTGTCACCATCTTTCTTATAAGCCCCCTTTAAGTACTGGAAGGCTGCTATAAGGTTTCCCCAGAGCCTTCTCTTCTCCAGGCTGAACAACCCCAACTCTCTCAGCCTGTCCTCATAGGGGAGGTGTTCCAGCCCTCTGATCATCTTTGTGTCCCTCCTCTGGACCTGTTCCAACAGGTCCCTGTCTCTCCTGTGCTGAGGACCCCAGAGCTGGACGCAGAACTGCAGGGGGGGTCTCACCAGAGCGGAGCAGAGGGGCAGAATCCCCTCCCTCGACCTGCTGGTCACGCTTCTTCTGATGCAGCCCAGGGTACGGTTGGCTTTCTGGGCTGCAAGTGCACATTGCCGGGTCACATCCAATTTTTTATCCACCAGTATCCCCAAGTCCTTCTCAGGGCTGTTCTCAATCCCTTCATCCCCTAGTCTGTACTAATACTGGTGATTCTCTTGACCCACGCGCAGGACCTTGCACTTGGCCTTGCTGAACTTCATGACATTCGCACGGGCGCACTACTCAAACCTGTGAAGGTCCTTCTGGATGGCATCCCTTCCCTCTGGTGTATCAACCACACCACTCAGCTTGGTGTCATCTGCAAATTTGCTGAGAGTGCGGTCGATCCCACTGTCCGTGTTATCAATTAAGATATTAACTAGTATTGGTCCCAGAACCAGTTTCCACTCTAACAGTTTAAAAATAACACTTCTTGGAATTATTCTGATCTTACACCATTTCTAGTGCTAACAAAGACAACAAAGCTCAATCCTCAGTTTTTCATTTTTTGTGGCAATATAGAAATTTGCAAGACAGCAGGTCTATAGATACTACCTATGCATGCACACATATCTGGTGTAACAAGAGACAAACACTCAGGCTACATGCTTTTATTTTTGATGGTTTAAGAAACAAATATCCTAAAAAATACCCAAACCATTTAAAGCCACTGTGTGAAAAGTCAGGTTTTGGTGTTAGTGGAGATCAAGTGCAACTGCTCCTGACTTACTACAAACGCCCAGTACATTTCCATTTCTCAAAGCACCACACTACCATACTTCTGCTCATGCTGCAACCCTCTCAATATAAACCAAATCAAGACCACATCACAAAGTCAATCCAAAGCCTTTGAGAATGGAAACTAATAATTATGAAGAGTTACTAATTAGTTACTGGGCTAGAACCTCACCTGGTAAAAAACTGTTTAGCTCAACTCTTCTATCAATACTTTTAAGTGGGTCTATTTTAGTACAGATCAACAATGATATAATTAATTTTAATATATTGTAAGGACAACCAAAACCATAGGGTTTACAATCACTTGCAAGATTAGCGAGAGACTGAGGGAGAGCGAAAACTTGAATTTGTTTTACATTCATCTACTCATAAAAGGTGACAAGTTGATAGCTGTGGACCAACATCATGCTGTGGTCCAGAGCCAAAGAAAATGTCAACTAAATCCTGCCAACTCCTCAGCTGAGATAAATCATCATAGCTCTATTAGTCAGCCCTCTAACTTCCAGCATCCAAGGATTTGGCTCTATCTACAATGTATGTTCAGGCAAGATATAAATCAATGCAGTGTCAACTTGACCACAGTTTCTTTTTTTCTCTTCAAATATTACTGTGTCTTTGATAGTTAAAAGCAAATCTCACTGAAGTCATCTAATTGGCAGGAGGAGGAAAACACTTACAAAGGTCATTTCCTATAAACCCAGCAGACTAAAGTTCACTCACTGCCCATCATCCCAAAAGTTGTCGTTACCTACACTGGGCAAATTTTCCCACTTATTAGTCCGTAAAGCACTTGGAATCGTCAGTCTTTCTTTCTTCCATAAGAATGTGGAAAAGAAAAGATGCGTCTCCCCTTCCTCGTGTCACCACCTGGGACTGGGGACAGCCTGGTGCTTTAAACGTCAGCCGTTTCTGGCAGACCCTGCAGCAGCTTTTGAATGAATTCCCACAAACTGTGCCCGTGACCAGGCAAAACTAGCAGGCTCCCAGTCATCACACTCAGCTGGAGTCCAGAGTTATAGCAATCAACAGCAACTCCACGCTCCTCTGAGCTGGACACCACCACCAACCACACCAATGCTTGCCACTGATCCCCATTGCTCCATGTGGAATGAATTAAACTCCCAAAGAGCCTGAATTTCTGGAGAAGCCCTGCTAAGCCACTATCCAACATTTCAACAGCTCAGGCTTCCCAAGGAGTTTGGTCTGGCCTCAGGACTCGTTTCTGTTCTTTCTCAAATGCACTGAGTATGGAAATTTTACCCGACAGGGCTGCTCCAAACACAGAGACTTACCATTCAGTCTCTCAAATCTTTGTATTAAAAGGCTCAAACTTACGGTAGAGTGCTGAATGGGTATCCAGGCAGGTGTTTCGACTGAGCATTTGTGGGATGGGCATCTGCCATGGCTCTGCTGCAAATAAGTGAAAATGGCATTATACACAACACAGTATGTGCTGCAATCGCTAGGCACAATGGACTCCATTCCAGATGGAGCATCTAGGAGTTTGCTAGTATGCATTACACCTCACAAAGTCATTTTCCACTGTCATGTAGGGATAATAATCTGCAGTTCGCAGGACCAAAAAGGTCTCAACAGTTATCCATTAATTTTGCTTTGAAGTTCTCAGTTATGTGGGTGAACATATCCTTCATCCACTCTGAACCCCAAGCATGTGCCATCTAGCTTTCCTCCACCCTGGAGCATTCAGAGAACAACAGCAGAGCTTTAGGCAGAGATTGGCTCTTTTCCCCCCCATTTCATGACAGGCTGCATTTTTCCATTATGTCCTCTTTGAACCAGTGATAGGTGCAGCCTGAAGCACCCCAGGGCTATTTTCCAGGAGGAGTAAGCCTCTCCCAAATGTTCAGGGTGTTTCTTTGCTGAGCAGAACGCTCTGCTTACTCCCCAGATTGGCCCCTGGAGGACACGGAGCAAGTACCCAAGAGTCCTGCAGTTCCCTGAAACTTTGCAGAACCAAAAGAGTGAGGGGTTAATTTAAAGTCTAATGTTCCACATGGCAGTGCAAGATGCAACCATCAGGCCTTCAGGCTGATCTTCCTGTAATTTCCCTTGCATTTGCAGTGATTCAATTACATTTTAGTAAAGGTTTGGAGCCCATCAGAATGAATTGCACAGCAGATTGGGTCAGAGTCCCTGAAGGAAAGTTCAGGATAAATTCTGGTGTCTGCCACCATTACTCTCAGCATTTCACATAAGAGTCAAACTATTATTTAGCTCCTTGAATTGGAGGACTCTTGTAATCATGTGTGTTCCTGAAGCTGAAAATAATGTGAAAAAAAAAGCTTCCTTCCTTTTACTTTCATTTGAGCCAGATATATTGCAAGCAACTACATTACACCTTTCTTTTCCCCATGCTGAGAGCAAAGGTGAGCAACTTCTGCAAACACTAATGATTAGGCTTCACATGATTTTCAATTTTGAGTCTGATTTAAGAACGTTAACTAACAAAGTACTATTTGTGCTTTGCTCTTTATTTCCAAAAAGTAAACATTTGTAAAGCATTGCAATACTAAATACTTTTACAAGTAAAAAGAAGAGGAAATACTATGCATATCAGTTTCAGTTTCATATTCCCCAAACCTTGAAAACTAGTTATCTTTTATATTTTCACTTAGACAACTTTAAGGAATAATCAGAAAGACAGCTAGCAAGCAAGAAGCATTGTACCTTTAACTGAAAGTTTAGAAAGTCTTGCTTAAAAGGATTTGAAAAAGTCACTGTTATCACTGCAGCAATATCCTGCGGGTGTGCGTTATCTCCTGTAAGGAAGGGCTAAACACAACAGCAAACTATGTAATCCTATCAAAATAATAAAACTATACATGAATTTTGATCAAAAGACTGCATGAAATATTGGTAATTATTTTTTCCTTTCTTTAACAATTGTATGTCTTCAGTCTTTAATCCAAGGCAAGATAAAGGCAAGAAAATTGATAATTTGCTTTGGACAGGAAACATTTTTCTGATTGAAAAGCCTGATCTTACAAACTCAGGTAACCATGCATAACGTTTGTCACGAGACTCCTCAAAAAGACTCCTCACATTATCCACAAAATAAAAGCTCCAGATCTCATAGCAGGAGGTGCTAATACTCTGCAAGTATTCTTGACTTTGAGATTATACAAAAATTGTCCCAAGGCCCAGAATCACAAGACACACGCTGCATATTCAAAGACCAGAAAGACAGAGGTAACTGGGAGTTGCCTGTAGACACCATTTCTCCAGAGATCCCAACTTCTCAGCACAAGGGCTGGCTGTAGGGTGACCTGCGGAGTTTGGCCTTTCACAGCTGGGTATTTGAATTACTGGGCTGATAACATGATAGTGCACTGGTATTGTCTGAGAAATACGTGTAGTTCAAGGGCTAGGACTGAACACTTTTCTCCTACAGCTTTTTAGGGATTTGGGGTTGGATTTTTTTTTTTATTACAGCTGATTTGTTATTTGAATGATTACTACTTTTTGTATTGTTCTGTAAAAAACAACGCTTTTCATACCTTTTATATCTTACACCCTCACTTAGTTGAAACAGTTCTAAGAAACAAGGTTGTATATCAGCTGTTGTTAATGCTTTTCTTCATAAAAGTGCTCTTTTTTTTTTTTAATCAGCCAAAAGGTCCAACATGTCACATCTAGAGACACCAACTAAAAAAAAATTACCCAAAAGGTCAACACTACATAAAGTATTCTGCAAGCATAGGCAATACAAGTAAGCATAGGAATAAATATGTTGGGAATTCTTTGCAGACTGTAGAAGGAATTAATTCCATTTGATTATTATTGTTAACATTTTCCCCAGCCTAGGAGTTTGGTGAGCTTAAGGACTACAGACCCTGGTCCACCACTACACTGGAAAGTTAAAAATCTGAAAAGTGATGAAAATCGATCATTTGAAATCATCTTTCTTCAGACAGCCTTCAAAGGAGGACAGAATTACCTGTAGTTTTCATGTTTACTAATATTTGTATGCAAAAAGAATATATCTTGCCTTGCTGTTTGGAAGAATATGTTCCAATAAAAGAGTTTTCCATCTGAAACGGAAACAGAGAGGCTGTTTCTCCATAGCTTATGAATGAGTGATTTCCACAGTCTTGTTTTACTCCCTTTCTTTGAGGATACCCAGCCTCCTGCACTAAGCTTCACCCTTGAGACAGCTCCAATGGAGTGATAGACACAGCTATCCAGGCGTAGGCTTTATCACAGCTTCATGCAATCAGAGCCTTCAAAATATGCAGTAAGATCTTCAGCTTGTGTAGTTTTTGTATAAAGAGACCTTGGGACACAAAAAAATAATTCCATTCTCATTGCTGAATTCAGCATCAGTCACAGCTTGCTTTCTGGGTTGATGCTTTAAATCCTTGATAAATTGCATAGCAATAATACGGTCAGGAAGCAATGAAGCAATGACCAAAGTCAGATAGAGACGCTAACCGCCTAGTCAGTTGGAGACAGTGCAATTCCTTCTCTGGAGGCACTGTTACATGTAATTCCAAAACCAATAGGTTTATCAAGCATCCAGAAATGCAGACCCCATAGGTAACCAGGAGACAGAAAAGCATCAACTTCAGAAGACAAAACCAAGGCTGCAAGCCCTTCAGAGTCTGTGCACAACATCTACCTTCCTAGCATGCAACCTTTAAGCAAGCTGTTTTCCTACATGCTTTTCTCAGTCAGGTGTTGAAATAAATGACTACTATTGGCACTGGTTAGAAACATCAGTATAATGTATCTTGCAGATACATTAATGTAATGCAGAGTAGTAGCATCGGTGCCCACTGCAATATTGCAGTGGGAAATATTGCGTAATGAATATTGAATTGGAAGGTGAGAGCTTTGCGGCACAGCACAAGAGAGGTTTTCAGGTGACAGAGAAGCAGTTGCACATCAGCAAGCTCTGGGTAAGATTTCAAGGAAAAATTCCTCTTTTTTGTTGTGTGATCAACCATAGTGACTGCTAAGCATGTTTGGAGGGCTTTAAGAGCAAGTACGTATAGTTTATTGCCACTTCCTCATAGGCAGGGAAAGGTTATTTTTATATATATATATATATATATATATATATCTCATCAATACCAAATTTGGATGGCCAAATATTGCCTAATGTGACTGTGGCTGGAGACACATTTGGAGGCAGATCTTAACTCTGCAGGAAGACATAACAAAATCCAGAGAAGATATTTAGGAATATTTTATCTGCTAAAGGTTCAGGGCTCACTGAACTGCAGCATTCCTTAAGATGTGACTTAATATTCTTTCTCAGAGAAGATACTGGTGATCAGAGTCAAAAGTAGTCACAGGTGAGATTCTGTTTGTAGCCACTAGAATGGCCAAGAATATGACTTCCAAATTATATACAATTCCTTGAGTGAGGTCTCCAGTAGCAAAAGAGTTGGCCAAAGTCAAACCCAGTGGAACATACTTAGCTACTGCTACACATCCTTGCAATTATTTTCTCTGATGCAGATGATTCTCTGGAGAAATGAAAATTGTAGATGTCAACTAGAGGTCTCAGACTGGGTAAAATATAATCATATACCAGGCCATACCCCTGACCTAATGATTCACTCATAAATAACCATCCCCTTCTCCTTGACTGCACACATCCTCTCATTTTTCAGAAGTCTTGCCTCAGGTGAAGGGAGGTAGAAGGAAATTTGCATGGTAGTAGCAAACAGATTAAAACACAAAAGAAATGCATGTTTACATTGAGGATGCATGCCAAGAGACACATCTTTTCTGCTTTTAGTGGCCTATTGGACTTTGCAAAGAATCCATTCGGTCAGCTCCAGCTATGTGAAATGCATAAAAATGCAGCTCACCTTGGCACTAGGAAATTATCTTCCCACCTCCATGCAGGTCCTCCAAATATTAGAGAAGGGACCTGCTAAGGATGTGTAGCTCTGCTACCGTTAAGCAGCACTATCGTTAATTGAGCCAGGATCGGGCTCTCTTGTTTTCTTTTGCTTGTTCAGTATCTTCCACCTTTCATTCCATCTGCAGCTCTCCACTGCTGTGCAGCAGTATTAAGCCCTAACCGTATCTGCCTGAGCAGTTAATTCAACTTTTTCTTTTCTCAGTTTACAGAACTGTTCATAGATTTACGAAACAAATGACCCTTCTCCTTTCATAGTTAAAACCAATCTCAATAAAGACATCTCCCTAAGATCAGCAAATTATAATCTAATGAAATCTATTGAAAATTTCAGTTGCACTAAACAAGGTCAATGCTCACAAGAAACGAAATGTCACTCAGAAATGGAGATCAAAGAAATTCCCTTCTATTCCTGCTGCTGCCATAGAGACCAAGGGAGGGGGAAGAAGAGATTTAACAGACTTAATTCTTCCTGAAATTTATAATTAACTACAAGGGAAAAGGGACAATTACCATATTTCTAAAGAATAAAGGAGAAAAAAGTTGAGCTTTTGACAAGTTATAATTACAAGACATTACATATGCAATGCACATTGGTTTGTTCTGTGTAATTTTCTTGAGACTCCCCCCAAAAAATGATTTTTTTTTTCTAGAAAAGACAACACGTGTCTCATCAGTTTACATTCATAATGTTTGAAATCCAAAAGCTAGAGGCTTACAATAATTGTTCCAAATTTTAACATTGGTAAATAAAGATTTGAAATAAATACTCAGATACACTCCCCATCTGTCAGACATCTATGAGTATGTTCTCCAGCTAAGATAAATGGTAATCAATGAAAAGGATCTTCCTGCTCTTCTAAGACTGCACAGTTTAGCCAGCAGCCAACCCGTAGTCATCAAAGCTGTCCTCAAGTACCACTTCAGAATAGAGTTTACTAAATTACACGTAAATTGCATGGATTCAGCACTATTACACTTTTAGGGTCTGGCAGGAAAACACCACAGTTTGAAGTGCTCATCAGCACCTAATAATGACTATAGAAAAAGATTTTGATTTTAGCTAAATGTGAGTCTCTGGAGGGAAATCATTATGTTTCCTTTGTTTTGAGTTTGTTATAGCTAGGAAATTCAGCACAAAAAACTTAGCTACCCAGTTTATGATTTCAAACTGCAATGATTCAAAGCCTGAAGTCTTGCAAAGAAAAAAACAACAAATGTTGCCCAGATCTATTTAGCACTATTAACAATATGCAGGCACAAAGAAATGTGGTTATTTTTTTGTTTCATATCCAGCTAAATTTAAATCAGATTCTCATGTCGTGTAGCTCTCTACAGCTCTGCTGGTTTTGGTAAGATTATACCAGTCTACCACACCTGAGGCACTGGTTCAACTTCAGTATTTATACCCAGCTTTATAATTTCCTAATTTTGGGACTGACTCTACAGCCTCTCAGACACATACAGCTGGTCTTGTAGGAAGTCCCACAAAATAAATTGAACTTTATTCTCAAAGTATATAACTTTTTAAAACTATATTGATTTTTTTCAGATTAACGCAATATAATTGGGGGGGGGAAACAGGTCTATTTTCTTCAGTAAGGCCTATTACAAAAGCACTTCAGCATAATTAAATATTCTAAGTATTATCTATTTATACTGGCATCAGACCACCATAATCAATAATCAAGCTTAACCTCATAGTGGATTCACCTCTGCAAAGTAAGACCAACAGCTGGCATATAGCGTGTGGACCTACACTCCACCTCCAGCAGAAGACATGATCTGATCTGATTGACCATCCTGCCCTTTCGAGGGCATCTTGGGACTCATTTTGCCACTGCTCTGAATTAGAGAGGCTGGAACAGTGAGGTCACTCCAGTGGTACCACTTCCACATTTTTCCATTCTTCAGCCAAGTTCTAAAACCGCCCTTTAAATCAACTGGGTTGGCGCTGGGAGTCAACTGTGTTGGCTAAACGCTGAAGGAGTGTTTCCCTCTCACTTGGGGAAGCCATAGCATCCTACTGGGATGCAAGACCTGCCCCTACTTTCCCCCAAGCACAGCACACTATCAACAGGGATTTATAATGATATGCTTAATACAGACTGGTAGTTTCAAAGTCAACTAGCCAAGACACAGCAACTCGTCACTCAGATTCACAGCGGTGCTATTGAGGAGAATAAGCTCTGAATTTTGCCTTGTCTTCCACGTTGGGACTATGGGGAAAAGAAGGCTAATGCTGACAAAAAGCCAAGGTGCAAATTTTACAGCTCTTCTCTGCTTTACTGTTAACTTCATGCCGCAAAGTGGGGTGATGCGTGTGTGCAGTGGGAGAGACCTACAGAAGAGTCATACCATACCCAGGGTCTAAGCCAGATGTTGGTCCTGTACTTGACTGCAGTGGCTTCTTATTTTCCGCAGCCATTGCATGTAGCGAGACTTCTGCTCACACATCTGTCAGATTTTTGCCTTAAGTGCATACATTGGTGCCTCCTGTTCCAAATATATTGCCGGATGAGCAGAAGAAAACAGGACAGACAGATGTTGCTGGCTCCTGGCAACCCTGCCAGTCAGAATTGTACACATTCAACCTTGGTATGGGTTAACAACATAAACAAGCACATCACCCTGCTTCCCAGCACCATTACAAAACAGTTTTCCTTCCATCCTTATCTCATTCTTTTAAATACTTGAACTAAATCCTTAGAAAAGGTGCTGGATGGACAGCCATGAAAGGAGAGATATTGTTAATTTACCAAACTGGACTAACACAGAATTTTAAAAAAAAATAAAAAACTGAAAACAAAACCCCAAATTTCTTCACTAGTGGAATGAACTGAGTCTTTCATTAACTCTGGAAAAAAACAAACAAACAAACAAAAAAAAAAACCAAACCCAACCAAACATGCAAAATCATTTTTTCCATTCACATGAATAATCACATTTTCATTTAATTGTCTGGTTCCACAGATGTCAGTGACACTTGAATTAAACATGGAACCTCTGTAGTGAGTGATCTGGCTTAAGCCACTACAGAGTTAAGTGGAAGCTGGCAACAAGAATCTCTAAGGAGTAATTGTTGCAGAATTCTCAACATTTTGATGACAGAAATTTATTTTTGTAGCTAACAAAACCAACAAGTTCAAGCTGGGCATTTTCCCTGTGTCTGAAGGTGGCCAGTTCTCTGGTTTACAAGCTGGAGGACACAGCTCTGGATCACAGGAATCCTACTGCTGCCAGTGCTCAGTGCTGCAAACTTGGGAGTCAGGCAACAAATAGCAAGTGGGTTAGGTTTTGTGAATAAATCGGGATTACTTTATTTGGTGTCTAGTCTTTGTGTACATCTTTGCAAGATCTCAAAACACAGAAGCTTTCAGGTGATAAAATCTGGGATTTTAAGCAAACCTCAAAATACAACTCCCAAACAAAACAAGAGGTGACACCAGTGGCAACCAATACTGACAGTTCTTAGGGCCATTACTAATGTTAAAGATAATAAAACATTAGACTAGGTTGCCCAGGAAGTTTTAAAATCTCTATCCTAGGAGAAGGACTTCAGCTAGCCCTGCTTGTGACAGAGGATGGCCACTTGCGGTATTATTCAATTCTCTTTTTTTTGGTGCTGTGATTGTCAGCTGCAAGTAGCAAAAAGCCTGAATCTGACACCTTGAAATCATGAGATTTAAAAAAGAAAATTACATTTTGATTTCCCTTCATTGGCCTTCTGGGTTTTAAACCTTTAGAGCTTCCACCTCTAAGCTCTCCTTTGTAGCAACAAGGGCCAGAAAGCTTTTGGTATTTTTTTCTAGGGAAAGCTGGTCATCTTTTCTAAGCTACCTGACACCAAGAACTGGGGGTTTCAGTGAAGCAGCCCCTCTTATAGTGAGTCTTGTCGGGCAACACAGAGCCAGCTATTTTCTTTTTCACCAGCAGCAGCTACTGTTGTATTCATAATTCTGTGAAAGGCAGAAAGATGGAAGGAGAGCCGATAGCTAGGGGAGAGGACAGCACGTTGCCTCTGACTGTTGGGAGGCACGGTGGGAATGTTCGTCCTTTTCAAAAACTCCCAGTGCTCCCGCTGGGATGGAGTCTTGACCTAAGCTTTTATTTATACCGAACTCTTCCTAATGATAAAATAATGCCACAAATTAATGTGCTTTATGCAACAGTAAAAGAAAGAAGCTATGCTGGGAATATGATCAATTAAAATAAACTAGGAGACCATAAGAAGTCCTCCTTGACTGATTCAGCATTTCCTAAGTCCTGGGTTCAGAAACACATGGAAACATGAAGGAAATAAAAAAGGAGAGGAAAAATTTGTACAAATTAATATCTTAAATCTATCTTAAACATATCTTGCATTTTGGCTGAAAAAATAGTGTCAGTAGGATTTAAGATTTGGCAAGGAACATCAGAAATCAATTTTATTAGATGGCATCTGTCACCATATTGAGTTCAAAGCAGGATCTTTAGATCCATTGTACATAACCTACAAGGGCATATTCACTCCACCACGACACTTATGCCATTTTCTATAGACTGGAAACACTGAAAATTCCAGACTAAATTTAATGACCAAGTGTTTAAAATGTCAACTTTTTAAACAGTGTTCAACTTTTGCAGTTTAAATAGCATTCATCTTTTACTCCCTTTTTATTATTTATAAAATGTGAAGTATAAAATTGATGTATTTACTCCCTCTTGACATTAAGGTCCACTTTTCCAAGAATGAGAATGGCAATTATTTGCACAAATCAGACAGATATTTAAATAAGGACAATTAACAGATCTGAGGCCAAAAATTACAATACTGTTGCTCTGTAGAATTCATAGTTATTGAAATGAATTTTTAAAAAATCTCAGATATTCTGAAAAAGGTCTGCTCTTACTATATTTGTGAAAATTGGCATAAACAGATGCCATAAAAATGTTGTAGGTTTAAAGGAAGTAGAGTTACTCAAATGCACAACAAAGCAAGTAAGAGCAGATTATGGATCAGTACAATCTAATGTCACTGGTGCAGCTATTTAAATATGGCACCAAACAAGATGAGGAAATCAACTGTAATTTATTTGGCTTCAAGCCCTTGCAATATGAAAGTGTTCTGAAACTAGATTTTTGCTATTATTCAGCTCAGTTACATATGTTAATATGGTGTTCCCACATGCATCCAAATAGCAGGTCACCTACAATCCACAATCCTATCTCATTCCAACATCAAAGTTGGCAGCAAAGACTGAATATCTGCAGTTGAATATACGAGGCTCATACGCTTGACTTTCAGATCATTTCAGCCATTTAGCAGCGGATTCAAGAGACAGAAAATCTGGGAGGAAAAATATGGTGTGTAGATGGAGTCGGGAGCCCTGCTCAGAGCAGCAGCAGTAGTGAGATGATGGTAAGTCTACATCTGTTATTGCCCAAAAAGCCCTGGGAAAATGTTCAGTGGAAACTTTCATCACCAATTCATAAAAGAAATAAAGTGGTGTCTCTTGACATATTAAAAAAAGGCACTGGGCCACCTTCTTCTCCCAATTATACCATCTTAAAAGTAGACTGATGACCCTGTCCCAAATCCAGTTATTACACACCTCCTTGCCAAACTCTCAAGGCCAAGGATGGTTGCAATTGCAGGTCCCCGCTGCACCACCAGACACTCAGAAGTAGGGCTAATTGTAGCTTTTTTTCAACCTTCCTGGTTATTTTCAATTGGAAAGCAACCTCTGGGAGTGTAAATTGAATGATCCTGCATCCAAGCTTTCTTCAGCGGTGCTGCACCACTGCTGCTGAGCGTTTTTCACTGGAATTGCGTCAACGGGCACCCGCGGGTGCCTCCGCTCTGCTCCGGGGCAGGTTGAGGATGTAGTCTCAGATCCAGCATGGCTTGTGGGAGCCAGAAGGACCTGGAAAGAACAGGAGGTGAATGAGGCCACAGAAGGAGCACGCTCCTTCTGTGGCCTCATTCACCTCCTGTTCTTTCCCCATATGGTTTTCTCCACCGGCAAGAGGGGAATGACAGCTCGCATCTGTTTCCGCGGCTCCACCGTGCTCCCTGCTCTCTGCGGCGGCCACCCACCACCCCTCGCTGCTGCCCATGGGTGCCCGGGGTGCCTCCTCCTGCCCTTCTCTCTGTGACGGATGGTGGTCCCCATTTTGCATGGCCATTACACAAAAAATGACAGCAATGATGATGACAGTGCTAACCATTGGCTTGCCTTATCATTTACGCAGCCTTCAGGTGTTCTGGCTACCCCAGTCATTTTGCAAGTCCTATGGAAATGGTGGAATTCATCAAAAATAAACCAGAACAGGGAGCAACTATGCTGCACCTCAATGTCTGGACTTCCCCTGGTAACTACTCCTTATAAATATTATCACTATGTGCAAATGCAGTTACAAACATGTGGTGAGCTGCCTGTCCTGTAGTAACAGAAAGGGAGTTCCCTGATAATCTCCCTGTCATTTAATATTAAGTTAGTTTGCTAAGTTTGAGGACATCTCAAAGAATCTTTCAGCTTATCCCTACTCTAGAGATTTAAGACAGGAGTTGTCCTTAACTTGGGAAGTGTCCTTAACCCCAAAGTCCTTAGCCTGCCACTGTTGTTGTGGATAAAAAAATTGTTTACATGCACGTTTGGAGAGAATTATTTAGAAGGACCATTCCCAAACAGTCAGGTTAGATCTAACGTCTGTATAAGAGTGCTGAATTGGGGTCAAGGCGTTTTTATTTTTCAGGCCTAGAGATGCAAAGTAAGCTATGTTTTTCCCCCAAAAAGCCACAATAAGCCACAAGAAACTTGCATCTCTCCAATCAGAAACATCATGACTATCTAAACTACATCTGATTGGCCTCTTTAAAATCCTAGGACCCATATAATGCCCCCCCCTTTTTTTTTATTCTTTAGTTTACAGAATAAACTAATACGCTGAGAAAATATGTGTATTATACCATGTATTCTGAAAGTGCTCTAGTAGCTAGAGATATTAATAGACACAAGCATAGGCTGAGATAAAATATGAAATCATTTTCCTTTTGCTAGTAAAAATAAGTAAATTACATATCATTTAGGAAGTGATATAGAAACAAACTGCATAATCTACAGAAAAAGAGAACAAAATGCTCATTGAAGCAAAGCTTATTTATCACTTTATCTTGCAACCTGACACAGTACATGCTCAATCTATTTAATTACAGGAACAGAAAAACAGCAGAGAAATATGTACACATAACAGCAATGTTTCCAGTCCTACCTTGGTTGTGACAATGCACAGACAATCCATTCTGTAAATCTCCACAGGAGTGTATGTAAATCATAAAAACAAATCAGCAAGGGTGAGGAAAGGCTTTTGAACAGCATGAACAGAACCGGAGGCTTGAATCTGCACAGCCTGCTTTTCCAAGTGGGGCCCTCATAAGAAACTCGAGTCCTCCTCCACAATGCTAAAGGCAGTCATGATGCTCACAGGGATCAGAAAACCCACTAGAAATCGTCTCAAGCAAAACTTCCAGGTGGCTTATCAGGCTTGATTGCTGCATTGTTCAATCTGTGATCAAAATATTCTGTTGAATGGTATGCAGCCTTCTAAATGGGAAGATGAGAACCACAACAAGCACAAAAGAGCAAAAGCATCACATTTCAGCCCTGGCTCTGGTTTCACAATTCTGATCTGCTGTTTCAGTATACCCATAAGATTTCCTTTGCCAAGTCTCTCTCTCTCTCTCTCTCAATCTCTCTCCCTCTCGCTCTCTCCTTCCCTGTCTTTTTTTTTCTCCCCCCTCTCGCTCACTCTCTCCCTCCTCTTTCCTACTAACTCCAAGCAAGCACAACACACACAACTATCGGGCCCATCTATCAAAGTGCTGTCACTTCTCTGCCAAAACAACTGCTTTGGGTTGTAAGGGTTTTTATTAAGAGCATGATTCCTACAAACGCATATTGCTTGAAGTGCATGATTGAAACATTAAGGTGTGTGCGAGAGCTCATGCGTCACATCTACAGTCGCTCAGAATTACTAGGTCAGATTCGGATTCGGGAAGTGAATATAAATAACAGCTGGATAAGGCGAACTTTCAGAAAGTATAACAGAAAATAATCAGTCGGGAAAAAAGCGGGGATTGCTTATTTACGCATGCACGCAGGTTTGTGAAGCACAACAGCAATATAATTATAGTTTACCATCCACGGAAAAAAACCCCCACGTTATATACATTATTCAAAGCTACAGAAGGGCACCTTTTTTCTTCCCCACTTATGAAAAATACATCAAAGTTTTAGTTAGAAGAAAGCACCCCGAACAACAGAGCTTAAAACCTCCTTAAGTTCTCTCCCAAACTTTTTCTGCATCTTTGACAGATCCGCAGACTTAATCAATTTATCTCATGTTCTGTATGCTTTACCTAGAGTTTTACAGACTGTTTAGCCCCCAAAGCCCTACCTTTCGTGCAGTGATGCTGGTGCAGAGCTTGCCTTTCAGATGTCTTACATGAATCATTCTGAGTTAGAAAGCTCGCTGTCAGCTCTTAAAGTCTTCCCTCTCTTACAGATAGAGGAAGAGAGAGAGAGAGAAGAAAGAGGGAGGGAGAGAGAAAGAGACACAGAAGGGGAAAGATATGTAAAATGAAAGCTCTGGCCAAAGAGAGAGGAAAATCAATGCTCCTATTCACTGGAAAAAAAAAAATACAGCCAACTGGACTGTTGACAGCAACAAGAGGAAACGTCTAGACACCCATACATTACAATTTACCTTTTCAACACACTGGACAGCACAATTCCCCCTGGGTGCTTTGCTGAGGATCTCTCATTCTCACTCAGAGCTAAAATATGTTTTCAATAAAATAAGCCTTTCCAAGAAAATAAAAGGATATTTAAGAGTCATCTCTCTTCCATAAATTACTCAGGTTATAACCCTAATATTCTTGTGATTGCTAAAGCAGCAAGAGGCTCAGTAAATGACACACATTATTTTGCCAAAATGAGGTCACTGCTACCAAAGTTACAAAATCCATAGTGAATCAGATATGTGGTCAGAGAGCAACCAATCCTCCCCCAACTATTAAAGTTTTGGTGGGTATAACATCTTAAAAAGAAAGTCTCCAGAGCACTTACGACTGTGTCTAAAACTTTAACTCACTCTGAGCAACCACATGTGCACAAAACAAACTTGATTTGTGTTTACAGCCTGCACTGGAACCTCCAAGTTTTGTCCCTGCTGAGGTTTAGTCCAGTAGCCAAACAGGCAGACAAGTTTATTAAACTATGGATTATATGAAACAGAGAACTTTCAAACATCCTTGAAGTAAGAACCAATTAACCATCTCCTTAAGAACAAATTAACCCATTAAGATGGTCTAACCCAAGCCACGCTTGTGCTCTAGGCATGATAGGGTAAAAGGGAACTCAGTCAACTCTAAAATCAGGAGATATTTTAACACTTAGATGTAAAGCATCCAACAGTTTGTTCTCTTCCAATTCCTAGATTCAAGCTGATCTAGTAAGGTGTGAAATATTTCCATACATATAATTACCTAATGACTTGGCTGTAAAATTTCATATCGTACTCAAAACTGGCATATGGGGATATATTTTGAAATTGGTCTCTAAGTGCATGATCTGTAAATGCTTCTACTTGCAAGTAACTCTACTCCTGTGAGCTGGTCCCAGTGAATTCATGACCCTATTTACAGTTTATACGAAAAACAGAGGGTTTGAACCCTTTGAGGCTGTTTATGTGAACAATGTGACTCGTGTGTGCGCCTGGGAAAATCAAGCTCCATCAAGTACCTAAAAGCTTCCTCCTGCACTCCTCCAATTTCTGAGTGTCACCTCCTTCCATAAAATGCAACAATAAGCATTTAAGAGGCAGATTTGCCCGTGTGCTACCCAAGCTTAGTGCATCGTTGAGCGGCACGGTCCCTGAAATATTGCCACCTACTTTTTACCTTCAGAATCTCCTGTAGCCCCAGAGAGAAGAGACCCATGCTTTTGGGAACACAGACCCCAGCTCCATCCTTCCATGGGCTCCTTTTGGTGGCCAGAGCTCCTGGTCATAGCTTCTAACACACATCTACTGATGACTCAACAAAGTCAGGGCTGCGCTATGGGAAGAGATGACTGTCAATGGGTCTCCAGTGTTTCTCCCAGGGATGCAGTTCCTCCTTTTTATTAACTACCCATCCCAAACCCCCAAAAGAGACTGAGCTGCTTCATTTTCTTCCTCCAACTAGATAGTTTCTCCAATCATTTTTTTTCTCCCCAAGTATAAGATTTTCAGAGCCTTGGCACTGCTTTACCCTTCATTAGCAACATCTCCTTCTGCTCTAATTTCTGCAGGTCATACTGCTGCTTAGTTCTATTTTTTTCCTCTGCTCTTCCAGCCTTCGTGTTATCTGTACATATGATCATGATTGAAATCTACTATAGAAAGACTTGACCCAAAAAACAAACAAATTGAGAAGCAGCCATCTGGGGTGAAAAGAGATGGTTTATAGTTGCTCGTAGTTGATTTA
This sequence comes from Harpia harpyja, assembly GCF_026419915.1. Classification (NCBI taxonomy): domain Eukaryota; kingdom Metazoa; phylum Chordata; class Aves; order Accipitriformes; family Accipitridae; genus Harpia; species Harpia harpyja. The sequence continues at coordinate 6,938,076 of NC_068956.1, read as the reverse complement.
GATGGTCAAAAATAACCTCTGTGATGAGCTCTGACTCTTGGGAAGCCTTAATACAGGCAGAATAACAACTATTTCCCACCGTGATACCAGTGGTTCTGCAGACCACCATTTGAAAACCACTTACCCAGGTGACTACTTCCTTCTCCTCTAATTTTACCAAGGTGTGTATTTTTAAGTCATACAAAAACAAACAATATGAGGTGAGCGGGTGAAATGTGATGGATTGTATAACGCAGTAGTTAAGACTGGACAATTTAATGCTCCTTTCTGGCATTAAAATCTTCACTGTATCCAGGTACTTCCACTTGGATAACCAAACCATAAGGTTTAATTAGGTGGTTATATTTAGAACCAGAGCCTGTAACATCCAGCTGAACTGAATATTTGTAAAAGCAAGCTTCTGTAAAACCTAAAACCAATAGGAAGGATTCTCGGGTTTTTTTAAGTCTTTCATGACACACCTTTTTAAACGTCTCTTAAATTCTTTTGAAACCCAAATATTATAGAGCAAAAACTGTAAAGAGAAACTGATTCTTTAAAAAAAGCAAAACCGGCTTCATTATTATCTCTGATTCAAACAGTAGAAATTAAGAAAAACAAAAGTACTAGGTCTCCAAGTTTTGGAGTAGACACTAAGAAAGGAGACATCTACCAGACTGCTAACACAGCATTAGTAATGTCAGCATGTTGCAAAATTCAGCCAGTGACTATTTAGAGCTCTATGCACCTACACAGAAAACACATCAACACACACAAACTCTTACAAATGTGGAGAAAGATTTATTTACTCCTAATGTATCTTAAATTGTGTACAATAGAGTACCTGTTGATGGTATTAAATTGCCGGTCTCTTACATGGGATTATATTCTCTTTCTTCTTCTCAGGTCCTATATTGCACCCAAACAAGCTACAAATAAATACTTTCCTGATTACGTCTCTTCCAAGAGGGCAATTGATGTAGTCATTAACTTACGTCTTTATGGTCAGAGCTCATTTATACCACTTGAGCCCAGTTCCAGCTAGGTTGCTGTGTATCACAATTGGTTAGTTAGTAGGTTAACACCAGCATACAAGTTATCTGAGTAATTATATGCTAGAAGGGAAAATCTCATGAGACAGCCTCTTTATTAGGACTGGTTTGTGCTACACACACACACACAAAAAAAAAAAAAGAGAAACTACTAATCTTGCAGATCCTGGATATGTAGTTAGGAGCTATATTACAGATGAAATGTCAGAATAAATCCTGCTTCAGCCAGGAAGAGAAGTTAATACAAATTTCAGAAGGAGTGAAGTTCTGTATACCTTAGTCACTAAGAATTTTAATGCAGTTCCCAGGCTGAACCAGAAGCCCAGGAGTGCTGGTGTTAATTTAAAGATGAACGAATTAGCAATTCTGCCCCTCCTGACTGCAGCAGCCCTAACAGCAGCAGCTCTGCAACTGGCCTCAGGCCCGTGAGAGTCTCAGGCAGAAGCTATAGCAGGAATCATTCCCTTCTCCCGTGCATGGCAAATTTCATTGCTATTTAGCACAATCAATGTTGGAGTCCTGACCAATTTCTCTGGCTGGTAGCTTCCTCAACGAAAAGAAAAAGACAATTTTCTTTTCTGTAGGGAAGCACAGACCTTGCCACTCTGAGCCCTGCAGGTAGATGGTAAAATGGGCACAGGGAGACGTGAAGACTGGACAGGCAGCTCCACTCCTTCATCACGAGGACTCCGCACCCAAGCAGCCACGAGGACCCCAGGCTCAACAGCCACAGAAAAAAAGGTTGTTTTCTGCTTCACTGCTGTGGAGGGGATTCCTTCTCTTCCTGCCCCAAGTACATGCCCAGCTTACCACCCTTTTATTCAGTACGTGGGAGCTCACGCCACTTTAGCCAAGCACTTCCCCAGGACTCAAAAGCAAGAAAAAAAGTGATTTTTGGTTTATTTAATAGACAACGTGCACTTCTCTGGCCCTATTTGCTGAGGGCCTTATTGTAATACCTGGCCCTTGGCCGCTGCACCCTGTGGTGTGTAAAGTCATTTGCCTCCAAGGGTGCTCAGCGAGACAGGAGGGTGGTTGCTTCCCTTCCTCTCCAGAAGTCAATGTAATCAAAGGATAAGCGACAACAGAAAGGACCTGAGATCTTCATTCCAACCTGCTGCTCAAAGTAGGTTCAGCAGTGAGGTCTGATCAGGTTATTCAGGCCGTTATCCAGCCTGGTCTTGAAAATCTCCAAAGATGGAGACAGTGCAACCTCTCTAGTAGTCTCATTCCCACAAACTCACCATCTTAGGGGTCTACGAGAAGACAGTGAGGCAAGGTGGGAACAGAGTATGGCTTGCAGGGTTGTAGGAAATGCACATTCATAATCACAGGGTGTGGAGCAGAAGATGGGGAAAGGTCCTTGAGCCAACCTACAGCTCTGAAGGGCCTTGGATAAGCTAGCCTTTTGAAAGCTCTGCAACCTTCATTAATTTAAAACTTATGCCTAATGTTTTATGTATCTATTATTTCCCATATAAAGCCATAATTGTTTTCTCTTGCTTCCCACAAATCCCTTATTCAGAACAAGACAGAAGTGCTTCAGTTACAAATGCTCCACTGGCTTTATGTGGGCTGGGATGCTCTGCAATAGAAACGCACAGTATCAAGGACAATATGTCCTGAAGTGGCTCTCAGCTCTCAAGATCCACAGTGAAAGAAGAGTTCATTTTAATTCTTGAGCATTCTGCCTGGGGAAATAAATCTAACAACCAATTGATCATCAGCAACTGAAAAGCTCTGGTGCATATGTTTAAACATGTAGCCAGCCCTAAATAGCTGTGTCACTGTCATAGCAGCGTGCCCTGACACTCAAGCACAGTCACTTGAAGAAGAAATCAGACAAAATGACTCTTTCAAATGAAGTGACACACTAAACCACAAGTTCCAGGAAATGAAAACAAAACATCTGCTCTCTGCCATCCCATGGTACTGGGAACTGAATAAAAAACCACTCACAGCTCTTAATGTCTTAGAGTTTGGCAATGGAATTGCCAATTTTTGGAGTTTACTTTCATGTACGCTGTGCTGGAGAGCTACAAACAGCATGAAAATGTTGTACATAGAATTGCGGATGGAGAAACATTGAGTCCAGGAGTTTGCAGTATCATGACTCTAAGTAGGGAAGATGGTGCACTGTTCAGTTGGGCATTCATACTGGAAAAGACATTGTGAAATTGGGCTGAGATCCACTACATCCCATGATTTCTACAACATCCTCATGGACACAATATATTTAGGGTATATATCAAGCTTTTGGTAACTCCTTGTTTTGGGGAAATAATTTCTTCCATAAATATAGAGATAAATGTCAATGAGTATACATGTTCTTGTATTTCAGCTCTCAAATAGCACCACGGTCCTACACGGTACAAAAGTTTTTCTGATCAACCAGGAACTCAACAACACAACAAACTCAGAAAGTCATGCTAGACAATTAGTTCTTTAGATCTTGAAAAGTTAACGAACAGAGAAATTGATCTAGAAATGTAAACAAAGCCCATTTCCAAAAATGGAAAAGCCTTAGACAAGAGGAATAATCTGCAAGTTTCCACTGTTAGAAACAACTTTCGCTGAAGTCTACAAGGTATCACATAACCATGCCAACCCAGTTAATGTCTGTTTTCTTTTCATCATGTTTCCAGCTTGCTAAGTTTAAAAGAAAACTTAATAATTTTCTTTCACTTAGAAAAGAAAAAATACACAATGACTTCAAGGCTGAAAGTCTACATAATAATATCTAAGCCCAAGAGAATTGTTCCAGCCAAGTTGTGAACCTATGAAAATAATGGAGATACTATAATGAAACACTTACAACTTCACTATAGCAAGTAGCAAGACTGTTACAAAGAGAAGTGTAACATACCCCCTTACCACAGCCATGAACTCATATTGCTAGGTGTATTATTCAACGTAGTTTTATGGTAGGTATCATTAGACTGCCCATACAAAAATCATCACTTTGCTGACATTCATATTATTCCATACTGACTCCAGACCAGAAATAAACTACAATACACACAGAGAGACTGAAAACACCTTGAATAAAATTTACTAACTGTGCAAAACCTTGGTCTGCAAAAATACACTGAAATGAAAACATCTTGAGATCAGCAATCCTGTAGAACCATCACCAATATTCACAACATTTTTATATAAAAATAAAAAGTACATCCTGCCTAGGACAGCATGAAATGCACAAGGCTAGTAACGCATAGCAATAAATTGCAGCCATAAGCCTCATTCGAATGCGGTAATGTACACGCAGTCATTAAGCAGCCAAAAAAATGACTGCAGGAGCTCAAATTCAATATATTCTACACATTTCACCTCCAGCAAAACTTGCCTAAATAAGGATTTCATTCTCCATCACAGAAGAGTGGACCATACCTTTGTCTTCATGTCTACCGCATAATTTTCAAAAGTCTGGTTCTCCTTATTGTGTTCACCACATTGTCCAGATCCTTCTGATCCATTGGAAGCTGCAGACTAGAGAGAGGGGGGGGGGGAAATCAAATAAAGTAGCTGAGATGTGCACTAGAATTCTATTACACTTAAATGTAAAGATTAGCGTGCACATACAAAAGGGTAGCCTGAATTCAGATAAATATGATGGGGTTCATACATAAGATTTTCACCTCAGTGTTTTGTCATACAAAAATTTCTGGGTTTTATCTTATAGCCACTCTCATGGAAGTCTGCGAAAGTCTTAATAGGCTAAATCTACAAGATGATGCTTATCATAATCTCTAGCTGACTTCAGAAGGCATTCAAGGCACTCTGCAGCGTTCAGCATGAGAACACAGAGATAAGGAAGGAAATCAGTGCCCTGCCAAAAAGGCCCGCAGATGGTAATGGGCTTCTCCTCTGGAGCAGCTGCAGGAATAGCTCTCCTTACAGCATCAACTGAATTACCTGGTTTGTTTTCTCATTGTTAATTCATGACATTCTCCTAAGTGACATATTTTTTAAAGGGTTTCATGCGTGCGTAGTAGCCATATTTGCAAATCTTTTAAATTCAAATGCTTTTTTTTGTTACCTTTCCTTCATTTACACAGATTTCAGTCTTATATTGCTTACAGAAAACCCTCATAAAACACATAGTATTTTTTTAAATAGTATCTTTAATAGCAGATATAGTAAAAGGCTATATATGTTTTTTCAATTTTCCTGCTGGAAATCTAATACATTATTGTAGATTTTGCATTAAGACAATAAATATTACAAATGACATCTCTCTTTACAATGCTCTGCCCTGCAAAATGTGCTTGAAGAGTTAGCCTTTGAATGAAACACGATGACTGCCACTAACTTGGATCTGAGAAAATTTCAGGACACTTTGCAAGAGCATGAACAGGAAAGCAGAGTGAATTCAGAGTGTCTTCTAACTGTTGGTGCTGAGCATCACAGACACCATGAGTGATTTAGACCCATCCTTTTTTAGCCTGTGCACCAGGAGTAAAGTCAATTTCAACACAACAGGCAAGAAATTGTTAGCATTTTAAATAGACCAACCATTGCCAGCACAACTTAGAAAACAACAAGCCAGTGCCACAGAAACAGCCAAATCACATCCACATGTGCAAATATGTTTTCTCCTCCGATACTAGATTGTTTATTTAGGGCTCCGTCCAGCAAAAGACCGAATGCTGGCCCCAATCCAGGCAACTACTTAGACACGTGCTTTTAACTTCACTGGAACAAATGGCATTAGTCTTGTGCTCCAATAAAGAATGTGTTTAAATGTTGGATCAAGCCCAGCAGCTCAACACTGCATGGGGCTGAGCACACAGGACTCGACGCATGCCCTCTCTAAAGTTTTAGCTTCTCTAACATGCTCGCAGTCATGGAGAACCATGCATTCCTTCAGCTTGTTTCTTGTCACCGAAGGGTGTTGCATATCCCCCATTTGTAATCTGGAAGGGATAGCGAGGCAACCAGGCCAAATTTATGCAGGACAGCAAGGAACTGAACTCAGGTCTTGCATCTTGCGTCAGAGCCTACAGGAAATCCAAGCAACTCCCTAAGTGTTTCTTTCAGGAGGGGAAAATTTGTTTTACAAGGAACTAAAAAGCATGCGTAAAAATGTTCATTTCATCTTTGCTTTCTCTGAATACTTGACACAAGTCTTTTCCATTGTTATTATTTACAGGTAACAATATAAACTATGCAAATCAATACATTATGTATTTGCTCTAATCATCAAGACCAAACTCTGCCTGATCCTAAAGGAGCTAAGCTTCTGCAACTTCTCAAAAGGGGTTTGACAATTTTCAGCAGAAACTACAGCCTGTATGGTAGCATTTATCAAATGAGTGCAGCTGCAAAACTGGATAAGGAACTTTAGTTTGTTTATGTTTTACATACTTTTTTTCCCCTCAAATTTTTCACCATTAGCTGACTCCAATATTTTGAAAGAACATAAAACAATGTCATAAGATGCTATGAAAGGTTTCAATTGTTTTCCTTAGGGAAATGGGTCACAGATTAATTGTGAAGAGCAGCAAACCAAGGACATTAGGAGGGTACAAACAGCTCAAGAGTAACTGTAATAAATCTGGAACTTCTCTCTGTTCCAGTGTATTAAGGTTCAATACGCATTAGCAGAATAATATATGGTTCCCAAACTTGAACAAAGTATACTTTAGCAATCCATCTGAAAACCAATAGTCATTTAACTTTGTGTTATGAAATACATAGGACCATATAATGCAAGAGGCAAAAAGGATACTTGCTGTGTGTTGTGACAGATTTATTAAAAACTAGCATTCTTGGGTCTGAGTCTTATTCTTGATTACATACAATCCTCTCTTTAGAGGCTAACCAAAAACCTACCCTGTCTAAAATTATTTGTACGCTTTATATCTAAAAGCTGCCTACTCATGCAAAAGAAGCATTTTAGCAACACCTCATTATTCCTGAACCGTGCCGGTCACCATGAGAAGCAGAACTGGCAGCCCCAGGGTGACGCAGTAGGAATGCAGTGGAGCACATGCACCGTGCTCATACGTCCTTGTAGGAGGTTCTGGAAATAATGACTTCAAGCTTGAATTAAAACTACTGACAAAAGTCTAGACTCCTGTATCTAGAAGTCTGGTAGTTGGAACAATTTTATCTCCCTGTTCACAGAAGAAAATATTATTTTCTTCAAGTTGGTCAGAGAAAGAGAAGAGATTTTACAAGCAAATGTTGCAAAAGCAGATTAAAACTTCATTTGGTAACTTTGCTCACATGGGTAGTAACCACGAGAATCATAGATCACACCAAAAGCAATCTTCCAATTTTGTGTATAATTAATGCTAACCGATTTAGATTATAATTAACAGGGACTATTTAGACTGTAATCTCTTCAGGGCAATGTCTCTCATTGTGCAAACTTACAGCATTATTTAAATGTTTATTAATACAATAGTAATCACATTAGCTACCTTGTTCATTTTATCTAATTTTAACAGTGCTCAGCAAGGCTTTTCTGTGCTTATAACACATCTTTCCGGTAGCTTATTAGGATATGCACAATTGACACAGTCAACCGTCAACAAAATTCTTGCTGATTATTTTTTGCCAAAGTACACAGTTATGAATTATGAAAGACTTGTCACTGGTTCCACTTTCAGCAGGCAGCATGTTCCAGTTCATGTCTGAGCCAGCAACCAGCCAGAAGGAGCATCTGCCCTCACAGGCAATTATGGCATATGGGGTTTCCAAGAGTTCCTCCAGGAGGTCTTCCTGTAGCAGCCAAACCGTGTAACAGTGGATGAATTCTCCAGTCTATTGTATGGCTCCAGCATTTATACCTAATATATCAATAGGAGGTACTTGTAACCATCCACAATAGTTATCACGTTTACCTCTCGGAATGAGGGCCAACATTGGGAATATAAAAAATATAAAAAAATAAGAAACATACATGCAAACATTATTCTGCTCTTCCATGTTGCTGCCAGGACTTTGAATTTATTTACACATGCACCTGTATGGGATATTTTCTAGGGCACATACACCACTCTGTGTCTGGAAAATGCTGATCAGCTTTGCAAAGGGACCAGGAGCACGGGTAGGAGTGTAGGGGAGCTACAGCCCTTGAGCCTAAATAAATCTGCAACTGCCTTAGGGTTCAGAGAGCTAATGCACCTTCTCCTACAGCCAGCAGCTTAAGGAATGCTCTCTTGTGTGCTTTTAAAGAGAAAAATTCAAAACAGAAGCTGATTTGAGACCTCTTTTGGCATTTTGTATCATGAATTGGTAGCTCTGCTCCAGTCCCATGAGAGCTTGTAGATAAATGCCAGCTTGCCCCAAATGATTTACATTAAGAGAGGAAAGGTATAAAAAAAAAAAAAAGACAAACCAGTGATCTGTTAACTTTTGGATGCCAATATCTGTCAGGAAATCTATCATCTTGGTAATCAAATACTCCCAGGAACATATAGTGCTGAGAGATACTGCTTTTATTCAATTAACTTTTCTGAAAGTAAGCGTTTTAAAAAAATCATTAGAATATTTAAAAAGCTACAGGGGGAAAGTAAAATGCAACATGACATATGCTGGAATTATCCATTTTACAGGACATTGATGTAAATTAATTCATTTAGCAGCTATGCTGGAGTAGGAAGCAACCTGAGCTGAACTGAGATGCACAGCAAGATACTGACACTAGCCAAGAAAGCAGCACACCTCTATGCCAGGGTACAGCCTGCTCGTGCTCTGCTCAAGCCATGTGTGAACTAAAACTGGACTCAAGTTCATCCTTTACAACATGCCAGCAACAGCAAGAACACCTCCTGTGTGTGCGATCCGTCGACCAAGGGCTGCACCTTTCTGCCATACCTAGGCAGAGTTGACAGCTCTCCTAAATGTATTGTGAGTATCTCAGGTTTGGTTCCTGCTGCTGACAATCTTGGACAACAGAGAGGAGAAGAAGAAAAAAAAAAAAAAAAAAAAAAGACATTGCAGATCTTGGACAGTTTGTGGGAGACAAAGCATCGCTGGGGACTTGAAGAGTTTTTCCTGCAGTGCCATGTAGCGAAGTAATCCTAGAGACCATAAGATGTGCTTTCTTTTTTCTGTACCCTGCTAGTCCTATTTCTATGCCTCTTATAGTCCTTACTACAGGAAGAAATGTCATTCAGCAAATTTTTTGGCAGGAATTAACTTTCACCGATATCACAGATGACTGAAAACTCAGACAATCCCAGAGCAGGCCATGCTAGAAACTAAAATCAGAAATATAATCCCACAGAAGCCAGGCAGTTTCATTTTCCTCAGCTGGGTCTAAATTTCAGTCCAGAAATAATATAGCAGAGCTTTCTTCTTGTCCACAAAATCCTTTAAAAAAAGAAGGTGCCTAATTAAGTGTTTCTGAAGCCCTGTAGAAAAGCATGGTTCAGTATCCCCAGTTGAATGATTTAGCCGTCAGAAAGGATTTTGTTTCTATTTCCACATTAGGGTTTCTGGTTCATTGTTTGAAGATGTGAAGGTTTGCTCCACATCCCATGGCATTAGCTCAACCTTTGCAGCTGTCTCAAGTCAGGGTGATGTTGCAGATTGCTACAAGACTCATGGCTAAGTCCTGTAAGAATGTCACCGCCGTCCCCTCTGTACCAGTCTTCCCAACAAGACCAGTAAATGTGATGGAAAAGAAAAGTATACATTTGGGCATGGATTCTACCATACAAATCACACCACAAGTGTTTGATTTTTTTTTTTTTAAGTTACTGTATTTGGAAGTGAGCATAAATATCACACTAATATTTATTTTACCCTGGGTTTTTTATGATTCCATTTTAGCTAATATAGATTCAACCTTTCAGAAGATTTTATGGCAGACTTAAAGAGTGTTAGAGCTCAGGAACAATTATGTGGCTGCAGGCTTGTGTTTCAGAAAGGTCAGGATCTGATTTAATGCTGCTCCACCCTCCCGAAAGCAAGTCTTGCTCTCAGTGTGTTTCTGGATGTCAGAATGTCACTAGCAAACTTTGCATTTGCTCATCCCCAATACAGATTTGACCACCCGTCTAAAAGCTGTCGTCCAAGCTACCAGTGACTCGGTACCGTCGCTTTGGCTGGGCTAACACAAAGCCTATGCTCAAAGCCGATCTCCCTGATTATCTGTATCATATAATTATCCAGTGCGCTGTGACTCTGGTCTGGGGTAAGACAACTGACTTTCCAGGCAGGAAATTCCAGCAGGGAGGAGACACTAGCTCATGCTTCAGCTTTTCTCCTCCTGGACAGATAGTTCAGATGAAGCTGGCGGGACTCAGTTGGCTCCACAAACTCAAGCCTTGTGACCGACCAGAAGACACACCCGGGAGCTTCATCTTGCTGATCCAGGCTCCGTCTCCAGCGTCACTCATGCAGAGCTTTATTTTCAAGCTGGGGTCCAAACCAAGGCACTCCTGTGTCTCCTTTTGCAGGGAGCAGAGCATCACTAAGGTCAGACAGCGGTGGACTCTGCCAAGGGCGATGGTTCGAGCAGCGGGCAGGGACCGTGGCACCGTGCAGCGACCGGAGTCCTTGCAAACACAAACCTTGCAAGGGCTGTTGCTCAAGTACGGTATCTCCCCTGCTGAGACCTGGCACACCAAATACTGATGGTTGGAAGGATGTGCTGAGCTGCTGCATGTGGCAAAGAGGGAAACTGAGCAAAAAGAGCATTGCAGAGATGAACCCTGCTGCAAGGATGAAGAGAGAAATGATTCACAGTTCAGCTGCATGAGAATGAGACTCAAAGCATGAGACTGGACAGACTGGCTCCAGTTTTCAGGCAAAGACCCACCCTTGCTGTATCTCCATGCCAGGCAGCTATCCACACAAGAAATGGAGACAGTTACTATATGTATGGCTGAGTTCTTACCCTGACAGACTATTTTCCAAAACATTCTCGGCAACACCAAATGCTGTAGGGCAAATTCAGATGCCTCTGAACATGAGAATGAATGAGATGAAAACTTTAAACAAATAAATGCATTTCCCTCAGCTCACTGGGGTTCAGATTCTGACACTCATTCTCCTCATTCCTTACCTTTCAGCCATTGGTCTGCACTTTGCTGCACATAAAGAAGATGAAATATGAAGAGTAATTTGAGATATTAAAGATCTATTTCTTTCAAATAAAGCAGAAGCTATTACTGAATTCTCCTGAAGGCTGGAGGAAAAAGACTAGAAAAATTAAAAGGCTCAACATAATTAATGAATGCTCATTTAGAATTGGCTATCATACAACATCTTGGAAGTTAAATTTACAGCTGAAGAGGGCAGGCTGTATGCAGAAACAGGCTCTGGAAGGAGCTCCATGTGCACTGTGTCAAGCTGGGGGAAAAGATAGGGAGCTGTGGCTGCAGGGAGGTCCCATCAAACATGGAGTGATGACACCTGCCAAAAGCCCCTCCGAGCAAAAAGGTCAGCTGCAGTAAGAATAACAGGTTAAAGCACATGCTTTGATTCCAGTTGTGCCCATCTGCATACATTTTATTCATTAGCTGCAGTGGAGTCCCTCTGCATTTAAGCCCATATTAGTGAAATCACAATCTTGCCCTGAAAATACAAGTGGACCACAGCTGGAAGCAAATGCAAATTCTTGGAAACAGAAAACAGAAAGTAAGTCATTAATTGTAAAAGAAAACATGACTAATGATTTTAAATTAAATAATATTTGCATGATATTTTAATTAGCAAGGATAATGTTTATTTTACTTACATAGAAGTAAGTTCTGGATACATAAATTCCAACCTACATATTTCAGTTGCCATAACGACTTGATACATTTATTCTCTTGTGTCATTTTTTATTGCATCAGTGTGGCTTTTTTTTTAGACAACCAAAAAAACCCCCAACTGCTTTGGTTGCTACAATAAGACAATATTTTTTAATTGTTCTTTTCACATTTAATTCTTCTTGAAACCAATATACTTTCCCTCCAAAGATGTTCACAGCACAGTGTGGGAATTTTACTACCAATTCCAGGGCTCAGTGCTGGGTTTGCCAGAAGTCCCAAGGATATGTAGAGCCTTTTAGCTCAAACTGCTACTTCAGTAGTCCCCCTTAGGACACTAGTCATATGGCTTGAGGTCAAGATCTTAACAGGAGACCTACACAATAACAGCCCCGAGTTGGTGCCTTTTCCCCTGAAAACCAGAAATAAATTAAATGAGTACTAGACTCTTCAGAAAGGTGCATAGCTATAGCAGATTCGAGGCAGCAGCAGCAGCAACAAACATAAATGTTTTGCATCTCTGCAGCTAAGTAAATCACTGCAGTGCTCTCCAGGCCAGGAGGATATTACAGAGCAGTTTCCACATTTCATACGTGCTGGTGTAGCACATGATGAGCTAGACTTCGCTTTTATCCAGGAGCAGAACTGATTCCTAAACTTTTGGGGCCTCCGAGGAGTTGGCTCAAATCTTTTTACAAACCAAGACAATCAAACAGTATCATGATGGGAGGAAGCAAGAGGGTGAGGGTGGTGGTTGTCCTCCCCTCCAGTTAGCTGTTAGCAGAGCCTGCTCTTGCCCATTCACCTTTCCCAGCTCTGCACCCCCGCAAACGGACAAACTTCAATTAAATTGCAATTACCTAACTGCTGATGTTGCATTTCTATCTGGTTCCCTGTTACAACCGTAATGAGAGAGACTGTATTAATTAATAACAATTATATTAAGGTGCAAGATGAGGAACTGCTGGTAACCATTGTTCCATACAGCTGGCACGGAGTGACCTCAGATTAGAGATAATAGGGCATTTACAAATGTAAGTTTAGAGGGTTTGATGGAGAAGAACTAGTACAATGGCTCCTGTGGACTGCCTTGGTCTTTGGGGGCAGCTCTTCATTTACTGATAACTATAATAGCTTCTACTTCAGTCAGGAGAGCTATGACAATTGCTTTCAGAGGACTGTATCCCTCAGCTCTCAGGAGAACAAGAGTGTGCACGTGTGTTACCACACACAGTTTAGGACAAGGTCTAGAACTATATTTTCACTATGACAAGCCTCATATCTCTTTTTGTTTCTGATCATACTATTCCTCATTATAAAAATTACATGTAATACGTTAAAATAAGAAAAAAAATATAGAATTACAATGATTCCAAATAGGAGAAATACCCAACAGTGCTAAGTACTGCACAATAACCTTGTAGGAAATACATTTAAATAAGAAGTTACTCGGATAAAGTGATTGAATTCTGATTTATCTCATGATGCACTGCAGGTCCATAGCAAATCTAAGAATAGAATCCAGTCTCCTGTCTCCACCACTGGCCCACACAGTCTCTTCCTATTTACACACCTCCAGAGAAATTACAGAGGAGGAAACTACCCACATTTCACTTGAGATGAAATTTTGTGCGCGTTCTTGCCAGAAATGGCGAATTTAAGTCAGTCTACTCAATAGCAGGAATAAAACAGTCCCATTTTGAGAACAGGGCTGATATGTCATAAAGTGATGCTTAGGAAGACCAAAGGTATTTTGCACTAATGCAGGGATATAAAACCAGTATTAAAGACAAGGGAAAAAAAAAAAACCCCACACAAAACCAAAATAACCCACCATGAAATCAAAACCCTGGAGAATATTATAGTGACTTTTACTTCTTGAGATAGTTTTGCTTGAAGCATCCTAAACCTTGGTATAGAAGAATATTTGTTTCAGCGAGAGCCACAGGGAGGGGAAGCAAGTACTGGCTGTCATTACAGTGGCAGGCTGCCTTGCTAAGTCATGGCTGCTGAGCTACACAATCATATATACTCATGCTGACATGCAAAAATACTGCAGCTAAACAAAACCTTCGGCAAAACACAGTGCCATCTCTCTTCATTCAGCTTCCCTCCTACAGAGCATTACAAAATGCTTCGCACTGATATATATATATATATGAAAGGAAAAGGGCTAAAAAGGTAAGTTAAGTGGAATGACTCAGGTCATTAAACTGCAGAATACATCATCATGCTCCCTAAATGTTGATAAACAGATGATGATGTATAGTGAAAGGGAAAACAAACATTCCCTAAATATTTTGCAGAAGATTGAGGCTCCTTGGAGCTGCCAGACAATTTCCTTTATTACGACTGTCATGAGCTAAACACTGGATAAGAATCTGCCACTGCCTAATAGAGAGATGGTAGAAACGTGCATTCATATGAGGACTCCAAGAACTATTAACACTAGCCACTGACCAAGGTTATTAAAAAATTATGGACCGTACAGGGACTTTGGCTTCTGTGAGCTTGCGGTTGGAGAAGCACAGAAGCGCAAGGGCAGCCGTAACTGCATTAAACAAGCATCACTGTCAACTGCATCGTAAGAAAAGGAGCAAATGCCTCGTGTAGCAGGCGATGCCAAGGGTGGTAGGGAGGAAGTCTCCTCGTCCACGTAATGCCTTACGTAGCCCGTATGGTTCACGCACGTCCCCCTTGAGTTCCTACAGGGACTGGGAATCCTCCAGAGCTGGCAGCTGAAGCTGATATTTTTTTACTTGAGAAACAGTGCCCTTGTCACAGCTCACTGACAGTGAGGTCCGGATGACACTATCAGACGGGGAGCCTGGATGAGGCAATAAATTCAGTCTCATGAAACCTGTCTCTGACTCTGCAACACCACACACTAAAGCTGTCTGCTACTTTATGCATTTGAAATGTGTCTAGGCAGCTTAGATAAGTCTTTCTCATTTTTGTTGGGATGTATCTACCATCGAGGTGGCTGACTCAGGTAGAGATGTACATATAGGCTTGCAGGAATGCCAGATGAAAAACTTATTTGAAAATAATTTCACTGTTGATGAATATTTGCTTGAAACATCCCTCATCACCTTTATGTGCTAGTTAATCTACAACCTCACTTCTCATTAGCAGGGGCTCAAATTCCAATTCTGGTTGTATTCAGAAGCCTCATAAAAACATTGATGTTTGTTCATGTCAACAGCTCACAGCTCTGCATGCTATTCTTTACATATAGCCCATTCTTTACAACCTATTGCATTATTACTATGAGGTCAGCTTCACATTTCACTAGCTTATAACCAAAGCTGAAGTTAAGCAAGATCATATTCTTAATACTTGTTTGTGCAGTACCTGGTAAAGGAGAGTTCACAAGAGGTGCCCCTAAAAGCAACGGTCAATTCTAATATCGTACTTTTCAAGGTTACTGGCAAAAATGCAGTTTCTACTATTAAGGCAAATATCTGCAACCAGTGATGTCATTTCACAGTTTGGAAATATCACAATGCCTGTTTTCTTAGCTATGGTTAACTAGGAATCTTCTTCCACATACTTGCGACCAAGACCCCGGTCGCAATCCACAAAGACAATCCCAGCCTTTGCGGTCTTTTTGGCCAGGCTGCAACAAAACACTGTGAAGCTGGGCACAAAGTCGCTTGTTTTCCAAGTTCACTACAATTTGAACACAAAGCTGCAGTACTTCGCTCTGCCTAGCATTGAGCAAGGACATCAGATCAGTCCTCCCCTCTCTGTGATGGCTCTCCATAGAACAGAGCATCAGTATAAGGAGGTTTTTGGTCCTTGTCCCAGGGTAAGGAGATCATGACAATTTGAAAGTGAAGAGCAATATATGACAATTCTAATCCTCAAAAGTAACAGAAGTATCCACTGTGAGTGCAAAGATATGTGTGTGTGTGTGTGTGTGTCAGGCACATTCCCTAGGTGGGAACAAAAGCAAGGAAGCCGACTAAGAAATAAAGTGATACTGAATTAAGAAACAGCATTAAGAAATACACCCGCAACGGCAGAATATGGACTGTTGCAGGCAACAACATAGTTAGCATCCTGAATACTGGAAGCTCTAGTTACAGTCTTGCTGCTGACCTAGCAAAGATACCCTTGGGTACCCTGGCAGCATTTACTGTCAAAAAAGTACAAGATATCTCAAAAAAAGAATACTGATTACGTAAGTGGAGGCATATGTCTGTCATAAATCTTCCTACTCCTGAGGAAGAGACAAAGTAAGTCGTCTGTTTTGTTACCTCTGGTTTTCTACAAACTACCACAGCACCAAAAAACGTGTGAGAGGCAGCAGTCTGACGTAATGAATGACCCGAAATCTCTCAGCAGATCCTTTCTGTCCTTCTCATTGTAATTAGCAAATTCCAGAACACACAGATCAAACTTAGTTTAGTGGTTGAGTAAAACAATAACAATTTAAAAGTTACCATTTCTGTTTCCACCAGAGTTTCCAAAGCCTTCTCTGAGAAAGTGGACTTCAGATCCACTCTGTCAGTTACTCCTAATATAATTTTTTTTCCAGCTTGTACAGCAACTGTTTGCCTTGTCTCTTCTCAGAAAGAGACACCTTGAGTACCTGAAAGTGCTGAGCTAAAAAAAAAAATTAAAAAATTATATATACACACAGTGACAGGGCACAGCATTTCAGAAAACAAGGCAGGCTCCCTTACACTTCTGCAAAGAACTGGAAGGCCTGGAAACCTTCATCACTTCAGTTTGTCCTTTCAGTGAAGACACTTTATGCAGCTGCAACAATGAACTGAACACCACTATGGGGTTTATAACTATGTAGTAACAAGGCCGACCTGACAGAAAAGCAGCAGCAGCCATACGTATCAGCCAAGCAGCGGCTGGAGTGCTGAAATCATTCACAGGCACAGAAAGCCATTAGTGGGTTCAACCATTTTTTCCCACCGGCATTGTGTAGGTCTATGCAGGCTGATGACAGTGTGAGATTCAGCTAACCTGACTTTTTTTTTTTTTTAAACATGAGATATTTGAAGATGTATTAAAAATTCAGTTTCAGAACTCATCTGTAAAACTAGTTTTCTGGGTTTGGGGGGGAATAGGCACCTCACAGAGACATGAGGCTGCAGATGTCCAGCCACAGATTACATCTCCTTTGTGCTACTACATGGGGGTTCTGCTCCATCAAACTGTCCATTCTGGTTCAGGATGACAGAAATTGGAGAAACATGAGCAAACAGTGGGACAATATTGATCAACAGGAGGAGAACATCGTATCAGAAATTACTGCTATGGCTGCAACCACCTCTCTTTTGGGACAAAAGACAAATTTAAAGATGAAATGAGATAGTCTCACAGCTCTTTCCGAAGAGCTCCTGTACACTGGAGGTGGCAATACCGGGAAAGTTCCTCACCGAGTACGTCGTGAGGAGCTGAGGAAGCAGACGTGGAGGTCAATCGCTAGAGAAGTACAAGGGTAGACACGCAGAGATGAGACAGGTCACAACAGGCCTTAAAAGTCAGACAAACAGAGTGGTGTTGGTATGGTGGAAAGGTGGAAGTCAAGAGAGGCTTCCAACAGCGAGGAAAATACGGTTAGAGATATAAGCCCAGAAAGCGATCTCTCGACAAGGCCGTTTGGATGAGAAATGCATCAAGATTACACAGGAAAAAGAAACATGGTCCTAAGGGCTCTTTTCAAGGAGGAGGAGAATGGCTAAGGGTGAAATTCACTCCTTCACAGTACAATGAATGTCCAGACAAACGCTTTATTCATGATCCACCTAAATATTGTTATGGCAAATAAGCAGTAAATTGTCTCATCTCTAAACCAAGGGCAGTTTTCACTATAACCTGTTACAGATTAAAGTGGTACAGGCGATAGCTAAGCACAGTCAAATGTGTAAAACGTACAAGCTGAAAATGCATAAAGTCCTGTGGTTCTAGTCATGTTATTTGTAACTATATTATACATAAAAAGCATGGAGAGAAATTATATTTTCAAGTTGACAGTTTCCCTTTAATTTCCCACACTGTTACATTTGGGATTGTGTTTACTATTTGTTAAAAACTGCAAGTATCTGTCCCAGTTTACAAAAAACTAAACAAAGCAGGAAGGATATTTTCTCCTTCATATATATTTATCTTACTGAGCAAAGATATATGCGCCTATTCAAGAAATCACTCCCAGGGTGATCTTTATATGATCCAGAAGTCTTGGGGTGATATCTTTCTTTATTCTTGGGAACTATTTAAGAAACATTTTAATAAAGAAGTATTGGTAGACTGCAGAAATATATAATGGGCTCTTAAACCTCTCTATGGAGACCTGTGTCCTTTGCACGTGGAGGGCAGTGAATTCTCCTGCTTAGTTGCTCAGATTGGTGAATGGTCAGAGTTAATAAACGTGTAAGTGAGACAAATTGCTCTGAAATATTTTTAGAGTGAAACTTAACTAGAGTACATTCATCCCTGAATATCAATTTTACAGAACACTTACAGTTTTACAGGGCAAAGAACTATATTTTTAAGCGTTGATGTATTTGTTTTTGCAGGTGGTTAAAATACAACTTCTCAGAATCTTATTAGAAACAATGAATTATATCACATACTCTTCAGAGGAACTGCTAGCTTGTGGTAGAAGCCTGTTGGGACATTCTAATATTTTTATGCAGGTAATTTTTTCAGGTTACTCTGGTATGACAACAGCCCTTGTTAAAACATTTCATATTTTAGAAAAATTATTTTAGAAAAATTATTTTAGAAAAATTATTTTAGAAAAAATATTTTAGAAAAAATATGTTAAAATCGCAAGATCTTTTTGTTAAGTGATATTTTCATAGTATCTTTAACTACGAGATCTACCATTTTTGACCTTGATACACAGCAGTGGAATTTACACAATAGTCTGACCTCAATGCTTATCACAATAAAGACTCATTGCTTAATTAAAAGTTTGGCTAATTCTGTATGCTGGTTAATATTTAGGCACATTTTCATTGGGGAAAATTATTGTTTCTGCTCCCTAGCAGCTGTTCTGGCCTGCTCCCAATCCTTTGCAGATGTAATAACAAATCCCAGATCAGAAAACTGCCTAGAGGTTGTTTGATAGGCATATTATATAAATGTGAAAAAAAAATGAAAACAAATAAACCTGCTGTGGTGGATGTGACTCTTTCATCATTGCTGATCCGGTTTAGTTTGTTTAATGCTGAGATTCCAGTTCTGCTCCCTCTCCCACCAATGTCAGTAGAAAACAATTATTAAACTAAATATACAATTATTAAACTAAATCAAATCTCCCTGTCAGAAGGGAGCTATCAGACCAGTGAGTCCTCTAAACTCTCACACAAGGCACACCAATACGATAGTGATGTTAAAATAAAAGTGAGAAGCAACAAAGGAAAAGGCTTTTTATGTGAGCATGTCTAACCCTATGCAAACACAAGGAGATGGCAAAAGCAGAGTGATGTCTGGTTCCAAGACTTGCCCAGCGGGACAGAAATTGTCTGTTTAGAGAGTGGCATGGCATGCGTGTTGCCCTTCTCTCAGCATCACGACTTCATCAGAAAACTCTCCTGTAGGGATTTGGGAGATGGAGGCCAGAATACTGCACTCTGGAGCTTTTCTGTCCACAGGATGACACTGTTCTGCAGACATCCAACCTCTTGGTTTAAAATGGAAACATTGGCCTGACCAGATTAAAACACACTCAGAAGCAACTCTAAAGTGACATTTAACAGACGCGCTGGCACTCAAGTTATTGACAAGCTACAGAACAAATAACAAATTTATAAATAGAGGCCCAGCATGGATACCCAGTATGGGCAAGACATTTAGCTGCAGCTAGTCATAAATAAGGTTTTTAATAACACAGTGACTTTGCAGTTATCCATTTCTAAACATTAGCCAAACCATTTGAGAAGGCAAGTGTATAAAATAATCTCTGCAAGTAAAGCATACCTTATTAATGCAGAGAAAATAAAATGGCAAAATCATTGCATTAAAAAAAGCCACGAAGCCAAGCTTCAGCATTGCTGTTAAACAATCATCTACTTATGGTTGTTACACATCCTTGGGTGCAAAAGGAACATGACTAGCAAAACACAAACCAACATGTCACTTATACCGTACCCCTTAAAAAGACTGCTGCCTTCTCGAAGGCAAACTTGGTGCCAAACAGAATTACATGGGAATTGGCTCTGGTACAAAATCAACCCACAGACACAAACTGCATTCGATCAGATAAATGTATACTGTAGGAGCTAAATCTAGTGAAGAAACAGACACATAAAACTGAATGTTTTGAACCCTTCTAATGAAACATTATGGTTGATCATACCTAATGACTTTTGCATATTAAGTATATTCACTTAAACGGAATCAGATTTGGCTCCTGGGAGTAAACCAAGCCATACAAATTAAGCTGTACCCAGTTATAAAGAAAACAAACAAAAATCCAGAGAAGAGACTGAATTTTTATAGGCACATATAGAAAGGTCTTGCAGGTCCACATTTTTCAGACAAGCTGTTAGTGTGAAACAGATTAATGGTTTGATAATTGCTCCAGGCAGAAGATTTTTAAGTAAGGGTTTTACTACTGGAACTTTTAACAAGCCAGCACTTAAAGGACAGAGAAGTAATTACAATGTTTATAATAGCTGGGTACAAGGATAGCAGACATTCCTGAAGCAAGCAGAAATAGGAGGATTCATTTTGCACACTGCAATTGACTGTCTTTGCAAAATGAGCCTCTAAGCATAAGAAATGCATAGAATAACAGGAATTAGATGAAGAACTGGAATCTTTGGGGACTGTCTCAAAGCAGTATCATCACACTGCACCGACTGTAGATTATGCATGTGAGATCGGCGTGCGATGACCAAACTTGCACAATAATTGCAAATGATTCTTGTTCAATAGGCTAAAAGTATCTGCACCATATGCCCTATAAGTAAATAGTCCTTTCATGCTATGATGCAGGGACAAACAGACCTTCGGCTACCAGATTTATACAGAAGCACGACAGCAGAGTGTTCTTTTCCTTCACCTCAATTTTCCATCTGAATAAAGGTCAAAACACTGCTGACCAGAAATAAGTAGCACTGGAGACCAAACTAACGAAAACAGAGGTTAAAACAAGGGTAAATTTATGTCTTTTAATGAGTGTCTGGAGCTGAGCACAAGTCCATAGCTTCAAGCAGTGTTACTATTGTCATAGCTAAAGAGCAACTCAATTTTTGTTTACCAGATGGATACCTCCATCTAGGTACTTTCATGTTCTCCATTATTGTATTTTCTGAGCATCTCACAGTTTGAATTGTATCTATCTACACAACATTTAAGTGAGAGGCATCCTTTATCCAGTGACTGTTTAACGCAATGCAGAGAGTCCTGGGAGGGAAGAATACTTTTTCCCAGGCAAGTGACCAATTTGCTAAGCTGAGGACCCGCTCTCAGACTCCGGTAACCCACTAACTCAGCTGCACTACTGCAAAGCTTTGACGGCAGAGATGGAGACTACCTTTCCCCAGCCTTATCTGGATCTGGGTAGGGCAAGAGCACTCTTCTGAGCAGTCGAAGACCTGAATTTAAACCACTCTCAGCTGAATCTCTATCTCACATTTCCTAGGGGTGAAAAGAAATCAATCTTCTCTCTCCAATAGGGACAATTTAAGAGCCCCAATTTCAAGAAAACACTTTCAAGTTGTGAATGCTGGTGTTATAAAGCTTGGTCCAAAGGAGTAATGAAGCTCTTTGGCAGAGCTGAAATAACAAACAAACCCTGTCTTCATGATTTCCAGCAGCAGATTGGGCACATCCCCAGTCAGCATGCTAGCTGCGGTGAATACCACGCTGAATGTTTATAAAATAAGGTAATGCTGAGTTTCCCAGCACTGAGCACTTTCTGTGCTTCTAGTCCAAACAAATTAAGATTAGACTTGCAAAACAGCTAAAGCACCCATTATACAGACTTGACCTTTTCTTACTCTTCCCTGAGCATCTGCTCCTGGCCCCTGCTAGAAGCCAGGTACCAGGCTACATGGGCAAGATAATCGGTGCTTGGTTTAAGCCAATGTGGGTGCTTTATAACTGCGACTTGAAATGACTCAGCTTAAAAGTACCCGAGATCCTCAGAAACTCCAGAGGCATATTATCTTTGTCGTGTCAGCTCTCCACAGCCACGTTCTCAAGGTAGCTACCTGGCATTTGTTTGTTCCCAAAATGAGCTTGTCTGGATTGTATCAATCGGCTCAATGCCTAAGCACTGCTTTCATCCACAAACTACACGTTCCTGGCATACCTTCCCAACCTGCTCCATGAGGTGATCTCGGAACACACTTCCACTCCCATGTGCCGCCAACCCTCCCGCTGAGCGCAGCATCCCGCATCCCCTAAATGCAGTCTGAGAGGAATGACCGTATGGCTCCTGTGACAGTGCCTTCCAAACTAGGCGTTTGGAGTGGGGTTCTTAATCTTTTCTGTTAAATCCTCCTGCTTCCAGGTTTGAATATATGTGGTGGTGACAATGGGGAGGTAGAGAAGGGTTGAGAGATAACAGGGAGAAGGGCTTTGCATCTATGACAGTTCAACACCGATGCTGGAGATGGAGGATCCCACCCTTGGGTATGCCAAAGATGACAAAATATGCTATACTTTAACACTCATCAGAGCAGTAATAATTATAAACTCTAGGCTAGAGAGTCATGTGTCAGCACTCTGTCCCAATAAATATTTAATTATTCCATATAAATTGGAAACAGCCCAAGAAGAAAAAGCAAAATAATACCTGCTGGCATAATGCATAGTGCACTCTCATGGGTGAAAAGAGAAGCAGCATCAGCTCCTCTCCGGTCAAGAAGGGAGCTGAATATAGATTTCCACATCCTTTGAAAACACCCTAACCAAATAACTTCTTCATAAGGAAAATAATATCAGCAGTGCCTTTATGCACATTGCAAGAGAAGTCTAGCTATGGTCTTATTTACAGAAAAGAGATCATGATTCTGAACCTTAATCAGGGTAAGGTATCAACATCTTAATGAGGCAGATTCTAAGGGAATGACGTCTTGCCCCATTTTTTGGAATTCATTACTTGTTAGTTTATAGGTGTGTTCTGGTTTTTGTGGACCTTAATCCTGGACAGCAAGGAATTAAAACCTGCAGTGCCCAAATCCTGAGTTAGTATATTTTCATTAACAAACAAATCTTGCAGAGTAGCTTCCAGGAAATTTTTTTGTATACATGGAGATATAGAGATATACAGAGAGATATACAGTGCCTGTGCTATCAAGACTAATTGCCTTCCACAGTGCCTCACGGCTTTTTGTTTTGGAAACTAAAATATTCCATACCTCTAACTACAGCTCCTTTGAGACCAGTCTAAGCCAACTAAATATTGTCTTTCCTAAAAGACCAGATTTTTCATTAGGACCCAGCATTTGTTGTTACATGGGCATACCAGCTAAAATGACAACGCTGCTAGTGAAGAGCAGGTCACAAAGGTCATTTTAAAATGAGTGAAAGAAAAGCAGAGAAGCTGGAAGCTCCTGTTATTATATATGATTAGTTAAACATATGTTTAAGTGCTTTTTGGAACAGGACTGAGTAAACTGTTCGCCATGTCTACTGCAAATTGAACAAAAACTAATGTGTTCTAACAGCAGTTAGAGAAACTCCAGCTTGCTGTCAGGAAAGACTTTCTATCAGTGAGGGAATATGTTACCTGGAGAAGTTGTTGACTCTCCACCGAGGGAGGTTTTAAAGAACAGATTAGACAAACATGTCAGGAAAAGTTCAAATACAGTTGATCTGCCCTAGGGCAAGAGAATGGACAACAAGATTTTTTTAGGTCTTCTTCAGAGCTATATTCTAGACTTCCTACATCACAACTAATATGTCGGACTTTTTCATTTATTACCCGATATGTCACATTCCCTGCTTGCTGTATGAATATATGAAACAAATAAGAGCCTTCACAAGTAGAACCTAGTAAATACTTTTAGTGAATACTGAACTTGCCCCCCAAACACTGTTTCATTGATTCTGAAACTATCCACCAATTTAAGTTGATTTTGTCAAGTTGGATTTACAGGAGGGAAAACAACAGGGATAGATTAACACAAAAAACCATTCATATACGTCCTTCTTTCTTTCTTATTCACTAACACCCACCCACTGAAATTATTTTGGTCTATGACATTTACATCTCTGCCAGATACATTGCCACATATATTTAGTTTCTGTACAGGGTGAAATGCAATAATAATATGATGGTAGGTAGTACTGCATTTTGCATCTGGAAACACTGATGTCATCTATGGTTCAAATGACCAACAAAGCTGTTAACGGTGGAGTAAAAAACAAGGATGTGTTTAAGTGCATAGGCCATACCAAAACATTTATTGGTTTCATGAGGACCAGGAGTTCCTTCACGGTCAATACATGAACAGCACAGAATTTAACTAGAAGCATGCAAGTAAAAAAACTGGGGAGAAAAAAGAAAAAAAAAAAGCAGTAACTGTCACTGAACCCCAACACATTTTGTGAATTCCATTGTTTGTAGCCACAGGGTGCTATGTGGGGTCATTCACACTAATAATTTGGATGCAACTGGTTCTGGCACATATGGTGAGCTAATATATTCCCCTGACTTTTCACTTGCTTTTGCAAAGGCCATTCAAAATTACTGTCTGTGAGTCTGGGAGATGTCTCTCTTCTGAGGCACCCACTGACAATGATGGGAGATTATAGGATGGGTTGTGACACTTTCATCTCTCTTAATTGATGAAGATCCAGTCCCAGTACGCTGTAAGATCTAGCAGCAGTTTATTACAAACCACTATGGTGATCACAGATGCCAGGTGAGAGAGTTTAGAGGCCAGCCATCTCTGTACGGCAAATTTGTACAGAATTGCAAACAACAATCTAAAAACTTTTCTGTTATCTAAAACTCCATACTTTCGGAAAAGCAAATACATCAATACAAAGGAGGGGTTCACAGGATACCTGGCCTGGACAGCGAAAGCTGCTTTTCTTTTTTATCAGCAATTAAGACTGGAACAAAAATACAGAAAAAGAACCAATTTATATAGAAAATAAATATATTGACAGCCAAGGAAGGTTTCAAGTGGAAGGCATGAAAGGGGGATGGCCTCTGGACTGAACGATCATAATTGGGCTTTTATTGCAGAGGAACACTGCATGGAAAAGGGGAAGGTTTTTTTCTTTCCACATTTGGGACATGTAATTGAGGATGGAAAAGGAAAGTACAAAACCATCATTTCCCATAAGGAATAGACCATGAATAAGAATTTATGTGATGTATTAGATTATCCAGTTACATTTTCATAAGGCAATTTCTGATAGAAAGCAAAGTACTGTATTGTGTTTGTACAGCAGCTGGTACATTCAGCATGCGCTAATCAGTTCTGACTCGGAACTGCTAATAGTATGTTGTGCTGTCAAAAGGGAAAAAATACAAAAGCCTACACTTCTAGTCTGTTTTCCCTGCAGTTGGACCCTTAAAACATATATAGGTATGATTTCTGAAGGGACTAAACATTTTATACACACATTAAACTGATGAAATTTATGGATAGACAGCAAATTTGAAAATGAGGGTACCCTGGCCCCTGACTGCCAGTAACCTGGCTTGAAATGGTTATTTCAGTTTCTAAGCAATAGTTTTCTATTTTTTTGCTTTAAATCAGAATGTCATTTTCATAAGATGAGCCAAGTTTGGAGTTCGCCTTATATATTTATTATTCTCAGCATAGAATTTGGAGTTTAAATTCTCCTGGACAAGACTAGCAGCATACCTCAGACAGCAATGAGCTTAAGGAAGATGGGGTTGAGGGTCAAATACTTTGATGAGGCTGGAATGAAAAGAGAGTCTGTGATCCACTGTCTTTCTCTGGTGCTTTAAGAGATAACATGCTGGAATACACTTTCACCATTTTAAAGCATATAGCTTCGTGGGGAAAAAAAAAAAAAAAAGGAGATTAGCTAGCTGTCTTTTCAAGCTGGCACTCAAATGTTAAATCATTCATGGGATATATCCTACATTAATGTTAAGACTCATTTGTTCTGATTTCACTCAAAATCAGACTGCTTGTTCCATTAATTCTGCAAGCTTCTTTTGCTAATTAATTTTTACAATAAATTTCTTCAGAGGGTTTTGTTCTAGCCACCTGCAATTCTGATTTATCTTTTTAAAGAAACACATATAAAATGTCATGTAGAACTGCAATTTGTTTCTGGGTTTTACATTTAAAAAGAGGAAAGCTCTTAAAAATAGTCATGCCTATGGGAAGTGTTTTGGAACAACTTTTAAAACTTGAAAATCTTTTCGAACCATAACAACAATGGAAATTTTTATACATTTCCCTCATCTTTGATTTTGGTCTGGAGATTTGCAGTCCACACCCACTCTATTTCTGTCTCACTGTTTAAGAACAGAGCTGTTCGTTGCTTGGTTCTGTGGGTTCTGTTTTTGTCTTTGAAGTACAAACGTGGTGGGAGGCTATTAGTTTAGATTGCTAATTTAGTTAATAATAATCTGGGGGCAGGCAGAGGCAGATTAGAGCCAGTGGTGACAAAGAAAAGTTTTGAATCCTTCCACTGGCTACAGAAGAAAAACAACGGTGTATAAACTTCTTCTATATATCTATTCCTCATACAGAGATTATTTTGGTTGATATGTCTGTGCACTTGGGCTATGGAAAAGCTCAGCCCAATGTCAGTCCCCGAAATATGAAAAGTCCTATGAAAGTTTTTACACAGGATAGAATCACTGGAGTATTAATAACCTCAGTGGTTATTAGCAAGCAGAGGAGATAAATTCTCTTTTGGGGGTAATCACAGACACCAAGTATCAGGTAAAGTACACCAAGGATGAGAAAGAGACAGTTTTTTACTTTCCCTTTGACAGATGGCAATTGAAAGGATGAAGAAGTTAGCAACATATTCAAGGTCAGTGATAACACTATACATCTTCCATATCCTCATCTAATTCCTTAATTAAGGCCATTCTTTCAATCTTATAAATCATTGCATGGCCTTTCTCAGGCTGGAGACATCTCACTTATTATACATATCTTAATTCTTAATCTGTTAAATTACCTCTTGGTTTTTCTGCAGATTTTCATGGTCTGTAGCAGATGTTGCCTTCTCCCATTTCTCTGCAACTTGATTTGCTTCTTCTATTTTTTGCTCATAGCTTTTCTGGGAATTTAGCAGTGTCACTTCATAAAACTCTTGAATATCTGTTTGTAAACAGGAATGAGTAAAAGACATTATTTGACATGTTGGCTTTTGAATTCCTGGTGGTTTTCTTTGGCCAATATATACTTACACATTAACATCATAATGATAAACACATATTACATTTCTAGCAGAAAGCACCGATATGCAAGTTTGTTTTCTAAAATGTCAATGAGATTCTTGAGGCATATTCTCATTGTAAAGAGGTCTTTACAAATAATTTCAAAGTAAAGGAATAATACTTGTAAGAAGAGATTCAAAGAACATGTTACACGCAAACTTGAACAATATAGGAAGAACAGACCCTTGTACAGGGAGAAGTCACAGATCTTTTTAACCTATAAACTAGAAATTTGCAGGTGTAAAATACCCTAAGAGAAGCTTGTTGTCAGACACCCACCCGAGGTACCTGAGCCACTCCCAGCCCTATGTGCAGGTGCATTATTTTTAAGTAAGTGGGATGCACAACTTAAAGGAAGACTTTGTGGATTCATCACTTCAACCTGTTGTCACTCAGAAGTGGCTAGTTAATGTTTGATTTCAACCAAGAGTGAGCAACAAGCCAGATCTTGATTTCTTGTTCAGGTGTGTCTATCACACTTATTTCCATGGGGTATGAAGAGATATACAAGACCCAGCAGTGAAAACACTTTCACTGAAACCTGTGCATGTAATGACCTAAGGAGAGGGGGGAAAAAAAAAAAAAAGTGTTTCCCTTCCTTGAGGCAAGAATTTTTTAGTCAGATAGTCACATTCAGGAGGTGACACATTGTCTAACAGATATTTGACTCGCCAAAGAAGAAAAAACCCATCGTATTATTTTAATTAAGAACAATGGACAGACTTTCTCCTGGATAAGAACAAAAGAAAACCATTCCAGGGAGAAAGATTGCATTTACCTGGATACCCCCTAAGACTCCAAAGGAGGGACTCTTTATAAAAACTACCATGTGGGAAGGCATGACCATTGACAGGTAGGTCTCAGGAAAGGCAGAGAAGGGGACAGAGAAACCTTTCTGGTATTAGGTGAAGAAACTGTAGGGAAAAATCAAGCTTATTGCACTCACACAGGGTCTTTCATAAACTTTTGTGACTGCGGGTTTTCTTTTCTATTTTGTGAAGAAATGTTCTGTTTGCATGTTACCTTAAATTGGATTGAATAATAGTAGCCTCAAGGTAACCAGACAATCAGAAAACATTTCTTAATGAAAGCTGTGATAAATCTGTACCTGAAAATATCAGGAGCCCAAACACCCCAAGGTGCTCCAGCACATCTAAAAATAAAGAGTATGTTCCCCAGGAAAGCTTCTTCGACCAGAAAAGAAAAATGTTCCAACATTAGCCATAGACGCTGTCTGGCAAAGAGGAAAATATTGGGGTCGTGTCTGAACTTCAGAGGCTGCCAAGGATTTTGTTATACAGGGTCAGATCCCACATCTGGGCCAGGAAGACATTGGTTCTAACTATAATAAATAACCTGCCGTGGAGGTACATCTGCGTTTTCTGTTACACACCGTCTCACACAATAGGAGACTGAACTGGATTGAGTGTGACAAGCAGAACTGAAGGAGCAGGAGGAGGCGCAGAGAGGCACACAGCAGAGGCACCCTGATTTTCTGCATCCTTCAAGGGCCAGTCAGAAGTAGTGAACTGGGTCTGAGCTCATCCTCACATTAAGTCTCTGGCCAGATCTCTAGGACCCACTCTTCCCTCTTTAGTAACAACTGAAATATTGAATTTTTCTTCTAACTTCTTTTACAACTTTCTGACTCATTACGTACTCTATTTCTCATGTACAATGGGAAAAATTAATGTTAAAATTTAAAATTCTGATTAATAACTGTGATCCATAGGAAGTAGATTCTAACTTCTAATTTATATTTCATATTGCTAAGAACATTTAATTCCACCGTTAAAACTAGGACCTATTTTTAAAATTAAAAGCTGTAGGATAGTTGCCACAAGAATGGAAGTTTCTCCTTTCTCGATGGGGGGAATTTTGTACAGTCATTTTGAAAGCTCATAGTACAATTGCAAACAGTTGTAATATATGGTTTGATGCCAGGTCAATTTGTATTGTAACTGCAAGTAAAACATATCAGGCTAATATGTAATTATCTCTAGATAAATACTTTGCAGAAATAAACTAGAAATTGCCCTCTGGCAGTGGCATTCAGCTGGCATAGCTGTCATTATCAGAGTATTAATTGGGTTGACAGTAGTCAGTCAAGGAACAGCAGAACAGGGCTTTCACTCTAACTTTAAAGACTGCCTTGCCCTAGTGTTTTCATTAAAAATAACGTGAGCCACATTTGCATGTGTATGCATGTGTGCGAAATAAATATTAAAAACTCAGTCTCTTTGTAAAGGTCCTTATCTATTCTGAGGAGGCTGTGAGTTGCTTTCGCTAGAATAACGATCACTGGTGTGCAGAGAAGAGCATTTCAGTGTACTTACGTGGTTACAGAAGAAAGCACAGAGGATTCACTTAGTTGGTTGCTTTGTTATTCCATAAGCTAAAATTGCCATTTCTATGGAACAAGGGCAGCCAGCAACTTGCAGCCAATCAAGGTTAGCAGAGAATAGGATCTGTAATTTGCTCTGAGTAAAACCTGCTCTATCGAGTTACCTCCATTACATGAGAGGTGTAATTGTACTAGGAGGGGTAAACAGCTGAATACTACTGTGGGTGGGAAAAGAGGTGTAAAGGAGGTGATGAGATCAAGCAGCTGTAGAATCAAGCTTGGAGCCAAGGTCATAAAAAGTAGTTGTGAGAACATGGTAATTGTTATGTAAAATGACCAAAATACAGTCTGTGTCCTAGCGGGGACTTACAGGAAGATAATTCAACAAAGACTAAAATCTTACACAAATGAAATCTGCACCAAGTATTTCTTGGCACTATATTCCCTCCCTTCCATGAAAAGTTCAGATTTCATTTAGAAATGCCAACATTACTATTGATGAAGTCCATGAGCACAAAACACCTCTCCAGATGAGCTGCTTGAATTTCTGTACCGTTCCAAACATTTTGTTAAGCAATGAATTCATGTTTGTTTAAAGTGTCTGTGAATCTCACTGGATTTTCAGTCCAACTGAATTGGTTCATTTACTTCTTAAGAGATTACTTACTTTCTTTAATAAACTCTACTTGCTCTTCCTTTAGCCTAGCCCAAATGTTTTGTCAGTTTTGCTGTATAAAGATGAATTGCATACAAGAAATTATATATATTCTAATATGAAGTAATCCTAAAGATACCACGATATGTTTTATTTTGGATGATTCCATCGCTGGGGAAGCAGGAAAACAAATTATCTCTACATCAGCATGGTAGAGAACGCATTGGTATCACTTTACAAATGCCCGCAGACAAGTATACCGTATGTGACCGCACCTGTGCTCTGCAGGCAAACTCCAAGGACTCCCCTTCTCCTGTCTTACAGACCTGCGCAAGAGCGAGCAGGGTCTAACTTCTATAGATATGCCAGGGAGCACTTTCCCTTACTAAAGCTGGGTCCACTTCTCAGTGTGAAGTCTTGTTTTCTTTAATACCGTTTAAAAAAAACCTATTAATTATTTAAGCTCAAATCAGAGTTGTGCTCACTCTTACCTCACTTTTTTTTTTAATAAAGAAAATTTAAATAAAAATAATTTGGACAAAGAATAAG
Source organism: Harpia harpyja (assembly GCF_026419915.1). Taxonomy (NCBI): domain Eukaryota; kingdom Metazoa; phylum Chordata; class Aves; order Accipitriformes; family Accipitridae; genus Harpia; species Harpia harpyja. Next base: position 6,907,409 of record NC_068956.1, on the reverse strand, counting down.
AACTGCAGAAGCTGCAATGTCCTACTCGCATAGAAGAGTGACCTTTCTTTCAGACAGCAACTACACAGAAGGAAAAACGTGTGATCAAAGCTGAACAGGCTGCCTAAACTCTGCCATTTTCTGACATTTGAGTGGTTTGTGCTGCAGCCCTACAACCATTATTCCAGTGCAGTTTCTGTTCCAATTTATATGCATCACAATATCCATTTGCTATAGGAACACTTTACAACTCTCACAGCAAAGGGGTTAAATAATATGAAAAGGCAAAAATGTTGAATAGCCTAAACTACTTTCTGTCTTCTGTGACCATGGACTTTCACCAGCATTCTAATGAGGAAAAACAAGATAAAGCAATACAATTCCTCATTCATCTGTAAGCACTTCAGCGCCAGAAAGATAGAAGTAAATTGAAGGGAATTCAGACAAAGACAGATGATTAAAGGTCTGAGAGGACTAACTTTGGAGCAAAGATTAAAGGAAGAGAATAATGATAACACACACTTTCATACTTCCTTTCATTTCAAAGCAAAACAAACATTAAGAACCATATAGCGTCAGCTGAGAAAATTGCACAAGGCCTCAAAGAGAAGCAAACCAGCAGGATTGAAATGCCGAGGCCCACAAACGAGCACACCAGGTGTGTCCATCCCTTCGTGATCAATAACCCACTTACAGGAGCTCCAGAATCATCAGTGGATTCGGGACAACGTTACTCCATTTTAAAAAGTCCTCTTTGCAGGGAAGGGTAGATGCAGCCACAAGAGCAAATCTGGAACAATTCCCGGTGTGCGAGGAATGAGGCAGGAGCCACTTGCTCCTACAAGCTTTCTCCTCTATTCGAGATACTCACTGGTGTGATTTAAAGTCAGAAGGGAAAGGTGGTCAGCATTTACTTCTATTTATGCATGCTGGTGCCCTATCTACTACTGACCAGTCTTCAGCTGTGTAAATCAGCATAATCCAGCTGGTAGCCCCAAGGCTGGATGAAGTATGTGAGATAGCTTTGGTGTCTGTATGATTTTCACCTGTATGATTTTCACCTACACAGAGAAGCACTGGCAGGTACCAAATGCATCTCGGTACTTTCATGCACATTCAGAAATTTAGCCATCAAGGCACGTGTGTCCCAGTGCACCAAGCAGTTGGGATTACCCCAATATATCTCTTTAACACCAGCTGACCTGTAGCTGCACTTTGCATGTACCTAATTGATGCGGAGGGTTAGGAGGTGAGAATACCAAAAGATGGATTTTCCAATGTAATCAGGTGCAAAATGCAGAGAGTCCCCACTCGAGCTGGTACAGGTTTACAATGCAGCTGTACAGGGAGGATAGATTTGCAGAGTACCAAACTCAGGATTCAGAAGATGGGGCATAAAGAAAACCAGAGCGGGAGAGAACAATCTCTTGTACCTCTTTTGCATTTAAAAAAATAAGAGGAGGAAGAGGAAAGTCTGTATTCCAGTAACAAACAAGCTGATGCTAGGCTTTCTGATACCATCTATATTTTATAGAACACAAACAATTAAGCTTAAAAGGATAATCTTGTACATCGCTTAGCCTGAAGTTGTACTGCACGTGTCAGCAAATGCTGCCTCCCCAGTGACTTGACAGTACATGTGGCCACTTGTAAGAGAGCAGTGCAAACTATTCCACGCACCAAACCTCATCCAAAGTCCACTGAACTTACAGACACCTACCCACCACAGCGTGTTTTGACCTCCAGGAAGAGTGTACGCTGTGCTGACGGCTGTTCCAAAAGCTGTTACCTTCATCTGTGCTTAGCAATGAGAGAAGATTTCCTTGTGACATACATCTTGCTACATACATCTTGCTACCACCCCTCTTCACTCTATGCAGATGATGTCTTGAGACCATTTAGAAATGGCACCAATATTCTGGTGTCTGCAGTAATTGTCTGTTGCTTCTGCAGAGAGCTGTACATTTCTGCAATTAACCGTAATGTCATTAACAACGTAGAATCCCATTACCCAAGAAATGAGTTCTCTGTGCATCATACTTCTGTAGACCCAAACTGGGAATTGGAACAAATATTCTGTAGGACAAAAAGAAAAGGGTTTTTTTCCTCCTCCTTCTAGAGGTCCTTAGCAATGGAATTCATTTTTCCTGTGCTGTGCCAGTGCCCTGACTTGCTTTGCAGTATAACTCCCATCTGTTTTTCCAGGGCATTCAAGGACAGGGTGGAATGGGGGTCTAAGGCAACACACAAACACAAGCTGTTTCCTTTCCGGGAAATTTGGGGCAGTGTTTTTGTCTATGTGTAGGATAGTGTCTGATATGTACCTTTTAATGTTGTGTAACCCAGCACAAATGGCTACTGTCTGGCAGAACGCTGCGAATCAAAATAAAGAAGTCAATTGTTACAGGCTCTTGCTGCAAGTCTTTTTTTTTTTAACTAAGGGAACATTACAGCGTACGTCTAAATGGCACCATTTATATCCTGGGGAGTAGATTACGCTGGGTCAGCTTCAGCCATCTGGTCTAAATTATTAGGTAGGAGTAAGGAGGATTGTGCAGGATGTTGTTCAAGAAGAAAAACTGATTCACGCGGTAGAAGTAGCAGGGAAGTGATCAGAGATCGTACCAGCCTGCCAGTAAAGGGCTTTAAAGGCCCTGCCCATGGAAGCACTCCAAAGAGAGGTTAAATAACATACTTCACCAAATGCAACTATGTTTTGTGTTTCTTTTCAAGTAAAATGTTTCCATATTGAGTAAAATAGCCATTATAAGAGAAAATTAAAAGTAAGAGAAAAAAACCCTTAACTTGAAATTGGGTGAGTTTTCAACTAAAGCAGGACTACGGCGCAGACCCTATGTGAGAAATGGCAGATCTCCAGCTATCAAGCTGGTACATAGCTTTACAGTCATGGTGAGCTCAAACCTGCCCCCATTAGCAACCCTCAGTGCAGCAGCATTCAAAAATGCCTTTCCCATTTCAACTCTATCCCATCCTCAGGGCTCCACATATATTTGCCTTGGGTCTGCACTAATAAAGGTGGTGTGAGATTCAGCAACAAAGGAAAAGCTCAAGGCTTATTTTTTGCAGTTTGCAGAGGTAACACCAAGATATGTCAAATCAAAATGAAATTTAGGAGCCCTGTGGCAAGGTTTTCAAACATAAGCTTTTGCTGCATGAGAAACATAGATGCCAACCCAATAAGCAAGAGTTACAGCAGAAGGAGATAACAGGTTCTCTATTCCACGCAGGCAGCGAAACAGTGCAGTGCAAGCCAGGGCAGCAGTCTTCTGCCAAATGCCTACAGTTGATAAATGTTCCTAAATCTATTAAAAGCAGCATACTCCAGTAGAACATGTACCAAAGTAGGCAGCAAGAAATACGGTTTCTGTTATTAACCTGTCTTGATTCTTGAGCTTCATCAAATCCCTTTTATTTGGCCTAGATAACTTTTTGAGGTCCCTTCCAACCTGAATTATCCAATGATTCTGTTACTTTGCGCATCTACGTTGTAAGCTCTTTGAGGCACGAACGATTACTAAGCAGTTACATACCTGAGTAAAAGTATATATTTTTAGCAAAAAAGCTCTGAAACACTCTACGTGCTGTAACAAATAACTAAATGGTTAGTAATTCATGACCTTTGCAATAGCTATTTAGATGTATGAAAAAAAATATGGTTTTGAGTACTTCTGGCTTTGCTGTACAGTAGTATCATGATTGTTTTTTGTAATATACCCAAAATACAATCAGAGCTCTCCCAAACTTCTCAGCTAGGAATATCTGCCTCAAAGGCAGCTGTCCAAAATCCAGGTAGAATAAAATATTCAACACAAATTGCTGTGCACAGAGAAGACAAAATAATTCCTGCAGCCCTCTCTATGTGAGCGATGTTTATGTTAACAAGTGAAAACTAGAAACCGGTAAGTCAGACAGTAAAGTCAGTATTTAAGCCTGCTGGGTGACGATATTGAGTGTATTACTAAGTTTTGCCTATATATTCTTACCTCTTATTCATAAATAAGCATGGCAGTCTGGATTTGAGCATTTGCCATTGACAATATGTTATGGTTAACATCTATGGTTGCTAATTGTGTAAAAGTGGGCACGGTAGATTAAATTAGTAAATGCCGCACTCAGTTCTGCTCATTCTGTTTCTGAAGCTTCATCTGCAGAAGAGCAGAGCAGCAAAACCCAAATCCTGCAGCGAGGTTTCATTTTGAACATGCTAGCCAGGGCCTGCAGATCAACGCACAATCTGCGAGAGTCAGAGCAGGACCACGAGCACGCACTGGCTGCTTTGCACCTCCAGACAACCAGGCATATAATGGAACCTGTCCCAGGATTTTTTTCCGATAGCAAACTCTGTAAACAGAAAGTGCTGTTAACTTTACTAAGTGTTCAAAAGTGACAGCTAAGAAAGCACTAAGAGCCAAGGCAAGGTTTCCTGTGCTTCAGAACAGACCTTTCATAAAATGTCAGTTTCCTTTGAAAAATGATGGTTTGTATCAAGTTCTTTTCCTATAAACTTAAATGCAAACCTTCAGCTTTTTTCAGCACTGTGTATCACTCTGCATGTAGCAGTCGGAGACCTTGAAAGTTATTTACGGACAACAGTAACATACACCTTTGGGAAGAAGCTTTATTCATTGTGTGTAGAGTTGGATGCAAAGCCATTACCGGAGAGATTTTCCTTTGTTTCTGTGCAGCAGTTAACAGTTATTACTGTGCATTTCTGATCCTGTTGGAGGATCATGCAGCCCCGCTGTGGGTTACAGAAGTTATGAACAGACTTTCATCTGAATGGTTCCAGCATGCACTTAAACAACTGTAACAGAGAGTTCAATACCAGAAAACTGTTTAGTTATATCATTCATTTATTGTATGATTTTGTTGCTCAAGTGCTTGAGATATGATTTCTTTAAATAGGGATAATTAGGAAAAATTATCAAAAGTTCACTGTAAAATACAATATCAAAACTGCAGGTATATTTTCATATCTGAGGTAGCAGTAATAGAAAAAAAAATAGCTTATATAATTCCTCGCCTTTTTTTTTGTAATCTTGGAAAGGAACAAGCTGCAAAGCCAATTTCCCACAGAATATGGAGGGGAATACCATATACCAGACCAGAACCAGAAAAGGATGCATCATTCTATAATCCTTTCTAAGTCAGATTATTTTTATATAGGCTTTCCACTGCAGCTGCGCATAAATAGGTTGGAAGTAGGTAGGGTAAATGGAAGATCTAGCACGTCTTGGGACCTGTAGGCTTTCGGGTAGCTGCAGGTACGCAGCAGCCCAGCCAGATACCTCCCAGCAGCACCCAGTTTGCTGAAACTCTAAAAACCAGAAAGATTTGGCTCCCCATCTTGCCCCCTCAGGTGTTTTGCTCCAACGCACGAGGCCACACAAGCAGCTGGGGCTGTGCAGAAGGCAAAGGGGTCAAGTTATGGCATTTGACCAGATCTACAGCCCTCAGGTGCCAGCCCAGGTTGACAGCACTCACACATCACCTGTGCCAGCCGTGCCTCCGGGGACACCTGAAGCAGCCTTAGGGCAAGCACAGAAATCCTGGGGGGAGTTAGGAACAGAGTGATTAAGTCACCTCAGGATTAATCATAGCTGTTCACAGGTTCAACTCAGTGACTGTAATCCCTCCTACGCATTCCCTAAATTATTAATATTTTCTGGTGAAAGCAATTTGTTTTTAAAAAGAACTAAAGCATCATCTTCTGAACAGAAAAAGGGGAACACAGAGTGTATATATGTGTGTATATGTATGTGTTTGTATATAGATATATTTGTCACTTCTAATCAGACGTGGCCATTGCCAGAACAGAGAGATGAGTTTGTCTTTGCAGGATAGCATTCAAACACACAATAATGCACTCCCAGCATGAAGACCACCACGGCTCCAATGCAGGAATGAGGTACCAATACCTTAGCAGGAGCCTGAGAGGCTCTTTCACATCCAACAGTCTAAAATAAAGCTGATGTTGCAAAAGCCCTCAAAACTGCATGGCAAGGACACCTCTCCAGCCTACCTGACAGAGTGCCTGAGCTGCTACCCAAGGAAAGGAGAAGGCCAGGAAGGGAGTGGTTTGTCTAATGCACATCGTTCACCATTTATATCCCAAGGATCTGATCTTTTGAAAGGTACTCGCGTATTTTACTTTCCAACACTTGCAGGCACATGGCAAATTACAACTTTGCTGTTATAGCACAGCCTGATAACAAACTCAGCACAGGAACGTCTGCATCAGCCTCTTTACACTGTGAATTTCTGCCTTCCCATTTACCACGGATAGTTAACAACATCATTCCTCCTCTTGCCAACCGAATTTGAAACCCCATACCATGCAGAAGGTGTCATCACGAAGCACATACCTGCACAGGGCTAGTACTTCAGGGTATATTACATTTTTCCAACTGCTTCTAAAGGACAGACACTTATATAATTGACGCTGTTTGTGCTGTTAATAGGCTGGACACGTAGGATGTCATGATGAACTGATGTGACCTCCAAGCACAAGAAATGTCACATGCTGGTCTCATGCCTTTTTCCCAGCATTTTGCCTCTTTCAGCCCACTGAGTTTCTCACAGAATGATGTGGGAATCTCAGATACCCAGCCCTTACCTTAAGGAAATGCTGATGGGCCATACCTGAAAAATGCAGTAACGGTAAATCGGTTTATTCTTGTGTAAGGCTTCAGGGTGTGGTCCGTTAGGAACCACAAGAGCAAGAAATCCAAATCAGACACGCTTTTCCAAGGCAATGTAAGAGCATTTTTAGGAAAACCCTGTGGCAGTCTATAAGGAATTAGTAATAATTGCTTCCTGGCCTTTTTCTTCAACCTACAAAGAAGCATCTTCCTACCTAACCCCTTTTGAACATCACTTTAATATAAAGCTAAGACAAAGCATTAAAATACAGCCTTCCTTCCCAGTTCTTTCACCTTCCAGAGCGATTCTTTACCTCCTTTAATTTTTCCACTTCAAGGTCTCACCTAGGAACATGCCTCTGCATCTCTCTTACCATTTCACTGCAACCACCTCGCAGTCTCCTTTTAGTGGAGCAGTACATATCTGCTCAGCCCAAGGCCCTGCTTTTTAGCCGGGCATCACCCTCTGTACTCAACAACCAACTTTATTCTGATACCAAAGCACACAGCCCCAATTTCTCTAGCGCGTGGTACCATATGCCTGTCAGGTAATGCGAGAGGCGCTAAGCCGCAACTCTGTCCTCATTTTTGGTGAGGTGCTTTGCAAAGGCAATCATTCGCCACTACGGGGCTGCAGTCTCCGTCTTCGTCTCCCACCCGCACTCCCGGTGCAGCTGGCTGCCTGCCCATAAGCCAGGCTAAGCAAGGGCAATGAGCGCATGGAAGGACCATGTCCGTGCAGTGGGCAAACACAGAGCTTCACATGAGCTGCGGGGGACGGAGGTCGACTGTGTAAAGTTACGTGCCTGAAACTCAAGAGGGTTGCCTCTTACTGCCCAGCTATATTTAATTCTGAAGACATCGAGTATTCCAATGTTTGCACTTAAAAGAAAGCATGCAAAGGATAGACGGAGAAGGAATAAAGTTCCAAATAATTTAAAACCAACCTATCCCTTTGATATGTGCCTAAGCTGCAGAAAAAGCAAAAACACGTGTAGAAAACTGGGTTAACTATATTCCAAGTCTCACTTCAGCCGCCTCTTTCTTCCCCTTCATTTTACTAGTGGGAAGTGTAATGTAAGTGGTGAAAACAGGGAAATAAGAACTTCAGGCTGCGGATTCTATTTGCAGTTTTTCCACTGACTTGCTGTGTGACCTCAGGCAAATCAATCTCTCTGCACTTCAGCTTAACCTTCTGTAAAATTGAGATACAAATGCTTTGACTTACCCATAGGCTCACAGTGGGGTGTTACACAGCTTAATTAATTAATGTTTGTTAAACACGTTGAATGAATGTTTCTATACAAGTTTAAATTATTACGGGTTGTACTTTTATAAACTCTGGCTTATGACCCTTGAACATACTTGCCACAATGTCTAGTGCAATCCTTAAGATTGCTACTCTGATGTAACAAATTATACTTTAAATGAACCCTTCCACTAGAGTGACTGTGACTTTAGTTGTCTACACTTAACATTTACAGTCATTGCACTAATTGGTCTAACCTTGTATTGCAGGTTTCCATGAACATCAAAAGACTTCATTGGTCATGCTTGAATTTGTTTCACTTTATATTCTCATGGGTTTAGTAACAGCTAAGAGACTTCATGTAAATTCATTGACATTTGCTGGTCTCCATCGGAAGAAGAAATCTTGTATCTCTCACACAAGTCCTTGTAGGTCTAGAATCTCTTTACTGCTCTCATTATCTTCATTCTCATGTAATTGATTGGTTTATGGACTCGGTACAAGTTCTTTTAACTTCACTAATTTAGCTTTTCACTCAGTATGAACTTCTGTATTTATTCATGAATCATAGAATGGTTTAGGTTGGAAGGGACCTTTAAAGATCATCTAGTCCACCCCCGCTGCCGTGGGGAGGGACAAAAGAATTTCGCAAATTTTTTTCACCGACTCTTCCAGGGAAGAAATTCTGTGATGTGTCCTGAAGAGGGCCTCTCACCCCCTAAAACTTACAGTAGGCATCAGGATAGCAGGAGGAAGCGTTTTACAAAAAATTATGTTCCCAAATTCATTTTTTATACCAAGTTTGATCTTTAGCATGAGATTAATGTTATGAGCATAGTATTGTGCTTATTAACAAAATATAATTTTTCCAAGAGAAATCATTTGTAAAGTTTTACTGCAACATCTTTAAAAATGTCTGACAGCAAAACCCAAGGAAGCAGAAAGGGATATTCTAATTACAAGGCATTATATAAATGATAATGAAGGAAGTAACCCACAGCCCGTGAATTAGCATGTCATGCCCCAGTGTCTTATCACAGAAAACAAAGAAAAAATGAGTACAGCTCCATATAATGGTGGGCTGCTGACAGAGGAAGATCCCATCTTAAGGCATAGAAGGAGCTCAGACCAACCATCTTAGACACAGAAATGCTAAATCAAGCTGTCTTCAGAGAGGACAGACAAGGGTAACATTGTCAACATCCTGACACTAAAACAGCTAGAGTTAAATATAGGTCACAGACTTTAGGGATTCCTATCAAGCCTTTCTATGAATTGAGATGTGTTCTGGAGATGAAGTTTGTCATATCTGCTGCAAAGGCTGGGCTGGATATCATGGATGCTGACAGCTGGAGCAGCAGAGATTGGTTTGCACTCGTGTGTGCTAAAGCCAGAGGGTTGGCAGATATGGCATCGGACTTACAGAGAGCTGGGTCTTTCTGGAGATGCGAATGAAGGTTGGGCAGGCATCTAAGGTGACACGATGCTCTTGACTTACGTGGAGGGAAGAGGGTGAACCAGCTGCCTCTGGGAACACAGCCACTTCAGTTGCTCTGCTAACTGTGTTGACTCAACCTCTGTTCATGATGATGGGGGCTGAGCCAGTGCATGTGTTAACACCTAAAGGCAGGTGTCTAACCTGGAACTACATCCCAATCTGAGCATCCTTCATGTAAGAAGGAAATAGTGAAAACCTGAGTGGACTCCAGGGATTTCGATGGCACTTCTTTCCTTGCAGTCAGAACTTGTTCTTGGGCAAAGGTCTTGTGGTTGTATTTGCATTATTTTTCATGTTTTTATTGGTTTGTTTTCTCTGTTAGTAGATAAAGATCTAGGACAAATTTCAGTGTTCTAGCTCTTCTCTTTCCATAGCTCTGCAGTAATACAGGATTAGCTTTTAAAGAACACGGATTGTTAATCAGCCTTCTGAAAACATCAACTTCTCAGTAAAGATGGTTGAACAAACTTAATTCTGCAAGTTTCATTTCAAAACAGTTTTTGCAGACAACTTCTGAATGAATGATCTGAAGTCACAATTGGAGTCTGAGGACAGTACAGAAAGACAGTACTTGCACACCTACAGAAGTCTGCTGCTAATTCTTTTGGCTCTTAAAACAATCTTAAATTGTGGAGTGGAACATGAAAAACACTCATAAAACCTGGAAGACAACGCACTTTCCTTGAGTTTTGTTTCTAGCACAATGCAAATATTGATACAAAAAATACTTTTTGTCTCTAAAAACACAAAGCAAACAGATATCAGGGAAACAGAGCCTTAACAATGATTCTGCTACTAACTTACTCTATTGCCCTTAGTAATTCACTCAATGTGTTGTAAGTACTTATTTAGTGCATGTTAAGGTTGTGAAGATCAGTTTGTTAGTATTTCTATCATGCTTTGATGAAATCAAACATGATAGGCTAAGCTGTCTTATTATATTCCTTTTGCTATGCTTGCTGTAAGAAAAAGGCAGGTATTGTTCTAACAAGATAATGATATTCTATCAGTTCTTGGAATGATAAATCATGTCAGAAAGTACAATTCAATTCATTATTTAAAATCATGTCAGGAACTGAACTTCATTTTTTAAAATTAAGAGGAAAGATTTCAAATTATATCTTGCCTATAAGAAGAGAATTAATAAATACTAATTATCTGAAATAAATTATTGAAAAGTTCTCTGAAGGCAGACAAACATAACGAGGACTTGCAAACTTGTCTCCAGATAGCAGCTTCAAATTCACTATGTGTAGATTACAAATTTTAAAAGTAACACCAGATTTTTATCTCCTTTGTTGACACTGGCAGAGGTAGATCTTCTGTACCTACAGCACCACGTTTCCCAGAAGTATAGAGAGAGGATTGGGAAAGGGGTGTAAAATACACACAAAAGCCTATGGAGAAACATACAAATACTGCCTGCTGATGAGAGAGTCCTAGCTCCATGCAGTCAAGTTCAAAGTTCAGTGGTCACCTCTGCGGTGTTGAGTGCCCTTCATGCATTGAAAGAGCATTCAGAGAGGTGGAGGACAGAGTTACTGTCCTTGACTGCTGTACTAACACTAAGTATATCCTTTGGGAGCTGAAGCAGGGTGTAGATGTTCCTGCAAGGCGCGAGACCTCAACACTCTCTGTTACTAGATGCATTGGTGAAGTCTTTCCAGCAGTTCCCTACAAGATTGCCTCCTTCTGAAACTCTGTAGCCTGGGAGTCAAAAGCTTGTCCCCAGTGGCAGGAATTCATGTCTGAACCTGCTTAAGCTTTAACTTATATTCCACCTCCTCTTGCCGGGGTGAGTGCTCTCACCTACTGTCTCGAGAGAAGAAAGGCTAAATGTACCCCCATCGACTGGCAATGACAGAGGCTATTGCCCCATGGGCTGTTACTCTTGCAGGTTGTGTTAGGCACGCTCAAACCTCCTTGCAAGTGCAGGTACTTTACAGGATCTTACTGGGCTAATATGTGAGCCCTGCCAAAGCGGAGGCAGCTTTTTGCACAATGAACTCTGCAAAAAAAAACAGGGTAGACACTTAAGTCCTTTTTGAGCTGCAGTGTCTCAAAAAGGGGATGTCTCAAAGGTATACCGTGCAGATAAATGCACAGAAGATCATGAGGGCAAGCTCTAGTAATGGGACCTAGTTTGGATTTAATTCACCTGTTCATGATGTGATGGCTTGTTGTTTTAACTTAAAGGTCTATCATAACTAATAAAAATGGGGCTTGGCACATGAAACCAGCCTTTAAAGGTGAGTTAGGCTAGAAGAGCACAGATGTGGTGTTGCCAGGAGGTCTGCAGGTGCTAGTCAACACTGTAATGGTAAAGGCCCAGTGATCACAAAAATGAGGAGGGGAGGAAAGGAGATTGAGATTATTCCTATTACTACCCACCCATGCACAGAAAAACCTGTCCTTGGTGTTGTGAGAAGCTGACTTCTCCCTGTGAGACCCTGTCAAATTGCAGGATAATGATTCAGGTAGCAAATAAACCACAGGCATATTTACAAAGCCAGGACAGAACAAGTTAGACAACCGGAGAAAACTTAGTGCTCTAACAAGGGATCCAGCAGTGGCTTTGGCTGCAAACGACAAAGCTGAAAGATGGCATTATGCCTGTATATTTAATTTACTTATAATTTCTCTTACTGTTCTGCATTGCAGAGTAGCTGCACAGTGGTAGGAAGGAACATGCCAGGTGGTTATGGGCTCAGAATTACCATTTTGTATATATTATCTACTTACAAATGCAACGTTAATTAAGGTTCAGATGTGGCAAGTGACAAATAGTGGTCTGCAAGTGTACAAGTTCTTCCGAGTAATGAGAATTTCTTGCACAAAGTAAAAGTACTACAGTGTTGTGTTCAATATGGAAATCTGAGACTCCATTCAATGAATGCATGCCGAGCGCGCCGCTGTTAATTGAGAAGATGTAATTAAAGTACCCAGAAGCCACCAGCATGTGGGGACACCTAATGGACATTACGGAAAGCAGTGCATTTTGTTGGACTACTATTCTCAGCGGTTTGTTTCCCAAAAAAAGCCGCAGCTGAAAGCTGATGCTGGTGAGCCAAGTGACATAATCCCAGTCATTAAGTCATCGGAACAAGCTTGACTGATCAATCAGCAAAACCCACATGGCTGCTGAGGAGCCTTGACTGACGTGACAGAAAAGCAAAGTAGCTGCTAAGCAAGTTTCCAAGCCTGAAGACCATGAGTACAAAGTCTGGCAGAAAACCCTACACCTTCCTGGTATGAACCAGGGAAGATCTACATGGAGAGGCTGAAGGGGCTGCCAACCCCGTTCGCTTGCCCACGGGGAATAGAGCCCATCCTGCTGCCCCGTGGGTGTTCATCAGAAGGTATGAACCTTCGGGCAAGAGCAGCCCCCTATAAATGAGATTAGCAGGGTTATATTGCTGGTGAAACAGTCAAGGGCAGCGGGAGAACGGTCTGACACAGAGCAGCCTGCCCGCAGCCACGACCAGGCTCAGGTTGCTGAATGATTAATGAAGTGATGGATTTACCCTGCTAAGAGAAGGGAATAGCTTGAGGTCCTTTATGGTGAGAAATTTAAAACTGATAAAAGGAGGGGAGGGCTGGTTTGAGCAAATCATAATACAACCTGGGCCCCTCGCTTCCACAGTGTATTTGTGAACTACACCACAGGAGACAGACATAATAAATAACATGAATAACAGAAACTTTTGCATTTGATTAACATGATATTATCTTAGGGCTCAGTTAGATATTTGTGCACATGAGCAATATTATCAGCCTGAACTCATTTTTATGAGATGAAATCCTTAAGAAGTATTCTACTAGCTGAAGCAAACTAACCTATGGCTTTAGACATAAATTTTAAGATTATGGGAGCTCCTTCGAACTATATTCAGTATTCAGGCAAAGGGCTCGTGATGCTTAAACTTATAAAAATGGATAAGTAAATATTGATTTGTTCTTTAATCAGAATCTTGTTTCACTCTGAGGAAACCCATTGTGTTGGGGATCTATATCGATAAGACAGTGATGTCTGGGTAAAACCACAGAGAATCTTTATATTATGCCCTTAGGCTAACGCACACAGAACTGCATTTGTATGCATAAGAGATGCAGCTAACCCTGCCACTTGTGAAAGTGTTGCAAAGCTGCTCAACTTAGATTAAAAATAAAAGTAAATAGTTTTCTTAATGCTATGTACATTCAGCATCTATAGAGGAGCCAGAGTGAAAAAGTTAAGCATTCACAATGCATTGAAGGAAATTGGGCAGGAAGGGGTTGTAACTGAGAATGGGAGCAGCAATTATTTAATTAACACTAGATTCTGCTTTTCCAAACTGAACTTGAAGTGTCACTGCTACAGCAGCAGGCACGTAAACCCAAGAATCTTTGGAATGGAGCTAAGGCAGAATGAAGCACTAAAAAAAACCACATAGAGTCAACTGAGGGGATGAGTGGTCACTTCTCTCCCCTTGGTGTTCATACTGAGGATCTGCATTTATTTCATGTGTGCCTTGATCTTGCATAAAACAGGCAAAGACTGTGGCCCTTTGATGACCTGTCTGGGACTGGGAAAAAGTGTTTATTAAAAAAAAAGGAGCATGTTGTAATACTTCATTTCCTTCCTTAGTCATTATTTAAGACTCAATTCAAAATCCTCTAAACTCCCGGTGTTATCACGCCTTTAATATTTCAGATCATGTTCATTATAAATAAGCTTCTTCTAGAACAAAGTGATCTAAAAGACAAGCTGTCAAAAATCTTTCTTAAGTATGAACTGACAGCATTGGAAACTCGCTCAGCTGAAAAATAGCAAAGTTTATGTACAAGATATTATTAACAGTTCATGATCTTTCACATACACTGTTCATTTATTAGAACCTATGGCCTGAAAGTTGCCATCAGTTCATGTCTAAAAAGAGATTTTTCTTTAGCAGCTTTTTCTAAAAGCTGTGTCAGTGACTGTCCATAACTCAAATAGCACTCTGCCATGTAATTGAAGTATTCCAACAAGATGATTCAACCTCACATGATATTGTTTTGTTAAGAAATACCTGTAAAAAGCTCTCATTCTCCCCAAAATCACATAAATCTTTTTGGGAACCAAGAGAGGCAAATTTTTTTGCTTTTTTGCAAACACATCTCCTAATTATGAGCCCTAAGCTGTTTGAGGGGGTTTTTTTCAGTTTAGTTTGGCGACTGTATTCATCTTTAATGAGCCAAAACCCAGACATTTGAAATAGAGTTTTACAGATGTTTCCAAAATATTTTCCCAAAGACAGACCACAAATATAGCCTCCAAGAGCCAATCACAGATTTAGCTGTCTGGAAAATGGAAATCCATCATCACATGTAATGTTTTCTCACCACAAATGGCACCAAAATTCTGACTGCCAGAATAATTCTGGGAGTAGGAGAAAATCAAAACGTAAAGGATCAAAATGTAATTTTTCGCTTCTCTGCTATCCTGCAGGTGGGATGTGCAATTCCCCGAAGTCCCCTGATGCCTCTTTAGTAGGATGGTAGGAACCATATAGCAGATGAGCTGCTTGCCAATTAACCAGGCCAGTGACACAGAGAAACCAGAAACCTGCCGGGTACCAACTGTTGCCCAGCACACTATTAAATGGAAGATAAGGAAGGGGATAAGTGCATTGGTAGGTGCTGCTCAAGCTGCAAAGAGTTAAGGCCAGATCCCGTGCAAGCACCTGGCTCATCTGAATCATGTCTAATTAGTATTTTCTACAAGAAAAAACTTTCCTTCCTGAAAATTCCCAGTAAGTCTGCTCTCTACTATTGACCTTTCCTTGAAATTTTTCTCTCTGTAAGAATAAAAGCTTCAGTCTTGGTGCTATGGACATATTTGCATAAAACCATGCATAAAAACTTAAATTAAAAATATGAGTAAATAGTCTTTTTGTTGGTTTACAGTTTTGTAGTGATAATTGGACCTTTTAGTTTCTCCGTGTTAGAAGTTACATCCCTGAAACACTCTGAATCAGACTGATTAGTATATGGCATAAACCCATACATAATCTTTTTTTCTTCTCCAGAAGCTATTTTCTCTAGCATCTATTAACTTTCTTGCTTTACTTATTTAAGATTCAGTACTTAAGAGCCTAACTCAAATTTTAAAATTTATGACACACACACACACACACACACACACACGTACACCCCCGACAGTCTGACACTGGGGGTACAGCTATAGAAATTGAAGATTACATCTAAGATAAGCGGTGAATAAGAAAAGGAGCAGTAAAAACTCCTGAGCAACTGGAGCTCTCCAGAAATGCAGGAGGAAACAGAAAAGTTAAAGCAAGAGTTTGGCAAGCACAGATAAGAACAGGCAGATTTTCTTTGGATTACTTCAATCACAGATGAACTAGATTTGTACATTAGCCTGTGACTGAGGCAGAGAAAATCATTTATCAGAATGTGCAGCACAAATATGAATATTGAGCTCCTAGACACAAATGAAGCTATTGAGAGAGATATATTTCATAAAAGAACTCAGAGGAAAGAGGAAATAGTTGAATAATTTATAACAGATTTGATACTGTTGCGTCAAATGTGCAATTTTGGAAGGCTTGTGAAATTCCTAATTCTGGAGATCAGATTGTATTGGGAATAAGACCCCCAAATCTGGGGGGGGAGCAGGGGGCGGGGGGGAGAATGTGAGGAGTACCTTATCCAAACCCCAGAAAAAAGAGAGAACATTTCCAAGATTTCAGACCACAAATAAACCCAATTGCAGGTTTTGGAAGGAAAAGAAGACAAAGTGGACAAGATTAGAAAAATCTCTCTGGAGGAATCTGCAGACTGCAAATAGAAGGAATTTGCAAAACCAGTGTGGAGGGCTGAACCAGAACAGACCAAAACCAGTTCTAAGCTCTATCTGTCACCTTTGGAAAGGCCTTCCATATTTGCAAGAAAAAGAAGCCAGAATGTACTAAAAAGAAGCAAATGGCATTGTTCAAGAGGCATTTGCATCCAACGCCCGCAGTGAGTTTCTACTGATTATTTGAATATGGCTGGACAGCTTAATGTGATAGCTGAAGTTACAGGAAAACATCTGAAGAGACAACATACTTGCACTCAATACAGACGAGTAACTGCAGATAATGCTGTGGAGAAAGGCTTCTAGTTGTAGGTTTATATGAGTTTGACATAAGGATAAAGGAAAACCTTGAAAAGATAAGGTTTATAATTGTTTCAGGGAAGGAGCGTATCGATTCAAGGTCTGAAAACACGGCAAATGCTCAGGCTCATTATGAGAACTTATGCTGTAGGACAGAAGCCTATGAAGGTAGAAAATCAATTCTATGATGTCTTTAATGGCATTGGAAAGCTGTCAACAGAATATAAGATAAGGATGACGAAACTCAATTGTCCTGTCATAAGTGTTCCTAGAAATGTCCCTGCAGCGCTCAGACCTGAATGTGAACAAGTGGAACAAACACCTGAGTCTGATGTATGCATGTATACATGGTCAAGAAAACTTTCCTGTTGCAGGTGCTTTTGTCTGCCAGTGCTACACTATAAGCCAAGACTTTCCAAAAATAATACCAGATATCGACACCTTATGTGATAAATTATAACCTGGATCCCTTTAATAAAATTGAAAGAACTTCATGCTGTAGGTAGTATTTTATTCAGTAATATTAGATTGATGTGAAACTTGAAAAAAAGGAAAAAAAACCTGACAATATATCCCATGATGATAATTCAAGACATGGCAGATCTATGTAGATATTAAGATGTTTGTCCATGCCAGAAATACTCGTGCACTGATTTGGAATGACTATTCCCACTATACAGAAACAGCACTATTAGAAAATAGGAAAATGAAATCTCTAGCTTTACATATGCACATAAGCATGTAAAAGACTTTACATATAAAATCCTGGACCTGGCATACCAGATGTGCTAATGATAAATAAAGGGTCACAATTTGATTGTTCTGAGTTTAAATGCTTTGCAAAAATTTAAGGACATTACCTTGAATCCAGTTCAGCCACAATCTAATGGTTTTGTGGAAAAAGCTATCAAAATTGTTTAGAGGATGCTCAAAAAACCCCCACCTGTGGATATAAATTTAGATTTCCACGTGGCATACCTAAATTAAAAAGCAGTATCTTTGATTCTGGGCCTCAGAAATACTAGCCATATGCTAGAGACAGGCCCAGAGACTAAGCAACTTGCTCAGAAAAAGATGCACAAAAAAGGCAGAGTTAGAACTGAAATTCAGGAGTTCTCAGTTAAGTTCTTGTCTTCATATCCCATGTCTCAGAGACAGAAAAAATACATCAAACAAGTTCTTTAATAATTTAGAGTATTTTTTCTGAGTTTAATATTTGGTTAAATAGAGTAGTAAGTGAATTCATCGCACTGAAAGTTTGAGATCATTGTTTGTTTGTTTCTGTTTATCTTCAGAAGAGGGCTATCCTGACACCCAGCCAAAAATAATAAATAATTTACCTACACTTCAAGTCTGCTTTATTAATTTATACCACAGGAAAATAAATTTCAGCACTCAATTAAAGCAGCTTCACATCACATTAAGGATTTCTTGTTTAATCATTCACAGGGACTATACCATACAGTACCAGACCAGCAACCTGCAAGCCCAGTCCTGACTCTGCAGGACCTGACTGTGACCAGTCGGAGACTCATTAGGGACAAGCATAAGAACTTGATGGGCAGATGGGGCATAGTCTGTACCCATCTTTGTCCCTGCTGGTGGCAGGCTCAAGCCATGAGGCATGACATTTCAGATCCTTTCCCTCAGTAACAGCTCTGGATATTTTTTATGCACACATAAAATACGCAATCTCTCTTTTTTTGTTGTTTACTTTATTTGGCTTGGATGTCTTACTGTGGACACTTTCCATTATAAAAAAATTTCTTCCATAGCTTCACAATTTTCAGTTCTTAATGATGTAAAATAGCCTTTTTCATGCCAAAAGGAAAAAAGAATCCAATTTCTTTCTCGTGGTTTTGGATCCTTTTATCCATTTCACTCTTTTTTGCCTCTTTTCTAAATGAAAAATCTCAATTCATTCAATCCCTTTTCATATCAGAATGTTTCACCTCATTCAGCTCTATCATGCCTCTTGAGCTCTGATACCTCATTTCTGCAATAAAATCGCCAGTCCTGAACAGTATTAAAATAGGCTTTACCAACTGATTTATGTAAAAGGCTTTATAAAAACCTTTGTGTTGTTTACCATCCCGTTCCTTAGGAATTCTCACATCCTGTCAACTTTTCTTATTACAAATGTGCACGAAGCAGAAGTCTTCATTGTACCGTCTACAATGATGCCATGTCCCTGCCTATTAAAGATATATCAGTCGTGACAGTTATTTTGTTTTTATTGTGACATAGATTGTATTATTCAGATACATTACACACATTCAGAATACCAAGCTGAAATACACCCTGGAGAAGGGAAAATTAGCTGTCAGCAAGGGACCTTATAAAGACCGGAACCAAATAAAATTACCAAAGGGGGGTAGGGAATATATGGGAGGAAACAAAGAAGAAAGCAAGAAAATAAATTAACAGAGCGAGGCTCAAAGCATTTCTTAAACTCTGTCTTTACTTTTCCAATAAAGAACTAAATGGATTGCACATTTGGATTCTCTCTCAACATATATGCAAGTATATTTCATTTTTAGATCACTGTTTCATGTCTATTCCAGATTAATAACAGGGATATCTAGTCATTATCACCTCTTTCTTAGCTATTGGAGGTCTCCATAACATAGGTGGAGGAATCTGCATCCAAAATGCTGTGAGAAAATTGACATATATGCCAAGGACACTTCTATTTCTGATCACTGCTTCTGCTGGCAATCCCATTAGAGGAACCAAGCACTGACAAAATCAAAATTCCTCTTATGTCATGTGATATCCAAAAAATTAAGAAATTGTGCCAAACTTATTTAAACAATGGGTAGGTAAATTTGAATCTGTATTAAAGTTTTATGTTCAGCTACTGAGTTTAATTAAAACAGCAAAAAAAATCTAACTGAGTCTGTTGCTGAAATGTTTCTAAAGTTATTGTGACAAATAATATTGAAATAATCATGACGAAACCTGTTGCTTCAGGGAAATGTACACAAGTTTAACTTTACGCATGTGAAGAGTTATGTTACAGACAAATGGATCACTCACAATCTTAAGTTAAGCACAACGGGACATCCCTGCAGAATTGGGTCAAAATGTGAAACTCCCATTGAGTTTAGAAAACGTATTTTGACAATCCTGAATAACAGTGTTAGCCTGACAATTTATACTGAAAACAACAACAACAAAAAACTAGCAAATGCACTAAAGAGAGCTTATAAATATTAATTTGACATTTCTACCAACACAAATAAATAAAAGCTACAAAGTCAAGTATTTATAATAATGGGAAATGCTTGTGTGTTCTGTGTCTTATACATGGTGGGGTTTGGTTAGTGTTTTTCCATTGTTTATATTTCCAGTCCAATTTGCTCTCCAAAATATGCTGCATCTTACCGGGAACCTAAGCATGTATTTCAATTTTTTTTCACTTCAAAAAGGTAGATGAGAGAAGTGGATAGGGGACCTGTCTGTTTACTTGCCATTTGAAATGCAGATAGAAGTCATGCAGTTGCAGATAAAAAGAGTCCCTCCTTGTTATACCGAGTAGCAGCGGTTAATTGTGATGCATCATGAAGCATATGCATTGTCAAGAAACAGACACATTAATCTTGGAAATGTCATCAGGCAGATCAAGACACACCGGTCAATAAAACCCAAATGGCTTTGTCACTCTGGAGATAAAAAAAAAGAGATGACTTAACTTTAAAAAGGCAAGAGGAGTTATAGTTCAGTTTTAATAGCATTTTCTTTGAATTTCAGAATTCAGACTCTTTCCTACTGACTTCAGTCAGAATTCATGTGCTGTATTCCTGCATCAATTTCAGAGATTTTTCTTCCTATTTTCTTTGCTCAAGCAACCTAATCAAGGCCTTCCTCCTTCTTTCACACCCTCTATAAAACCAACTCCCTCTGAAAGTCTGCTTTGTTTAGAAATATGATATACTGACATTCAACCGCAGGCTTTCCAGGATCAGCACCTTTATGAGCCACCCTCAGCTACGGCACCCACCAGCCCGTGGTTGGACGAATGCTCTGAGTACACCATGAAGCTGAGGGCATCTGCCATGAAATGTGGATCTGCTGCAAGATTCCCAGGGACAGATGCATCACTGGCTAGAGCTACCCAAGGGAAAAAAATTATTTGAATTGTACCTAAGACAAAATGCAAGGTTTTAACATTGATTATAGTCTTATATGAAGGATATAAAGGGATTCTGGTCTTGCAATAAACTTTTCAAGGTACATGTCATCTATCTGTCTCACACTCGTGCTCTTCAGCTTGCTCAGGACAACTACAGACTTTCTGAAAAGAACGTTCTTTTTCAAGCTGCACGGAATGTCCCCAGTGCTCAGGTCCTGTTCTCCCACATCTGGAGGGCAAGTAGATGAAGGCACTTGTGAAAACCACCTCTGCAGGAACCAGTCCCTCAGAGGTCATTTGCTATAACCAGTTAAGCCACTAAGACTTCTTCACTGCTGTGCAAAACCCATTTTTTACTTCTACCTGTCTCAGGTCCAGCAGAAGCCACGGCAAACAGTAACCAAACAAATGATATTGTTTACCATTAGGTGATGCCCAACTTGCTAGTTTTGAGGAACTGTGGCCTCATCTTGGCTATATCACTAATATCATGAAGCTGAGATGAACAGAGTTGTAGCGTGGGTTGGGGCAGAGGAGGAAAAGAGAAAGACAAAGTGGCACAGGCTTGAGATGGTTCCTCATCTGTCCCTAGAATGAAGTGACGATTATTTCAGTGTCCCTCAGATCATGGACCAGGGCCTTGTTGAGATAGGTGACTCAAAAAGAAAATCCCTGTTTGAAACAGAAAACATCTGAGGCTCCCAGACAGCCAGGGAATACAAGAAATATCAGTCAGCATGAAAAGGATCTGCCTTGGCACACTATCAACTTGTCAAAGTTTCTGTAAGGCATCACAGGAAAAAAAGACTTCTAAAATGACTTGAAAGTTGCTTTGTTGCTCTTTCAGAGAGCTCCTTCCAAACATGAGGGTAAGCATGGGAAAGGTGATGATTTGAAGATGTAAAAACAAGAGGAAGGGAGCTGGCATCATCAGCCCATCAAAGATGGAAGCTGACATTTAAAAACGAACAAGAGATGACAAGCCATGTGGGAATGAGACAAGAAGGTTGTTCAAAATGAAAACAAGATTATGTTGTATAAACAGAGATATAGGAAATAATAGAAGTATGCAGGAAGGTGGTGATATTGTCAGTGTACTGGGGTAGGAAAATGCCTCTGCATGAGAATTTTGAATTAATTTAAATGGGAGAAAGCTGGAGAAAAGACTCTTGCAGTAAGTGAGATGCCAGGTGATAAGAGACAGGATAAGACTTTTAGCTATTCACAGTTACAAAAAGACCACATCCTTAAAAGAAGGTATGCAGAAGGATTTGCAAGATCCAGCTGAACTGGATACAGGAAAGCCCGCTTTTCATGACTTTTCCCTCAAAAAGAGACCAAACGATACAGCAATGGAAAATATTAACATTAGTCATGTGTTGGTGATGGCTTGAATTGATATATAGATGTCAGTCAGACCTGTCAGAAAAGCAACCCCAGACCTCTCTTTGGAGAGAATAAAAATGGCCCGGAGTAGGCAGGCAAGTTTGTGACCCATCAACATAGACACAATAAGATAAATTTGTGTTTGTGGACAACAATACCAAGAAACAAGGAGAAAAGGAGTAAAAGAAGATCAAGGGCAGGGCTTTGTGGCATCTTCACAGAAAGCTGGAGGAGGGTCAGAAGATGACAAAATGTGATTCAAAATGTGACAAAAAGTGACAAAATGTGATAAATGTGAAACAAAATGTGACAAAATGTGACAAGATCGCAAAATGTGATTCAAAAAGACATTAGAGTCACTAAAGGGGAAGAACATCCTGGGAAAAGGGTATGGTCAATGGCATCAAGAGCAGCCGAAGGTCAATGAGGCATATACAGAAGCGTGGTAAGAGCCACTGCAGACTTTGTTGAAGGCAGGCAAGGGAATGTCAGTTAGACTGAAGAAAGTCTAAATCAGAATCAGAAGAGAAAGTTTTATTTTAAGACAAAATCTCTCACTTCATCTGTTCTGTATTCTTTCATATTTTTGGCTGCTTGCACTTACAATTTCCTACTTATATAACTCCTTGGAAGGGTATGGATGGAGAATTATTGGGCTTGCGGTCCTAAGGCTGGATAAATGCTATCAGACTGTTGCCACGTGCCCACTGCCACTTTTGGGGATTCCCTATGTAAACACTGCAGCCAAAGCAGCCGGCCAGCGGCACTGCCCTTCCTCTCCAGGGAAGCGTACCACTGGGGTACGGCTTATCTTCATAGAGGGGAGGGTTGAGAGCTGGCGTAATTCACTGGTTCTGCACTACGAAGTCAGGCAAAGCAAGCTGGCAATGTCTTCTGCTCATGCAACAGCAATTCTTGCTTTCAACTCTGCAGCTCCCTGGTTCAATCTGCAAGGTGTCATTCAAAAACAGAGGCTGTCACAGTTGCCGTGCTGCTTCTCTGTGCTGCATTGCCTCAGTGGATAAAGACTTCATTCTCTAGAGCTGTGGAAATGGTACCTTTTAGAAGAAACCAGCTTTTGAAAATTCGTAATAAAACCAAAGATTGGCTTTAATAGCGAAATATTTGTGCTTTTACCTAATTTAATTTGTAAGATCATTCTTCTATTTCTCTATTACTCCCACTTTCTTAATGGATTCCTCTAGTGTTGATGGGCTTTCTTTTAATTGAATATACTCAGGATCACAGTTTCAGCAAATTATTTAGTGAGAAAGGAGAGAAACCTTTACCTCTCTCAACAGATGAACAGAGCTTCAGTTACAGTGAAATAACCAACACATCCTCATTAAACTGGCATTTAACCCAATGTCTCAATGGGTGTAGTTCCCATTAACAATCATTTAAATGAATAGAGCTGCAAGCTCTGGACCAGTTAATGATGGATGCTAATTAGCAGCAGTTGAACAGAAGAAGCCATCTTAACTAAACAGACAAATTTCTGCACTAAAAAAGCTATCAAGCTCCCACTTATAATGAGGTTAATTTAAACCCACTGTTGAACAAAACCAGGCCTCCAGCTTGAAGGAGACACTCATCTTCCTTCTTCTAGGTGAAAAAGGGAAAATAAGATTTAGGTTGAAAATCTCCAGGTCTGAACTTGTTGTAGAGCGACTGTATGGGCCCTGTTCTTCTCTCCCTGCACAGTGGCAGGTCACCCTGGCTCGGTTGCTGCAGGGTTAGCCCACATCACTGGTGAGGATAAACCCACCACAGAACAGTGGATGCAGACTCCGCTTCATGCCACAGAAACTTGAATCCTTGGTAAACCTTGCAGCTCCAGTGGTGGTGTTTCACCCAGAGCATCTGCACTTGTTCTGTAGCTTTCAGCTACACTACAGCATCACTTTTCTCCAAAGTCTTAGTTTAAGAAACCTCAAGTGCTATATTGGACATAATATTATAAAATTGAGTCCATGTTCCCTATCCAAGTTTGCATTTCTCTCCTAAAATGTGATCATCTTCTCTAACCCTTTCGGCTTTCTCCGTGCTCATTTTATTCTATTTTTCACTCCACATCAGCCTCACCCAGCAAGCTTCTGCAAAACTTCATGGGTAGCAGTCAGTGCCTGGTGTGGGATCACTCCACATGTTTCTCCAGCTTCTTCACCTTTGTCCTCCTTCATTTTGATTTTCACAACTCTGTACCACTCATTTTAAAGTCAGCCCTGAAACTCAGTACACCGTCCAAATGAGGCCGCATCCCTTCCATAATAACTCCTCTGACCAGGTGTGAAATCTCTGAGAGTCACAAGGTCGGTGATGCCATCAAGATCTATTTCCAGATGCGATGTTTGGCCTCTCATCTGACACTTAGTAAAATATGCCACTCACAGCACATGGAAAAGACTAGAACTCAGTTCCCTCTCTCAAAGTGTTTCCAGCTCAGCAGGACCACTAAAACAAAAAGATATTGCCATTACAATTGGCAGATATGACTCAACATACAAAAATTGGAACTATGAAGAAGAAGGGCTGCTGGCTGATTTTTTCCTGAAGGCAATTTTTCTGAGTATAGTCATGCCTTTTAAAGGGACATTGATCCATTCCTGCCAGCAGAGACCATTAGGATTAATGGTTAATACAGACAGACCTCCAGTGAGAAGACTTTCCGTATCTGTCAGATTCGTATTAGTTCATTGTTTCTTGGCATAAGTCCATTTTTTCAGAGGAAGGAAGGATGGGCTGTTTTGCTTTATAGGATTTGCAAACGCAAGTGGAGAAGGTAGGAGCTTCCTAATACCGTCTGAAAAGACCACAGCTGTGAAGCAATACAGAGCATCACCTCATTAATGTTAAATCTAAATCATTTTTTGGACTCTCTGCTGACAGTTTGCCACGCTAAAAGCAAACATAGCTCAACTGAAGTGAACAATATTGTGCTTGTTCACAGCTGCATTCAAAACTAGCAATTGCCTGTCACAGCAAGATGAAGTTAATGCCAGATGTTACTAATACAACTGAAAATAAAGTTCTAGAATGAAAACAATAACATCTCATTTGGGAAAATCTATAGAAGATGTAAGGAGACAGATTCTCAGATGTTGGGAACTAACACAAGTCAGTTTGCATCAGCTAAGAGTCTGGCCACATATCTCTTTATTTCAGAGGTTCAAATTGAAAAACTAAATTAGAAACTGATAACTTAGAATAGGAATGCAAATTAAATGAGGAATATAAATCAAAGGTTAATAAATTTTGCCATAGGTTACTCTTGCATGAAAGAAGCTCTCAAAACATTTAAACAAATTTGAAAGAAGTCTTTGAAGTACCTGAACATGACTTCCAGCTTTTGTAACAGTTTACTTTGTACCTATTCAGGGACCTGTACAATTGAGTATGTTTGATACTGGGAGCAGGGAATTGGAAGAAATGTGTTTCCGCTTGATGACAGCAAATAGGGGCCTACAACAAAGAGCCTTTTTAAATAAAAAAAAAAAAAAAGGGAAATAAAGTACTGGGATCCCTGCTTGCGAAATTCATGCTTAAGATCAGTTAGAATTAAATGACGCATTTTGTTAGAAAACAACATATACGGTTTTCCATAAGCATAAATTGTTATTTTTCTCCGGACATTCCTAGACAGATTACAGAAACAGTTTTTAAGCTAATAAATAGGAAATCTTCTCAATGCCAGTAAGTTTAGCTTCCCTGGGTCCTGAAAATAGTCAAAGAGAACTGCTTTATTTATATTTTCTAAGTAGAAGATAAAACTAATTATTTTTAAGTGGAACAATAGCTGCCATCAGAAATTAATTCCAGTAGCAGACAAAATCCCAGTCACCAGTTTATAAAAGGGAGATGTTTCAGTCTTCTATTTATTTGTGGATAATCTAGTGATTTGATCAACAATGAGGACTGACCAGCACTTTGCTTGGTTTCAAATGCCTAAAAAATCTGGCGGACATTTTTCTCACAGAGAAAAACCTCCGAGCCCTGGGAGACCAGAGTGCAGACACTGACTCAAGCACCTCCTGTTCCTCAAAGGTCTCCAAGGAGGCGGTGGATGGTGCCCCACGGTGCGCTGCCCGGAGCCGTGAGAGGACAAGGCAAAGGAGCAGACCTCCCAGTCACTCAGGTCTCCCCATCCAGCTTCTCCTGGTGGCACTGGACCCCACAAAGCTCTCTGAAGACTGCAGATGCTTAGAGGATCACGCTGGAAGGAGATCACGAACCAGTACCCGACTGCTCTTTGTGCACCTCCGTCGCAGTCTTGGCTCTTTTTTCATCATTCCACCATGTTCGCGTATTCACCTGTGTTCAACTTAAAACTAACATAAGCTCCATCTCTTCACCCAATGAACTGCAAACTTGCCCGTTGCCCATATGGAAAAGCCCTCAGGTCTAATGCTGCTGTTGTCACCTTACGGCCTGCGCTAAGAGGAAGAAAACCCTTCTTGCAGCAACTTCTGCAACAATATCATTTTCCTTGGAGCTTAATATACTTCAGATTTCTATATAATAGTTTCACAGCCAGCCTCTGCCTGAGATATCTGGGTATTATTAAAACCACAAGAGCCTCCAAAATCCATTGTCAAGAACAAAGCCACCTTCTGACTGACTTGCATTTTGCTCACACCTGTTGTTGACACAGAAAAACTCACATATTTTAAACCATCCCCAGTTGTTCTATTTCCAAACCATTTGAGGATCGTTATAATTTTTCAGTGCTCTGTTGTTCCACTCAGTGTATTTCCTTAGCTTGCTTTGCTCCCGATGCAATTTAATAATGAAAGCTTACGATCTCCCTCCTTTACCTCAGCAGCACTACCCAAATGACTGCAGTACACAGAAAATCATTTTCGTTCTGTCTCCAGCCCCAGCCCACACACTTCTCTGGGAAGGCTTAGGACCTCAGTTTGTATGGACGTAAAGAAGCTTTAACAGAGAAACAAGTCACTATAGCAACACATGTTAAAAATGAGAAATTATATTTTGTGCTGAGAAGGGAAGAAGGTATTATTAAATACACACGAATGGTCCCATCTGGGGATACTCACAGTGTCATTGAACACTACAGATTTCTGAGCTTTTTTCTACATTGCATTCCTGTTTGCAAACCTTTTCTTTGCACTTATGAAGACAAGCATCCTACCTTTTCTTTTCTACGAAACTTAACGTCCTTTTGCTATTTTGTCTGACTCCAGCAGCTGGAGCAGAGTTTACACAAAAACTCAAAACATTTTAAAGCGTTATACTCCATGCTCGCTTTTAAGCATATGTCAGCAAGATCAGAGTCCAGTTTGTTCAGGTATTTCGGTCACATTGTCTTTGCATTTCTCTGCCTGCTTCTGCTGTTGATTAAAGCCACTTGCAGAGCTGCAGGCGTGTCAGAGAGAGTTCTCCAAGTGCACACACAGCTGCCTGCAGTCAGCTGCACGCATTCCTGTCCCATAACAGGGAGGTATGGAATGGTGCTGGAAGCCCAGCCACCTGTTACAACATGTTTGAATAACTAAGGTTGACTGTATTTTCTATAGAAACAGAAATTCTTAGTTACGGTTTATTATCAGAATGCCCCAGAGTTTAGTAGATGACACTTTGTTGCTTCTCTAGGAAGACTGGATAGACGGAGCTCATGTGTCGTGGACAAAAGTGATGAGCAATGGGAAAAGTGTGAAAAGTTAAGTTTGAGATCAACCTTAATTCAAACTTAATTCCCTCAACAGCAAAAAGCCTTTGTGACATTGAACAAACCATGGAGTATTTCTTTCTCTCGGTTTCCCATATGTAAAATGGTGACCTTACCACTTTGTGGCTGCACAAGTGCACTGTGAGGACATGAGCATTAAAACGGACAGCACTGTTAGCTCCATTCCATGGGGGAAAGGAAAATCTCCTCTCTAATATTATAGATGCGAGGCTATACTCATTTCCAATGCTCAGATAAACATCAAGGACAATTTCCCTGCTGCTTCTGAATGCTCTTAGACTATAACTTAAGATAAAAACTCAGAGTTATTGAAATTCAGAGAATAACACTAAATTTTGAGTGTGAGTCAGCAAAATTGATTTCCAGACTAATCGGCATTCATGCATAATTAAAGTTGTTTTTGTTCAAGCAGATCATACATTTACCAATTATCAGCATTACAGGAGTGAGAATCACTTCTACTCGAAAACACCTCCTGAGTCATACGAACAATTTGTCTGGGTGCACACGTCCTGGGAGACAGACAGGCACTTTGAGCAAGAACCTCACTCGCATGAGTCAGCTTACAGTTCCCCTCACTTTGCTGCTTTACAACAAGTTTAGGATGTTTCCACTCTGATGCACTTCTATTTGTAAGGAAATCTGAACTTCTTCCTAGAAATTCAGGAAAAAATCTAGTTACAACTAGTTTTCTATAATATGACTTTAAAGATGCTTATGCAAAAGGAAAACAGTTTTAGACTTTTCTCTGTGAGTACATCAATATGTCTTTTATCTCTTTGATTGGACAAGTGACTATTCTGTCATATCAAAATTTACACATGATGTTTCAGTAAAATAGTAGATATGTAAGAAGTCTCCAGGATGTAAGCACGTTCCAATCTCTCAAGTTTCATGCCTTGTAAGAAAACAGGAAAACTCACAAACAAAGGCATTGAATTGTTTTCTATCAAAATTAAAGATTTAAGATCCTCGACTGTTCCAGGTTCTTCTCCTGACTTATTTTGTTCATGCCGTTGCAGATTCAAGGAGCAACTGCTCAGTGAAATCTTCACCCATAACTGCAGGCAGGAGGTATGGAAAAGCAATCACTGAATGCCATGACTGACTAAAATCATATTATCAAAAATACGCTTCAGAGTTAGTTTTGTCTCTGTTTAGTATTCTATTTTTAATACAGTTAGAAAGTAAATTAAGCCACTTACAGTGAACCAAAACTTCCCTTGTTTCCATGGAAATGTTTAGAAGGCTGATCTGAAGTTAACCAGACTGGTAAATACAAAAGCTTGTTACCAGCCAGCTTAATCCCCACGGCTGCCTCTCGCACGCACCATCACACCCAGGAACCTTTCACACTGCGAAACACTCCTTAATGACAGCTGATTTCTAATCCAGTGCACAGACTGAGCAAGATCCTCTCAAATATGTGTCACACTGACAGGGGCAGGGGGAGCCTGCACACTCATTATCTAAAAATTTCATGTCAACAATAGACCCTTTTAATATTCTACATTTCAGAGGATGATCTGGTGCCTTTTTATTATAATTACTCTCTGCTATTCCCAGTTTTCATCTAACTCCAGCAGTTTTACACTGGTGTAATACTTGCATCCAGTGAAATTACTCCTGCTTTATCCCAGGGTAAGCGAGATCAGAATGAGATCATTTGTGCTTTATTTGTTGGAAAGATATGATGGATCACTATTTAAATATTAATACTGATGTTTGCTACAGAAAGACCATATGTAATAAATCAGCAATGCACAGCAAGAGTCTTGCCTGTAGGTCTGGTAGAAGGGGAAGGATGAAGGTATCTGCAGAGATTTTGTAAGGAAAAGAAAGTTATATGAATATCACTACCAAACAACTAATAAAACTCAGTCATTTGTGCCTGCATGAAACTGCAAACTTCATGCACATATCAATTTTTGGGGCCAGAAACCTGGCAAAACAGAAAACGAGAGGCAAGTTCTGCTCGGCCAAAGTTTGAGTGCAAGCCGACCTAACAGCCTGCTACTACCCGGAGGAGTGGACCCGCTCCCCATCCCGCTTTTCCATACATTGCCTTGCCCCCACACCAGACACCTCTTCCAGCTTCATTCCTTGAACCAGCTTTCATGCTTGCCTGGCATTTTTCTGAGGCAATTCAACTCATTAATTTGGCAGAACATTACACACTTTGGTGGGGGGAGTTACTTTTCTTGTAGCTCAGCAAGTCAAATTACCCCAGCAAGGGACCAACAAATGCCAAAGCCAACGAGCATGGCCAGACATGAGTGACCGCCTCGAGAGCAGAGAGCCTCAGCCCTATATCTGAAATGTACCTTAACTCATTAAAGCACCCTTTCACACAAGTCCACATTTAGCCTCAGTTTGTGCCTAAAACTACCTGCAAAGCTAACTTCTGTAGCAAGCAAAGAGATTGAAAAACAAAAGTCGCAGCTCTACCCAGCACTGGAGCTACTCCAATTTTTTCAAGTACTTTGAAAACATGGGAAACTTTTCTCTGTTGCAACTGCCTTTAGTCATTGAATTACGTCTGGAGTTAACTTGATTAAATAGACTGTGAGATGTTTAATGTGTCTTGTGCTCCTAAGCCCCTTAGGTGCTGTGGGAAACACATGTTTTAGTTTAGGAAAATACAAGGTTGATATGTGTTGTTTCTACCAATGCACTGCTCGGCACTATCATTTTTTATTCAGTATAGCAGGTCTTTGTCTTAGAAGACCATCACAAGCAGTATAGAATACATGATTATTCATTTATTTAAGTAAAATGCTACCTTTCTGTACATACAGATAAATATATCTTTCCATATAAAACGCTGAAAAACCCAAAGCATCATGGACAGTGACTGGTTTTGCAGTTACCTTGTGCCCAGTTCAAACAGAACTAGCATCCACAATATTTATTTCTCTGAACAATCAGGCAAAGTAATGGCAAAAAGTCAGAGTTAAGCTGTGGATGAGGTGTCGATCTATCACCCTGCTGCAGCAGTATATATGGCTCCCAGGAAAAATAAGATCCAGTAGAAAATGGACAACTCGGGGGAAAAGAAACCAGAGAACCAAGAGAATAAATGTTTGTGTGAACAAACCCTGGAAGCAGGTAAAAAACTTAAGCTCTTAGCCAGAGGGATTCAAGCCAATGTGAACATATCTGGAGAGAATGGCTTATCAAATGTTTTCAGGAAGAAAAAAACCGCAATATCTGAAAGTGAATCATAGTAGCGATTCAGATATTTCTGCTGTGTCACATGAGGTCAAGCCTTTTAACATTTGTCAAGCTAGAATACAGAAAAACTTGAACTATCTTTTACCATGGCTTGAGTCAGAGCAGAGCCCAGCCCCGACAGCAGCTGCACAAGAAACAGCTGGCAAAGACCTAACATGCCTGAGCAGTCTCATCTCCTCAGATTATCAGTGTCTCAAGTCTTTTGTTGGAAATAAAACAAATAACAGAAACCGAAATTAATTTCTTTCCCAATGAAAGTCTTCTGAACAGCATAAACAGGAGAAATGCTCATCTTCCTAGCATATTGTATCTGCTACTCTATGCAGAATAAAACAGTGCTTCTTTTAAAATACTTGTCAGAAAAACAACCAAACCTAAAAGATAGGGAAGGGCATTTCATTTAAAAATGTAAATTATAAAATTTAATAAATTTTTAAAAAAATTATAAATGAGTGTCGCTGATGTTTATTTGGGAAAATAGAGATACTGAGGGAATCAGAAAACTTCAGTAAAACTGAAGGTTTTCCTTGAAGCACACTGGACAGTCTGAAGTCTGGCTTACTATTTCCTGAAGATCTCTAAAGCAAGTTTCCCTACAAGGACAGACTAAAAGAATCACGTTTGTTCAGCCTTAAAAAGAAAAGGCTAAATGGAGCTCTCATCGCTGCCTTCAGCAACTTAACTGAAGGGTATAAAGAAGATGGATCAAGACTCTTCTCAGACGTGCACAGTGAAAGCATAACAGGCAACGCGGGAAATGCCTACTCAATGTAAGGGGGAAAAATCACCATGATGGTGGTCAAATATTCAAAAAGGGGACCAGAGGGGCTGCAAAATCTCCAGCTGATAAGGTCCTGAGCAACCTGATCTAAGTTGGCCCTGCTTTGAGAAGAGGGTTGGCCCTTCAAAGGTCTCTTCCAACCTAAACTATTATGTGGTTCTATCTCAACAAAGTGGGCAGAGAAAACCGTGTCCTCTTCTTCCCACCAGTTTCCAGGATAGTTCGCATGTTTGGAAACCACCTGTGGTTTACAACAGCTTTCTAAGAAGTTACGCTTGATAAAAAGTTCCTACGTTGTCATGGCACCTTCTCCAGAAGAGAAGGGAGATTGCACCACAGTAGTCTGAAGCTAATCATACAAAGCTGAAATTTTGTACTCAGAGTACATCTGAGAGATGTCTGGACTGGCACCACTAGTGCCAGGGCTTCCAGGGGAGAAAAATACTCAAGTCAATAAAAAGCCTACCTCCTTCCCGATACATTAATGAATAAAGTGAAGTTCAACTCTGAAAAGCTCATTAGAAGTTAGGAAACTAGGTGACGCAAGTAAGTTGAATGCAGCCTGGGGCACTGCTTTTACCATGAGTCTTGCTGCACAGAATTTCACCACTAGCCTGCCACCCTAAAAATGCAGTTTCATGTCACAGTCAGCCTAATCAACTGCCCTTTTGCAAAAGGGACAATCCTGTTCCCATATCTCAGTCACAGTCATATATTTCTGCTGTTTACCTTGTGCCAGCCTTGGCACAGGTCTAATCCTAAGGTGAGCTGACACAGGACCTATATTGTTGGAGCAAAAGTGAATACTGTTCTGCCTATAATTAACTTGTCTGGCTGTGGATCCAGATGAGCAGCAGCACCGGTGCAGGAGCAGGGGGGCAGGAGAAGACAACCATACTGCCAGGGATTCGGGGACCAGCCGAGTGACAACCTGAAGCCGCAGCTTGTGACGCAAATGCTATTCGGTGCCAAACAGCAATGTCAGGAGCGGCCCCCCTACGCGGTGCAGAGGGGCCCTGCTCAGCAGCGCGCTGCAGAGTACAAGATGTAGCTGGCAGTGCCGTGCCAGAGAGCTGCCAGGAACTGGCAGCTGAGAAGTAAAAACCAAAGGCACCGATCCCGTGGAGCCTAAATCCTTTAGGGTGAACTTTCTAGTTTAGCAGGATTTGGGACCTCTTTAGCCTTAGCTGTGTCTCCATTTACCAGCACTTCAGAGGTTCCCAACAAAGTTCGTTGTACTTTTCATTTTAGCATTAACTACCCACATCAATATCCTGCTCTAAATGATGCAAATGGGAGTTTCACCACAGAGTTCAGGAGGGTAGGGATAGATGAATATAGTGACTTGTGGGAACACCAGGAGTCTGTCTGGCTTCTGGCACACAGCCCAGCAATTCATGTATTCAGAAGAGACCATTAGATCATTTAGCCTGACCTGCTGTATATCACAGGCCATTATATTTCACCATCTCATCCTCGCACTCAGTCCAACAAATACGTACAGGTACAATTAACTGTTATTCCCTGTATATTTGCCAGGCTGAATGAATGAGAGATTTTTTTCTGACAAGGTACCAAGTCATTTCCAGCATCCTACAGCCTGTGGTGGAAGACTGCTTTGAATAACCCGTGAAAGGAAGGGGAAAGCTCCTGACCAGTGAAGGCTGGTAAAAGCTGCTCTTTACAGGACCCACATATTTGATTAAATCAGCATCTTATTGCAAGGAAATATTCAGTTGCCAGTAGGAATGCTAAGTATTTTTGAGAATCCAGGGTATGGCTCATGATTCAGTGCATGGTGCCTGCTTAGATTAATTACAATTTAATTCCAAATGCTTGATTAGTATTGCAGTTTTATGCAAGCAGTAGTGATGTATGGTAACATATGGTGGACTTCAAGATGCCTTAGAGCAGAGATGTCAGGATTAGCACGCTCTTTCTTCAGCCACCCCCCCAGCTCACCCATGTGTCTCATCTTCAGCCAAGACCCAGTTACCTGCCCTCTGCCATCCCATGGCTTAGCTCTCTGACACTGACGTGAAGGGCAGTGCTTGAGTGTTCAAAGCATAGCTAATATAAAATTTGCAGAATTCCTGACTAAGTGAGAGTGCCTTCATTTAAACAAAAGACATGAAACTTTTTCGGATATGAACCTTGCAACTGTTCGCTGAAAGCCCATCTTAATCCTTCGTTATTTATCTCACTGTGCCTGCAAAGTGACAGAAATCAGCAAACTCCAAAGACAACATTTGTGCAGTCAAGAATGTTCATGCATTTTTCTCAGGAGCGGGATTATGATCATTAGCAGCAATATTATAATTTAGACTAGTTACCATCTCTCACCCACAAAGACTCAGGCTGGGAATTATTTCACCTAACTTAAGAGAAATACAGTGTAGACAAACAGTTGAACATGTTGCTTTCATAATCAGTGTAGAGGAATGGTCCCTCTGGGACACAAGGCATCTCATCCTAAGGTAGACAGCTGAAAGAGAAAGGCAAATAGCACTCTGGAAGGACCTATTTCTTTCCACTGGCTGCAAAGAGAATGGAGTGACACACTCGGGTGTAGATGAGAGTCCCGAAGTTCGAAGAGGAGAATCCCAGCCAGTATGATTGGAAATTGGGTCTTGCTTAGCTCTAGACTTTCACTTGGATTCGTGTGTCCAGTTCAGGCTACCCAGCACAGAAGACATCGATACACTGGAGGCAATCCAGGGAAGGCCGTCAAGATAGTCAGGACCCTGAAGGACATGGGATACAAGACGAGGCTGAGGGAACTGGGTTTACTTGGTCTTAAGAAGAAAAGGTGGAAGGAAGGAGGAAATCTTACTGCTATCTACAGCTACTTAATGTAGTTGAGGGTGTAAAAAAGATGGAGCCAGACTCTTCTCAGAGGTGTAAAGGGATAGGATGAGAGGCAACAGTTGCAGCAAGAGAAATTTCAGTTTGGTATAAGGAAAGAAAGAGCACCATGAGGATTGTCAAAATACTGCAACAAGGGACCAGAGCGGTTGCAAAATCTCCTGTCTTGGAGATACTCAAAACTCAACTGGACAAGTCCCTGGGCAACCTGATCTAGCTGATCCTGCTTCGAGCAGGAGGTTGGACTAGATCCCCTTCAGACGTCTCCTCCAACCAAAATTATTCCGTGATTTGTGAAGACAACTAGAGATTTTCCAACCTGATTTTACGTCAGGTCTGCAAGCATTACTCTTAAATGCATGATGTTTTTAAAAGAATAAATAGACCCTGTTTATTTACCTGCTTGTGATGATTATTACAACTCAGTTTCAAACTTTTCTGCATTGATGAGAATTTTGTGTTTTAACTGAAAACTGAAACACCCTTGGAATCCCACAGCTCCAGCATACAGTCCTTAAGAATTCAAAACATACTCCACAAATATGCTTAAAATAGTTGGCAACACTGGGAATTGCGGTTAACACTTGGTATTGCAAATTATGCAGTGCAGTAGTAACAGTGCTGAGTTACCTTAGAGAGAGGTCACTCTGGTCCTGGCTGTACTTCAGCTCTTTTTGACAGAGTGAATTAGTACATAACAAGCACTGTCCCTCCACACCTCAGCAACGTATATCCATATTAGTTTGCAAGCCACAACACAGATATACCCACCGCATGGTTTTCTTCCATGGATAAGATATAAAGTGCACTAACTTCATGGGTTCCTCCCAGTGATGTCCATTAACTGACTCCCACTCTGAACAGAACTGTCTTCTCTCACTGCCAGTTGTTTGACAGCTGGCGTATGCTGTATTGGAAGCGTGCCTAAAAACTTGAGTTTATTTAAAATATAACCGCCTTTTTTAGGATGTGGAGGCTCTATTAATAGAGAAGCTCAACATTTACAATGCTGAGGTGCAAAGGAAGTGCAGTCAGTCAGCAGATCTTAGAAGAGGCCCTTTTGAGAGCACAGCGATCTTTATAGGTCTTGTGTATTAATTTTTCATAGCAAGGGCTAGAGGCAGAATGAGAATGGGAATATCATTTTACATGGAAAGAGAAAAAAATAACAAACAAATTACAGGCGTCACATTTTGTTGAACATTCAGTATTCCCACTCACAAAACAAGACTATACTCTACGTTCGTAATAACTTGAAGCTAATGAAGCACAGCTGCTATATATGCTTCAGAAGCAGATTAAGACACAACAGGATGTTCAGTAACTATGTTAAAAAAGCAAACTCCTTAATATAACTATATCTGTTAGTCTACAGAAAAAAAACCTGCATGTCAAAACTGGCTCTGCACTCTTTCTATACTTGTAATTCCTTTGGATTAACACATTCTCTTACACTGGATTCAAAAAAGTAAAAGCAAAGATGATGACAATTAAATCTTGATCCAAACCCTGTCGTGAGCTGTCTGTATGAATGTGTGCTGAGTCTGAATTTGCATCCTTTCTTATGTAAAACTCACATCCAGAAGTGGTGAGAAAATTTACTTCAACAGCAGCTACACAGTTATGTAAAGTACTGATACCTTTTTAGAGTATGTTTGTATTTAAGTCAATGTTCAAAATTGAAGCTGCAGTTTTTAAAAAAAGAAAAAATATGAGCATTTTGCCAAAGTTTTCCAAACAGCTTTAATTTGCACCTCATTTTGCATATATTACTGTAGTGTACAATATTTCCTAATACTAATATATTTGTAAGTTAAAGTGGAAAAAAGTAATAGAAAGTTACACAATTTTTGTAAATATTAAGAGGAAAGCATTAGTAGCTTCATATTATTGTATAAAACAGTCCTGGATTGTAGACATAATATTTCTGACATTTGAGTTTTCCTTTGACCTTCGCAGCTCAGAAACTTCTTTTTAAAATACTTCATGCTATTTTCCAACCACTTTTTGAATTGCCTTTATGCCAACACCTTTGATGTGCATCACCCCTTACTCAGATTAGGTCAGATCCTGCTCTAGCTCTGGCATTGTAAATCTGGTACAGGTGACCTCATTTAAAGTTACTACAGACTTGCATGGGTGTAATTTAACACAGAGCTTGGATCCCTTGCTGTACTCAGTACCCCTTTTAACCACCACTCCTTTAAGCTTTTGACAACTTGGAGATTTAATTGTGTTACGCTTTGCTGGAATGCTGAGAATTATCTCTCAGTCCAGCATTACTGGAGCTTTATTTTAGTTCTCAGCTGGTTTTCCATTAATAATCCATACAGTTTGCAATGGTATGCATGCTGTTGGCAATGACGTAAACCTAGAGAAGACCCAGTAAAGTCACTGGAGAAATGTATATGTAAAAACAACAAGAGAGAACAGAAAAAGTCCCAGTGTAATACATCTACCATGCTCATACACACACAGGCCCACCTATTACTATCATTTATGCATATTATGCAAGAATCAGCTGCTTACTTTACAAGACTTTATTAGGGATAATGAATCAGGAGCCTTACATCCTAAGGAGATGCAAAGGTAGCAAGTGTTTGGTATGCAGATACACTGAATAGAGCATTGTGATGATTAAAAAAAAGCTCAAGATGAAAACTGTAAGGGCTCTTGCTCATGATCACAGGTAGATAGAGATGGGGTGGCGAAAGGGACAACAGGTCCCATCCTTCTCCCATAGGTTAGAATCATAGAATCGTTTAGGTTGGAAAAGACCCTTAAGATCATCGAGTCCAACCATTAACCTGGCACTGCCAAGTCCACCACTAAACCATGTCCCTAAGCCCCACATCTACACGTCTTTTAAGTATCTCCAGGGATGGTGACTCAACCACTTCCCTGGGCAGCCTGTTCCAATGCTTGACAACCCTTTCGGTGAAGAAATTTTTCCTAAAATCCAAACTAAACCGCCCCTGGTGCAACTTGAAGCCATTTTCTCTTGTCCTATCCCTTGTTACTTGGGAGAAGAGACTGACCCCACCTCGCTACAACCTCCTCTCAGGTAGTTGTAGAGAGCTAAAGTCCCTTTAGCAGAGATGGCCAGAAACAGTATGGATATCTTCTGCTCAGGCCCCTTGCTTTACCGTTGAGCATCAATGGCAACTCTATGCGGAGCGAGAGTCTGCAGTTCATATAGTCCATTCATATATATGTCCCGTTCGGCCATTCCTCCAGCAGCTGCAGCCTGGAGGTAGGAATCACGTCAGCATCCTACTTGCACCTGAGGGGATTATAACTCAGAGCCCCTGGGACTGCTTTGATCCAGCAGGGAACGCAATGCAATCCTACAATCACGTTCTCATCACAACAGTTTAATGGTTCATAGAAATAAGTGTTCACTTCACTACACTCTTAAAGCAGCGTGGGTGCTCACAGCAGACAGAAACAAATCTATTTCTGAGATAGAAAAAATGAAATATTAAAGGAAAAAATATTGCAAGAACAAATAGGCAATTAAAAGTTATTTCTTAAATCTGACAAGCCTTTAACTTAGACAGCCCTGACATAATAAAACCATAAAAGACTCATAAACTGGCTGTGGGAACTTCTATCAGATAGATAGGAGATTTCATTGACAAGAGAACAAGAGCCAACAGTTGAATGAAGCTTAGTTCCATAATATTTGTAAAGTCTTTGAAAGTTTAATGTACTTTTTATAAAGCTAAATATTATTACCAAAGTCAAGGGAGACAAATCCCACATGTATCTCCATTTATGGGAGTGGTCAGAGGGCTAACCAGGAAAATAATTTCTGAGATGCTAGTAATGGAGAAATGGAAAGTTTTCATGAGAAACAAAATAATGTTTGCAAATGCTCTGATTTAATCTCAGTAGCCATCCCGATATCGCTGCATCCTCTTCCATTGCTTTCTGTCCTTTCCTTTCCCAAGCAGGATGACAGGCCTGGAAGTTCAATGGCTTGGAGGAATACATGTACGAAACCATCAGCGTAGGCTTCCTGAAAGCACTAACATGAGCTAATTGCTCCAATTCTTTCTTCTCTAGCCCTCTGCATAGAGCTATCCGTAATTGCCATGTCACCCTCAGATATTCCCTACATAGCAGATTTGACACTAAATCACTTCCACATTGCAGTTCTATTGGTGAAAATCTTCCCACTTTGCTCAGAGCGAATGTGGGATACAGATATGGTTATGACATGGTTCCAGAGCTGATACTAATTGATTGATTCATTGATTGATTGATTGATTTATATACGATCTACATACACTGGTACATTATTGCAGGAAACATTCAGAAGTAGACTTTAATACCTAGCTTATATATCTAATCTAATATATATCTAGTAACCTTACACATGTGCAATGTATCTAATTTATACAGATTAGGAAATGGCACAGAAATTCCTTCAATAGGATAACAAAAAGACTTGCACTTGCTTCCGAGAAATAAAAAGAACTAATTTACTTACCAACGAGGGGAAGCAGCAACAGAAAACAGTTGCAATGGAAGGTTATATACGTATAAAACATAGTATGTTTGTTCTGCTCAAAGTCCCATTTGTCAAGTCTTTTAATACAAAAGGAAGCATAAAATTTGTTCACTGCCCCAGATGTTGCATATTTCTGTGATTTTCTAACATGTCTCACCATATACCATTATGAAGGGCTATCAATTCATTAGTTGCTCCTCACTCAAAAAGACCACCGTTCCTCTTTAACATTAAAACAGCTAAAGCCAGAAAGGGACCTCCCATTCTCTACAGTCCACGAGGAGGGGGTACGTGGGGTAACCACTACTCTCACATTGAATCGGGGTCACAGGCAGAAGAGACACACACTGGAAATTAAGCAAGTCATGGTTAGGAGATGGGGAGAAAAGACTAAGAAAGATGAGAAAGTGGTGAAAGGCAGCAGGCAGTGGTGATGAGGCTGGGAGACAGAGGAGCTCAGAGAAGAACCTCTTAACCCTGGAAGGAGAAGGTAAATGGAGTTCCCATGAGTGGCCAAGAGGAAGGAGGAATATGGCTGTAGCATTACTCCAGGCTGGATGTGTCCCTTAAAATTTCACACTCTATTGGGACAGGCAATTTCCCCTCTAAAGGCTTAGAAACCAGAACTAAAAGTAAAACACTACACGTATTTATGATATTAGAACACCAAGGAGTGCTGGGGATCTGACTCATATTTTGAACACATAATGATGGCAATATTGTGACACTAACACCCCCAATTTATTATAATGGAATCCTTATGGTACATGTGGTGGAAGAACACAGCTGCAAACACTTTCATGGGGAGTGTTATATGTTTCTTTATTATTTAGGTTGGTTTAATGGCTCAGTCCTCTTTCAGACTAAGATAATGGGAAGAAGAATTCCATTTACTTGATGATTGTGTACCCAGGCATTATTGGAATCCACAATAAAAGGTATTATTAGTCACTTTTATTACTGATCAACATTTTCAAACCAGAGCCTGGCGTAAGATCCAAATCCATATTAAGGGTTTTTAAGCACATTTGGCCCAATTTGAATACAGTTCCCATAGATTTTTATATAAGCAGCCATTAAACATTTAAATGGCTTCTCCAAAATTTGATCAAAATCACAGAAGAGATACAGTGCTGGATGTAGAACCATTTGTGCAATCAAATATTAGACATTAAGCAGGATGATCTTCAGCTGCAAAGTTTGGTTCCAATACAGTTCCCAGCTTCTCCAAAAGCTACAGAATTTAGGATCATTTGGAGGTTCAGGTGAAAGACCTTATGACATGAAGCTGTGGATGGAATTTAAATTGAAATTATTTGTACCCTGTTTTATTTTATGCCAACCTTTAGTGTTACTCCATAAAGCAAATCCTACCGTAAATGTAAATGTGTCAGCATTGCACGAGCAGTGTCAGTGCATTTGTCCTTACATAGATGCAGCTACTGAAGGATCTCTACCAATGTCACTCTTCCCATGCTAATCTGTGTACCTTGGACCCAACATAATATGCTGTTTGTATCCAGAGCTTCTCTACCAGCAACAGACAAAACAAAATACCTCTAAAAAAAAAAAATGCAGCTCTCGTAGAGCCCAAAGGATGGTCAAGAGAAGGTAAGAAACAGCTGAGAACTAACAGCCCCTGAATATAAAGGCTGTAGGAAGTCAAGTCCCTCCTGCCCGTTGCTTTGACAGCTGTAATCCTTACTGAATCCTTTTGCCGCTTTGGACACAGGGATGCCACTAAAAATACCTTTTAAGTAATTCCTTCTGTTAGCTCTGCTTTACGGTTCCTATTTATTAAATTACTGCCTAGCCTTTTTTATATCTGTTTTCAAAACAGAAGAACACAGGGGTAGGATTTATTAAAGCAAAAAATAGGTCATGGGTCAGCTGCCCCAGGCTATGTTGCAAACCAAACAAAAAGACTGCTAAACTGCCTGTCACCAAAATCATCCTAATCTAGGAGTATGAGTATACTTCATGTTACAAAAATTCATGTTACTAAGAAAATATTTATTTGCTATTCCAAGGCAAAGGCCACTATTGACATAACCAAATTTTATCTTTGTTCATTACAAATCCAAGCTTTTAAACCTTTTCTTTTTTTTCTTAAATACTGAACAACATGCTTTTTAAGATCAAGAAGCCTGGCTAGTGTTTTCCAGAGCATATCTAACGCCAACCACTCTTCCTTACCCTCCTCTTCATTAATCAAATGTTATATACTATGCTTACAAGCATGAAGCAGGCTGCATGCATTTTCCCCAGAGGAGATGGTTGCAATTGGCAGCCTGCGCACAGGGGACCCATATCAGCATCTCCTTAGCCTACAGGCTGCTATCGAGGGTCTTTGCTTATAACTCCGGGCAACATTTGGTCTGTAGTAGGTCCTCCTCTTCTACTACTTCCCACACCCCACTGCTGTATCACTAGCGATACTGTGGGGTTGCATATTCTGATACCACAGACCTAAGCAACACCTAGTTCAACAATTCAGATGAAAGAGGTTTTCCCATCTGTCTGAAATGTTATACAAGCTGCTATTTAATGACCACTGGCTGATTTTTTTGCAAAGTTATGGCTACAATTGCAAGTACAGGATGTTACTTGTCTTAAAGAATTACTTTTTATCTCTAGTTTTATGATTTCCAGCCTTTGTAATACACACGCGTCACATTTCAGTAAGTCTCCGATATGCACTATATATTAAAAAAAAAGAAAAACCAAACAAAGTCTAAGCAATTTGCAATGACTCCCACAAGGCTGACTGAAGAAAGTGTACAGGGGAGCAGATCTCCACCTGCAGCCCGGGGAGGACCCCACGCCGGAGCAGGGGGATGCCCGAAGGAGGCTGTGACCCCGTGGGAAGCCCACGCTGGAGCAGGCTCCTGGCAGGACCTGTGGCCCCGTGGAGAGAGAGAGGAGCCCACGCTGGAGCAGGTTTGCTGGCAGGACTTGTGACCCTGCAGGGGACCCACGCTGGAGCAGTCTGTGCCTGAAGGACTGCAGCCCGGGGAAGGGACCCACGCTGGAGCAGTTCATGGAGGACTGTCTCCCGTGGGAGGGACCCCACGGTGGATGCAGGGGATGAGTGAGGAGTCCTGCCCCCGAGGAGGAAGGAGCCTTTCATTATATTTTTCTCTCCTTTCCCAGCTGAGGAGGGGAGTGATAGAGTGGCTTTGGTGGGCACCTGGTGTCCAGCCAAGGTCAACCCACCACAACAACCTGTTCCCCATATGCAGCAGAAAAATGGTGCATTTCTTGTCAAGCCCTGAACCGCAAATTAAAGACAGCGGCAACAGCCGGCATGACCTACTCGAGGTTTCATGAATCCTGTGGTATACACTGCTTCTGGCAGCCGAGGGGCTGCCGAGGATGCTGCAGCACAGCTCGGGCTCTCGCGCGTGCATTGGTCGTGCCACACGGAGCAAAGCCAGGCAGTGCCTCAGGGCGCTGGTGGAGATGGCTGCCGGCTGCGATGCTCTGACCCCGTCCTTGTGGTATGGAAGCTGCAGCCCACCGGCAAGAGCTACTGTTTTTGTGATAGGACAAGATGGATATAACTTTCACATTTTCCCCTGTGCCTCCTCAAGCTATGCCAGAGGCTCCTGCATGGCTGGCTCATGGGGGACATCCTGGTGACATGTGTCACACTCCCATCTCATCTTGTCCTCTCTGTACAGCACATCCACAGCGTGCTACAGAGTTACAGGTCCTTGCATTGCTGAGAAAGCAGGAAGAACTGGAGTTTAAAAGTACAAAAATAGAAGAAGGGCAAGATAGGTCTGGTTTTTGGACTTTCTGGTCTTCAGCATTTAATGCTTTGAAATAATTGTGTTGCTCATTTGTGCCTTACAGGAAGTGTCACACGGCTAAAATTTAACTGACAAATTCCACCCTGCAGATTTTGTGAGTGAAATGGTCTGTTTGGTAGTGGCTAGGCAACGCTTTCTGAAACAAACATTACATATACCCCAGAGGTATATTGGT
The DNA here is from genome assembly GCF_026419915.1 of Harpia harpyja. Classification (NCBI taxonomy): domain Eukaryota; kingdom Metazoa; phylum Chordata; class Aves; order Accipitriformes; family Accipitridae; genus Harpia; species Harpia harpyja. The sequence continues at coordinate 6,864,266 of NC_068956.1, read as the reverse complement.
TTTTTTCTATTGAGAAGTATCTTCTGACCATTTCCTAGCTCATACTTTTCCACAGTCAAGAGCAGCTTCGTCACTGCTGCTAGTGAACACATGGGGCTTTGCAGTGCTGCATTCAGGTTTGGGGTGCAGATTCTTTCAAAATGGGGCTAGATCTGTTTGCTGGGGCTGAGCCCCCCAACTCCAGCTCATGCTGCTGAGAAATCAGACACATCACCATGAACAGCTTTAGCTCAGAGCCCCCCACAAGTTCATAGCCAAAGTTAAATCCTTGTTTAGGTGGGGCATTGGGGGTTTTTTGGTTTATAAAATAAAACTGAAAGGAGCGAGGGAGGAACAGAGCCAAATAATTGTGTCCTTGTAAACATGGGTGGATTGCCATTCATTGATAAACAGTACACTAAAGTATGTGTGGCGTTAATTTGCTCATCCCCCTAGTGATACTCTAATGTTCTTTGTGGGTTTGGTACCAGTGAATAATACTAATTGCTGAATAATACAAAGGTCCCTACACTGCTACCAGACGTTAACAACCTCCACTTACTACGCTGCGCTGGAGCTCAACCACTGAGCTGCAGTGAAAGGCCACACGCTCTTACTAATCCCCCTATAAAAGTTGCAATCAAAGAAGGCATCATGGTCTCCATAGAAACAACTGAAAAAAAAAATCTCCATCGATATCACAAATCACCGAAAGAGCTCTGGTTGGAAATCTTGAACTGCGGGTGCAGCCCAGGGCCTTCCCCCACCCTCCCCATGGCCCAGGACCCCCTTTCAGCCCAGACTGGGCCCACCAGTTCCTGCCCCAGCGATGCTGGTCTCCAACTCCACCCCAGCCGTAAAGCCGGTGCCAAGGAGATGCGAATTTGTGCAGTGGTGCTAAAGACACGCCGAGCCCTGCAGCGCTTCTGAGGAAAACAGAAATATCACAGACGGATGGCATCAGTGCAGGGGAAACAGAGCCCTGAATGGTGTAATCAGGTCCTCACGCTCACGCTTGGTTTTGAGAAGGCAGGAGGAGAAGAGGCACAGCTCTCATCAGGGCAAAGACTGCAGCAGTGACCAGGTCTGCTATTCTGCTTGTTTATTCTGGAAAGGGAAGACCAGCCACGTGGTAGGAAAACCAGGGGACCTCCATGGGCTTTAGTACAACCAGGAGAGAGAGAGCACGAGGGAAAGAGGGAAGGATTGCTCTCTGTAGCAGCAGAAGAGGGCTCATGTCAGGCACAACTCAGAAAGGGATCTGAATGTGACCCAGGAGCAAAGAGAAAAGAGCTGACAGGTAGCTTTGGCAGGAGGACACCCTTGTCCTCTATGTCCTCTTACAAACCAAGCTTCCTCTGGAAGACACTGAAGAAGAGAGGTAGAACTGTATTTGTGTAAAGAAGCATGAATGGGTAAGCCAGTCACACCTGGAAAGTGTTTAGGGGTAGAGCCACGTTAAGGACAAAGAATACGTCTGTTGGCCACCAAGAGACGTCTTGCTTGGAGATATCTGCGTGGAGCAATGTGCTGCTGGGTCAGACTTGCTCTGGCACCCAAGTTAACCTGGGCATCTCAGCATGCTCCCGATGATACTGAAATGTGCCCATCATGGGCATCTACCACTTCCCTCTTAGGGCCATTTTACAATCATATATATCAGTCTTGTCCTCAAAGAATTTTTTCTTGCCTGCGGTCTCCTTGATCCTTTTTACCCCTTATACATATACCCACTCTGCTACCCTAAATGTATTTTTCCCTCCTTGCTGTTTACTGCCTTCAGGGTTTTGTAGAATGTTATTCTTTCCAACTCAAATCACCACCAAGCCATATAAAATACATGTCTAATCTTTCTTGTATAAAAAAATTCTCTCCAACCCTTTCCCTTCTAATGACACTTTTGTCTGAATTCCCTCCAGTTTGTCCATGTCAGTCTGGCACTGATACGCCAGAGCCAGAGATACTGTTCCACCTGTGCCATATACAGCTGGATCATCACCTCCCTGGAAGATAATGTTTTTGCCTCTGTGTGTAGCCCCAAAATCATACTCTTTAGTGCCAATACAAGCCCACATGTAATTGGTTTCCCACTGCTATCTCTAGGGGTTTTTTTTCATTTCTAGTGCTCTCTAAGTATCTCCCTCCTGCAGAACAGCTGAGTCTCTGATTATTTTTCCCCAGATGTATGAGACTGCACTTTCCAAGCTGGATCTTTTCTGTTACTGTTATTCCCTATTTCTAACCTTTACCTTCCCTTCTACCACTTCCACTCTTGTTAATCTTCCCAGCTCCTTGCAAGGCAGCATCCTCTGCTTATTTAGGGATACGGTATATCCTGAGCAGAAAGCAAACCTAGGAACACACTGTGCCTTGAAGTTGACAATTTGTTCCCTCGTGAGAGACATCTGTTAGCATCTATAGATAAATGGCAAATTACTTTTCCCTCCATGCTTGCTCCTTGCTTCTGCTTGGCATGCTGGAGAGAAACAGAGGGCTAAAGCTGGGGGTCCCTCTCCCACCCCTTACTCCCCACGGCTGCTAACCCATCTGTGCGAAGGAAACAGAGGTGCCCCATGGAAGCTAATCCTCCTCCTTCTAACTACAGATGCTCACTCGTGTCATCTGCATGGGAGAAGAGATTAGCTTGCCCCCCTTTGTGCTGCTTATGGTTCCTTACAGCTCACCAGGGAAGCAACTCCACAAAAATAAAACACAAATCCCAGCAGTCTCTCTCCAGGACTCCTTCCCATTTATCATTTCTCCCTCTGTTTATCACCTTCCTTGCCAGTCTTAGGCAGCAGAAAAGTACTCGCAGCCAAATAGAACTCCTAAACTTGTTTTTGTGATTCAATGAATCAAAAGCTCTCCTTTGTGAGACAGTTTTTTCTAGAAATACTGACTATTTCTATACAACCTCTCACTGGAGTCAATGAGGGTGCAGATGTTTTCTAGTCTTCCTCTTGCCATCTAGCTCCCATCAGCGCTGATGGTCAGTGCTTCGGTAGGCAGGTTGGATGTACTGATTTCAAGTGCTATTCATACGTTTCCATTCTCTTGCTCTGTATGTTCCCTAGCCAGGGAACAGAGATTTTTCTTACCAGCTCCTCTCAGGATGGATGAGACAGCATTGTATTCAGACCAATATAAATAAAGATGCGGACAAGAAAAGTTATAAAGTTTAAATCCTTGAAGTACAACACTGATTTCCAACAACAGGTGCTAAACTTTTTCCCACTTTTTTAAAATCTCACATCATCCTCAAGTGGAAGCAGATGACTATCCCCATGCTACAGCTGAGGAGAACAACACACAGAAGCACAAGTCATGTCAAAGCTCCCCTTTTGACTTCTGCTGCCCCCAGAAGCTGTTAGGGGTATTTCTGAATTTTTCCAAGGAAGATTAACAACAACATATTCTAGAGACTGTTATTTATCATTGGTACCAAATGTGAGAGTCCTTCAAACCTGATGTGAAAGGCTATAAGGATATTCTAACCTGTGGTTCCTGTAGGAGCAGTGGCAGACCTCAGCTTCCAAAATTAGCCTCAAGGCATTTGATCAAGTCATATGAGAGGGGGTGCCACTGGAGGCAAACGTGGGTGCTGCTGCCACTATTCTTGATGAGAAAGAAGAGAATGCAGGTCCACTGCAATGCTGGTAACAACCCCTGTAAATGAAGGGCTGAGGAGGAGTCAGAGCAAAGCTTGGAGAAGTTGAGGGAAGGAAGGGAAAAGGCTGAAATCAAGAAACGTGCTTGGGCAGCAAAATACCTCACTATGGCACTGCAGGCTCAGACCAGGTACCTCCACATGTTTCTTCATCTGAATTTCAGGTATTCCTGGCTCCTTTTTCCAGGCACAATGCTGCTCTAAAATGAGAGCTAACAATATAAGACTCCTCGAAGGGCTACAGCTCTGAAGAGAAATAACCAGCTACTTCTGCAGCCAAACATGATGGATGAATGCATCTAGGTCTTTGGAACTGACTTTCCTACCCCTGGGGAAAAAGAGAATGTAAATTGCCGGTGAAACCCTCGGGTGTCAGGCGTAGGAGGGTAGTAAGTATGCTATTAATGCCCTAAGAAAGCAACATAACATAAAATTTCCCCTTTTACATGACAGTAATGTGAAGCAAAATATACATATATATGTTGTGTATACATATTTATCTATACAACATATCAGACACTACTTTAATCGTTTGCTTTTATAATAACAAAAAGTGAGATGTAATATTCAAAAAGGGAAGGTTAATGAAATCTGCAAGCAGCACTTGGAAAGTGGATGCAAAGAGAGAGAACAGTGGCCATTTATCTCTTTTTCCTCATGTCACAAAGGAAAAGATTAACAGAAGGTAGAAGCAAAATCTATGAGGTCAGCTTTGATTGCTTATTTGTTGCTGTGTTATGTCTGATGTGCCCAATGAAAATCAATGCACCTTAACACCAGAGCTGGGCAGGAATAAAAGATTGGCATTTTAAAAGGAGGAGAGAGAGAACAGCAGTAATTCACATGGAGATTGTCAGTCAGGGCAGGATTCATCTTACTATATGTAGACATCTAAAGTGAGGATGTGTCCAAGAGAGGCACTTCAAAGGCACAACTCCTCTTATTCTGAAGTCTGCACCTGAAACAGTGGATGGCTCTTACCTTGAAAACGCCTCTTTCTCCACACTGACAATAAAAAGGGTTCCCACTGAATGTGTTGATCTATACTGCAGATGTCTAAAGTTACTCAGAATGAATACAGACCCCAGACAATTCAATGATGGCACAGGGACCCATCAGCAGAGCAGGGAATTTGCCCCTGGATCATTCAGGGCTGGTCAGAGTTGTACCATCTTGTGATTAGCAGCCAGTTATGGGACAGGACTAAGGGAGCACAGGCATGAGGCTGGGAGCTGGCAGGGATGGGAACTTGGGAATCAAGCAGGAGACTTCTTCCAACCCTGTATCTGTATTAGCCACAAGAAAGTAGAAGGAAGGGAAGAGAGAATACTCATACAAATGCTGTCTTTCAGCTGTGGGCTACAGCACATTTAAGCAGGCAATGTATCAACTTCATCATCAAATCCTGAGAACTTCTCAGGGACAGTCCTTTGGATGCAGATAATACACACCCTGAATACCACTAAAGGTATTTCAGTGCCCTTATATAAATCACTGTTACCCTCACCTCTACAACACTGTGTGCAACTCTGATCACTCGGTCTTGAGAGGAACACAGCAGAAATAGAGAAGGGAATATTCAAAGAAGGGCAGCAAGGCTGGTGAGGATGAAAATATTTGGACTGTGCATCTCTGGGGGGGAAAGAAACAAGAAGCGACATAAGAAATACATAAGATAATGACTGAGATGGAGAAAAGAGATTGGGTTACTCTGTCCAGTTCCGTTCATGTAATATGTCTGAGATATAGATGATTGTTGGTGAGCCAACTTGTGGAAGCAAGGACTACAAAAGTCAATCTCATGGACATCCCTTCCCTCTTCCCCTTCCCCTTTCCCTGCCCCTTCCTTCCTCCCTTCCTTCGTTAGCTTTCCACTGGACTGGGGACCAGACCACCTGCCTGCACAGCTACCCAGGCTCAACTGCCAACAGCAGAGAGTGGACAGGAATATGGGTTGGGTTTGTGCAGCCCCCCAGCCCAGCAACAGCACACATTAAGGTTGGCTGAGTCAGTCATGATGTCCCATCTCAGCTTCTCTAGAACGGAGCCAATATTTTTTAGCCAATACAAAATTCCTAAACTGGCTGGTTCTCAAAAAAAAGAATCAGACTTGAGAACATCTACATCTTTCTGCTAGCAGACTGTGAATAGCCAGAACCCTCTGTCTGACTCCAAAAAGGGAATATCCCAGAGAGGAGCCAATACTCCACAGTTTAAGAACCCTCCACCACTAATGCAGTTCTGCAAGGCAAAGCTGTAAGTATTGAGGGCAGAAAACTCCAGTAGTCATACCAGTGTTGTTGGCTCATGTCTTTGCAAGTTCCCAAGTTCCTCTGGAAACTTAACAGAAGTGAAAACTATATCCTCTTGGCTGCGGACAAAGCCATTGTTGGATTCTCGTGACTCACATCAACTTATCACAAGTACAGCCAATGCAACTGGAAGTGGGTACTTCCACAATGGAGGGAAAAAATCTAAATAGAGCAGAATTGGAGTGTGAAACTCATTGTTACAAGACACTGCTCAGATCTAGATGCTGGCTCAGTAAAACAAAGTAGAAGATTTTTGTTTAAAACAAATCCTTCTAGAATGTTATTTGTTTGATTTTTATGTACAGGACTGAACTGCATAGGACATTGCAGTGATTCAGCATGACAGTTCCTCTATTCGTGTATGAGGTAACATTGCCAATAAGATAAATACAATTCTTGGGCAGAAGTACATCACCATTAGATCAGCAGGATAATTTTCGGTTTCCAAGAACAAGTTTACTCAGTAATCTGTGTTCATATTGAAGAATACATAATCATCCCGGTATCTTGTAAATGACATCACTCTTGCATCCAAGTCATTAATATAGAATAAAGCAAAATAATACAAAATTTATTTGAAATTAAATAGTAAATTACAAATTAGGCAACATTTTTAAAAAGTCTTTATTCATTCATTTGATGCTGAAAGAAATATGCTGAAACAGTTCAGTTCATCTCATAGATAGTAAGTAATGCTTTCCATCATTCCTGATTTCCTGTTTGCTTTGCTTTTCCCTGCAATTTTGTCTTACTACCCTTTTAAATCTGTGCAAGTGGTTTTATTTTCTGCATTTATTTTTGCTCACTTCACTTATTTCAAGAATTGTTGCTATGTTAACCATTACGTTTCCTCCCACCTGTGATTTCTCTTTTTTGGGAGATATATCATTTTTCTGTATTTATAATAGCTTATGATTAGTAATTCAGTTCTTCTGAGGAAAGTCTAAGTTATTTTATATGTGAAAGCCATTTATTTTATGAACAGCAAGACTAAAAATGCTAAAATGATCCTGCTTGAAATACCTGAATTGCTCAATCCCACATTGAGTTGCGCTGATTTTAATGTATCTCCATCTGGGAAGAAAATGATGTGATAATTTCATGCTACATCTCATATGCGTTAACAAAGATTTCCTGAGCAAGCATATGCAGAGGCCAGTGTCATAGACTCAAGAGAACTAAAGAAAGCAGAAATCGAAGAACTGGAATGGTGACATTTAAGCAGGATGGCAAAAAGAAGCAGAAGGCAACTCGGTCTGCACGGACATACTAAATCATTATCCAATTCTCAGCAAGTCCATTGCCTTGTCTTTGGAGGAGTAAAACAGGAACGTGTCTAAAACTAAACGGTGCAGAGTTCAGGGATCTCAGAAGAGGAAAACTGAGATGATATTCTCTGAGATAATTCGTCCCATGAATAAGACAGATAGTAGATTTGGACTTTTTCTTCTGCAAATGAATTTCTAGCTGTGCAACTGAAAGTACCTGAAAGTCTTATGTCATTTTGGATATTCCACTGGCAAAGGAGCAACCATGGGTGGATTAACCTAACTCTCACCAGTAGGGTAGATTAGCCAGGTTTGCTAGAGCAACCACTGACTGTAGAAAAACTGGAGTCAAAGAAATGCCTCATTGAGAGGCACTTGAAGAATTTGTTCTATTTAAATAGTCATTCCTCTAACCCCTGCCTTTTCTTTGGCACAGTACATGGTGACAATAAACTAGGTATTAACAAATTCTGATTTACCAAAGGCATAACAAGAAACAATGTCTGGAAGGTGTAACTGGGCAACTTCAAATCAGAAATAAGCCATACCTTTTAACCAGGAAAGTAATTAACGAAGAAATTACTGATACAGACTACTGTGGAAGTCGCCGATTCTTCCTACCTTGACATAATGAAGCCAAGACTGAATGCCTTCTTGGCAAACATGCTTTATCCAAACATATACACTGTTGGGCTTGGTAAAGTGTACCGCATAAAGTGCAATTGCTTGTGATATATGGGCCATCAGGCCAGATGAGCTAATGGTCCCCTGTGGCCCTCTGCCTTATAAATCTGTTAACTAGAATTTGGGATTTATAGAGTAGTGGGCGAGAAGGAGCAACTGTGATTGAGGTTGTACAATCAGTTCCCATGGACTCTATCATGTTCCTTTTGGAATTGTTGGCAAAAATCCCATTGTACAGGCAGTACTTGCCACAAATCATGAAAGGAAAAGGCTTTTATAAATGAGGGTGAGAAGGTTGAGAGGGGAGAAACAGCATTTGTTAGTTGTTAAATCTATAAATATTTAGGAACTTGTTTCTTTGTTACCATTTAGAGAATTCAGACTCAATGGCAGTTGCCCTGATGGAAACAGGGATCTTTCTTTGCAATGACCTGCTGAGAAATAACAAGAAATATGCTAATCACTGCATAAGCTTGAACTTTGACAAATTTAAACTCAGTTTCCATTTTCTGTTCAATTTCTAACAAAACCAAACAACATGAAATTTGACATGTCTCATGTCATCTTACAGAACATTTTATTTGGAAAGCTTAACCTAATCAAAGGGAAATCACTCAGAAAGAGAAACTGCATCGCTGACCCATCAATTACCCCCACTGTAAAATATGTATTTTTAAAATGTCCTAACATTTCCTTTAATGCCAACTCTCAGAATGAATTTACCTATAAACTTCAATTTTCCTTTAGTGCTTAAAATGCAGCAGACATAAAGTAACAGCCCACAGGCCTGGGTGCCTGTGAAAATACCTGACCAAAAATGGGCTTTAATATAGACAGAGACATTAGCAAACTGCCAGCAAAGTCCAGGTCCTAGATGTTTAGAGCTCTCATGTGAATATCATCATACGTGTGTCATGTAATATTACTGTTTAACAGGCTTCAAAATGCTGACTGTGTGTTCTCCATGCTCACCCACGTCTAACAGTGCCAAGAATAACGGCAGCACTACCACTGATCTCCTGTTATGTTTCCAAAGTCTGCATTGTGCCCTGGACACTTTGAAAATATGTGCATATCCCTCTTCTAGATGGCCAAGAAAAGTAGATGACAGGTTTCAGCAGGGTGGAAAATAGGTCCAGGCTGGAAATAGAAGAAATAAAGACAGATAGGGATCATGGGAAAGAAAACCAACATGCAGAGGTGGGAGAGCATCTAGGGATGAATGAAAAGCATTCTCAGCTTGGTTCAAAGATGAGTGTTAATACTGAGGGATACTTCTCATCGCAGCAGTTGAACGCAGCCGCTCCCTTGGGCCTTCCCTGTGTTATAACCCATGAGCTCCCAGTGCTGTGGGCACAGAGTTATCAAGACCTGGTTTCCTACGGAGGTGTCCAGCAATCGACAGCTCCAGCTGCCATCCCGTATCCTCACCACTTTTTATCCTCCAGCAACGCTTGCTCTCTGCAATACAAACCCCCAAACCGCCGGCAGGGAAAGAAGCTGTAGCTATGAGTGTGCTGGCTGGCCGTGGTAAATGGATAGCAGTAGGATGAACAGTGTGGAGAAGTGTAGAGCTCCCACTTTTTGGGGAAGGGGAGGTGGTGGGGTGGAGCGGAATTAATCTGTCTCTCGCCTCTACCCAGCCATCAAATTTCACAGAGTTCGTAGGCATCTTTGACAGGTCAACACTTATGGCAGATCTAGAAAAAATTGGTCAATGGGAGGGAAATGTGGGTGGACATAGAGGGGAGGGAGTGATTTACACATGCAGACAGATGACAGATAAGTATCATTCAGCCCAGCAAGACAACCCATCCTTCCTGAAAAAAACTCCCCGTGGCATGTCCTTTGCTACAAAACTCCTGGCTCCTGTTCTCTAAAGAAAGAACAGATTTATCCCAAGCTCTCAGAGTTTTAATTCACCCATAACTATCTAGCCCTGTAATAATATGGTATTACCATGTTAGCAGCAAGCCTTTAGCTTTGTATTGAGTTTTCGAGGCCTCAGGACTGAGCCTTGTTGCTTGCTCTGACTAAACTTTTCTTGACTTGCCTGCAGTTTTATTTTAATATGGTTTAGCTGACACAGCAATTTCTTTAACTGGCCAGGTGTCTATGGCTAATTTATTTTACTTATCTTCATGTGGTACAACTGTAGTTTTATATAGACAGAAATAACAAGCAAATAGTCCATGTAGAGTGAGATATTTATGACTAACACAATGATGTGGAATAGAGAAATACTAGCCTGGCACAATAGCAAAAACTTTCAGAAAGGGAGACACAGGACATGGTGTAGAGGATTACAGGCAGGGGATGATAAGAGATGGGGAACAGGCTGGCACTGGAGACTTCATCACTATAAATAACTCACCCATGGCCAATTAAAGGAAATGCAGACCTGAAGCTGGACAAACATGGTTTTAGAGGTAACAAAGAGAACAAAGAAATAGCAAACATACAAAAAAGGCACCAAATATAGAATATTTGGATGTAACCTAAAGCTGCAGGCCAATGAAGAATGAGCAAAGGCGTAAGTGCGTTAGAAAACATAAAAACAGCCCCAAGTAGATCCTGGAGGGAGGAAGAAGAAACCATCAACACAAACATCATATTCCTCCCAGCAAACAATTCTCGATGCTGATGATTTGTCATAAGATCCCGCACTCCTCAGCACCACTACCAGACTGAAACTGCCAACCCTAGGACCCAGAGAAGCATTGGAAGAGTGAGCACAACACCAGGAAAAGGGGTAGAAACTAAAAAGTGTGAGCATAACTATTGTAACTGATTTTTTTTTTCTGAAACAGTTAATTCTAGCCTAATAGTTATTAGACTTTTAAGAGTTCAGTTATACTAACAATGGTTTTACTTACATATAACATGTGCTTACTCTTGGCCCATAAACAAGATTTTGAGCGTAATAACCCAAACAGCAGTGATTGCTTCCCTCCAGTCTCTTCCTTTAGGAGAAGACAGATATTAGGAATATGCATCCTCTGTGGCAGAGGCCCATTGAGGCTAAAGGATTGAGCCTACCTAATAGGCAGACAGGGTTGTCTGAGGTATCCTGTTCTAAGGAGTAGATTTAAGACTGGCTAGATTAATCACATTAATTATTTCAACATTAACACTCAGTAACAAATGGCTTTTGCCTACAGATGATGATTTATCATCTTAGGGATGTTGTACCTAAAGGCAAGGTCCCTTCACACATAGGATCTTGACTGGGAAGGACTAATGGAACATTCCTGTAAGAAGCAAAGCAATTTATCATCTCATGTTCCCAGCTCTGCTATTTGCTGTTTTTCCAAGTGTCCACAAGGATTTAAACCTGCTCACCACCCCCAAGGACCATAACTACAGGGAGAGAAGTCTCACTTCATTGCCTCTACTTTAAAGCTATCAGGATTTCCATATATGCAGCATGGGGCTCGAAACTAATAAAGACAGAAATCGTCTTTATGATTAGGGGTACTGACTGTCTTTGACTAATTGCCGTGCTACAAATTCAAAATAGTCCATTTTAGGGTCTATATGAAATATATTACATAAGTTAAAATATAGATAATTAACTTCTGTACATTGTCATTATGTGTACCTTCATTCTGGGGGGCAGAGAGGAAGGATAAAACCATAGATTTAAAAAAAAGTCTCTTCTTCCTCTAATGAACCAGCCCCAAAGCCTTATACAGATGTTACAGCACTGACCCTCTTGTTGCTAAAATGGACAGAAATAATGGTGCTCCTATTTTACCAAAGCTTTTTACACTGGGTAGTTTCTAAATTCTGTCCCTCCTTCACTGCAATAAAGAAAACAGTTGCTACGGCACAAGGTGAAGCCAAGCAGCTCCCTTTCTCTAGGGAAAGGAGAACAGCCTACCTCATCAAGTGTAGCAGCTTGTAACAGGTCCTTCTCTCAGATCTGAGTGAAAATAAAGCAAGTTTCATTTCTAAGTTTTGAATTGCCTATGAAAACCTGAATAGAAATACATGGAATATACATAATCTACTGCTGGCTGGCAAAGATGCAAAAACGGTTCTTCTAGGCCTGTAGGTTATTAAGACAACCCGCTCGCAAAAACCTCTGGCTATCAGGAAATGAATCACTAAATCTCAATCAGGAGATAAATAGCCATTTTAGGGAAGTAATTGTGATCTCAAGAAGCTCCTACTTACTTTGCAGCACAGGTGAATTGGGAATTGGAAGAAATAGTACTACCACCTTCAGCAGAAAAATCTCAAAGTAGTACACAAACATGACTGGATGAAATCCCACAGTGCGCTAATAAGATAGACGCTATTCACCTCTTACGGCAGACTGGAAAATAGCACACAGCAGTTGCATGCCCTGCTGAGGTCTCAAAATAAGTCAGCAGGGGCTCTGAGAACTGAACCTAGGGCTTCCAGCTCCTGCTCCAGCTGCTGCAACACCAGGAACATCGAAGGATCAAAGTTTCAGTCCTGTGGACACAAAGGTAACAGCAGGCCAGTTTTGCTGCTAGCGTGAGCACATAGGCATGTGTGTAATAGTTACATACAGAAGCCCCTACATTTCAGACAGGACTTTTCACCTGGAAGAAGTTAGATATGCACAAAGAAGCTCAAAGTATCCATACATCTACAGTGCAAGTCACCTCCTCAGGCTTGTGATTAAAGGTATTCTTCTTTCAAGAGAAACACAATAGCAGTTCCCTCTCTGGTGTCTGTCAGAAGAGAATTAATTCACAAAACTGATACTTTTTAAAAAAAAATAAATTTTAATAATAAATATTCAACATTTTAACTCAAAAATCATTATTTTTTTCACAAACTCTTGGAGATCAGGGTATTAACAATATACAATATTTCTTCATTTAAGACAGAATAGCTGATAGATAAAATGATTTGTGACTTGCAGTACTGTGCATTCAAGACTGCAAGTTCATAAACCTACAAACAAACAGAATTATTTCTTCAATAAAGTGGAAAATCATAAATTGCATGGAACATTAGATTCTTGCATGCCACCACACCAGTCCCCTAAAAGTGAGGAATGTTGCTTCAATGCCTTCACAGCAACTCAGGGGCTACACTGCCTCCAATTTTCTTCAGAAGAAATATGCAGCTTAAAAGAATTTAGGACTGGGAAAGCTCATACACATGCTGAGCGATTCCCTAAAAAATATGGCCTACTGAGAGACTACTGATGACTTAGGGAAGATGGAGCTGACTTCTTTAAGAATGTCCATTTGGTACTCTGTCACACATCAACTGTATCATATCAATATCTGCTTCTATATAGCTCCATGATTCAAATTAATAATGTTCAAGAAGCATGTCTTTCCCCCACTTCAGGATGTTTTTTTTCTCCTCTCGATGCTTCTAAATTATGTTTCAGGACCTCATCCAGTAGTACACAGCTTTTTCCTCAAGTGGAAGTAATTCAGGGACACAAACACGCAGGCTGGTCTTTATGTCCACATTCTTTATAGCAGAGGTATTGAGTTCTCCTGGATGTTGAAAAGTGCCATGGTGCAAGTGCTGCAGCAAACTGGAGTAGTCAATAACAGTCCTACGGCGCAGGCTGACGACTGAAGATAAACTGTGAAAAATACCAGAGTAGAAGAATCTGTCAAAGAATGAATACAAGTACATTCAAAATTAAGCATAATATTTTATTCTCTTATGTAAATAAAAACCATTCATTAGGAATTCAACACATAGAAATTGCTAAATAGGAGACCTTGTCAAACCCATGCACACACTCTGTACTTACTAGTGGCAACTAAACCTCACAAGGTACTGAGATGATCTTGCCCAGTGCTGTTGTGACCTTCTACATCCTACTAGCTCCAGTAGGATTTAAGAGTGCTTAAGAGTCCCGGGAACAATCAGTCCCTTTTTAAACAGTTGCCTTGACTTATGCAGCCAAAGAATATTTGCTTCCTAATTAAACTTTCTTTGCTACGTTCTTTGAGCTAGGTTGGAAACACCACAGCCAGATTCTACCATCCCACCTTCCCAAGAAGTTCACACTAGGTAGTTTTCCTCTACATGAACTTGGGAAGACAGTATCTGGAAAAAATAAAAAAAATTTATGTAATACTGTGACACCTCCCTATCTGGAACAAGACTATGGCAGTGCAGCACATGAAAATAAGAAAGAGAATTGGTAACATAATAATTCTTTCTGAAAACTGACTGCACAGAAGTCTGAGTTTGCTTCAAAGATGACTTTATAGACTATTGAACCAGTTGTCCATCCCTCCACACTGGCCACATCCAAAACTACTCAATTAAAATAGGAAACTTGACTGAGGGAAACAATTTCATATTTAAATAGATGACTAATGCTCATACGTTAGTAAAGGAAGACTTTTGCCATTTTAAAACAGCTCTAATGAGAAGCAGATCCTTCTCCCTCCTTCTTAGACCTTCAGCAATCATTTGGAAGGCAAGATACATTTCTCTGCATATTCTCCTCTAACCAGCAGACCTGAAATCAATGGCACCAGCAGAACAGAGATGACACCCTTATTTTTTGTTGTTGCTAGTGAAAGTTCTTCCCATTTAGATTATTAATTTCTCATCCTCAAGTAAAGAGCAAAGTTCAGACAGTAACTGCTAAGCCCATTGCCACACTAAAGCACCAGATCATTTGGCAAGCACACAACTTCAGGAACGGGGCTGAGTGCTGAGAAGCTCCTGCAAGGCTGTGCGAGAAAAGGACTGCAGCCGTTGCTTTTTCCCATTCTACCTGCACCCCCTTTAATGGTGGAGAGAGATTACAACCTCATTTTTCTCTGCCTCCTAAAGCGGAGTTTGGCTTTACAAGACATGGGATAGAGGTATCTGCATGGCACCCAGGCATGCCATGGAAAAGGTACAGAAGGTATTGTACCTTGCTCTAGGAAAGGCAAGTCCATTGATGGAGGAGGGAACATGTTCCGTCTCTCTGAGCTTGTAAGAGTTTAAGCAGCCTGCTCTCAGAGTAAGTGTATTCGACCCAAGACTAATGGAAGCTCCTGTGCAATGTTGTTTGACATGCCTGTGAAACATACCATGCCATCTTGCAAACTCAACACCTGCTTTGAGAACTTGATAAATCTTAGAAAGGAGGAGAAGATTGGGTGACACTAGCACGGCTGCCTTTTGGAAAAACTGTCAAACCAACCTGTCCGATGACTCTTTCTAGGACTATAGTCACACACACAACCATCTTCCTCCGAACATCTCTTCTGAGCAGAGCTTCCCACAATACCATAAGAACAGCCAGAGACCTCTGCTGTTCCCGTGGGATTTGTGAAGAAACCGTGGCCAAATTAACATCAAAAGGAGTTTTACAATAACATCACTAACACTCTGTTACTGACAAATTAATTAGCATTGAGCATGTTCAGATGATACTATATTGACATACTCCAGCCAAATAACCTAAGACAGCACCACAAGTAAAATGTCTAAAGTGCCAAATTAACGCCACAGTGCATTACAGAGGAAAGTTTAATGATTATAAGACTGTGTATTAAAAGGAAGCTTTTCCCCCCTAAGGGTTTATCATTCTACTAAGAATGTTAAGAACTGAATTCAAGGTTTAAAAGCTAACCAAACCAATGAGACAAAGCAAGATGTTTTCCTATCCACATTATACTGAATAACAAGTGTTCCCCGAGCAACAGCTCCACCTAAAATCAAGCACTGGCAAGTAACAGAAGGGTGGGGGTTTTTTTCCAAGAATCCTTTTCTGCTGCTCTTTCCCATGGCAGTAGGGTGCCTAAAACCCTCCACCTCGTTTGCTCCTGTTTCTGTGTTTCTCATTACCCCGCTGTTCTCGTCCCATGATACAAATGTACTTTCTCAGTACTCTGAGAATCCAGGAAAAATTGTAGGATTAATCTTGTTTTGCCACAGAATATATCAGACAGTAAGTGGATTAAGTTTCCATATCCTGCCTTATTGATGCCTGTTAGCATGGATTAAGAGAATAAGATTGGAAACAGTAGATCACTTTATGAGACAATTTCATCTTTGGTTTCTCTGCCTGCATTTGCCTGATTATTGCCAGTTTTGATTCAGTGGTGTGGACATCAAACCATTAAAAATTGCAAATCAACAACTGGAAAGCCACCATATGGCAGTGTCTTTGATTAGTGGTCATGAAATCATGACTTTTTTAAAGGTGCCTACGAAAGTTTTGCCGAACATCCCTGAAGGACCATATCTTACCTTTTCTCTTCAGTGCAATAGGAAGACTTAAATTAGGCAGACTTGTAAACCCTATTACAGTTCCAGTAAGTCTTCAAGAACTGTAGCAAGATGTCAGACCAGTAAGCAAATAATAAGTGACACAATAAAAGAACAATGTTTCCTGGAGCAGGTTCTTCTAATTCTATGAAGATTAAAATTTCACATGTAGTCTTTCCTAAGAAGTGAGTAGTATGTCATGTAAGTGGGATGTAGCACTACCTTTTACAGAGTTGCATTTGAATTCCTGAAAAAATTAATTTTCTGATTTTGTGTGGAGGGAGGGGGAAAGAAGACCCAGAGTTAACAGCTTTTATTGAGTGAATGCAAAAGACAAACACCTAGAAGGTGGATTTTAAAACAAAGACCTAAGGGAAGGATATAGTGTGCAATTTCTATCAGAAAACATAAAAAGAAAGAAAAAGCAAGTGACACTACAGGAAAGAAATAACCACAAGGCTTTATGTGTGCATCGCTTGGATGATGAGAAGCATTTTGAAAGAGTTATGCTTAGATACGTGGTACAAACAATCACAAGATAATCTCATAGCTGAACTGTTCATACTGAACTGTTAATGGAACTTGTTTAGAAGGGACAAGAAAAAGGGACACTGCAGGGCACATATTAATAAGTTGGTCTGAGGGACCAAGGAAAAAAAATGCATGTTTGCGGTCTGCTTTGAGACAAGAAGAAAGAAAAGATTAAAATTTGCAAGAATGAGGACAGTAAAGTCAGAACAGTAAATCTGAGGCTTCAGATTTCTGATTTGTGAAGAGGCTGCAATTGCAAATATACCTCTGGATAGCGCACCAACACCATCTGACCCATGCATGTATTGCTAATCATTGCTCTAGGAAGTCCAGGTAAACTATTTATCTTAACCAAGAAGCAATAGCAAAGAATAATGCAGAGCTGAAGGGAGTGAAAAAAATGAATTTATAGCAATATATTATTCATGGAAGTAAAATATCTTTTATTAATCACTTCCAAATTGGTAAGTGTAATAAACAGGAGCTAACAGAGATATTTAACATCAATTATTCTTCACAGTTTATAAATAATATAAGGAAAACAGGGATTCTTCCTGGGAAAAACTAGCGATGCATTATCCCTAAAACACAGCGGGAGCAGAGAAGGTGGCTTTGTAAGAAGGTAACAAACACACAACTACTTTGAGTTTCTGCTTCCTGTTTGTATTATGAAAAATATTTGAGCTGTACTCACTGAACGTAATTACAGATGCTTTCAAAGATCTTTAAATATTTAACTACTTAATCTTCACAATATCTCTATGAAATAGATGTTTCTTTGTACCCTCAATTTACATAAGAGAAACATCTTTTAGAGCGTATTTTTAAAAGGGGGTTTGTTTCTTTCATGTGGTGCTGGAAACTGCAAAAAAGGCTGTGTAGATGCCTTTGCAGGTGCAGCTTTGTAGATGCAGACACAAATGAGAGGTTTTCAGCTCTTTGATTATTGCTGCCAGTCAAGCCAATATTCACTACAGGCTTCAAAACGTGGATGCAATTAAGTAAAAGGACAAAACCATATCTGCAAATTTCCAGTCCAGCCTGAGGCTCCTTCAAAGTTCAGCGTGGAGAAGAAGGGCCCTGCTCATGACTGCACACCACGAGGACTTGGCTGTGCCAAGAGCAGACTTTGCAATTTCTTGGCACTTCACCTCCAGCTCAGTCTATTGACGGATGCTGCTTTTCTGAGCCAAATTTCCAAGGCAGAGGGAAGGAAAGGAAGGCAGCGGGATTATTTTAAACTCGACATTTTAGCAGAGAAAATGTATAGAATTATTGGAAAGACTTGCAACAAGCATATAATATTTACCCACAGATTTTGACCAAAGAACTACTGATTGATCTAACACTAGCTTGAGAAGCTCTGTACAAAAGAATATAAAAATAGTGTAGCTAGGTGAATGAACTTGGATGTTCCTAGGGCATACTATTTTTTCATAGATGACCTGAAAGATAAGTTACCTGTACCTTAATTAAATTTTTAGAAGTTACCAAATGAAGAGCGGCTGCCAGACAGCGAGAGAGAACAAAAGGAGAAAATGGGACTTCTGCTCCCAAAGTACTTGCACACAACTCTGCTTAGTCTTATTGGGTAGTCTGCTTGAGCATCTGATGGCAGAGGCTGAATCTTAAATGAGATAACATTTAATCAAGTTTATTTTCACTTTAAAAAATAAATGAAACAGATCCAGAAAAAATAAAGCCTAACAATGTTTCATTTTAAGCCCAACACTACCTAGCAAGGACTATCGGGTGACACACAAACACAGAGCGCGCACACACACACACATGCACGCATGCACAAGAGTCCTCCATACTGCCGAAATAATAACTGTAAAAGTGCAGTGTGGTGCAGGCCTCATGGCAATGGGAACAGTTACGTTGGTTTACTGAGTTGTGGACAGGGCAGGCTCAGCATGACTTTGAAACTTAGGATAAAACTCAGTCAACTGGAAAAAAGCAAAAAACAGGCAATAATAGTCATGTAATAATAAAACTCACAGAATAAAGTAATACACAGTGATTAAGAATATGGGAATAAGACTCTACAGAATGATATGCAATGCTGCATAAACACTAGTGAAAGTAATTTAATACATACAAAATTGTAACTCTGCAAGTATTTGGCAACAATGAAAAGCCAGGAGAGGAAATGTTTGCCATAGTTGCTAACAGCATTGCAGTTACAGAGGAAAAGATTAAACAGAGCCTGGCTGGATATTTCCTTCACAAAACTGATCCTCCACAGCCAGGAAATTTAGAAAAAGGATACAGTGGATGAAACCACGGGCTAAGTTTGCCCAGGACCATTGTTCCAACAGCTCCACTAGAAAGCTTTAAAGGAGTGCTTACTCTGCTTCAGAAACTCTTTTGACCAGTGGCACCACTTCTAGTCAAGGAGAATTATTATGTCCTCACTATCTGCTCCCCAGCTGGACCGCTGACTGGTTGGCCAGTGCTACAGTACCTGTGCAGTGAGTGACAGACGCTATTATATCAAAATTCTCAGCTTCTTGTCCCAGAAATAGCATTTTTCACCTACTTTGGACCCACATGATTAGAGAAGATAATGCTCCAGCTTTTTCACTTCTAAAAACTTAAAGCAGCCATAAAGGTATCTATCTTGACTGGCTGATTAAATTGAATTTAGAGCTGATTTTCTTTGTTAGTGTCTTTAAGTAGCCAAACCATAGCTATGAATGAATAAAAGCTCGCCTGCTTTGTACTGATGTAAACGATGACCTGAGTCACGAGGCTGAACAGGGTCTGATATCTGCTTGGAACAAAGTGGAGGACTCAGTGGTATTTACTATTATATATACACATGTGGAAGTATCTGTATGAAGAGATTTATGACCCTTGCTACACCAGCAATCCTTGGGCCAGATTTCTGAAGGCACATAAATAAGCAAGCGATATGGCTAGTGGGATTTACCAAAGCATATGTAAACCTTAAGAATTCAAATTCCACCAAAAGTCAGTGTGTGCAAAGATATTTTATAGATCCTAGTAGGTGCTCTCCTGCAGATACAAGTGCCTAAACACCTTTGTCATTCTGCACTGAGGTCCCATGAGGTTGCTATGAGACAATATATACCACACCATGATTTCTTACAAGGCAAAAACATCTGGAAGCTGTAAATATATAAGACGTCAAGTCTTTGGTCCACAAATCCACTTAAGCTGAAATTAGTGGCACCTAGGGACCTATGTTTTTTTGTGCATCTGGCCTAAAACTCCTATTTCATGCCAAAGTTCTTTGTCATAACAAAAAATTGATGAACAAAGTATCAACAAATACACAGAACTGTCCCTAGTTTGTTTCTCAGATGTGTGTGAAGTATCAGGTGGGTTAGTTAAAAACTGACCAAGTTTGTAGCTGCTCTGTCTTGTTTAGGGATCCTTTCTGGAATCCAGTCTGAACTAGGTTGAGCAGAGTCACACCATCATTGCTTCCAGATGTTCTCAGAGTGGTGAGATGGTTTCTATACGATTAAGTAGCGAACAGCTGCCTGAGGGAGCACACTGCATCAGAGATGACACTTTTCAGTGATGTAGAATGGAAAAGCTGATCCATTTGTTTGGCCCAGACTGAACTTCATGAAGGATTCAGCTCTGTGCCTCACTCAAGTAACTGAAGTTCTTCCAGAATATTTATTCTGAAATTTTTATCCTCTGCCTTCTAAGGTCTTCCAGAAGGGCAAACTAGTGGTCTTATGCCAATTTCTGAACTTGATTAAGCCTCGCCGTTGCTGTTAGCTCATTTCAAAGTGGAGTTTCATAAGCAGATGGTCCTCCCTATAGTGCAACCATCTTTGCTGAACCTTTCTAGGGGCATTCAGCATGCTGGGGCTATAAAAGGACACATTACTTCTAATGTAAACCTGATGTAAAAGCAGGGCCTTTCAGTAGACATAGAAATAACGTATGATTACTGAATGCTTCAAGAAGCATTGGGATGTTCATACTACTAGCATTGTGTCTACTACTAGCTAGAGAATCATTAGCATTCATGAAAGACTGATTCAGAAAGAATAAAGCATCACCCCAGATGTAAATGACACTGCTAGAAATCTTTGTCACTGAACTTGTGTTGGGTTAACCTGATTACAACTTTGAAAACTGTTGATTCAGCATAATGTCTCCAGTTTAACAGGTTCAGGGTCAAAGCCATATGCTCTGACAAGGGTGTGATATGAAAAACACTCCCCGTGACATGGTATAGAAGCACAAATCTGTCTAATGCAATCTGAAGACAGGCACTGGTAGGCAGTGATGATCAGTTGGCAAGCAGCTATGTCTCAGGACAGATAAGGTAGGAAGTGTTCAAAAGTCAACATATGCCAAATAGTACCATCTTTCTTCAACCAGCTTTAATTATTGAATACAAAGGAAAACTGTGGCAATGCAAGGCACTATTGCGTGGTAGCTATGGGAAATGCTGGCATTTTAAATAGTGGTTAATAGTGTTCTCAGTTGCTTTTACAAGAAACTAAACAGATAAATCTTCCCACATACAAATTTTATCACTGAGTTTCCAGATCTCTCAAAGAAGATGCTGGCACAGGCTTCATTGTATTTTATTTCAGTCTGTTGTGAATGCACTGAGTGGCACAGGGAGAACGCAAGCACGATATATTACTGAAGGACATTTGAAGAGTGAGAGCACAGCCACTTTGCTACTCGTACAGCTTTGACTTACAATGTACAGAGGGATACATTCAGAATTGTAAGTATAAGGCTAACAGGCTCACTGAAGATAGGGGATGGCTGAAGGGAAGAAAAAGCGATCACAGAAAGCAAAATTCAATGGCAGAGCAAAAGTATAGTAACTGGTTTGAAGAGAGCTTTGCGTCTCCATGGGGCATGCATATGTGAGTGGAATGTCTTGAAACAGAAAGTGTTTTAAGAAAATTAAAGCATTTTCAGATTTTCAGTGTCCTCTAAATGACCAAAAAAACCAAGGTCGCACCCATTTAGAGCATTCAGCAACACACACACGTGCACACACACGCAAAATAAAAAGAAGTTAGCAAAGCCCTGGTGCTGTGAGATGTTGAATATTTGGTGAGAAAAGCACAGTGCATACCACAGGAGCAGGTCGCATCAGTGCAAACTGATACAAGTGCAGGCTGCAGTGTTATCTGTGACGAGTAATTCTGTAGTCAGGGAAGTTGCTCCACATTTATATCACCGTAAGAGGAGAAAAGAATTTGTTCCACTGTTTCCAGCTACAACCAGAGAGTGAAAATATCAGCTCAAAGACACTCACACTGAAAAAAAATATCTATAGCCTACATATGCACAGAAAAGCATAGGCACAGAGGCAAAAACTGACAGCTATATTTATATCGACACAATAGGGTTGATTTTGAGACTACTCTCACCAATCCTAAGACAGATAAGTCATCCCAGCCATATCAAGTGATGACTCCAAAACCATTGAGGTTACACTTAACCAAAGTTCAGGGTAGCCCCTTACAGAAAGCAGGGACACGGACTGGGGGGACTGCAGCTGGTTGATTTTTCCCAATAGTGAGTAGATCAGATATCTCAAGGAGGAAAGGGCAAGGAGGTGAAAAGGGTTGAACATAGTCTTGTCCATGGGAAGTCAGCAGAGATCTGAGGTGTAAATTTAGTGGGACCTCATGGTCAAACCGACTTATCGGTATAGTTACAAGAGCATGGGATAAAGGGAAGGATCTGGGATGGGGGCAGACAGCTCAAGAAGTACTGCTTGGTTCACTAGCAATACTGAGAAATTCCTCTACAATTCTTCTTCCACACATGCCACCCTCTCCGTAAACCCAAACATCGTGTTTAACTATGAACCATCTGAGAGAAAAAGCACAGTCAAACCAAAACCCCCCCAAACCTGGCTATCAATGCTAACAACTAGTTTGAAAACTGTGAGGAAGTGCAGTTTTTACTAGGATCAATCAAAAAGGCAAAATTCAAACACAAAAAGAAAATAGTTGTGAAAACATGTCTATTTTACTGCAAGTCATTGAAATTTTGCCATAAGATTGAAACCAGAACTGGATAGCTTTTAGATTTTGTTCTCTGATTTTTCAAATTGTTTACTTTTCTGTTTCATTTTGAGTGATATTAAACCACACAAATTTGTCAAGACTCCTGACTGCTTTCTCTTCCCTTACCTGCCCTGAATGATGTACTGAATGCTACAAATGAAACGGTTCGATCCTTTCCATGCTTTTACATAAAACATCTCAAGTAAAATAGAATCTTTTCACAATTTTTACACAAAGCATTTTATTTTGACCTTATGAATATGAAAAAAAATCATGTTAGCACTTCTGAAATGAGACATTTTGACTGTTCATGGTTTTTTATATCACCTCGGGCTGAATTACAATTCTGAACTCCCAGTTCAGAGCCCCACTATTACAATACCTTTCCCCACAGTTCCTGCCGCATAGGCTGTCACTGACTCCTTAGACAGGGGTTTCTCCCAAAAGTAATCTTCTTACAGCTGCAAAAATATCTCCAAAAATGTCTCTAGGCATAACAAGTTCCTTACTTACAGGCAACCACCACAACCTGTGGCAGGCAGGTATCGTGGTCTCTATTTTGCAATTAGGGAAACTGAGGCATGCATTTCAACGATTTGCCAGTCTGAAGGTTTGTGGCAGAGTCCAATATGACACATGGGGACAGGGATAAGTAAGAATCTACAAACTTACTGCAGCCATCCAATTCTGTATGATATGAATTAATATTAATGTAGGAGAGGGGGACAGCCTGGTTCTTTCTCATGACTGTGAATGTTCCAGCAACTCAATACAGACTATGACAAATGATAATGCTGACTTCAAGGAGTCTTGTGAGGAAGCAACATTCAATTGCTTTCCGCAACTGCAAACAACCTTTGTTACGCTGGGGAAAATCCAGTGCATCTTCCAAATGCATTTTACCCACCATAAATAACAACTCTGAAGTGATGCATTAAAAGCAAGCAAAAGTGTAAGCTAGAATGATTTACACACAGAACTCTGTCACAACCAAACGCAGAACTTTGGCTTTCACTTACCTTGTGCCTAACTAAGATGCATTTTTCTCTGAAGGGCTGGATGTAAGGATTTGTAGCAGAAATAATAAGGCATAAAATATAGTCTGGTTCACATCCTTGTCTACCCTACTGTTTGAGGTGGGGGGGGCAACCTATACCCCTACTCCGTTGTTTTTTTTTTGTCATTGACCTTCATTATTTGTTCAAAGCTCCTAGACATCCAGCAGCCCAGTCAAGCAGGAGCTGCAATGGAGGCCCCAAAGCCCTTCTCAGGAGGTCAGATGGTGTTCCCAGGAGACAGTTCCCATTTAGACTCTTTGGGGAAGGAAACTGGCATATCTGAAGCTCAGCCAGTTTCTGGCAATATCCGAAGCAGGTTATCAGTCAAACATACCAAGCTATAGAGACCCCCAAGATAACTTTAACCATCATAGTATTTGTGTATTTTTTAATAAATGTTTTCACTGAGAAAGAAGCAGTCCACCTGAACCCAGGAGCGTATGGGTCTTGCATCACTGGTTTTGGCAGCAGCTGCAGTCAGACACATGGGTATATCTAATGTCTCCTGTAATGCTATTAAATGCCAAGGGAATCCTATAATACTATCCTAGGTGTCTTCAGTAGTTCTCCTGTCCTAGTTCTTTACATTGAGCTGAGCTGCAAGAATGGAATCCCTAATGTGTCTCCCACGCTAAAAGAAAGGCAGGAGGGAAGTCAAGAAGAGTGTCTCAGGGGAGAGGAATACAGTAGTTCCTTTTTACACGGTCAACATGGAAAAATTATAATGAAAAAATCTGAATATTCTTGTACACTTGGTAAAAGAGAATATCTATTAATGGTACACCTTTCAAATGAGACTCAGCTCACTGCAAGGAAAGACTTCTGTAATGTAGTGGTCTATATTTGAGCTAGTGGTCTAGATAAGATTTTTACCCAATGGAGAGAAATAGACTCTTCTGTGACAGGATTCATCTCATCCTGAGAGGATGGAGGAGATTGGATGATTCACACTTTATAAGAGGTTATTTCTTTCCACCGATAATGAAAGGACCTCTAGACAACCAGCTCAGAGGAGGTCACTGCAGACCTCCAAAATCTGGAACGATGAAGCTCACCCTGCCATTATGACTTCAAAATCCATCAGTCACCAGTAAAACTCATATTGTGGCAGGACAATACTCTTCTCCTTCACTATCCATCATTATTGCACCCCATGCAAAGGCAGTTAGACCATTTACACACACATATACACATACATACACGGGGTCTCTCTTCACTCTCAATCTTTACTTTGCAAAGTTCTACTTCCTTTCAGATAAAAATGAGAAAAATCTGAAAAAGATTAAATCATCTAAATTGAGATGCTATGTACAATCATTCTCATACCCTCCTTTCACTTATGCATTTCCTTTTCTTCTCTTGGACATTCCTCTTCAAAGTTTTAATCTTATGACTTTTCTCTCCTTCACTTCCTATGCTTTTCCCCTTTTCACCTTTTCATTTTTTTGCCCATGTTTTCTTCTCCTCCTCAGTGGGCTGCTTTTGAATTCAGTCTCCTCAGGCCATCTCTTTTACCTTTTTGCCCTGCCTTCTTCTTTGAGTTCTTCCTCTGCCCTTTTTTTCTCTGATTTCCCGGTACCCTTCATCAAGACTCTGAGAGTATTTCCTCAGGAATCTCTCCCAATCTTATTCCTGCCTGTTGCTGTTACATGGAAGAAGTTAGGAAGGCCTAGCTATCCCAAATCTATGATTCTGTCTAAACTTTTTAGTTACTATCCTAACTGGTCTCAGTGACATGCATACCTCTGCACCATTTAGATGTTTAGACTAAGCATATTTTATATCATGATGCACAACTATAAAATACAACATAGAATCATGGAATCAGAATGGTTTGGGTTGGAAGGGACCTTAAAGATCACCTAGTTCCAACTCCCCTGTCATGGGCAGGGACATCTTCCACTAGACCAGGTTGCTCAAATAATCAGATATAAAATATAAACTTCCATGGATGGAGACACTGAATCAGAGAGAAGGTGATCTTCGTTAAGTCAAAGAGCTATTGAATAGCCAGTATACTGCAGGAGATGATACCTGGTCTAAGATATTAAGACCCCTCATCTTGGCTAAATGACTGAAAATATATTGAGTAAGTATGAGGGGAAAAGAAGCACGTATGTTGAGGGTAAAGATTAAACCCATTCAGATCCTTTGAGGGACTTGCTAAAGATCAGGTCTGATAAGCTAATGCTTTCTGCTAGGAATAGGTTCCCTTTGATGCATGTAAACCTGAAATGTAAGACATCCACAGATAAAGAATTCCTTAGAAGGTGTGCATCAGGAAAGCATTTAGAGCAAGTCTGCAAGATAAAGGCAGACAGAGACCTTTCTGATTTAATCTGGGTGTAAGAAGAGTAAGTGTGGTTTTTATTTCTTCACTTATGTTTGTAGAAATATTCACTTCTATACAGTCCATTTGCTCTTAAGTAACCAGTTTTCACTTTATCCAAGAGCATTCTTCTCCCAAGGATGTAACTTGAGGCACTGGGACATCTTAAGTGCTGTAGGAAAGAAACGAGTACCTTAAAATGACATGGTAAACAGGAGGGCTCTTTGACATGTAAAAAGACAATACAGAGCATAGCTAAACCAGAAGAGTCTTATAGGAATTTGGTAAAAGTGACCCTATAGCCTTTTTGCACTACAAACTTTCTCCTTCTCCATGCATCCCAATCCTATTTTCAGGCTCTTCCCAAACTCCCATGACTTTCCAGCAATGCTTGCATGAGCCCCTGAACTCTTCATGTCACTCTTCCCACTGCACACAGATGCATCTTTTTCATTACCAAGAATTTGACCCTTTTCTTGCACAGGCTAATTCCTCTGCAGAGTAATGAAGTCCCTTCACAATGACAGACTACTACCTCTAGAGGTAAAGAAGACTATGAGGAGTGCTCTGAAGTGTGCTTGTTTCATGCCCACCTATATCAACCCAGTTTGAGTGGAAATTCAGCTGGGAAACTAGCAAAGATATAAATGTACCTACATGGAGATACATCCAGAAAATGCCAGCCCTACTTTTCAGAAAGGATATAGAAGAACTTAAGAAACAGCTGCTGTACCCTGCTAACAGCCTGTGGATAAGTGGACCACTGTCTCCTGGCCATCAGGAACAGACATCTTGTGAGAGGTCAGCAAGAAAAGCCCCGTGAAGACTGTTCCACCTTCTTTGGTCTCTAGAGAAAACATTTTGGTTTCGAATACCTTCAGTAATTCAGAATCCAAATGTGATCGAACTTAACCTTCAGTGTTGATGACAATGTGTTTAGGATGACAGAATTATTGATTTCTCAAGAATACATGTTTTCCATTAGATTAAAAGCAGTTGTTTCTTCTTAAGGGAAAGATAAGGCTTGGTAGTTATTAAGCTTGCATTAAGAAAAATAGAAAAAGACATAGCACCAAGAGACGAGAATACTTTCTTCAGGTATAATGAGCATTAAATTAGAAGTTTAATGATCCAGTGTAATAACCCTCTGAATTCAAGAAAGGCATGTGGTATCCAGCTGGCCAAGAGTGATTTTGACTATATGCCACCACAAATGTAGACTCACATTTAATGTCTGTGGAACCAGACCAGAACATGAACACGAATTTCACACCAATCAAGTGCAAAACCTTGTTTAGCTTCAGATCTTTGAGTTGATATTTCACATGTTGCAACTGACAATCAGATGCCTTTCCAGCTGTCAAAATGTGACCTTATTCTCTGCCCAGCCTGGCCCTGACTGAATGACCACTGAGATGCTGAAACCTCATCTAATTTCTGACTTTCTGCTGTAAATGAACTGTAACTGAGATTTAGTAATTGAGAGTAAAGGTGCTTTTACCTCAAGAGAGAAAGAAAATGTGCCTGCCATACAAAGACTATAATTTGATTAAATGAATAAAAACACCACAGAAGAAACTTCCAGATTGGTGAATATATTGAGACCATCAAGTCATAGATTAAATCTGGGGTTTTTTGCTTTTGGTGTTTTTTAACAACATTCTAATTTATGAAACTAAAAACCGGATATAAAGTTCCCACTGGCACGTGTTCTGTCTGTTCATACTGAGAACATGAAGTAATTTTAAATGATACCTTTTTTGTTGCTTATAATGCATTGCCACATGAGAGGACTGGTCCACAATTTTGCCCCCTCAAGAGCCAGATGTCCCTATTAATTTTCTCAGACTATAACTTTCCATTTGTCCTCTTCATTTTCAGAGAGCTGAAAAAGAAAAGAAAGGAATATCAACTCTTGCACTTCATGACACATAGTATTCATGAATATATCTTTACACTGTGTTACAGCCTTTCCTTCATTTACCAAATTCATAACAACTGGCAGATGCAAACAACTTTGTGCTTCAGTGTAATTACAAAAAAAAAAAAGGCTCTAACATTGTTTATTATGAAAATATTGTGCAACTTAGTAAAAGGATGCACTTACCGTGAGCTTATGTTTGTAGATGCAGAAATGTCTTTGATCCCTGTTACATGGGCCAGGTGGATCAGACTGCCTAATCTTTTGGGCATCCAAGGACATCATATGCAACCGCTGCTGGCAGTGAAGGGTGGGAGATGGTTCCATGTCTGGTTGCTTTCTTTGTGAAGCTATCTTGAAAATGAAGAAATTTCTTTTGCTTTTTTATCACCATCTTGCAAAAGGCACAGATGCAACTATTGGCAGGATTTCCCTTTCAGGGTATTGTTCCATTAATGTAAGAATGAGTTTTGGATGTTTTTTATTTTCTTTCTGATCTCCTGTCTTTCAGGCTTACTTAAATCCTAATCTACCCAATTTCCAGAAGTAGACAACAGGAATGAAAAGAACAGCAATACTGCCTCTTATTTCCCAGGATTTTTCTGTTCTGCTTATTTGTGTTCACCCTCTAGGTTTGTTCATGAAGAATCACCAGTTTTTCAGCTAAAGGCAGGTTGTTTAAAAAACGGAGATGCTTAAGTGACGTATTTCCTTTGAATATGACATGTTTGAATGTTAGAACCAACTAACCACATAGAAAAAATTTTCCCCTCTCATTTCATAGGTCTGCGTTGACCAAATAAAATGTCTTGAGTACAGATGTACTGAGGGAAGAGAAGTCTGAGAAAAAAAGCAATCAAATAAACACTATGCACAGAAAGCATCCACAGCTGTACAGATCTGATCGTTGTTACCAAGTTTCTATAGAATTATCCACTTGCTACCTATATGGCAAGCACAGCATCATAGTCAGGATTACACTAACAAATCCAATACGGAGAGGAACTTGTTCCATTGAACACGCTTACCTGTCCCTGGCTCCTACCAGGCAGCACGTCAGCCACTCTCACCAGCACGATGCCCGCACCCATGCAGAGACAGAGACACAGGCACCTATGCCCAATTAATTTATTTTCAGTTATAGTGTTGACCTTCCTTGTGAACTACCCCCAGAAAGGTTTGTGTATTCAAGTGATTCAGAGCTAAGCTCATGGAAATTTTAATTTGTAGCAGAGCTACAAGTAAAACAAAACAAATAGGGTAGAGACCAGATGAGAAGCAGTCACCCTGACTGGGAGGTAAGCAAACAGCCTCTGGCTCTAAAGAATTGGACTTTTGCAAACACACTGAGTTGGCTATTCCATCTCACACGTTAATAGTTTAAGGATGGCAGAACATTTTTCTTGGTTGAAAGGGTGTCTGCTGGCACAGGAAGCAATCAAATTCAGAGTTTTCTGAAGAACAAGCTCCAGGCGTTGCCCAACATGTGCAGGAGGCCAGGACGCAGTTTTTGGGGGTACGGACAGAATGCAGACTGAGTTTGCATTGTCCCTGTATCTTGGTGCACAATCAGTGCTCTGTAACCACACTGAAAATAGCTGTGTACAACTGTATCTGAGTTGGAATTTCACTCCTCAACACTCAAAAATAATAATTAACTTCCATGAGGATGATACAGCTCTTTGGTGTATTTATAAGCCTAGATTTACTTGGATTTTGTGAAAATGTGGCCAAATACCACTATGCCCACCTTTCTGTGCATCTTCTTTAGAGCCTGCCTCTGCTGGACTATCTTTCCTTACATTATACTGTAAGCTCCTTTATCTATAGCCATGGAAAAATGCTTTCACAATCATTTGGGTGATCAGTATCCTTTTCAAATTTGATTTAGGCTCTTAATCAATTAAGAATCAGAGCAACCCAATGATACTAGAGTCACAGAGCTGCCTGCGAAAATTTTTGGAGTTTGCTCTTCCAGAAAGTTCTTGGATATCTCTGATGTGTAAACAGTAAAACAAAGCAGAAAAATATGCGCATTTATAATTTACCTATTTCAAAAATTTTGTAAACAAGCATGAGTCAGGCATTGTTGCATTTTATCTTGCCTGGAGAAAGTATAGAGCAGTTGATTGAATTCAGTTAAGTCAGATTAATTAACCTAAAGTGAAGGAGGTGATGATTGAAAACTCAAATTTCAGAACGTAGGCAGAATGGAAAACCTGTGCTATTCACTTGGTAGCTTGGTCAGTAACATACATTGAAAGCAAGTGGGTACGTATATCTCCATTCCCCCAAACAGAAAACTATTTGTCAGCTACTGCCTAGTTCAGTGATATATAAAATGCCTTTATATTTTCCCACAGGAATTTGGAAAAGAAATCGAAATCTTTTCAGGGCCCACTTTCCTTCAGCATTAAAACAACCCTCTAACATGCTGCTCTCTAGTGTACAATATGAAATAAAAGTACAAATAAAAGCTCCCCTGGTTAGCACAGCGACACTTCTTGGGAAGGAGGAGACACAAATTCCCAAGGGATTTGCCAGAAGCAGGACTGAAATACCCACCACGCAGTACTGCTGGGGGAGTTAATGCCCAACATTGGATAGATACACTGGTGTTGGTATCTGGGCTGGGAATGACTCTGGGAGGACGCAGCAGGGAGAAGGGAAAAACCTGACTTGAACCACAATGGCCCAGTGGTTCTCCCATTTCCCACCAGCATGGCAGGGAGCAGGTCCAGCATGGAGATATGACCAAAGAAGAGCTGGTTAGAAAATTTAAAAGGAAGGATAATCCAACGGCTATGGTTTTTTTCTTTAGGGTCTGGTCCTCTCAGAATAGACTTCAAAATAGACGTAGAAGTGGTGGAAGCCTTTAAATATCCTGTTGGATTATCTAGGTACGTGTGCAGATCTCTGAATGCCTGAACAAATTTGACATCTGCTTTTCCTGAACTTCAGTTCTTCATCTATAAAACCCAGCTAATGGCAGCACCCTTTCAGGAGACCTCTCTGAGCACTATTTTTTAGTCTAAATTGGTTAAAATTGATCAAAAGTTACAAATGGCATGGGAATGAGAGGAGGAAACCCATCAGCACATACCCTACCCGTACAGATTCATAAGCTCTGGTTTCTCAGGAAAGTAGGCTAAAATTTATTTTGTGCTTAATTCACTGTTTCATCTAACCTTAAAACAGAAAAACACTTCTGCTTTCGGAATTGATGTTCCTATTATTTCGGGGCTGGTAGGGTGTCAATTTTTTAAAACATATTTAGCTACATTCTATTGGGAAGCACAATGCCAGATTTAGAAATCATTGACTTTAAAAATCCTTGTAACGTTTCCTTCTTCTAGTGGTCACGGCACCAAGCCTGTCAGAGTTCAGGGAGCGTCTGGACAACACGCTTAGTCATATGATTCAGTTTTAGGTAGTCCTGTGAGGAGCAGAGAGTTGGACCCGATGATCCTTATGGGTCCCTTCCAACTTGAGATATTCTATGATTCTTTTTCAGCCAGCAGTCCTTGACAATTATGAATGTAATTTATAAATAATTTTGGTTATGTCAGATTTCTTTTCAAAAAAACACCAAAAAAAATCACTCACGAAAAATTTCATCCAGATCAGGACTCCTGAAAACCTCCTATTTAAATTTGTGGTTAGTTCAAATAAGATCTACTCCGTTTCAGTTAAAGCAATCACCTGTCAGTTCTGCTACATTTTAGACGAGTAGTATATAAATAATAACCTATATGCAAACCCCTAACAGAAGAAGAGATAGAAACTATTCATGGCTTGTCTATTCATGTGCAGGTATACTTCTGGAAAGCATATAGGAGGTCTACAGGTCATATAGACACTTTGACCTGAAATCACGCCTAATGAAACTGCCACTGCCCAGCCATTGAAAGATTGTTATGCACTGCTAGACTGTCAGTGATGGATAAATTGCTTTCTTCATATGCTTTGTCCACAGTTTTCCTGATATATCAGGGCTCGTGCAAGAATTTCAGTTTCAGTGAAGGCTTGCAGGCAAGCAAACAGCAATAATTTAGGACTGTCAGGAACAGAATCAGTTATGAGCACAGGCAGCTGCCTGCAGCATCACGCCCAAGAAAACATTCGAGTCCTTGCGGTACTTGCTGGAAATCCAGACAATGCCCCTGTACAAAATCAATGACTTGCTACTGACCACAGGAAATTAAAAAAAAAAAAAAAAAAGGCAAACCAAATTAAACCACAAACATACAGAGAGATGTGAAAAAATATGTAGAAATAAATAAAGAGGAAATATAAAAAATTTTAAAAAACAGGCAAATAGTGAAAAGAAATGGTGTAAAGTCTTATGAGTGGTTTATGACACTAAAGAATTTAGGATTTATGTTTAGGATTTATATTATTAAGGAATTTAGGTTTTATGGTGCTGATGATTCTACTGAAGGCAGCATGCTAGATAAAGAGTTTTATCTACACATCAGATTCATTTCCCTTTTGCTACTATGTCCATATCTCCATTTATAAGTGAGAGAAACTGGAAAAACATAGACAAGTACAATATCATGACTCAGGAGTGATATTCCTGTTACCTGATACACCGTTTGGATCTTTCAAACAGTGAAAAAATATAACATTTTTTTGGACCACTGATGCATTTGATAATGTCACTGTTTCGGATTGCCTTTATTACATAAACTAACACAATCAGAATTAAAGAGGCGCTCTTCCAGGCAATCCCCTCTTCAGTCAAAAAACACCTACTTGCCTGCTCATGTTCCCTCTACAAACCCTGCCTCACTCTTTTCCTTAGACCGTCATTGTAATAACACTATTATTGCTGCTATTTAAAATGTGCACTGAGTCAGCACACTGAAACTTGGAAAGGTATGTATGTACATACAGGGGGTTTTATAACTGACAATATTTTTGCAAGATGCTTAATGGCATTTCTTTCTTTAAGATATTTTATTGCTGAATCTTTCTACTTTTTATTTGCTATGTAACCATGCACATTTTCTGCTTTGTTAGGGAATGAAGATAAATAGGCATTTACATTATCTATTGTGTTGTAATGGGTAAACATCAGAAAAAAACCTGCATGGTAATGCAAATCTGGAGAGAATTGTTCTTTCCAAATGCTCTGAATATTGCTCTTATCTTTATGAGCAAGGAGTCTACCTGAAAACAATCCTGCAGTTTCCACACGGGGTATTTCGCAGGCTTAATTAGAGAAATTCAGAAGTTCTGTTTGCCAAGACCTTTCTTCTGATAGACACAGAATCAGGGAGTGGTTGAGGTTGGAAGGCACCTCTGGAGACCACCTACTCCAACCTCCCTGCTCAAGCAGGGTTAACTAGATCAAGTTCCGCAGAGCTGCGTCCACTCAGGTTTTTAATATCTCCAAGGACAGAGACTCCACTGCCTCTGTTCAACCATGCACACGAGGACTGGACGCTGACACAAAGACTGCATAATCATTGACTTTCACAGCTGACCAGAGAAGCAAGCAAAGGCAAGAAAACACATAAAATACGTATGACTTAAATTACAGCATGACTCGCAAATTAGTACAATACAGTCCTACCTAGTAATGCCCCAGCAATCACTGAAACAAGACCATATGTTCCAGTATGATCAACCTATTGTTTTAATGTGACCTTACGAGTCACAGTTCACATGAACAATATCCATTTCATGGTTTCACTCTAATAAAAATGTAATGAAATAATCTTTTAAAGTATAAATCTCTGTTTTCCTGTTTACTTTTATGAGCTAAGTAGGAACTACAAGCTTCATCCTACAACCATGCTCTAAAGAATCCCAAAGATTGCTAGCTAAACCACTACTTTAAATATTCCAGCATATTCTGAAAGAACTAGCTGATGGTTTGTGTTTCTTTAATACCTGATCAAAAGAAGAACGAAAATTTGCTGTTTCCCAAGAGTCACCCTCGTCTCCTATCATTAGGTTAATATAATTTAGAAAAAAAATTGCAATAATGTTTACCATCTTAGGATCAAGCTGAGAAAATTCACCCAAAGCCATCTGGAAAGAAATCCAACCCTATCAAAAGAAACTTTTAACTTTTTAACTGAAGTTATTTAAATGTCTGCTACGGGAAAAGTTTTGTTCTTTGCTTCAGAGGACAACTACACCATCCCGCAAGTGCCGACAAGCAGCACAAGCAGATACAGGCTGCAGCAGTTCTGACACGGAGCGGGGCCCCCCCACCGCTTCTGAATAGCAAGCAGCAATGGGACTCACCCGCTCTGCAGTGTGTATGGTGCTACTCACTAGTAAGCAAAGGAAAATCGATTTCTTATTGTTTGGGTTCATAGAATATAGTCTAAAAATGTTCAAACAATATTTAGACACACACATTTCCATATGAGAATTCCCTGGTCCTGTTCTGGGATTTCACTAGGGAAAACGTAGCTTTTTGATGCACCAGATGTGCAGTATATTGCAAAATACATAAGCAGGAAGGTTTTTTATGGAGAAGTATAGGCATGCACTTTACTTACCATACACAAAGTGTGGAAGATTCTTCACCAGATTATAACACTGCAAATGCATGAAATAATTTTAAATGTGCCAGTGAACAGAAGAAGAATTTGGCCTATTCTCTGTGCCGTGTATTTACTTAGACTGAAGAAAGGTGAAAAGAGCAATGTTTCTACTAAATTCCTTTTGAACATAAACTTCATTGCAGTCACCTAGCTGAAACATAACTTAGGTTAATGGTGCCACCTGGTGACAAGTCTTACTTGCTGTTCCCATACCTT
The DNA here is from genome assembly GCF_026419915.1 of Harpia harpyja. Classification (NCBI taxonomy): domain Eukaryota; kingdom Metazoa; phylum Chordata; class Aves; order Accipitriformes; family Accipitridae; genus Harpia; species Harpia harpyja. Next base: position 6,829,477 of record NC_068956.1, on the reverse strand, counting down.
GTCAAGCAAGAAAAAAGAAATTCATATGCTACAAATCTTCCCCTCGAGACTAACCCCCCCAAACAGCATCACCTGCAATAATTACTTGGCCTAAGGAGCGCAGTGTATTGTACACATAGAAAGAACAATAAACAATAGGAAGGAAAATACTTCTTAACAGACTTTCACTTTAGACACTACCACACACTTGGAGTTATTAGCTTGTAAAGAGAATGCACTTAGGAGTACACAAAAGAAAAAGGGAGAAAAGACACTGATTTATCTGAATTTGCTGATGCTGGGGGAGCCCGGCATTTTGTCTATCTCAAAAACTTCTTGTTTGCTGCAGTGGTGTGTGAGACTCTTAGAACCACCTGGTAGGATTTTACTACTCCCCTTGACTGCAGTCCCTAAACAAAAATGAGTGTTTGAGCCACATGCTCTTTGCACCTTACCTGTCAGTAATAACCCACATGAGAAATTAATTCTGAAGCCCTAAACTTCTCTGTGCATTTCTCTGTGCATATGGATAGCTTTAAAATGCTAATATTTAAGAGATGGGTAGAGTAACAGAAAGGGAAATGGGAGCTTGTATTTTGCAGGAGATGCTTGGGCATAAAGTGGAGAAAGACAACATCATGTCACCCAACTTACAGTTGTTACAATAGTTGCACAATAAAATAGCCAGAATTTGGGTTATGGATCATATTGATGATTTCTCTACAGCTTGGCTTGTATGCAAAATACAAGTTCCCAACAATCACTGCCCAAACACCAGTTTAATTACATTACAGTAATGGTTACAGGTGAAACCACTCATTTAGGAGTCTCATTGCAGCTTTACTCCTACCCAGCTGTTACAGTATCCTATTTAACACTTAGAGTTGCAAACCTGCACAGCTTCAGCAGCACAACTGCTGACTCGTCCTTCACATTTATAAAAAAGACATTTAGTAGCAAAAAGCTTACTTAAAGGCAGTATACTTGCTTTAAGGTTCACCATGCTCACCCAAAATTTGCTAATTTTTTGCTAAACTCAGCATTTTGGAAGGGCACATGAAAGTACTGGACAACTTTAACGGTATTAATGTGCTCTTCAATAGAGGAAAACTGCATCCCTTCACCCCCAGGACCCTTTGCAGATTGGGATTTCCCTTCTATGAAACCTAATCAGGGACCTCCTTAATTTAACAAAAGAGGAATATCTCAGCTGAATTATGGATATTCTTCTCTTCGAAGCCTACTTCACATAATGCAGTCACATGCTGCATATGCAAATTATACAAGTATCCATATGCTTAATTTATATGACTATTTAACCAAACTGGCATAATAAATATGTCTAGTTAGATACTTGCAGTAAGTGTGCAGCTGTCTGGAAGGAGGTACAAAATCACCATCAGTGAAATCCAAACTGCAGCTGTCATTAATCAAAGCTTTGCCCTTGAACATTCATCATTGTGATATTGCTGTGACAAAGTGGACTTTTACTGCCATTTGGGATGGGAAGATTTTACTTCCCTAAAATAATTCAAGTTCTCTAGTGGTGCAGATGCTGTGAAAAAGCCAGTTTTCGTGTTTGCTCTCAACACAGCAAATAAGCAGAGGAAAGATCATCAAAATGTTATAGAAAACTAAAATTATCTGTAAGATGCTGTATATTTAAATGCTGAACTTTTGCACGGTAGGTAGAAAATCCCTACTGAAAGTATTTGTGTTTAATAGAAATAATTGGTGTTTCTTGGATCAATGACCTGGAAATAATGCAGTCAGGAGAGATTTGATTGTTAGGTCAAATGAAGATTTTTACAATATTGAAAAGGTGGTGTAAAAGGAGCTTTAGTCAAGATGAGGTTCCATTTCTAAAGATACACCATTCACTACATCCTTTGACCAGAAAAGAGCGGTGACTGTCAAAATTATTCACCCACTGGACTGACAGTGAAGGAGAGGTTTGAACAGGCTCAGGGAATGAAACCAGAGCAATCCACTGAGCCTTCTCATGGTCAATATGGCCAATATTCACATCATAGAATCACAGAATGGTTTGGGTTGGAAGGGACCTTTAGAGTTCATCCAGTCCAACCCCCCTGCCATGGGCAGGGACATCTTCAACCAGATCAGTTGCTCAGAGCTCCGTCCAACCTGACCTTGAATGCTTCCAGGGATGGGGCATCAACCACCTCTCCGGGCAACCTGTGCCAGTGTTTCACCACTCTCATAAAAAATTTCTTCCTCATATATAGTCTAAACCTACCCTCTTTTAGTTTAAAACCATTACCCCTTGTCCTATCGCTACCTGCCCTTGTAAAAAGTCCCTTGCCATCTTTCCTGTAGGCCCCCTTTAAGTACTGGAAGGTGCTATAAGGTCTCCCTGAAGCCTTCTCTTCTCCAGGCTGAACAACCCCAACTCTCTCAGCCTGTCTTCATGGGAGAGGTGCTCCAGTCCCCTGATCATCTTCGTGGCCCTGCTCTGGACCCGCTCCAACAGGTCCATGTCCTTCTTATGTTGGGGGCCCCAGAGCTGAACAGAGTACTCCAGGTGGGGTCTCACCAGAGCAGAGTAGAGGGACAGAATCCCCTCCCTCGACCTGCTGGTCACACTTCTTCTGATGCAGCCCAGGGTACGGTTGGCTTTCTGGGCTGTGTCAAGGCTTCACTCTACTCAGACTATAAGCCATCATTACTTTTCAAAGATGAATAACAACTTTCCAAAGATTTTGGTTTTCATGTAATTGTTAAGAATATATGACCCTTATTTTGTACGCATTGACTAGCAGTTAACCAGGGTTCTTCACAGACAAGATACTTGTCCATAGAGGCTAACAGGCCAGTGGATCTACTTAGATCCACTAAAATCAAATTTAGCCAAAAGAACAAGGGTTTGGGTGACTGCTATCAGGCATATTATTTAGGCTAGACAAAAGATGATACACTTAAATAAGATCAGTGGGGAGAACCTGCAACACCTGAATACTATTCTGACAATGCTTGTGAGATCTCTCCCAACACCCTCAACACACAAGCTATGCCATGTAAATTACACATGCTTGGGACCATCTTCTAGCACTGAACTTGGATTCGTACTTTAAAATTCTCTTAGCCTCCAGAGCAGAGCAGCCACATACGCCAATTTATGGGGGTGATCCCTGGGCTGTGAATTGTTTGGCAGAATGCTGGTCAGATGGGCCAAAACCTTGTCAGAAATGATTCAAGCACTTTTACAGTATAGATGATTGAGTCCCCCTGTGTGGAAACACACCTGTTCCCAGGTTAATTCACTAATAAAGACATTTCCAAATAGATTTCAGCTGTCAGTATGTTCTCAGAGTGATTTGTGGACGGTGAGAGTGTGCACATGGGCAGTTCATTAACTTGCTGGAAATCCATACTCCTGCTTGCCTTGCAGTGACTTTGTCATGTAACCCTACTTGAAGCGAACTACTGAGAATTTGCTGACTGCAGCTTCTGCATTTGTGAGCCATCTGTTCGGTCCTAGCACTTGTGTATATTGCTTGCACATGAGATCCGCACCACTTTACTGGATGCTGTTTTATGAGAACATTATCCGGTTCAGAAGGAGCAGAGATTCCCCGTCACCCTCAGCTGTGCAGTCGCCCACCAAAGTTTTCGAATTCATTTACGGTGCCATTGAGAACCTTTAAGGATACAACCTATGTACAGCAAATTCTTAAAGTCTTTTCGCTGCACTATGGAAATTGTACTTCAAAGCAAAATGCTGTGTTTTAGCTGTGAATTATTGTAAATCTATCGTTTAGTGAAGGCCTCCCCAAAACCTTGTTCTTTGCCCAACACTTGTCAAATAGCTTCTGGTTTGGGAAAAAGCATTGCAGTTTGTGACACAGTTCTAGTATAGAGCAATATGTGATGAGCAATGGGCCTGAGATAGATGACTACTATGTCTCTCGTGTACGGTGATTTTCAGGGAAGGCAAAGAAGAGGAATTGTAATATTCTCTGAGGCTCTTTTGCAGCAAAAAGAAGAGGTCTGGCAGAGCAACTACCTCAAGCTATAATATTTTCCTTTTCATCATGACTACTATTTCCATACTACTGTTTTTCAAACAGATGATGAGGACTGGCACTGAAGAAGCTGGAGGAAGTTGACAATTTGAATGAATGACAATCCTAAAAAATGCATTTGAGAATTGTGAAAGGAAGATTTCTATGCACGAACATCCACATCTCTATCCTTTGGCAGGGCTTAGCGTGTGTTTGCCTTCCATGATGATACAAGTCCTGTTTCAAAGGAAGGTTCTTCCAGAAACTTTCACACCAAATTTATTTGAGTGCAAAGCTTGCAGAATCTGAATTCTGACTGAAAAACCTTGCAGTTCTTGTATTTATCCTTAAAAATGGTGCTGGATAAGAGCACTTTGCCAGCAGAGGTTATGTCACAAACCTGTAATATGACACAATTCTTATTACAAGTTATTTATAAGTCTATTCAAATTTATAATCCACTTTGAAAATGTCTTTATCCCATTGAGAATTGAGTATACATGTCCTAGCATTCCTGTATCTTCATCTCTAATCCTTTACTTACCACCCACACTGCTTAGTGAAAGTTCCGGAATGGCCCTTTTGTTTACCCAGATGTCCTCCACTACCTTAGGGTTGTCTTGATTTAATGCCAACTCCTCATTTAAATGCAAAATATACCTGGCATAACATCATTACAGCACTATTACTGTAACGCGCCTCACAACCCCATCCCTATTTCTCCAGAGATCCATCTCCTCACCACCTGAAAATCAATATACAAAGCTACAAGCACAAATACAAATCTGGTGTTTGACAAAAGGCCATTGGAGTTCCTTCCTTAGACCTCTCTTCAGTGAAATTTAAGCCAACCTGCAAGAAAACAGGGTACAAAGAGAGAAATCCAGCAGTTCTTCGGCTGCATGGCCTTATTACAGAGACCTTCACAATATATCCTAATGCTACACCAGGAAAGCCCAAATTCTGTAGGCAAATGCTGCAGGAAACCCCACAGCACCCTGGTACTTCAGGACACAGCTGACATCCTGGGGCTGAGGAGCAATATATCAAAGAAGGGGCAATTCCCCCAAAAAGGCACAAATCCCACCCTTCCATCTCAACTGCAGAGGCCAAAGGTGAGAAAGTAGTGAAGATACTTAATTCACAATCTCTTTTTTAAATTTACTAACTGTTTTTATTGATTTTCTCCTTCAAGTGAAATTTTAAAAGGAAGAAATAATCTCAAAAGAAAAGGTTGTGAGTGACATAAGAGATAATAGAAAGGCACTCCAAAGGGAAACTGGTGCTTGGCAGTAAGTCCCCAGCCAAAAAGTGTTACATGATAAACAAAACACTTAGCAAAGCTAAACAAATAGTGCTTGTCCCTTACCTTCCCCAGAGCCCTGGCAGTGAATTTATCTCATTAAAGTACTGGATGTTCTTATCCAATATTTACAGTCCTGTTTTCCCGTTACTCTAACAATTGTTATAGTCCCAGATAAGTAGTCAATGAAAGATGCATGTATTTTAATTTGTGTGGAGTATCAACTGGGATTCTTATGTTGTCACCAAGACACCTCCCTGAATCCCCAGGAATCACCGACAAAGCTGTTGAGAGATCTTGTCCTTCTCACTCACATGCAACTTTTGCACCAGGCACAGGACAGAATTTCTTGGCTTGGTGATTTGTATGGCTCCAGCTCAGACTCTTTAACTAAAGAATATTGAAATTCGTGAAAAAAATCCATTGCACAACTAGATATAACCTCCCAACTAAAGAGGATTCCTGCTCTTCAGGAGTACCTCCTCAGAAAAATAAGGATATTTTAGAAACAATGCCAGCTCCACACAGAAAAATATATTTTTTTTAAAAGCATGTGTTAAAGCAGTAGTTGTTTTTACTGTTCTTGTATATTTGCTGTTGTTATTGTTCTGCTTTGCCTGAATTCTTAGTACACAATTCAGCCAATCTAACCAGGTCAAGTCACCTCAGGCAAATAGGATCTCCTGGTTTCAAAGGCACCACCTGTTTCCATTGCCTACAGAACTATACTCTTATATTTAGGGGTATAACCCACACTTCAAAGGCCAACCCAATTAAGGTGCAAATTATGTGGACTGAATCTCACCCTGCAGTTTCTTTTGGCCTGTGGATAATATACAGCTGTAGATTACAGTCATCTACGCCGCCCTCTGCTCCTAGCTCAGCTCACAGAGGACTGGGAACTGAACAAAATCAGTGGACCCTCACTCGCAGGTGGTTGGGATAATAGCAAGTTTAGTAGAATATTAATAAAATATCTGTTTTTAATTTTGTATTCCCATTAAAATATTGATCCTTATTGCATTAGAGTCCGCGAAGCTGGTTTATTCAATCATAATCACTCAGATTCCATGTTATGAGCAAGTACCACCCAAAGCAAGACTGGCAGTAAAAAGTCTCATAGATGGCAGCTCCATCCACAGGTAGACATATATTTGTCCAAACTGTAAGACAAATAATTTCCAGTTATTAACAGATTTGTAAAAATAACCATTTATCACAAACAATGCAAAAATACAGAGCTATGTATTTATTAGTAATTTGTACACCAATAAAAGCTCATTGTCCCCTCCTATTTTCATATGTTCCTATTTCTAATTACTGCTTGCCATTTTCTGACCCACTCTTGCTCTAGGAGGATATCCTATCCCATCTTCCACAGCGAAGATAACAAAACTGAACAAGAATAGGGCCCTGACTGGGTCTAAATTCCCTCCAAGAGAATGAAGTCGGACAATGCTTTCCATTATAACTTGAGCTTGACGGCGTACATCGGGATGATCTCATGGTATGATGTAAGCTTTGGATTCCTCAGATCAGCTCCGTGTTTGGTCACAAGTGTCCTATGAGGTCTTGGGTCAGTCACTAAAGCCTTTGTTCAGATCAGCTGGGTTTTGCAATCTGTAAACAAAGTCCCAGCAGTGCCACGGCGAGCTGGGCACCACGCCGCAAGGATGGCACTCCTGTGTTAGTTAGACATGGACATCAGATGTCTCATTCTCACCAAACACACGTACTGGGATGCTGCTTAGGTGTCAAATGGGAGACACTGGACTGTATCCAGATGCAGGGTTAGAGACCACTGTACACACAGACACCTAACACTTCTTTTTGATGAAACGGGGTGTATTAGTTATCTCCCTATTCCAGAGGAGAGCTGTGAAGGTGTGGTCTTCAAAATAAAGAGGTACTCCTCTGAGGACCATCTAAATCTCTCAGATTGGTTGTCCTTGTTGCAAACTCAGGTATCAACTCACGAAATATAATGTTGACCTCACATAACACATCCATTTTAGAATGCTTTATACACCCTGTGTTATGAGCAAAAATTAACAGTCTAAAAGGGCTTTCTAATTCCTCATCTAATGAGACTTTATACAGAAAAGCAGCTGGAGCTCCTGCTCATAAACGCCTTGCTATAATTACAAGATAAGCAAAAGAATTAGGCTTTCTAATAATAATAAATTACCAAGCAGAAAATGTAATAAAATCTAACAAGGTCTCTCTATATTGCATTGTGTTAATAGAACCTTTTTGTATTACCATCTATTGCAAAATGCTATGCATGAAACTAATTAAGTGAAGTGCGTTTTTTCTCAGGTTAAGTAGAGCACCTACATTTCTGCAATTATTATACCTTTGGCAAGTCTGTCCTGATTCTGTTCCCATTCAAAGATGGGAAGAGAAATCAAGTCAGCATTATAGCAAGTTTTGTGTGATCACTCTCAAGTGCATTTAGCAAATGGTCAAAATGGCCAGGTAAAAGAGCTCTCTAAACAAACAATGCTTTGCACAACCATAGTGCCTCTCATCCAAGGACTTTAGTGCATTTGATAAATATTAATTGACTCCCATACTGCTGCTTTGAAGTAGGCAAGGGATATATTTAAGTATCACTTCATTTGCTACTGAAATGCATTCCCCCTTTCCGCTCTTGAGCAGGATGCAGCAGCTGTTTAACAACACACATGAATATTAAACAAGAGTTTTAGAGAAGAAGTAAGGAATACTTAATCCAAAAGAACCCCAGAGGGATTTACATGGGTAGAAAGCAATTACTTAAAGCAACGGCCCCCAAACTCCATGGTTGATTCTGTTCTCCTTCAGCCACCTCCATTTTAAATTTAATTTTGCTGGGGCTATTAATAATATTGGAGGATCTTGCACACAGCCTGTCACCTCTGAGCTGCAGAAAGGGGAACCCTGGCACAAAATCTGGGCCAGAACTGGTAAAATTTTGCTTTTATTCTGACAAAATGAGCCAGGGGACATAAATGATCACAGTACAGTAAGATTTCGGCTTTATACTGCTGAAAGAAGATATGAATAGCTGGTTGGAGTTCAGAGGATTCAATAATTAAGCCCTCACACAGCTATTCCTCCCACCTAAACACTAACTGATGAGACCTTGTTTTCAACACATCCCACTCAGTACGGAGTACCGTACTCGGGAGCAATGGTCATCGGCTGGCTCGGGGTTTCTGCCCCATTTCTCTTGGTGGTTGCATCAATGGGTTGCACATGGCAGGGAACATCTCCTGCCAGTGCAGAGAATTTGCCACCTGGAAGTCACAGTTTTGGGGAAAACTGTGGTTTGCACAATGTCATCTCAGCCTCATGTCCTGCATTACGGGGAAACCTCTTTACAGTCTCACAGGGCATCATCTATTTAATATCTAGCTGTCTCAGCATGAAGAATAAGTTCTTGCTCTGGCAGATGAAAACTATTAGAGAAGATTCAGATTCATAACAGGACAAAATTCACCAAGCAGCCGTTCAAAAACTGCAACGGGGACATTGCCGTCTGTGCAGCAGAAACCAGATAGAAAGAGCAGAGAGCTTTCCTTTACCATGAAACATCATCACCAGTTGTTTCTTGTGACAAAAAGAGAGGGCATTTAAACACAATGGGCATTAATTTGGTACCTAACTGCACCTACAAATTTCTTTACTATTTCAATAGTCTCTGTTGGAATGGGTGGATGCATTTTGCCAAGGAAATCTCCAGAGTTATTCCTGTAAATATGTCATTTAAACACACTTTGTGTACTACAAATACAATTTCTACAGGCTTTTCCTAAACTATATTTGAGAAATTTAACTGGCTAGCCCATTCGCATAGGCTATCCAAATTATTTGCTTAGTTTTACACCAAATCTACATCATCACTTCCAGTTTCAGTATTAGGATTACATTAACAGCTTAACTTGTACTTAGTTATTAACGAGAAACAATTCTGGCAGGCGAGCTAAACATTCATCTTAACTGAAAACATTACGCCTTTATTTTTCCATCAAATTAATAAATGAGGTCACCAGATGGCCTTTATAGGATCATCGAGTTGGGCTTCTTAGGTCTCATGTTCCTTGTGTGCTTTACCACAAAGCTAAAAATCCTTAACATTGCCAGCACATCTCATGAATCGTTAGTCCAGCACTGGCACTCTCACATGAGCAAAATACCTCCAAAAAACCCCGAGTTACACAAACACAGAATCCTTTCCTGAATCAGGTCTCCCATATTCACAACACATGACAGCAGACCTGGGACCACAGGTTAGAAGTGATGCACCATGGAGCAGTGGTAGAGGGACTTTCCATTTGACATGCATTAATGAAGCCATTCCCCTAAAAACAATTATTTCTTAGAAAGGTCAAGTGTCTTTTACTGAATAGTTAATTTTGCAACCAGGTATTCAACCTGCCGGATGGGCACTATGTTCACATAAATCACCATTTTATACAGTTCAGACTTGACCTAGCAGAATATAAGCATCTTTCTCCTCTTCAGTGTTGAGGAATGGGAACAGACCTTCGTATGGCTGATTTCAGAGAGACCGTACCAGGCAGTACTTTGCTTGACCTGACAATAACTCTCCGTAGGGACACCACTCTTGCATTTCTGCAGAGGGTTTCCCAAAAGAGAAAGCAAATCTTACATGTTTTCCCAAATCCTTTAAGCTTCTGACCACAAAACTGTTCTACATCCCCACCTTGCACTGAAGAGATTTGTATTTTGTTTAGATATACAGCACAAAACTGTAGCCTGAGCACAGGCTAGGCATCTGGATGAGGTTTGTCCTTGGTGCATTTACACCACCTAGTCCCTTGTAGGCTGATCCATAGGTAAAGCATGTACATACTACTGCAATACGGATCTTAAACGGGCTTACTCATTTCTACGTTGACAAATCCTTCATGCTAGCTTCCTGGATATATTTATCTTTACCTAAAACTAAGCAAATCTTTGGACAGCTAATGAATTAGCACAAACAGATGTTGCTGATAGATGTTGGGCTCCTGCTTGCTTTGGCATCATGGCTAGTTGAAACTTTTTGAGCAATTCCAAAAGACAGTCAACAGCTGGAAGAGCATTAAATTGGAGTTCAAAACCCTAGGAACTCACAGGTATTCACAGGATAAACTTCATGCATTAAAAGATAAAGCATACCTGTAGGACCCTTACACCACATAGCAATGTTTTCTCTGATCTCACAAAAGCCCTAGTGATATTCAGGAGTCATTATACACTTCTGCTAGGCGATCCATAACATTTTGAAACAGAAAACACTATGCTTACTGTGAACAAAGTAAAATACCAACAGATATGTATATTTGAAATCAATGTTACCACAAGATGTCACTCTAAACTTTATTTAGAAAAAGGGCTTGACTACTTCAACTTTAACGAGCTCAAAGTTACTTTTTTCCAACTATATTTGGTTTCTTCCAAATTGTATTTATAAAACTTAAAACATATATTAATGGCTTATAAGGAAAAAACAACCAAACAAACATGAGAAATACAGTCTACCACACCAAAACTCATTGGTAAATCCTCAGAAGGCAGGCTGGGTATGAAATGATGACAAGAATAAAAACAGAGCAGTCTTCTGGTTTTAGGGGTTAAAGAACAAAAAGAATGAAGTTACAGTTCTACATTGCAGTTCAACACTGGAGATCAAAAATAATTCAAGAAAAGGCAAGACTTGGGAGAAAATATCTGGTACACAATGCAACTCAGTATCTATCCCTCTGTCTCACTGTAATTAGGTCAGATTTCTCCTGCTATCTAATTACCACCTGTTTTGAAAGATACTCCCCCACAACCATTCCTCCTACTACCTGCAGGTACTTGGATTCTGGGAAGACAGTGAATCTCCTAGCAAATTCCCTGATGAAAATAAGCATTCATATATATGAATATATATATATGTAAAAATATGCAATTATATCATGTATGTGTATAGATATATGTGCATGTGTATATATACATAATACTGTGAATATATGTAATTTGTATGTAAATATATATATGTTTATATAACCAGAATTTTGGCGGGAGAAGGCAACAAGGGCACTCTTGAGCCACGTCCCCATGTATCTGCAGTGGAGGCAGAGGACCAGCCCAGGGCATGCAGCAAGGCAGTGGCAGAGCCAGGATCGGGAGTGAGTCCTCCGAGCAAAGCCGCTCTGACACCATCTGCTCTGACATTTCCATTATCAGCAGCATATTGAAAACGATGGTGATCCCAATCCCAGTACCTCCAAGAAATACACCTTCAAAACACTTATTTTGCAGAAGAAAACCATCTAATTCATCTAAACCATCTAACTACTGGGACATTGGGACAAAAATCAGATCTAAGAGAAAGGAAACGGTACCTTTGGTAGTGTCAGCACCTCTATTAGCTCAAGCAGCGAAGGCTGGTGTGAAGTGTCCGACAGTTTTGACCTCGATTAAAATATGTGTGTTATCAATATCATCGCACAACAGAATTTCCAATGAGAAGTTCTTTTTACTATCCTTAAAGTCTAGGAAATCACCATGTAAAATTAACTTCAAAACACTGATAAAGTTGTAAAGGCAACTCCCAAAGTTAGAAAGTGTCGCAATTTAAGTATATGGCCACATACAATTTTTCTCTCTGCTCTGACACTTTATTCACTATACCGAAGAGGTCTGCCCTGGGGAAGCTGTCTGAGCAACCTTTGCACCATTTACCTCAGGAGCTGAAAGGCTGAGAGCGATAAGAAGATTTCTTGAAGGTTCTTTAGCTTAAGAGCATTAAACGCCACCCCAGGAATTAGACGCTACCTCTGACTCCTACAGAGAGTCTCAGTGATGGTCAGGAAGTCATGTACGCTGTATTTTTCCAAAATGACCACCCATCAGATGATCCTCATGTTTTAAGTGCCCAAAATGAGACATTGGGACAGTCTTGCTGGAATAGTGATACGCCCTGTTGCAGCTGGAGCTGTGGTCAGACATCAAAAGTGTATGTGGTGATGTATCAGGTCAGAAGTGTCTCCAGTCAGGCCTCTAAAATAAATAGATATTTTAACCTCTATTTCTCAGGGCTTCGGTACCACCTCCGCAGCACAGAACTACAATCACCTCATCACACAGTAAATAACGACAGGAAAGCAACGGATTAAATACCTGCTCATAAGCTGAGTCCTGCCCCTTCTGCACACTGAATGAAGCAGGATTTTTGAAGGAAAACAGTTTGAGGTCAAATAAATATGAAGTATCACACGGTATGTATGTACAGGAATTGAACTTAGTTCACAGAAGCTACCTTAGTTATAGCACTGACCTACTTCTGACCGCAGACCTAATTCTCTTCTTTTCACATTGTTTTGAAATACCACAGATTTTCTGTGTAACATAACATAATGATAATTATTATAAAAAGTATTTTCTATTTCTAATGCCTGGGATTTTATGCAATAGTGCCTTAATCAACTACATCAGCAGAAATTCAAAATCACACAACTATGATGACAAAATGGAGACAGGAAAGAACAAATGAATGACATAAATTCAGTCTTCTTTGAAAAGAGCTCGTAATCATCTCAGTGGCAGATCAGGGTGACAGAGCCCAAACACAGTCGCAGAAAATGGACCACACGACAGAATAAACACACAATGGGAATGAACAACACAGTCTGCAGTATTTCTTGTCAAGACATATTTTAATACCCAACAGATCTCCAAAGTACAGAATCATACCTGAGAAAACTACAGTAGAAGTTTGACATAAATATGATATCCACTGTTACCTATTACTATATATATATATAGTAATTTATGTAAGTATTATATATGTGTGTGTGTATATACACAAATATATGCATATATCTGTCTGTAGGATTAACTAGTTTACTTTCATGCATCTTACTATTCAGTGCTCAATCCCAACTCCACTGACTCCCATGACACTAGAAGGACAGGGTTAAGAAAAAGAGTCCTGAGATTCCAGAAGAGCCACAGGAGTGGCACCAGGCAACAGAATTGGCTCTTTTATAACAGCTTTGAAAACTCTAAGGTATAACACTCTTCAAGGCTAAAATGTTTCTGTGATTTCAAAATTACCATGCAGTTTCTTAAAAAGTTATATTCACTAAACAAAAATCACATCACAGTCTAGCCTAAAATGACTCCGCAGACCAAAACATTAGAGAGGGAGAACAGCTCTGCTATTTTAGAAACAAAAATAAACATTGGGATTACTGACGGAACAGCTTGCTCTAGATTATTTTCTTCCATTTTATTAGTAGATGTACAAACTACATTAGCGAGATATAAATCCAGCCTTTCTTTATTTAACACCAAAAAACCCATCTATCTCATTGTTCTTTTATATTCCCTCAGCTTGAAAAACGAGAATACATTATTCAGAATAAAACCAGATTATCTAAATGCGTCTCTTAATAATTTGTCTCTAGTTCTCATCACAAACCAATAATAAATGGCTATCCCTACTTAATGCAAAGAGAAAGAAAAGCTTCACACTGGGACAGCAGCCACACAGCAACAGCTGCTGCAACTGCATTTTATTAATTCTAATTATACATGGAATCCATATGGCCAAGACACACTTTAAAAAAAAAACACTACAGGAACAAAAACGGCTTTTATTCCTTGCTGGATATTGAAAACTAACAAGCTCAACAGTTATTACATTGCTCATATTAAACACTCATCTTAAAAATGGTTTATTTCCAATGCACAGCTTTTGCATTTCGAAAGAGAAAAGTCCACAAAGCTTCTGAATTCCTTGCCTGAGATGTAAATGCTATCATTCACTGGTTAAAAGGCAGCAAAATACGAGCAGAGGGTTGCATTAGGATTACAAGTGATTATGTATTACCTAGGTTGTATCAGTGCTGTAATCGGTTTCTTCTTGTACACAGATAGGTTGAGAATCCAAATACAGACCTGGGCTGGGATTCTGAATATTTCAGAGTCCATCAGCATTCATATCCAGCAGTTTTGTGTAATTCTTTAAGGAAAAGGTCAACAGCCCATATGAGATCCCAATAAGAATTCCCACAAATGTAAGAGGTATCAGAGCTTTGCTTTGGGGTTGAGGTATTTTCTGGTAATTCAGAAGCTTTTAATATTTAAATTCTTTCAAACAAAAACCGATTTTGGGGTACCCACACACGATTCCCACATCTTTGCACACACACCTTCTCTCAAGGTGGAAAATTACCAAATTACTTTAATATTAAGAAGTTGTTGTGGGAGGGCTACTCACATCTCCAGGTTGGCCAGCAAGAACAGGGAGAGCCATGCCCTGGCTCTATTTGCTCCTTATCTCTAACCAGTAAGGCATCACTGTAACACCCAGTAAGTCCCAAAGGCAAAAACAATTCTGAGATTTCGGGAGATACAGAAATATTTCAGATCCTCCATCACAGACACAGCTAAGAAAGACTCGGTAACACTTAAGACCTCAGTGAAACTCCCCTCTCTGGATATTTTCAGCCTGATTTCCCTAGAGTACCGTGATGTCTGTCTGTCTTTTTCCTGCATGTGCATCCACCTGCCAGCTCTCACCAGCTAACTTTGAACCCTCTGCCCAACGTCAATGCAACTTATAGAAGTGAAGAAGCCCCACGTCCTCCAAAGGATCTGCAGGTACCACGGGGTGGGGAGAGTTAGAAGAGCCGGAGAGAAATGACGACACTGCAGGGGAAATTGCACTGCCATGGAAGCAAAAATAGCGGTGGGCCAAAATCCACTGGAAACCACTTACATTAGATCTGCCTTTTTTTTTTTTTTTTTGAACAAATGGTTCACTCTGTGTGACCAAACTTTCACTGGAGAACCGCAAGGGTTAGCTCCTCAAGCTGGCTGAGATCCAGCCCCCAGCTCATTAAAAAAAAAAACGATGACACGGCTTCAAACCATCCCGAAGATCTAGCACTGCTACCTTTAGCTCTTTTGAGAGAAAGCACAAATTTGCTTACTAAGAGAATTGGACTTCAAGAATAAAAGCAGCTGCAGCTGTCTTCAGGCAAAACAAAAGCTGCCGTTGAATTTAAATTTCAGTTCTGCTGTAATTTATGCCGCAACAAAGAAAGATGCCAGTTCGGGAAAGTAGGACTCTGTGCGGAGTAATAACAGGCTTCCCCATTGTCAGAGATGTCATTTGAGCGCCTCTCAAATGTGACAGAGCACTGAAGGGTTTCTGCACATTCCTTTTGCTCCTCGACGTTTGTAATAGTGAGGGAGGGTTTCAATATTTTTAGAAACAGCTATAGAAGAATCTTTATTTCTCAGTCAGCAAAGGTCTGAATATAAATCTCTGGAAGAATCACTCCAACCCATGATCCAAGGCAAGCGAAGTCAAAGGGAGTTTTTTCTTTGACTTCGTGAACGCTGGACTCGGGCCCTCGGCGAGAGGATTGCCTAATGTCCCTGGGTCGGACGCAGGCTTGGCTGCACGGGATTAACTCCCGAGGAATTCAGTGTCATTACAGGAGGTGAAATAGCCTGACATGACCAGAAACAAGCTAACTGAGATTAAGGCTAGAGAACAATGACATACGAGATCAACGACCTTACATTCAGGAGCACTGTAAGTAGCTAAGTGTACTGAACACATAAGCGAGCTAAAAACATCTACCAAGAGTGAGCTTGGCAAGTATGAATAGACAACACCCGGTTGTGCTTTCCTATTGAAAAATTTCGCAGTACAACAATTTATTTAATATCCTTTTGGTCCCTGAAACACTGACATAGCACTAAGTGCTGAAACATGGTTCCTCCTGTGGATTGAGAACGATTGGTATTAGCAAGGGCCACCGTTGCCTTAGAAAGGTGACTGTCAATCACATTGCCCATTTTGATATCCTCAACTCCAGCAGCTTTATCAGGAGAGTTGTGAAGTTTGGTGTTGCCTTGTTTTCTGTGGTGCCATGAATGTCACATCTTACATTCGCTCGAAGGAAGAAGTACAAAAGAGGTCTTGGTGGTTGTGGAAAAAAGCCTGAAAATATGACTGCAGTGTTTCTTAAAGACAGATCATAGAAGCAGACAAAAACAACCAGTGGTATTTTATAGATTATTTCTATGCCTTTTGTGCAAATCTCTTAAGCTTTTTAACACTGAAGGCCAGCGCTACCATGTATGACTAGCACTGGATTTTTGAGGTGTTGCATGACACTGACTTTTCCTCTGACATCTATAATTCTTCAACACCTACTTTGGTGCAGGCTCCATCTCCAGCCCAGGACTGTGTTCCAAGTCTCCCGCTTTTCTCACCGTTTATCCTGCTGTTCACATATCTGTTCCCCAGTCCTGACCCACCTCCTTCCCTCTAGTCTCAAATTTCCTTCTGTCACTATTTAAAGGGTTTCTCCTTAAGCACAGCATGCCTAAAGAAGTTCCTTCCCATTCTATTAATTGCCTCTACATTCTTCTTCTCTCTATATGGTCAACAGCACAATTATTCTTCTCAGCATTAAAGCCTACAAATGGGGGGACTTTTTTATCATTATTCTCCGTTGACATGCATGGCTACATCTATCAAAATCTTCCCCATTTTTCATCCTTAGCGTTTTCCTTTTGTGACGGGGCATGTTTCAACATCCCATCATTACTCCTATGATAGGTTCCTCTCCAGTTTCTTTCATATCTAAACTATCCTGAAATTTAACCATTGCCCTAAATGCAAGGGGAGTTTCAGTCCCAGCTCACGGCTTTGTAGGCACTAAAGTCAATCAAACCAAGACAAATTCTTAGGAAACCAAGCTCTTGACTTTCTTCATGCTTACTATACTAAATGTTTGCATCTGTCAATGGCTATGCTATTTTTTAATAGATATGTACATCCGAAAATAATTAAAGCAAAGGAGGACTCGCTTTGACTCTCTTAAATGGCTATATTTCATGTCCTCCTTATATATCCTATCTGTCCTATAGCACTCTCTAGTAACATGGAGGACCACAAGTTATAACTAGATTCCTGGAAGTTTGGATACTAATATAACACTGTTGAATTATACAGCCACTTAATTTATTGCAGAAGAATAACCTGACTTCCATTTTGACTTGGTTTAAAAGACATTATCACTGAGTGAGGTAAAGAGTCTAAAAAATCCTTCTTATTAAAACCACAAAATTAGATCCTAAGTCTCTAAATACA
Source organism: Harpia harpyja (assembly GCF_026419915.1). Classification (NCBI taxonomy): domain Eukaryota; kingdom Metazoa; phylum Chordata; class Aves; order Accipitriformes; family Accipitridae; genus Harpia; species Harpia harpyja. The sequence goes on along the minus strand of NC_068956.1, from coordinate 6,812,013 downwards.
GGCTGTGGCAGAGATCACCAGTAAATTCTGTAATGCTTACTACAGCAATTTTTAAGACAGGCCGCTTTATAACATCCACATTATTTTGCAGAAATGGTACAGTACCATAAAAAAAAAAAAGGTGATGCAGATTTTAGCTGAAAATAAGCCATTTTAAAATTCAGGCAAAGTTACGCAAGCATGAGAAAAAAACATAAGACATGGTTTCAAAGTCCTCAGGAAATACGTCATCCACTGCAGATTGGGTTTATCCGAATTTTAGAAAAACCTACTGAGATTAGTTTTTACCTAATACTGCATAAGATGATTACAGCTATTTGTGGCACTTTAATTCCTGCTAGAAACAAAATGATATTTTATAGAGATGTATCTACAAAAAAACCCAACCCTGACATAAACCTCTTTCATCCATTCTCATTCTGCAGAACGGCCTTCTAAGCTGTAAAAATCATGCACTTTTCTTAATGAAATGAAGGCTAGACAAATATATAGCAGAGGGTTTTAGAAATAAATTGTACTAAACTATGTATTGCATTATAAAAACTGATTAAGTTTCATAAAGAACAGAACTGTAAAAAAAAAAATGTTTGGTCATTTTGACATATCCAGATGACTATTATTCTCTTTCATGGTTTTCCTTTTTTATCTCTGCACAATGCCTCCAAGATGCCCCATTATGAGACAATCCCAACAAAAAAGGCATTTGGATTTCCACAGGTTTCATTTCCTCTCCCTTGTAGGGTTTTAAAAAAATAAACGTTCACATCAGAACAACATGTGCTACAATTTGAGAGGACCCTGTGATTTTAATATCGTCTAGCTACGGATGACCCTACAAAAAGCAAAAATCCTTACGAGCTCATAATAACAACGGTACCGTAACTCCTCACCGTGCATAGGATTACTACAATACTTTTGGTGAAAATAATTTGGAATTAACTTAAGAGTAATGTCAATATCTGAGTACGTGTTCTTCCCCTTGCATGCTCCTTCTGAAGAGTTTCTCCTCTTCCCTCCTCTTAGGGCTGGATTTTCAAAGCATTATGTTTCGGCCACTGGAGCGTAAATGGGACTCCAGAGACTGCAGCTCCACATGTCGCTTTGAAAATGTGCCTCTTAGCAACTAACTCAGCTGTAACCGAACACGGCGACTCTAGCAAGAAGTCCAGCAACAAGAACAGCCCGAAGGGAGAAGGAGATGCTTCTGAACCCAAATTAAAATGTAAAAGGACAATCCTTCAATAACCTTTCTGTAAATCACTTACAGAGCTTTTGCTTCCATATTTGTAGTCACTTCTTGCATGCGTAGAATATACGTATGAAAAATACTGAATCCTCAATTTTCTCATGTTACTCCCCCATTCAGTAGTCAACAGTTAATATTTATGAAACACATTGAAGATAAAAAAGAATCACGCGCGCATTGAGAGCCCGAGTTCAAAGATGGCTGGTTGAATCAAATCACACAAGCATAAATTTGAGAACAAAAGGAACTAGACAACACTAGATTTGAAAAGTGCCTCTAATTATAATTATTTTTGTTTATCTGTTCTTGTTATACACAATTTAAGACATCCTACAGATTTTTAAAGCATTTTGGAAGTTAACGAGAATTGAACACACACTTAAAGGACAGGGATGGTTACAACAGCTGAATTTATTTGTAAAGGAATCAAATTCTACCAAAGCTGTAGGACCTACAAAAACTGAATTGGGCACATAAAATTATGTTAACTTTATGCTTGGTCAAATGTGCACTTCTGCATCCAGGTTAATGATTCTGTACAAAAATCACATTTTTCATTAGTAGCTACAGCCTAAATATTCAAAAGGTCAATCAATTCTGGATAAAACCAATGTTTGACAGCTGTAAATGAGATCAAGTTTTGGAAAGAGATAAACACTTGGACTCAGAAAATTAATTGTAATTAAGATTAGGTACTCAAAAATGGATGCTTTCAAGACCATTAGACATTCTGTAAATAAAGACAAAGGAACATTAGCAGTACAGAACTTAAAAACCGAGCAGAAGTTCTGCCTTAGATATTTCTTTGTGTGCTGGTCTGATTTATAGGTGAATGGAAGAAACTATGACGGGAAGCTAAAACAGATGTCATGGAAGTGGGTTTTTTTGAAATACTATTATGCAAGAACCTCATTATTGATTGTGCAATAACATCATCTACCACACTTAAAAAACTGAAGAGAGGTCACTCTTTTGTATTATTCCAGAATCTAGACCAACCAAATAGCAAACCAAATGGAATAATGAGAGACTTTGAACACGTCTTGCAATTCCCAAATCTCTTTTATAAAAAGAAGCATTTAAGAACAAGAAAAAGACATCCAAAGGCCTACAAATTAAAATGCTATCTAGTTTCTGTAACACCACACTCCTCAGTCTGTTATTGTGGCAATCAAAAGATTTCATTTATTCTTTGAGTTCAACCTTAATGTAGCTATAATCACATTTTCATTACTGGCATATGTAATACATCAACAAATATTGCAGTGTAGCCACACACAAAGCACACATGTTAGAACACTTTGAAGGATTACTTCAAAGTACTGCAGGAGTAAATGTATAGCTAATGTCACTTCTGTGACCTGTGTACTTCTTCAGCACATACTTCCATATCCATAGTTATCTTCATAAAAATAACATAGAAACGTCCCATCATTTTTTCATTCTTTAGTTCAAATCTATTTATAACTATTTGGTAAACACCATTCAATTATTAATCTATTTCCTTTTTTGAAGAATACAGAGCAATTAAAAAATACGTTGCATTTATAAAATAAAGCTAATCACTTGAAAGAAGGTGAGAGAAATTACAAGTAAAATAGCATTGACATTAATTACTTCCATTTGCAGGAAATGTTAGAGACTGGTAATGTACATTTTTCATAAATGCTACAGAAATTACTGAAACTCTTCCTGGACCTCCACTGTCTTCACAGTAATAGTGCAGTATTGATGTGCTTCTATGATGTGCTTTTATGATAGATAACCAAAATTTTTCCTTAACTGCTACTGATTGTAGCTCTGCAATGAGCACAATTGGTACTCTGGCTTCAACCAGCCATAACTTGAAGGTACGTGTGCTTCCACAGACATCGCTTGTGTTAAGAAATGTGCCCTTCGGACTAGTTCTGCACAAAACGTACAGATGTTTGTGAAGGAAAACACCACCAAGGTGCCAATGCAATGTGAGCAAGAGGTCAGAGGGAGGTAGAGCAAGGGTGATGCACAGTTACTGTCACCATTTCCCATCACTGGCAGCACAGGCACGGCACGGCACAGGGGACAACAGGGATGCTACAGCAACTGGGTACGTTCATGACCTTGAAAACATTATATATAATAACTTATGGAGGTTATTTTATATAAAGCTCCAAAACACCAAGTGCTTGATTTTGACAAATACCATCATTTACAAGGTGAAATGGGGACCTTCAAGTAAATGGAAGAAAGACTGAGCGATATGCCAGTACGTCTACTTGAACACTGCAACATTGCACGAATGGGAACGTTCTGCCAAAGTTTCACTCTGTCCTTGACTATTTTTCTTGACTCATTTCCAAGTTTCTTTGGCTGACACTTTTCACAAAAATGTAATGCAAAAGACACAAAGATTTCAGATGCTACTTGGTGCCAGTGAAATCAATGAAACTTTGGCCATTTACCTGTGTGGAGATGGCTTCATCTTCAACTTTGCATAAACAGTTATATCCTACTCTGGTTCAGTAACTTCCATTAAACAAAGGAAAGCAGCAAGGTTTAGGAATAACTATTGAATACCTTATCTTGCATGAGTTTTTTGTTACTCTTTCTTACACCAGAAATAAGACAATACCTTTGAAATGTCAGGACAATGAGTTTCCCCACAGAGAACCTGGAAGGATCATCTCAACGTGCTGTTCCATTGTAAATACAAATTAAATAGTGACCAATAAGAAAGTTACTAGTTCTGACCTAGCTCTGGCTTTCAAGAACATACATCTACTATTAAATATTAGTACCTACCTAGAAGTGCTTGAAACAAGCTGCTCTTAAAGATGCCCATCACCTTTCTGATGGCTTTTTTCAGTTGTTGCTCTTCTGGCTTCCTTAGTTTTTTACAGTATTCTTCCAGCAGCACTAAAGCTCGGTCAGTATCTAAAAATGAACAAGTAGAAAAAAAATATTTTATTGGCTCTGGAAAGTATTTAAATGTTCAAATATTAACTTCACATTTTTAAAGGCATTGTTCACACATGTAAGGAAGATTTACAACAAATGCTGTTGCATTCTGTCATTAGCTGTATGCCATGAGCAACACAGGCAAAATGGAGAGATTAACCCAACACCAAAACAGGAAGATTACTGCGTGTCTGAGATCTCCCTGCAAAGGGAAAACGATCTTTTGAATGGCTTCTACAACAAGTGTTTAACTTTCATTTATCCAAAACCAGCTGGAAGCTATGGGGTATGGACCAAATTACAATTTGCAGAAGCTACAAAATTATAGACAATAACCATTATGAATACCCATGCAGGAAAACTGGCCTTAAAACATATTCAGAGAAGACATGAAAGTGTTTGATTTGCATCTGCAGCACTCAGTTCTCTGGTCTCTGAATAGCAAATGTGTATCTGAAAGGCAAGTGTCCAAAAGCATGGTTGTTTTTTTTCTCTTCCCTCACTACATAAAATTGCTATCTACCTCTTTGGTAAAAATGGGACTTTGATAGCAGACATTCATTCATGTGTTGGCTCAAATGTAACAATCCAGCCTTTCTGTAAGAGTCCAGAGAAACAGAGCTCTGTTTCTCCTGCTGCTATTATCTTTGCGTAGTCATTTGCCAAGAGCATGAGTGACATATAAAATTGTATGAAATCCAAACATCACCATCTTACATATAAGAAAATAGAGGAAAATGGAGAATCATGTTTCACCTTTCCTTCTCCCCATCCTAACTAGCTCACAGAAATGTCCACACACGTATGTATATGACACTGAGATATTTGCACACACTTTTGTAATTATATTACCACCAAGCTTGCAATAAGATTACCAAACAGTAAAAAAAATACAAATTAGTAATTATAGTGAAATGAGTACCTCAATCTAAATCTCTTACAGTAGAGTTCAAAGCAAGCTTCTTTACCAGGAGAGGTTCAGACTCTTTAGTTAGATTAAACTCAATAAAGTACTGTAAAAAGGCTTGGAAAGGCAAAACAGAACTGCTTTTATCATTCTTTTTTCTAAATAACTGAAAGAAAACTTCTTCTTCACTATATAAAAATTGATCATCTTTGTTCATCCAAGGATCTTGAACAGGATCCCTGTAGCCTGGGCCTTGTGGTGTGACAATTAGAGGAGTTCACAGTAGGGGCAGAGACATGACTTGTATTCTGTAAGTTGGTAACATTCTCAAATTAAAAAGGGGAAATATTTAATCAATTATTAATGTTTATGAAGATGCAATTTCTTTTATTCCTCCTCACATAAATTCTGACTGGTCACAATCACTTTACCAGAGAAATGAAAAACACAATGAATAAAAAGGAATGGTATTTAAATGTGTGTGTATACATATATGTGCACACACGTATATAAAAATATATGCATATATCACATATATATGAAGATGAGGGAGCATTTTATAGCAGTGTAGACATTTATACAATGAAGGAGTTCACAGTCCCCTGCCGCAATCCCACCTTGAGGGGAGTTTCCAAGAGGAACCCCTTCTTTCCATGAGAGCTGTCCCTGGGGCAGGTAAGGCTTAGGCAATTACCTTGTTTTTACCTAAAGCCGGTAGTGCACTTAGGACCCACTTACAGAGAGAGAGATCAGCTCTTTTAAAGGCCAGGTCACAACACCTGGGCTGGGTTCCCACCATGGATCACCCAAATTAAAAGCACAGCCTCGAAACAAAGTTCTGGGTCCAAGTGGGATATGGTTAGGATATTACCAACAAACGGTTGGGAATAAAGAACTAATTCTACATGTGAGCTCAGCTTCTTTTGCCTTGAAAACCCCAATCACATCATAACTTTCACTGACCTCATGACTGTCTGACCCACCTGTGACGTCTGTGCTTTCATTTATATACTGAGAGTTCCAGCTGCCCTCAATAAAATAATTACTTAATAACTTAAAGCATGGGCTGGAATCAGGCATTCACCTCCCCCCCAGTACAGGCAGGCATATGCAATGAATACATGATTATTTATATTAAATTGAAGCAGCAGAGAGTGGTGGAAAACCACTGCAAAGTATCCAGTACTGAGGACACTTTTCAGAAGTGGGCTATCTGAGAAATCAGGAAAATGGGATTTGAATGCCTATGCCACACCACAGAGATGCCCTACCACTCCCTCTTTCTTGGTCATTTGGTGAAGTGTGCTGACATCCCCTCCTTCCTTCCCTAAAGTGTATGGTTCTTATTTTAAAAACCAGCTACAAAAAAGTAGCATCCTTTGGGGGTATGAGCAGAGTTTTTATTTTCACTTAAATTATTATTTTTCAATTCATCTAGATGAAAAAAGCTTACTTTTGGTTGACCCCAAAACAGTCCTAAACTCTACAAACTGAACAACCAACAACAGAGCACAGTTCTAGTGTTAAATCTAAATCCTGGCTAAAGCCCAGATCAAGTAATTATCTTTCTGCCTAATTTTCCTCTCTAGCTTTAATAGGATACATTAATTTTTACTCCCTCCCTAAGCTCCTGCATGGAATTGCAGCTTTTTCCCGCACAATCCCACTCGGTAGCAGTGTATTTAGTTTTCCAAATAACCTGTGATGTCTTGCCATGTGCTGGGAGATCCAGTCACCCCCAGGCTGCCCTGCTTTTGCTGAAAGCCACCACTGATGTTCTGGTATCAGCTGGAAACACATCTTGACCAAGAATATTGTAGTGTGTTGGGGAGGGGGCTACTTATGGAGACTATTCGAATCTCCAGTCATTTTGGCACTAATTAGGCTGTCAAAAAAGCAACTTTCAGCCTTTTTGACAAACTTTACTGGTTATAAATTACTTGGGACTAGATCTTCATAAGGATTTGTACAGTATTTAGCACGATGGGGCATAATCCTGTTCAGCACCGCCACACAACATTCATACCTCTGCACAACAATCAAACAGAAATATGAAATAATACAATACGGCATGTCTGAAGAATACTAAGTACTCTCTCCAAGATAATAACCATCTTCAACTCCCAGTTATACCCAAAGCAGATGAGGACATCCAGTACTTTGCCTTTTGGGGCTGTCTGACAGCTACAAAGCATAAATAATATTCAGCAGCAAGAACTGACTGCCTGGACTGCAGCACAATAGTCAAATAAGAACCATATTCCCTGCCACCCAAATTAAACCAAAGTTTCTGAAGCTGAATTCCCACACATTCTTCTCATTGAGAAGAATGGCAGACCAGTGGTTTTCATGAACGACTGGATCTCTGGATGTATGGGATTACAATATCCGATGGAGCACACAGTTCATTTTTAGCAGCCAAAATAAGTCCTGTACCTTACAGTTGGAGTATATCATAAATACAACCAAAAAATCTTTTTTCTATTGTACCATTATTCTTCAGTGCTGATACCAAACCCAAATTCAAGCAAGACCACAAATCCACTGAACACACAATTTAATATCCTAAGCTGTGAGCCTCCGTGTTGATCCTGAGTAGGTCCTTTGTCTGCTAACAAAAGACTACTGAAAAGTCAGTATCAGCTGTGTCCCATGAGGTCTACTGGACATAGTTCTAGTTTTTCTTACCGTTTCTTTGCCTATTATGACACTATTTTTAAATTGATCCTATTGGCTTTGAAAGATGACTTTGACAAGAACCATTCAGAAGATACAGTCCTACAAAAACTCACATGTATGCTAGACAGTATATGCATTACTTTTTTGTTTAAATAAATCATACTCAAAACATCTTAATACAATAATAAGAAAAATTTCTTCAAGCTTTTATGGTCCTACAGTATCTTGTCCAAGAGCTTATCAGTTAATCCAAACTAACTAAAAATTCTGTAAATTTTACTGCTTTATCACTCCATAATTTTTTAACCAGTTCATAAATGTTTGTGGTTTATGTTACTGATTGGGGAATGGGCAATTGCTACAATACAACAAACCAGAGATATATGATACCGAAACAAAGCTGTAGATCAGTACCTTTGTTTATTGGATTTCTTTGGAAAACTTTTTCCTCCTTCAAACAATCTAAAGTTCTACCACCCAAGAAATTATGTATTTTTTCTTGTACAGAATGAGTCTCTGCTTAATATAATGTATCTATATAAGAATCAAAAAAAGGCAAATCCTTTCCTTGGAGTTATTTTAGATAGGATCATTAGAGAATAATCCACACTTTATAGTCCCCACACTTTATAGACACACTTTTATGTATTGTAGATTTTTAAAGCTCCATAAGTAGACAGTTACACTATAGAGCCAAAAAATCTGTTGGGGCAACGCTTATACATCTGATGAAACAAATAATAAAATTATATAGAAAATGCATTGTTAATACAACCCAAGTTATATTTTAACAAAACGTAGCTTCAGTATAACTTCTAGAGAAAAAGTTTTCCAGGGACACTGTCAACAAGAAATGAAGCCATACATACAAGCAGGTACAGAGTAATGTATACTATATATCAGGAGAAATTAAATTCTCACCAATAAAAAATTGTTTCCTAGAGCATTGCTCTTAAAATGTCAGCTACACATATGAAAGACTAAATGTCACATATTTAAAAGCAAGAAAGGAAATTCTGCAATTATTTTACCATTTACTTTGATAAAATTATCCCAAAATCAATTCTACCTTAGCTACTTCTCAGGGTCTGTATCCGAGATCTGGATGCCACTTGCAATACTAACCAGTACCTTAAAGCAGAAGCATTCCCTTCATCTTCTGGTTTATTTCTGCGTCCTTGCCATGCTCTCATTTTTTGCAAGCACATTTTAGAATCGCTAAAACTCCATATAGGCAAGGAGACACAGAAAAAATTGAGCTTCAGTTTTTTCAGTAAGAGTGTAACAGGTAGGCACTCTGCTTTTGATTACATGAATGCATTTAGGTGACCCAAAATCTTATGGGAGTTACGTATACAAAAACTGAGTTAAGCGCTTACCATGGTGCAGGTGCACAGTGCTTGTATGGACACCCATACAACTGCCGAATGAGTAAAGCAAAGCACGTAAATGCTGTGAAATCAAAATGTCATCATTTTAAGTACACTTTACACTGGTCTGAACTACACAGCTGCAGCACTACAGAGGAACAAGCTCCATGGTGTACTTTGAAATACCTGTACGTTAGTTTGACCCTGTAGACCCAATGTTCAACTATTTTCTTAAGCAAAATATAAATACTCCTGGCAGTTGCGCTTGCTTGAAGGCCGCAGGATTGGACTTCACTTACATGCCATTTGCGTTCATCTAACTACACTTACTGCAGCATTTCAAGTATGGTACTGGTAGAGTTGAAACACTGCCGCTCTGCTAGTATGGAGTCAGTTGTGTTGATTAAAAAGTCTTTGATACGTAGTGGGCCTTCATATGGGACAGAGGATGACACAGCCGTGCCCGCACACGGCACTTCACACAACATGATGCCTATGGGAACAGCTACAGGATACTTGAAATGTTTTCTTAAATATCTCCCAGATGTTATTCAAACCATTTATCCTTTAGATGAACTAAATGTATTCGATGTGAAGATAATTTAGGAATATCTACAAATTTCAAGAATTAAATTGGAAAAGATTTGACTAACAGGATTAATTGAATCTATATGAGAAAGATAAAACTGATTCAAAACCAGCCTCCAAGAAGCTCCACTTTCAAAACTCCTCAAACCAGGGTATGTTGAATGGTGATGACTCAAAGCAAAGAATCAGAGGATAGAAGCACCACATAATTCAGGCAGATGCTGTACCTATTTCCCATCCCTTAGAGCTCCTTCTGCCCACAGTCAAGCCATATAGGCCAAACTCTATATGGACCTGTGTACAATACTGGCCAGGACCAGCCGCTGGTTTTGCGGACAAACTGCTGTGCTTCAAACAGCTGCGAGTCTGCTGAGAGCTGCTGCTGCCTTCCATAGGGGTATGAACCTGTCACCCAACTCCTGCTACGAAGCAAGGTAGCTCAGAAGATGGAGAGAAATAAAAACAAATACGATTCCAAACTCAGCAAGAACTGGAAACTTCTGCTTTGTGCAAGAAATCACAGTCAGCTGGTGAAGAGTGCCCAGCAGCACCACAAGGTCGTATCAGGCAGCCACTGCCTCTCAGGGAACACCAAGCCTGCAAGAGTCTGCCGCTAAGTTTAGGATCATATTTGCATTTCTTTCCTCCCATTGGCATCAGAGTTTGCGAACGAGAAGACTTCTGTGGTGCAACTTTATGGAAAAATGTTGACTTAAATGAAAAATACTATTTCATCAGTGAAAGATGTTTAACATTAGTTGAGATCTAACCCTAACTGAGTTGATAAGATGGAGTTTTTTATTTTGTTCTTTTTTTTTCTAATTGTATCTGCTCCCTTTCCTAAGAGGGAGCATTTTCTGACTTGAGAAGTTTGTGGCACAGGTGACTTTTTAAAGAAAAACATGCCAACACATTTCAGGACACCCTTTCCTGCTTTTGGACAACCAGAACCAGGAAAATGTAGGGCACTGAAGCTGGAAAAGGCATGAGGAACGGGGGAGGAAAAACACAGCAGCCAAAATAGAAGTGAGAAATGCAATCAGAGCACCAGGAAAGAGCGCGACGAAATTTTCTCAGTGAACTTTGATAACTTCAGAAGAAAAGGATCTCAAAAACTACCTTTACATTTGGGGAGTTTACACCTTTGTTTACATGACCACTGACAAAAGATCCAGAGGTCTGAGTAAACACTGTTCCCTGCCTCAATTATTTTAAGATCTCTTGATTTGATCCTCCACTCTGGAAAGCTCAAAAAATTAAAATGAGTTGTTATAGATCAACTAGAGGGTATGCAGTAGTTTATAAGAAATTTCCAGGCAACCTGCCTCGGCACTGATCCAAGCCAAAGCCGTCAGTAACTCATTTACCTTTCTTAATCTTCACACACAACAGCAAACACAGAGGAATAAATCCTGTTAATATGCAATGCTCTGTACACACAGAGGAGGTGTAAACCAGTCAAATTTTAGAAAGACATACAAGAAACAGTACACTAAGATGGTTGAGAAAAACACAAGCTGTAGGCTCCAATGCTTCAAAAGGCTTGAGAACTATTAGACAAATGACAATCATAAAATATTTACACATAAACAACAATATGAGACGCAACTTAATCTAGCAGATTGCACAGAGGGAAAGCAGACAGGGAATCTGTGGCCCTGTACAAACCAGTAAGCTCTCAGCATCTTGGGGCCTTCATATTCACAATAGGACTTTAATGAACTATCAAGAAAAGGCAACATATGGGTTATGCAACCTTGAGGAAACATAAGGCATTACGTATGTGACAAATACTATCACCCAGTGTGATGAGCACTCACAACAAACAAGCAAAAGGGTTAAAAATAACAGCTCCTGAGAGTATGCATGACACGCAAACCCATCTTCTGTCCTGCTACGGAAAACGAGGGGACAGAAAAAGGGGGGGTCATCATTTAAGGGATTACCAGGCAGGCTTATTTCTGGGGTTTCAGCTCCTAGGAACCAGATCAGCATACAGAGGAGACTGACACATGGTCTGTAAAGATTAGTCTTGGGCTAGTGGAGAGACTCTTTCAAGGAATGATATTTAAAGTTACCATTGCATTCTGAGTTGCCCTCGCTCTCCGTTAACTGTAAGAAGAAGTGCAACACCCCTAAATGAACCGTAGCCTTGGTGAATTCTCTGCACAGACTGCTTTCCTGCGACACACAAATTTAGGAACAGTTTAGTTGCGAAGCAATGTTATTCTAGACCTTTATGCTGTTAGCAGCCAAGAAATGGGCCAGATATTCTGTGAGAACTGCTATGCAAGTACAACAGCAAATTTCATAAAACACGGCAATATTATATGCTCAGGTATATTAAGAGAAAAGCAGGCATCCAAATGCCAAGAGAAACTGGACTAGAGTAAGGACAGGCAGCTCTGCACTGAGCGGTGTAACATGCAGCTGTGTTACTGCAGGTCTCTGCTCCAAACAGCCAGTGCAAGAGGTTCAATCAAACAGCAGAAGTCGCACAGCAGTCTCCTGTTACAGAACACTGATTTGTGCAGATGATGCAAGGAAGAGGGCTAAATGCTCAGTGCTTGAAGGTTCCAGTGTTTTTTTTCTACTACATAATTTCCATCTTTTTTGTTATAAATCAGGACAACTACTTCTTGTCCTCCAGATGTCGATGTGGAAAGCAAACCACCATTATTCCCTTCATAGCCTCTTCTAGATTGTGTGACTTGTCGTGTTGATCCCCTGCTCAGTCTCCTTTTTCCCAGGCTAAACAGTTCCAGCCCCTGCAACTTTTGTACACGGTTTACATTTCCAAAGCCTCTTATTCTCTTTTCTGGAATTAAATTTATCTTAAAGCACAACCTCTAAACTCCGGCTGAAGACCCAGTAATGCCACAGAACACTGACTGGTGGATGAAGCTGGGCAGAAGTACCATCAGCTTTATGGAACACAATACACACACACAAATGACCAGGGAAGCGATGATAATAAAAGAATGCTAGCATTCTTTTTTTGCTTGTTTGTTAAGAATCAGACATTTTGCCTAATTTACTTTAAGGAAAACTGGTTCCTTAAGAAAAATTTCAGTTATCAATGATGATTAGCTGCAACAAGTTTGTTGTCCAAGTATCTTCGTGCTTGATTTTACACGTAACCATACATCTATTCTGTTAAACTGCCACCTTTACATATTTTTTAGTTTTAAATATATTCCTTTAAACTTGACTAACTGTATTTACCCAAGGAATAGGATAACTATATAAAGATCAGTTAGTGACTGGCTCAGCAAATTACAAACTTTTCTCCAGCATTTCTGCTTGTCAGAAAGCATCTTGAACACCAAACTGCATTCCTGCTTCAGTGCCCCCAGATGTGAATATCTGACCCCTGCAATCCCACAGATATCCCTCCTCTACTCACCCCATCCTGTAAACTACAATTAAATCTTGAAAAAATACTTGGTATTTAGTGTATAATCTGTTCATTTTAAGTGCCACGCTTTACCATAATAAGGAAGAGTCCACTTATTGCTTCATTATCAGTGGCTCACTCTAGGACCTGGATTCTTCCTACCACATCACTTCTTTTCAGGGACCACAGAAGGGCTTTAGCAACTGCTGCTATCAGGTGCTCATCCCACCAGGGCCATTCCTTTTTTAGAGTGAGCTCTTTTTTTCCCAGCTGTGTTGAAGGTAATGTGGGGCCTGCTCATCAGTGATCCTTTCTCAAATTTTGTGACCTGGCTACACAGGCTGTTCATGTCTCAAACACTAGAGCGAGCAGATTCTGGGGCCCTGAGACTCCTTCTAAAACTACAGAAATTCTGCAAATGTAAGTAGCTTCACCTGAACTTCTTGTTTCTGCCTTTCAAGTGTCACAAGTTAAAATCTAGGTCTACAAATGCTAATATTAAATCAACAATGCAAATATGAAGACAGAAGGAAAAATGAAGCCACAAACCCTCAAAATGATGTAGCGCCAAATGAAAACCTCTTATTTATGCAGCAGAACAAATGTAAATTGGCATCTTAACAGTGTAAAATTATTAAAGACCCCTGCTTTGAAGAGCTTACAATCTAATTGTATGTAATACACAAAACTATTGGAACTTGATGTATAGTTGCAAGAGCAAAAACTAGGAGTTATACACTTAATACAACTGCTGTGTGGTTTTGGGTTTTTTTTTTGCTTTAAGAGAACATCCAACATCAAAATTAACATAAATGTGAAAATTGGAATGAGACAGAAAGCTAACACAAAGATGTCTGTTCAGGAATAAGTAACTTCAAAACTCATACAAAATAAGTATTACATCACATGAAAGAAAACAATGTGGAATTAAGAAAATTCAGATCTAATTCAGTAACACTAACATCTTTCTAGTGATGCGAAAAACTAAAATGGAATGAGATTAAATCACCTTTATTTATTACCAAAATATGCACTATGGTCTTACATTTTCTCACATTCACATCAGAATTTTTCATTTAAGAACCTTTGTGTTATACTAGAGTCTCTGAGTTAATAAAACATGTGCCTCCAGGCAACAACAGAAAATTAATGCTACATATTTGACATTAAACAACTGAATCTGTAGATCTGCAAAGTTTGGGTTGGGGTTTGTTTGTGGTGCTTTTGAGTTTTTCTTGTTAAGAGCACAGCTCAGCAGGCATCCATCTGCAAGGCAGCATTGCTATAGTGCACAACACCTAGGACTGAACTGGAAGGTGACTTGAGTTATTCCACTACAGAATAATGCGATATATGCCATACAGCCAGGGGAGAGAAAAGCACTGTAAAACATAAAAAATTGGTTTCTGTTTGTAAAACCATAAATTGTCCAGATTCCCTCTTTCCAGGAAACTCTACATGATTCAATTCCCTGATAAATGTGTTTTGAAGGAACCATTGACCTCTTCATCCCAAAACTGAAGACAGACTTAAGAGCATTTGCACTAACTTGTCCTGGAAAAGAGAGTTTAATGCCACCAAAAGCTCCTCTGGACCACAGCCATTAAAAAGCAAATGGTTTCTTCACATATTCTGTATGTTGGTTACTACTGTCATCACCCATCAGGTGGCTATTTCTGGGATCATTATGGCAAAAGAAAACATGATCTTTATTTTTATAAAGATGTTGTTTTGGCACTGTTTTAATCTACATAAATACAAGAAGATACCATAGTGAAACAGACCTTAAAATACCTGTAAGAAGCAAGAACCTGGTATGACCTGACCAAAAGAAGCAAATCTGAGTAAGGCAAATTTTTCTCATTTTGCTGAAGCAGGAACCACAAAATCATCTTTTTATCACATTTGGCCACTAGTTACAAATTCAGCTTTTTCTCCATGATCACCCTCTGACACCTAACTTGGCCATCTGGAACAAATTCAGAAAGAAAGAAGAGAGAATGAAAAGGAAAAAAATATGCTTATAATGCAAGACATCATTACTTCTACTGAATGCAATATGCACTTAACAGGAATGGAGGAGACGATGCACAGCTGCCTCTTGTGTCTGTATCAACGCTATGGTTGCCTCCACATCTAGTGACTGACAGTACAATAATTTATAACACTTTTTTCCCCACAAAAATAATGAATAGTGTTAATTTATGGCACTCATAGAACACACAACGTCAGCTCTCATAAATATCTCCGATAAGGAGATGGTTTTTCCACTAAAATTTATATGAGAGACTGAGACGTCATCTAACTGAGATGAGTTAGTGTAGTTACCCTATGTTCCCTCTACGGTCTATGGGGCAAGAGATGACAATTGTCAAGAAGACAATTCAGATCTTAGGTGGGTTAAAAAGCCCTTTGAAGGTGGATCTCTGCTGACCAAAGCAGCCCTCCAGGACAACAAGCTGGGCACCCTACGTAAGTGAGGCAACTAAAATGGGATGGATCCGCGTTAAACATCTGACAAATGGCAGAACAATGGTAGAACTGGAAAAAGAATATAAATTTCACTATTTCCAGTCCAGAGCCCACTTAGATTTTCAGGCTACATTTATATAACAAAGACTTGTTCTTATAATGCCTGCTCCTATAGTCCTTTTGTGTGCAAAATATCTCACTGTTTCTCACAGAGGAAACAATGGCTGGAAAAAGATTACTGCCATAAAAGCAGCTACATCTTCAAATCAAAGCTTTATGGTAAAAGTTAGGAAAGTTTAGATAGCAATTTTCTGCACTTGTTTGTTTAACTCTTGGAAAACTAAAATTGTTCTTTCCAGTCTGTAAACATAACCTACAACTTTGCACTGCTCCCATTCGATTCACTCTAAAAACTGAGAGGTAGTTGAACAGAACTTGGAGTGAAAAATGTGGCCTTTTAGCCATGTACTTATTTGAGAATACTTACCCAGCAATTGAAAGGACAAAAAGCCTGTAATACCAATGACTTATTAGAAGTAAAAGGGAAACAAAAATCTCTAATACATGCTGGATTTCCTGCTGTAAACTGTACAGAGCCTACAACTACATTCACTAAGATTTTCGAACACAAAAAGTTATGATCCTAAATTTAAATTTTGTTACCCAAAAAGAAGTTGCGAGTTTTAAAGCGATTTGGGGCATGAAGAACTCCAATGCATTAATGGGAGCTAGCTTTGTCTGGTCCTTTATGAACTTTGCTTTAAAAGTTCCTGTCAAGTTGTTTAGACCCCCTCTTTTCAACAGACCAGCCACATAAAGTTAGCATTACCACTACAAAATCTAGCATTTCATAAAGCATATCTGTCAGATTCTTCTAAATGGCACAAAAGTAGTCCACATGGGATCAGACTAAGACTTTTTAATTGACATTGATGTGCTTCATAAAACATGTCCTTGAAAACATTTCTTTATATAAGAGGTATGATGAAAAAAGTTATTCCACGACAAACAGAATCAGCATGCCTTTATAAACTGGCTACAAGGTGGAGTGAGTCAATATAGTAATAGCAGCCCACAGGTTTCACCTGGCTAAAGATATAATTCCTCTCACTCTCAGGGATGGAAAGTGGGATTAGGGCAGTGTAAATCCCAACATTCAAGTATCTCCTACTGCCTAGACATAGCTAGATATGCAAAGACAGCAACAGGGTTAGTCTAGAAGCACATGTGCAGCCAGGCATCTAGATGTGGGGGTTCCTGCCATCTCCGTGTGAATCACAAGCAGGGCTCCAAAACTGGAATCTGGTCTCCATCACAGAGGAGCATGGATTTAATTAGTTCTTTCCGTCACTGTGAAAGACATGAATGAATTACAGTAACATCTTATGCTCTTAACTATTCCGTAGATGAATCCAAAATATATGCAATTACAGATCTAAATATAGTCCCTTACAATTAACAGAAATCAACTCCGCTAAGTAACTCAGGGAGGGAGGAAGACATTTAAAAACACACAAAAACCTGACTTCACTTAGTAACCGGACTTCACTTCTTCTGTATGGTAGTGTTATTTTACTTTGAAGAGAAGCTTTCCTCAAGAAGTTCCATAAATTTGTTATGAATAGTTGTATGCAAACATACCCTAGTTTGTGAAAGTAAAGTAAAAATTAAGTGAAAATAATGAATTTATTTGCTTCTCAAATTTGTTCATCCCATATCGTCTCTAAATGGCACTGTCCAACAAACAATTTTGTAACTGAAATCAAAGGTCTGGTTTGATTTAAAATTTTAAGCGTACTTAAGTGAAAGATGAGCAACCAAAAGCCAAAGAGAATAGCCATTTGCTCAAACATGCAGCAGCAGTGCAATAATCCATACAGTGTCTCGCCCCTTATCTAAATGGAGCACATTCAATGCCTGCAGGGTACTCCGTTCTCCCTTTCCAGCCTTGCTTTTTTTGTTTGTTTTCCGAGACTGACAGCAAGCATGACAACTCTGTGAATATTGTTGGGAATGTGGAACCTTAGTTTCCTCCAGAATGAAGTGAGAAAACAAAATCTTTTCACTCTAGCACATCAGGCAAGGGCAATCACATACTGACACAAACACAATCAGAACCAGGTGCAAGCCTTTTTTGCCACATCCATAAGAAATCAGTGCTTCCTCTAAGTTACATGTTTTTTACTATTAAGGAAACTATTGTCTTCCTGACTAAACAGGCCTAGACTTTTAAAAGCAAGATGGCAGACATCGTATCAAGCTGTAAGGTAAAGTGTAATTATGTCCAAAGCTATGTGAAATTGGAAGACCAGTACTGGATGTGAGAGCTCTTTCAAAGGCAAATTCTCCAAATGCATTCACTGCTCTTTAGAAAGACCCAGAACCAGTCAATGCCACAGCAAGCAGTGTTTGCTAACAACTTCCAGTGATAAGTATCAGGATATTTTAGAACTTGTTTTTACAGGTTACTCTGTCTCAATACTGATTTTAGGAGAATATTTTGATCAAATCCAAAATAGCAACACATAAAGAAGTGCTGAAAGGGAGAGGGATAATCCTGTCCTTAATGTTGCCATTGAAATACATGCTTTTGCACAGCCTAGAAGAGAGTATCCCACAGAGATTTCTACAGATGGCATGGGTGGGAAAGACAGTAGACATGAACTCCCAAGACCAGAAAAGGAGAACAGAAATATGAAACTAGTTAGACACAAAGTGCTGTCAAAAGCATAAAGCAAATAAATGGGGAAAAAAACCCAGGGGAAAATCCCCTCAATCTCCCTAATATTCATAGGAGTAGCAGGGATTACATGTAACAATAGCAGATTTTTTTTAAAAGGGTAGTATGTTTCAAGTTGCCAGCATGCTTTTAATTACGTTTAGAAAGTTAAAGTCTATTGCATGAACTAGACAAATTAAGTCATTCAAAATAATAACAGTTGCTGATTCGCTAACATTTTTAATCCTGCAATTTACAGGCTCAAATACATTTTTAACAATATCCCTTTAATACTCAAATACAATCACACTGGCAACTTCAGTGCACTGACTGATGTGACAGTTTAAAGTATTTCAAGGAAGATATTTGGGTCTCTTGAGTTTATATTTTAAAATTGTCAAAATACATATCCTCATAAAACAGAAGAAGAAATTAAAGCCTTGATGTACATTAAGACTGACCCAGACTGTCTTGAAACAAAAAGGAAATCCACAGATTTTTAAGGCCAGAGGGGACCGCTATGATTGCCACTCTAACTTCCTGCACAAAGGAGCCCATAAGATTTCACCCCCAAAACACCACAGCAAGTATTTTGAAACTGAATTACAGCTAAACAGCATAGAAACATCCTCAGTGTAAATCAACTAATTCAGGATTAAGACTTAAAATATGAAAAGACAGTCTTAATTTTCCTTCTGTAAACAGCTAGAGTACGCAAGCCTCACCAGTACATCAGGCTGACACGTTTACAGCACAGCAGGATGAATTATTAAGGGCTGGTACTCCTCCATACACGTTCCCATCTTTACTACACATAATTGTAAGTAATTACATGAATGACAATACGATTCATTAAAATATTTCAGTTTTGAAAATTCATTTCTACACTGTCATGTGCTAAAATACAATCACAAAATCCTATTTATTGCTTTTTGTATGAAAATAATTCTAGCAATCTGCATGTTTTTATCATTATTTACATAGTAAACGTTAACTCATAACTAATACTGAAGGGTTATTTCCTACAAGGAAAAGAATCCATAGTCATATCAACTATATCCCCATTTCTGTTGTGTAACATTCACTTTTTGCTCCTTCCCCCACGTTTTGGTATCATCAGATCCAGGGATATATCAGATCCAGGGACATCTGGAGAGATAAGCCGAATAGAAAGGGCTCACATGCCATTTATTCTACTAGCATATTCTGAAATTTTAAATCGGTGTCATATCTGCAAGGAACCAGAAATAACCTAAGGTCTACAAGTGTTTTCAGAGAAAGAATTTCCCCTCATATATTCTCCAATTCTTGTTTGAACACTGGAAACCACATTTTCCAAAGCTGCTTCTATACTTGCTGTAATCACAAACTTCAGGAGAGAAGGGGCAAAACGTAAGACCGATCATCTTTTCTTAAATGCTGCCATACTACAGTCATAAAGATAGTACTTTTACATCGTATTAAAGCATGGAAATCAAAGTTAGTTAGAATCACATTTTAAAAACCCACATTCAAATGGCCTTCAAAACACAACTCTTGATAACTTTTATTTAAAATTAGCCTTGAAACTTTATTCCTTAATTTATGCTGCTACTGACAGCTGATGTTTATCCACCAAACATGTAAAGAATAGATAATAGACTAAACCTATGATTTTAAAATTCATTAGTGTTTGTAAGAGAGGCTTCTCACAAAATTAGATGCCAAGCTTTTCTCTTGGTGTCTGTTCAAGATCTCTGATGGCTGATCTTTATAAAATAATTATTTGAGGCCAAATTTGACATGACAAGTCTTAAAACATGGCATAAAAATACTTCTAAAAATTATTATTGTAAGTGCACGGGTTTTGCTCCCATTTTCAGCGCAAAAGAAAAACAATTTCAATCCCCCATTAAAACACTTTTAATTTGAAATTGTAAGTACTAGAAATGAACAATCTAACAAAATGAAGATGCAATATGAGATATGAAGCTTGATAGCCCACCTTTCTTCTTGACTGGCATTCTTCTTCCTACTTCTGAATCTGGCTGCAAGCACTTATTTATAGGTATTAACGATGTACTGGTAGAACACTTTGCGAGGTCAGGAACTGGCTATCTATTGCAAAACACTTTTACAGTTCAGTTAGGAAATGCAGCTTCCATCTTCATTTCTATCAATACTTGCTGTTTTCTTGTACTGGACTTCCAATGCTTCCCACAAATAAGAAAAAAAAAGGGAAAAAAAGAAGCTTTTTGATTTTTTTTTTAAGAGATGTTTTCAATTTCCTTAAAATATATTTGAATCTATAAAAATACAAGAGAAAATGTTCCTTGGCAATATAAAACCTTATTATAACTCCTCTTCTGGCAGCAAAGTTTGAAAATTAAAAGATTTTATGTAATACAATTAAGGCACAGTCCATCTCTAGGCAGCTGTCTTAAAACTCCACCTGTACATGCTCAAAAACATATTATTTGCAGGACAAAAATGCCCAAATAATCCAAATAAGGAGGAAGACAAAAACAATCCAAAGTGACTCTTTTAACTTCTTTCACTTCTTGAATGAATCTCGCTAGCTATGTATTAGGTGACTACACAGCAGACTGAAAAGGTCCCTTTTTCCTCACCAGACAACAGCCTTCAAATATCACCCTCTTACCCAACAGAAGTCACTGGCCAGTCACTTTCATTTTTATTATCTGCAAGCCACCCAGCCTTACGGTCTTTAATGTCCCTCTGATCCTCCCATGTATTAAAAGAGAGGATTGAAAACGAGGAAAGCAATCCCTTGACCTGGAATTATTAAAGTGACAGTGCTGCTCACTGGGCACTTTGGCAAAGCAGATTGCTTTATACTGGAGTCATTTACTTCATGCCATTTCTTCCTCTGCACAGCAGCCACCTCGTGAAAGAGGAATAAGGAGAGTTAGGAGACGAGCTTCACAAAAGGTTCATTTTCAGAGATAATGAAGTATTAATGAAACGAAAAGCAAGCCATGGGATCAGTCCAGAGTTTCGCACTCGGAAGCGCAGCTGGTTGGCTTCAATACGAGCCTCTGTCTCCCTCCCTTTTTCTGGAAAAACAAAAAGAGACAAACAGAAACGGGATAGATTTTCCTCATCTAGCTCCTTAAGAAAAAGTATGAAAAAGGTGGACAAGCTCCAGACGCTCCCCTTCCCCGCACGAGGAGCTGCGATGCACGTTGACGGGGCTTTGCTTTGCATCGTCTTCTTTAGGAGAAGGAAACCGTTATTTGTGAGGGGGGGGCGGCTCTGTTTTGCTACCGTTAAAGATGTTCACAGTTGGGATCTGTTTGTCCCCGGTCCCCTCCAGGCAGGGACTCCACACCCCCACACACCCCCCCAGCTTCTCCCGGTCCAAAAGGGAACCGTCCGTCGCTTTCTGAAGCGGGACGAGGCAGAGAGGGCTGGCTCGCTCGGTGGAAGACTGGGATGAACTGGAGGAGCCGGGCTAGGTCTAGGGAAGAGGACGGCTTCCCCCGGGGGTTGCCGAGGGAGAGAGGCAGGAGCGGAGGGGGCTAAGGCGGGGACGGGACGGGGAGCACAAAGGAGCTGGTGGGGAGGGAAGGGAAGGGAAGGGAAGGGAAGGGAAGGGAAGGGAAGGGAAGGGAAGGGAAGGGAAGGGAAGGGAAGGGAAGGGAAGGGAAGGGAAGGGAAGGGAAGAAGGGGGCTGAGGGGGGGACGGGCGGGAAAGGGGCGCGGGCGCTGAGGGGAGGGGGCCGCAGGCGGCGCCCGGTGCGGGGGGCTGAGGCCTGGGCGAGGGGAGGGGGTTCAGCGGGTTACCCCGAGGACGGGGCCTCCCCCCATCGAAGGCTCCTCGCTCCGCTAGGGGGAGTCCCCGCGTCCCGGCCGCCGGCTGCAGGATCCCCGCTCAGCCCCGTCTCCATGGAGGAGCCGCCGCCGCCGCCGCCATCCGCCGCCCCTAGCAACCAGCACCGGGCCGGGCGCTGACCCGCCCGCCCAGCACGGCTGGCAGCCAATCGGAAGCCGCCGTGCTGGGCCGGCGGGGGGAACGCCCAATCAAAGGTGTCCTCTGAAGGGCTGGGTCATGTGAGCGGGTAAGATGGCGGCGCCCACATGGGGGGAGAGGGCGGGCGGGAGGTGGGAGGAGCCATGTTGTAGGCGGCGGGGGCCTTCCTGACGGGAGCGGCGCGGTAAGGGCGGGAGCGGCGGCGGGAGCGGGAGGGCCGTGGCCGTGGCCGTGGCCGTGTCCGGCGGGGACAGCGCAAGGTCGTGCAGGTCGGAGCCTGGCCCCGGCGGGAAGGCCGTGAGGGAGTGGGGGGGGGGGGGGTGCGCGGATATGAGTAAAAGCTCATGGGTTGAGGTAAGGACAGGGAGATCATTCACCAGTTACCATTACGGACAAAACAGACTAGACTTTGGGGAAATTAATTTAATTGATTGCCAATCAAACCAGAGTAGGGTAATGAGGAATAAGAACTAAATCTTAAAACACCTTCCCCCCCACCCCCACTTCTTCCCAGGCTCAACTTCACTCCCGAATTCTGCCCCCCCCCTCCCCCAAGCAGTGCAGGGTGATGGGGAATGGGGGTTGGGGTCAGTTCATCACACGTTGTCTCTGCCGCTCCTTCCTCCTCAGGGGGAGGACTCCTCACTCTTCCCCTGCTCCAGTGTGGGGTCCCTCCCACGGCAGACAGTCCTCCACGAACTGCTCCAGCGTGGGTCCCTTCCCCAGGCTGCAGTCCTTCAGGCACAGACTGCTCCAGCGTGGGTCCCCTGCAGGGTCACAAGTCCTGCCAGCAAACCTGCTCCAGCGTGGGCTCCTCTCTCTCTCCACAGGGCCACAGGTCCTGCCAGGAGCCTGCTCCAGCGCGGGCTTCCCATGGGGTCCCAGCCTCCTTCGGGCATCCCCCTGCTCCGGCGTGGGGTCCTCCCCGGGCTGCAGGTGGAGATCTGCTCCCCCGTGGACCTCCCTGGGCTGCAGGGGGACAGCCTGCCTCACCATGGTCTTCCCCACGGGCTGCAGGGGAATCTCTGCTCCGGCGCCTGGAGCATCTCCTCCCCTCCTTCTGCACTGACCTGGGGGTCTGCGGGGTTGTTGCTCTCACATCTTCTCACTCCTCTCTTCTGGCTGCTGCTGCACAATTTTTTTCCCCTTCTTGACTCTGTTCTCCCAGAGGCACTACCACTGTCACTGATGGGTTCGGCCTTGGCCGGCGGTGGGTCCGTCTTGTAGCAGGCTCTTGTCTGACATGGGGGCAGCTTCTGGCATCTTCTCGCGGAAGCCACCCTGCAGCCCCACTGTTACCAAAACCTTGCCACACAAACCCAATACAACTGCATGCTTTCTGACTTAATACATGTCTCTGACTAAGAGTACAATAAAAAAAAAAGTCCTTCTTTGTGGAATATAAAAGCAGAGTAGATATCTTCAAGATTGCTTTAAATCTTTACAAATTATGGATTTATTTGTTTTTTTCTTACTGTTCTATTTGACAGTTAAGTCAATTTAAATCTGGAGTATTGCCAAAAGCCATGTCCAGTTAGTGTCCTCCCTTGTTCTGCAGCCATTAGGGATCGTTGTGTTAGAAGGTGATCCAGCTGGAACAAACAAGTACACTGCCCATTGTTCCTCTGAGCAGTTTTCATCTCTGTGTTTCCTGATCCAAGCTGCTGTATGGCCCTAGGGTTGGAGGTGCTCAGGCAGGAGTATCTGCAGGGTGAGACTGTCCGTTTTCATCGCAGCGAGTACTTAAGTTGGCTTAGAGCAATTGTCAAACCACAGCGGCAACATCACTAAAGAAAGCAGTTTGTTAGGGTTCACGTAGTCATAAACATCATAGACATCTTTAGCTGGATTGTGCCCTTTGCATCTGAAAACTCTGCCATGAAAAACAGGAAATGCATTTGTGATTGCATAGTGCCAAAAGAGTCTAAATGTTTATTTGATACATACTGGGGCTGTGTAACTTTGATTATGTTTGTTTGTTCGTTCCTTATGATCCAGGACTTCAAGATGACAGGAAGAGAGTTTCTTGAACTAGATTCTCCGCAGCAAAGACTATATTTGGAAAGATTTAAGCGGATGGAAGTCATACAAAAGATGCTCAATGAGCTTCCTAAAGCAGATCAGTAAGTGCTGGTAAAATAAACGAAGATAAGTGAATCAAACATTTCAAGTCTTTTGGAGGCTTTTCTTTTCCCTTACTCTTGTATTACAAATCTTCCTTGCAGTTATAAAAATATTTAATTGTGAAGATGTTTATTATTGTCCAGAACAGAAAACTTGTTTCGCATTTTTTAAATATGGTTAGTTCACTGTTATCTCTGGTCCTGCTCAGCTGGTTTCTGGCATGTGCTCCCCAATGCTTAAGGTTCTGGGACAGCTGATCAGCCCTGACTGGCTCCGAGCATTCATACAGTGCTGTGCTAGGGCTAATAAATTTTCTAGGAAACTGAAATGTTGGCAAGAATAAGGCAGATACCTTTGTGGTTCTGCAGGAGTCATCTCATGTCCCGCAGGGCTGGCCTGGGACCAAAACTGAGGGAGCGTCAACCTGCTAGTTCCTGCATTCCATTCTGCACTGCTCCCCGTTTCAGGAAGGCGAGACTGTGGTATCCAGGTGGTGCTGGACGAGTCAGCCGGAGTCGTGCAGGCTCATCAGCAGGGTTCTGTGCAGCATAAAACCAGCTAAATGCCTTCTGGGCCTCACAAACAACCTTTCCGTGTTTTGTGATATTGCGTTTCACTGCAAAACCTTACTGAACCTGAGCTGGTTCTGTAAGGAGCTGTTTGCACATGCATATCATCTTGGATAAGCTCTGTATAAATAAGAGTAACAGAACCTTCTTTTTTTTTAATTTTTTTTTTTTAATTTTTTATTAGGACTAAATTGCTGGCTAAACCCCTGCCATTACAGTCAGTGGTGCAGCTTTCTGTAGGATCTGCTGCACTCACATTCAACTTGTAACACTTCTCCTTCCCTAGACAAGCTGGGGAGCTAAGGGGGAGGCAGGTTCCTCAGTGGTGAGGTGGTAACATCTTGATAAAAACTGTGGAACCTAGGCACTGCTGGGCCTTGGAAAGAAATAGCTGCTGGGGTGTGAGCCTTTATTTGAAACTGCCTTGGGAGGACTTAAAAGTTTGTATATCCAGAAGGGAGGTCAGTAATGGCTGGAAGGAAAGAGGAAGCATCCTATAGTCAGATTGAGAGAGTTCATGCTCACCAAAGTTCTTGGTTTTTGACACTAGGGAGCTAGTATTAAAACAAACAAAAAAAAAAAACCCTGAAACAAACAAAAAAAACCCCCAAACAACAGACAAAAAACCAAACCCAACCCTTCCATCCTCCCTTTCTTTCCTTTCATGCAGTGTAGCGGTTCTGTACATCAGTAAGCCTGAGTAGACTCTGATGGTTCTGGGTACATTAATGTGCTCTATGTTGGCTTCTCAAATAGGCTGCTAAATTTTAATCTACACCTATGTGTATGCACACATGCATTTCACTGCCTGTGATTTTAAACATACCAGTAGCATGAAATGGCTGGTTTGCAGAATCTGTACTCTGGGGAGAGTCTGTAAATGACATCTAGTATTGGGAGAATGGTGATTTGAAAAGCAAATAGGCCCATTTCTTCTTCAAACCACAAAAAAAGAAACATGGCTCCTAAATAAGGGTGAGAGATCTGACCACTGGAGTCCTTTTGCTGTATAGTATCAGAATTGAATTGTTAGTAGCTTATTTTCATGTTTGAAAATCTGATGCATACCAAGCTTGAAAGTGTTTTCCTGTTCAAAATGAGAAACAGTTGGTGTCATTGACGTCAGATGTTTTTAATGTTTTAGGTTTTGCAGAATTAGCACCTACATGTCTGAAGCCTTTTTTGTATGGTTTGTCAGTGCTTAGTGTTACTCTAAGCATTAAAATGTGGAAGAGTTTTAAATAGGTGGATTTTTAAAAAATCATATATTTTAATTGCTAAATGGTTTAGAGATTGTCACATTTGATAATTTTGCAAATAAATATGACATTGGCCAAGCATAAATTTTGTGACCGGTTAAGCATTTTATTTTCTTCAGGGCTTTAGTGGTAAATCCAACTTATGAAGCATTTTAAAAACACACTTTTAACATAATAATATTGGCACAGCCTCAGAATCGGGAGTGCCTTCCAGTTAATTGCTTTGCCTGGCAATAGTTGTCGTTCTGGGAATTTTAGATTTGTGGAAACCTAAAGCAAAAAGTTGTTTCCACTAATCAATCAGGTATGCCAGGTATAATGTTATAGGTAATGCACAACTTCCTTCTGCAAGCCAAATGAAATAAATCACAAACTGCTCATCAGGCTTGTAAAACTGGCACGCTTTTGCGTTCCCTGTCTTGCGTTACCTGCGGTGATGTAATGTACTCAAGTGGGAACTGTTTGTCAAGATACTAAATGCTGCCTATCTCTGACCAGACTTTGTTCTATTCTGCCTTCACCATATTACAGATTGCAACAGTAGCAGTTGCTCTAAACCATATGTTAAAAACATGGTAGATAACAGAATCCAGTCCCTCTGTTATCAAGGGAAAAATAGAAGTCCCAGTTCTGTAAACCAGCGTGTAACCTTTAACTAGCGTAACCTCCTAGCAAGGTAGGACCTTAAATTCACATTTTCCATGCACACAAGGAAGGCTTACAGCCCTTCAGCTTCCAGGATCAGTACAAATGATCTGCCAGCAGCTGCTGAGATCGTTATTGCAAGATCTCAGTTCCCATAGTTGTCCCACCTGATCTGTTCTGTAAGCTCTTATGTTGAAACTAAATCTATACTTTTGGGTAAGCAGGCTAGAAAGAAGGCTGATGACAGGAGCTAGCTGTGATTATTTAAATATATATATATAGTTTATATATATATATAGTTTTTTAATTTCTTTTGAGAAAACATACTGCTTAGAAACATGCTGATTAAGAGAGCAAATTTCATGAAGTTTCCATCAGCCATAATAAATAAAAAATTATGTAGAAAAGACTTCTCAGCCTTTCTGTCCCTTCATTCTTGAGGTGTGTGTAAACTCAGGCATATAGCAAAGGATGCTGTACGGGTTGCTTTTGAAAGTAGTTACTCTCCATTTTGCACCAGTGAGATTTACATCTCTTACCTCTTACTGTAGGATATTCAGAAGTGAATTGCAGCACTGAGTAAACCAAACTTTTCTACAGTTCTCAATTGCTGAAGCAACTTTCCTTCTTTCACAGGAACCTTTGTAATCATGGATCATACTTCCTTGGAGCAAATGCAAGCTTATGTGGCTTAGCAGCAAATAACTTCTTCAGGAACATCCTACATGTCAGAAGGGCTTCCTTAGTGTCTTCTCTGCCAATGGCTGTTATTCCGTTTCTTTCAACAGTAGCGGTTTATGAAGTATTTGTGCATAAGCCTTTATTTTCAGGTAAAAACCTCTTTATTCCTGGTTTTCCAAAGGGCTTTGATTTCTGGACACATTGTAACACTAGAGGAGTTTTTCCTCTCTGCAGAATGGAGGTCTCAAACTGTGGTGGTCTTGAAAAACCTCAGTTTGTAAAGCAGGGTTTGAAAAACAGATCATTTAATGCATTGGGCAGCAGTGAGTTCTTGAAGTTGAGTGGGAAAGCACATACATATGTGGATTTATATATCTTCATTAAAAAATTTGTTACGTGTCACTGAAGTTTAGCATTTTTCACCCAAAGTCACGTAAAAGTGACTGCAACAAAGCAGTTCAGTTTCCCCCATCCGTATGATTTTATTTGAAGGTCAACTTTAGAGTGGTAAATTCTTTGTGGGTTGGAATGAGGGTGATTTTTCTGCAAAAAGAAGAGTCCTGCTTTCAGAATTTCTTGCATACCGCTACAGCTTAGCCATTTCTGTCAAGCACCTGTTTCCATGTTGTCGCACGCAGCTTATAAATTGATGTGGTGGAGCTATGTGGATATTGACAGTGAAATACTGTTTGTCATGCAGGTGAGCTAAACTGTGAGGTCTGCGCTGTGGTCAGAGGAGGATTAATAGGGGCTGTCGTGGGTGGCCTCTATCCTGTTTTCCTGGCTCTCCCCATGAACGCGAGCCTTGTAGCCAGGTACGTCTTATTAACCTGCAATGAGTGGAATGTATTTGTTGGTCAAATCTTCAGTTCAAATTCTGTGGATTTTTAGTCTATGCACACCTGTCTTCTTGTAGGCTTTTAGTACATGGAAGGGAATTTACATTAAGGGCTTCTAATTACAAGGCACAGTTCCTAAGAGATACACCAAGCCTCCAAAGGGAAACAAGATCTGCAAAATGATACACTGTAAAGCACTTGTGTTTAGCTGGAACCTTACAAGCTACCCACGATGGGCCTGGGTACCTGAAATTGTGGCTGCTGTCCTGCCAAGCGCTGAAGATTGCTGCTTAGTGCCGTTTGGCGGGACGGCTGAGAGACCTTGCTGATCCTGGGCAGCGCCCAGCAGCCAAACTCCCTGGCAGGTGTAATTCTGTGGATTGGGTCAGAGCACAGCGAGGGGATGGCAACACGTCAGTATGCTCAGGATGATTTAGAGCATTTATCCGGAGAGCTCAGTACCACCAGGTGAATGTAACTTAGGGTAGGAAGGAGAGAATGAGTATCTACCTAAATATTTTTAATGACTTTAATGTTAAATCTTGACGCTTAAATTGGATGGAAAAAAAAAAAAAGTAAGTTTCTACCACTGTTTATGTTGTTTAGGTATTCTTCGTCTCCCTTGCCAGGGAAAGAGAATCTACTGCGCTTCTGGCTCACAACTTCTCAGCCTGTCTTTAGAAAGATGAGTTGGGGTGTACTTATACAGGTTCTGACTGGATTATATCTTGCCACTAAACATCACGGAATATATATCAAAGTACTGCAGCAGATGAACACTAGCAGGGATCCTGAAGAGTTACAAGCATGAAGTTAAAGCAACTTTTCAGTTGCCTTGGATAAGTAACCATAATAAACAAAGAAAGAAGTTGTTGCTTGCTGTCTTTTTTAAATAGAAAAACAAAGTTAAGACTCTGCACTGGCATTCTTTTCAGTTCTGAACTTAAATGCAAGTTAAATTTTTCATTATGTCCAGCTGAGTGCGTACACCTGAATACAAGCTTTATAAGGACAGGTGTCTGTCTTTGGAAAGGGGAGGGGAAGCATTTATATTGCCTGCTCTAAGGTGATGCTACATCTTTTAGAAGCTGTATAAATGAGTATTATTGAAAAAGCATTTTTTCTTCATAATACAAACCACAATGATTTAAAAAAAAAAGGGGGGGGGGGATGTCAAGGCAAGGGTTTTTTTAGAGATTCCCCAAAACCTGAGTATTTTTCTGAATTCTGCTAGCACAGAATTTCTGTCACAAGATGACCCCCTTTCGGCTGTTACGAGGGTCACTCTGTACACTGTAGAGAACACTTATTATCACAGAGCAGTCAGGAGTGATACTGCTGTCAGACTTCCCAGCATATAGATCAAGTGACCAAAAAAAAGCCGAGTCAGAACACACTTTGTCCTTGCAACCAGTTTGCCTTGAAATTAGATTTTTCCTGAAGCAAGGAACTGTGTTGAGAGGCCTCAGCTGGCTGGTGCTGTTACTGTGGTATCGCAGCTACCTCTGGTTTTTAAGATCAATGGTCTGGAGTAATGCATTTATGAGTCAGGCTTGTCTTCACATTGGCAACTGACTGTATATTCTAGAGCAATATAAACTGCTGATTTTCCTACTGCGTGAGATATCTGTAGGGTATTCCGCAGTTTGAGAACTAAATCAGGATTTTTTCTACAGAAGCAATCATCTCCATCTGATGTATGGTCTTAACTGTAAAACCTGTATGATTACTGGTCAACAATCGTGTACACTTCAATGAAATTCTAGTATCCCCTGAGATGCACATGGAAATACTTATTAATGAGAATTAAGAATTCAGCGTCGAGACCCTTAATTGGCTTGGTTTAAAACTTGTGCTCTAGCACTGCTGAAAAATGTGTTAAAGGAGTTTCATCGTGTTTGTTTATCTACTTTTTCCTAACAAATTTGTTGTTACAGCAGGAAAACCATGCACTCTATTTCTCTGTAACCAGGAGTAGCAGCCTGATTTGTACAGGGAAGCAGCAAAGACAGACTGCCTCCACAATGGTTGTTATGTAAATTGGTTTAGTTTTTCTTAATTCAAAGTATTGCTGTATCGTGTGGTGTTCTGATACTGGCCTGCATCAAAACAGAGAGCTGGGCCTTACCTTCATCACCCACACTTCAGAGATTCTCACGGAGCAAGTATTTTACAAGACAGTGAGTTATGGTATCTCCAGAAGTCATCAGACTTTAACCAACAGAACCACTTACCTGTGATAATAAAAAAAAAAATAAAGCCATTACTTTGCAATAGTATCTTTAAGAATGAAAATTAATGGCTCTGTGGTTATTGTGAGCATTTAACAAGATATAGTTAAGATATTGTAAACAGATCCTAGTGCTTTTTAAAGTGTGAGATTCAAAACCATCTTCCATTCCATGCACTATTTTCATTTTGGTATCAATTCAAGCGATAATCATTCTCAGAGTAATTAAAATGCATGCTCGGATACTTAGTGATCTGACTTGGACAACCCCCTTTTTTTTTAGACACTAATTTCTTAGGGTGAAAGGTGAAGATTGTATGTAACAAGAAAAAAAAATCACATTCCTCAATGTTTTTTAGTAAGTTGGAAACACTGATACTTGTTTCCGGCATTAACAGATGAACACAGAAATTGCAAATACATATTTTAAGTGTTCTGCATGGGTTGTGTCAAAGGTCAGCTATACACTCCTTAGGCAAGAAAAGTGTTATGTTTTTAAAAAAGGAAACTTTCCAGTTGTACGCTATGTACTTCTTAAAACAACTGGGGAAAAAAAAAAGTTCTCAAAAGTAGGTTAAAGAAAGACTGAAACTGCTTCAAAATTCAGCAGGACACCAGGATGCTGTCAGTCAGTTCTAGCATGCACGCGCGTGAAGGAGCGCCCTCACGGAAACCTGGAAATGCTCCTTCCGTTCTCCGTTTTGCGCGGGGGGTACAACATACCTCATGCAACTCTCAAGAAGTCAAAGGACGAGCTTTTACCAGTTCTTGGCCTCCTACCCACTGTAACAATCTCCTTGCAAACGCTGCCTCCCTACCGAAAATCTTCGCTAGAAGAAGTTTTAGTTGTATTCTTCCTTCTACCATTTTAGTAGAAACAAGCCAGTCGCAGACTACGTATCCCAGCAATAGCTTTTACTGCATTCTTAGAAGAATGCATGTGTCCAATATAAACCCGTAGAGATGGACTTCTGACTACTCAAGGTCTGAACTACTGCCAAAAGAATGCCGAGAGACTGGCTATAGATAAGAATCATCAAAATACTAAAAAAAGCACTGATTTTATCTTCTATATGTACCATTTTTGATGCTGAATTTCAATACGACCATCTATTCCACAGCCCTCGGCAAATTATAGCCTCATCTCCCTTGTACCCGCCCTAGTCCAGCTATCCTCCTGCTAATGAGCAAAGGCAGAATTATTTCTCCAAATCTGCATATCCCACTTAAACTGGGTGAAAAACTGTAGAATCAGCTACTGCCAACGTGCAATTTTACACAGGGCGTTCTTTAAACACAAAGCCCATTTGTGCAACCCCCATACCTAATATATCTCCTGAGACATTTACAGTCTAACTAATAGCATACACAACCCTATAAACGGAGTACTGTTGATTCTAGCAGAAAACCTGTTTAACTACAAGCTCTGGAGAACACAAGTTTTTAAAAATCAGTAAATTTACAAAAAGGCCTTTGTTTTTTGCAGAAGATCTCTGTGTTTCACAGGGAAAACCGACTACGGTTTTGACAAGTGGCATGAGAAATCTGATAATCTGCAAGTACCAAGAAATGCCAAGTGTTGGAATATGGTTCCCTACATTTACTTTGGTATCATCTCTCCAAGCAGCTAGAGACTGCAGAAGCACCGATTTGTTTTTTCCTCCCAGATGCTGCTAAGCTCTTCAGAGGAAAGAGAGAGAAGTTAATTTAGAATGCTACTAAAGAGTCACAGCACCAGACTCAAACTGTAAAGGACTAACAGGGAATTGAGCATGAAATTGTTTCTTATTTAACTGCTAAATAGTCTTCAAGCAGCTGTGGGGTGGAGAAATACTGGAAAACGAAGGTAGCGTAGCCATGCAGTTTAACACTGATGGCACTTGGTTCTGTGGTACGTACAGTTTAACAAACACAAACTTCAGTGCTGAACAGGGTATTTTCTACAACCGGCGGCGAAAAAGGCAGAGCATGCCAGTATGTTTTTAAATTTTTAAGCTATGGTTTTTGTGAAATGTTCCTTTTTATCAAGCTGCAGACTACTTTCACTAGAATGCCTGGATGCTAGAAAGCCAGCACGCTATTTTAAACTGCTCTCTACCAATAAAGCATTTAAGATTAACAGAAATCAAAGAGTACAGTACATGGCTCGCTCTGGAGCTTTAAAAATGTTTTGTCCTTTCAGCACCCTCAAACCTTTTTTTACACTCACTCCAGCGTTTTAGCGTGGAAATAACAATTTGATGAAAGATTATGGTTTAACAGCATATTATTAACCACTCGTCAAACTTCAGAACCTGAAAATGGGACAGAAAGGAGGAAGATGCCAATAGACAATGGAAGCATTTATGTAAGTATTCTACTCCTCCATGGTTTATTGATCAAACATGCCCACATTAATAAAATATTAAGAAAGAAAAACAACTGTAAAATACAAGGAGTGGTGATTCTCAGAAGTACAATCTTTGGTTCAAGGAATAATGCTTTCGTTTTGTCCTCACCACAAAATTAACCTGAAAGACAGAGGAGTAAGAACATTTCTCCTGCATACCCTAATCCATTTTATCTTGTTTTGCAACTGATGACCCCCACAGATAGCAGCAACAGCATTTTCCCCTTTCTGTTTTCCCATTTTGTGTAACAAACCACTAAATTAAAGCAAGGCATTAGTGAGAAGAAAAAGATGAAAAAACATTTGAGCCCATAAATTGAAAGATCAACAAGTCTGATTTTATTATGATATTGTATTCTTATCTGGATGGCACATAATTACAAAGAAACATTTACAATATATTTTCAAGTATTAAGTTATGTCATTTCAAGGCTTCCACTTCAAAAAGCTACATTAATAATACACCATACAGATAGTACAGTCGGTTAGAGTTTCAAATAACTTCCTCCCCTCTATTTGGTTTAAATAAGATTCAGTAGGCACTAGAAATGCCTGCAGCCACTTACTTTCTTGGGACTTGACCTTGTTCTTGTACCAGTATACATCATTTTGCATGTCAGAAAATCAGCTACTCTCAGACACAGCTCACAGGTAGTTTCATGACTAGAGCGATGTGCAGGTTCACAACAGAGACCAGAACTACGTCCCTGACCCCTACCATTTAGCAGTAATGCAAAAAGAAAGAATGCATATTTAAGTTAACTTAAAAAACACTTCTACACTGAAGTAACTGTAAAAATGCCATTGTAACATCTCATACTTGCTACATTAGTGTTTCTCGTTTCATCAAGCATGTTGAACTTCAAAACAAAGCATGTTCATGAAGTCTGAGCTAGGCAGATTGAGCCTAGGTTGAATCTAACTCAATTATTTCCATTTTGCGTATCAGTCAGTACGGGTCTTGATGGTTAACTCTGATTCCTGTGGCACTGGTATAACCCACCAATTACAGCAGGGTTACACAATTTAAGACTGAAACTTTGAACAGTCCTGTTGACGCCACCACAGAGGTGTAAGGTAACACATAGCCCACTAAGTCTCTTTTGTGCTGGCAATATACCCTGAACAGATGGAATTCTGCATACAGTGGAGTGAAACCTGTTTGATAGGACATTGTCTTTTAAAAAAACCATCTTGGATGACAGTAAATGATCCCAGCATTCAACCTTTTTTTTTTTTTTTAACCAAAGACAGCAAAAGCCCTGTTACCTCTTTATTCTCATTTCTTATACTACCTTTTAAAATAAAGCAGGAAATGTGGCCAGCAGCTGGTCCCGTCTCTTCTGCCCCAACACAGCTGAATCCACTTTAGCATAAAGAAAAACAAGGATGCTAAATACACATATACTTTATCACACAGTGATGTTTCACAAAGAAAAATCAAACTCCTTTTAAACTGATGAACACTTGATAGGGTCTAGCACCAATAAAGCAAATGACTGGGAGAAAACGCTTCACCTTCTACTTAGCCTTAAACATAACATTTAAGGCTTTAAGAAACAAGACTTCAGAAACACTAGATAGAATCTTTTTTTTAAAGAAGTTAATAAACGAAACTGTTTTAGGAAAGTCTATTCTTTGTGAAACCTCACTTTACATATTATCATTTTCACAATCCTTCTTCCCCCAACTGACATACATATAAACAACCTAAACATTATAATACAACTGAAAAAACAACCCACTCATCTTTTGTGATAGGGAGAAACACTGACTAGTACAAGAAAACACACGCTACTGTTTGTCAAACTATTTTTCCTCCTATCTCAGTTAATTATGGAGCATTTTTCAAATCATTAGCCTCCAAATACGTATTTGCTCATCTCCAAACTGTGCTTAATTATATAAAGTTATAGATTTCTGGATACTGTAAGAGGCTAAATTAAGAACTCTACAGTAAAATTAAGCACATGCATATACATGCAATATCTTTAAAATTTAAAGCTACTTTGAAGTAACACAGGAATTTCAGTGTGCATGGGCACAGAGATTTACTTATGGGAAGCTAAAGTAACGAGTTACTTCGATGCACTGCATTCATCAAACCACAATTCGCGTTAGAGGTCCATGCAAAAAAATGACTCCTCTATATTAGGATTCCACTGTACAGATATAACCAGTGTTCAGGTTCTGTTTAATCAGGCAAAACTCCGCATCATGAATGAGAGCAAGCCAGAGAAGGACTTTTTAAAGGTACGTGCATCCCTAACACTAGACAGTATTTTAAACCAACAGGTCAAAAATTCTTTTTTTTTTTTTTTTTCCCATTTAAAAAGCAATTTACTTACACTTTTGGGACAGTCCCCTATGATAAAAGGCTGTAAATGTCACATCCCCCTTATTAGCATAGTTTCCCTTTTCAGCTCATCAGATCCTTAGTTTAATAGAAAATTCCTATTTCAAACGGCACAAGCATTTATTTCTTAATTCAAAAGGTAGCTCATGTTTTGGCTACTGTGTGCATATTCATTTAAAAAAGGAAAAGAGGAAAACAGCTAATTAGAATGACGTGATCGTAATTTTCACTATTAGTTATCATCCAGAGCTAGAAACATTTTGGCAGAGTAGGCCAAGGACCAGAGAAATCATTTCCTGAACCAGTCATTACAAGAGACTGGCATAAGCAAAGCAAGCTGTCTGATACCGCATTATGGGAATATATTGATCCTTACCAGGTTGCGAGGTGGAAAACGACTGTTCTTTAACCCCTACACAACGGAGCCTGGCAGGGCAAGCACCTAAAAGAGAAACTGTCAGAGAGGTTTTAATAGTAATGTATAACTGAGATGCAGTACAATTTTATATGCATGCTTTCTTTTGCCGATCATTACTATTTTCTTAAGTCTGTCCAGTGACGATGTCTTAATGAAGTTTTTGGTTTGGTTTTCTAAGCAAGCATTTTCGGCTCCTCAGGATAAGCAGGCTAGACATTATCTGACTCAAGACCGGGCAGTCAGCGTTATCTTTACTGGCAACTGCGAAGTGGAACCGAGCACACCTTCATGCGTCAGGTCGGCATGATCTTTTTTCACCCAAGCGCTGCAAACGGGCTCTGGTGGCACCTCTGCGTGTATATGCGCGTGTCAGTCTGCACGATAATTATCGCACTGCTGTACACAGCTCTGCACGACTCTTAGGCCAGACAGGCTCAGACCACTACCGTCCACACGCCAGATTTACGCGACCTTTCACCAAGGCCACCGTCTGGCTCCCAACGTGCCGTTCGAGAGATTTTTTTTTTTTTTTTTTTTCCGTTACCCTGGCCACTTAAGCGCCAGGTTCCCCTCCTCCGCATCTCCCCCAATACCACCCCATCACCACTGTGTATTTATCCTTTTTTTTTCTCCGCACCATCGCCTGCTTCCTCCGCCACGACGCGAGGCCCCTAGGGGCGAGAACCCCACGAGTACTTGCAGCAGGTACTTGACCCTACATTTTGAAGGAGGCCGCCGCCCGCCGAGCACAGATGGAGCAGAACTCCACCGACACCTGATCCCGGTCCACGTGGAGGCAGATCCCGCCGGCGGCCGCCCACTCCTCCTCCGTCTCCGTCACCACCGCCGCCGCCGCCGCCTCCTCCAGGCCGGCAGGCCGGGAGCTGGGCAGGGCGTAGTCGTGGTCGCTGCTCTCGCCGGCGGGCTGGAGGTGGTGGTGATGGCGGCGGGGGCTGCCCGTGTCCCTGAAGAGGCTGGTGCCGAGCTGCAGCCCGCCGGCGCGGATCCCGGCTAGGCGGCTCAGGAGCTGCCCTAGAGCGCTCTGGTTAGCCAGCACGGCCCGCAGGTAGCTGCTCTCCCGCTCCAGCTCTCGCAGGCGCCGGCTCAGGCCGCGGTTGCGGTCCCGCAGCTGCCGGTTCTCGGCAGCCAGGCCCTGCAGGCGGCTCTCCAGCCCCAGCACGTACTGCTTCTTCTTCAGCCGGTTCAGCCGCGCCGCCGCCGCCGCCTTCAGCCGGCTCCCGGCCCCGCCGTTCCTCCGGCCGGGCGCCGCCGGCCTCTGGCCCTGGCCCGGCGGGGGCGGCGGCTCCGGTTCCCCACAGAAGCAGCCGCTCAGCTCCGCGTCCAGGTCCCAGTCCGGCCGGGCCGCCTCCAGCAGGTCTCCCAGCTCCAGCCCCGGGAACCAGTCCTCTTGCTCCCACACCTCCAGCGGGCCACCGGGCGCCTCCGGCTCCTTCTCTTGCCGCCGCGGCTCCGAGGCGCCCGCCTCCCGCCGCGGCGGCTGCTGTTGCTTGGGCCGCGCGGGGCCCGGATCCCCTTCCCCGCCGCCATCCCGCCCTCGCGGGGCCTGCCCCGCGCCGGCTAGCGGCCAGACGGCGCCCGAGGGGCTCGCTCCGCCGGAGGAGGCCGCCAGCAGCTGGGTGAGGCTGTGGCGCATGGCGGCGGCGGCGGCTGAGGGGCCCGGCGGGACGGGACGGGACGGGACGGAGCCTGAGGAGAGCGGCCAGCGGCTGCGGCCCGGCGCTCCCGCCGCGGTGCCTGTCGGGAAGCGGCACCGCGAGCACGGGGCTGGGGGGGGAGGCGGGGGGCGCCTCAGCCACTGCGCCCGCGCGCGGGAAAGCGGCGGCTGTGAGGGGGCGGTGAGTGTGTGTGTGGGGGGGTGAGAGTGTGTGAGGGGGGGTGAGTGTGTGTGAGGGGGCTGTGAGTGTGAGAGGGGCTCTGTGTGTGTGTGTGAGGGGGGCTGAGTGTGTGAGGGGTTGAGTGTGTGTGAGGAGGGCTGTGTGAGTGTGGGGGGGGGTTGTGTGTGAGGGGGGGTGAGTGTGTGTGAGGGGGTTGTGAGTGTGAGAGGGGCTCTGTGTGTGTGTGTGAGGAGGGCTGTGTGTGAGGGGCTGAGTGTGTGAGGAGGGCTGTGAGTGTGTGAGGGGCTGTGGGTATGAGGGGGCTGTGTGTGAGGGGGCTGTGTGTGAGGGGGCTGTGTGTGAGGGGTGAGGGGGGTGAGTGTGTGTGAGGTGGCTGTGTGTGAGGGGTGAGGGGGGTGAGTGTGTGAGGGGCTGTGAGTGTGGGGGGGGTGAGTGTGTGAGGAGGGCTGTGAGTGTGTGAGGGGGCTGTGTGTGTGTGTCTGTGTCTGTGTGTGAGGGGGTGAGTGTGTGTGAGGGTGAGTGTTGTGAGGGGGCGATGTCTCTCACCCACACACACCGCCGAGGGGAGGGAAGGGGAATGGCCCCCGGGGGCTGCAGTGTTTTGGGGGCCGGCTGTTCTGTCACGCAGCAGGTGGGTGGCCGCCAGCCCCGATTTAGACCGCTCAGGTACCTGGTTTTAGGCTCTCTGGCAGTCACCCGAGGGAAACGGGCACTCCTTGCTGCATTTTGACTAATTAAAACAGAGCAGCTGACTCAAGTCCTACCGTGTTCCTTCCTCTCAGACCGGGGGCCTAGTTTGTAGCCTGGGTCAGTTGGTGTTTACGCTGTAGATGCCTGCATTTAGATGAATTAAATGCGCATGCAGGGCGGGCGTGTCAGGGGGAAAAAGATGGTTGAAAAGTAGGAGGCTGTGGACCATAAAACAGGCGTGGAATGACGCTTGCAGGAGCCAGGATCAAAACGAAAGGCTGTGGTTCGTCGCGCAGCAGGTAGTGGAGCAATACTTCTCACCTGGCTTTGCGTGGGTTCAAGGAGAGCCCGGAGAAGTTCAGAAAACAAGTCTGTTGACAGCTACTACTTGCTTAGAAACCACATCTGGTTCAGTAAGTCCTTGAGATGAACCGGCCGCAAGCTGGAGGATCTTCTGGCCATTTCTGTACGTGGCTCAACAGATACCAAGTTTGACGCGGTGCTGCTGCTTTGTAAATGCTCAGGACTGAGAGCTACCCAAACAACTAGCTAAAACGTCAAGTTATCCCGTGACATACACGCATGTGAAAGAACTTGGAGAGCTCTCAAGGCAGCTGCCTACAGCCCAGGTGGGGGATGCTATTTGGCCCATCCTGGAGGTTTTTTGTTGGGGAGTTAGTTAAAGATCACAAGCTGAAACGCAGCAGCCAAAAGCCTCCTCCTTGGCTGGGAGAGAGGCAAGAGAGAGTGGGATGCCTCTGTATCCCACAGTGCTGACAGGGAAGGGAAAGGTATTTTTTTGTCAAAAATTGCCAGACATACACAAAATGGAAGGGTGTATCACTACTATTTGCTCTACAGAAAACACCTAAAAACCAGAACAGACTTAAACTGGCAGAACATCTAGAGCCTCAACCTGTTTCAAAGACTATTGAAATCACCCAGAGACCTGTCAATTTTTTTTGAGCTGAACAGCGATATAAATAATGCTATGACATTAAATAAGACTAAAACAACTGTAGAAACGCACAAGACTACTAGACAGCTATGCACAATCATCTCCTTGAGCATGAGGTGTTGTATGATATTACTGTTCTGACCTGTTAAGTTCCTGAATCATGACTGTTCAGGATGTAGCCATTGCATGGGGGGGATTTCTGTCCTGGAGACTCGGTGTTACCTCTTGCATGCCCAACCTCTGTTGAACTTCAAGGGAGAATCAAACACAAAAGGCTAAGGTTTGGATCTTTGGTCCGTCTTGGAAAATAATGTGCTTTTAACTGTAAAAAATGAAAATCTATGATACAGCAGAGGTTAGGACCAAGTAAATCAAATTCATATTTTACGTTTCCCACCCTCATCTTTCATGTCACAGGTTCGATGAGTTCAACAATCCCTGTTCAGATTTAACAGTCTAGAGCTCTTTTACTTATGTAAAAGTGTAACAAAAAAAAAAGGCTACAGAACAATACTTGTAGGAGTCTTTAAGATGGTAAGTACATTACAGAGAAATCAGAAGATGGTCTCATGGAAAGGAACAAAATGCAGTGGTGTGTTACAGTAGAAGCACCTGCTGAGACGAGAACAGAGGAGAAAGCTGCAGTTACGCAATAAAATGACGGAGTTTGACGTTCAGCGCTTTTTCTTTAGTCAGCAAATCCATAGCGTGCTTTCTGTAAACGCCAAACTGCAGCGAGAGTTCGCTGTATGCCTGCTTGCTGCTTTCGAGCTGTCGTTGGAGCTCTTGGACCTTCAGATCATTGTCCACTGCTGCTGCCTCCTCCATGAGGCGCTTCCCTGCTCTCTGCCTGGCTTTTTCTGCAGCCTCCAGCTTCTTCCCCAGCTGCTCAATTTCCCGTTGTTGCTTATCTTGCAGAGCTTTGCCCCTCTCCGCGGCCAGGTTCAGTAGTCGCTCTTTCTCCTCCTTCACCCTCTCCAGCTTGGCCTGCAGCTCGATGCCCTGAGCCCTCTGCTGACTTTCTGTGTGCTCTACCTGTGCCACGGTTTGTTGGTGCTCCTCCTGTAGGCGTTGCAGCTGGTTTTTTAGTGCATCGACTTCCCAGGCGTGGGCACTTGCTTGCTGGCTCTGAGCTTCTAGCAGCTCCTTTTCTTGCTCCTGGGCTCTGCGACTCTCATAAGCACATTCCTCCTGTAAGGAGTCTAACTGCTGCGAGAGCTTTCTGGCCTGGGCAGTGAGCTGGAGGACTTCAGCTTCCTTCTCCTTCACAGTCTGGCTGAAAAGCACTTCGTTCTGCCGCAGGCACTTATTCTCCTCCTGCAGCTGCATATGCCGTTTCCTGTGTTCATCCCTGAACTGCAGCATTTTTTCATGGTTCTTGGCCAGATCCATGATGCGCCCCTCCAAGTGCTGAATCCGTTGGGTCTGGGTTTTCATTTTCACAGCATCCTCTGTCCTCAGTTTCTCCAGCTCCATGTTGAGCTGCTCCAGGCCTCTGCAGCGTTTGTGTGCATCGTCTGCTTTTTTCTTCAGCGTACAGATAAGGTGATGCTGCTGTTCTAGGCGTGAATGCAGCAGAGCCTTCTCACTCTTCTCCTCTTCGGGGCTCTCACGGAGTTCCTCCAGGCCTTTTGTCAGATCTTCCGTGTCTTTGCCCGTCTCTGGATCACTTGTGGAGTTGGCCATCCCTGCCTCTCTCTCATCCAGAGCCATGGAGCCCCTGTCTCACACAAAGATGAGACAAAATTTTATAGTAACTGCTTCTCTTAGTGACATTCAGCATAATTAAACAGTACCCAACGGTTGTGTGGCCAACACCACTGCACTAAGCTGGTGGATTTTCTCTGGAAGTCCAGAGAAACCAGTGCCCGGGGGGGACAGGACGTCCCGAAAGCAATGGCAGCCTGCAACCCGCGCGGTCCTGGAGCCCTCCTCACCTGCTTCGAAGTCAGGCGGACTGATGAGAAGGGTGCCAGGCTCCTTGATGCAAAAGCAAAGAATGTAGGCTTAGTATTTATCCAAGCCTATTCATTTGCTGATTACTAGCTTTGCTAATTATTCCTTCTCAAAGCGCTGTTGTTGTAGCTACAAGAAGTACTATTATATTGAGGTTAAAAGCTTGTAAGTGGTAAAGCTGTAAATAATTCCTTAAGCAATCCTTTTCCTCTGCCTTTATTTTCTGCTACAGATCTGGTATTATAAATGCAAGTAAAACATGGAGGGTTACATCAAACTTTTAATTTATTCATAAGATTTTAATATTATAGTGCTCATTAAAAATAACTGAATAGCCTTATCCCATGCTTAGAGATTTATGAATAAAATAAAAGATCTATACAATGCTAATAATTAGTGAATGCACTGTGATACAAAGACTTGGTGCCTGGAGAAATGGTTCATCATTTGAGTTTTGACACTGATTTGCTGGATTATTTTAGGCAAGTAATTTTAAAAGTTTGGTTCCTCATGTTAAAAATAAGGGAAATATTTATATTACATTGGCACCAAAATCATTATTGGTGCCTAATCACACGGCATGCTACCCAGACAAATGAAAAGTCAGCCTAAAACTGATCTATGAGTTTTTCATTCAGACAACAGACCTGAAACTACATTGTGCATGGAACAGCCTGCTGATAACCAGCTTTTGTGAATTCCTGGGCTTTGACTGGAGGTAAAGATAGGGCATGGGAAGGAGCCAACTTAAAGAAAGCACAAAAAATAACGTGCAGCAAAAATGAATTAGTGCCTGTGAAGCACGGGCAGTTTCAGAGCTGCACAGCAGTGACCGTCGGCAGGGATGCTACCTCTGTCTCCACAGCCCCGCGCTCCTCTACCGCTGTTGCTACCTTGGGTCCTGCCAAAATATTTGGAATTAATGGAGGAGAGGGGGGAGGACTAAAAGGTTTAGGCCGTCCAGTGGAAACACAATGAAGAACAGGGTTTAAGAGGAGAAAAATGTGTTCGTTCTTACCGGGTGTTTTCTTTCCCCTGACTGTTTGTTGCTGCTGTCTCCGTGGGTTTCTGTCTCCTTGGCGATAAGAGGCTGAAACCAGTCACCCCAGAACTCATGCCTTAGTAAGAGCTGGTTGGAACTGGGCCAGCCCCACCAGAGTGGCTGAAAGAGCTGGGACTGTTTCTTAGCAAACAAACGCTGCTGACACTCTCAAAAGCACTC
This sequence comes from Harpia harpyja, assembly GCF_026419915.1. NCBI lineage: Eukaryota > Metazoa > Chordata > Aves > Accipitriformes > Accipitridae > Harpia > Harpia harpyja. Next base: position 6,769,533 of record NC_068956.1, on the reverse strand, counting down.
AGATTTGGTAGAGGGAAGAGGATTTCCACAAGCCTGAAGAACTCCTCTCACTCAGCTTGCGCCCCGCAGGTGCCAGAGGAGATCACAATGGCAGGCTCTGACCTTCTCAGAACATGCTGAAGGTCTACGGTAAGTAGACACAGCCCTTGCCCTAAACAACTTGGAACTTTATTCAGCAGTTAATGAAAAATCTGGCAGATAGCATAGGGAAGGGAAAAAAAAATGCAGCTGGAAGGAAAAAGCCAGTGCAGGTTTTGCTGACTCCACTGGAAAAGGATACAAAGCAAAGAGGAGTGAGTGATGTCAGTAAGGGATTTGAAGTGAACAAGACAAGAAGGGTGCAGTACCAGATCTTTCATATATGTGTACCACCTCCCCCCCCCCCATTTTGGGCTAAAGCAAAGATGAGCATGCACAGTGAAGGAGAGAAAAAGAAAAAAAGAAGGAAAAAAAAGGAAAAACATGTTGTGTTTCCACCCTTTGCTTCTCTGGGCAAGGATGGATATATGCAAAGACATTATAGGAGTATGGCTGCTTTGTCATAAATGTGAACTGAAATTAAGAATCAAAGCATAGCTCTCAACTTATCAAACTGCCCTTTAGTGAGTAACTAACTATGCACCTTTAAAGTTTTGGTTATGGATGACTAAAACCTTTCCTTCTGACTGTAGAGCAAAGAAACTAGTTTCTTGAAACTTTTTCTCTTAATCAACTTCATAAACTTGCATTTCTCTATCAGTGTATTATCGATCTGGAACATACTACTGTAGTTAGGAATGACTGAATTTGGTGCAAAGCTGTATTTATTATGTGAACCACATTCAGAGGTATGTCAAAAAATACCAATAATCTTTTTAAAAAAGTAAATTTTGCATTACTTTAGTTATGTATTTTCAATACAGAATTCCTGCTGGTTTACATGATTAGATGCAGCCATTACCTTCAAGCACTTTTTAATAAATCAACATAATGTCCTTTAGCAGGAGGTGAAATTGTAATGTTTCTACTCTATAATTAAATCCTACAGCATGCATAGGGTAATCAAAGTACTTTTTCCACTGATAAAGTAGCTTGGTTTGTAATCTTCCCTTCTACTGAAGTTCATCTCACCGGGACAGCTTTGACTTTTCTTGTGTATGACAATAGTAAAACGGTAAAAAGATGATAAGCACAGCTGCTAAAGCTCTGCTGAAAATCTTTAACTTGGAGATGTACAGCTTGATACAGACTCCATGGCAGACTAACAGTGATAACAGTAACTATCTAGTAAATATCTAGTGTTGTTAAGTGCTACTGTACTTTTCAAAGACTCTGCTGTGACTGCCTCTGCTGACCCCTCCTGTACATTTGGAAGCACGAGGAAGACTCGCTTTTCTGTGTGGTGACAATTATCCTTACAGGTTTACCTATAATAGTCTCCATTTGCTGCACATGCTGAAGAAAGATATTAAAACTGGGGAGGAACACTTAATTTTTGTAGTAAAGGGCCTGTTACTTGGCTCAGTTTGTTGATTAATCTAGATGAGTACATGATACTGCTATGTCATTAGTTAATCACACTAATTAATTACAAGTGCAGTGCAAAAGTAAATCTTACGTTCAGGTAGCTTTTCGAAATTTAAACTGAGTTTTGATCTATTTAGTGTGGTGGTAAGCAGTGTCTTTTGAGATAATGACAAAATGCTGTGTCTGTCTCTAGGACAGTTCAAGAACAGTGAGACAGAAGACGCTTTACTTGACCAAAAGACAAGGAGATTGACACTGTCACAAACCAAACATTTTATTTTGATGGCATTCAAGTTTAACTATCAAAATTTTGTACAGTGTAGAACATAGCAGTTTACATGACACTTGCCTGCAAATCTAGAGCCTCAAGACCCCATTCCTACATCTGAAGTACCAAAGCTATTTTGACATAGCAATGTATTTCAGCTTCAGAGGAAATACAACAACAACAAAAACTTTAATCCTATGAAATTATAGGTCATGTTCACAGCAGCCTATGTTTTCAGGTGAAAATGAATTAATATAGGCAGTGAATACAAATAAACAAGGTGCCTCTTCACTTTTCCAGAATCACCACCCTTTCAGGAGTGGCTATTTAAAAATACAGAAGCAAAGTAGCTGCTGTACCATTTAAGTACAAACACATTGTTCTGAAGTGTCACACACACGTTGCTCCCTAGTCATACAAGACAAATGTTTTGTATGTATCTGGGGAAAGTGGAATTTGTAGCAGCTACCAATCTCATCCAAAACACCTGAAGCAGTAAGAGATCAAGACTGACAAGAGAAAGTGGGTTCCCTGGCAGGTTGAACAGCACCTTTCCTTTTTTCCATTCATAGTGTATAATAAATACCGAGTAGCATTTAAATTTCTATGATTCAATTAAGCAACTGAGTTGGAGCTGTGAAAAGCCCCCTTCTCCTCTGTACTCTAACTGAGGTGCAAGATTTCACCAGCTTTTAGACCTACACAGTTGGAAAAAATAAATATGCATTTATTTTCAGAAATGCTTTCTGTCTGCATTTTTTTATATTGCATGCTGAATTGCTAACATAAAACACTGGGTTTTAATAAACATTGAATTCCTATTTAGCTTTAATAGGCTGCTTTTAATAAAAAAAAGTAATACATTTTGTATTTTATGCATTTATCTTTCTTTAGTAGCATGCATTTCTACAAGTTACAAATTCCAGTCCGATTTCCTATGCTGCAAAGCTATCTAAACCAAGACCACCCTAATCCCAGCATTCTCCTAACGGTGGCGCTGAAGCACAGATAAATTACTTTTTTTGCAAAAAAACAAGCTAGTAGATACAGGTACAGAGGAGTACACTTTACAGAATAAATACCCAACATACTTGTCAGCACTAAAATTGGCATGTTTAGATCCTTTAGAGTAGCATTTGAATAAAAAAAGTTTCACCTCTATGCCTTCAGCATTTAAGAGTAAGGATTGTATACTAGCAAGATGATTAATGCATATATAAGCAAACTTTTTATAACCCTGATTTTGTTTATAGTACATTGGAACTAACAGTCCTCTATACCTTGCAGAATAGGACACGGACAGTACCACTTCATGTAATGCTTCTTTCATTACAGAAACAACTTCCATATCCTAGAAATGTACAACTACAAATAAAGGAACTTTCAAAAAAATGCTTCATGCTTGTATTCCTCACTGGAGAGATCTGACATGGCATAATGAGGATACAAACACATACTAATGAGCATGAAAATGCAACCTGCTGCTGTCTTATTAATAACACTTCATGAACAATCCTAGAAGTGTACAGAAAGAGTTAACTCGCTCTTAAATTTTTGCTGGTAATTTACATTATTTAAGGGATCAGCAATGCTTCAGTTAGGCAACATAAGCATCCAGGTATCACAGCTACCTCTACCACTGAATTCTGCAAGTGCCTTCTTTGTTGAAGTCATTTTCAGTGACTAAGAAATAAAAGAATCCCTTAAATTTACATAGTAATCTGCAGGCAGAAGTTTAACTGAAATACGAAATGACATTTGACAGCACAAAACCAGAACAGCAATGAAGCAGAGACTGTCAAAAGAGCTACTGTGTTCCTCTTCCAAGTTTCACTCCCACACCTTTAATTTAATTACCAAGGTTTCCTTTTGACACTAGCAATTAAAAAGCCACCTTATTTTGTCAATTTTGCAACCATTAGCATCCTGAGAGGTAGTGTATCTTCTATCCATGTGTTTGGCGAGTTCATCATCCTCTCCCAAAGGGCAGTTTCATCTGAAGTAGAATCCATCCAGTCTACTGTAGTTCCATAGCTTTTGCCTAGAAAAAATGTCAGTTTTAAGAGAAACATTATTTAATTGCTGCAGAGTTGAGAGCAGACAATCAAATCTGCCTGTCTTCTGAAACCGTTTCACCTCCTCAGGTAGCTGACCTAATACTTTGAAGATCCAGTTCTACATTTTTACACTTGAACAATTCTGTCAAATACAATTAGTGACAGTTTCACAGGGAAACTTTGCCATCTTTCTCCAGGCTTTTCTTCCTTGTTATCCTTAGTCTTTTTGTCACAATCCCAAGGAGAAAGATGTATGGGTGATTAACATCTGAGGGGGTTTAAGAATAAAACAGGACACTGATTTTGTACTGAAATACAACCTTGGGTACTCTAAAATTCAAATTGAGATTTACTATCCTAATTTGTGTTTTAGGTTATTCTGGTGAACCATGTGAGAAGTTAATTTGGGAAAAGTAATTTTTTTCTTGTATTTGCTTGAAAAGACTCCAAACACATCCTTCCCTCAGGCCAGAGAGAACAATGAGAGGGATAAATATAATGACAGGGAAAACATACAATTTTTCTACCTGCACAGCTTATATTGCCCTTATACTAAAAACTTGTTTGCATTTGTAATTTTTCCTATCCAATGTCTTCAAATCTTATCATGCATTCCTGATCTATCCTTTCATCTCCACCCAATACTGTCTTTATACCACATTCCTAGTTTTTGCATGCGTAAGTTTGTAAGACATTATCAAGATTTTGGGTGCAGGAATAGCATATTCTTGTACTTCAAACAGTACCAGATAAATGTATGGCCAGACAAAGGTTTACTTCTAATATTTCTCCTTAGTTGTCAGTCATCCTAACCCTCATAACACTACTACTATTTACATTTCAGCATCTGTGCTGAAGAATAGGTAAGTTACTGAATGAAACTCTTCAGTAAATAAATCACTGAAAGACTGTTCAGTGATCTTTGCAAAAAAAGAAGAAACGGAAAGGAAGAGGAAAAAAGGAAAGACTGTATTTTGTAAATTAAGGATTAATGTGTTAATTGTCCAGCACCTGTTCCAAGGCCTATCCTGAGACCTCCCAGAAAGTGGTTGGCTAGTTTGTTGTGATCCCAGACTGTAAGTTCTATGCAGGCTTCTTTCAAATCTTCTGGTCTAAAGCCATCATAGACCATGGTGTGGTTGAATACTGGGTTCGTAGTTTTTGCCACTGTTCTTGTTTTCTGGCGACTTTTTCTGCTAGTATCTGGAAGAATGGTACTTCAGAAAGAAAAAGCATTGTCAGTTCGCACTTGCACAGCATAGCCTACATTAAACATACTGAACAGACAAAACCTACTGATTAACACTGTCCTTTGCGTGTTAGAATGTGACTGAAGATGCTTTAGCATCATGGAGATGAAGTCAAAGGTCATGTTCTCAGTTCCTCCCAAGAAATACTGGCAGCATGTATCCACCCTTGTGCTTCAGAGGATGGAAGGGAAGGGGAAGTCAGGTGGGGAAGAGGCACAAGTGAGTTTATTTGCTGTATTATCACTAATGACACTGAAACCTTTTTGTTGCTGCCAGAGATTTCCCAACCATCTTGTTATTCTTGTCTCTTTACATTTTTAGTCTGTATGTGGAAAGGAAGGAGGAAGATATACAACTACGCTACTCACTTCTGTCTCCTCCCACAATTTGGTAAGCTAAACCATACTCTTGCACACACACACTTTGTTTAAATGCAAATAAAAGCAGGCACAACTTTGACTAGCCCTTCCACCAAGTAACTCAGCAGACAAAATGAAAGAGTAGCGATTACGCAGGAAGTTCTCCCAGTGTGTTTTACTTGGTGGTATATACTTAGCATCTTGAAGCTGTAAGCTCTGCAGGACAATTTGCATTACAATAAAGGAGAATCAGAAAGTAATTAGGTGGTTTTTAATTTGAATGTAGAAAAATGAAGATAAGATTAGAAAGCACAACAGTAGGATTATTAGGACACCATGCTTGATGATTTCAACCACAGTTCTTACCACTTAATAAAAGAGTTGAGCCTGTTGCCTCTTAGAGGAGGAAGGTCATGGCATTCCTTCACCCAGATGTGGACCTCACCAGTAGAGAGAGTCTTCTTTCCTGTAAAAATAAACCAAAACATCTGATTAAGCCTTGTAGATCCCTTTTAAATGGAATTTCTGTGATGCAGCAGTTCCTGCCCATTTGTGGAAGTGATATTCGGCCTAGACTCTCATTATCTCACATCTTAATTTAGCATTCCTCTCTGTACTCTTGAAGCTGCAATCTTCATCCCATCAAAGTACTGCAAGATCACATCATGTCTGTATTCCTACAACGCCTTTTCTTCTGTTACAACTAAACAGATACAAACTACTGGTCTTCTCTTTCCAAGCCTCCTAGATAAAGAGATCTGCTTGTCTTCAGTCCATGTGATGCTAGCATTTACTGCTTCTTGTTCTTTCAAATAAGCTCCTTTGTGCTCTTAATGTATTTAATTCTTATTGACTGACTGACTAACTGGCTGGATTAAAGACCTGGCTTCACTGTCAGATCAGCCAGTTATCAGTTGCCAGGCAAGATTAAACCAAACAGATCGTACTGCTATAAATTGCTGCATTCTAAATACTTACTGCTGTTTTCTACTTCTAATAGTGCTTGAATTTAGTGTGTTGTCATTGTTTGTTTAGAAAAATCACAGCACCTGCCTGATGATTGATATTATCTAAAACTGTTAGTGATAAAACAGATTTTTGTTACACATACAGATACATACAGAATCTTACAAATCTAAGATTATAAAAATGAGGTAATTTCTTCTGTAGTAACATTAAAAACAACAAAAGATCCTAAAGCAATCTTTGGATCCTAAACTGAATTCATGACCGGGGTGACTTAATCCTCTAAAAAGAAAAAAAAAAGTTCTACTTTTATGTTGGAACAAGATGTCTGAATTGGCTGAAAAACATTAAACTCTTGGGGTTTTTTTGTTTGTTTTTTTTTTTTTAAAAGAACAAAAACCCCAAAGGCCTGACAAAACCAAAGAAAGAAGCAATGCATACCTCCAACAGGGCGTGGGACATACTGGAGGGCTAGTTTCATCTCCCCTCTGTTTTCTGGTTTAAAAGCCATTGTTGAAGTCTGAAATTTAAGAAAAAAACCCCAGAAATCTCAAACCTTGCAGTTCATGCACAGAGTTTACCATGCAAAGTTTTCCACTGGAACAGGCTTGACTTCTACATGAGGCAAGATTTTTTTCTTGTTTCCCTACCCATTAGTCTTCTGTCAGATTACAGGACATTAGAGATTTTAGGGTATGTTTAACCACTTGACAGTGCCTCAGATATATAGCTCTTCCACTAAAGCAGAAAACAAGACCCAGGAGAGGCCAAAACGCTTTGAGGGCACATCTTTTCCACTGTTGTGCACTTATTTAAAAAACTAGAACATATGCTCTTTCAATCAGGAAACTTACTCTTTGTGCAACAGAAAGTGCACTTTTATAAACTCATTTCTATAGGAACGTTTTGTCTCATTTAATACAATCTAAAACTCAGCCTCAGCAACAGTTATCTTGCAAAAAGGCACAAGAATATGTCACTTCTTCATAGAGAGTCATGGACCATCTGTAGACGGAACATGGCACCTGTTAACATTTGGTTACATTTATCTACCCAGAGCACTTTTAAAATCAGTCGAATTAAACTAGTGCTAAAGACTACCATGACATTCCTGGTTTGTTCTACAAATTATTAAACTTTGGATTGAGCTAATTTTGGAATGAACTAAAGAAGTAAATTCAAGGAGAAAAAGAAACAGAAAGAAAAAAAAAAAAAAAAAGAGAAAAACAACAAAAGAAACCAGAATCTCTGGCAGTGGCTTAGCTAAAAGTTTAGATTTTGGCTGAAACCCATTAACAAACAACAGGCACACAGACGTGGAAGTCATAATTACATCTGATATTAAAATGTTGCTGCACTTGCTCCGTATTCTCAGGCGGTTTACTTCATATTCAGGGAACAAGTGCTTTCAGGTATCTATTGCAGCAACATGATGTAAGTGAAAAATACCTTGAAATTCCTGCTCCTTAGACTATGAGAAAATTTTTCCTACTATAATAGCTAGCTACTTACTAGACTAATAGAAACCTCAGAACTGTATGTTCCATTTACCAGTAAAGAGGTATTTATGATTATAACCAACACAAAAGCCACAGAACACACAAGACCAGGCCTAAATAAATAATGACTTGGTTTTGCACTTACACAGCGGAAAACACAAAACAGCTAGCCCACCCTTAGTAACCTACCCTTGGCTTGAGTGGAAACCAATTCATCTGCTTGTTGGATTTATCATTCCAGTCCCAAGTTCCTAAATCCAGCTCCACTTCACCAAGGAAGCTATTCCTCCCAAAGGTATCATTGTGCCAGACAGAAATATTAAGGCTTTGGTTCTTTAGGAGACCCTTCTCAATTTTATACTGTGAGGAAGAAGAAATGAGAAAAAAAAATTAAAACAAGCTGGATGTTTATCAATGCTGTGTCTGAAAGTGACAAGGTTCGAAAAAAGCGTGTCTGAGTTTATACATTCGTAACTGCTCATTTCTTCATTTCAGAACAAAACTCTCTTCATGTTTTACTTTTTATTTCAAGCATCTTAAGCTCATTTGTGTTTGTTTGCAATAAGTATACAACAATCAGGTTTCTCAATGCTGTATCCAGAGTACACTGCAGAGTTAACCTATCAATGGAAGGACATAGGTACTTCTACAGAGCAATCCATCTCATCCTAACATCTCTTTCGAGAGCATCTAGACCTGTGCCTAAAAGGTAAGATTCCTCATACTTCATGCATGCAGTATTTCATGTCTAGTAATAGTTTGATAAATACCCGCAGTATTTCATTATAGACTGGATTAAAAGTTTTCTTTTTGATGGAGGTCTTCCGTTTGCCCAGCTTGTATTTCTCTGGAAGCAGGTAGGTCTTTACATACCTAAAATTTAGACAGGCTTGTTAGAAGAGCAAAGAACCCACCCTTTCCAACTTCCCCTTCCAAAATACACAAGTATTTGCTTATAAAGTAAAAGAAATCCACTTAATTAGCCATTATGTTACACTGTTATATTTAAGAAAAGGAACAACAGTGATGAAGTATTGTAACAGTTTCCAAAGTGGGACATTAACCTCCTTCTACCAGGGGGAAATCTGTTGAAATGCCTTCTCAACACATACAGAATATATAACTGTAGTATGCCTAGATATCAGGTTTATAGGCTCTAATCCTATTGAAAACTTATCAAATCAGGATTTACCATCTGGAAAGTTGAATTTTAAAAGAGAATGTCATATTCTTAGAAGTTTGACCTTCCCATGTTAATATATGTACTGATTTATAGTGGCAATTCTATATTCAGTTCAGAGTGGAAAACCACGTAAAGCATGTTATAGCCTCTTCATTTATTTTTGGGGTTGTTTACCCCAACAGGCTATAGAAACTGGAAAAAACCATCAGTTTTCATTTTCACATTAAAAGAAAAACTTCAATTCAGAAATAAATATATTCTCTGTACTTACGGGTCTGAACGCTGTCGCTTAACATCTGCCATTGCCAAGTCTTTACACTGGCAAATAAAAATGTGGAGCTCATTCAGCTGTTCTACATAATCAATAGCAAACTGAATGTTCCCCTTCACATCAACATTGCCGAAGTCTGCACTATAAATGCTCATTAGACTTCCGCTCACCTGTATCATACAAGAGGAGAAAAATTTTCCAGTCATTGCATTTCACCAGATACTTCAAGATTAGGGTAGAAGTTATGCTCAGAATTCAGACAGTAAAGAAATCAACTGTGTCCTTTTAGATGTAATAACAAAATGTAACAGACACTATTATACAAGCTTCTCAGCAAGCAGATTAACAAAAGAAAGTTGTTTTGTAAATCAAAGGTGCTAGGCCAAGTTTTCTACAAAAGAATTTGAATGTGCGTATTGCATTGAGATAGAAGAAATAAAGAGATAGGATGCTGTAGATCTGGAGATTGCCTGTGATCAGATCCTTGAAATATTACTTATATATCTCTTCAGCTGCTCTTCCTTGCAGAAAGCAGAGCCTAACAGTTTAGGACAACAGGCCTTCTGAAAATAACAACAAAAAGATCAGTGATAAAAGTCTGTATGGCTGTATTATGTACTTAAATAAAACACCAAAAATTAAACACTACATATGTAGAAAGAGAAGGATGTACAATCTTTTTTTAATCTCAATATCCTTCCCCAAAATTCTACTTTTCCCATGAAGTCCACATAAACTAATGACTTTTGGTCAGCCAGTTCACTGACTTAATTACGCACCCCACATACCAATACTGTCTCTTGCTTTCACTTATTTCTCCCCCCTTTCTCCTTTTCTAAATGTTTGTTCTATATAAATGGTCCCCCATTTCCAGCTACAAATGTAAGCTTAGGGTAAAAGCCATCTCTTTGCTCAGTGTTTATAGAGTATGCTGCACAGTGGAAACTTGATCAGGCTCCAATATATTACTAGAAAGTAAAAAAAGTAAAACCAATTCTATCGTATTTGTTTTAGGCAATTCCATGCAAGGGTTCACATAACGGAGAGGGAAGAAAGGAGACAGAGATGCCAAGGGAAGAAAGATGAGAGGAATAAGAAGGGAACAGAAACAATACTGGAGAGATTAGCAAAAGCAAAGTGCCATTAAAACAAGGCTTTGGTTTACATACAGAGGATAAGGAGGCCATGCCAGAAGAGCCGCTAAGAGTGGTTAGAGAGCTGGGACTCTTCTTGATTCTGCCAAGGGAATAACTGCTTTCTGATGCTGTATCTGTCTCTCTGTTATCACTCTACAAAAACATCACAGAAAGAAAGTCTGTGTAGGTTCTTTATAGTCACAAGGAACATTAAAAAAGAAAAAACAAACAGAATTTTAATGCAGACTGAGACTCAGTGAAAACCTGAATTTAAATCCCCTTGTAATTAATATTTCTTGAATTAGGTCATGCACTTAAAAAAAAAGTTGAAAGGGAATTTTTCTGATGGAAAGCCTACACTGAAAATTTTTTAAAGCAGTAATGCAACCAGGTTTGGTTTTGGGTTTTAAATCTCAAATAGCAATGAAAAAGTACAAAGTTAACTTTATTGGGACAACTAAACTCAACTTCTCTACTTCACTATCTCATGCAAGGGGTAATGCTCAGGTCTCTTACCAGTCCCTTTTTGTTACATAGCAAATACTATCAATTCTGTACCCTCTATCTTGAAGGCAGCTAGCTGGAGGGTAACATGCAGAGTAGAACACCATCGGATACAGTGCATGGCTTTTGCAAAAAGCCTTTCTTGCAAGAGGGCAAGCATGGCCCTGCTTTTCCATCAGGAAAATGCAGTTTGGGTTTATTTGGTCATTATCAGGTTATGTGCTTACAAGCCCATTCTGTCTCAATGCTGTCACTGTACTAAATAGTTAATGCTTTGCTTCCCACATGTGCCTTGGCATCTTCCTGTGCAAGCTGTTACAGAAAGCATCATCTCCCTGTTGTATTCCACCCGTGAACAATTTACAAGCCTTCCCCCTCTCCCTTACACAGTTTTGAACTGCTGTCATAGATCTTCTACTAACAGGTGCAAGGTGAGTAAATAACAATTTCTACACGCATTAAGAAATAAATATCTAGCGTATAAGCATTTTGAATAAGTCTTTATACAGATCCGTTGATTGTCGCTTCTCTGGCTATGTCTATAGTACTAAGTAAAAGCAGGCCAGGACTGTTCCCCAGTTCAGAGGCCAAAGGTAAGGACTGACTAATGTCCATCTTACCTAGGGGAAGGCTTCTTGAAAGAAAAATTGTTTTGGAGAGAGCTATTCAGGACTGTCCAAAAGAAATCCAGGGAGTGAAGTAACAGTTAAGCAGTGTGGATAATCCGTCCTGTTACATGGGCTCTTTGAAAGACAGGAAAATCCTAAGCCCTCTGATAGAGGAAGGATATATGGCTTCCCTAAGACCATTTTAGCTGCTGTCCACACAGTGGGTCAGCAGAAGACATACAGGACTGAACCCAGTTCTGCTTACTTTCAACCCTGTACTTCTCATGGAGGTTTGGGGAATGTCTGGAAGTTCAGAAACAAGGAATTACTAAGCACTGGGGTGACTGCATGCCTCCAGAACACATTACACTTGTGATTATTTATTTTTTTTAAAGTTAATTCCAAATGTTAAATAAGGATATTGTTACGATTCACAAGTAAAGAACCCTTAATTTTTAGGGTGTTCTCTTTTAACCAGAAGGAAAACACACTTGTACTCTAAGAGACAGATTTCTTTGTATTTCTTCTTGAATTAGAAAGTATGTTATTATCAGAATTCATTATTTTTAAAATAATTCCAGAACTGAACTAGGACATAGAAATGAGTGTTAATACTACTATGACTACATTGTGTCTACAATGCTTATTTCTAACCTGTTACTTCTACCAGGTTTATGTTATCCATTCATTAGTTTCGTGCTTCATATTGGCCAGATGGTACTTCAGTGATTATAAACTGCAAGGCAGAACCAGCATGTGGTATACATACATGCTATTTTTATACCCATACACTCTATTTTTTTTATATATATATACACACACCTATATGTTTGTGTGTGCATGCATGCATATGACTTGTATGTGCTGTGCTGTGAGCTTGGTAACTAAAGACAATATTGGGACTAATCACAATTTAAAAAATAAATTTGGGGGGCAGAATAAACAGATTTAGGTGCTGACAATTTCTTAGAATATCACTATGAACTATCCCCAAACCCCTTCTACTCTGACCAGATTGATTACATACAGTCCTTTGGCTTTCAAGTATTTGTCAGACTGTTCCATTCAAAACCCACATGAGTAAGCTTTTTACTTGGCTTCTTACAGAGGCTGTAACTGGTTGTTTTTAGATGCCCAGATACTAATTTCAGACTTGTTTGGTATCCCAGCTCTAATGGTTTGAAATGCTAATCTTTTGATCCATCCATGGTGCAATGTTAACAGCCTTAGAAAAGTTTCCTCTGCATTCTTCTCAGCAGAAGGGGCGTTAGGATAGTGTGATTTTAGAGAATCTTTAACCAAAGAGGTGTAATTCATAGACACTGAATGGTTTTAAGTTCTGCACTTAAGGTAAGATTAATCAAACCTGTATCACATTTTGGTTATTTCAGACTTTACGAGGAAGTAGGGTAAGACAGGGCACAGCATATTCCTGTTTCTGACTCTTCAGTCCTTTTAGACATGTGTTTTTAGAAAAATAATCCAAAATATTGATGCTTATGCTGTAGTTACAGTGATAAGGGCTAGGGTAAGCAGCAATTCCTCATTTTATAACACAGACATGGATATTTTTGCGATATCTATGCCCCAAATTCCTGTGTCCCATTTACAACTGGGTCCGCTAATACACATCCTTCACTGACAGGACTCAAGCGTTTGTACCACCATTTGCTAGCAGCCTGGGGGAGGGGGAGTTTTGCATGCACATTTGCCATACAAATTCACATTCATACTATGGCACTCAAAAAAAAGAAAAAAGAAAAAAAACAATCTAGTGTGTTATCCAAGTTCAATAATGACGAGGTATTTCCTATTCTCCAGAGCTGCCTGTTCCCTGTGACCAATGGAGCTACCTCTTTTAGGCATTTATGGTAGGACGTTCATGCTTGGTCTAAACACAGGCTCCACTCCTCTATTTACTGACTGTTTGGGGAGTCATAGACCAGGCAGTTCAAATCCCTTATCGCTTTCAAACTTTGGTGTCATTTTAGGAGATTTGAATACGGCCTCAGAGCTTATACCAAGGCCCACACCACGATGGTGATGACGACAACAATAATAATAGACTTACAGAAGCACAGTATGTTGTCGGAAGTTCTGAAATTTCACTTACATGGAGTTAACAGCCTAGTATCTGAACCTACATCCCTAAGCAGAACACCAAGCTAATACCCACGTGAGAAGGGTTACCAGATGGTGACTTTCTTATGGTCTTACACGCTCATTTTAGATTTTAGGCTCTGAAGAAAATAAATGTATGCACGTGTGTATGTTCTAAAGAGCAAACAGGACCTGTTAGTTTAAGGATAGAGACTGCCTTTGGCAATAACAGCAAGCATTCACTATGCTTCAATCTCCTAGATAAAACATGCTCTGTATGTTGAGCTGTACAGTAGAATAAACCACTAGCTACTGGACTAAAGTTTCTGAAAGGTTAATTAGCCACAGATTGTTCAGGATCATCTCCTGATTGTTACACCACAACCTCAATTCCATGCCATGGTCCAATAGTAAACTGGCTTAGCAGACCTTGGAAAGCGCTACTTGACAAACGCAAAATGCCACAGTAATCAAAAGGTTTAGGTAGAGTATTTCAGAGACGGAACGTACCTCTTCCTGTAGGAATGATGGTACTGACTTGCTCAGTCCTTTGAGTTTTTCAGGACTGGAAAACAGCTTATCAGGCTGTGAAGGCACTGTGGAAACTGAAGAGCAGCAATTCAAAAGGTTTCAAAAATACATTTGTACATCAAAACAGTGATATTCCGTAAGAGGATATGGTTAGAAACAAGCAACTTTGATGAAATACATGCACGTGCATAACCAGTTTACAACTTGGATGCAAGATTTCCTGCCCGCCGCCCCCCTATATAGGATTCAGAGAAGCTATCATTAGGAAGGATAATCCACTTTGACATCTCCTATAACACTGACCAAAGAACTTTGTCTGGCAGGAGCAAAAATGTTTACACTGCTGACATGACATACAAGCCTGGGTGCTGCAAGCAAATTCTGATCAAATGTGATGAAGAAAACATTTTCATTTTACCTTCTAGACTTTCTTCCCAGAGCAAGGATAAGTGCACTTACGCAGTAACCACACCATCATTGACATTAGAGTCATCATAAGGATCTTGGTAAGAAGTACAAGCCAAACTCTGTTCTTTTATTTACTCAGCCTAATTAATTGCAATAGGAACATTTATGTAAATCAAGCAATTTTTAGACCTGAACAAGGAAGTTTCAACTATTCCTAGTTAATTATAAGATGCATATCTCATTAATGATGCACTTTTTTGCAGCTCATCTCTCCAACTTTTGTATACCTCTACTGAAGTTCAGTTCTATGCTCTATACAAAGCTTAATTGCACAAGCTAGCCTTGCAAAAATCCAGTTTGCAGTAAGCCCAGAATTATGCTCTAACCATACTTATATTTAATAATGCACTAAAGCTCTATATCTTTGGACTGGGTACACATTGTGAAATGCTCCAATACTGAATAATGTATGACAGAATTACTTGGCAACAAACAGCCAGATACAGGGGCACATTATCTATTGCATAAAATGAAACAGTGCACACGACGGGATTGTTTGCAAGGCATGAGTTAAGCTTTTGCAAAGCTTTTGCTGTTGAAGCTCAAATAGTTCTCCATGTATCGGTTATTGTCAGTATGCAGTTAGATGAAGTTTTCCCATTGAGCAAGTATCTAGTCCAGATGTATAACTTGTTAGTTGTTAGATAAAAAAGGATTTTTAATGTATTAGTTTAAATATCAGTGGAGAAGTCGCTCCATTGTCTGCTGGAAGAATCCTGTTACTCACTTCCTGCTGTATTTTCATTCCTCTCTTGATGCTGATCAGGTTTCAGACCTGCTCAGTGCAGTATTGACAACAGTCATTCAGTAGCACAAACAGCTTTGCAATGTTATAAATAGCATCAATATATATTTTATATGTGGGAAGTTTTTGACTTCCCCAGACCCCATATGGTTCTGTGTTTTGCATCGCTGTCCTCCTTTGAGGAGCTGGATGATAACAAAGGTAACATGAGTGTGTAAGCAAGGCAAAGCAAAAAGATGAGTAGTATTTTCAAAAGAACTTGCCTTATTCTGTCTGTATAGCTATCAGTTTGGCTGTTTGTCATTTTTTAAGAAAAAAAAAACAAACCCTTCATTCTTAATAAATTTAACTCAAACACCCCCCACCCTTTTCAGGTAAGTGTCTACACATTCCATACTGAATGTAAAACATGCTTTCAGTAGGGGTCTCCATTTGAAAGCAAAGTACTTAAGTCTTGTTAATTTACTGGACATTGCATGCATCCTATTACGCTATGATCATTCTATGTATACTATAGGCCACTAACGTGCAAAATGCTTTAAAGCATCTAAAACATGACAATAAATGCAACCGTGCACAAATATTTTTTAAAACTGTAGTGCTCCAATGCAGCAAATAAAAGAATTGTGTGTTATATTCCAGCATATTCAGTGTTCATCTTGACATGTTCCTGGAGCAGGTTTGCTTTTATTTTGCTTAGATTTGGAATTTCTAAAGGTATATAGAAAAATTTAACAGTAAGGCATCTGTAATGCACTAATGGACTGATAACGTCAACAGTAGCTGATCTAGCAGTTCATCTATTGCTTAGAATAATTCTACTTTGCTGGACTGAGACAGGGATTGTAAGAGATGTTCCTTTTCAACTGATGTATTCTGAAGCGTGTTTTGCACTAGCAAAAGTCATCTTGCATCTTATAAAACAACAAATTAACAGACAAATTCAATATTTACTCAGGCCAAGCCTTTCAACTGAGCTGATGTTCAAAGCTCTCAATGATTTCAGTAACTGTTTCATAGGCTGAATGACCAAAGGCCAAAATAACACACTGATAGGTGGCACAGAGTTTCTGCAGATATAGCAGGACACAACATAGGTATATTCCTTAAGAATAAAACAACGCAACAAAATTCTACAAAAGCATTTCAGTCATGCTGAAGTTAATCAAATCTAAAAGCGCAATACAATTCTTGGCTTAAAAAAGTCCTTCACTAGCAAACAGAGACCATTGAAAAAACAATAAACTTCCATGCAGACACGAAAGATATTTACCATCTTCAGCACTAAGAGCTAATTCTTCCTTTGGATTATTTATTTTTCCTTTATCTGTGCAGGAAAAAAGTAACACAGAAATTTTGCTGTTCAGTATGATAAAATGGATGACAGTGGTAATCACAGAATTAAAAGTAAGGAGGACGAAAAAACCAAATAAACCAGCAGAGCCGTGGGAATGGTTAAATTCAAGAGATGCTTTCTACTTCACACACTACTTCAAGCCTACATCCAAGCAGCAGTCTCATGTTGACACAGTTTCTATCAGTGTGCTGTTGCAACAATGTTAGTGCACACCTAAAACCTAGAAACTCGTTAGAAGCAAGCAATAGCATAAGTAGTATTAGAACAGTAATTTGCCAACAATAGCCAACATCTTTCAAAATCTACACCTCCACACTTCCATTTAGAAATGTAAGTTCAGTTTATGTCTTCCCCATTAGACACGAGATAACCATTAGACGTGAGATAAGCATGAAAACTCAGGGGCAAGGTGAAGTGAGACAGGAATAATAATTTAAAAAAAAAATCCTAAGAGGCTACAGAGGGAAGTCAGGAATGAATTTTAAGTACAATCTTGTCTCACTGTATTCTCTTAAAGTGAGTTTGGTATATTAACTGCTAGAACACGCAGGTGAAACACTACTAAACTAAGATGATTTTTTCATACTTCCACTGTCTACTAATTTGACCCAAGCAAGCAGCCAGGAGACAATGGCAGTTGTTGCTCATTACTGATTTGGGTGATTGCCAATACTTTCACTATTGAGAAACTATCCAGGAAACAGTTCATCACTGATTAACATAGTGCATTTTTGGAAGATGTCTGCTTCATAGACCCGTGTTGTTTCAAAATTAACACAAAGAACTGAAAACTAAAACGTATGAGAAAAGAATTCAGTTGTACAGTACAAGCTCCATATGGCTTATTGAGAAACAAAGACAAAAACACTACTTGGCAAAGCTGTATTGAAGACCAGCATGAACACATTTAAGCCAAACTGGGGGTCACGGGAGACACACACAAGCTTTGTGCTCACTTGAGGTGGCTGATGAAATGTCCTCTAGACTTTTGGAAGCCATTTTCCTATCTGCACTCCTTTTCAAAGCCATCAAAACAGGGTTTAATTCTTCTTCTGAACCTGTTACGAGACAAAACACATGAACACTGCACACACAGACATGCCATTTTAAGCAAGTCACTAAAAAACCAACCATGGATTTCTCACAAGAATCTATTTTGACTGTTAGCAAAGACAGTGAACATTCAATGAAAACACAAAATAAATCCAAAATAAACAAAACAAATTCCTAATTTTAAATGTCCATTTGCTCTAAGTTCTCTCAGCCATCAGGCGAGGGAGGCAGGTTGGCTGATTTGCCTGTGTAGTTATCTCTCTCTGTACTGACTAATAAGGGGGGCTCAGGCAACTATGGCACTTAACTGTCTAAGAACAATATAGGATAAACTCAGACATAAGCCATTTTGTAACCAACTTGTTATGAATCAGCACAAAAAAGTTAATAGCTTTACTTTTTTCCTCTGTGTAAATTTGCCCCTTATATTTATTCCCCAGTGAAAGTAATTCTGTTTCAATACTTGAGTAACAACCACAAAAAAAACCCCCAGCTGTGGAGATATTTGGATCCCTGAAATTATGCAGTTGCCTCCAAGGGCAGAATCAAGACAGACCTAGATCCTTCAGAAACCTTTAAGACCTTCTCTCCTCCCTCCCTTACTTTCCCCTCCAACAGCCAACCAACCAGGCCTTACAGTGTTGCTGCCTGTAATTATGGGTAAAAAAAAATTATGTTTCATTTTTGCTCATTTGTTTTGAGTTTTCACTGACTTCCATTGGAATCTCACTTTCAAAATAGGCTCAAGAGTAAATTGGCAGGCCCTGGAAACTTCACAGATTTCTCAGATTCTCCAGGTGAAGAAAACATCCCCAGTCTCTCAGGAACAGATTAAAAAGGTTAAATTATCTCCTCTACCTTAAGCTCTTTGATGACTAATCACATTCTATACATTGACTAGAGCTGCCATTCAACCAATTAATAAGAATCCTTGTAAATAGACCATTTCATTTATATGGCCACTTTCTAGTGCAACAGGCAGCAATGCTAAATGAAATAGCACAGAGTATTGGTTTTGTCTTTATATCCAGCCATTCCACTCATAAATATTTACCTTTGAAGACTAGCTGGTCAAACTAAAGAATGAACTCAGTCAGCCACTGATATTTTTTTTTCCTCTTTTAATCCAGGATACTTAAAAGAAATACCAGATTTTGAGTGTTACAATGTTATTAATTTGAAGGAGATATCACAGGGGAGGAAGAAAAGGGTAAATCATGAAGACTGATACGATTGATCCATGCTGCTAAACTCCCCTTATTGAAGGGGCTTACCCAAATGTAGTATGTTTTTGTCAAACACTTTCCAATTAAAGGACTTAATTAGTTCTTCCCATCTTTCCCAAACAAATATCCAAAGCATTCAATTAAGAAATAAGCATCACACAGACTTTTGGTTAATGTATTTCTAGTTGGCTAGCAAAAGAAATTGTAGCCATGTTTAACAACCCAGCACCATGAATTTTAGAAATCAAACAGCTCACAAGTTGAACTTCTGGTTCCAGAGTAGGACTCAGAGTTTTCATCTGAAAACCTGGATCCCAAATTTGAGCTGTCCCCTTCCTCTTCATCATTATCCTCATGCTGAGACCTTAGGCAGAGTTGAGCTCCTTCTGGCTGGGGGGAGATGCTCTCATCTTTAAGTGGTGTGCTTGCTCTTCTGAATTTCAACAGTGCTTTAAATTCTGAATTCTTTTCAGAGGCATCCAAGGATGTGCTTTCATCTCTCCTTCCTTTTTCATTTATCTTGAATGGCTTGATTGCAATCATATTGGTCTCTCCTTCCAAGGGAAGAAGATCAACTGGAGCCATGCTTCTCTCTTCTGTTTTATTAATAGCTCCATTTCTTCTAGGAAGATCAGAAGCTTCAATTTCATTTACTGCAAGATCATTTACTGAAGCTTTGATATTTTGTTCTGGAGCCCCCCCTTTGACAGCTATCTTCGTCTGTGTATGATAGCTACTTAAAGCACTATATGGCTGTGACATTGTCATCAATAGAGTCTCTTTTTGTGATGGAAATGTATGATCCCCAAACTTTTCTGGTTTATGTAACTCTTTGGATATTGGAGATGAAGTTTCAGATGCTTCTTGAAGAAGCTGTTCTAAAGAGCTACTGAATTCACTGAATTTTGCAATATTTGAAACAGAAGTTTTTTCTATTGTTTCTTGTATTTCTTGAGGAGGATCTCTCTCTTGTTGATGTGGAACATACAAACTTTGACTAGTCTGTATTTTACTTTGTATTTTCTTATCCGTATTTTCCACCACAGAAGCTGGTGTTTCAGAAATCTCCTTTGGTAGCTTCAGCAAATTAACATCAGATATTTCATATTCAGCCTCAGACAGTACAGATCTTTCTATGGTCTCACTTATCTCCTGTGGCAACTCTCCATCATGCTCATAGGTTGTGCTTTTAACTTCCACCTCAGCAGGCCTCCATACTGTGCTGTCAGCACGTTTCGGTTTAGGAGGTGGTGTTTCAGAGGCCTCCTTCATCAGCTTCTCTAAAGCAGAACTCAAGCCACTGACCTTGGATGGAGCAACAGACTTTTCTATGGTCTCACTGATTTCCTGTGGCAAGTCTCTATCATGCTCATAGGTCGTGGTTTTAACTTCCATCTCAGCAGTTCTCTGTACTGTGCTAATGGCACGTTTCGGTTTAGGAGGTGGTGTTTCAGAGGCTTCCTTCATCAGCTTCTCTAAAGCAGAATTCAAGCTGCTGACCTTGGATGGAGCGACAGACTCTTCTGCGGTCTCATTGACCTCTTCAGGCTGATGAGTATCTTCTTGGCATGTTGATTCTATACTACAATTAGCTTGTGATATACTATTCACGTCATCGGGTGTTTTCATTCCCATCCTTGTATATTCAGAAGGTTGATATGCAAAGGTTTCTCTGAGCAGGTTCTGCAAGCCAGCTTGAGGCCTCTGAGAACCCTCAAGAGTATCATCCTTGTCTGCTGCCTGATGTTGTAGACAGAAAGGTTCAAATTCCCTAAACAGTTTCCTGAGGCTTTTTTTGTTTTCATGTTCATCCGTTGATGCCACATTCATTTTTCCTGTGCTTTTGCTTATTTCTTCTTTTTGATCAGCAGGAGAAATGTCATGGCTCTGTTCTACTGTTCTTTCAAAGACCCTGCACTGATCTGGCTCTTTCAGAATGTTTTCTTTTAGGTTCAAGCTAGATGACGTCTCAGAGGCTTCCTTTTCTAACTTCTTTAGGCCTAATTTGAATACATCAAGTTCAGCTTTAGGTAGAGCAACCTTATCCACAGTTTCTGCAGTTTTGTCTTTAGGGAGACTGACATCTAATGGAGTAGTCTTGTTCTCCACTTTTTCTATAGGTAAACATAGACAATCATCTACTGCTGTCTCCTTTAAAGCATCTTTATCACCAGGTGATTGGAGAAACTGCAAGGAAACATGATGTTCTTTTGATGAAACAATACTTTTTTTTTTACATTCTTTAACTTCTTGCTCTGGAAGAACCATCTTTTCCTGGGGTTTTGAGATAACTGTTTTTCCTTCCAGCTGGACAGAGCATGTATTTTTTGTGTGTGCCACATTCAGACCTTTCAGGGTAGGTGATCCTGGAGGCAGTTCACATACCATAGAATCTAATTTCTGTGTTTTTTCTCTCTCAGATGTTTGGGTTTGTTGTTGAATTAACTCTTGCTTGCTCATATTATCTCTGCCTTTATCTTCCCTTGACTTTCTTTCATAAGTTATTGAACTAGTATTTGGCAAAGAAATATCTCCCCTATCAATGCTATTCTGTAATTTAACTCCAGTATCCCAGAAGTTTCTCAAACTCTGGAACTGTGAAGAATCTGAAATTTGATTCTTGAACTTTTCACTCAGTTTTTCTTTTAAAGACAAAACCTGGAACCTGGGCTTCTGCTGGGAAGAAGTAACAACTTTTCCTTTAAGTGTTTCTTTCTCATCTTTGTCTTTGCTTTCTAGGGAAGCTGAAGTGGCACCAACTCTTGGCTGCAAGTTACTCGCTTTTGGCAATTCTGTATATTCATGAACTTTACCATCAGAAGGAAGTGTTCTTTCTACTTTTTCAACTGCATGGCCTGGTCCAAACTCAGAAGAGTTTTGATGTTCATTTCTTGAAGCCTGGCTTGCACAACTTACTTCAACACTTCTTAAAATATTTTTGCTTTGATCATCCAATTCATTAGGTAGGTATACCACAGTTGGTTTTATTTTGTCACTTTCTCTGAGACTTTTCAGAGCACTGCCACCTGATACATTAGTATTGATATTAACTTTGTTCTTTCCATGACTGGGGATAGTTTTATCCCTTTCCCAGAATGCTCTGATCTCCTTTATTCTTCTTTTTTCTAGTATTGCCTTCTCTAATTCACATTTCTGAACTGGTAGCTTGTGTTCTTGATTTTCTAATAAATTTGATTTTTTATTTTGTTGCTTGATTTCCTGACCATGTTCTCTTTCTTCAGCTCTTGAACAGTCAAATTCAGTTAGTGATTTGTCATTTTGCTCCTCATTCTCTTCCCCTTTCACCCTCTCTTTTATCAGCTGTGTATCTTCTGAAATAAATGATGTAGGTGAAATACTATTCCATTGTTTAATCTTTCCAAAGGATAACTCTTTTCTAACTTTTGTTTTTCCATCCATGCTAGGCCCACTGTGTTCTGTAGGAAGAACTGCTTTTCTGGATGAGAAGTCCACTTCCTCTTTGGGTTCCCAGCCTTGGGATCTGGCTGATACATGTTTCTTATCTTCAGTACCAGAACTTCTTTTAATCCAATCTAAAACTTTTGATACAGATTCATCGGCCACTTTCATGAGTTCATCAGCATGTTTTTCAGGCTTGAAAGTGATTTTAACATCTTGCTCCTCAACAAGATCAGGCTTACCTTGTTGAAGACTTGTAGAATTGGTATTCAACACCTCATGCGCTTCTGTCTTAGCAGAAAGCTGATGTTCATCTAGAACATAAACAAACCTATCAGACTTAGGAATCAGACACACAACTCTACAAATGTCTGATCTGTCTTGAAAAATCTCTCTGTTGGTTTTTTTTTTTAGTTATTAGCAGAGAAAAGTGTTCTCTGTCCTTGTGTTTTTGGAAAGAACCATACTGCAGGCAATAGAGTGAAAAATAAATTCCTGCACTGAGATATCCTACTGGAAAGTTAATCATATTACTTTTGAGGGTGCGAGCAGATAAGATTAGTTATCCCCATTGTAAAGGAAATGGCTACATTGAAGAGAGGGCCAGGCAGGGGGGACAACCCAGCATATTTGTGTTTAGTTCCATGAACAAATCCCAAAGTCACAATTTGATTACTACCAAGGACAGTCGACAGCAGTACACCAAAAATTCTAATCCTTCAGTTCCTGTGCAGACAGATCTACCAGGCCTTATGACAGGAATTTTATCCAAATACCATCATTTCACCTTCATCATCCGCAACAAAGGTGCCTGTCCAGGCTCTGATCTGATTGTTAATACTTAAGAATACCTATAGAAGATCACCTAAAAAATATTGACCACATTGCAGCATTAAAATACAAAAAAGTGATTTAGAATTTAATTCTGCACTATGTAGCACATTCCTACTATTTCTGTTTCCTAGTTGTTAATTCTTAGATACAAGTGATTCAAACATTAATAAATATGTGCTATATGCTATTGCATTCTGTTCTTCACCCCCATTAGTCTCTTACCAGTAAAGTTTTTGTGTGACTTTGATTCATGGCTCAAGACCTGGTTGGATTTATTTTCACGTGTCTCATCAACACTCAGTTCATTATTGCTATTTGGCAGGATATTGCTGGAAGTCTTCTGTGGAGTTTCAAGTTTCTTAGGAGTAACTGTCTTTGTCTGCAAGGTTTCATTAACCAGGAAGACTGACCTATTAGTGTCACAAGGGCCAGATGCCAATGTATCTTCTTGTAAGCCATCTATTGTTTTTATTTGTAAAGCTGATGAACAGGTTCCCAAAGGCTTTACAGCAGAAATTTGCTTATTCCCAGATGAATCTGATCTAATAGCATCATTTCCACTACTCTCTATTTCATCAGATTCTAACAAATCAAACTGTCCTGTTTCCCTATGATGGTGTAGCTGTGGGCTTTGCAGAGGTTCTCCTTTACCTGTGCTAGATGAGAACCTCACTTGTTTTAGTTTTTCCAGTGAAATTTGTGTGGAGTCTTCAGCTTCTTCAGTAAAAGAGTTCTTCTCAGCTTCTCCTTCAAAAATAGTTGCAGTAGGAAGACCATTCTTTTTCTGAACATCTAACATCTGACTAACACGAACTTCTGAGTCAGTGGAACTTGAACTTGAACTGCGCTTCAGAATGCCCCTGGGTGGGTTACCAATGCCATTAATCCTCTCGGTCCGTTTGGCTGGTTTTGGAACAAAGTCTTCTCTTTGTGACACAGGATCTGTTGCTTTGTGAATTAATTTTCTAGCTTTTGGGACTGGACGCTTAACTAGTCCCTTCTGTGATTCATCGGTTGGTTCAACAGAAGGCATCTTATGTTTCTCTGATTCATCATTTTCTAAGTTTGGTTGAGGTTGGCTCTCTTCCGAGAGTGACAAAATTTCTGTAAGACATATATAGAGAAGAAATCATGAGGTTACATGACATTCATCTGCAGAAACAGAGGGGTGTGACAGTGCAGATCTAGAATGCAGTGATTATATTGGTTTATTAAAAACATCTGCAGTAAAACACAGGCAGAAAGTCAATAAAGGTGTTGATTTCATTTGTATGTAACAGGAATTTTTAGCAGATGAAAATTCTGCAGTTATTTCTTATTCTAGAAATATTAACTATTTGATGATTCCGAAGATAGAGAGCGCATCAAATTTTTGATCAGCTTTATTCCTGCAAGGGACGAAGTTTGCAGGGAAGGGCAGCTTTTGAACACACATACACTTCTTCAGGTTCAGAACATAAACAGCAACCTGCAGAAATGGAAACAGGCTATTTCCACATTCATATGGAACAAGGTAAAATGCAGAAATGATCTCCTGGTAGGGAGATGAAAATTTTTTTTATTCCTAATGTGCAAGTCTTTCTTTTTCCTGTTAGCAAGCTTCATAACAGAGACAGGAGAGTAATTTCCACGTATGAGCCTGTAAATTACAACTTCAAATGCCTGTATTGTGATGTATCATCACTCATCTTCTTGCCTGCAGAGAATACTGCAGGAAAGGGAGGATTCGAAAATAAACAGGATTGAGAAAACAAAGGAAAAAAAATAAAGATCAAAGAGTTAGGCTTCTCTTGAGCCAATAGCAGCAATGACTGGAAGGTCATAAAGACAGCTATGCCAAATTCAAGGAAATTCCTCTGTTCTCTTAACAGTAATTCAGGACAAACAGCCCTCTCACATGCAGTGCTTAATACTGACTAGAACTGTGAGTAAAAGGAAAGGAAGCAAAACCCATTTACTCACATAAACAGCCATTTCCTGAGTATATTCACATTTTACATGGGGTTTGAAATGAACTAGCTGATAACTCCAAGTAGTTACGGTAAAACAGGTTTTGATATCTTACAAAAAGAAGCAATGAAAGTAAAAATAATTTCCATATAAACCCCCAAGAAATTCACAGTCATATGCTAAATAAGTATATTTACCCTCCTTTGACAGCTGAGGTAGAGTGGCTGGTCTGTTTTCTGATCCCCCACTGTTCAAGTTATCACCTGATGCAGTGGAATTAAATGGATTTCTCCTTTGCTAAAAAAAAAGGAATGAACATTATAATTGCAGTCAAATTGTTAAATCAGTACAGTCTTCACAAAATAAATGAAAGTGCAGTGATTTCCTCTGCCTCAATACCCTGTCAAAGAGTCTGAAAGCATGCTTCTTAAATTGGATACATGACAAAAAACCTAAACAATATGAACCAGGGAACTATCAAAAGTGCTAGTGATAGCCTCATCTTGTTCTTTTTGAAGTCACCAACAGCAGAGATAAACCACCACTTAAAGACACTTGAAAATCCCAGTTGTTGCAAGTTAAATAATTTTCTCTAATTCTGTGACTTTAGAGATATTGGAACGCAGCAGGACAATTCTTTTCAGTGGCTGAAGAGGTTGGAAATAATGTCAAGCACAGCCAGCCACCGATGATAGCCGTAACAGCACTTTAGTGCTGAACTTTTAGCAGTTTCCATTATCTCCCTCCAAAACAAAAAATACTCATTTTTTCCAACTTATTATCTTTCTTCCTCAAATCTTTATTCATCTTTACCACTGAAGCAAAGAAACACACAAAATGTAAAAGAAAACTTCTGCTATATTCAATACCAGTCATACCTTTACTGGTGAGACTGCTGCCTTCATAGGTCTTTCCTCTGGTTTGTCTAACATAGAGGTTATTGTTTTAGAACTGCAAAGAAAAAGCATATAACAACTTCAACAAACAGGTCATTACTTCAAGCCTTTTTGAAAAAGCAAAACAAAGATTCATTTATACATACTCAAATATAATCTCCTGGCAGTTTTCTATTTAGCCTGTTCTTATCAGATTTAGAAGCAAACCTTCTCCTATACATAGCAAGGAGATATTCTTGCAGCTTTGTTTCCTTGCAAAAATTTCTTTGCTTGTTAGTGAATTCAATACAACTTCTACTTGGCATGACAGAAACCATATTTTTGATATCTTTTAGATTTTTGAGAAAGCTTTATATAATCATAGCCACTCTCCAAACAATATCGGTGTTGCTGTCTCCATCCTTGTCCTACATTTATACCTCTAGAACTGAAATCAAAGTGGAGG
Source organism: Harpia harpyja (assembly GCF_026419915.1). Lineage (NCBI taxonomy): Eukaryota > Metazoa > Chordata > Aves > Accipitriformes > Accipitridae > Harpia > Harpia harpyja. The sequence continues at coordinate 6,742,901 of NC_068956.1, read as the reverse complement.
AAAGTGCAAAACTCTATTTTTATCAGATTTTAGTGAAGTATCCAAGTCAAAAAAAAAAAAAAAAAATCAGAGGAAACCCATCACCACTATAGCAAAGATGTGATATGCCACAGATGACAACACAACCCCTCAGAGGTACAGCTTATAAAGCTATTCTTTCAATTAAGATCTATGAAATCTGTGGTTTGATAGCATAAGTGAAGTAAGTTATTACTTGTGATCCTGATTAATTATGTCCCAGGTAAGGAGAAATTAAAACAGCTAGAAGAGACAGCTCCTACATTATATCAAGAAATATTTCATCTATTTGCAGAATGATGCAAGGGTTTTTTTCAAAAAAATCTGATTTTTATAATTTGAGTTTATCTAAACATCTCAGATATGAAAAAGCATTTGGTTTTTGAAGATGGAAGTTAGATGTGGATTTAAATATGGTCTTCATATAACAACCACATTCAGTATCTTAACTTTATATAGAAAATGCTGGCATTAACCAGCTTACATGCTTATGATTTTGGGGATGGGGGAAACAGTACAAGGCAGGAAAGATGAATATTCTCCAGGTAGGAAATATGACCTCAGGCTAGGAAGAAAAGCAACTCCTATGTTTTTTCCAATATAGCTGTGCAATGAGATTCCAATACTGAATATTTCTTTGGTCAACTATCTTTGGTATGGGTGAAAAGACTTTCAGATATTGATTTGTAAGTAGCAGAGACAGGAGACAACACTTTTGAGGGCAGATGTGGTATCTCAGGACAAGAAAACAGCTTCCAGCTCTCATCAAGTTTCAGTTTCAAACAGGAGTTGCCTCCTCACATGGACAAAGAATTCTCCAACCACGTAACCAGCAACAGTCTGCCCTGCTGAAGGGAGAACAACTTTCCCATCTTCTCCAGGGTGCAGTACAGCTAACCTCAAAGTTTAGAAAAAAAGTCTGGCAGCCACCCTTGAGAGGCTACCGGCCTCTGGACTGCTAAGTGTCTCTGAGAAGTGACATCACTCCCATTTTACAGGTGGAGAAACTTCATTATGGAGAAGATAAGATGATACAGTAATGAGCAGCCCGAACATAAGGCTAGGAAAAAAATACCAGTTGTAATCTGAACTATAAACTTCTATATCTCTTCCTTGCCCTTTTGGTTCAACACTACCTTTAAGAAATATACCACCATGCATAGTGATAGAAACTTAAGGTATGAGCCGATCTTGTAATGGAAACTATCTCATGGGTGAAAAAATGAACTCTTCTTATATTTCAAGACTAACTGCAGGACCCTCTTATATGCACACACCAGGTATAACAGATTGTTATTGTTCTTTTTATTCTTCTCTGATCCTAAATAAAACCCCCAATTTTCTAGTTCTCAAAGAGCTCAATACTGCAACTTTTATTAATTTCTTTTCAAAAAATATCATTCCACATTACAGTTTTTAACCTTAGTTCTAATATTTTTTTTATAAAGTCTGAAAATACATATATTTAAAGAAACTTTGTTCTGCTGAACTGTAGTTTATGTGCTTGCTTTCAGAAGCACTGGAGTTTGTGGTTTTGTTTTTATGAGCACCTGTGTGTTCCTGCACTTTGTGTCTCATCTACAACATCTACTACCCGACAGGACAAACATGCCTTTTTTTTTTTTTTTTTTTTTTCCTCAAGGTCTAGGTCATGAATGCTTCAACCCTTCGCTCATTTTAAACAAGGAAAATACTGTTACGTACCCTGGGCTGCAAGACACTGGTAAGATATTCTTCAACCTGCAGTTTTTACAGGTGGGGATGTAACTTTAAGTCTCATTGAACACACACACACAATCCCACAATATTTTAATGCAATGCTACTTCAGAGTTACCATAGAATAATTAAAGAGTTGTTAAATTGGCATTACATGCTGAAACCCCTGCTCTAAGCACATAAAGTAGAGAAAAAAACACACCCAGAATCCTATAACTAAGTCTGAAAATACGAGTCTACCCTCAACCCATACAGATGGGAAAACTGAACAATCAGTTTCCAGATATGCTGCATTAACAAGGCTGATCCAAGAAAGTGTATGAAGCCAAAGTGATAAACACACCCAGATTGAAAAATTCCTGCACTGCAACTCAGCAAAGCAAAGTGCTGAGAACCACAATGAAGGCCCAAACTCCACACAGACTGGACAGCACTGGACAGGAACCAAGGGGCAACAAGGCAAAGGCAGGAGCAAAGCTGGAGAAAGGGGTTATAGATTTCCAGGCATCGTCAATACAATCTACTCAGAAATGGCCTCCTGTTCAAAAACATAAGCTTTCCTGGGCTCATCCTGAAGGGCAGAGAATCTGGTGTGAGTAAAGTTAGTGTGATTTAACAGTACTCCATAAAATTGTCTTATCTAGGTATCCCAGCACCCCTATTATTCCAGAAAAGTTACATGGATTTTAAGAATTGGGGCTTTTGTGCAAATTTTCACCTTGCAGAACTCTAGGACCCACACCTGTTACCTGTTCAATGTAGACTAAGAATATTTTCTAGCCTAGGGAAGAAAACAACCTACAAGTCGTAATTTGAAAGATAAAACCCCTTTAACATTGCCCTTTTTTAAGAGTCAGCATATAGACAGATGGTATCACTGAACAGAAGTAATATTGACAGTCTGAGTCACCCTATGAAAACTCATTCTGTGCAAGGTTACACCTTCAAAGACACTTCACACACCTGGCCTGTAAAGGCTCCAGTATGCAAGGGAAGTACCACAGTGATATAATGCCCAAGAAAAAAATTGTTCATAGCTTCATTACTGAATTTAGATATTTGGGGTATGGGGATGAAAATCACTATGCTAATTTTAAGAATATAGTTGTGGGCTGATTTCTGTTCCACCTCATATAGCAGCACCCTGACTCAACAGCAGTTCAGATCTACCAGAACTGAACTTTCTTCACATTCAGTAAGAATTGTTTTGGTTTAAGAATAAGATCCAGAACAAAAAGAGTCTGGGTAATTTGTCATCACATATCTTCTGGTCCCAATCCTCAGGTTAGCAGCTGTTCAGTTTATGCAAAGCTTGCAAGCCAGTGCTGGCCTGAAGCCCACTCGTAGAGGAAGAAGGAGAAAAAAGACCCAAAACCCTAAAACCCACAACTCCCACGAACCTACCCTGAAAGCAGCACTTTAAAAAGTTTTGAAAGTCTGAGTGCTTGAACCACGTGTAGCATTTGGACACTAGAAGCTGTGAACTTACCTTATACAATCCTAAACTCCACAATGATACTCTGTTTCATCCTCTTAGATCTAGCTCTGTTGAGACTATGCATTGCAAGGGGAAAAGTCTATTAATTCCTCTCAGCTCTGCTATCCTAACAGCCAAATTAAATGTTTGTAGCATCTAGGTTTTCCATTCCCACCCCAACTGGTGGGATTATTGCTTCCCCAGCGTTGTGTTTCCCCTCAATTCTGGATCAGCTGCTGCCATTAGAGACAGGCCCACAGTCATGTCAGACCATTTTCTTTCAAAGTCTAGTATCAAGAGAACAGAAAGGAGGAGTATTTTAAAAACATATGGCTCCTCCTGCAATTTCCCACATGCAATGTTGTGTAGACTAATCTCAGTCATAGTGAAATAAACCCATACTGAAATCACAAGCAATGAATTGCACGTAGTCCTGCCATGTTTGCTTGCTTCAGCTTTTGACATTTTGGAAGCAAATAATCTGAGACATCTAATCAAGTATTTATGCAAAGTAAATGCAAGTAAGCACCCAGCCCACATCTTATAGATCACTTCCTAAGGTCCACTTCTAACCGTCTCTCAAATCCTGGACTGTGTGAGTTTGCTTTAGAGGGAAGATCTTGAGCTCTTGGTGAGAGTATGAGCACACATGAACAAGGCATGCATGCTGATTAATTTCTGGCACAAGTTGGAGCAAAGGGCAGGAGAGGGTCCTGGACAATAGTTATCAAGCTTCACATGGCTATGACCTGAAATAAGTCAGCAAATCACCTCAAGTTAAAGACCACTATAAAGTTGGTCATATTCCAAACAATTGTCTACATGTTCTTAAACCTCGTTATGTTATATATTTTCAAAAACACTGCCCTGGCAGTTTATGAAATGTATTACTCTTTATCAATCACACACAATTTATGGAGTTGTAATGGTAAGAATAACATTATAAGGCTGTACTTTTAAAGTACCATCATCTTTTCCTGGTGTGCAAAATGACATGCAAAATATTCTAAAAGATATATTAAACAGCAGCATGTCTTGTGCTATCGATAAAGAAATAACCCCATAAAAATCTCCTGAAGGTAAAAGCCTCCTGTAAAAAAAACTATAGTCAGTAACAACTAACTGTCAGCATTATCAGCCAGCTTGGGGGTGCAGGGGGAAGCAAAGCTCTTTCTTGTGATAAGCAACCTTTATCATCCTTACTGTGCAACTTCATTTTTTGGGAAGTCTGTAACAAAGTAGTTTATTTGACCTTTTTCAGCATGATTTCAGATGCGGGTAAGACAAATACTCCCTTGAGTTCACTGATAATGATGTGTAAAGGGTAAGACAGACCAGTAATGCAAGCCAGAGTTGTTGAGACTTACACCAACCTTTGGTGCCATTCATCGCCAACGTGCATGCCCAGTTTGCAGACCACGAAAGTGAAAGATTCAACTGCTACTAGATACTGTACAAATGCATAGTAAGAGACAAGCCTTGCTGCAAAGAAAAAACAGATGACATACAGAGAAGGACTTAGACAAGAAAGTGAAAGGTTACAGAGCTTATCAATGGCGCAACCAGAAGTAAAACAGTCATCCTGAGAAGTAACTCTAGCTCTTACCTTACTCTGTTCACTGAAAGCACAAACAATAGCTATTTGTGTTACATGCTGGTTCTTGTTTCCTCAATGGTATTGAGGAATCTGGCCACTTAAAGACATTTCATTTCCACCTGCTGTCACCCTAGCTGAGTTTTCAAATGCAGGCTTTTTGAAAGCTTTTCACACAGCCAATACTACATGTAGGTATTTTAAAGAGAAGACATGTCTCTCTCTCGGAAATCAACTCAGGATATTTCAAAGCAAAATGGAGCTGTTTGGGATGTTTACAGACTTGAGATAGTGTGATTTTACACAAAATCCTCTGTAGTTCAGAAACTACTTATCATCCAACTTTCCTGCAACAACTATAGCCATTCAGGCATATCCAAGCTGATTGTCTTGCCTTACTCTGAGTGGTAGCCTCTCCCTTCCAGAAAGACATTCATTTTTCTTGGTAGAATCTGACTTACTTTCTGCAAGTATCCAAAGATTCTGGTTCTTTCCACCTGAAATACATTTGGTCTCCTTAAAAAGTCTCAGAGGTCTTAAACTGTGCACCCAAAAATCTGGAAAATTCTAAAGCACAATTTCTCAGTCTCTGATTCTTCTTATGATCCAAGCTTAAAATTCAGGCTGAATCAATAGTCTGATCTCATTAAGTGACTGAATGAAGAGATGCAGAGGTTATTGTCCCCCTATTACTAACTGCAGAGGACTGATCATGGCCAAGCATTCTAACCAGAAAGTCCTGGTCTCACTTCTGGGAGCCAGACTAAACTGTAACATGAGAACATGTGTGGGACCATTCTATACACCATTGACAACTTTTTACTTGAAGAGGTAAACCAAAGATTGTTCTGCATTTGAATGCAGAACAATTAACAATGCACAACTATTTGTCAACCTTTCACATGCACGGATTCCTTGGGCGATTCTGAGGAAACATCTGATGACCTTTGAAATGAAAGGCAAGTACAATATTTTGGATGGAACTTTCAGCTCACAAGTTTCACCAGTCCTAATATATACATACTAAGTGTGATTGAACAGGCAGCTTACCTTGAACCAGATTTCAGTTCTTCTTCTTGATGTTCCACAATGCCATGTAGTTCTGGTGGCACGAAGACTTCTTTATTAACATTGCTCACCCAGCTGTTCTTTGCTTTGTTTGATTTGTTCTGACTCACTTCAGCTAAAACATGAAACAAGAATATTGTTGTCTCCCATGTGTTCATACAGGATTTCTTAAGAAACAAATAAAGTATTTGCATTCAGTCTTACAGCTATTTCAAAAGTCCACTATACTTTAATTTTGTACAGAAGCAGACTGGTGCCTTCTGAAGAATAATTTTTTTAATGCTACTAGAAATGTCACATACTGCTCTGAATACTTCACTCTACTATTCCAGGTACATCTACTTTAGACCTTAAAGTGATCCTAAATGGAGAAGTTTTCTACAACAGCCCTGGTAAAGACTGATCCTGTAGTTCTTGCAGCTAGACAAACATCAAAAATTCAGCCTTGGTGTCCTGAGGAAACAAAAGCAATTAAACCACAAGAAACTGAAAATATATTGAAGTTCAGTTAATCAAATCAATTATTCCCTTCCTACAGCAGTAAACTGGAAGTTGGTCGTAATTCTGATTTAAGCAGGTGGCTAATCCTTTGTGGATAGAATTAGCACAAGAAGTTAAGAAGGCAAGTATAAAAAACCCCAACCAAATAAAAAGAAACAAAAAGCCCCACCTCATTCAGCAAATGCAAATACATTTGCATTTCTTTTTGGGGTGGGACAGAATCCTATTCTGATAACCCCCTACAGAGTCAAAACATTAATTTACATTATTTCCTCTACTGCTTTTTGCACTCCTCCAACAGTTTAGAAATTAAGAATTTCTTAGTGTGCAAAAATAAGCAAAATTTTTATTCTCACTTTTGCTATCCGTAACTGCAAGCAAAAATATCTTCACATCTAACGAGTTATTGAAACCAAGCAATTGCACAGTGTTCTGAATCAACCAGTATGCCCCTTTGTTCAAGTCATAAGATTGGGAGTAATTAACCTTCCTTTAAGATAATATGGCTTTAAGTACTTTCCTTTAAGTTACTGTAAAATTTAGCTAGAATTTTACAGCTGATTTTCATAACTTTCAAGTCCAAAACCAGCCAAACCCACAAACATGCTGCACTAGCCACCTGTGAATTTTCGCATTCTTTTCTGTTTCAGGCCTTTTCTTGTTAACTTAAAAACCCCAAACCATCGCACAGTAATCTCAAACTGACTTAACTGCCATTATCCAAACTCATCTCTGGGAATATAGGAATTTAGAAGGTGTAACATTGCAGGATTAGACACAGGAAAACAAGGCTAAATTGTAGTTACAAAACCTATAAAAAGTAGCAAGCTGTAGTCCATCCACAGTATTGGGAGAAGTACCTTCCTTGCTTCACTAGCACACAGCAAAATCCCTTAATAGAACTTAAAAAAATAAAGACTGCAAATTTCAGTACAATCTGGTAAGAATAATAAGAGTCTTGCCATTCTAAGTCAAAAGGACTTAGTAGAACTAGAGGAGATTAAGAGGGATTGGGGTCAATTTCTCTAAGAAAAAGATCACTTTCTGTACAAAGAATGACAAAATAGACCAGGACTCTTCAGATTAGAAAGTCAGATGCTGAAAGATTTATAATAGAAGTCTATAAAATCCTATATACTATATTATATATGTTTTTGTGAATATAGATCAACTGCTCACTCTCATAGAATCATTTAGGTTGGAAAAGACCTTCAAGGTTGAGTCCAACCATCAACCATGCCCACTAAACCACGTCCCGAAGTGCCTTGTCTACACGCTTTTTGCATACCTCCAGGGATGGTGACTCAACCACTTCCCTGGGCAGCCTGTTCCAATGTCTGACAGCCCTTTCGGTAAAGAAATTTTTCCTAATATCCAATCTAAACCTCCCCTGCCGCAACTTCACGCCATTTCCTCTCATCTTATCTCCAGCCACCTGACAGAAGAGACCAGCACCCACCTCACTACGACCCCCCTTCAGGTAGTTGTAGAGAGCGATAAGGTCTCCCCTCAGCCTCCTTTTCTCCAGACTAAACAACCCCAGTTCCCTCAGCCGCTCCTCATAAGACTTGTGCTCCAGGTCCCTCACCAACTTGGTTGCCCTTCGCTGGACATGCTCCAGCACCTCAATATCTTTCCTGTAGCGAGGGGGCCAAAACTGAACACAGTACTCAAGGTGTGGTCTCACCTTTCTCTCCCAGGGATAATGTTAATGGTGATCAGTTCAAAACCAGAAAAGGAAATGGTCACTTCTGATGTGGAAAACCTTAACTTTAAAATGCCTTGAGACAGGACATGGTGAATGTTAAAGAGGCATGGCCTTAAAGAACTTCTTGAACAAATTAATGGGGAAAAAATAAGCCAGAAATACTGGCTCTACTTCAAAAACGCCTGAGGTGCAATTGGCTGCAGGCTGGTCCTGGCCTTGGAGCCTACACATGCTGCCAGGCACTCTCAGAGGCAGGGTGCTGGGGAGACGAGCTTTTGGTCAGGTCCAGTAGTGCAGCTCTTATGTTCTCTTTTGTTTTGTTTCTCTCCAGACAAAACATTATATTTACTTCTGGTGTTCAACACAATGCATTATCTTCCCACATTCTGATTTTTTTAAAATAATTTCAGAATATAATATTTATTATCATGTGAGCGCTAAGCTTGTCAACATTACTCAGTTTACACACAATATACTACTACCTATCTGTACTACTAAACTAATGTCTGCAACTGTTACCTGGCACATGAACACAGCTGGCTTTAACAAACATTTCTAATATTTAGGTGGGGGCATTTAAAGTTAACATAGACACAGGATGCCAGTTCTAGCTGCCAGAGCTCCCAGCACATATATTTCAGTAGTTATAACCACTACCTCTAGCTCATGATGCCTACCATTATGCCTCAGAGGTCTCAAAGTGAGCACCCAAAATCTTGGAAAACCATACTAACGAGCAATTTCCTCAATCTCTGATTCTTTGTACATTCCAGGGTAGCTCACAGGGCCTCGAAAATGGAAATGAGAATGCTGTCCAAGAGTGCAGAGGGCTTTTAGTCCTACATATAAACACAAGCCAGTCTCTCCCCTTAGCAGTCATCACACAGAATTTTGTTTAATACATAGCATTGGGGGAGAGGAAAGCTTACACTGTAAACTATATGGGAAATCTCTTTTTTGCATCATTTTCTGCTTGTAGAAATACCAATGTTCTTCTTGTATTTCACAGGCAACAGTGTCTGAGGTTAGTTAAGTAAGAGCCAGCCTTTCCAAAATAAAATACAAACCAAATGCTTACCAAGAGTGGCAGGCTTCCGGCGCATGGATGCTCTAATAATATCTGCTCCATGTATCTTATCTCTGTGCCTCTTTGACTTTGCTTCATAAAACCACTGCCCGCTCATATTCTTTAGCTGAACATCATCTTTGACTTTTTCTGGTAAATGCCTGAGGAAGAGAAAAAATGAATAAGTGAGATACACACAAAATCTACTTACCTGTGTGAACAGAATAAAAGTCAGATTTTTGTTGTTGTTGTTTTGGGGAAGGGAGTTGTTATTTTCATCTTCTGACCTGTTACTCTCCTTATTTAATTATGAGGGATGACAATGAGCTGGGGAGGGAAGACCCTCAGCCCCATTACCCTCAAAGCATCAGCTGAAGTAACTCTTCAAAAAAAAAAAAAACAAAAAAAAAAACCCCAAACCCCCAAAACTCAACTTTGCTATGATAAACTCTCGAGCAGAGACAGCCCTGGAAAAGTCTCTGGTAACTGCAGATCTTGACTTCTTGCCTCCAGAGGCCAGTTTTCCAAGGTTAAAATTGAGATAAGCTAGCAGGGCAGCATAAGAAATCTGGGCCAAAATTAAGTCCATGACAGTTTTGGCACTCAGAAGATGCTTCTTCAGACTGTTCACATGGCACTACTTTTACACACACATTCTAAAAGTGCATTGTAAAGATGGTGCCATTTTTTCCATAGGTTGCACAAAAATCCTTATATGAATACAATGAGTTACAAAGGCAGACAGCATCAAATGGAAGAAACAACAAAATAAATTTTTACAGTTTATTAACCTACATGTATCCATTACATAAACTGCAGCCATTGTAAATACCATGAAACAAATTTTTACTAATTTGATCTCAGGCTTCAGGGTCACCCTGCTTTTATGAAGCACACTTCAACAGAATAAGGAGTTGCTGTGTGCAGTTTGAAAGGTTGTTTTCTTTCCTCTTTAGGTGTATAACACATTAGGCATACACTTATACATGGCCTGGAGACTAACCTGCAGACCAGGAAAGTTACTACACAGATTTAGAGAGTACTTAATCAAAAAAGTCAAGTCAGGCTTCATCTGCCTTCTCCATTTATGTCCTTTCCCTCAGCAAACAAGCTAATAACAGAGCCCAAGGGAGAAATCAAAACAAATCAACTTACTCAGAGACTTTAAAGCTAAACACAGTCCACATTTCTGTGGGATGGTGCTATCTTCCACAAGCCTGATGGCCAATCATAGAATGGTTTGGGTTGGAAGGGACCTTTAAAGGTCATCTAGTCCAACCCCAAGGAGGTTCCTGCCAGTTTTATATTGTTCATGAGTTTAGGAGAAGGAACTTCTAGTGCAATCAAGTAGCTATGATGACAGTCCTTTTATTATAGGTTCCAGATTTGACTGTCAAGTACAGACAGCCATTCACAGCAGAGAAAGGACACTGAGCCAGTCCCAGCTCCCACACTAAGATAGACCATTCTCACCTATCACTCAACTTCTTCATCTTTGTATGGCCAGAAATGAAAAAGCTTATTTGAATGCACCAGCTATATTAGAATACCTAAACTTCTTTTTGAAAGTACTGTCAACAGCCAGTCCCTCCAAGGTGTGTAAACAACTTCTCCATCTCAAATCAGCTACACACAGTTGAGGCTGCCAGGAGTTGAGGTCACCATCGGTGTTTTTAATGCCAAGATTCAACAGTCCATAGCATTACTGGACCATTTAAAATTTGGCCCTCTCTCTTGCTTATAACTCTGTGCTTTTCTAAGAGCCAAAATATGCACTTTACATATTCTGCAGATCTTCCAAGTTGGAACAGGAACACAGCAGTAGCTTCCCTCTGTCCTCAAGCAAATATATTAACTCAGGTATGAGCCAACTCCTCATTGCTCAGCCAGTTAATGAACACAGCCAGTATGAATCGTAGAAATAGGGCACGCAAGAACTTCTTACACAGGTGATTGCTTCTCCCTTTCACCTTCTTTCCCATGTGTTATTTGTCTTCTCAGAAGAGATTCTCCTTAAGGCTAGGGACTGGCTTTTCAGCTATTTGTACAGCCTGCAGGGCAGCTGACCCCAGCTATAGCTTCAGGGCAGTATGACAACACATGGCAAGGGAGGTTCTCTAGTGGGAAGGTACTGAGTCACAGGACAAGTATTCAATGCCCTCACCCTGTTTGATCCAACCCTTCTGCTCCAGACACTGCTCTCTCCTTTTTGCCTTTGTATTCAACCACTGAAATTAGGGTGTGGTAGGAGAGCTGTACAAATCAGCTCAGACCAATAAATCACTGTAGAAGAGGACAGGATCCCAGGCCTCTCAGCTGTATCAGCCTACTTACCTGCTTGTTGGACTCTCAGATCTGTGAGCAATTAACATAACATAAGCAGGACAGAGTCATGGATTTGTCATGGCTCTAGACTCACTAAATGTCACCTATGGCCAATGCAGCTGTCACTTTGGCTGGAAGTGAATGTCAGGCACCTTGCTCCCAGCCCTGGCTTGCTGCCTATGGAAGTTAGTATACCTTAACTCCACCAGCTCAACAGGCCTTCTAGGCTTTAGGAGATAATTATGCTTGCTAACAAAGGTATAAACATGCTCCCAATTTACTCAGTACTTCCTTTACAAATGGCTTGTCTGGCTGACAGGGCTTGTATGGTAAGAAGTGACAGAAGCTCACAGGAGCTGACTTAAACTACTTCTTTTGCCTTCCCTTCTCACCTTGATAGCACTTGACCTTTGTTAGCTTGGCTTACTCATCTCTTCAAGAGAAGTATTTAGCCTCTCAGTCCCATCTTTTGAGGAACTAAGAGCCACATAAATATTAAGAGTTATTCCCAGGCTTTCCCCAGTCACAAATAAAGAAGCAGATTTCCATTATCAGAAAGACAATTAGTTCTAGGTCTTCGCAGGGAAAAAAACTTTTAAGAAGCCTGCGTTCACCAACACATCATAGACTTGTTGCAGAAACAGCTGCTGAGGTTACAAATAGGAATTCTTTACAATGCTACTTGAATTCTCAAGCTCTGCTATGAGCCGGCCTTAGCAGTAATATTAAACTGCTTGCACTATGAGGGCCTGTTTCACTGCTAGGCATTAGATTTAGATTGTGGTTTACCATGAAAGGAATTGTGGAGAAATCAGACTGTAGCCATGTTTTGCCACTGCTACGTATGCCTCCCAGCATACCACAACAGGATCAGAAGCCAATAGTTGATTCTGCACCAGCTCCCCAGTCAACAGAAAGGCTAACCAAGTTGTCATTACATTATTTTCCTCTCGGTGACCGAAGAACTAGTAGGCGTCCAGAGTAAGATTCAGATTGCAGGCTCAGTTGCCAAGTTTGCAATTAGAAGAAAATGCAATAATGGCTTTACATATGATGTAAGCATGTATTCTGGAGTCAGTGGTCTGTTAAAATGCCAGTTAGCCTATGTTGCAGTTTTCAAAGTGAAACGGCCTCAAGTTATAAAAAAGCTAGTGCCTTTTTCTTCTACAGGAACATTGAATTCAACAAAATGAAGGTACATAGTTAAAAGGAATTCACTCTAAAATCCACTTTTAAAATAAGCCTGAGTTCTCCCATTACTTAATATGATTTTTCCACTATGCCTAGGTGAAACATTTTTGATGGGCAAGATACCCACTCGGTATTAAGTACATGCAGAATTACATTGAATAGGCATACAAAGCAACTGTCTGGCACTCTGCAGGCAAACAAAAAAATCTACAAATGTATTAATTGGGTTGTTTCTCCCTACCTCCAGAATATCTGATAGTGGGCTAAATCACATGGTACCACTGTAAGGCAGGAAATCTGCTCTGATATAATCAGTCCCTGTCTACCTTCCTATCAGCAAATACAGAATGGTTTATCTTATGCTTCGTAGGCTTGTGTAATAGCTCATTGCATGTTAGGGCAAAGTGATAATGATTTCTGTTTCTTTTTTTGTAAAAACAGTATCTAGCAATACATACCTGTATCTAAAACTTCAGCTACACCTCCTCAGTGCCTCTTAACTCCTTCCCCTGTACCCCTCTTATTCATAGTCCATATTACAAACCACCACAGAATTTGTGAGATGTAACAATTGACATTTTTATAACTTCTTTTATTGCCTTATTCCTCAATCGACAGCTTAAACTGAGCTTTTTCAGACAGAAGAGTCTGTGTGGTGCCAGCACATTTTGGGAGTTCTTGTGGCAAACTAAGAAGCATTTCAATCAGAGTCTATGGCTCAAAGAGACAGATTCGTTAGTGTCTCACACACCCGATTCTGAACATATGAAAAAAGCATCCCAGTGACTGGTGGCAAAATAAAGGCTTTTAAAAGCCTGATACCACTACCTTAGCTACAAATTCACTTCCAAAACCTCCCTCCTGCAAATGAAATACCAAATGAGTGGAGAAGGTAGATGGAGAGAGACTTTCAAGGAATTTACCCTCAATTCTATTTGCTGCAAGCATAACAATAAACCCCAAACCAAAAAAAAGATGACAAATTATTTAAGCTCTGGCTCACCTTCCAAACATAGACAAGATAAACTTTTTGTAGTATCACTCATGCAAGAACAGGAGTAAAAGGATATTAGACCAGGCATTATAAGTGTCAAAATTGCTGATTAGATTTTTTTTTTCTTCTTTGAGAGTGGGAAACAGCCATAAAAGGTTTACAAGGGAAAAGGAATAATTGTTTAAACATTTCACTTTGCATGAGCATGCCTCTTTAGTCTGCACGTATCTAGATAAGGCATAGGAAAAAAGTCTGTTCTGGCATTTGTTAGAGAACTACACCCAAAACATTTGTAATGGGCAGTCCCAAGTTGGGAATATGGATTATTCCTTTTGCATGGTAGCTGCACATACATGATTTTAATAAAAATCAGTTACTATTTGATTGTTTTTTAAGCAATAAAGCAGTATCATTTTATACTGGTTGAGGGCTATACTAGGAAGAATAAAGCAAACCAATGGGTTTATGCAACCTTTCTCCATCCTTGTCATCATGATACCTCATCAGCAACACCTCTTTAATTCTTGCCTTTGGGGTCTCTTTGGATAGTGAGGTTTTGGGTAGGTAGTAGGTGGAGACATGAGAAAAAGGCAATCTCATTCTGTTTGTAGTCATGCACATTCTTCCATTTTATGCCTATTCAGAAGTCTGGGTGTGTTAGGTCTACTAACAACACCCTGATGAATTAATCTCAGCTAGTATCTTGCTTTTGGATCCTTGGAGAACTAACTAGGCTGTAGTCAGCACAAGTCTTGATGACTAACAAGACAAACTGACATTTATTCTGAAGTCAGAATGGAAGACAGACACATCCAGGCCTGGAGCATTAGAATGAATGAGTTTACGTGCTTGTAGGTGTGAGACGAGTCAACTGACTTTGGAGATGAAGAAGTGAAAGCAGGCAGCTCCGTTGCCCATTGAAATATGGTATCCACCAGAATCTGGAACCAAAACTACGATCCCAACCTCTGTGCTGAGCAAGCGTCTGTGAAACACACTGACCAGGTTAACCCTGCTATACATTATTTCTCTCCTAGAAGACGGCCACACGCGAGACATCAGACTGCCATGTTGTCCCCGTATTTCATTTAAACCATATATACATTCTGCACTGAAGATGGAGTCCTTCATTTTTATATGCTTTTCTACGTCACCTACAGTTAGCACTCCGACTTTTTCTCCTATTAGTAGTTGCACTGTCAAGTTTGAAGTAAACTTCATTTTACAAGTAATATGTTATAAATCATGTAATTAGATACTCTGTAGGCAGATACACAGAATATGTAAATTCGTTTAGGCATTTCTTACTACATGGAAACTTAACTTTATTCCATTCAGGAAATCTGTAGCAAGACTGTTGAGGTTACAGAGTACAGGAGGTAGGAGCCTTTCAAGGTCTGTCAGCCTTCACAGTTTCTATTACCTTCCACTTGTTTCATTTCTCTAACAGCCTTCCACTGTTTAGTTTGTCTGCTTGTTTTAAAGGATTTGCATAGAGGCTCCCCAATGGCCTCCCCTCCTCCTTCAGACACAACCTGAGTAAACCTGCCATGGAAAAAACAAAACAAAACAAAACACCCAAGCAACAAACAAAGCCTTCACAATGAAGGAACAGCTATCCTGTGACAATACACCTTTGGTATTAGAGTCAGCCTGGACAGCAGTACAGGACGATCTGAATCTGGGGAGGAGAGTTTGCTAGAAAGTATGCGCATTCGCTCACAGGTTCTGCTTAAACACAGTGTTCCCAGTACTTTAAGCTTTAAAAGTAGGTGTATAAAGCAGAAAACCAGCCCTGATCAAATGACAACCCAGAAGACACATACAAGCAACTGTAAGTGAGCAGAAGAGCCTGCATCATAGCTTTCTTCATACTGCCAGTAAGGGCATCTCCAAGAAATTCATGCTGTGCTAAAGAATAGGTTGCATTTTAGGATTTCATGCAAGCTACAAATCAAGACTAATCTACTCTGAAGACAAAAGCTTCAATTTGGCACACAATAACACAACGCAGTCCCAGGTACAAACATGTGATAGGTCTTACCAAGACCATTTTTGTACTGTAAGGAAAACCATACTTACTGAGGGAGTACTCAATTTAGAGGTTAAAAAACCTTATTAATATCCACTTTTTCCCTTAAGCACACTCTTCTACCATACAAAATAAGCTCCATCCACCCTGCTCCACTAGCTGTTCCAAACAAGCATCATCCAGTCAAATAATCCATCTGCTACTAGTAGACCAGTTAGCAATCAATATTGGGAAGAAAAGGTATCAGCCCAGTTACCAGTATAGTCCAATGCCGTGTCTGTTACCAAGACCAGTAAGTAGGGTCACTTCCTTAACCCCAGTTAAGGGGTCTCACCAGATTAACATGAGAACAGTCCTGCTTTTCTTACTGGCTCTTCACAAGGAGAGCTGAGACCAAGGTAGTTCACTGTTACCTCGCTCTGATGAACCTGGCAGAAAACATAGAGGATGCAGAAAAGCTTTCTGGATGATATATACTCCCTTATTTTTTTGTCTGTCTAGTGACAAATGGAGACTTAGGCAAAAAAAGGAGTTTGCTCAGAATAGGGTGGGTTTGTTTTGGTTTGGTTTTTTTGTTGTGGTTTTTTTGTTGTTTGGTTGGGTTGTTTTTAAATATATCACTGGAGAGCAACAACCAACCTCTCCACCAAACCCACAGTCATTCTTATGTCAGTTGACTTTGTTAAAAAGGATAAATAATGGCATGCACACTTTGCTAGAGAATGAAATTGCTCTGTTTCCTGAACAGTCACTGCATTTGGAAAGTCACATTTGGTGCTAAGCAACATCCATAAGGGGGAATTAATCCAGAAGACATGACCTTATCCTTTTCCACGTGGACAGGTGCATCTTACAGCCCAAAGAGGAACATTCTCATCTGGGTGTATTTAGGTACTTACATATGTGAGAAATCAGCAACTGTGAGTGTGAGTGCCACTTGATACTTTGATTACTGCCAAATATCTCAGAAATCCTGCCCCATCAACATGTTAAACCAAGCATTTAAAAAAAAAAAAAATCTTTTTTAAACTGCTAAAGCTAAAAAAGGAAAAAAAAAATATAAACCAAGTTTCATTTATTTGAAAAAAAGCTTGTTGTTGAATTGCCATGCTGGATCCCCTCTGTCTTTGGCAATGGGAAATGCCTCTGAGCTGCTTTCATGTCATGCAACCACTACACAAAGCCAAGCAAAGGAAGGAAGAAAAGTACGGGCAGCAGGCAAGCATAGTCTTATCCCCAAGCTCCTTTGAGGGAGCACTCCAGGTTGTTCACAGTGTAATGGGGCTTTCTCCTCCAGCAGATCTGCCCAGCTAGAAAGAAATCAGTCAACTAAGGGCACGAGGAAAGAGTTTACAGATGTCCCTGATTTGGCTGAAGGCAATCTCCAAGCTCACATTCTCATGTATACACTTATGACCATCAGCACCTTGTATTACTAACAAGTAAGCCTGTTAAAAGTTAATCAGAAGTCCCGGGTATGAACACTAGACACAGGTATATGACTTCAGAACTAGTTATAAAAATAGCATGAGTTTCAATTAATAACAATTTCTATTTCTCCTATAATATGTCTGAGCAGATTGTGAGAGCAGATTCTGTTTGACAAAAGGAGATACTGAGATCTCTCAGTTTGAATTTTCAGCTAAAGAGTTCAAGCCACCTGATTCTTAGTCTCTTAAAATAAATCAACCTACGGAGATTTTTTTTTAATGCCAAGGGTAGAGTTAATTTCAGATTAAAAACCTTTGCATACATTGTAAGCAAGCTCCTTGTTGACACAAATGTATGACCTAAAAATACAAGAATTAAATATGCCTCAAAGCGAGTTTAGTTTTTTTAAATCCGTTTCTAAATCAGCTCCACAAGAACTGTAGGCTTTATTTTCTTATTAGCCGCAATTGCTTATTACTAGACTAATTTAAATCTACCAAGGCTTAAGGATAACATCAGTACCCTGAGAAGAACCTCAGAACCATGTTGCTAGAGGGGATGCTCTGACAGGATCTTAACATATCCTTAGCTCTAAATTTAGAGAAAGTTATTGTTATTTGTGGCATCCCTCATCCAGAGCCCAAGGAAGCTTTCAAAAAAATTCAGTATGGGTCAGAAGGGATGATGGCCAGCCTAAGATACCTCAGTTAGACATACAAAGTGCCATTCTGTTTACTGGTCAGGACAGAGCATAGAGCACATACAAACATACTGTGTTCTTGCCTTGCCTGTAAGCCACAACTCCTCCACATGTTACTCTTCCATTCATTTACAGATGCCCAAACTTTTATCATGAAGTAGTGCAAATGACATATTAAGGAGCTTATAAGAAAAAGGGGTGGAGAACTGGTAAAATGAACATTTTTGCAGAGATTGAGCTTTAGAAAGAATCCCTAGGTATTGTATGGCAATGAGAGTGATACTTCAAAATTATAAAGTTATAATTGGTCCCTAGTTACCTCACTATGCAGACACTACCAATCTGCCACAATCATTTGAGTGAATACTGAGGACACATTTTGAAAATTTCTAGAACATTTGGAAGAAATACCCTGGAGACAGAGTAGGAAAAATGGGTAATTCTTTTCAGAAATGAGAAGGTTAGTTTTGACAGCACCTCTAAGACAGCATGTCTAAACTCTTCTATCTTCAATCAGCCTTTAAACTTGAAATGGCACCCAGGTTCAAAACTATCTGCACCAAGAACCTTGCCTGTGTTAAGCATACCCTCAAAACTGCTACATCTGACAGAAAAGTATTTTATGAAGATTTTAAGAATGTATTCTGGTGACAGTAATTGAATGTCATTTTCACACTACAGCAGTAAGTCTGGTTCCCCCAATGCCAATATTCAGCTCAACCCAATACCTTAAATATATCCTATCCTAAGAAAAAAAAAAAAACAAACAAAAAAACACCACACAAAAACCCCCTTCCTTCTGACAGTCTACAATATAAGGAAAATTGCCTTAAAAAGTGACTGAAGAGGATATCTGTTAAAGCTGACCAGAATTAAAAAAAAAAAAAAAAAAAAACAAAACACCACACATTTACACTAGGGTTTCAACAGCCACGCAGTCCCACTGAACATCATGAGAAAGGTTAAGTGTACATAGCACCCGGCAGAATCAGACCCCTGAAGCTTTCTCTCTTTTTCGCAATGCCACACCAATGTATGTATTAAAGGGGTTTGGCGCACAGCAGTCACCACCCACCACACAAACAACTCCACACCAGAATTTCCCCTATGATTAGCCTCCTTCAGTTTACACAATGAGCAAACAATCCGAAGTACAGCCCGCAACAGCGCTGCCAGGATGTTCTGCTGGGAAGGACCGATAGCCACAGCAGGGAACCCTCTTGCAAAGGCGACCACAACAGCTTTCTGTCTCAGACACGCTGGTGCCAGGGGCCAGCCACTCCACCACATAAGAGTCACCCAACCACAACCCAGAACTTCACAGACAGATACATTTCTGTTCCACGTTACTGTCTCCAGAAAGGGCCCAAAACTGTGTTAATTCTGAACTATACAACTGTAAAGAAGAGTTAGGGGCTATGCTGAAGCTACTGCCAGGAAATTCAGTTATGTGCTTAGCCCTCTCGTTTGTTTAATACCCAAAACCCAGCTGGAGCGGGGTATATCAGAGATTCCTGGGCAGGAATAAGGCCAAAAAAAACCAAAAAAATAAATCAGTCAGCAATAAGCCGAAAAACAGCTTCTAGTCATGACAAGCTGTCAATCAGCTTTTCCATTTTACACCGGTTTTCCCCTCCTGGGCAACACTGCCATTCAGGGGCTGGCAGCAGCTCCTGGGGTAATGAAGCAAAGAGAGGCATCTTCTTGCCTTAGGAATAAAAAAAAAGGATGCAATGTCTTTTGATTTCCTTGCATCACACCCTCTTGTCATCTGAGATTTCTTCATCACCCATTTGCCCATGAGAAGAAAACATAAATATCCCCTTTCCTCTGGGACAAACCTCAGCAGAGGTCAAGTAGGAAGCAGGCATGCTGTTCCCAAAACGATGCTGTTCCTAAAACTATCAGCCCAATTCAGACCAACAGAAGAGGAGCCGCAGGATGGGGCAAACACCTATTACAGTACTCAACAAACCAAGAATTAAAGCAGACTGCCTAAGGTGGCTGCATGGGCCAGTCTAATCAGCACAGGTTTACTACAGATAAGCAATACTAGAAGCTGGTAACAGAGATGGGACTTCATCAGGTGATTTGTAAAATTCCACTAGGAAGTTGCTCAAAGAAGATTCTGTCAGGTTACCAGTTTGCCCACACTCCAGGAACACGGCACACAGACTCCATAGATGGAACAGATTATTAGAACACCCTTCAAACCTCAGAATTTCTTCTAGAGGGAAAAAGATCACATTAAAAGACTTCCATTATATACATATACAAACAACACTTTGTCAGGGTATGATGTTTGTATCATGACATTCAATCCCAGCTCTTGGAATCTTCCAGGTGTGCAAGGCTGTAGAATTCAAACTAAAATATTATATCTCCTTGGCTGGAGGTATAATTCAGGTACTGTTTTAATATATAATACATAAGAAGCAAGCTCCATGTGCCACATCTATGCAGAAAAATCAGTTTCAGATGTAAGCTTCCAGCTTCTCAGAAGTTATAATATTCAGAAACCAGAAGAGACATTTTATTGTAGAAACAAACATGCTGATTACAGGCTGCTACAACCTGCAGTCCCTTGCATTTTTCTACCACACCCTCCTGAACTAGAATTACAAATAGCAAAAGCGAAGTTATACAGACAAAAATACTTGTTGACAGCCTTTTCGGGCCACTACTGAGAGCAGCTTTTTGATTTTCTGTTCCAGGAAAAGTTCCCTTCCCCAGATGCTGTTTACAAACTCACATCTACAATTACTTTCCCTGAGCACTTTCAGACCTGGCACTGTTGTACCATTCCAAAACTGAAGTCAGTATTCTTCTATCTACAGTAAAGAAAAGAAAATGCCCATTCTGTTACAGCAAAGTCAGTTTTCTGCTTTTTGAAGCAGGAGACAAAACTATGTGGTGAAAACATCTCCTCAGGTTGCATTAAGATAGTGGGAAAAAACAATTGGGAACATTGCCTGTAATGATTTTACCTTCAGTCCTCACTGAAGCGAATGCCTTGAGAGGAGAAGCCTTTTTAACCAGGAGAAGCTACTGGTTTGCCCTTTATTGCTCTTACACTTAAAGGAGCAAGAGGAATAACTCAACAATGCGCTGACCACATGCTGACCAAACAACCCCAAGGCTGCACAAGCCTACGCAGCAAGATGAACGCTGCTCTTGGGGCAAGTGGCAGGCTGCTGTTTCATTTGCTTCAGGGTACGCCTACACAGAGAGCATTTGTTAAAAAATGTTTCTCAGCAGAAGAGAAGCATCACAGATGCATCACGGTTGGAATAATTTCAAAACACATAAATAGGAAATACATGTCTTCATGAGGAACTTCACAATGAGAAAGAATCCGAGAGATTACTGAATCAACGAGAGAAAATCCTGCCTCAGCAGAGACCTGTAAGCATCTATTTGTGTTACAGTACTTTGACCTTTCAATATCTCAGGCTCTGTTTTTCATTATTCGGCCACTTGTCATTTTGCGTACCCTATAATGGATACTTTCCTTCACACTGGAAAAAAAAGCCTGACTACTGAAATCCTCATTCCTGAGCAGGTAGCTATCAATATCAGCTGAAACCACTATTCCACTGCTATTTGTACCTGTGTAGATGGCTTTCTCAAAGTCAGGTCATCTGGGCAATGCTGCTTTCCATGCATACATCTCTATTCATGGCAGTTATGCTAAAAGTAGCTCTAGGAAAACCTCCCAGAACAGAAAACACTCCATAATAGCAACACATTGTTCTGTCTGTGACACCACAAAGAAAACAGGGAGCAATTTTCTGCTTTAGTCACAGATTGCAAGGACTTCTCTTGTCAATGGAGCATATCGTTGGTACCTCCTCTGGACTGCAGCTCCAATGCTCTATATGTTTGAGGTATAACTTCATCATTCAGACATATTGCTGACTGCATCTATACTGACTTTTTTGTTTGTTTGGGGCACTAGTGCTCTTTTTGAATCAAATCACCCCACTTATGCATTAGTTCAGGTTGCAGAGGTTTTGATACTTGCAAACTGAATCCTTTTCTGAGGAAACCAAGCCAGATGCGTACCAAGTGTGCTTGGCCCCTTAGGGAATTGTAAGGGTCCAAATCAACAGTTAGTCTTTTGGCCAGTAATTAATCGTTTGTGTGGTAGAGGCATTTCATCCAGGGACTATACTAAATCTAGTCCAGAGTAAAAATCTCCAGTACTGTGGAATATGGGGCACCCAGCAACAACTGTTTTTATCTACTCCTGCGCTCTGAATAACTCAGTATATGAACTGCGTAGGTCTTCCCAGGACAACATGTGGTGCTAGATCCCTTACCTGACTCTCTCTTCTTCAGCTCTTTTAAGCTCTGCATCCCGTTGCAGCACCTTCATTATTGCCTCTTGTTCCTCCTCTGTTAGGAAGCTTAGGTCAATCATCTTGTTGTGTGTGTAGGGGCTGGTAAAGTGTCCAGGAAGATCTTCAATCCTGCTGAGGAGGATAGTCTTGTAGTCCACTTTAAAGGTATAGAACAAGAGAAGTCTTTTTCAGCAGGCACTGAGAAAACTGGACCACATTACAGTCAGTGGCTTAAAGAACCCCAAATGCTGCTTTCTTGCAGTAGAGTATGTGCATGCTTCTCTAGACGAAAGACTTTTGGGAAAGTGTTGAATTCCTGCTTGCCATCACAATGATGTCTTCTCAGCTTGCCCTCTCAGCTCTGCTTCCTGGAGTAACAGTTCATTGACCCAGCATATCCAGTGTTTAAGAACAAACAAAACATCCCCTAAAAGAGAGACAAGGAAGAACAAGCTGTAATATCAGGGATCAGGGAAGTAGATTATGTATGCATTTTTAATTAAAAGAAACAAGTTTTTCAGTGTGATTAAACTACTTTGTGGAGTTCAAATGGTCACTTCGAGTCAAACCTGTTTTACAGGCCTCTTGAACAAGGTGGCCATGAAAATATATTCCTTTCCAATATGACAACTCACACCCTAAAACACAGAATCAAGTGTCATTCAAATGACAACACTTTAAAATAAGTGCATTTTGAGTTGACCTTTAAGTCAGCAGAACAATTTGTAGGAGAGGGAAGGGGGGAAAAAAAAAAAAATACCAACACAAAACCAAAAACTAAATCAAGAACACATATCACATTCATTTAAAGTAAAAAAAAAAAAAAAAACAAAAAAACCCACCAAACAAAAAAACCCAAACCCACAAAACACAAAACCAAAAACGTGTAGTCCTATCTATTGACATTATATTCAAGAGCACACAAGAAATCTGTGTCTATGGCTATCAATACACAGATAGACAAGAGCCAGATATCTCAGAAGAAAAATCCATTGCTGCTTGCAGCCCTGATTCACAGCAAAGCAGCGGACAGAGTGAGGCAGCCCAACATGTATCTGCGGTGTTCACCTTCTGCCAGTGTAGACTTGAATCACATCCATGAACTCTCTTCACAAGGGCTAGAAGTTGGATTTTGTTTATTTAAAGAAAGATTGCCTGAACTTCAGGAACAGAAGACTTAAAGGAAAAAAAACCAACCATTTGGGGTAAAACTCACAAGCTTGCCATGCTGGTTTACTTATCATTAGCACATTTCTAGAACACCATTTTTGGCAAGTCACCAACCAAACAGAACAAAAGAACCATCCCATTAGGACAAGCCATTGAACTTTTGGACCCTACTCCACTCCTACCAAACTGTGTGCCTTGCCCTCCACACCTGTCTTCCCACTCCAAGTCTTCAAAGCCTCCTTTCCCCTTTCAGGGAATGAGAAAGGCAGCAGTCATCACAAGCCCTGGAGGAAAACTCCAGAGGAAGCTGTCAGAACCCTGCCAAATGTAACATGTTGCAGCAGTGACATGGGAGGAGGCTGGGAATGTGTCAGAGCAATTTGTATGCTCCAGTTCAAGACTTAGGGAGCATGTTCCCAAACTGGTGCAATGCCTCTTTCTGCAGCATTTTGTCTTCTATTTGTAATAAAAATGTGTATTGCTCGTAAAATCTTCTTACACACTACTCAGAACTAAAAGCAACAGGTTTAAGAGATTATTTCCTCAGGATCCCCTCAAATGGGAATTCTATAACAGACCTTTGACCAAAATTCTCTTTTCCCCAAAACACACAACACTCCTCACTGAAAGGTCAGGTACTAGGTTTGCAAAGTCAAGTTTCTTACAGTAAACCTTTTAAACTTTCTGGAAGCTGCTGTTAGCTGCTGGATGGAGTCAGAACTGCTATGTTGTTCTGACTAGTTAGGCTGAGCTCAAGAGGAAGGGAACCATTTGAGTCACTTCCTTTTCCTTTATACCAGCCCCTGCTTTGGGAAGGAAAGTCAGGGTATCTATGGTTGCCATAGGCTGCAATACAACTTAATTTACAAGATATAAATTAACTTTTACTCATAACATTTTACCACTAATAGTGTATAATTATGTCAGGAACCCCATGTAGGCCCAGTCACTGTCCTACAGAACACATGAATAAATGTGAAATAATTTCTACACAACCATCTTGAATATGTGAATTAGAAGTCATGTGGTACGTGAACCTCATTGCTTTATCCAAACCAGACTGCATTTACAAGCAGTAATTTAAAATGCTGTTTTGCCTCTGTTTCATAGGCCATGGTACCAGAGGACTATTCACTTAAAAGGCAATCCCAACCGTCAAAGACAAAAACCTCTCCTTCAAAAAACCTCAGGGGAACAAGGGGGGGAGGTCAGCTGTATCTACAGTAGAGCCTCTTAGTGCCTCAGGGTTACAGCACCATGGATGTAACAAAGCCAGAGAAAAACTAATAAATAGCTTGAATTTAATGTAAGCCTTAGAAACATCCCCAGTGACAAACCTGGTGAGAGACAGAAGCAGATATTGTTATTGGACAGGTCTCTTTATTAGGCAGCTACCATCACAACCCTTTAGATTTTTGTGTGTCTGCCTTAGGCCCTTGCAGTGTGACACTACTGGCAGACAGAATGCTGATGTTGTATTGATCTAATGAGCACTAAAATCACAAAACGAGTCATTATGCTTGGCCACAGAGTTCAACCAGGAGATTAAAACCAAGATATCAGCACTGGGACTGCTCAAAGAGAAACTTCATCTGTAAAGATAACAGCAATTCTTACAGATGTGGAAGGCAGCTGCAGCCAGGTTAATGATTATTCCCCCAACAACCCCAATGCCCAACAACCTTCTGCATGTGGTTATGTTTGGCTGCTGTATTTATCTTCTCCATGAATCTCATTGGGATTCTGTTCCACAAGGTTGATATAACAGTATCTCAAACAACCTGCCATCTGTAACTTTATTTATATTTGGAAAATGACAGTTTTATAATTACGCAGAAGTAAAAAGTACTTACTATTGGGCTACCAACAAACATAACAATCCTAAATTTGTTGAGGACCTACAACAGTACTCCTTCAGCTTAAGAACAGGTATGGATATCTGTTTTGACTATTGTGTGGAAACTTTTCACACCATCTGATACACCAGTCAGCATCCACAGTGCTAATCCAGAGCCCTGGATGCTGACTATATAGCATGTGCACAGCTGCCAACAGGCACAGAAGCTTACATTGCAACCACAAAACCTGGACAGCTCAGAACTGGAATCATCAAGGATTTTTCTTGGAAATCAGGCAAGTTTCTTGCCTCAGGTCAGTCAAGTCTGTAAGAAAGCTGTTATAGGAATGATATCCTACCATGTCTTTGTGTTTAAAGAAGGCTGAGGGAAGAAGTATTATATTGTCTATCAGATTAATTTAAAAATCTAAAAGAAATAGTTGGACAGCATTTACAAAACAAGCTGCAGGCTTCATTGATGTCTCACAGTGTTCAAATTAATAAAACTAGTGGAAGCAGAACTTCAGTTCTCCCCAGCTGAACAACCGTTTGCAAGGGCTGAGCGTCCACACAGGCTGTGAGAACTCACAGCAAGCTGCACTGCTACTATACTTGCCAGATACCATCATTCTGTAGAGCAGTTTCTGCAACTAAGGTTGCACTCCCACTTTGTTTTCAATCAGATGCAAGATACCACCTACCCTGGCAGGCTCTTAACCACTTTTTTTCCTGGTAGATATCATACAACAGGGTTCCACAGTTCACAAAGCTGTGTTTTGCTAAGTTTAACATACTATGTCTGGCTTAACTGAAGCACATTCTCCTCCCAGCTCTTCAGAGGACAATCCAACATGAATTCTTATCCACCTGCATTCATCCTGTATTCAGATTTACATGGCATCATATTAGTTGGCTTTGATCCCACCCTAGGTTATGATAAAAAGCTTCCCCTGAGTAGCTCAGCTGAGACCCTTTACGTTCCTTTGCAAAGCTAACAATATAATGCTTCAGTTAAGGCATGCCTGAGTACCTGAAAAACTGGACCCTGATCTCACTGGATACGCAGTTTTAAAAACTAGCAATAATCAGTCGGGTTCCGCGCACCACCACCACCACCACCACCACCCCCGCCTATAATGTGTATCATCCATACACGGCAAATTGTATCACATTTCACTATGATAACAAGTCTTTAGTCACTGGAACTATGCCAGTCACAAACTGAAACCAGAGCAGTTCTTAGTCTCTGCACGAACAAGAAGAAAACCCCTTTCTGGGGGTGGTGTGCTCGGCCAAACTCATGAGACCCAGTGATACAAGTTACTGCAAGGCTGGCTTTCTGCAAAAGATTTTTAGCACTGATTCCAAGCACAGACAGTAAAAACTGCTGGATTAGAGTATAGCACCTGTTACAAGACCTAAGGCTAATTAGAAAACTTTTTTAAATTTAAAAAAGAATAAAAAATAATCAATGCCTTCCTCCACTTCAAGCAACCTGCTACCACCACCCCAAGCTTAATTCTTTTTATTTCTTTTTTGACAATTTTTTCTCTTAAAAGCCCTATACATGCCAAAAAGAACCAAGCAGTCTCAACAGTTTGGTGCCACTGCAAGTTCAATGGGAAGTTTTCCTTTGCCAGGGAAGTTTTCAGATCTAAGTGTCAAATAAGACTGAAAGATCCACATCAGACTGAATAAATCATGGAAATCGATAGAAATACCACGTTGACTGGTTTCTGGAGAAAGGCTGTCATGTGCTGTAGACCAACATTTGTGAGTCTTGGGATATTTGGCATGATTTTTTTCTTAAACCTTAAATTCAAGTGAAACCACACAAAAATCTTCCCTTTCATAGAAGACTTCTAATCCCTGTAATAAACAGGAATCTGAAATTATGTTTTATGTGACTCATGCATAAAAGCTTCTATGTTTTGGCAATAAAAGAAACAGAAAAAAGACCCAAAATATAGTTTCATACACTCTTAAGCCACTCACAACTTCCAAATGCTTTAGGCGAGGCACTCATCCAAAAATTTTAACTTATAAAATTTCTCAGCACCTCTCAAGCAGTTATACACCTCAATTCCTTTAAGTAAGGCTTTACATTTTGCTAGAACAGAAGTCATAATAGAAATACAACCTTGTCCACAAACTTGTTTACCCTACAGAAACCTCTGTTTGCGCCGCCCACTGCTTTTTTCCCAAATACAAAAGGGGAATCTTAATTTGAATACTGCATTCCAAACACTATGAGATATCACATTAAGAGGTACCACAATCATAGTTTAGATTTTGAAATTTTTACTCTGTGTATACATATGGGATGTAACGAGGGAAAGGCAAGATGTTGGAGTAGTTTGCCATGGCTGACATTAAATTCATCAACAGGATCAGAAAACAAACACCAAAACCCAAGTCAGCTGTTCCATCCAAATCAACAAGATTTACTTTTGCATGCAGAACCCTCATAATGTCCTAAGTTTACATTGCAAAATTACTTTTCAAGTGCTCTTTGTACAGTAGACCTAAGCTGCTAGAGCTTTGCTCCAGAGAATCTGTCTCGAAGCCAATGCCTTCTAACAAGAGGGAAAAGGTGACAGCCAATCCTACACTTTTGGCTGCTTTCACACCCCTATTTGTGCCAACTCCTTCAGCTCCTGCAGGCCTGGCTAATCAGCAAGTCTCATCTGTATACATCTTCAGCCTATAAAGCGTTCAGTTACAAGTAACCTATTGGCTCTTAAAAAATGAGAGGGTTTGGGTTTATGCATTTGAAAGCTACACATTTTCCTAACTTTATTTCTCCACTGCTGCAACATATCAGCGCTAGCAACGAGGATGAGTTGGAAGTCCAGACATAAGGCAACAGGAAGCTGAGGAAGACAGATAAATGGAATTGTGTAATATAACAATTTCCATCTGCACAGAAATTCATTGTCAGAAGAAAAGTAACTAAGTTTGGCCTGCACCCATGCTCAGGAAATAGTAAACCTTTATTTTGAAGCAAGGAAGCCAAGAAGAACACTAACAGCAATAAGAGCTTTGCAGAGTTGACCCCTACCACCCTGGGAGGTCATCTTAAGCAATAATGGTACCTCTGACTGAGTCCTACAAGCTACAGCTTTACAACTAGAACAAAAACAAATCATCACACTCTCCTGAACAAATTTGATTCTCCACTGACAGTTAAGCAGTACAGTCACAGGTAATTCAGCACCATCCTAGGCTTAGAGATTATAATTTTTCTGTAAATACGCGAGGCAAATGCCATGAAGGGAGAACAGCTAATTAAGCTAAATGCCAGTGCTGGCACAAGTGCAAATAGTTTAAGATGGTCATGAACATACTTGTGAAGAACATCAGAGGATTATGGATTTCAGTTTGAGCAGTGGAGAAAGAAAACATATTAACTTTCAAGAGGGACTAAAGTCATCATTCAAGAGAGTTTTAAACATGGTTGCCTGCAATGGTAAGGACCTGAACTTAAAACAAACACAAGAAGGCGTGTTGTCATTTTAATTCTTGAAAGGGCAGAAGGGAAGAGATCATCCAGTAAGATATGCATATCTGTAGCCAATCCAGCTGCTCTTTCAAGAGGTGTTATCACAGCATTTTCAAAATGATAACAGCTAAGTGTACACAGTGTATCATATTTCCAACAGTCCCAGAGATTAACTTAGAGAACAGTATTTGCCAACATGTATGTTTAGTCAGTGGGAGGTAGAGAAGTTCTTATCTAGCTAGATGTAAAGTGGAGAGTGTTGGTGGAACCGGGACCTTTTGCAGAAGTAGGGGATATCTATAATAAGGCAACATTGAAGTTGCTCTTACAAACATAGCGATGCTTCATTTTATTCCAGTAATAAACCTACGTGTTCTCCTGTTCAATATTAATCACAATACAGTTAAGGGAAATAATCTACTTATCTGCAATTATAGGACCAGATAACTGCTCAAAACAGCCACAGTGGGGAAAAAAATTAAAAATATGATACACAACAAGCCTTGCTCACACCTTACCCTTCTTCAACAGTACCAAAATGATCCCTGTTGTTTTTAACCTGCAAAATAGTTGCAGTCTTAAAATATTCTCACTGACAGCCTTATATAGTGATCTTCAGCCAGCTGGAAGAAACACAGCTAGAGTAATACAAGCACCAGAAAAAAATTCTGCTTTTCTCCAGGAACATCCGCTTTGCTGGTCCACACAACTCTGCCTGTGATTTAATTCTACTCTTGTTTGCTAAGTCGTCAAAACCTTCATCACTTTGAGGACTATACAGGCAATTGTTCTGTATTACACAAAGTTTACTCTGAACAAGAGAGAAAAATGTTAATAACAAAGAAGATAAAAGTTAACAACTGAAAATTGGAAGAGAAAAGAACAATTCACTTTGGTTGTGGCCTAATCCCTCTAATCACATATGGCAGCTTGCCATTTCTTTCATAGGGCTTGGATATTGGCAGCAGTGCCTAAGAATGTCAATCTCTGTACCTATTATGGTATACAATCATTAGGCCAGTGGTTTCAAGAGGATGTGGTCTCTGGAATAAGAGGTTTGGAAATTTAAGAGAAGCCTCAGGGAAACACACCTAAATTTTTCTTTTCCCTGTGACCACTGCTTGTCAGACTAACTATAGATGCCATGCCATTTATTTCATATTGCCATAAGTATAAAACTACTAAAAAAAATTTTTTTGGAAGCAGCTTCAAATTTACAGGGATTCCAGCAAGTTAACATCAATATCTCATTATAAATTCTGAGGTTCTTCAAATCTAGTTGTATTTCCTTGCACATCATACCATTGGCACTTTGTTGTGGTTTAACCCCAGTAGGCACATTGTTTGAATTAGTAGTTCTTCTAGTTGCTAATTCTTTTCATTGAGAGTTACAACACAAAGAATATTTTCTCAGGGTAAGGGACTTGAAACATAATAATGAAGGTGACTCAGTCCTCTAGATCTCTGAAGGTAGAGCACTGTCTATTGTGTAACAATTATTCTCATCTCCCTTTGCAGAGGGACTAGCCTCCCTCCAAAAGCAGAAGTGGGGGGGCTCACAAGACTCAAGCTCCTGTTGTCACTTTCTCATTCTTCATGTCAGCATTGGCATTAGACCCACACAGCATTCAGCTTAAGAGAGCGTTTTTACATCTTGTTTGAAAACAGATTCAAGTAGAACACTAAAACATTTAAGAGAGATTGAAAGCAAACTGATTCCTTTATGGGAAGCTATCTCCTGACCATACATATGCTTATCTGACACACTGCTTAAAAAAAATCGCAGATTCTGTGAGCAGTTACAGCCCTCAGCAAATCATATAACTAGTGGTGTACTTTACGTTGTTTTCTTCCCAGGCAGGTGTTGGCAAAGTCTTCATTGTACTTGTAGGATGTTTTCTACATTAATTCCCTTGATATGGATGGTCAAAGAGTAGTGCTGTGGAATTGATAAAAATCCCTGTTGTTAAACATATTATTCTTGGTTTTAGCAAATTTTAGCCTTAAGCAAATCAAAGTTGCAATGTTCCCAATGTAGAGGTGTTGACAAGTTTAGATATTAGAGACTTGAGGGGAACTATCCTGCCTCTACCCTGCTTCCTTGCTCTCATACTATTCAGCAAGTACTTGAGTACTTTTTAGCTAGTACTCTGTTCTGGGAATTGTACCACTCAAGAATGGAAGCGTGCAAAAATGTGCGACTAATTAGCAAGTATTTCCTATCAGTGGCTACTGGCAAGTGACACACTTCCTGCATCTTGATTAGATATAGTTTTCTATATGAAAGTGAAGAACTGAGCAGCAGTTTACACAGTCACTCTGTAGTCCTGACTCTCTGCTAATGCAGGCTTTCTAACAAGATGACATTATTGAGGGGCTAGCAGCACTGATGCAAAGAAATTCATGTTACAAATAGCAAACACGGATTTGCATTCAATTACTTACTTAGACTAATGTTCACTCTGTTGAGCTGACAGTAAGACATTTTGGAGAGCAGTTTCAGTCTTGGACACCAACTGGAAGACTTTTAAGTATACAGTTTCTGAAGAAACTCTGAAAAAGGTTTATTTCAAAGCCTGTCCACATGACTTCTCTGATTATTTTTATCTCATTATGAGAATCCATTAGTGAGTATCTCTTGCATCCTTGTGACTTTAAGAGTCCCCACTCTCACTCCTCATTTGAGTCAAGGTGATGAGCTACTTGAGCAAGGACAGCCACCATCACTGACAGACTGATTTTTCTCCACTATGTTTGTACAACTAGGAACCCATGGGTTAATAGGTTGCCCCTTTTATGTATCACTTTGAACTGCTCTAAAGCACTGTCACAGCCAAGTGCTTAGGTCACTGGTGGTAGCGCATTTCCTCTGCAGGAGGGTGCACAGAACAGCTTTGTGGTACAGGTTGAGCGCAAAACTGCCAAATCAAGAGGGCAACATTTTACGTCATCTTTGCCTCCCCTGAGGGAGGCCACCGATCTCAGCTTCACCAGAGCATTTGCCTGTAGCCCAACACAAAACTGAGATCATGCAGAACATCGCAAAAGGCACTCCATCATTCTCAGACATAATTAACTGTATGAACAAGTAGCTGTGGGAAACAAAATCATCCCTTACTCACCTAAATCACTCTAATTTGTCACTGCAGCCCCCCTACTTTTCAACTACCAACCTTGTTATTGTAACTACAGCTCAGTTTAACTGATTACTAACATGCACAAAGAGCCAGCAACCAAAACGAGCCCGCTGGCTGTCCTTTCTCATGAGGTGACTGACTAACCACTGACCTTAGACACTCACTTGTGTTAAGGTTAAAATTACCCACTTAATAATTGATGTAATCTTAAGGCTACTAAGAAAGCTTGCGTCAATTAATCCGGTCCTTGTTACAGTAACTGAGGCACACACCTACCTGAAAACCGGGCCTTACACAGAATCCAATTACCAGCAGAAATCAGGTGCCAGAGGAAAAAGAATGTTCTTTAGGAGTCCTGCTATCGTAGAAACAATAAGTAAGCTAAAGAGGGAGGTGGGAGAAAAAGCACTTTGGTAAGGTTTCCAGATAAGTTAAAAATCAAAATGGTTAAAAAAAAGCTAGCCTGCAGTCTGCAGATAGACTAGTCAGAATCGGGTCTCATCTCAGTCACCAAAATGAACTTAACCTTTGCAATTAAGTTTTTATTTCAGGGTTATTGTTGGGTTTTTAACAGATACATTAAGAAAGCTTACTATAGCTCCCTATTAAAAGGAAAATCACTCACCTTCCTGTGCATAATGATGTTTTAATGGATAGCCCCATAATATGAATATTCCATCTGCTAGCAGGTTCATTCTGGCTAAGTTGAAACCAGCAAGCAGCAGCGTCAGTCCTCCTTAATAGTGATATTAAATTGCAAGAATAACAGGAAGTCTATCAGCCATGAAAACTTCACTCACAAGATTGTTTGCACTGCTGGGCTGGGCTATATCATGCAAAACCCAGTCTTTTCGCTGACTGGTACCAGTTTCACTGAATACTTATGGCCAGATCCAAACAGAGCACTCAGGCACGAAAAAGCAAGGTAGCTGGCTCTGGGCACAGAGTCAGCGCTATGATGCAAGGACCCAAAAGGGATACAGTGAGAGCTAAACCCAGTTGCTATACATGAGAACTGAGGAGCAGGGAACAGTTTCTGTAGCAGCCTACAGTTGCACTGGACGAGGTATGATATCAAATCACACTGCATGAATGGGATTTGCCCTATAAATGCTGCTCAATAGCCCAGGGATGGGAAAGAAGGAGCAGAAGATTGTGATTGAAATTGTTTCTCAGACACAGGTAGCAAAATCAGGATTTTAGTTTGGGAGGCTGGGTTTTGGAGTGTAATGCCTGTCCTTGAACAGGTATTTAGTTTTGCAGGAGTGGCTCATTCTTTAAGAGCATAGCTATGCAAGGTGTTAGCTCTGTCTTGCACAATGGCTACAGCACATACCCAGGAAGCAGCCAAAAACAGAGCCCCCAAAACCACTTAACCCAAGAGGATTCAAACTCACATCCCTTTGCTTACCAAAATATATGACAGTCTCTGAAGGTTTCACTTGGTTTACTTTTAACGCTTCTTAGGGTTGCACTACCAGGGATTAAACCACCTGTCTCACAGAATGACCATGAGTTTAAAGTGATGTCACAACCTTGCAAGCTGAAACAGGAAGCCAGGTCTACTTTCTCTCAGTCAGGCCACCACATCACAAATCAAGTGCTCTCTCTCTCCTGACTTCCCTCCTCATTCAGCCAGCCCTGCGTTCCTGGCTACACAGCAGTACAGTACTAGTAGAGCAGAGGGAACAGGACAATAACCCGAGGGTATTAATTTTTAATCCAGGTCTCAATCTCCAGAGAAGTACTGTAATCAGTATGAAACAAGACAAAATTAATGACATTGCCACTAGCATAAATTATCCCAAGCTTTAAAAAAGGAGCAAAAAGAAAAAAAAAAACAAAAAACAAAAACCAACCCAAAACAAAAAACCCCCAAACAACAAAAAAACCCAACCCACAACTCAAAGAGCTACATACTCATGCAATACCCAGGTGGAACATAGGCAACCTGCAGATTCAGCATGGTCAAAAAAAAAGACCGTAACTATTTTGTGCGGGCAGGACCAGAATAGAAGGTCAAGGGCTCACTACTTCTGGTTGTTTGACAGATTTCTGCTCAGCACTTAGACACATACCTTTTGCTTATAGTGCCTAAAGTGCACTTACATACTATTTTTGGACCTCACCCTTAATTTGTCATAACTGATGTTCTATTTTAATGCTGGTTTTGACTCACATAAGCCATTTAAATTTAGTAGAGAAGAAAAGCATGGGGGAGATTTTAAGATCTAAAAAGCTGATAGTCTAAACCCATTTCTAACCCAGGAGTTCTTGAATACACTGATGTGCCTCTGGAGCTCTAGTTACATGACTGAGATTACATAGTCTAACTGTAGTCCATCCAGCCTGTACAGAAGTAAATCACTGTCATTCAGAATCAGACTGTTAGTAACACTGGGCAGGCAAGTTCATATGGAATTTACCGATATTCAGTTTGATCCTTTTGTAGAATAAAAGCATCTGGTAATGAGTCTAGGATATTGTTCTGCTAGTTACTCTGCAAATAAGCATCTCCTTTGTTCTTACCTTTATTTTAATTTTTACACACACATTTTAAATAGAGAGACAAAAATGCAGGATTTCCTTGACTGGGAGAGAAAACGAAAAGAAAAATTTACTTTTAGAAGATTTATACTACAGAGGAAAAGGAGTATAGCAAGATGGAGGAAAAAAAATTGTCGAGTTGTTTATTAATTCAGTGTATATGCACAGGATACTGAGTGGGATTCAGGCCAGAAATAGCTCCAGATAAAGAGCTATAAAATAAGAAGAGGGGAGAAGTATTCCTTTCTTTCTCCTCACACATACATTGTATCTCTTCCCGTGGCTGCTCTCACTGCAATAAACAGAGTCAAGTTACATATAGCAAGGAAACCTCATACCATGAAGTAAGAATCTAGCACAGCTAGTTGCTGTACCCAGGTGAATTGGAATGACTCTCTACCACAAGAATGAAGCATGGTCTGCTAAAATCAGCTGTCACTCACTTTATGCCCAAATAAGCTAAAGAACTGGAGACTGCCAATACAGCACATGCAACATCACTGGCTTGACATACCATAAAGCGTAAGTGTTCTGGCACTGGAAGACCAAACTAAGGACCCTCCTTAAATTGACTTATGAGCAACCTAAATAAGCTGACTTTAAATGCAACAGGTGATGGACTTTGAGCACCAGAAGGTTACCTACTGCTTTTAGCAGTTATCTGTTAGTCAGCCATCCTGGATGAAGAGCACTTTCTGTGCAGAGAAAAAAATTCTTTACTATGGTTCAAAACAAGTCACTATTGAATGAAGACTGGCTTCCATAGGGCAAAACCATCACTTTTAATTAAAGAAAAATAAAATTAAACATTTTTTTTTTCTATTGAGAGACTACGAATTACTTTCATGTTTCCCTGCAAATAATGTTTTCTTGTTAGGTTTTTATCTGAAGTCTGTTCTGTTCCTTTCTGTCACAAGCACAGGAAACAATACAGGGTAGAAAACAAGTAATTCCTTTGACTTCATCCCACTGTTTAGCTTCCTGGTTAAGCTTTTTTCCTAGATGCAACAGTTAAAATCTCACCTTCTGTGCAAGCATCAAAGGTTTTCTCCAAGTACTAAATTGGAGCAATACTTCTACCTGGGAATCTGGCAACTGTCTCCTGCAGAATAACAGGACTTTACTCCAGAGAGTCTATCTGTTCATGGTCTCTACCCAGTGCTTTAGAGAAAAGACAAATTCACCTTTCTGTCATCCATTTTTGGGGGCAATGGAGTGTCGTTTACTCTGGCCTTTGTCAGCATTGGTAAACAAGAACATGATGACCTATTTCACTGAAATTTAAAAGTCTGACAGTGAAACTGATAATACATTATTCTGGGCTGCAAGAGATGCTGGAAGGAAACTTCCTTTAACATGAGACAGGTCCAATGACAGCTTCAGAAAATTCAAGAATGTGCTTTGCAGCCAAAGCAGAGGTCAGCTGCACCCATAAGGTAGATGCAGAGTAAGCAAGATGCTTATTATTTCCTTGCCTTAAACCCAGACACAAGCACACTAAAATATGGTAATTGGTAACAGTGCATAAATATTTTCTAACATTGTAACATTATTAGCAGTATTTTACAACATAGCTATGCTTAAGTATGTAAATAACACATAAGTGCAAATGGACAGACACTTGCAGTATACGTGCCCAAACAGTGCACAGGAAAACATAGCCAAATAGTAAAATCTGCAAGATAAGAGCAAAGGACAGAGTGGGCAGGAAAGATGTCAGGTGAAACCAAAATAAACCTGCAGAACAAAGAGGAGATATTTATTTTGCAGGATTATTCTGTTCCATCAGTCATAAGAAAGATGCCTAGCAAAACTACGGTAGAGTCTTACTCCCCAAAATAATATGAAATACGTCAAAGGCAGATGCAATCATCCCCTTTTCTTGCAGGGAGGCAGCAAGGTGCATAAAACACTAACAATAAGCAAAGAAAGATGGTAATTTATGAAAATCACAAAATGCTCACTTTGATTCCAGCTTTTCTTGCCAAAGAGCTCTCAAGCACTTTACCATGACCGCAGCAACCAAGACCATCAAGAACTGTAGTCATGAGCACTATGGATATCAGCTCCACGGCACTGTACACTCCTAGGTTTACTACCACTTACAGATGCAATTGTTAAGAACTGTTTGGAAAATGCAGCGATAATGACTGATGGTAATTAAGAACTAATAACTGGATATCTGTACTGTT
Organism: Harpia harpyja; assembly: GCF_026419915.1. Lineage (NCBI taxonomy): Eukaryota > Metazoa > Chordata > Aves > Accipitriformes > Accipitridae > Harpia > Harpia harpyja. Next base: position 6,706,351 of record NC_068956.1, on the reverse strand, counting down.
GATGTATATCAGTTTAGTAAAGTGGTCTGATTCATCAGCCTTTTAAGCACTCCATCACAGACATCTCCAATTCTCTGGTACGTGTAAACACACAAATATTTTGTTGCAACACTCCGATTCCTTCGTCTATAAAGGAAAATCGAGTTTATTTTCCGAGCATCCCACAAGCATGTTTTAAGTCCCCTCCCCTTACACTTTTGAGAGAGTTCAGAAATACTTGTCTTGCCACTTGACAATCTGTCCCCAGATTTAAGTGACCTTTATCCTGCAATGGCAATCATATAAACAGACCCTTCAGCTCCCATAGGAAAGACACAACTGAGTGCATTAGACTTTAGGGCCGGGTCCAACTCTGCAAGTCACTCCAGAGACAGCGTGGAAGATGCAATTAATTTAGCGTTTTGAAATGGAAGTGTTTACTATTTACATAAGGGCCATTAACATTTCTCAACTAAGATCTAAGCACCCTCTTTAAATAAAGAGAGTTCTTTTAATAAAACAGGCCCCTACAGAAGCTAGGTGCAGGTAAGTTTTTACAGTTACTCAGCTCTCGCCGCCAGACAGGAGCTCCCTTCAGCAGAGTAGGAATGTCTCAGGGCACGGCCCCCCTTGCAGGCGGGAGGCTGCCGTTCCTCACACCGGCTCTCCAGACGGGTTCCGAGGAAAGTCGCTGACAGGCGGCCCTTCCCTCCGGCCCTACGAAGAGGGGCTGGGCAGGGGAGCCACCTGTGAGATCTCCCCCACCCTCAGGCGAGCGGGCCCTGCAAGCCGACCACGGCCAAAGCACTCCCGAGCGCGGCGCAGCCCGGCTGCCGAAAAGCTTGGAGTCGGGGCTCCTCAGCTGCCAACAGACTCACCCTCACGCCGTTCCAGCACTGCGGGCACGGGTGGCTTATACGCCTTTTTTTGTCCTCTGAGTCACTCCATCAGCAAGACACTCCCACCCCCCGAAACCCCTCCGGGCAGCCTCCCCTTTCCCCAGCGGGCCGGTGGCAGCGCGGCTCCCCGCCGCCTCAGCCCGGCAGGACCCCGCTGCCCTCCTCCGCGGGCTGCCCCAGCCCCTTCTCTCCGGTCGGAGACAACCTCAGTTACCTCGTCCCGGCCGGCAGCCGCTGCCCCACGCCGCCTCCCCGCTTGTCTGAGGGGAAGGGAGGTAGGCGGTGGCGCAGGGCGAGGCGTGGCAGCCCCGGCCCGCCGCCGCCGCCGGCGGGCCAATGGCGGCGCCGCCTCCCTCAGAGCGGGGCGGCTCCCCCCGCCTCCGGCCCGCCCTCCGCCGCCGGCGGGCCAATGGCGGCGCCGCCTCCCTCAGAGCGGGGCGGCTCCCCCCCGCCTCGGGCCCGCCCTCCGCCGCCCCCGCCGGAGCCGCGCTCGTGTTCCTGTCACCTGTGGCACCGAGAGGCCGTTCTGAGGGAGCGGGGCGGAGCGGTGAGACTCGGTCCTCGGTGCGGTAGGAGCCTTCGGGGACGGATCTGAGCGGGCAGAGGCTCGTGGAGGCAGGCTCGCTCCACAGCGGAAAGCGGGTCTTTCACATGAAGTCCACGCAGGGAATATCAGCTTGTCCTGACTAGCTGCCTTGAGGTAAAACGATCAGTATTTCACTTAACCTGGTGATAGGCAACCTCAGAGGTGAGAACTTACGCCCCTGTTTGCAGTAAAGATACAGGCAGCGATAACGGAGGTTTCAGTCATCTATTTGTCCAGGAAGCCACTGTAAGTGCTTCACTGTTTAATTAGTGGCACGAAATACACATGCCACTATTTCATAGGATGTTTCAGCAGGACCTTCTCCTTGCTCAGCAGCCAAGAGACCAAGGTGATTTCTGAAGCTGGAGTCCATACGAGAGCAAGGTGACAGCACCAACCCCCTGTCATGTGGAGAGCTGGTGTGGTGGTATTTTCCCGTTATGCACGTTCTTCTCACGGCACTTGCTTTATATTTTAATTCTGTTTTGGGTCAGCTGGAGGATTTCGATCTCTGGAGAGCCCAGGAGCGGGGCCTGCTGTGCCTTGTGGGCAGCCCATGAGTCACATCCCCACGGCTGCCGGCCTGCCCGCTTCCTCCGGTCTCACCTGCAGAAGCCCAGTTTTGAATGACTTCCCCATTGTGTTCCCAGCCTGAATCACTCCCCAAATCCTAGGTCATCAGCGCTGGCTTTCTGCTAACCATAAATCCTTATGTTTCACCTCCTACTCAAACTTTGATATGGTGAAACAATTTAATGTTTTTTAGAGAAAATTTAGTATACATGGCGTTGCTGTAAACATTTGGTAAATTATGTTTCTTTTCAATATCATGTATTTTATATGTGGCTCTTCCTTCCTGATGATGAAATAAGGGATGAGAGCGTGCTTCATGCACCATCTAGTAAAATTCTGGCTTAATAAGCTTTTAATAAGATTTCCATTTAGTTCACAAGGATCAAAGTGAATTGGAGACCTTTTGAAAGCTTCAAAGTCGGCTTCTCCCCTCAATAATTTTCATTCAAAGATCTCTTATTCACATACCCTGTTTATTCACCCTAATGCAGCATACTGAGCTGTACCTATTCAAACCCACACTGAACTCCTGTTTAGTGCGGATTAAGAAACATCGTTACGTTTGTTAATTAGAAGTGGGGGCCCTTTTTGGCACTCTTGGTACATAGAACGTACTTTTCTGTTGTGTAAGTATCTCTTTTTTTCCCCTCTCACAGCAGTCCCAAAGAAGGCGGCAGCAGGCAGGGGTAAGTAAAACTGAGTCTTTTTAGACCAGACACGCTGTATCAGCTGGCAGGTGTGGGTATGCTTGGCCCTGCCAGATGGAGCCAGAACTGATGGGTCTGCTCTACCCATTGCCCAAACCAATTCACCCTTTAATCAAGGACTTTGGACCCAAGCTTAGGAAAAGCAGCTCCTTGCTGCTAGGAAGCTCCAGGTGGCAGAGGCCTCCGGCATCGTGACAAGTGACAGCTGTAAAACTGTGTATGGGGTGTGTGTTGTGTCTGTTAAAATACCTGGGTTCTCTCCTACTCACATTCAGTTTAGTGATTTGTTCTTGAAATGGATTCCAATGAAATCTGTGGGATTATGTATGCAGGGGCTGTCCCAGCTCAGACCAGTTGCCAGTTCATAGCTTGAGTGTTTACAATACTGAAAATACCTGAATGACATGCACACACCTCAGACTGATTCCTCAGTAACTTCAGATGGAAAGAGTCTGCAGCCAGTGTACAGCCTGTCCCCACAGTTGCTCTGCACTGGTGTAGATCTGAATAAGCTGGTTTTTTGTGTAAGCATGGAGCAGCTGTTTTTCATGTGGATTGAGCCTGAGCACTCTCAAGGTAGCACCAAGAGAACCAAAGCTAGTGACAGAAGGATGGGCCCTACCAACCCTCCTCTTAGTCTTCCCCATACATAGTCATAGAGTTGCTAAGCTCTTGGAACAATAAAAAGATATAAGCATGTTTTTGATTGCAGTACAACACTAAGTGTTATGACACCTTTAAGAAAAAAACCTGCAGGTATCTTTGTGTCGTGGTATTCCTATCAGATTCAGAAAGTGGATCACCTTTCTTCCTACACCCCCTCTTTCAACATATCTTTCTCTCTAGCCATTTTCCAAAGCAGAAAGGAAGTCATCCCATCTTCTCCCATTAAAGGAAAAATAAATGAGCGCTTCAGTGTGTTTACAGAATGGCAGGTATTAGTTGAAGAGAGAGTAACTTCCAGTGAAGCAAATCCACCTGATACTGCTTTCCTTCCTCCAGCTTCATCCAGGCAGGATCTCGACCTCCTTTGAACACTCAGCCACTCCCTGATGAGAACTAACACAAATCACAGCTATCTCAGATGCCGCTGATTTCATTGTTGTAGGGGTATTTCCCTGGCTGGTGGCTTTGACTACATCACCCCTTGCTTTGCATCCTTCAGTTGGCTCCTGGGCCCCAAGGTTTTTTTCTTCCTTTAAAACAATCTGCACTTTTAGGTTATGTGATAAAAGGCTTTTCTCCACATACACAAGGGAAGGCAGAGGAACAAAGGCGGGTGGAGGAGCCTGAGAAATACCCTGCCTGGCTGCTCCCAAGCCCACTACAGGAGCTATAAGCCCACCAGAGGTCCAACTTCACACACATGAAGGAGCACAGAGGCACAAGGGCAGGGGGGGGAGCCCCAATAACCCCTTCAGAGACACAGCCCCTTCCAGGGCTGTCCTGGGGGAGCCTCAGTACCTTACACACTGGGGGGATCACTGCCTGTGGGGGTGAGACACATTATGGGATGCAAGGGAAGAGGATTTTCAGATTACACAAGACCTCCTGTGGGATATTCAGGGGATGAGCCAAAGGTGGGGAAAAAGGAGGGATAAAGGTGGTTTGGAAAGGAACAAGCATGAGAAAATGGGGGGATAAGGGGATAAAAGGGGCCAGTCATGTATAAATGGGGCTGGTTGGTGTGCTTGTCTGCCCTTGCCCTGTGCCTGCTGAGCATTGTCTGTCCTGTCTTCTATTAAACTCAATTTCTAATTTTTTTTTTTTTTTTTTTTGCGGGGCTGGGGTGTGGGGTGGAGGTGAGTGGTTCTCTATTCTGCATGCATGGGTGTGTATGGGGGTACTACTGACCTCCTTGCTGGGTCGTGTCACATGGGAGAGGCAAATCCTCTGCCATCTTACCAACATAAGGCATTTCTTTACATCTTTAAAAAGTAAGTCTTAAAAAATATTTTTAAAATAATTTAAAAATTCTTTTAAAATGTGACAAGAAAATGTATACCGAAGGTGTAAATGGTGAAAGGAAACAGTGTGGGTAATTTAGCTGTATATGATGCTCTCTGTGGTAAGAAAGAGATTGCCTTGATAATGATGATCATGAAAGAGATGGCTTTAAAGAGCAAATGTGTATTAATAGGGCCTAATTGTTTCCCTGCTCTTTTGCTCTGAGACAAAACAAATGTAAGTCCTGCTGTCACTGACCAGGGCATCTTTAAATTTGAGCTATTATGCAGCATTGCTAGAGATTGCTCTCAAATGCCCAGTTGAGAAAAAGACATGAAGCCCTAATTCACTGTTTGATGATTTCTAGGAGGTGAGATGGAGTCTATGAATAACTGCAGTTTTCCTCAAGGACTGATCAAGATAGTTTCTGCTTTGCAAGTGATGAGAAATGCCATCTCATGTTTAATTAGATAGTCCTTTGTCATTAAAGCCTTCATGGTAGGTGTTTTCTGGTCCTTTCCATATGTAGTTTTAGTCTGTGACAATAGTCCTGTACATGCACATATCTGTAAAAAGGTTAATTTGCCATTTTAAACTTGATCAGAACATGGAGCCCAAACAAGTTTCATGTACTAGTGATACATAAAAAATGGTCTGGCACTTCGCATGGAAATTTCCAATCTCACTGTGGCTTTACCCTCTCTTATCAGATTTCCAATGTTAAAAAAAAAAAAAAAGAAAAAAAAAAGATTTAAAGATACATGAGAACTTATCTTCCAGTTATCAAGTCAGTGGGACAGCTCAGTGGGAAACTCAGCACTAGGGATGGAATCAGAACAGGAACCAGCTCTTTGGAGTGAACTTTGCTTTCCTTTGAGCAGCACCTTCTGCAGCCCATCTTAGAAGGTCACTGAGAAGGAAAACACGTTCTCTTCATTGCCTCTTTTTGGCACAATCTGCATTTTCTGTGTTTCTTTCCCTCAGGGTGCAAGGCTGAGAATTCTGGAAAGAAATGCCCCAAAAGAGCAAAAGCTTCTCCTCCAGTCCTAGGGGGTGTTCGCAAAAGGTTTAATTTAATTTCTGTAGTTACTTAAATAGGCAGCTGCTCAAATGGCCCATACTGCCCCTGCTCTTTTATCAATATTGATATTTATTGAATATAGCAGGACTTCCCAGTTCAAAAATGGCCCTAGCAATACTCTGCTGTCTTACATTCTTTCTTGTGACGGACATGTTGTCGGTGGAATACAGGACTTCTGGAGTTACGTGCTGTTTCTGCCTTGCTCCCAGGTCCTATACCTTTCAGAGCCCTTCCCGGGTCCCACCTCTGCCTTCTCAGACTCTCACTGGGCTTTCTGTATGGCTCAGGAGGAGCACATGAGAGAAGAACACCTTGGTTCATCCTTCCTTCAATATTGACAGAGCTGTTTGTTTCTCCACCAGGAACAGCTCATCACCTTCACCCCATCTCAGGGTTCACAGAAGAGCAGGTTTTAAAAAGAACAAAACAGGATTTTGAATGGTTGCTGGAGTATTCAAACACCTCTTGGGTATTTTGCAATAGAAGGAATAGGGATTCTGCTTGCCTCCTCAGATCTTCCCCAGGCTCTTCTTGGACAACCCACTGCGGGTTAGGCAACATAAAAAACAAGAGCTGAAACTCCCAGAAGTGGCCCAAGGCTACACCTCCAGACAAGGTCTTGCCAAGAGACCTGGGTCCCAAAGAAGCACCCCTGGGTTCTGTTCAACACACAATGCTTTATTCTTCTCTGCTGATTGCACTGGCTCCGTGGTAATAGAGCCAGCCAACTCTTTGTGGCCTGGTTGCTATTTCCTTGCCTGTGTGGTCTTCCTAGTCCTCACTTTCCTGTGGGAGGAGCTCTTTGATGGCTTCTTCCTTGCCCTGAAGGTTTTGCAGGTCTGCCCAGTTGTCCCTCAGGACCTGAGCTGCTGCCTGCTGCGCAGTAGGATGCTTGTCTTCCTGCAGTCAGTGGAGGGCTGAAATGACACGGGAAGATGCGTCAATAACTGTGAAATCCCAGGTCAGAACAGTTGAGAAAGTTTGAAAGCCTTCCCTGGGTTCATTCTCATACCCAGGCTGAGGTTTGGGACAGGGCACTGGAGAGAAGAGGCAGTGCACGACAGCAGAAGGTGGTGACATCTTTCCCCAGTCAAGAAGACAATGTAAAAGAGGAGGGGCAATTTTAACCTACATATCCTCAGAAGACTCATACGCTGCTCTGTCAGCTGGGACATCTGGCCATATACATGCCCTTGAAACTCTTCTTTGTGAAGAAGGAGGCCTATCATAGCCACCACAGCCCTGATGATGGCCTGGCTGAGCTGCAGACGGGGAAAGGAGAAGTTTGCTCCAACCGAACCTCACTGAACTCAGCATCCCCCAGACACAAGCTGCCTCTTCCCAAAAAGAATTATTTCCCTTGTTCCTCTGGAGGAAAAGGATTTGCTCAAGAGGATAGGGAGTATTTCTCTTCTGACCGAAAGGCCAATGGGATTCAGCTGGTTCTCAGCAGCAATTCTCCAGGCCCAGCTCGTGGGAGAGGTGGCAAGGTGGAATACACACACACAGCATTTCCAGGCTCTTTAGCAGCACCTTCCAGCTCCAGACATTTTCATAGACAAGCTGCTTCCTCCCAAAGCACTTCTGACACGCCATCATTGCACAGAAAGGCAGGTGAACTCCAGCACTGCAGCTACTGCTGAAGGGCCAATGGAAGCAGCAGCTCTCACTGCTTTTTCACAGTCCAGCCGGTTTCTGACCACATAGCAGAACAAAGAGTAAATCTTGTCACAAAACTCATCTTCCCCCATTTGAGGGAAGGAACAGTTTTCCCAGTCTTGGAAGTCGAGATTTACACCTTTTGATCACCTTTCCAGAACTGTATCAAAAGAAGTGGGGGGAAAGGTCCCTATGTAAAGTATGTACCAGTGAGAGCATCTTGCATTATCACCCAGGTCTGTCTCAAATGGCAGTCCCATGCTTATCAGTGTTCAATTCTGAACCAGATATGGATTCAGGGGCACGTGTGAGGTGTTTTAAAATTCCTTCCTTGAAATGTTAAGCTATTTCTCTCCTCCATCTTCTCTTCCTAGTTCCCTTTAGGTAATTCCTTTAATGCATATATATTTCTACATATGTATATGTTATATCTATTACATATATTATATGTATTGGTTCCTGATGACCATTAAAAGGCAAATGTCGCACCCATTATAAAGGGCAAGAAGAAGGATCCAGGGAACTACAGAGCAGTCAGCCTAATCTCAGGCTCCAGGAAGATTATGGAGCAGATCTTCCTGGCACCTGTGTTCAAGCTTGATAACAGAGGGTCAAAGAAGAGTTGAAAGCACTGCCTGATCCTGGCAACACTGTTAACCTGCAAAATAGGAACTCAAACTTATCATAATATTTTCTCTTTCTGGATCTAAGACAAGACTTTCTAAAAGATGTAAGTATTGTCTGCCCACGTGAATAGAAAAAGGCAAAGGTTGCCCACAGTCAGGTTTAAGCACTGTTACTTTTTGACATAGTGGTATTTAAATATGTCCAAGTTAAAGATCTTGCGCTACAAAGTACAAAGTTCAAGGCTGTGTTTATCTTTGCCAGCTGACTTAAGATGCTGTTCTTTCTTTTTCTTTGCCTTCTATTCAGTGCCTGGCTTATGTGTCAGCTGGCTACTGTGTCCTAATAGTAACACTCAATCCACAATATAGGAGAAGGAAATTAGAAGTCACTAGTTTTTAATGATTTGGGGGGTTTTATTTCTTTTTTTTTTTTTGCTTTCTCATCTGAACAGTTATGTGGGGCCACTGAATGAACATAAACAGCATCTTCCTACTGTCTTCAATATAGATGCATTGCAAATTATGATCTCTGCCTATGGGGCTAAAAGTGTTTTGTCCTTGCTTTAATGAATATGCCTTAATTACAGAGACTGCTGTAGTATGTCAAACAGGACTTGTTATAGGATAACATAAGCTCCCACAGGACTGGCCAAAAACTCTGAATTAAGTAGGTAAATGTGAATTTCGCCCAAGAATGAGGACAAAGGCGTTTATTATAGTGATTCACAATTTATTTCTGTGGTAGAGTATGGCTCCCAGGGTTACGTGGCTCAGGCACCAATGTCCTACGAAGGAGAACGACATACAGAGCCGATCCAAAACCCATGGAGGTCCGCTGGCCATCAAGAGAGAAGCAGAAGCAGTTCGAGATCAGCCTCCAGCTCTGCTTTCCATCTTCTTACGCCCTGTCCCCACTGCTGGGGCACGGCTTTTTGCACAACACTGGTGTGTGGGGCAAGGAGGGTTACAGGCAGTCAGTAGTGTATGGCTGCCGGTTACCAGGGTGGAGGAGCTTGCTCCGTCTCGGTGCCTTGGACGGCGCAGCGGGCCTGTTCCTGAGAAAGCAGCTCTGCAGTCGTGGTGGGCCCAGCTCGCGTTCGGCGTGGAACAGCAGCTACCACTGCGGGGCTTGGAAATGCTCTTTTTCTTGAAGACGGCTGCAATTTTACTTCACAGTTTTAAGGCTGCCACCGTAGGTATCCATTTGGGTGAAACTCTGGCCAGCCCCTGACCTTTGCCACACGGAAATCCCTCTCAGGACTTAAATTCCCCCTGTGGTGTTGTTAACGTTTGCTTTTCCCATTTCCTGAGGTGGGCTGCCGGTACAGGAATCCCAAAGCAAATACACTGTCGCTGCACCTGACTCTTCCTACAGGAGAGGCTCGGAAGCGTGTCGCCTCATCCGCGCCCCCCCCCGCCATGGCGTCCTCACCCCCGGGCTGCGGGGCGCTCCCCCCGCTGAGGGACGGCGCGGCGCTTTTGGCGGGCTTTTCCCCGGCGGCACACGCCGCCAGAGGGCGCCGCTGCCCCTCGGAACGCGCCGAGGGGCGGGGCGGGGCGCGGGCTCCCCTCGCCTTGGCGACCGGCGGCGTCGCGATGGCGCCGGGGTGGGCGGTAGGTCCTGACTGACCGTGCGTGGGTGCAGCGGGAACACGGGTGTGGGGGGGTCGTGGTGACCGTTTCGGCCTTGGGGAGGCAGGTGCCCAGGGCCGTGAGGGGGGACTTGGATGTGGGTGGTGGTGGCGGCGGCGGGGTGAGGGGAGGCGCTTCGGAGGTTGGCCACGCTGGGAACTCTTTGGTGGCGGGGGACAGCGTGGGGGGGCTTAGGCACAGAGCGGCTGTACCAGCGGGGTCTGGTGGCTGCGGACTGGGAGACTCTGGCCACTGTGAGGGGTGACCCGGCTTCGTCCACTGAGGGGCCTGGTGATGAAGGGGGTAGCGGGGAATACGTGCAAGGGACACGCAGGAAGGGTTCGAGGGCTTTTGTTAGCCTGCCGTGGAGATTGGGAAGGGGTTACGGTGTGGCTGCAGAGTGCTGAGGTAATTATTGAGGGGGACTGAGGGAGCGGAGGCTACTGAAAATGCAGCTGCTTGAGATACAGGGGTAATGGTGTGAGTGCAAGCGCCGGTGTGGATGGCCCTGACGATAGTGATTGAGCTCATGTGAGTGGTGGGCCGCCACAGCAGGTGGTCCCTGCAATGAGTGTCTGGAAAGTCACAGCAGCCGGGTTGCAGCGTCTGGGATCTGCTTCCTTCTTCCAAGGATGTAACGGCAGTGTAGTTATTGATTGAGAAAGTGCTGGTAGCAATAATGGGGGTCTGTCAAGAGTTAAGCCTCGCAATTTGTTTGTTTGGGAGAAGAAACAGATCTTGCCCTCTGCAAACGTTTTCCTGCTGGTTTAAAATCTGCAGTCAATTCTTAGTCCCCCTAAATATGTTCTCTTCTCTCTCATGTGTGTGTATTTTCTATAGTTTGCAAAATCCAGCAAATCTGTTATTATAGTGTGGGGTTTTTACCTTGTTGTACAACTTGGAGTCTTTCTTGTTGCTTCCTGCACAGGAAGAATTTCATAAATATAACACTGGAGCTCACCTGGGGCTGGAGTTCCAAAAAAAACCCAAAACCTTTTCAAAGTACTGTTGCTCAAAACGTTTCAGTCTGTATCCAGTTTTAAGCAGGGGATTTCATTATCCATTTAGTGGAAGGGACAGAAATAATAAAAAAAAAAAAAAGTTAGGGATTGCTGCAGTGATCTTCCATTTCTGAAGAAAATCAGTAAAATAAATGCTCAAGTGAAAGTGGAATCAATACCAGTCCAGTCAATTCTGCACTGAAGAAGGATGACAGATTCTTTTTTATACTTAAAAAATGTATCCTGCATTTGTGCATTCAGGCTGGAAATTTCAAAGGGGTCTAGGGGAGCTGAGTACCTAACTTCCTGTCTCAGTGAGATTTTTTTCTTAATTCACTTGGACTTTTTAAAAAATCTCAATTTTACAACAGTCATGTGTTTAGGATTTTTTAAAGTTTCATGAAAAATATTATATCAGTAAACAGAAGCTTAACTTGAATTGGTATCTGCAAAGGTTATGTGTGAATATTAAGGACAATATGGCTTCAGACTCAAGTGGATGCTCAGGTACAAAAGTTGTGGTTTTTTTTTTTCTTGGGTAATAAACGTCAGTAAGGTTTGCTGCAGTCATGTGGTGATACTGTGACACAGGCATGATTGTATTGAAGTTCCACAATAGAAATATTTTACTAATGTGTAAAAACCATTAAAGCTTTGATATGGGACATTTCAGAGAGAAGTTCAAGATATTGCTGGTGAAATTCAGAATTTTCCAGGTTTCTGTGAATGGAATTAGCTGTATCTGTGACATAAATAATCAGGTGTTGCAAAGACTGTAACTTACAGCTCTAGACAATTGTCCCTATGAGTGTGAATTTGTCTCCAGCAGCAGAACAGACAAAATCTTCATGAGCAGATTTCCAACAGAGTGGGAGTAAAATTCTTCTACATAAAACATTATGAAGAAGATACTCCAAGGTCTAAGGAGCTGTGTGGGGACGTAGACTCCAAGGTGTGTTTACACTTTCTTTCACTTACCTTGCAGAGCTGCCACACAGTGAACATTTCTTTTACATGCCCTTCTGCAATATACAGCACACTGCCTGCCCTCAGCACCCTCACATTTCATCGGCAGGCATCAGCTCCTCCTCTAGGGCAGAAGGTTATTTTGTAAACAGAAAGCTGACATTGCCTTGCTTCAGGGTATGGTGAATGCAGTAAGAAGGCATGTGCCGTATGGATTAGAGTGCATCTGTCAATAGTTGGTTTAACTTCATTCCCTTGGTTTTACATTGATTTGCCAGGCTTGCTATGTGGCTTTCTGCTGATTTTTTTTTTTTTTTTCTGTTTCCTTGTGCTCATTTTAATAGGAAAAGTATCCAGCCTGCTGTATTTAGTCACAGAACAAATTGTTATCAGTTTTAGGTACTAGAATGATATTTGTTAGAATTCAGAAAAGCAGTTTAATATGAAAGCAGGTTATATAAAATGTTTCTACTCATTTGGTAATAAAACCTCCTATGTTACATGAACTAATGTGGTTTTGGCATTTGATTATGTGACTGTTAAAAATGAGGAATCTTCTTAAGTGCCCTTTTCTTGTGACTTTTTTATTTTATATAATATATGCTACCAGTTCTGTTACAGAACTATTCATTGTCAGTTGAATTCTGAGGTTGGCAGTTGTGACAACGTGCCCAGGGAATACTGCTGACATGCATATCTGTTCAGAGAGTGGTTTTGTTCCAGCTCCGACAATGAAAACTGATATCAGAGTTGCAGTGAAAGGGAAATATTCATAGTGCTAGGAGAACAGAAGGAGAGGGAAAGAGATGCATATTAACAAGTGGACTGGATTAAACAAGCCTGATAAAGAAACAGAGGCAAAGGACTGGAAGAGGAACAACTGCTTGTTTGATTTGCAAGAATGTAAAACAGCCCGCAGCAAGGGATGCAGTAACTAGTGATAGAGGCTACTGTTCACAAATGTATCTTTAATCAGGACAACACTTCAGGATGTCCCAAAAACACTGGCCTGAGTGCTACCCTGGGCAGGATTATTGTTGTCAAAAAAACAACATTTTTTTTTTTTTTTATTTCAGAACTGTTAGGAACTTGTCACAAGTGACAAAGGTGAGTGAACATATGACATCTTGTAAATAATTTCTTTCTCTTTTTTTTTTTTTTCTTCTTTTCTGCTTGCCCTTTCCTCCCTTTAGATCTAACATCTAGCACAAGTACAACTAAAAGCATGGAAGAGAAGAAAGAGGAGAAACCAGAAGAGCAACTTACAGAACCTGAATCAGCTTTCCCAGAAGCCTTACTAGAATTTCAGTAGGTTTAATATATTTAACTTCTCACTCATACAGAATATGTGAATGGATAAAGCAGATAACAAAGACAACTTATCCAATTCAGAGCCTGAGCTGATTGACTGTGGCAGTTGTGTACTGTTCTTTTGTGTTCTTAAGGCTATTTCGGAAATACACACTTTTAAAGCTATACCTGTAAGAAAGCATTTAAGTGGGTCAGAAATAATTTTAAGCTGTTGGGTTATAACTTGGGAAAAAGAGTTTTATTAAAAACAAGAACCCCTCCTTTTTTGTCTGCTAGTAGCAAGCTTTTGATCAGCATACTGTCAAGTTGCAGGATCACATTTGGCTGTATTTTTTAGGATTCCTTGGTGTTCACAGAGGTATATAGTCAACTAGCCAGAACCCCAAGACCTACTGTTTGCTCCCTTGGCGCAGCTGAGAGCGGAGTACAAAGGAAAGTGTTTTATTTTGAAAATAACAGAAGGATAACTTAAAGGTCTCTTAAAATCAAGCATAGAAAAATAAGAGCCAAGAGGGGAATATCTGAAGTAGTTACAAAATAGTAAATTTTATTTGATCTCCAATCTCTTGAGTAGATGATTAAAAGGAGAAAAAATAAGCTCTGTGACTTATCATCAGAGAGGCAGAAATTGAAGGGGAGAAACCTCAACAGCATCCAATATTCAACAATTATCAGCATTTAGGGAGCAAGGAGTAGTGCCTTGGTGTAGAAATGAAAAGCAGGTAAGCAAACTGAAGAGCAACCGCATGTACTTCTAGTGACATCTATAGGAGTTTACAGGGTTTATGTGGGATTTTCTATTTCATTTTACAAAGAACAGAGTACAAGTTTCCATAGTGAAACAGACCAGATTTAGCTGAATCGTATCACAAATAAATACCATCCAAAAAGTCGACAATTCAACCCATCTATTTTGCTAAGAAATAAGCAAACTCTATTACTAGGCTGAGAAAAATACCGCACCACTTTCGGATAAAATTATTGTCATGCATATTCAAATATCCAAGCAAATGACTCATTTGTCTGAAGAATCTTCCACTGAAATGGGTGCTGTACTGGATATTTAGTTTCTACAGCAACAGTAGGGGAAAAAGGGAAGAAAAGTATTTTTCTTTCTGTCTTTATTTTTCTCCTTCTCTCCTCTCTTTCCCTCTTGCTCTCTCTTTCCCTCTCTATCTTTACCTCTGTAATCTATAACTTCTCTGTACCACTTGATTGAACAAAGCAGCGTAATCATACAAGTGAATATCTGTCACATTCCACTTTAGGATTTTTCAAGTGTGTAGTATTTATTTAACATCCATTCCTGCTTTTTCTTCTGTACATTGAAGAATGGTTACTGTTCATAGCAAGTGTGTTATTTTGCATTTTTCTGTACAGTTTTCTGTTTCAGGATTGGTTAGGAACAACAGTCCCATGAATTACTTGCCCTAGTAACATCCTATAGATGACTGACAAAACTGTCATCGTATTGGAGAGGAGTGTTGTTTCTAGATGATTAAATCATCTAGATGAAACCTAGTATACAGAGTTGAGAAAAATAGTATCAAAGGAATCATCAATCTTGCTGTTTTGTAGCTTTTATCTGGCAAATACCATCAAAAAATAATCTAAAGAGGAAGGTTCCGGTATGTAGCAGACAAAAGAGCAAATTCTACTCATATACATTTTTGACATTAACAAAGCGATGGATATAGACTGCCACTTCATGGAAAATCTTAAAGCAGCAGAAATTAAGATCAGCAGCAGTATTCAAAATACAGAAATGGTTTAAAATGGCAGGTAATTTAGGAGGTCACACTGTGTGGCCAAGCCACCATACCCCCATATCTCTGTTCTAGTCTCTCTAACTAATATCCTTGTACTGAATGGAAAACCTGAAGAATACTTTGGAGCACACTGACACCAGAGAATGCAAATCTAGTAACCTGCAATTTGCATGATTGAGTGATCCAAACTTAGCCAGGAAAAAATTATCTTCTTTTAAAACAACTTAATGCAATAGGGAGGGGCAAAAAAAAAAACCAAACCCACAACTCCAAAACAAAAACTCAAGGAACAATAGCTGTTGAAACAGTAAAAGATATTGTAATAATTGTAATACTTGCCTCTACTGTGCTATATGATGAATGAATTCCAGGAGCAGAGGGAAAGATTACAGAGAATTTTGCAAATAGGCAGCATTTGCAATCCAGTGTTTCTCATTCTTGAAGAGAGAACACCAGAAAAAAATACTGATTTTACAGCTATGGCAAAGAGGATGACAAGTAGTCTATGAAAATTGTGAAAGCAGTGAGCTAGTTCTTTGACAAAAATGTGTAAATGTACTTAGAAGATACTACTCGGGCTGCAGTCCCTATTCCCTTAGCACTTCTTAAAGGCTAGCAAGTTCTTGGTGTACAAATGCAGTTAACGAAGGTCAACAAACCACATTTTCAGAAGAATTGAATCCCATTTCATTTTCCAGTTTGGGATTTATCTGACCTATGTCTGAGTGTGTTGCCTAAGCTTCCTCTATAGTGAGTGGTGAGTAATATTTCTGGAGCACAAATAATCTTGTCCTAAAAGAGACCTCTGCAACAGGTCAGCTAAACCACATCCAGAAAGAGTAAACCAGTTTTATCCTCTCTAGTGGTTACAAAGGAACAGTTTAATCAGGGAGTCTGTTTTCTCAGTAGGAGTATGAGATCCAAACTAACACAAAGGTCCAGATGTATAAGGGAAATCATTTCTTTATGTGTAGTAAGCGGACAGTGGTATCTACCAAAATCAGTCAAGCATATGATACGAAAATAAACATTTCAGTAGTATTTACATCTAATCTAGGTTAAATAGCATTCCTCTCCTGTTTTTGTAAGAATGTCTCTTTCTTTACTCTTTCTCCACAGAATTGAGACAAAAGAAGCAGCAATTGATCAGGTTTTGTTTGATCTGAAAAAAGTGGAAAAAAAGAACAAAGAATATAATGAAAGAGTGAGTGACCATGCATCCTTCTCCCAACACATTTTATATGTGATATTTTAACTCACAGATTCAATTTTCTTCTTAAAGCTACTTTCACTAAAACTAGTCATTGCAGTGAATTCCTTACAGTCAGTGAAACTAAAGTTAGTGAGTCGCTTTATGTGCTAAAAGTTTAAGTGTTATCTGAATTAAATGTGACATAAAGCATAAATGTCCTAAATAAAATTGTGCAAAAAAAGGAGCTGCAGGAGTAGAACATTGCAGAATAGGACACAGCAGTAAGGTGAAGTGAGTTCAGTGAAGGTGTTTTCCAGTGCACATGAGATCCTTAGTAACTGCCTAAGTATTTAATCTCACTCTGCAGCAAACATAGGACAGCAAGCCCCCTTTCAGTAGGTAACTTTACTGCAGTACATTCAGATATGCCTTTTTAAACAATCTTGCAAATATTCCTCAATATTTCAGCGCACAAAGAATAAACGGTATTAACTTCATTTTTGTTAGTAGTAGTTAGTAGATTAGCAGATCTAACCAAGTATTGAGACTTGCTGACCACCTTTGATTCACTTCTGAGGTAATGGAATTGCACAGGTTTCTGTGAGAGTTTAGTTATTCTTGCAAACTTAGTTACAATGAAAACTGACCAAAGAAAAAAGAGCATCACACAATTGTCTAGGTGCAGTTTTTAGCGCTGCTTGGTGAAGACTCACCTTCTTGTGGATTAAGAGTTGTGTTGGGTTATTTTTAGAACAAGGTTATGTAACTACTGATCACACCTGAGTGACGCTTTAAAGAACTGTATATATGAACTGTATATAAAAAACTATATATATAGAACTATATATAAAGAACTGTAATATGGCATCTCATGACTGAGAGCAGTGAACTTTGAAAGTGGATATATATAGTCACCTAATGAAAGGAATTCAAATCGCTCAAAACCCTTTTGAACTGGATCGTGTTTAGCTTTCCTTGGTGTTCCTTTCAGTCTTGAAGCCTGGATGGTGTTTCATTTGTGGCCTTAACTATCAGTGGAAGTGGCATTTGGCTCTTCTCTCTGCAGACATCTGAAGTCTTATGGTTATTCCCCCAATTTGCTGCTAGTTCATGGTCTCTCAAGGACTCCTTCATATTTTGGACTGTGCAAGGTACTTCAGGGCATGCTTGAAGTGCTATTTGTTTAATTTACCCATGTTTTGACAGTTCTTTGAACTCCATTCTTTGTTTCCACTTAATGTTTCTGAGTGGTTTAGAGTTAATCCTTCTAGAAGCAGGAAACGTTTGAGACTTTCTCTACTGCATAGTTACTGTTACAGTTTGGCTGGTAAGGTTATTTGCTCCTTTATGGTATCCTTTGGGAGCAAACATACACAATTAGTAATTTCAGATATTTTGAGTGTCACTTGAGAGAGTCATGGCCAGGGGATGTAATCACAATTGTGGAGTCAGTAGGTATAACTAATTCCAGCTCTGACAAAACTCTCTACTGTGGTTACATGGAAGTGAACTGATTGTCTGACAACATTTCTACATAAAGGTGTTACATTGTCAGGAAGAATGTTGATGTCAAGAACTCCTACAAATAAATATTGTTTTTAAATTGACCCGCAAGGGACCTTTTTCCAGGCAATGGAGGACTATTCATGTGCTGCACCAAGTACAGCAGTCATTTGTCTCCCATTTCCTTGTAATGGTCTTGAAGTTACTGAGAAACTTCTGAGACTTGTGAACTCTCCCTTCCACTCCATCCTTTTCGAATATGAAGAATAGCTGTTTAACTAGTGTTTTTGTGGTGCATCCTGGCACTAGGTCATATTTTACTTTTCTTCGCTACTTAAGTTTGTAACTTCGAAAACTAATTTGAAAATGTTTTAATACATGCCTTATCTTCTGTTCTTTCATAGAATGACCTTCTGAAGGAAGAACAGCGGGCACACATCAGGCGCATACTAAGACAAATAGAAGAAGAGGAGAAAGAACAAGATGAAAAGGAGGTTGTAACTAGGGATGATGTGGAAGAGTCACTGAAAGCAATATGGCAGTATGCTAAGGACAAAGAACAACTGCTGAAAGGTATGTTGTGATTCATGGAAGTGTGGTTTGCAGTTTACACAGTTGGGATTGAGTACTTTTTTTGCATTTTAAATAGAGATTAAACTTCATTGTTCCATCAAAAGCATAATACTTTTATTCCCCAAAATTAAGCTAAGCCTAGTATGAGGTTGTGGAAGGCTTATAAGTAAACCTGATAATTGAGTTAAAATTCAGTAGATGTGGGTCTTTAATATACAGGGTCTCTTTCTATAAGACTATGTTTTGTTCCTTCCAAGTGATGTGTATTACTGTGCAAGTACAGAGGCTTCATATTTTCTGTTAAGTTGAACTTCATGAAAGCCCTATGCACTGGCTCCACTGGAAGATTAAAAAAAAAATTACTGATGGCAGCAAAAATGACCAGTTTTATTGTTGAAAGTTCTGGCCGCCATCCCTGAGGTTGTCCATGGGAGACACATGTCTTTGATTACAACATTTCAGTGAGAACTGTTGTCTCTCCTTGGCAGAATAAGATCAAGCTGTTTTCAGCAATGATGGTGGTGGCCCTTGACACTATGTGGGGCACCATGTTGTAACGTATTGTAGTGTAGAAGAATCACCCTTCTTTCTCCGGTCCTAGTCAAAGCGCCTTTATTAAAGAATTCGATGAAGTTGTAAGAATTATGAACTATCAGTTGAAGAAATTGGTAATGAATTTGTCTTCTGATGTTCTTACTTTAATAGATCTGCACTCCCAGATTGAAGAAACTGACAAAAGACTTTCAGTAAAGCGGCGTGAGAGGGATTATTGGTTGGAGTACAAAAATGTAGGAAGTAAAGCACAGGCCAACAAGATTATGAATCTGGAAAAAAACATCAAGGAAGTCAAAGATGACCTTCACAGGGCTACAGGTCAGTTTACAGCTAGTGTAATGCAAGTCTTACAAGCTCACTCTGTATTACTTCTGGGAACTAATAAAATTATAAATTTTGTTTGCTATCAAGTAATTTATATCAACTTTTCCAAGACGGTGCACCTAAACTACGCTGCATAATCCCATAAAATGGAAGAATTTGCTCTCTCTGTGAAAGTCCCTTTATTAAAGGAATTGATAAAGTTACAGAAAGTATGAACACTTAAAGAAACTGATAAGCTTGTCTTCTGATTACTTTCTTGTAAAATACAGGCAACCCATTTTAAAAAAAATGTTACTGTGAAGGACAGTGGTTTTCTAAAAATAAATCTCCATATATTTAGGTCACCTACACACAAGACTCCGTTAGCAGTCATACTTGAAAATGTTGACTCTGCTGTTGTTGCTTCTCATCATGCTACAAGCACTTCACATGTTGAAAACTCCTTTGACAGGAAAGTAGTATGAGCTCATTCTTGGAACAGTCTTTTGAACTGAGCATACTGGTTCAAATGCAGAACTAGAGGGAGCTGTTTAGCCAGTGGTCTGAACTTTGCTTCCTCGTTGCATAGTCTCATGTATGAGGTACTGCAAAATTGCCAGTACAGACATAGATAAATACTGGGAACTGGAACTGACACAACAGTGGAATTAATTTGAGAGCTGATGTATTCTGGTGCTGAGTGCTTTACAAAGATTTCTTTACTACTGCATTATTTTAAAATCATTTGAATACTTTGCTGTTACATAACCCATGCTCCTAATGGGAGAAGGATGTCCTGGTTTTCTTCCTTTATGTCCCTCTCAGTATGCATGACCACAGCCAAGCAGCTGGTAGTAACAGGCAGTGACATTGCTCTAAGGGTCTCTGTATATTCTGTGCCAACCATTACCAGGCATCAACTACCGTGGATAAGAGCCAGCTAGCTATCTTTTTGTCTCTTGAAACATATTTTATCACGATTAAGATCTAAACTGTGTTTTCTACGTTGCCAGATAGCTTGTCAGATATCCATCTCTGTATTCAGGAGAGGTTGATATTTTTCATTATGCATTTTCCATGATCTTAATCAATTCAAAATTTTGTTATACAGCTACTGAAATATGAAATGAAAAAGAGAATGGGCTTTTATATAGAATGCCAGAATGAGCCAGTAGGAACATTCAGTTTGACCTCCTGCATGTCACAGGGTACAGAGCTAAAAATTTGCAGTCAAACGGAAGTGTATTTATAGAAAGACTGTTACAGAGGTACATACAGCAGTTGCCTAATTAACATACTGCAAAATGATGCTGCCAGTACTGGATGCTAGCATATTCTTTTACTCAACTTCCTAAAATCAAACTTATAAAGTGGCTGGGGAGTACAGTCTTCTAGCCTACCAAAAAAAAAAAAAAATCTAACAAGCTTCCAGAGTGATGCAGCAGCAAATTGAGCTTGTTCACTTCTTGAGTGTGTAACAGGCTTAGGGAATAAGCATAGGTGAAGAGGTTTTTGTCTCTGTAGGTACCACTGAAGGGCTTGACGCTGGCATAGTTCATGTGGTCTGGAGATGACATTTTAAACAAAATTGCTGGAGGGGAGAGGAAGCAAGAGAGTGCCATACACTTACATGAGGTGTGGTGAAAAGTGTTGCAGTGAGAGAGTTAGGGAAAATAGCCTCCTTAGAAACAGTAAGTATGTCTGAACAGTTCTTCCTTTTCTTCATTCTCCCAGTACAACTTAGGTTGTTTAGGTGTCTGAAAGAATGAAAAGATGAATTAATTATAGTGTGTAAGTACTTCCATTTCATTCTACCAAGTCTAGATGGTGGATTGATTAAGGCAGGCCAGCTTCCACAGTGTTAAATTAAGAACTAATGCACAACTAATGCACCTTTCATATTTGACTGCCTTTGACTCCACAGTGGGTCCATGACCAGATACTCATTTACAGCCAGATCAGCAACAGGCTGTCTGCAACATGAGTGCAGAGCTAGGCTGAATTTCACACCTCTGGAACAAGTATGAAGTGCCTTCATTCAAAGAAAATTGCTACAATCTAATTCATTCCTTCAAAAGGAGAAAATACCAAGTGGCAGTGGACTACTTAGAATGGCACAAAAACAACTGAGGGGAAGGATGAAATAATTAAATAGCAAGTGACTAGAACCTGAAGCCAAACAAATTCTTTTCGACATAAGACAAACTTTTTAAATAATGACCACAAGTAATGATGAAAGCAAATCATTGAGGCAATTGCCACATTCTCCATTTTGTCCTGTTGTCAAATTAGAACCCCCTGGAAAGCTTAGGTAATTCAGAAAACTTATTAGGCTCTGTATAATAACTGTCTGAAAAAAATACTATGGGCATAAGATGATCCAATATGCTTCTATATCTAAAAAATAAGTTTTCTAAGCAAATCTCTTGCATGACTCCAGGAGCTCTGCTATTGATAGAGGCAAATTTAATGTTAAGATACCAACATTTTAGCAGAGAATTGCTCAGCTCACTGCTCAGTTAGCAGTGAATTGCTCAGCTGTTGTTGCCAACAGAAATGTGCAAGCCACTTCAGATTTCTAGTTTTGTAGTTAACACTGCTGTCCTTTGGATTTATGAGAACAATTTCTATGGAGAAGGATGTTTGAATCCTTTTCTGTGGAGCATTTATGCATGTGACGCTGGCTGATAAGTTCCAGTTTAGGAACAACATGCCAATTATCTGTTTGTTGTTGGGAGAAATTGATGTCAAATAATGATTTCTGATTTTCTTTTTTTGTTTTGAAGAATATTATACAAATGCTTTGAAAGCAGTGAAAGAAGAAAATGACAGACTGGTTGAGAGGCACATGAAGTTAAGTAAGGAACAGGCCCCTGAGGTATTCCTTCTGCTTTTTTTAAAAGTCCTAACTGCATTGTAGTTAGGATTCATGTACTCTGCTTTAATAATTATTTTAACTTGAATTAAGATTTGGATCTTTTCTAATAAATTGAAAGTAAAATAAACTGTAAATCTTCTTACTGTACATTGCATTGGTTATTGTTATACACACACATGCTTTTGGTTTTTTACATCAGACTAACAATGAGTAGATGTGAGGGCATTTTACAAATGATGTATGGGAAACTGGGATACCATACCATCCACTGATATGACTTGTTCAAGAACATGTCACTTTTGCTGTGACCTTGATTTTGACATTTGCATAGACTTCAAAAAACAATAACACACTAAGAGATTGTCTGCATGGAAATATACATCATTTGGGGGGAGGGGGGAAAGTTGTTTTGTACTTGTAAACTACAACATTTTTAAAATGCCAAAATAGTGCAGTCTACAGTAAATTTTAGGCTTATTGATACATAGATTTGTTGTTGTTGTTGTTATCTCTGCCAGCTGTGTTTTGCAAACATGATTTACAAAATATTTACGGTGACGGCTTCTTACAGTCACAAAATGCAAAGCATACTTCAGTACAAATCACTGGTTGGCCCCATTAGGTATTTAAATTCACTGACTTCAGTGCTGAAATTTTCAGTTATGTGAGAACATAATCCAAAAGACTGTGTTTATGGTGATCTGCAGGGGCATCTTCCCTCCCAGTTGTTCCTTTCTACTTACTGACATCAATAATTAAATTGTAGCCTTGGCTCATTAGCATAGACCTCTACACGTTTAAGTCACTTGTAATAGATCAGCAAGTACTGCCTCATTTGTGATTTCGCTTGGGTTTTTTAATAGCTAAAGGTTTGATTTTCTGAAAACAGGAAGATTTGAGCAGTAGTGAGAACATAGCAGAACTTGATAGGCAAAAAGGAAATGTCTTATTTTAATATGTGAAATTATAAAACATTGCTAAATTGTTTGACATGTAAACTGCACTAGGCAGGATGATGGAGAAGAAACAGCTGGCTTTGTGGACTAAATCCCCTTGTAATCCCTTGGGATGCTACAGTCTGTTGTGTGGATATTTCTTAATTATTTCCTGCTAAACAGCAGAAGGTTCTTCTTTATAGTATGCAGCACTGTCAAAGTCCTGCTTTAAGATGAGATGATCTTAAATTGTGTTTTCTCAGAATGCTCTAAGATACTTAGACAAAAACTGTCGCAGAGAAATTGAAGAGAATGAATGGCTAAAAGAAGAGGTAAGAGGATCACTTGCTTACAGTTTATCATGGTAGTTCAGGTTTGAAATACCGTGGCCTGCAGTCATAACTGTTTCCAGTGATGGGCCTCTGAAGATTTTCATAGAAAAAGGAGAGCAATTTTCCTGTAATTAATCTGTAATCCTGAGTAGCAAACAGTGTATGTGATGAATAAAGGTAAAAGGTCAACGTCTGCTTTCACAAATGAAGGACCCTTTTTCCTGCCCAAGCAGTTATATGGAGGACTACAACATTCCATACAATTAAGTATTTACACCTATGGAGATTGGGATACTATACAGTGTAAAGGCTCAACCATGTAAGTATCTGAAAAGTGTAGTTTTGAATTGCGTTAAAGTTCTACTGCTGCCATATTGAAAGAAAATGGATATGGATGTTGGAAACATTTTTGGAGAAAGGGCTTGAGACAGCTTTGAATGGGAGATAATAAAGAAACCCTGGAGATTAGTACACTGAAGAGAGGAAAATCAAAATCGTATATAGTTGTAATTGATTACTTGATAGCTTTTATACTGTCATTTAATGGCAATTTAGAGCTATATATTAGATAGTTGCAACTTTTCTTGTCAAGAAAAAACTTTTTTGTGAGCCAAATTTAGAAAACTGATTTTTCCATGGTGAAAGTTTGATTGTGTTTCTTCCAATCAATACAGGTTCTTTGTTGCGATCCAATCTAAGGAAGAGATTGGAGGGAGGAAATACCCTTCCCCACCTCTACAACCTCACAGTTTAGAACTGAGCAAAACTTTTTGGGAAATTAATAAATGAACTTACTGTTTTTCAGTGCCACATCAACAAACCTGGCAGAGGTTTCTCCATTTTACTTACTAGTCTAAGATACTTGCCAGTATGCAGGGATATGGCTTTCCTTCTTCCCCTTAATGAGCTCTGAGCCTACATCTTTAACTTTGCAGGGAGGGTGTCCAAACCACAGCTTCTGAGGCAATGAGATAGGGGTCAATAGAAAAGAATTAATGTTTTAATCTGTATAAACAAACAGGAGCTCGAATTTATACATCCTATCACTGAATGAGTATGAATTCCTTTCCCATCTCCCTGTCTCACTGAACACTTACAAATTTTACACGCATTAGGCAATGTCAACAAGGGAGATCCGCTTTGGAGTATGCTTACGTCCTGACAGGCCCTCACCTCGGAATTGAGGGATTTGGGTTTCTTTCCTCTCAACTAGACATTTCCTATGTTATGAATTAGTTTCCTATGTTATGAATTAGTGCTTTGAATTATTGTGGAAAACAAAATGATTATCACTAACTTCTCCAGTCCTGTGAATTCAACCATTCATTTTCTCTGCTTTTCTTCTACAGATGAAATATTTTCTTTCAGGCTAATGTTTATATGTAGCTGACAGACTCTTCCAGTATTTTTTGAGGGGGAGATAAACCAAAATTTCAGTTTTGTCCAAGTTCAAAATTTATCACTTCTTCAGTTTGCCCACTGAACTGAAAAATGACTTACCAAAACAGCCCTAAACTAGTTACCTCCAAATTTTAACAGGTTTGGAGACTTCAGTCACATTTTTCCATGGTTACTGTGTCACACCAAGGCGGTGCAAAGCTGCATCACCTCACTGTGCCAAGCCACATCCTGTTACTGGTTAATGTCCTGTCATTTTCACCTTTTTTTAATCCCTGGGAGAAATGGGAACTAGTTTTTAACTGCAAATTTGGATGATTATAGCTGGGTTAATTTGGCTCTGGTGAGAACAGATGCATTTAGACCACTAGATACTGCTTTTAAACGTGCATATGGCTGAGATTTCTGGGAAGGTATCCATCCCATAGTATATTCCACTTCCCAGTGAAGGGGTAAGAACTTGTTTGTACTTCAGGAAAAGTGAGAGGAATTGTGGGAACTGAATAACTGGTATCATTTGGTTAATACAACTTCATGGTAATATGGAGCAATTACCAGTCCAAAAGAAAGTAGAATCACGACATTTAACCAATGTCGTGGCTAACTTGGACTAAAAGCTTCACTAATTCTGGGTAAGAAGGTTTTGTGTATAGGCAGGAATTAGAAAAGCAACACTTGCTGAACAAGAGCCTGAATTTCACTCTACAAAGGTTTTTCTCTCTCAAAGCTCTGATGTGATAGCAAAAAAGAAAAATCCAGAGCTTCTGTCTACTGGCCCCATTTGGCTACATGAGAAGGTTTTGCTATCAGGGCTGCATAGTCCAAATGTGTGTCTGTGATTGGCAGAGTTGTGCCAGTAAAGGGTTCTAAAAAAGGTGTGAAAGAATTAGAGAGGCCTTCCCTTTGCCTGAAAAAAAAAAGTGTCAGTGTTTCTCCACCTAGTGCATAGTCTTGCTGATAACAGCTGCATTCATTCTAGGTATGTGCTATTAAGATATTTACTATGAAAGGTTTCCAAAATGGGTATAGTCTTTCTAAGATTATGCTTTTTTTTTTTTTTTTTTTTTCTCAATTGTCAAAAGGTTAAGATCTACCAAAAGGAAGTAAGTGATTTGAAAGCTTCTATTCAGCTCCTGGAAGAAGAAAATATTGGTTTAGTGACAAAACTGATTGATGGCAGACTTCAGAATCTGAGAGTACCCAGGTAAAATGATGACTTTACAGACTCAAAAATGATGTAATTTTTTTTACAAAGATAATGCCTTCTCCTGCCTCTAGACCTATTTGGTCTCTCCCACAATAAAGCCAAGGTAGTTTCCTAGTTGAGGGGAAGCAGGATTTCACTGAGTATATGTGGGACTTGTATCTCTGAAGGATGACAGTGATATTGTAACCTCCTAAATACCAAAATTCAGGGAAGAAACTGGATTCTTTAATAATCTTGTAAGACCTAGTGACACTCACTTTCTTTTAATGGGGATACCACTGGGGCTTGGAAATAGGTTCTTTCTGTTGTAATTGTCTCAGGCCCAGCTTCTCAGACCACGTGCTGAGTAATAGATTTTTCCTTTACTGTTGGCAAAATGTTTAAGTATGTGAAGACTAATATGCAAATATATGGGGTTTTGCAATCTCAAGTGAAACAGATGACCTGGTACTGAGTAAGGAAGAGGCCTTGGGATAGGTCTGTCTGTAGAGGTGTCTGTAGCATTAGTTTCTTTTATATATGGAAATTATTTAACTTTTTCCCTAGAGAAAGATTAATTTAGCTGCAAAATGTCAACACTAATGGTATCAAAAGCACAATGTAACAATGGGAATGATCCATCTTCATTTTCCAGTCCCAGCTCAGTGATTTCAGCCATATTGCATAAAAAAGTTCCAAGTCTTAAGTACTGACCGTTTTTCTCTCCTCTCCAAACTTTTGGACTGCTTTTAAGTGAGAGCTGCCAGCTGTGGTTTGAATCTTGGACTGACTGGAGACTATAACATTTGTTTTCTTTTAGTCTCATGGACATAGTTGAACTTAGGCACTAAGAATAAAAAAAGAACAGCTTATTAGCCACTAAGCTACCTGGCTGCCTCCATTGCATTCTTAAACCATTGCGCTATTCTGCATTTGTGTTTAAGCAGCAAATGGCTTTCAGAAAGTGTGCCCTCCCCCTCACCCCAAAATATTGCACAGGACAACTTAGAGAGAAAATTCAGACCTCTAATATGAGTTTCACTTTATCTTTTTAATTTCATAGGCATTTGTTTCTTACCCAGGCAGCTGGCTTGCGAGATGAATTTCCTAAGGATGAAATGAACGAAGTAGAGTATAGAGAGTATGCAGGTAATGCACATGCCAGCAGCTTATAAGAACTGATAAGTTACTGAACATTTACATACTTTTTATTTCTTAAGTTTTTCATCAAACTGCCTGTTTGACATGGTGAACTCTTAATCTCCCACTTAATTGCAGCCACCACAGCAATGATAGTTTGTAGTTTGTGTTACGAAGACAAACCCACACTCTACCTGTAATACAGTTTTAAAATTGAAATTGGTGTTTAGATTGTTGAATGTAATTACTCAATAGAGCTAGCCTGGAATGTGGTTAACAGGATCGGCCATCTTTCATGAAGATATGATTCATATCCTAATCAGTTCTTTACAGATTCGTATCATCATAACTTCATTATATCTTGTCCCTGAGAGGACACTTTTGAACTCTACAGGGGCTTTCACTTGAAGTGTACATGTACTTTACAGTCATTCAGCTAATAGAGATACATCAGAATTAAATTATAAATAAATCCCTAGCAAGAGCAGATGAAGCTACATGGAGCTCAGCCAGAACTGAAAATCTTGGTAAGCAGTACTGAATTTGGGGCTGAATCTCCATCTATTCTGGTAGGTGTGCCCAGGAAAAGGATATACCATTAGGACTGTATGAGGGTGCTTATCCATTCAGGGTGGTTTGTATGGATTCCTTAGTATCAGTTTTATGTACTCACTTTGTGTGAGTAGAAGAAAGAGGGGAAAAAAAGGACAAAACTAAATTGAAGAGGTAAGTTCCAAAAATTGAAGCCATACAGTTACGAATACGTGAACAAGTTTGTTGAAAGTTCTGATCAGTTCCAGCCATAGGTAGGCCTTTCTGGAACCATCAGGCTTCAGCAAACATGTTGACTAAGACTTCTGAATTAGAAATATGTTTACTTTGAACAGTTCAGCTCTATTACCTTTGCAATAGTTACTGGGAGGAGTAGGTTTTGTTCCAATAAGCTGGGGTCAAGTCACTGTCCCAGGCAAAAATGTAACTTGGCAGTCCATGTCCAGAATTGTCTATCATCCTGGGAGTCAACTGCAAATGTGAGCTCTTCAGGGGACTTATAAGTGGACTAGCTGTGTTTCAGCAACTTGTATATGTGAACATATACACACATTGATGCAGAAAAGGTTTTTACCTGGTTTTGCCGTCTTTCCTATTTTTTTAACTATTCATGCCATACAGGATTTAAGTTGAACTGATGAAAGTTAGTTTTTTTCCCTGCCCAGTTCCACAGACTCATTACTTCTAACTTCCAGTCAATTTTAGTCCCTGACCTTGATCAGAAATTGTGAACAGAAATAAACAGAAAAATCAGTGAGCAAAATCAACATTTGGCTCAGATTGCCAATTAAAAATCTTACCAAGCTGTTCATTACGTCACACTGGCCAAGCCACATTAAAGATTGCAGGCAATACTCATACTGAATACTAATTCTGATCTTCATAAAGCTTAACAATTACATACACATCATTGTTCATCTCTTTAAAAAGCGAAAGCAGATGGAGATGAAAGCCTCAGAAGTGCCACAGTCCCCTGTCAGAAAAACAAGACCTTTGCAAAGATTCAGTCTAAAACAGAGAATAAGAAGCCTCAAGACAGTGATGAGGAGCTGCAGGAAAAGTCTTTTACTCCAACTCTTGATAGCTTGTTGTATGAAGATGAAAAAGATTTCCAGGTATGAGTTAAAGTAATTGAGTCTTTCACTGACACAAACATATTTCAGTGTGGAGCATGAACTACTGCCAGGAGCGTGCTATTCCCAGTGGTGTTATGGCAGAAAAAACTCCAGTGTCTTTTACCTAGTGTACAATTCAGATGCTTAATCATAGGCATCTGGAGATGGCGAGGACACTCCCTGTCCTTCAGATGCTGGGCCAAAAGACCATAGGTTCGGTCATACAGGTCAGCCCATGTACATGTTTTGGATGTCTTAGGGCATCTCTGATAGCACGAGACACATTGTTTTAGCAATTGAAAGGTGTCTGAGGAATCAGCATGTGTGAGTGTCAAATTCTCCCTAGAAAGAATTCTGAATGTCACCAGGTGACAGTTTTCTGTGGTATTGCACAGATTCTTGTTTGCTTGCATGCTGGTCCTTTTAGAACTTATGTTGCATAGTAGCATTAAAGGATCAACAAGTCATTTAATCCTTCAAAGGAAAGCCAGGATGAGTGTCTTCCTGGGTGCAAAATACAGGGGTTGAGAAAATGAAAAGGTACAGGTTATGTGTAAATAGGCAGAGTTTGTGTGGTTCTTGAAAGAGGTAGTGGGACCTGCTTCAGGAGATCCTCGGTCCTAGGCTGCAAAAAGATATTTCCTGGGTGTCTTTGATACTACACTTTAGAGTTAGGAAAACTTGAATACATTTCTAAATAATTACTCTCAGAAAATATATTACTCTACATCATCGATTTCTACTGCAAGTTAAAGATGATGTACACGTGGTGCAGACTGCAGGGCTTGCTGCGTAAAGATAGTTCTCCATACCGTTTCTTTACTCTTGAATACTGTATTCAAACTTGCTCAATAATGAGTTTTAAAAAAAACCCTAAAATCCCCCCAAAACCCCAACAACAAGTCTTTTTCTAGAAATTTGGCATTAGTTTGATTAATATCCTGCAACTTGTGTTCAGAGAAATCATCCTGTTGCCTTGATCAGACTAAGTTAAGGAGTGGCTCTGTCCTGAAGAGTCATTACAGAGAAAAGCTGAACATTTGACAAAAAAAATCTGTCCGGGTGTTTGTTTCCTTGCAGTTGTTGCCCTGGGAGAGGAATACTAGCTTCAGTTCTTTCTTCCTGCTGTTAGCACTGCAGAGCCCACCCCACTAAGGGCCATAGGTGCTGCTGATGTTCTTGTACTTCTTAACAACGAAGGTATAATTGAGAACAGTGGAGTTGCATTGGCAACTATTATGAAAGCATTTATTAAATAGAGGTGATTCAAGAGCTTGCACTGTAGGATTTCTTCTTCCCTCTCCCTGGCTTTGGCTGTATGGTCCTGTTTCTGCCCTTAGGGAACCTGTAGTACACATCGGCCTTTTCTGTAGCTGATTCACTCGCTAACCCTGCAGAAAAGCTTGCCTTTTTTTCTCTTCCTGAATTAGTTTTCTGTTGGGTTAGTCAACCAAATTGACTCAGAGGTTTGGAGAAGGCCAGAGCCAGCACAGGCGTGGTGGAAGCACATGGCTGGACTTGGACCTCTCTCTTTTGGCAATAGTGAGCTGTTGGATTAGTTTAATTCTCACAGAACTGAACTTGGGAGCAGAATTTGGTTTGCAGAGAAAGTGTTATTGGTAAAAACACACAGGAAAAGAAGAGGGCAGCAGGGCTGCAGCCTCCTAAGATGAGCTAGCTTGTAAACCAAGCCCATTAACACTGACATTACCAAACATAGCAACCCCAGGGCAGCATCGTTACAGTTGCTTTTAAAAGGAAAGTTGCTGTTTTTTTTTTTAAGAATGGCTGCTTCTTGATGTAATTGCAGAATAAAAATATTCTTTCTTCTCAAGGAATACTTAAAACTGGGTCCTTTGGAGACAAAGCTGATGTGTGTGGTTGGAAGAGCGATGCCTATTCATGAAGAACCAGAAGGAATGCCAAGCAGGAGCCACAAAGAAGATGGTATTATTGGCAAATCAGAGGGGCACATCACGGCTCAGATGATCAAGGCCTTATGTAAAGAAAAGGTTGGTTAAAAATAGACAAACTGTGCTGTTAACATAGAAATGTAACATTCTCAGCTCATTAAATATCTGCTTTGTTCTTCAAGGAGTGTGTGGCACTGGGCTTTGTGGAAACTATTTTTGAGTGCCCTAATCATGATTTACACATGTAAGTTTAGTGAGAGGTATGTCTGTGTGCAGATGGCTAATTGAAAGGTTGCTTTACTTACCACTATGAGAACTCTTGTGCACTTTTTGGACTCCCCAATCCAATTAGCTGCACATATATCTAATAAAGGGTATGAGTTAGTATTTAGTTTTTGTGGTACCCACTTGCAGTCTGTCAAATGTGGAATTCCCTCTTGATCAGACACTGAATGGGTAAATGCAGGCTGCAATAAAATGTAGACCTGTTAAAAAATACTTAATATTCTGCTAAAGTGGAATCTAATTTATCCAAGCATAATCCAACTATTGCTAGAAACTGAATGTTTGAATGCATTTTGTCTCCATAAAACACCTACTTAAATATATTGAAATAACCAAAAATTGATTGAAAAAGAAAAACCAAAACCAGAGCATAAAAATCATCAAAGTCTTAATTTTTTTTTTTTAATTGGCCAAATATGTTGTGTAACCCTGTACCTTTGGTTTGTGGCTAGTCTCTATGAACACGTGCATTGATTCAGTGGGGTTTTTTTCCACTCTCATTGCACGTCCTGGACACCTTATCAGAAGTACACAATGCAGTCACTTCCCACAGGTGCAAGTAGGCTTCTGACCTATGCATTTCCTATTTAGAAACTTGTAAAAGCATTGAATAATCTGATTTAAACCCTTGATGGGTTAATCAGCTGTTTGGAATAAAGCTTTCTAAAAAGATTAAACATTTTAAACAACCCGTATCTATGCAGTGTCTCATCCTATCCCATACTTCAGTGCAAACATGTTTCATTTTTCAAGTGAGCTCAGATATTCCTGCCCAGCAGCTGTCTCCTTGAGTTGCAGGTGAGTCGAACTGTTTGTTCTCTGGGCTCCACTGACTACAGCTCCTCAGAAACTGGGCTCACAAGCAGACATGTAAAGGTAGGAGCCTTAATCTCAGACTGAATCTCACTTGCATTGACATGTAGTAAACAATTAAATGAGTTTGGATGCGTCCCTGCTGTAACCCAACTGAGTTACCACAAAGAGTGAGGTGACTCCTAGTCCTCGAATGTCGAGGGAATGGGGATCCGTACTTGTGAGGTGGTAACGTTTTCAGCACAACAAAAGCCTCCCCTCGGCTACGCTGGCTTTCTTTGAGTGAAGTGCAAGCCCCATGAAATGACTTACTTGAAAGAGAGATTAGTTCTGCACAGTGATTAGTTTAGCTTTTCATTTAGTTGCAGAATTAGAATGTGGCTTATGCTGAACAGCTTTTCAGTTAAAGAAAGGCCTCTCCTTTCCACCACTCCCCAAAGGGCATTTACATTTCCTGGTGATGTAAATGTAGGGCCCAACTCTAGGCTCCTCTCTGCTTATGCCCATAATGCATACCACCATGTGTAGGACATATGGCAGGACAACATAAACTTGTACCTTGGAAAAAACAAACTTCGCCTCTTCAAGTCACTCTTTAGCCTTTTACCATAAATGCCTGTGTGGGTAAGAGGGAGTTAAAAAGAAATCTGAAACATGCTAATTAGGGTACCAGCCACAGGCAGCCTGCACAACCCAGAAGCAACAGCCTGTAGCAAAACATATTTAGTGAAGTGTCCCAAATCCCCTTGATTTCTATAGGATTAGCATTAAGGCCAGTGTGAGGCTTTTACATGGAGAAAGCTAGGTCTTCAGCAAATGAGGCATCTGGATTTGATAATTTTGTTACTGGCAAAACCTCTCAGAAATGAGCAACATGTTGTAAAACAGAGGGCTGATCAGTCCACTTTCTGGCAGTACGGCCAATGCTTCCAACTCCTACTTAAATAATGGGAGTCAGGGTTCACTACTCCAGTTAGGACAAAACTTATAGGAGCCACCTTTAAATTCCCAGCATTATGAAATACCTTTTCTTTACTGTGTTTCTGTTCTGCAAGACAACTACAGGGCACTAGTTAGGCTACAAGATACAGGAAAGTGTCCATGCGTCCCCACAACTATAATCCAAGCGTAGCCTTGGTTGAGCTGGAGTAATGTATTGAACTGGCACACAACTCCAAGAAACTTGCAGTTTCAACAGGGGGAAAAAAAAAAACCTTACAAGTGTTCACTGGAAATTCAAAGTTAAAGAAATATGAGCATCATCCAAGCTGCATGTAAGTGTGTGGTAATAAAAGCCATTTTAATAGAACTGAAGTCCATGAGCTGGAACTGAGAAACATCAATCCATCAAATGCCTGAAAAGCACAATGCAGTGGGCTGTACTGCTAGCCCCTATCCACTCAAGTGATTAAAGGAGCTGCCTACCTCAGCACACTGCTGGTTTGAACCCTCTCTGAGCAACTTCCCTATAGAGTCAAGCAACTGGATTATATTGCTTTATAGTCTGGCAGTGCAAGTATGATCACTCCCCAGCCTGAGCTGTGGGGAATGTAGGTTACTTTACTTAACTTTTGGTCTGGTTTTTGAGAGGTGTGCAGCCTCCGATGCAGCTAGGTTATATAACAAGGCAATCTTTCCACAGGCTCAGACCTGCATGTTTTGGGAAATGAGGGTAGGAGACTTGTTCTGCAGCATTTGTTCTTGTTTGGCTGCTTTCTGACAGAGAAGTTATTAAACGCTCTGCTTCTGTGGGCGAAAAGGAGTTTGCCAGAATAAGGTCAAGGCAGAAGCTAATGGACTGAAAAGTTACACTATAGTGACAAGCAAGGAACAGAGAATCTAATGGTATTAGTGTCTTAAGCCACTGATGTTTTGCAGCTGGATGTTCCTCTGAAAAAGACTTTCCCTTGGATTTTGAGCCCACTCTAAAAGTAAGGATGTTTCTTTGTAATACTACACTTCAGAGCTCATGTTCTGCAGCCTACCACAAACACTACGTTGTTTTAGGATATGACATGGTAAAAACATGCCAACAACTGTTCCTGTATGAGGCCCATAGAACATCTCCACTGAGCCATGGAAAACTGGGATTTGACACAGTGCTGGATCTTTTCCTCACTTTCAGTGATTGAAGTGCAGCAAGAGGCTAAAACTGTATCAAATAATGCTTTTCTAGAAAAACAATACTTGGGCAGTTGCTGTAGCTGGCATGGGGAAGTTCAGCAGTTAGTTACCACCACGAATGAAGCAGAGATCCATGCTATGAAAACAAACCCCAGCCCCCAGCTCTCCTCGTATACCACAGCTGCTGTATAGCCAGAGCAACATGCTTGCATCCAACACATTTTCAGTACCATTACCAGCTCACACAAGAGAACTTTTAAGGACATTGGCTGCTTGTTCCAAGGCTTTTTGATCTTTGCCTCAGGAAATTTCATCAGCAGAGAAGCAACAAAAGAAATAAGAAATGTGTTTTACTCAACTCGTAGACTGATTTGTTATCTTGGGCACGTCATCTCCCACTAGTGAAATGGATATAGTATTTACTCAGCCTTCAGATACAGAAGGGTGCCAGGTGCACGGCAGCAATGTTACACCTTCAGAGGAACCTGCTCAGGGTTCTTTCCTCCCCACTCATTCTCCTGATCTAGTCAGGACTAGTAGGTACTGATTGGCCAAGTCCCTTCGTTCTCCAGTTTGAATGTGAAGAACTTCAGTAACTCACAGATTGTTATTGTTGGGCAAATTCAGCAAAATGTGTCAAGACTCTTTCTGCTCTCTCCGCTGCAGTGTGAGCGAGCTGCAAAGGTCGAGTCAAAACATTGCCAGTAGGCTAAGGAGAAAGCTCTTATTTGGTTTACATATATGCTCCAATTAACATTGCTTTTTCTTCTGTATTCAGCACATTTCTTCACTACCCCTCACATTATCTTGTCAATCTTCTACTCCCATCAGCATCTATCTTTCCCAGTGTTTTTGGCACCTAATTCTCATTCTTCTGCCACAATCTTTATCTCAATTATGTCATGGCTTTCAAGTTGCAATTCATTTATATCACTACAAAATTTATACCAGGCTCTGAAAACAGACACTTTTTGTCTAATAAAAGATGCAGGGTTTCACCCTGTCCCTTCTTGCTGAAGGGCTGTTTGGCAGCTGGCAGAGTCTGTAACTTATTCCAGTAGCTGGCTGAACGGACCATCTGATGTCACGTAAAGTCACGCAAAGACAGCTTTTAAACATGTCCTGAGGTACTGTCAGTGTCAATTTACTGCACAGAACAATTCAGTTTGTGACTTTGAAACAAAGAACAGAAGCCACAAAAGAATTTAGATTTGTCTTCAGATGAAGAGTCTACATTTGGGCTTTTAGAAAACACCTGAAGTTACTAGCTGTTCAGGTTCTTGTTCTGGCAATAGTAATTGTCTCCAGAGGTAAATCCAGTTGTTTTAATTACATAATTTCCTGAATAAAAAAAAAATTCAAAAATATTGTGGTGATTCTGACACACTGGTTTCCTTCACAAAGCTCTAAAAGGAACCACATCCCTCTAACAAAGCACTACAGCCTCCACTGCTAGCTTTCCTAGACAGAGTTTGCTCTTCTAGATTAAATAAATAGCCTTTGAACTTAATTTTGAAGAGAACCAGGTTTTCATACCCCCCCCCCATTATTGAAAACGGCCAGTAATTGAAAAGAAACATGTCTATCAGCTATGCTTTTAAAATTAAGCTACAACTGAGTGTTATTCCAGCAAACATGCTTATTAGGAAAAAAGTAAATGGGAAAATAATCCTCAGGAAAATTCTCAAGCCAGTTTGTCTCTGAAGAGTAAAGCAAAAGCAAGTTTTATTAGCAAGGCCTCCAACAAGAAAGTTTAACCTGCACAGCAGCTGTGTTAAAGAACACAGAGCAACTATGACTGAGCAGTAAAGGGTAACAGATGAATTCATCATCCCTGCAGAAGAGGTGGTTTTGTTTGTTTGGGGATTTTTGACACCTGCATGATTTGCAACCTCAAGTCCACAGCCCCACAAAGGGGGCCAAAAAGATGCAAAAACTAAGCAAACAGATCTATCCTCAGTCAATAGCCTCAAAACAGAGATTGAAACCACTGTTCAGAGACCATCACAGACCTAAAAAGACAATGAGGTTGGTGTCTGTTTTTATCATAACCCAGCACACGGGGCGATGGAGGAGGAGGAGGAGGAAGATTTACCTTTACCTTTCACACAAGCTCTAGACTGTGTTTCAGAACAATCTGTACCCTGGCTACTTACCAATTCAGCTAATAGGACACAAACATGAACCTCTTTTCCAGCTGACCCCCGATTCAGACAATTCATGGTTTTGATATTCTGAGTGCAAGGAAAAACTAAAAGGAAGCTGTTCGCTGGTGGTACAGTCCCATGCTGAAGACCTCAGTTGTAGGAAGGTTAAGATTTAAGCAAGCTGTATATGAAACTCCCCAGATCTGGGCATGAGCATTATATACTCTACAAGTAACAGGTTCAGGGTTTTTTTTTATTCATGCTTTTAGAAAGAAATTTTAAATCTACTGATCTGTACTGATCATTTTATGATGTACAACCTTTGGGACAAGCCTCAGATAGCTGAGAAGAGGAAAGTTCCACTTGTGTCAAATCTCCCTGTGATGAAAACTAGTGTCTAATTGTAGATGATGGTCTCAGCAAACTGTTCAAAGCTTCTCCGGCATTATGTTCTGCTGGAAGGGTAGGGAAGATACCTAAATAACTTTGGGGGGCATATTTATGCTTCTTGCTCAGTTATAAACAGTACAAGTTTATTGCCATGAATATTTTGAAAAACTAGAAGATCATGAAATATCACATTAAGTAAGGAATCCATCATTATAGAGGAACTAAGGCCGTCTACTACAGCACCAGCAGGAAGATGTTGTATAGATCACGTCATTCACAGATTCAGTGCTGCACTTCCTGTAATACAATATGCACGTATGAAATACATTTGGTATTTTATTAAGTAAACAAAGCAATTATCAGTGCACATTTTAAGCAGCAAAAGGAAAAGAAGCACCTCAGACTTTCATACCGTAACAAAAGTTCTGTGGAAGCTGCATTTTATTTGAAAATCCACCCATTTTTGCTAACATACATTTTAATATTTTAAACAAAAATAGAATCTGCAGAGACAATGCAGCAAGTATGCTTAATTCATGTACAGAATTGCTTTCATATCATTGACTATCCTTCTGAAGGCCCCACTCCACCCAAAAGTTATGATGTATTTACACAGAGCACCGATCAACAGTGCTACTTTAATTCTTCGTTAACTAAATACCCACTAGACATATGTAAGGAAGCTTCTTCCCCTTTTTTACTTTGAAAGGTACAGGATCATAAACATGGCACTAGCCAAACGAAAAGGCTTTCCCCACCCAACACACAACACCTCAGGTTTTTTACAGAAAAGAAGGAAAGTCTTAAAGTGAAAGCAATTCCTCACATTCATTTTGGAAAGGCCTTATAATGTCAAATGTAAAAATAATGACATGCCAAGCACAAAGCAATAAAGTTCCTTCCCAATGCACTAATGCTGAATTAAAAATGTAGTGCTTCTTCTAGTCAGTTAACTGTTCCCTTGCAAAATCCTAGGCACAGAATTGACTATAAGGATTAATGCATTTTACAGCTCTTCCCTAATTCCCATATATACTGAGAATTCATTAGATTCAGACCTTTAAAATATTTAGTGCTCTGTATGTCAGCTGAAAAGCATTCTGAATCAGATTCATTCTTTGTGGATAAAAATCAGACATACTGTATACATCCATACTCATTTTTATAAGGAGGTTTTTTGATACAATATTAATGTTAAATTGATAATCATAAATAAATACAAACAATAATACATAAGGAATGTCTACTGCAAACTGAATATATAATTTTTAAAAAAAGTTAATTTCCATTACTGCTGTGCCTACATTTGTGAGGACTGAAGAAAAGGTAACTGCAGAATTAAGAGTTAGGATTTGACCCTCCCCTGCCCAAAGTCTTGTTTCGAGTTACGGTAAAGGACACACCTCCATTCCAGACAGCATTTCCAAACACCAATCTCAATTTCCAGAATAAAGGCTTCTCTTCGTATGTTACCAATTATGGATATTATTAGAAGCTGAAAGTATTGACGTGTTAGTCACCAGGAAAAAAGTAGATCTTAGTCTTAATTCATGGCAATTCTTGGCTTTGTATTGTATATTGATGTTTTCTTATGGAGTTGTCCCAGGTTCCTTCATTGGTCTTCATCATTTCACTGCATCACTTAATGGAAGAGGAGAGTTTGAGAGACTGAAGTTCATTTTTTCCTGGAAGTGGGGGTTTACATCTTTTTGGAAACGTTCCTTTCTCTTCCATCTAACACAGTTACATAAACTGAATCTGGAAAGATTAAAAACCCTCATGTTAACATCCAACAGAAGAAGGACTTCACTAAAAACCTGTGCTTTCTCCAAAAGTTTCCGTTCTTCAAATGCCCAAACTACCCCAAGATCTGAAGTTTTGAACAGAAATAAAAATTTTACCAGGGCCAGAAAACAACCAAAACCCATCAGGATGTTTTTCCAACTACACCAGCCTTTGGAACATCTCTTTCCATTAAGCTGGCTTATCCAACAATAAAAAGACCCTACTTATCCATGCAATATTGTCACCAGTGGCAGCATACATCATTATGAAGAAAACTCACGGTCATTTTTCATGCTGAACCAGAGGAAGTGCACAAAGAAAAGCAGATGCTGTGTGCAATAAAGCCTACTCTTTCTTTACGCTAGGTGTTCTTGAATTTTTTCATGTTTTCACTCATTTTAGTATTCAATTCCCACCTGCCCCTGATTGATGAAAAAGAACAGAATTCCAGTGCACATCTGTACCAAAATTTAACCCTCGCACACATGAAATGAGTACCTCCTTCTGCATAAAGTGAACTCTTTGGTCAAGCAATCTGGTGAAGTGCACCAGCAGTCAGGTGTTTGCTGCTAACCAGGAACCCTGAACATTTTCCCGACGAAACGGTAAATACCAGGTAGTACCAGTTCCTTCTCCCTAACTGCAGCAAGTACCACGTGTGCTGGCTCTTGCGGTTCAGAAGGGAACTATCAAACTTTATTTCGAATGGGCTTGATCGGGCCTTTAAACCGCTGCAGATAAGTATACCGAGTTTCCAAGTCACTTCCACAATGCTTCCAACTCAACATGACTTGTTTTTATTTTCTTCAGAAACAGTTCTAGTCATGTTAATAAAACTTGAATTAGAACTTTAATTTTGTTCTGTATCACAAAAACCAGCATCTCCCCAGAATAATGGACAATACCTAAGTTGTTCTACAAGAAATCCTGGAGAGAGAGCTCTGCAAAGGGATCCTTTCCTGAGGCTCTGTGAGGACTCTGACTGGAAGGGCTGGATGCTGCAGACAGCTAGTAGGAAAGACGACAGAGAAAGGGAAAGAAAAAGAAAAAAAGGTCTCAGAATGACAGAATATGAAAGCTGAACGTGTAATGAAAGGACAAGGGGAGGTTAAGAGGCAAACTTGGCAGAAATCAACTATTAAAACAAGGTGTTTGGTCATATGGAAAACGGAAAGCCTCTTCAATGGTTGGTGTAATGCAGAAACAAGCTGGACATGACCCTCCAGAAAGGAAACTTCAGTTGGCATTTGCCAAATAAGCAGATAACCTCACACTTTCACAGCGGCTTTCTTCAAAAGATGATACAAAACATGAAGCCTGACACTCCCGTGAAACAGGTTAGCACTCTCCCCGCTTTACTGGCAAAACTATGTACTGGCAGGGAGAGACGGGACTGGGGGTCTGGCCAGAGCATGGTGGCTTGCCAGGTGCCTTCTCCAGAAGAAACAGCTCTCAGCATCTTTTCCTCTCAAAATAGCATGTGTATAAAAAGAAGCTGGAGAGCAGACAACAGATAATTGTCACGTTGGGGCCTAAAAGGAGAACATGGGATACATTCTGGGGCTAGAAAAAAAATACAATAGATGAGAGTTTGTTAACTGCTGCCATTTTAGGTGAGAACTGAAGACTGAGACCAGTAGTCTATACTATCTACACTAACAAAAATCACGTCCTATAGCCATGTATTTAAAGCACCACACGACAAATCCAGCCATATAAAGCACATAATTTACAAGTAGCTAATATTGGCATTCCAGCTGCTGCTGCTGGAAGGCACCAATAATCTGCAGGCTGTAATTGCAGGATTATCTGCTATTGGTTGATTGATTTTTTTTTTAGCTGTTTTCCTTCTTTGTTAGTGCTTTCCCAGTTATAAATGGTGCTTTATTAAATTCTATTTGCCTTCCCTCCTCGTAGAACTTGCATGTTTTTGCAGTTACAAGTAAAAGTCAGCTTTCTCCATTTCAGGTTCCATCACTTTTAACAATTTACTTGTAATTGAGTCACTAATCGCCACTGCATACTTGCACTTCATACCCATTGCACAAAAATGTATGAAGACGTATTTCCTTTGGAAATACCAAATGCCTGCCAACCTACGCATGACAGGGAACATGCTTATGGGAACTGCTTGCAAAAGTGCCCAGAGTGTAAATATTGCCATTGCAAATTTAAGTTTTTCACATTAATGTCTATCTCAGAAACCACATGAGGAGAAGGAGTTCTTTCAGGATCAGTCCCCTCTGTCTGGGTTGGAATCTTTATCTCCCTCCCAAAGCCGCACTCCCAATGGGGCACTCGAATCCAGTCCCCATAAACAGATTATGGGAGAGTCATGAGACAGAATGGGAAGTGCTTGAGAAGCAGTTTCAGGATGTCAGAAGTTCCCCTTTTAAACTCGGTTCTTCCCTTTGGAAAGCTGTAGCTCAACACACCCCACCACTCTCCAGGATTTGAGCCAGACTAATGATAAAGTCCAACAGTCATAACTTCAGCAAGGCACGCCTGCTGCGACTTGATTTCATGAGACATTCTTCCTCTTCACGGTCAAATGGCTTGAAGTCACATATTAAAAGTCCGGTGAAATTGAGTTGGCAAATCTCCAATTGATATCAAGTCCAAAGTAATGTCCCAGTTTGAAAGCAGTGTGGAAGACTGGTAGGTTTAGAGCTCTGTCATTTGTGCGACCTCAGCATGTAACCAGAAAGAGTGGTGAAATTTCAGAAAGCCTGTTCAGGTTAAATACTGGGAAAAAACTTGATGATGATGCTTCCTAGATGCCCCAGACAAATTCAAACAAGACACAGTCCCTTACAGTAAATATGTATTTTAATGAGATTCCTCTAATTATTAAAAAGGAGGCCTAAAAAAAAATGTGGAAAGTACAGTTAGACAGTTTCCTACATTGCATCTACCCAGAATACTGCTTATAAATATACCTGAAAACCAGAACCTACCTTAGCAGTTTCTAAGGAGAAGCACTTAAAACAGCAGCGCTGGCCATCAGTTTCTCTAGCGCTAATAACATCTAGAACTGTGGATTTAGCCTCCTCACTGCCCAGCGCTTGCATGATCTGAAATGCAGCGTACTGTGCTGGATCAGACCCAAAGCTCAGTCTCACCTCCAACAGCAGTTGTCACTTCTTACTGCTTCCAACAAAGACAAAAACTCCCCAGAGTCACAGTAACACAGAAGAACCCATCCGTAAGCGAGTGCTGTGCTCATTCCCATCCTTAGCTTAATACTGATTTCTCATTAAACAAGTCTGTCAAGCTGGTTTAGCATATATTTTAGGATTAATATGCCAAAAGGAACACCTGTAAAGTCTACTTTCTGGCATAAGTCTGTCCTGAACTTCATACCCTGTTCTTCCAGTTTCGAAAAAAGAAAACCAAACCAAAAATCAAAACAAAACCACAGTCAAAAAAACCCCCACAAAACCAACTTACTCATTTACACATTTACCTATCCTTTACCATCACCAGGCGATCACTCCTACTACTTTTTCTGTACAATTCAGTGACGTTAACAACCGCACTGTTACAATTCACACAGATGCTAGCAGTAGGCTGAGTAATTTCTTTATTCTATTTTAAATCGTAAAATTTTTGCTACCCAGCTGCTTCCCCTCCTAAGGCTGTGTCATTTTTGGGGTAATCAGGCCAGAATACGTAACACTTAAAAGGCATACCACTGATTTGTCAGTATTGTACCATTTTGTATTAGCCAACACGATAACGTTTTTGGTGGTGGTGAACATTCAAGCGCTGCTGTTGTGCATTACAACACTCAGGTCTTACAATGGGTAGTTTTATTCCAGTTAACCGTGCATCATTCGGATCTGGCTTGTCTGAAATATTCTGCATTTGCTGTACTGCATCACGTCTGCCATCACCCTGGCTACTCTTTAACCTTGTTTGGACCATTGATTCAGCCTGTCCCTTCCTCATACACACACACACACACTCTTCCCCCCCCAGGTAAAATTTAATCACACAAGACTGACCACTCTCACTGTTCTGGGTAGCACGATATAACATTTTGCAGTGAGGAAAGCCTGCTATTTTATCATGATGAAAACTATTACTTTCTTTCTCAAGGAAGAAATACTGACCATAACGCAAGGTAAGCAATTTCCAACAAAAGCAGACACTAGTTTCTTTTAAAACTACAAGTATCTTCTACACCTAGAAAAGAAGCAACTGTTCTAGTTTCATTCGCAATTGTTTCAAATTATTTTGCCCTTAAAAAAACCAAACTACCCTTGCTTTTGATAGCAATTAGAAATAAAGTTGCGTGCATGTAAACAGAACACTTGAAACAGAAGCAAAATAGGTATGTCTAGAGGTAGGAAAAGTATATTTAAGACAAATCCTTAAGAGTATCAAGTTAGGAACACCAGTTTAAATTATAAAGAAACTGGAGAACATTGGGATGCCTATTTTACCAGTCAGTGTGCGAAGTAGGAGGAGTTCCCACCACACTACAACTTGGCAGTATAATTCTTCAGCAACAACTTCATATCTGTCATTATGCTTTTAAGTACCTTCAAATTTCTTTAACTGCAGACAGCAACCAAGATCTATCGGCAGACTAGAGGTAAGTGATAGAATTTGGTGCTTTAAACATAAACATGAAAAACAACTTAGTTTTTGGCAGTGATGACACCATGGACAAAACCTGTATCAATGTAATGGTGTTTAGAGTGATCCACCTGGGCTGTAGGCAGTTTGAATTGTGTGCCTTTCAGATAACCCTTATTCATTCTTTAAGATTTGTTAACTTACCCCATGAGCACACATTTTTATTTCTTTATTTTCCTCTTTCTATTTCTGGCACAACAGGAGTATTAACTAAACCTAAACAGACAGCTCTCAGAACCTCAAGACTAAGTATAAAGTAAATTTAGTGTAATAATACCGTAATTCCCCTCCGTGGCTACACGTTAGTAAATGCCATCTCTGCCGTACACGGGGAAGCAGATCCCACATGCAGCTTTTGTTTCATTTAAGTTGCTTTATTGATGCCAGACTTCTGAAAATTCAACACCTGCAAGCAACACAGACTGTGTGTCTTGGGGAAAATCCTTCCTGGTCACACAGCAAATGCCAGTTCAAAGGGTGTGTTTTCTTTCAAATTAATTCTCACAGGAGCCAAACATGTCAGATAAGCACAATAAATACAGCTCTACACACCTCACTTGTGACTAATTCCGCTTTCTCCTGTTATGACAGCCAGCTGGGATTCAACCTAGACCAAGCCCTGCAATGTCAAACAAAGCAGAAAGGCTCGCCTAGACATTCAGACCTACCTACCTGTTTATAACTGAATTAGGCAGGTAGACAGATTTATTTATTTTTTTTAAAAGGGACATTTCAAAATTGATGTTTTGGTAATTGCAGAAAAAACCTTTTATCCTTGGGGATCCTTTAACTTGTTCTCTATTTAAGAAGTGTCATAAACACATTTTTTCCCCCTTGAAACAGCATAAAACCCATGTGCAAGATACCAAATCACTTGCCTTACGTGACAGTGAATGTGCAAAGCAGCTCTGAGAAGTCCAGGAGAAAGTCAACTGAAAACTGCATTTCTAGCCAAAGAAATCTAACAGCATCTCTTTCAGATAAAGCCTTTAAAACAAAAATTTAAAAGGTCTATCCACAAGGCTCTATTTTAAGGAAGACGATGGACAGACTGCCCACTGGCAGCACACAGCATAGCCTCTCTTGTTAAAGGATCAGATTCAAGCACTGGAGAAGGTTTGAGGGTCTTTTCCCTTCCAACCTACTGCTGGATTCTTTTCTCTCCACACTCTAGTCCCAAACCCAAACACATACACCAACGTATACCTAAATGAAGTTATACACGCATGTTTTTAAACAAGTCACCTGCAAAGACAAAGCTCTTTATAGTAAGATCAAGACACAGTCCCAATATATTACATGTTTCTAATAGAGCCATGATGTACAGCGTCAACTCTGACAAAGACACATTTGACTAGTAAGTAAAAATACGGTGTTAATGCTGGGGTTCCAATCTGCCAACTAAACTTGGCTCTGCCTCTGACTACAGTTTACAAACACAGTCTTAGTGATCTCAATATTTTCTGAAAATAGTTTGAAGGTGTTCAATGTTGTCCATCCCCCCTCCCTCCTATTGTTTTTTAATGTTTTTCCTACTGAAAAAAAACCCCGTATCTTCAGATGGCTATTGGGTTAAAAAAGTGAGTTCAGATAGGAACTTCCCAGTGATAGAAGTCTGCAAAACAAACAATAAAAGGTTCATATTTAACTCCAGTATTGATAAAGTCAGGTCTTCATGTTCATCAGAGTAACCCTTCAGCACACTGTTATTCCAGTACGTTAGGTAATGAACACAACATATCACAAGAAGTAGAAAAGCAGGCAATTTAAACACTCCATTTGACATAACACCTTACTTAACAGGGAAAGGCCAGATAGACTTGTATAGCTATTATGTTCACTATGCTGTGAATACTGTCTTCCGCAAAAACACGGAGGAATACAAAGACCTTTGGAGAACACAATGGCTAAAACTAGAGGAAGGTGCCATGTGCCTCCCACCGAGTGGTCAGTGCTAACAACCAGGTGTTGGGTTGAAGTTTCACCAGGTTTGACACCATATTCTTTTCAAACCCATCTATAACATTCATAGACTTAAAAGGCTACATACACCCTGTTTGTCCCCTGCAAAATGCTGTCATATAAGCATGCAGTTTACACTTAAAAAAAAAGTTTACAGCTACTGCCAGCCTTGGTTACTTTATAATCTAATACTGTTAAGTGTAACAGGGCAAAGAACAGTGCGACATACACTTAGGAAAAAGCTGTAATAGCGCAATCTCACAAAGCCACACTCGGGGATAAAGCACCAGAGAACACGAACTTTGGGAAAGAAGCCCCTCTTCAGCAAACAGCACAGACATTAGCTGTTCTTATCCTTTCACTAAAGTGTTGAGGATCGTCTCAGACACACTCCCAGAAAAAAACAATGCCTTAAAACACTTTCCTCTTTGCTTCTGT
Organism: Harpia harpyja; assembly: GCF_026419915.1. Classification (NCBI taxonomy): domain Eukaryota; kingdom Metazoa; phylum Chordata; class Aves; order Accipitriformes; family Accipitridae; genus Harpia; species Harpia harpyja. Next base: position 6,661,452 of record NC_068956.1, on the reverse strand, counting down.
AAAACAAACTTGATGCTGCCAACCTGGATATAAGAAGCTATGAAGCAATCCTTACATGAACTACTGCGCTTGTGCAACACATTTGTCCAACACAAGAAAATATTAAAATACTTTTAAAGAAACTGACTCAGCTGTGATTTGTTCCTAACACCAATGATTTTGAATATACACACCTGTGCTCCCGGTACAGGGCCAAAAGGGTTTGGTGGTCTCATGACTGGCTGACTGTATATTAAAGTTGGCTGTGTCATTACTGGTATGCCTCCCATCTGTGATGGCTAAAAAAATCCAGACAACATCAAATCACATATAGCATTAATACATTGCAAGTATTTAAGGAGAGAAAAGAAAGTGGCAAATGGGTGAAAAGTCTTGGTCTTATTTGATAAATGCAGTCATACAAGGTCTTTCTACAATATTGTGCAAATAAAGGTTACTACAAAGGAACATTAGAGTCTTTTCAAGGAATACTCTCAATAACAACTGAGCCCATTTAATCTCTTGCTGCAAAGATGTGAAACACTAAAATGCTTGTTTAAGCACAAGCATTTGTGCTGGTCCTCTTGCTTCCAAAACTGAGGTCTGACAACACTTCCCTGTCTGCCTTTGAAAGCACAAGAACAGTTTTACAGATATCAACGCAGAGCTGACAGAGTTCAATAAAAACTGAAAACTGAGAACTGTACGTACAGCTAATGTTAAGTCATTATGCAATCAAAGTCTAAAGTGTTACTGACACTCTGGCTGAGCCAAATTAAGAGTTTAACGTATATTAATGGTCTTAGAAGCCAGGTTTTATTTGCTTTACATAGATGCCCACTCTGGCGCTGCTTTTGGCACTCCTCTCAGGCTTGCGTTGATACCCAGCAGCAGCCCCACTAAAGCAATCCCCACTCCAAGCAGCTTTTCCTTGACTAATCCTGGTACTCCTCCTATCGTGCCAACCAGCTGTCTGGACAATCCCATGGTGAACCCGTTCAAGAAACTGACCCTGATGAAAACACCCTACAAAAAAGTAAGTTAAAAACAACTGCTGGCACAACGAAGGCACAGGAACCAGCAGCCAGGGAGCACAAAGCAACTAACGAAACTGCCCGTCCCAGTATGCCCTCACCAAGGGAAAAGCCTGCTACTAGACGGCCGCTTAGAAATGGCCACGCTCAGAACTATGGTACCTACTACTGCTTTTAGGAAAAATGAAACACAAGGCTTGTAAAATGGGTCAACATTTCAGAGATCCCTAGCAGAAAATGTCCTGAGTAAAGTCTGAATGAGCCAGGACAGTTTTCAGGCTGTGTTATAAAGCCTGCTGGTCATCCTGTAATGGCCCATCTCACCCATCTGCTGAGACGTTGCACGCTTTTGAACAAGTAACAGCAACTCCGGATAACAGAGCTGTGGCTCCTATTAATTCCAGTTTCCATTTCACATTGGCATTTAAACCCCATAATGAAAGTTGCTTTACAAAACATGCAAGATTACTTTCTTTACACTAAATATGTTACCTTCCCCAGCTGCTGAGTCAAAATAACTAAGAAAATGCTTCCAGTACCATCAGTGCAAAGTTGCGCGGATCGAGTTTGAATCGACACTAACGGTAGTTTAACTGTGACTTTGCACAAGAACATGCTACAGGAGTTCGTGGATGGGTAATGGGGAACATGATACTCTCCCAAAACACCCTCAAGAACACAGCTGGCCACTTCTGCAGTTCACTTATGGAGCATATAGCAGTTACAAATCATTAATCTAATTTGATTATATGATGAAACATTTAGCTTTTTTACTCTACTAATCTGTGAGCCATTTAGCAGAATAACTGTTCTATGGAAGTTCTCTCCCCTTTTATTCACCCTGCAAAGCTGTACTACATCAAAACCATACTAATAAAGAGTTGAGGTGTATCATTGCAGAAATTTTAAAATTTGAGATAAGAAGAAAAATTTGAACAACTTCTCAGAGCAACAAGCGGCAAGGTCAGGTTTATGTTGAAAGTCTTCCGGGACTGGTGTGTCACCAAGAGATTTGATTCTCAACCAACACCACAACACACAGCAGTGTCACTAACTCGCAGTTTTGTGGCATTGATCATTACAGATACCTTTTGCTGAGGTTGGGAGCAAGTATTTAAGGAAGGTTTCACTTCACCGATAAAACATTTCTGTTGTCAATGTAGCTATCTATACTCACATGATACACTTATTTTGATGATACACTTATTTCTACGCCAATAAAGCCCACCGAGAATAGACAACGTCTTAATTTTAAAAAGTTTATGAAAAACTAAGTGATGTAAGAAAGGGAGGACAATTTCAGAAAAAAACCACTGAAGTAGTTCAGAAAATAGGACTTAATGATTCGGTGAAGAATAAACCAATAGAAGCTGAAATTCAGTCTTCAGTAAAATAGTTCAGAAAGACGACTGCTACCAAACTATAAGCAATCAAATGATACACAGCATCTGACTTCTTAGAGTTGCAGGAGTTCCACTCACCATCCCATAGCCCATCATTCCTGTTGGCGTTGTGGCAGGATATGCCATTACAGGTGGTGCCTGGTGTGAAAAACAGTGGTGAACTGAGAGGAGAAGAGATCAGCTGCGTACTGGTAAGGCATTGCTTTCTAAGGGTCAACTGCAGCACTTAGCTTACTACGAATATAGCACAGAATAAATAGGGTTTGCAGTCTCGTGTTAAGACTGTATCCAAACTATTTCAGGAAAACAATACCTAAGCTAAAGTTTCTAGGCGATCTTCTAGGCAAATCTATAGTTACATATTTGCTTTTAACCTATTAGGATTCTGGCTGACTAAACTAAATTGCAAGCTACCATTCTCTCAGCATCCTGTTTAAAGAACACAGTATGAGACGGACAAGTTTGAGAGAGAAAATTCAGGATGCAGAAGCATTTTTTTAATCCCATGAAGTATATACTTATATTTCAGTATCAGAAGTAATGGTGTACAAGGAGTCTTAAGAAAGAATTTTAAAGACTGAAAGACCAAATTACCATTGCTTCTGCCAACATTACAGGAATTCTCTTCTCTTTAGCCAGGATGTACACACTATGGGGATTCTCCTATCATGCTTCAATACAAATTCGACTCTAACATGAATATCCAACTTGCATTCCCTCTCACTCACCCACTTAGTACAGTGAATTTGAACGGGTTAAAAGTCCTCTTAGTACTTTGCAGATATGTTTATATTACCCTTAACCTAAGTTAACTTTTATGAAATTACAGTCAGATTGCTGTCAACAAGACAAAACCTGGGGTGAAGCTACATTTTGTAAACAACTTGGCAATGTATAGGTAGAAAAACAGCTGATAACTCTTAGAAAGAAAAATATATTAAAGACAGTTCTTCATATCCTAACCATATTCTTTGCTCTACAGTTTCATTATCCACTTTCTAAATCAGTATTAACTCTTACAAGGACAAAAAAAGGTTTTTTTCCAGACTACAAATTGGTGTTTATAAATAATCAGATAACTTGCTGTCTGTCCACTCCACCTCCTGTTAGTCTCTCCTTTAAGAAAAACCAGTCTAATTTTCATGCTGTCGCTGTGGGGATTACTGACAAGACAAAGACCATATGCATTTCTTGGTACACAGAGATTATTCATACAGAAAAGAGGAAAGTGACAAAATATTAATAATACTGGATTAATTAAAGCAGATAAATTGTAATATCATGAATAGGACATCAGCAAAGCTGCTTCTGAATTCAGTTCTAAGGTATCAGCTGCCTTTTCATAGATAGTAGCCAGTATCGCTGGCATTTCAACTGCCATCAGAACAGATTTCCCCGATCGAGAATTACCTGGACTGTGTACTATCCATATATTTCACACAGCTGGTAAAGCTATCCTGAAAATTACTACTTTTTTGTTTTGCTTGTGTATCCACACATACAAACATGCTGACTAAATTTATTTTTGAGTGCTCAAGTATGGACCTACCATCCTTTAGTTACAGAGTTACCCTGCAATAAAAACAGAATACAGGGAAAGACCAATATCACTGTTGACATAAAGAAAAAAATACTTTGAAATGAAAGACTGCATTCCTCAGACAGCAAGCACAGGTTATTGCTTGCCCTTTGTAAACTGTCAGCATGGATTTTCTTTTTTCATATGAGCATTAATGACATATTGGTCTCTCCCCACTAAAAAAAAAATTTAAAAAAAAAAAAAAATCAAGATCTACCATAAAAGTGGATAAAGTGCCAAGTATAACAGAAGCCCGTGAGGTTTCATGCAGTTATTCAAACACAAACATTTTTATCTTCATTCAAAATTCACCAAGTGCATTGAAGGCAGCACAGACACACACCCCAGCTCTCTGGCAGCAAATGGTACAGTTTAAAGCAAGGAAAAATAATCTTGGTATTTCCCATGCCATCATTCGAGTCAAGAGCCTGCAGACCACCTATGAAGTTCGTGTATGCTAGGAAAAGCTCAATTTTTGGCACACCAAAGATTTTAAAATGAGAAATGTGTAAATAGCAAGAAGGTTATGAGATTCTGCAACAGCAGTGGTTAATATCAGCATGCCAGTCGATTGCAAAAAGGCTGTGGGTTGTTTCACTTACGTATTGTGGAAAATGCATGCCATTCTGTATTTCCCAGGGAGAACAATTACATAATGCAATAACACTGGATTAGAAGCAAATACTTACACAACAGAATATACACAGATAGCATTTTAGTTCACAAATACATTAAATGTTTACCCCAACACATTCTTGTAATTCAAGTCATTTACTGAGACAACATACACCTGTGATACTGTCATTGTTATTAGGTTTGTAATTGTTTTGCATAGTCCATTTATTTGGTATATGCCTTTTTTCCAAAGACGAGAAAGCCTTATTTTCAAAGGCATATTGATTTAGCAAGCAGCAGCAACTCCACAATAAATAGACCAGCAGAGGAAAACAAACTTTTTCCCCCCTAGATTATTTCCGTTTCAAGATTTTTATGTTAATAGAACAGTTTCACAGGAAAAGAAGTGTCTCAACAGTATCTCTAAATAATAATAGCTGTTAAATGTAATGACTTATCACAAGAAGATGTATGTACAAGACATGAGTTATTGAACAGATTCAAGCACACAAGTAAACTCAAACCACCAGTCCCTAAAGCAGGTGAGTCGTTACAGTTTCTTCAACATCTACGCACCCTCCAGTAAGGTCCACAAACGTTTCTCTCCCTACACAATTGCAGTGAGTTGATAAGGGACACCCAGTAGGGAAGAGGTGGTAGATCCAGAGAGACAAGCTCTCTCTTTCCAAATCCACAACGCTGCATTATCACACTGTGGATTCAACCTCCCCCAGTCAATTACAGTCAGATGCAATAAATCTGGGGCGGTTTGTTACCTGTTCTGTCCACATACAGTTCTCCAGGTCATTGGTGAAAGGGTGAGTAGGATTCACATGCAAAGATGTTCTGTTAGCATTGTGAAAACTACTCATGTAAACTCTTAACCTTTTTTTTTTTTTTGACATTTAATTAAGAGCCCTCGCTCTACATGCTACCCCCAAATCGTTGCTAATACTACCTGCCACAATAGACGCTATGAAGTTGATCACCAAAATTGACATGCGTTAAAAACAATTGCACACATTGGGGCAGGAAAGCAGTAGTTACGTACATTAAGAAAGCTATAGCCCACGTCATTGCACAGACACCTCTACAAGTATCAAGAGGATTAATCTCTCAGCCCATTCTCACCCCCCAAGCAGGCTGAGTTGTAATGTTATACATACTGGACATATCAGTGCACCCGAAGAACATACTTTTCACACTTCTACTTTTCTAGACTGCAAAGTACCCCCCCGCCCCCTCCACTAGAATTCAGTTTTATGTCAGTTGAATGAAACACAAAGGCTGCTATCTTGCCATAAGAGAGGCTGGTCAAACACTACTGAAGTTTATGCTAAACCTGCACATGTCACATCACCAGCTATTCACTAGAACCGCACAGCTAAGAAAAACAAATCCAATCAGTACACATCTCAAATTGACCACTTCTTCAATTTTCTACCACCCTTTTACTGCAACTATAGATTACTTTCAAATTTCTCTGTTATACATCAGCCTGCATATCTAAGTTGCAGGGAACTCACTATTTTAAAGAGTATTTGCTTACCAACGTTGGAGCATTCCACGCAGTTGTAGGCGCAATCTTGGGTTGCCAGTTGGAACCACCTGTTAGTTTCTTTTCACCTGGCTGAGTCCAGTTTACATCACTTCAAATAAATTTTTTTAAGAGTTGTTAGAAAACATTGGATTTTTCTTACAAAACTCCCTGAGGTAAACACCGTTTCCTCTTGGAAGTGCGGCTTCTTTTGTTAGTGAAGCAGCTCATTTAGCAAAGGAGTTGATAAAAGGTGTCATGAGAGCTTGTTTTGGCTAGGAAGAGTAAGGCAAGATGTTCAACATGAGCCACCTCAGCTTTATCTAATCTCAGTCAAGTTCCCCAGTATAGCTAAGGTAGTCTAGCTGACTTTCCTTGGGTCAAGATAGTTTAGTTAGGAGCAACTGCATACTAGATTTCTGAATGATTTCAGAGTTGGCACAGATGGTCCCGATAAGCCTGAAATTTGCTAATCACACTCTTAACTTTGCTGCTAGAGCAGATGTTCACTATTCTAGAATACGCCCTACCTCAAAATTCACTTGTCTGAAGGTCAACCACAGGTCAGAGGTTGTAGTTTCACAATCTTTAATATCGCTCTGCACACACTCAGATCACACAAAGTATTTCATTTGTAAGGTGTGCTAAGTTTACCTACAACTACAAAGAAGCATTTTGATGAACTCTTTTCCTAAACATATACAAAGCCTGAAAGGAATCAGTGACAGGAGGACACCTTGCCTGCTGTTTTCACTGTCACTGCCACTCAGTCTACAGTCACCTTTCAACAGCTCTCAACAATTCACTATACCTTGTATGAGAAACAAAGTACAATCCCAAACGTACTCTGAAGGTTAACATTATGTTGTTATGCACAGGTTTGAACTTGTACTTTCATAAAATTTTACTATCAAGAAAAATCAAAATGCTCCATTTTGATTAAGCTTACTCACTTTTTAGTAGTTCCATTTCCAATGCCCAAATCTGTTACAAAGTAGAAGAAGATACTATTGAAATTCTATTCATTTAAAAGAATGAAATAAGTATTTGTATGTTAGTGGTTCAATACTTACTGCCTACAAGATTGGCTAAAGATGAATCCAGATCATCTGACACTAATTTGTTAGGTGGTACTTTGGCAACTGGAAGACTCTGGTTTTGAGAGGCCACTGTTGGTTTTAGGAGACCACCTAGTTCATCAAACCCTTGGAATGATAAACATAAAAGAAGTGATTTGAATCACAGGCCTCCCGTGAATGTCATGACGTTCAATTAAAGACAGCAAGTTCAACACAATGGCTAAAATACAAAGTTTAAACTAGTGATGCTACACTATATGAGAAGGATAAAACTTCTTATGCTTCTTGGTAAAGGAGGTATTTACTACAGAAGGGAGATTTCACTTTACTAGTTTAACCTACGTGACATCAATTTGACATGGAATAGATTCACAATGACTGCAAAGCAATCAAAATGTAAAACAAAATACAGAATAAATATCTAAAGTATTTCAATCTTATAAAAACACATATGTACTTGCTTTTAGCGGACCACTGGTTTGCCCAAAAAGAATCCAATGTCAAGAGTCCAATGTCAAAAGCCCAGAAAGTATTTACTTTCCAGATGCTCAAAAGAGCAGAATGAGTACTAACTACAACTACAGTCCAAATTAGCTGTGTATGTTTTGATAATTTATCAGTTTCTGAAATAATCTTAATATCAAAGGAGTGACACGTAGGCAAAGAAGTGCCAAGAATGCGTTGCACAGATATATAAAATTAAGATGCAACTTTACCTCTTCCAGCCACACTCTACAAATACAGACTTAATTTCAGTTGACAGCATGTAAAAATGAACGCTGTTCACTGTATGAAATTTGAATGCACAAAATATTTAAGCGAAGGAAATCAATGTAAACTTTTCAGCAGGGTCCACATAGAAATAGTATGTAAGGAAAAATTATTTGATTAATAAAGAAAAACTGGATGAAGAATGCTGCTATTGACCTTTTAAAGTCAGCTTTCTTTTCTTCAGCTGGAACACTGTCACAGCAGTGTAAGTAAATACAGATTAAGAGATTTATATCTCAAGAATAAAAAAAGTTAAAGAACATATGTCATCTATTTTAGTAAGTGTCTTACCACCAGAATCTAGGACAACACTAGAAGATTTGTTTCCAAACACAGACTCAAAGTCAACATTAAGGCCAGCTGATGGCTGTGGTTGAGCAACAGGAGATGGTGTGAACCCTGTGGGGAAAAAGAAAGAAGTTGAATGTTTTTATACAGCATTTCCCTTGAATCCACCTTCTTTATGCAAGACAAATCAAATAAATATGTAGATTATTTAAGTACCACAGAAAGACTAGGAATACCTCAAAGGTCCAGATTACACCCTGACACCAAGAAGCATGTAAGACAGAGAGCTGGAAGCAGTTTACTGAAGAGTAACTGAAGTTACTCCCCCCCAAAAATGGTTTTGTCCCAAAAACTGGACAGACAGGCCATAAAACACACTCCTCCTCCCCCCAGTTGCTGAATCTCTGGACTAACTATTCACATCTTCCTTATTCTTTTACCAAATACTTGCAAAAAATATTCAGCAACTAATCACCATGCTTCTCCAGGAAAAGAAGCTGGCTGGGTACAGCATCTGTTTCAAGATCACCTGCCTGAAGATTATTCCCTCCGTATTTTGTGTTAGCTGAGCAGTTCTCTTAGATACAAGTGGAGTAAGATCCAAACCATCCCAAGGTGTCTGATTAGTAATGCCTTTGATTAGACACTCTTAATACTAATAATTTCTATAGCACTAGTTATTTTTGGACACACATTTTGCAGGTGACCACGTTTTGCTGGTAAGTTTCCAGTAATTATGGCAAGATACAGGGAGTTAAAGCCAAGTTTCCACTCCTATTCCTGTCTGAACTTACTCCATTTGCCTCCTATGTATCTGTAAAGCAGTGTTCTCCAAATACACAATTTTTTTCAATACTGTGAAAATTTATTGCAGTACAAAGCATTGCGTATGATGTTCAGCAGTATTAAGTTGATAGTTCAGTAATATGGAAATGAATACTAATTTGTTTCTAAAACTGTGGTTTTTAATGTTATATATGATCACACACACAAGCGTGCATGTATATCATCTTGATATTTGGGCAATTACTTAAGTAATTATTACTTTATATGAAAAGCACCATAAAAATGCAATGCCGTCTTGAACACTAACTCTTCTGGATTCTAACAGAAATGTTGATGATACGGAGAAATAAAAGAAAAGGATCACAAATAGTTCAGTGGTAAAACTTCGCGGCAAGCAGAAATAACTGACCAAGAATACTTCTTGGATTTCCTTTAGCTTGCTATGACAGCACCTCATGTCAATCTTACTGTTTTCCTGAAATAAGTCACATTTCACTTAAAAAATTAACAAATATAGGATGCTATCCTTGAACATAAACTTCACAGAAGTTTGGATTACTTGTTCTTCCTATTTGTCTTAAAGTTGTCTTACACAACTCATAACTCAAATGCATCCATCTCTAAGAATTCAAACAATGTACTTTTCATTAAAAACAAATCAAAGAAAACAGCATACAGCAAAACACGGGAAGCAGTAATGTGGGAAAAGATAGGGAGTAAACAAACAACAAACCAAAATGAGTATCTTTATGACAAGTATACCGTCAAGTTGTAACAAGCCATTTCAGAGACTCTGAACTGCAGATAGGAATTCCTTTGATGGGATGTCCTGCAACTCTTAAAACCGTGCCTGTACCAATAGAAAACTTGACTTACAATAGCTCATAGTTTTCTTTAGAAAATGGCCTTAACTGAAACAAGCCAAGTTTCCTGCTCTTACATTTTAGGAAGTTTCAAGCTGTATGAAGCTAATGAGATGAGACTAGCTAGAAGACACAACAATACATAGGACTTCTTTGAATCAGCCTCTGAAAAAGATCAAATCCTACTCCTGGTATCAGCCACCAGCCCAAGGCATTTTGTCTAACATGGATGTTTTGAAAGGTGCAAAGGTCAGTATTTTTAACGGAGTTCCTTTGAGGGAATAAACCAACAAGACTTGACAGAAACTAATCATCCTGCTTTTTGGATATAGAACAAAGGGAACAGAGTCTTACATAGTATTTAACCTTTCCTTAAATGACTCTAGCTAATTTCTATTCAAAGACACTAAACCAAAACGTGACTTTGTGGTGCTTTTAAGAATTAACTCTTCCACAAACCATTTATCGAAGGTATTCCTAAACCTTGCATAGCAACGGTGTTTAACACTCCCTTTTCAATCTGGTTTAGATAGATTATCATCTGTCACAACCCACAGCCTGTCTAGCAACTGTCAGGATGGTATTCCAGAACCAGCATCAGTACTGGGTTACTATACAGACATTACCCACCTGCACAAATGATTAGACAGTAATTTAATGCAGCGGATACCTCTTTCTCATGTTCTCTTGCAAAGCTTTGTACTAGTTTAGTGCACTGTTTAAGAGTAATGTATCAACAAAAATGCCATAAGCAGCAAGAACATCCCAATCCCTTTATCTTAAAAGGAATCAGGGAGGGCAAGATGAGAAGATACTTGTAACATGCAAGTCTTTGTGTGGTATGGAGCAACATATAAACTACAAGAGATCCTGAAATGGGGAGATACTCATTTCATGTTTAGGATAAATAAGCCTTAGTTTAGCACAAACTGGAAAAAATATATACCATTTGTGACAACACACCTAGCACAAGCACATGAATAAAAGTTGGAGCCACTATAATAATGCACTTCTGTAGCCAATAACATACCTACTAGTTCTAGGCACACAACACATTCATATTTCTGTGTTTGTGGTAAGGCTGTATCCCATTACCTACCTCCAAATAGACCAGCTACAGAAGAAGGCTCATTGCGGAAATGAGAAGCATTAGGGTAAGCTTGAGGACCACAAAAAGAATCTGATAAGGCATATCACACAAGAGAGAAAGCCAGGAAGGGAGAAGAGGAAGAGTTACAGAAAGAGAACCAAGATATACTGTTTATCTGCTATTCAAAAACTTAATTTCAGGTCAGTCTATAAATCCACATATACTCTAATAACATAGAACCAATGGAATGGAATCAATACACATCAGACATACACTAACAAACAAGTTTACATTATCTATAACACAAAAGGGGAAAGCACGGTTTCAAAGTTACAGCTATATTAGGATATATACTTTTCTTTTTTTTTTTCAAGCAAATGCCATGTTTTACACCCTTGGAAGAAATGAGTGTAAAAGCATCAAGGCATTTTTCTTATACCTGAAGTATAAGGATACACCCCAATAGTGGATTCATATTTGGTTGCCACAAAGGGATATTTGGTTGCCACAAAGGGATTTAGCTCAGTAAATGGATTGTAATGATCTAAAGAACCAGAAAGAGTTATTTTAAATCCACATTCACATTATTGTAGCACCTTGTTTGTGCTACAGCTAAAACTGCATTTACATTTCACATATCAATCTGTCAGGAGGTCACACTTTGGTTCTAGATATATCTTTAGAGAATGAGACATTGGAAGGGAATGCAATTTATCAATGCCATCCATCTAGAGCGACTTCAGGGCTCTCGTGTGGTGAATACTACACAAACCAGCACGTGCCACAAAACCCCACCAGGCTCCTTGTTCACAGCCCTGCACTGCCACAACTTGTATGACTGCAGAACAAATTATACAGAGGAAACATATCTGATTGAATAATAACCCTACTAAAAAAAAAGCTATATTTCAAATGATAATTCTACATTCACGTGAACAATACAAATTTTATTGGAGACGAGGGAAAGACCAATTAGAAGCACAGGCCAGATTATTACGCAGTAGTACCAGCTTAAAGTAATTGTATACTACTGCCTCAGCCAACTAATCCTCCCTGGGAACCATTTCACAGCAAGAGTTCTTGTGCTTGAAGATCTTGCTTTCTCTTTCCACTAACCAAAGACAAGCTAGGAAACTAGTTAGCTAAGGTGACAAAGTGTAGGTGGTATGAGTATCTCTAAAGAGACGCCTTTGTTTTATCTCTGTTAACAAGTATCAGAGATATCAAAGTTCCCCCTGTTATGAGAGTCTGGATTCTTCCGTGATTAACTCTAGTGGGGTTCAACCTGCAAAAAGAAAGCCCTGTTGGTGCAGCATGATTGTCTTTAAACCTGGCTTTGCTTATGAACAGAACTGGCATGTAATGAATTGATCTTTAGTCTATGAAAGCTAACTTAATTCTTCATATTGAAAAGTAATCAAATTACTATGTAGCTGTACCAACAGAAATGTTAGGATTTCTAATACGACAGCCATACTAAATCACCTCCAAAGTAAGATTTCAACAGGTTTAAAAAGATGAGTCATTAGTTTATTGCCTCGTACGTAAACAGTGTGAGTAGATCATGCACCAGAATGTGCATGGCTTTACCAGTTTTGTTAATGCCAACATGACTGGGGGAAAAAAACCCACTACCAAAAAAATTAGATTAAGTTCCTATCTTTAAAAAGAATGTTCCAGCCTGAGGAACAGAGTAGCCACATTTTCTTTTCATTCTCAGGCATACGTTGTATTTTACCTTAAAAATCCTAAGCATAAAAGACTTTGTATAAAACCACACTCAAACAACTGCTTTAACTATAACTAAGTTCCTTTACATCAGGTAGAATTGCATCTAGGTAGCCAAGCAAGGATTTTAACACCATTTTCGTGGCACAATTACTAAATCAAGTTCTAACATAGCACAAAATCAGCCCAAAATGACTATCTTTTAGTTTCTGAAAGGCCCCACAAATATACTTTAGAAACTGAAATAATGTTAAAGTTTTTAGGAAATAGGAAATTAGTTTAAAATGGTACTTTACCAACAAACATTTCATGTGTGGGTGTCCTACTGGTGAAAGTAGATACATCAGAAGACACAGACAGATGAGCAGCATCGTTAGTTTTTGTAAGGAAAGGATTTAGGTTTGGAATGGCATCATCAACACTATCAACAGTAGCAGAAAAAGGATCTGTTCAATTCCAGAGAGCAAGAGAAAGAAGAAAAGGGAGATGAATTTAGTTACATGCTGCTTCCTAGGTATAGGAGAGTAAGAGTTAAGAAGAGTCCAGGAAGTATTAGTTTTCTCCTGACATCTCTAAACTTGGGATGACCTAGCTAATTGTTTAATTTTCAAATTGTCCAGAATTATCTGTTGTCTGCTCAAGAAAAATACTACAGGTACTAGCTATACATTTACTTTTTTTTTTTTTTAATATTAATACCATCTTGGTCTTAAAAAGTGTGCTTCTTCCACAGTGTGTTTTACATTGAAAATTAGTATGTTATTCCTCTTTAAAGACAATCACTTTTTGCTTCTCAGTTATGTCCTGACACTTGCAACAAATTCTCTGGAGTGGAGACTGCCTCTTAGCATAACAGAACCCCAGGTGCTAAATGAGGATTTAATGTAATACCATCCTGAGGATAGCTTTAAAAACCCGGACAAACAAAACCAACGGAGCTGTACTTTTCCTTCTTCAAACTGTGTTTATGGATTTTTTGGTTACTGGGCATCATGAAATTTGAGAGCTATGAATAGTCCAACGTAGTGTACAGGACAAAAGCACTTTCCTTACTATGTGGGGCATCAGGAGCAACAAGCTTGTTGCAGATAACCCATCAGCTGCAAGCAAGCAAAAACCTGCTCTGCTTTGAGGGACAACAGCCAGTGAGCAGCGGTGAGAAAAAATATTCATTATTAAAAAACTATTGGACCGTACTGGGGAATGAAGGAAACATGGATCTATGTAAGTCACCTCCGGAGGCATATAGGAGAGTTTCGAGGTTTCCTGAGGATGGATACAATTGCCAAGCTAAAATACTCCTGTACTCCAGGATCCAACAGATAAACAGGATAGGAAAGGCAGGTACAATACTTGCTGAGAGAAGGAGCTGTGGTTTAGGTGTCTGGCTTCAAAGCACATAAATCCTTGACGGAAAACTCAAGAACTCACTAGTGAGATCAGCAAGAGTTGCACCTAGCCCTATTTATTTTATCACAGTGCCTAGAACCACAACTTACTGTTCTAGACAAAACCACTACAGAGAAATGTCTGAATAGTAATTATAGGAGAGGTTTCTTGAGTACTTCAGTCTGGCCTCTTTTTTTTTTTTTTTTTTTTTTTTTTTTTAAACCTGGTTAGATTACAGATTTATCCACAACTCTTGTAAATAGTACCATGATGTGTGCAGCAGCTTCAAAGTATAAGTTATTTTCTCTTCCTGAATCTGACCTCCTGATTCTTAGCTATAAATCCCACACAGCTTGATAACATGTTGATTTCAGTCACATGCAAGTCCTAAAGAAAATAAAATTTTAAAACCATAACTGCATTATTCTTTGCAGGCTTAATACACGCTTTGACTTCCTGCAAGCTCAAGATACCTTATTCAGTAAGACCCGACTTCTCTCCCAAGTTGATCAGCTACGTTGCAAGAATGAGTGAAGTACTTTAAAAAGCCTTTTTTCTAAATCATTGAGTCAGCAAAATGACAGTGTCAAACACTGAATAAAGGATAAGCAGAACTAGCTAATAAAATATTTGCCATATGTAACAGCAATATAAACCTTTGTATTATATACGTTTTTGATAGTAATATTAACACCTAATGTACTTGTGGACATGCCAATCAGCCAGTCACCTGAAACCGAGTCCTTGCTTTCAGGTACTGCTTAAAACTGTTGCCCGCTTTGAATGACATTCTAGAAGCTGTAGAACACATCTGACAATAAAACAGGTCAGATTATCCTTTAATCAGCCCCTGCTTGCTGTTTCTGTTGCTGCTTCACATTCTTCTGATTCTATTGGTTCTCCTTGCATTCGGAAAAAATCCAAACATGGAGGTCAAACTCATTATTTCCACACTGATACATCTGTATTGCTTCTGAAGTTTAGGTACAAATTGATTGCTGGCAAATATACCAGACACAGCTGGAATGATCTCTGAACAATCCCAATAAACAGCTCAGATAAAACAATATGAGAGAAGCTAAAAAAGGACAAAAAGTTTTTAATCGTATTTCTTTGAAACTACTGTCCACTGGAATTATTTTACACATGCACTCAGTAGGAAAATTACTGCATACTATTTTCTGTTCCCAAATCCCAAGGTTGTATATGGAGTTTCATGTGTTTGGACTAGTAAAACAATGCAATACAACTTTAGATTATCAAGACTTTCTCAGAAATGTAATCTGTTCTCAGACTCTTCGCTCGTCTGCCTCATTCTAATTCTAGCCAGCATGTTCAATTTTGTCCAAGTTTCAAAACTTGCCAATGCTAGTGACAAAGGTAACTGAAAATTAATTGCATTTGGGTAATTTATATCTTCGCACGTTCAGGTTTTAAAAATTGCTGTCTCACCTGACAGCAACACCTCAATGCTTCTAAAGCCCAAAACAGCTTTTAAAGCTGAATACACATGGCATCTGTTTGTGTCAGTGGAATCACTCTGCACCTTCAGGCTATCATTAGGCATTAATGGTTCAGGTGCATTTAAAAGAGTAATCTGAATTTTGCAAACTTCTACCTTTAAGTTATACGACTAGAAATATTTTACCTGAGAGAATAATGACAAAGGTTTTTCAGTAGCATCTCTTACAGTTTGAAAACATGCAATTACAGAACCCATTCTCTGGGAGACTTTAACCTCGTTAGCTTTAACATTTTTGGAAGTACAAGCCGAAAGCAGTAACCTAAATATAATGCCTTTGTAACAATTTATCTTTTTATTACACACCTAAGAGCTGCTGCATAAAATTTTTAACAGTAACTGATTTTAGTCCATTGCAACTTGTAGCTGGATCAATATTCTTCTCAAAGTCACCATATACACCAAATACAAACATCATCATGTCAGAAAATTACCTAAGGGAGGGATGCCGTGCAGTGGTTAGAGCACAGGACTGGAAATAGTTCAGGTTCCATTCTTGGCTCTGCCACTGGCTTGCCGTATGACTTCAGACAAGTCAGTTAATTGCTCAGATTTCCCCATCTGTAAAATGTGGAAAGCACTTCTTATCTACTTCACCTATGTGAAGTGAGTGTTCATGTCTGTAAAGCTGAAGAGATTTTTTTTTTTTTTGATGAAAGGTAACACAAAAAATGGTGATCCTAGAATTTTAGCCTAAAATTTTAGCAGACAATCCAAAATCTTCGCAGTTAATTAAAACTTAGAAGTATTTAGAAATGTGTCAATAGTAAGCGGATATATCAGTGACTATTACTGAAGACTCTTACCAGGACTAACACAACATTGAACAAACACAGACTTTCAGGCTCAATTTTCAGGTTAATAAAGAAATACTAGACTGTGATGTGACCTTTGAGAGGAAGATAATTTCCCCTTTTATCTCTCACCCATGAAACAAATAGGACAAGCTGAAACAGAACATATTTTCCAGAAAGCAAACAAGATGAGCCAAAACATTTTTGTCCATTTCTAAATTCTAAGCCTATTAAACATTGAAATTCGTATGCATAACTCAAAACACTCTTCACTGCATCTTTCTCAAAAGATGCTCTGCTCAGCAAAACTGAAGGACTAGTAAACTACTTTTATTTATTTTTGAAGCTACCACACATATTAGTATTGCCTCCATCACTCAAAATTGTGTGTTACTTCCCTACAGAAAAAATGTGAGAAGTCACACAAAACGCAAAGTACACAGCAAAAAGTAAATAGGAAAGTAGAACACATACACTGCTTATTATGAAGATATATTAGATAACTGGAAAGGTGTTCAGGAAAAGCTACAGCTCATAAAAAGAAAATGAAGTAAAATTTCAGAAAAGGGTTATTCTGATGCCTACAAAATTTTCTGAAGCAGCAACTCCCCAATTTTTCACATTATAAAAGAAAGCATTTTTGCAAGCATCTGATTTATATAAGAAAAAAATCTGGAAATAGCCACATAGTTCAGGAGTTTAATATTTTATTAAGTGTTATATATGTAGAAAAGTAAAAAGAAACATCTTTATAAGAGACTTTTAATCCTCCACCAATATAACTAAGGGTGTAAGCAGACAATGTGTTACCTATATCGGAAGTATTCTGTAACACTGCAAAGCAGCAAAGAGAAAAATGGCTTTGAGTAAATGACTAAATGCTCTAACACTCAAACTAATCTTGAAGTAACATTCATGACTTTCTAAAACGCTCTTGATTGCCTCCTTGGTTTAAGGACTTGCCTATATCAATAAGATAATTTAACATCTCATTCACTCCATCCTAGCAAGCAGGCAGAATAACGTGGGTGTTCTGAATGAAATTTAGGCAGGGAAGAGTTTCTTATAAATTTTGTCTCTTCACTTAAAGAGATCCAATCACAGCTTTTTGGTAATTTGTCTTTGTAGTTAAATGAAATACAGCAGAGAATTTGTCAAGCGGTGCCTCATTTTGCTTTCAATAACTAACTCTGGCTTTTCTTGCCTTCTATGCATAGTTGTCACAACTGCCTCCTTTCAGGCCTCATCTAAGTTCTGCTGTATTATCATCTGCAAATTTAACATTAGACAAAATTTAAAATGTGTATTAAAAACATTCTGTATTCAAGTTCCTAGTATGCAACATGGACTATGTGGCAGACACCTTCACAGAACTGACTTCTCACAGCTACGTTTCTGTAGCTTGCTATGTGACTCTTGAAGACAGCAGTTAAGAGGCTGACAGAGCTGGTCAACAATTAAAGTAACCTTGCTACTAAGAACTCTTGTATCAAAATTCTTTGTAATCACCACATGCTGCTACATTATTTCAATCCATACCCTGGTTTGACTTTTTCTGCTCCCTTCATCCACTTGTAGCTTGTCTTTGCAAGATCTCTGTCTTTAAAGAAGAAACAGCCACAGACTAGGGGAAACGTTTACAGGAACATAGCCATAGCAATTAGAACCTTAATCCCATTCAGAATTCTTACCTCCCCAGGTACTTCCTACTTGTGGAGCAGCAGATATAGGATGTACAGACGGATGAAAAGTTGGCTGCAAATCAAGCAGATCATTTGGCAGCTTTGAAGTGCTACAAAGATAAATTAATACAACTGTTTGAACTACATCAGGGTTTTCAATACAAGGCAAATGCTAGTGACTGTCAACAGTAAGGAAAACTTTGTTACAGAATGGTTGTTACAAAATGGATAAAGTAAGCCAAAATCAGAAAGTCTAGTAAACTTCACATTTTCAGTTCTGTAGAAGTGTTAATTTAGCAAGCTAAGTTCTATGTTATGCCAAGTGACTTTTGTCAAAGCTAAGACAGAAAGACAACCAGACTTCTCGTCTTCCTCACAGTCCAACACCAGGGCTACAGCGTGTTATGTTCTGCAATGTTCAGCAGCATTTAAAAATAACCTCACGAAAGCCCTACAGTATGACAAAAGCAGATTGACAGAATGAACTCTAATGGGCTGCAGCACCAAAACATTACATCTAAATTCCACAACTCGTATCTTTCCACTATCAACCATTGCTGAGAAACTGGCTTACATCTATGAGCTATTACAGAACTTTGGGGAAAGCAAAGTATAAGCTGCCTTGAAACACCTGATCACACATCAATCATGTGAATGAAAACTCATTTAAATGCACATTTTAGACTATTCAAAACCAAATTGACACCCAAGAACATCACATGGAAATGAAGAGTGAAGTCTTAAATACAACTGCTGCAATAATTTCAAGAGTCAAACAGGAACAGTAAAATCCATCCTCTTGCAGAGAGTTTTATACTTTATATAGTATAAAACTATATATATATATAGTTTTATACTTTAAATTAGTCGGGGGGGGGGGGGGGGGAGGAGCACCGGTGTCCACCCAGAACTTTTTAGAACACAAAATGAACCAAAATTCGCACATATGGCTGCTATGGACGGAAGCCAAGTCACTGTGGCATCCAAGCATCTTTTGAAATGAGACTGGCACAAGAGTTTAAAGGCTAGTAGCGGCATCCTAGATCTCTGTATATTCTCTTGCTGATCCAATCACTTGTATCATTCAGTTCTTACTATTTCATTCAACAGTGACTGAAATCACATTTTGCCACTACTGCTCTTATTAAAAAGCTGCATGGTCTGGCACAGCCCTGTAATATGAACAGCAGAACCAAGATAATTTTCAAGATAAAGCTTGTTCAACTTAATTATTGGGATTAAATCAGACACATTGCATGTAATAGCAAGCAACTGAACTTATGACCCAACATATCCCCTTCACGGCAGCTCCTGCTGTAAAATCTGTTCTTTGCTCATAGCAGTCATACTGCCAGCAACTGAATTTAAACATGAAGAGAAACTAGCATTTGTTTTTTTTAGAAGAAAACGCTCTTGTCTCCACTATGTAGCATTTCTGGCTGTTTGAAGAAGCTTTATCAGATGTTTCTATGTTTCAGACCTCTTAAGAAGCAAGATCAGATATTCAAGTTACTAATTCAAAGCATACAGCCATTTCAAATATTTTGGCCTCTAAAAAGCAATTTAAAAGAAAATCTTTTGTCAAGGAAGTCTTTCAGTTACTAACACTGACAGATTTTCTAGCTCCTTACACGCGATTCAGCTATTTTCCACCATATTTGGTGTCAAATAATTTCCTACAATAGCTTTCTAATGGGGAAAGAAGGCTGTCAAAGTGATGACTACTTTAAAAGAACAGTAGATTCTTACATGAGCTCTAACAGAACAACTAAGTAATCCTTTACGTTTAGGATCACACTCAAAGCGAAAATATGCCTTCAGAGAGCTATTTCCTTCTGTAGTGATAAAAGCATGTACCTTCTGCTACTTCTTGATTTGACTGCTATTTACAGAATGAAGATCACACACTTACTCATACCAACAGTTCCTGCTACTCAAAGATCAGGATTAGCGTGCAGTGAGTATTCTTGCGCTATCTTTGCAAGTCCTTGCAGATAGAGATGTTGCAGATACAACTCAAGACTGCAAAACCTCCCTCTCTTCTTTCAAACCCTGTTTCAGGCTTTCCTTTTTCTGAAAATCTAGCAAGAACATTTTTTACCACTCTACTTTTAAAGATCTAGAAATGCAACATTAAATTCAATATTATCTTTATGACCTCCCAAACTGAATTTTTATTTGACTTTTCCCAACTTGTAAGGTTCTTTGGGGACAAAGCATGTCTGTTTTACAGTTCCAACTGTCTGGCTCACCAACTAAGAACAGCTACAAGGGCTGTCAGCAGTTGGTTCGTATCGGAAAATATTCTGCAAACGGACGATGAAAACACACATTTTATGTTATTTATGGCAATAGGTTATTTTCCCATCAACTTTACCCAAAATATAATTTCTTATTACATCACTAATGTACTCTACGCCCAACCAACCTTCTGCTATGTACACTCTGCAGTAGAAATTTAGAGGAAACCCTAGCTGCAGTGCATCTCACAATGAAGCAACACCATTAAGCATACCTGTTTGAAGAGCTAGGGGTAGAAAAAATATCAATAGCTGGTGTAGTCATTATGCTTCCTGCTGCCGTTGACACAGGAGAAGCTGCAGTTGTTAAAGAGGTATGAGGTTTCTTTGCAAGTTCTTTTAGACGTTGCTCCTGTTGGGAAAGTGAGGTGGCATAAGAAATCCTGAAACAACTTTTGTGTATATGACTTTGGAGGTAAGTAAAGCAGAACTAAAGAATTCTTTTTATTTATTCCACACACTAGTGTCAGCTACTTACAAGAGTAAGTGGTGCCACAAATCCTTCAGAAATTATTTTAACAAGTTGTACGGTATACATATTTACATAAGATTCTACGTCCAGTGCTTTGTCAACCATACATCTTCAGTATTAATAGCTCTTTTTTCCCTTTGCTCCTTTAAGAATCCTAATAAGCTATCAAAAAGAACATAGGAAAAGTGTTTGCCATTAAAAATTCTGTATGCTTACCTTTAAAGCTTTTAAGCGAGCCTGTTCTTCCTCTAATGCAGCTTGTTTTTCCCTTTCATCAACTTTTGTGAGGGACAGGCCAGTGCTTGCAAGGGAAGAGACTGCATTGGAAAGGGTGGTAGCCCTAAAGTAATTGGACAGGAGAAAAGCTGGCTGTTAATAGGTGATGTGGTAGGATCATCTAAAGAACACTTTGCTTGTATCCACCCAGTCTCCTTCTGAACTCTTTATAACATTGGTTATATCTTATGCTGTACAATAGGAAGTGATAAGTTTAAATAAGATACACCATATGAACTGCAAAATGAAAATGCCTAGAAATCATGCTATCTGCTTTTACACACTGGATTTTGGATTTTCCCCCTTAAATGTTTCCCCTCCAAACAGCATCACAGAATTCATGTTTGAAGCCTTTGCTCTTCTCCTGTTTGCCTAAGATGGCATTATTTGTAGATACACGGGAATCTCTGATAATCTAGGCTCCAATTCAAATTGCTGCTAATTTAACAGGTTTAGGTAAGAAAATATCAATGCAACCAGTATATCCCAGAGGAAAAGTTTGCAATTTATCATCATGTTTAAGTGTGCAAAGAGATTTAAAATAAATACTTAATTTTTAAAACAAACTAATCATACAAAAGAAAGAAAATATTCTGAAAAGCAGCTAACAAAATGGTGCTAAGCCCTAATATTGTCACTACCATAAAAAAAGAACATATAAAATGTTACTGCCTTATTTTTTGAACATGCAATAAAGAAATACTATTTAATTTTGCAAGCCCTCCCCCCAATATTAAGTCTTTTTAGATTTAAACAATGAAGTTAGTTGCCTAGAGGACTTCTCTAGATTGCACTTTGTGTTTTAGAAAGCACTCAAAATCAGTGAATGCCTTTTACCATATACATTATGGCTTTAATCCCCAACTTTAAAAAGTCATTCTTAATGTAAGGACTTCTGGAAGCATTTCCTTGCTTTTGACAAAAAAGGGATTAAGTTGAGATTTAAGAGTCTAAGGACATTAAATAAATGTTGCATACCTTACAGAAGTCTAATTATTAACATAAAATGAATATTTGCAGGCAGTAAATGAAAAAAAATTAGCTTCTTTTCAGAAGTTCAAGATTAGATGTTAAAAATATAACTACTGCATGAGGGATTCTACAGCAAGTGCTTGCAGCTCCTTGCTCCTTAAAGTCTAGTTCTGTTGACCTGGATAAACTGTCTTAAGTACTCAGCAAAAGGTATGATAACTTGCTATTCTATCATTGCTAATACAGTGTCTTCAACATAGCCTACACAAACCTTAGTTTATAACAAAATTGAAAATAATGGAGTTAACATTCAATTTAACAATTGCTTAAAAGGACAAGGGCATAAGCACCTGCTTGCAGCTGTGGAATCTTTGATTTTCTTCCCTTCTAGAGAAGCTAAATGTTGCTCCAAAGCATCAAGAAGGCTACTCGGTGCCTGCAAAAAAAGACATTCAGGAACATATTTGAAGAATCTAAGGCGAAGCAAATCAGTAGTTAGAAGACTTTCAGAGAATGCAACTGTTGGGCAACTAGTACAACAGCTCAGAATATTTATACCACATCTTGGCATCCTGTACATATGTAATTACTTAAAATATCAGGTGATGTACTCTCCTCACTACATTACTTTGTCATAATGACTCACCAGTAAGTACTGAAATATGTCAAGGAAGCGGCAAGCAGACAATTGGAAGAAGTCAGTATTTCAAGAGACACTAAGAAGGAAATTGTACCTAAAGTAATTTCTATGTGCACGCTCGCTCTGCAAGCCTTCACAGTTATTTAAATGGGCATACAGCCAAAAGCAAGCTTGCTAAGAACCACAGCTTCATAATGTCATGTAAAAGTTTCATTATGTGAACTCACAGATATAAATTGCATCTTCAAGCATGATAGAAATAAGGTCGTCTTAAAACTCAATTAGAGTATGACAGAAATGTTCTCTAATATTTTAGAGTAGGATCACTGCATATAAAAGCCAGGCTCTGACAGAGGTTGGATTTAACCACAAACTTGGAAATAACTTGGTGACAATGTACGCAAGAAAGCATAAGTGAATGCCATAATGCCAAGTTTTTCTCATTATGCAACCCCAAAACAGGCATGTAGTGGCAAACACATAATAGGTTTATCTACCTGTGAGAGATCTGGTATGTCTCCTCTGTCAATTCCAACTTGCTGTAATAAAACAAATGAGCTTTAGAACCTGTTTGTTTTTATTAAAGGCAGAGATGCTCAAAAAGCAAACAACATTAAGATGAAGTCATGTAAAAAGCACAAACCTGTCCATATACATTTTAAATCTCCACAATCTGAACTCTGTAATGATTGGTTATAATAAATTCTTCCACTAAACGTATACACATTTGAAGTAGGCATGTTAGAGATATTTTAACAGATACAACCTTAGAAATAAAACAGAGTAAGAATCAAGTGTTTCCGAATTTTAAGGCTAGAGAAGTTTGCCTATCCCACAATTTATGTGGTAATTTCTCAGACCTACTGACATAGAGCATATATTTTTCTAAAACAAAGCACCTTCAAAGTTTTGTAAAGAAGCTGTTTTCTAAAATGCAGATCAAACTGAAGATGTTCTGCAGCAGTATATATATTGTTACAATAGAAAGATTAACACTCTCAACTTCAGTTGATAGTGTTATGAACTGAAGATAGCTGAAGGCAGTATCTCCGATAGAGATATTCTGTCAGGACAGACAGTGAGCCAAGCTTTACGGCTAATTTTTTGTTAAGAAAGATACGAATAACGAAGGAAAGCAAAATAAGAACAGGAGCACACATCTCAACTGAGGAATTCCATAATACTAGGACATCAATTCAGCGATGCTTCAGAAACAAAAATGCAACAGACTACATTTTTAAAAACCACAAACAAAACGTTTTGCAAAGTAACTGCTTTTTCCTCTACAAACACACCTAAAGCCAAGACATATATAAAAAAATAATCACATGTTCATCTACTTGTCTCAATTTCTTATTTGCGAAGCCGTTATTTCATCTAAAACTTATGGCAGAATTGTGGGTTTCATACTAGAATACAGATAGAATCATAGAAAGCTGCAGATGACCATGAAGCTACTTTATTAGTTTAAAGCAAGGCTCTTCTTCAAAGAAAGCTCACAATTATTACGTAACCAAGGAAATTTTAAAATGCGTATTTATACACCCTCCTTAAGTAAAAGATAAAAACCAGTAAGTATTCTGTAGTCAGGTTTTTCAATACAGTCCTCAAATGAACTAATCAGGGTAGAGACTGACAAGATGACCCTGCAATTAGGCTGGAAGGAAAAAGTATCTCCTTTGTGAGAAAATAAGCACTTTATAAGCTGTTTCAAATAAAAGGCAAAGTTTGGCTGACTGAAGTTTACCTCTGCAACTTTAAGGAACTCTGAGATCCGTGTCATTCTAGTGAGGAACTTCTTATATATATCAAGGCCTTCTTTGCACTGGTTCTTTTTCATATCAAAGTATTTTTCTATAAACAGTAAGAATACTTGCATTAAATAAGAAATGAAGCATTCTGCAAAGGATACGCAAAGCAAAAGCATATAAAACAAGACAAACAGAAACTGCCTGCAGATTTGTTTTGTTATGTTAACTAAAGAAGTCACTATGCCTAACTTGCACCAAATGACAAAAGCTCTGTGGAACATGACCTAATGATCACATGCATGCAATTACACCTTACCTTGCAGGTACTAGATCTCACAAAAGCATAACCACCCTGAAGAGGATGATCAAGTTTAAAAAAAGGTCACCCAAAGAAATGTAAATTAATCCTCTGGGGGCGGGGGAGCAATTTTACAATCTGGCAGTTAAACATCTGCTCTATTCCAGTGGCCACATATCAGGCAAGATTTTGATGTTCTCTGCCAGACCAATGCCTCTTGTTATGGTGTGGTCTACAGTGAGGTACAACTGATTACAAAACATTGGTGCTGAAAGTGAGAGGGTGCCACCCTCCTTGAAATAGCACTTTCAAGGCCTGTTTCTATATTAAGTTTCACTCAAACCATGAGTGAAAGCAACTGCATGCTAGTTCATCTTACTGAGGGAAAGAAGTAGACAGGGGCTTCAGACTGGAAGCATGACTGTCCTTTACTGACTAATTCTGGATTTTGCTTTCCATATTGCAAGCATTGGGTAGTAACAGCAATCAGGTAGCTTGATCCAATCACAGAATACAACCAAATCAAGAAAATCAACAGATTACTTTCAACTTAATTATTTTCCAAATTTAGGCTCCCCTGCATCTCCAGTGTGTGCAAGTGAAAGGGCCTGAACCTGCAATTTGTAATTCCCGTTAAAATATAAGATATGCTTTAGAAACAGAAGCCAACCAATCATTACAATCAAGCAATATTAAAGTTTCAATAGCCAAGCAATCCCAGATACTGTAACTGCAAATTTGTAACTGACCATAACTTTTGCCACTTAAAAAGAAAAAAACCTGATCTTGCCTCTTAAGAATAAAAAAAAAAAAAAAAAAAATCAGTATCATGATTCAGGTTTGCCACACAGTTCAATGAGACAACCCCCCCCCAGACACCATAAAAAACCCACAAAGCAGTCCAAGAAAAAAAAAAAAAAAAAAAAAAAGTGAAGAAAATTTTGAATGGGCTTTGCTTTCAGAAATTTACCCATCCCTGTAATACAATGCAACGGAAAATGCAATTGGACAGAAAAACCTTGGAAATAAATCTGAGTTGGAAATAACATTAATATTTTGGTGTTTTACAGTAGGACTATTTCAACTTCTCGAAAAAGAGCAGCTATTCGTGATTGTTTACTGAGCTCCCTCCCCAAAGTTTAACATTGGAGAAGGCAGTTATATTTACCCAAGAGGTTAATAATCCCTTCGTTATATGCCGCAAAGAGTCTAATGGCATCTTTGAAGAGGAGCATGAAGGCAGCATTAATTACACCATTTGTAAGTTCATTGCTATTGACCTAGGAAAATCAGAAAAAAAAGTTAATTTAACTGAATTGATCCCTTATTGGAAAACTCCTAGTTGAACTCCAGTACTCTATCCCAAGGCATGCTTTCCAATCATCTCACTGGCTATTAGTGGAAAGTAGCAGCATAGCAGCAAATCAACGCAGGATCTCTCAGCACAGAATTAAATCAAATTGTTTTGGCAGACATTTTTGTTAACTCATGTTAATGCTAAATAATATAGCTAGAAGACAGAGGGCAGAAACAATCAACTTTTAAATGAACAATTCTTGTTTGCACGCAGTCTACACAATAAACAATGCTAATTTAGCACAAAGCATTCTCTCCAGTGAGCACCGTATTTCTTTTTTCCTGATTTCTTGGGGGTATACCAATCAACAAAACAATTTGTGCTCTTTAAGCTGTGCAGATAGCATGGAACCAAGTTCAAGACCTTTAATCTTGACCTATTTTACAGGCTTGTGCATGTTTGTACAACAAAGTCAATAGTATGTTAAGAGACGCACATGCTGCTAAACTTACATTGAAGTCAAGAAGTGCATCCATTTGATTTTGTATAATTGGTACAGTTTTTAGGAGTTTTTCTGTGCTCATTGTCCTCATCACTCCATCAGCCCTGTTATGCAAAACAAAAGAAAATTCTTCACCTGAATTTTGAAGGCAATTGTTAATGAGAAACATAACATAGAAAATAAAACAGGTCATGAGAGAAAACATTTAAATCATTGCCATTCAAAGCAGGCATTTTGGTGTTTAGGAATGCTGTCTAGCCAATACAACTGTAATAACTGCAGTGTACAAAAGCAACAACTTTTTTCTAGCCAAAATATGAATCCAAGATGAATTTTTATTCAGAGGAAATGAAACTGATAGTGCTCAGGAATATAGCAGAGCTATGAGGCATCAGGTAACCAAAAAAATGTTCTGAAGGTTATTTCTGAAGCAAATTTTTACCTATGCTTTTTCCAATCACCTGATTATTATTTTGTGTCAGTTTGGATGATTTTCTTGTCAACTAAAAGCAGTAAGAAAGAATAAACAAATGTAGCAATATGTGTTCGAGCTTTTTCAGAAAGATTATAGAGACTACATGACACCTCCTTTTAATAGCTGACTACTAGTATTTGGTTGTTTATTAATTGTCCAGATTGAATAGAGTAAGACCAAAAATATCCAAGAAAAGCAACAACAGAGGAAGAGATTAAATCATCTCAGTGACAAGAAACAACTGCTTTCTGTAAGACAAATCAGACAGCCTTGCAGTTCATCAGCATGCACACAGCAAACCAAATGTTTCCTGCAAGTGCAAATCTCACAGTGCATCTGCACAGAAAAGGCTGTGGCTGTTCTCCAGGCTGGAAGGCAATGGGGAGCACACTGCTTCCAGCTTTCTGCTCTTTCCACTCATGCTGTATACTCCCTGCTAACAGCAAACAGCAACTGCAATAAACTTAATGTGGCAGGGCATGGGTGCAGAGTCCCTGAGAAAAACTGAGGTGTGGAAAAGGTAGATTGCTGCCACCAGAGCAGTTATTCCTGCTGGCTCACCGAAGGACCTCCAGGCATGTGCTGTGGACTAAATAATTCACCTCACTGAGCCCAAAACACCTGATAATAAAACAACTGCCTCTCTCTCTAGTGTACCTGCAGCCACCTGATCACACACGTCCTGTACACGGAAAAGGCTAAGTATTCCGTGTTGTTGGGACTCCAATCATCTCTAAAGGCAGAAAGAGCAAAAGAAGCCCAAGCATTCCCCTTTTACTTTACCATCACATTTCAAAACAAAATGGACTGTACAGTATTAGCAAGGAGGTATAAGGGATCTGGACAGTGTTCTCAGGCCAATTTCAAATGCCTTTGTAATACTAATGCAAGGTATCATTAGACAGCCCACTATTGCAGGTAACTCATTTAACCGTTTTAAGTTGAGATTTTTGTGGGTTAAGAATTAAGTTTTTAGCATAAATATAAATTATCCTGTGTATGGATGATAAAAGATGCCCAAACATAAAACTAAAATTACATTTTTAAACTTTAAAAAGCACTGCATACACAGTTGATGGACAAAGATGGAAAGATTTTCAACCATGACCAGTACATGCTCTCCAGCCTTCCCGATGGAAGAGATCTCCAGCTTAATTCCATCGTGCACTATAACGTGCAATTTACCCAACTACTGGTGCTCTGCACTGTGTTATTTTACATGTAAACAGGCACCTACTCTCAAACAACCAATTTCTCTTAAAGGAGCTCACATTCCAGGGAAAATTTTAATTCCTGTAGACAAACTCAGAATAGCATCTACTACTTTGATGCATACCATTTTTCAGTTCTTTGTATTGAACTGTTAATGTTTAAAGAAGTAAAATCACAACAACTGAAGTAAAATATTTTTGCAATATACATAACTGGGCAGTTGAGCCTTTCTGTGTCATGGGAGATACTCAACTGAGAAAAGCAGACATTACTGTCTGTACTAAGCTGGAGCCAACATTGGTATTTTCCACTTGAATTGCAGGACATAAGACAAAACCTCAAGATAAGAGAAGCAAAATACAGTCCTTACCCTCTTTTTACTTTTGTGAAGTCAAAAGCCACTTGTCTATAGGAAACTGCCTTTTCATTCAGATATCTACTATACCGTCTGATAAACGTTGACATGTCATAACCTAAAAAACAAGTTTCAGATACTTATTACTTACCTAGTCAATTAAAGATCAAGAACCTTACTCTAAGTAAGGTGCAAGATACTAACACAAGACAGCTTCATTACATTTTGGCCTGATTTTGTATAGTTAATTTGTTACAAAACAAACCATGTATGTCATCATATTCACCACGTAAATCAAGCAGACAATACTGCAAATATCTAGAAGACCTGAACTACATAGAAGTTTACACTTAACTTCCTAAGGAAATTACTTCCAAAAGCAAAACAAAGTATTTTTATACAAGTTCTCTCATACGATATAAGTTACTATCAAAAAAATTACATGATGCATTCACAAAGATGCAAACATCAATTCCACAACACATTCTCCCATTTAAAACTGACTAGAGAAAAAAAGAAGGCATTGAAGGAAACATTAAGACATGACAGAAATTTTCCTGTTAAAGACAGTGGCAATAGGAAATATTTTTATAACTGTCAGTCTAAGGATACAGAATAAGAAAAAGATCTGTTCATAATCTATCCTGAGACCGTGGAAGTTAAGACTCAATAAAATGAAGTAATTTGGTAGACCCTTGGTTATCACTGAGAAGGTTTCTGTCCCCAGGCAACCATTCTGTGTGCCTGGTGCAGTACACTTGTGGCAAAAATTAGAAGCAGCTATATAAAAAGTAATGCAGAAAGTAAGAAACCACCTCAGGAGAAAAAAAAAAAAAAAAAAAACATAACAGCTACATATATGATCAGAACTGCACTGAACAGCAGCGTAACAGTTTGGAAGGGTATTTCAGCTGAAAAATCTGAACCAGAGAAAAACTTATTTGCCCGAAGAATTAGTTTCAAAGATGGACAGAATGGTCTTCAAACAATTTTCCAAAAAGTTATTTATTTTTTTAGGCACAGTTCTTGTCTCACTGACATGCTGTATCTGATGTACATATGATGCATTTTTTGAAATTTAACTTACTAATCAAAATATACCTCTCCAAATGGAGAAATCTCTTCAGAATTAGGAGGAATACCAAGTCAGATCTGTTTAGCTAAGAAAGCTAGAAGCATGTATAAGTAAGCCTTTCCTAAAAGATGCAACAAATTCCTCCAGCAGACAGCTTCTGCCATGTCACAATAGCATTTTAAATTAAGAAATGCAGTCTGGGGTAAAACAGACAGAAAAATTACTTCTTAAGTTACATAGTCCATTAGCGTTACCAAGTTATATTTACTGTCCCCCAGCACACTACTAACTTTTAATGAAAACGACACCTTACCTTGCAATCCACTTTTGTCTAGGAAATTGCTCAAATTAAACAATGTGTTTCTGGACGCCAGATACTGGATAAAACGCTAGAAAGGAAAAATTTAAATGCTTTTACTATATTACCAATGAGCTGGAACTGAGGTAACAGTACTAGAAACTCTTTTAATCCAGCTTATGAAATTCAGTTTTTATGCTTTAAGACTGATTTCAAATCTGGAAACTATTACAAAAACTCAGCTAAATTTTCAAATTAACCTAGTTACTATTTTTTATGTAAAAATCTGTGAACAAAATCAAGTTCACGTAGATATTGCATGAAAGCCTCTGACTGAAAGACTCTTGTTTATTTTAAGCCAGAATATGGAACTGTAAACTCCTGAAAAAAATCGCTGCCACTACATTCTCATTTTACATGCTCACAATTGTTTCACTAACTTCAATTTTATAACAGTTGATTTCATTTTACCAATTAGGCAAGGCATCTTTGCTCATCATACAATTTTAATAGTACTTAGCTTAAATATGAAAATAAGGTGATATAAAGATTAGTTTGCTTATAAATCAAATGTTAAATAAACATAAGAATCCCTATAAAATGTTAACACAGTATCACACTTAGTACATGTCATTAGTTACACATAATTCTGAATTACGTTTCAGAAAAATGAATGATGCTATTTTCATTTTGTCAAGACATTTCAGATCACTGGCACCACATCTTATTTAGTAAGAAAAATAATTTTGTCTTATGAACCACTGTATAGAGAGCTGCTACAAAAATATACCAATCTTTCATTTGTAATAACATTTTGACAGAGGAAAAAATAGTTCTGATTAGTGTAACACGTACTACCGAATGTTTTTCATTAGCATAAACACATAGGTTACATAGAAAAAACACTGGAGAAGGGTAAAAGCACTCAGTACCTAGCTATAAATGAATTAAGCAAAAGCTGGAGGACCAAACACTTTTCAGTCTTACAAAGGGATTTACAGATTCTCTATAACTTCTAGACATTTTCATAAGCACTCACTTTCCATGTTCATTGTTCAAGTCCTACTTCTAGCTGTGAAAAGTTTCATCTTGAGCAGCAATCTGACCCTCATTACTTCTGTAACACATTTGGCAAGCAAAACATTTGGCAGTTTCATTCTTAAATGGAAAGTATTTCAGAGAGTGGTCCCATGAAATACCTTTAATTACTGTGAAGCGTATTAGTATCAGTTTAAAATTTATATGACTCAAAGTGCAAGCACAGCAAAAGTGTATAGACTCTGTTTTGGAAAGTGTCAATTATCCCAGTGATAATGCTTAAAGTCAACATGAGAAGTTTGCCCTCTTGTGGCTTGCTTAGCTTCAAAGTATAGATTTTCACCAAGACCAGAAATACTCCATAGCTGAACTGCAAGAGAAACCAGTATATATATATTTTTTTAAAACTTAAAACCCTTCACAACACAGCCAGTCAGCCAGAGGAAGCAGTTACATGACCTATAAGAACTCTGAATGCAACCTGAAATGAAAAGTTTTGGTCCTCTCCACAAAATCCTACTTGTAATTTTCTAAAGCTTAATTCCAAACTTCATATTTCTAAAGCTTAATTCCATACTTCATATAGCTTACATTATACTGACTGTTTGCAGTAAAAAGGAATGTTTACAAACACTTTCTAAGAGAGCCTTAAAGTATAGTTTGGTTTTTTTAAAAATGCAGAAAATTCAAGCTGCTGCTATGCTTGGCATCTCGAAAATATAAGGCCCCAAAGGAATTCAAGTTGTGGAACAAAAGCTGCTTATTCCTTTTTGTTTAAATTGGGATTTTGTTTAATTGTTCTACAGTATTTGGTGTTACTTAGATGCTCATACTCAAAGCCAGCTCACAGGCACACATTTGCCTTCACTGCAAAAGTTTAAGGGGTGATGGTGGAAATCTACTCAGAATCAAGTTATCTGGGGGAAAAGACCATCTGAATTAGCTAGAGCACGAACCAAAAAATGCTTCCATTTTCAGCTTTCAGAATTCCATTCAAGATAATTTCTGTTGGTTTTGTTTGGTTTGTTTCTTATTATTAGAATAACACCACAGAAAGAGGTACCTCCAGCATTCAGGACACTGACTTTTGATTCTAGAATTACCAACTTTAAAGTAGAAACAAACTAAGTAGACAAACATATAATGAGACCTGTGTTCATGCAGAGTTAAGACAGAAAAACGTAAAAATACAGATCTTCTTACAAAGATAATTAGTAGAAGCATTTAGCTGACATTTATAGGAATAAAGTGCTGTAACTGTTCTCAGATGTATCACTTTTTGTATTACCTCATTTCCATACACCATTAGGTGATGGGTTGTGATGAGAGATTTGAAGACCACTACCCAGCTACTGTTGGTAGTTCTTTCAAACAAACTGTCTGCCAGTTGTGGGATGTTCACATTCATCTCATTTGTGCACTGGATTAAATCTGCAATACAGAAATTTTTATTACTATGGGTTCTGTGAAGGAAAATTAATAACATACCAAAAAAAAAAAATCAGTACACTCATTTTATATAGTAATATTTTCTATGAAAACTGAGGAGCTTTCCAGTAAAATAAATTATTTCTTGAAAAGCACCATGGCACTAGTCTACCAGAACCTCATAATACAAAATCCACTCTGCTCACTGCCAAGATTCCTGGTCCTCAATTGCTTTTGCAGTTGCCTTAGAAGGTCCTGGAACACAAGCATTGTAACGATTTACACTATCTCTGACTAACAACTCCCAGCTTTCAAACATCTAAAGCATTAATAGCAAAATAATTCTTACATGCTACCATTTAATCAAGTTTTACTGGAAAATTATGACTAGAATTAATTGTAAATCTCAGATTTCTGGCCTCTTTATGGACCAGTAAACCCTTCTAGACATCAGTTCAATGTGAGTAATAAAAGATTCAAATACTGCTTGGTCTTGATACAATGCAATCAACACCTTCAAAAGGGCACAGGAAACGTGAAGTGAAAAAATGAGCCTCTAGCTACAGAAGCTGACAGATGAATTTAGTTACAACAAAGCGGGTTGTTAACTGAAAAGATGGTTAGCAGGTTGGCTAGCTAAAACAAAGCTATCCAATTTTTGCTCAACCTGGACTTCCAGTAGACAAGATCTAGTGACTCTTCAAATAGTTGTTAAAAAAAGTTACCCTATCTTTCTTCTAAATTTGCTACTGTCACAACTGTATAACCACGAGGAGCCATACTTATAATACAACCAATATAACAACATGTAATAATCCAGTAACTTATTTCCAAATGGCGATGAAGGAAGAGATGACTTAAGATCGTGATGCTACAGTGATAAATACAACAGAAGCAACTACATTAACATCCAAATGTGATATAACACAGCTTGCTAGCATTCAATATGAAGCTTAAACTTAATGCAACATAGTACCGATGACATTTTACTACTATTACCACCCCAAAAATAAAACAGCAATTTTCACTCAAACTGCCAGCCCTGCCAAAGGCCATAGCTCAATAAGGATCAAGACTTGAGTAAGTCCTATGCCTGCCTGTCTAAGGGCTACTAGAGTTTTAACTGGAAACATCCGTTTAATCTGAAGGGAAATGTTTAACCTTTGAAGACAGTTTTATACCCTGCTACGAACAATCATTCACCAAGAAGGACTCCTAAAAGACAGGACCCTCCTTCAGCCCCCGAAGCAGGTAAGCATGGCTACCACAAACTCAGAACTAGTATGGTCAGAACTGAAAAAGCTGCTATTTACAAGTTTAATTATTAAAGGAAGGAAGCAGGAAATTATTTGCACATTCAAAATGTAATGAGATGGAGAGATTAGACATTCCTTTATCTACAAGTAAAACTGTGATGACTTGATGACTACAGGCATTCATGACCTCATTTTTAAGTCACGGTTATCTATTATTGGATGATGATTTGGGGCTGTTAAGACAATGCTAGGATATTACTCAGCAAGAGACATGCTCTGAACTGGATCATTAAAACCAAGCCCTGCAGCTTCTTGATCTTCAGGTCTTCCCACCTAAGTAATAACACAAGCAGTTTTGTGCAAGGCTATCTAGCAGGTACGCACATTAAACACAAAGGTATATGCATCACAGGATGTCAAGTCATACATTTTGGTATAAGAGGTGCAAATGCATATTAGAAAGCGAGAACTTCTGTTCTTAAATGCAACATTTACCAACTAGTCAACAGTAACAAAGAAAGAGGTGCCACTTGAAAATCCACCATCTAAAATTACTAAAAAAACTATTCCCATTCTAGATGATATTTTGTGCTGGAAGAAACGTTTTCTGAAACGCCACTGGACTTCCAAATCATGTTTTGGTATCTCTTGCAGTGTGTAAAAGAAAACAGGCTCTGTAACCCAGCAGAAAATCATCCCTCACAGAACTGATGAGTGTTTATGTGAAAAGCATACGAATGAACTTGGGGGAGGGTGGGGGGAGAGGGCAGGCACGTTAGGAAGGAGAACTAGTAGTAGCCAACTGGGAGAGAACATAGGCAAGAACAGAAGTAACACTGGCAAGTCTAGCCTTGAATGAAAGGAATTAAATTTGTAAATGCAAACAAGGGAAAGAGTCACTGCGATACCACAGTTACTACAAACTAAGTTCAGCAAAACATGAAGTTTCTTTCTCTACAAAATGCAGGTTGAACAACACAGATGCTTAATAATCTGGTACGTCCTGATACCCCAAAGTGCCTACATCATACACATTTCAGAAAAGTTACATCTGTCTAAAAGCTTCTTTGAAAGTATTTGCATGGACAATGCTAATTAGATAAAGAAATATTTGCACAGTTAAATCCAAATTAGATCAGCAAATTTTGTGCTAACCATAGCATAAGCAGCATAGTACAGACGCAGCAGAAGAGAAGACAGTACCCTGCGTCCCACACTGCTGCACTGCCTGTTCAGAAAGACTGTCATATATACTGTTCTTGCTTTTTTATCCTATTCCCACAGACACCCTTCATTAAGTGAGAGGAACAAATATATAATTATTTTCACATCCTACACTTTACACAACTCGTCTCACACCCACCTATGAAAATACTAGCTATGTATTTTGAAACAGAAGTGCCCAAAGCAACATATCTCAAGACTGCTCATTACTGGGTATGGTACGAGCAATACCACAGGCAGGTATATAACCAAAGGGCACGGCACTAAGGGGAATAGCTTTAACCTTAGAAAAGAACAAAACCCAACCAAACAAAAAACTAAATCAAGCAAACAAAAAAGGATAACCCTTGGTAAAAGTGTGATGACTGTTTCATCTTCCATCTTCTTGTCATAGGATAGAAGGAGGAGGATTGAATGCTTACTACCCCCATCAATACTACAGAAAGTAAAGTCACTCTCTTTATTGACCTTCTGCATTAATGCCCACAACACCTCATAGCTGAAAAGAAATTCCTGGGAAGTACAAACCACCTAAAAGCTGCTAAAACTTCCACAGCATAAGACACACGGCATACAGATATTAAATAATAAACATTGACCATTGTTTCAAAGAAGGCAGCAGTTAACAACAATTTTAAGTTAAGCTTGCAGCTGGCTGGGACAGTTGTATGAGGGAAGCTTAGACAGCAATGAATGCAGAGTCATATCCACAGGTATAGCTGGAGACAGCCCAGAAAAAGGCCATCAGGATGGCCAGGGCTTAGAGTACATGATGCACAAGAAGCAGTTGAAGGAGGTAGGTTTATTCCATCTGTTAAACAGAAGGCTAAAGGCAAGGAGGGGGAATATAAACGCTACCTTCTCAGTCAGATGTTTCTTGGAGGCTTACAGCAGAAGGATGAGAGGCAGCAGTCATGCTGCAACAAGGGAAATTCTTATCAGATTAAGAAATTAAAAATCTTCACAGTGAAAGTGATCAGGCACTAGAGCCCATAAGCAACCAGATCTTTTAAAGTTTGACAGGGTTTAAGCAGGGGGTTTATTAGAGGACCTTCTGAGGTCCCTTCCAACCTAAAGTAATCTACAATTTTATGTACAGTCTATGGAAAGAGAATGAGAAAATGGAGACAGGCAAAACCAAACAAGTGACTTACGAAGTAAGTTAAAGTCCAAAAGAATAGTCCAACAGGAGTATA
This sequence comes from Harpia harpyja, assembly GCF_026419915.1. Lineage (NCBI taxonomy): Eukaryota > Metazoa > Chordata > Aves > Accipitriformes > Accipitridae > Harpia > Harpia harpyja. The sequence goes on along the minus strand of NC_068956.1, from coordinate 6,625,248 downwards.
ATTGTGAAGATTTCAAAACCTTAGACGTATTTAAGTGATTGATAAGACTTGTGTTTTGACAATCTCCATTCACCTACCTACACTAAAATCATAAACCAAATTTCAGCAGAGATGTCAAAACTAGACTTTCCTAAAAAACAGTTCTAGTTTGGTTTTAAATATGGTTTAGTTTCTTCTATTTTTGTTATAACAGTTTAAATTTTTACCACTAAATAACTTTCACATAATTCAGTTCTGTTTGAGTTTATGGCTTTTTTCCAACAAAGCAAAGATTTTGCAAACAAAGGTCTGGTCTACAGACATTTCAGTAACATTGAAGATTTGCAACTGCACCTGTACGAAAGCAACTGTATTGCCTAACCCTGTTGAAGTTCACTAGTACAAAACATGCAATAAAATACTGTATAATACTCTGGGTAAGAAAAAGAATGTTACTTGCACTCCCAACAAAGATATCTACAGTCTTTACAACTGTTCAGCCTTCATTACAGGAAAGAATCAAACGATTCATTGCTTTACACAATTGATAGTTATAGGCGAGAGAAGTACAAAGGTAGAAAGCACAGTAAAAGTACAGCAAGACTGAAGATTCCTATCCAAGAAACGAGCAGCAATCATCTACACAAAGCAGCTACTACAAGGCTACGACGTTCATTTGAAGTACAGCATCCACTCCACACTAGGCATGTAGATGTGGATTAGTCAACCCATGGTAAGTGATTATATGATTCTTAACCCAGAGCAAACATGAGGCAGTCAGGCTAGATGGTAATACATCAAAGGCATCTGCCACAAATTATCCTAGAGAACACGTGTGCTTTCAACATGTGCCTGTGACCTGACTCCTTGTGCAGAAGAACCTCATTCTGCACTAAGCAGCCTCCTAAGACAAAGCTATAAACAACTAGTTTATTTCCCCACAAAAAGAACCATCAGGTAAGATGAACATGTTTTTATGAATTTCCTTCCAGAATCTTACCCATATTAATTTGCAGTAAGATTATAAAAATTTGGCGTGAAAACAGGCTTCACTAACTCAGACTGTATCATTTGCAGTAATCCGAACAGTAAACTGAACGTAAGCCAGAATTATGTACTCCATGTACTGATTATTTCCAATGGTTTAGCTATACCTCTCATTTTGAACAACGTTTCTATCCGTAAGTATCAATCTAAAAACATTTACAAGAACCAGATCTTCCAGGCCAGAAAGCGTGCCCAAACCTCTAGTTACTCCAAAATAAGTCAAGCAACCGTGACAGATTCCCATCTTGCTAACTATTGCTTTTTCATCTATTATACCAAAGATGCTATCTAGAGTGAGCACATAAGAGGTTATATTTTCCAACACGCTGACAGTTGTTTCTTTTTATAATGCGAGAGACAGTATTCATCCAGTAACCAGGCAATTGAAATATTGATCATTCAACATTAGTAGGCACATACAGTGCCAAGAGTTAAATACATTACGTTCTTCAATAAAAAAAAAACAACAAAACCCCAAACCATAAAGGGAGAGTAAGGTAAATGACATCCTAGTTAGTTAATTATTTACATATTCTGTCAGATACAGATGAAATTCAGATGAAATCAACCCCTCATATAATAAGGTTTGGCCAAACACCAAAAAGCCTGAAAATGCTGAACTGCTTTGCCCAGTAAGTCACCCACCCATTTTCTACATCTCATTGAATCTGAATTCATGTTTGATAAAATGACTAAAAACGTAAGACAATTCTGGTGCAAGATTGGGCAGTTGAGCTTGCCCGGGACAAACTGCTGCAAAATAAGGTTTTTCAAATACTTATGTGGAAATTACTCGGGAATAGAATTTATTCTAGATTACATACTGCCTTCGTAAATTGGGAAGCTACAGCAGAATAAGTGATCCATGGAACAGCATCTCCAAGTAACAGTTGTAATGAAGGAGCTCATTACCCCAGTGCTGATGAAAAAAATTAATGAAAATACAGCAATATATGTTGCTTCCAGATTGGCTAAATTTAGTCTAAAACAGGACCAAAAAAATCTTCAGAATAAGAGCACTTTGCTCTTCATTCACACATGTTTGTGCATATTGCAGTTTTATGAAGTTGACTGGAAAATGATTAGGAAACAAGTACTGTAATCCTGGGAAGCAGCTCATATACAATTTTTAGACTAACTACAACTAGAAAATAAAATAAGTCACAGGCCCTGCCAGAAACTCAAGAAGTTTGCTTTGTAAGAATTAGCCCAATTATTTATTTTTGAAAAGATATTAAAAAACAGAGCTCAAAAAGAAGAGCTCCACAAGACAAGCGGATCACTTTACTACCACTCCTGTTTAAATGATCCAGTTTTCACACTGAAGCTATCCAATATGTGAGCGGCTTTGCTTGGATGGCATGTTTTCTTTTGATCCCTGCTAGAGGTACTACTGTAACAAAAACTTAGTGTCCCCCAAAACAGCTTCTTACAGGAATTAGGCCTGTGTTTGACATCCACCCACAGTCACAGAAATTGGTGTCACAAACGCAGGACTGCACCTTAGTGCAAGATTCAATATGGAAATGGCCATCTGAACAACAAAAGGGGCAAAACTTTCCTTAATGTTTATTTTAACTTCAGAGACTAACAAACACTAGAAGTACAAGGCATGATTAAAGACAGGCATGTATACCTTCACCACATTAAACAAATATATGATTTCTCCCAAGCCAACATAAAATCAACATAAAAAAGACACTACAGATGATTAATCAAGTAAACCATATGTTAACAGCCTGAGCTTACCTATTCAGAACATGCACATATTTAGCTCCAGGTTCAACAGGAGTCTCCAATTTATTCTGTGATCTTCCACAAACACACATTTACACAGCTATGCCTAATAACAAGTCCTATATATGAATAGTTCTTTGATTTTTAAGATTATTAAAATACCACCCTATTAAATTAAGCAAACGGCTAATTTCTTTGTATCATTACCTTTGGGCAGATCTGCATGTTACATATCTCTGCCCTACCACAAGGTATTGTCAAAGCTTAAAGGTCATTCTGAATAGACTACACACTTTTCAGATAGCATATACTGCTTTATTTCAGATAAACTCAATGCCCAGACAAGGAAAAATACTATGATAAAAGGGATGCATATTTAATCACACACAAATTAAAATTTGAAACATGAAAAATTCTTAATACCCTACTCTTCCAGAATAATCATAATCTAAATACTCTAAAGTACAAAATACCAGAAGCTCAGCATGCCAGGAGAATAAGTGAAGTTACCCAACAAACTCTATGAAGCTGTCAGAAAGCTCTCATTTGCTTTAACATTTCATCTTTTCTTAACAGGATTAAAGCCAAAAATCATTATTAAAATTTAAATACATATTGATGGATCCAAAGTGTAAGCCAAATATGCATCAGATCAAGTTTACCTAATTGGTAAATTTATAACTGAAGCCAAAACACATCGCAAAGCCATTTCTTTTTTAAATATAAAAGGAAACATAAAAGATTTATTCAATGAGTTGAGTAATTATTCTTATGAAATTATGTCCGCACAGAGGAGTTCAATGGAACACAATCTGTTTAGCACATGGATTAGCTTTCAAACTGAAGAGATAACATGCTAGTGACTGACATTCTACTTGCATGAGGGAACAGTTGTGGCTAATCATTAATGGTGGAATATGGGACACTCTCTACACTTAAAATAATTCTCCTGAAGAGTGTGTGTTTGCTTACAAACAATCTTTTCCCCTTTCACCTATGGCCATACATGGCCATAGTACATGGATTTTAATGCAGTGCTTGAGATTTTAAAAGCTATTGATACAGGATCATTTTTTCCTCTAGGGGAGCAGTTTCTCCAAAAGACAGAACATTCAAAGCTGAAACACTTTCATTTCATTACACTTTTGAAAATCACATACAGTGGTGAAAATTCTGGTGTCTCCACTTAACCCAACAGCTGAAGCAAAAAAACCCCACCACATCATATAGCTGTCTGCTCTGCTAAGGCTCAAGTTCAATTCCCTTCTCTAGCTGTACAGATTACAATTCATACTTTACAACTCCCAAATTATACCACTTTCCACTATGTTAGGGTCCCATTTTCTTATGTTAATACTTCTCACTCTAGAGAAATATTCGATCACTGGAACAGAGCAACAAATCTGAAGTGTTCCCTCATTTGGTAAGCAATCTTAACTGAAACAGAAATGCTGAATATAGACATCTGTTGCACAGTTCCACAGGTAAGGCATTGCCAAGGGCTGGATGAGAATGTCAGCAGGGACACAACTGTTTCCCACATGATGACACAGTGTAGCAGCAGCTAACACTGTCAACTGCCTTTAAGAATTAGGTGAAAAATTTCAAAGATCAGAAGTCAGCAAATTTGCACCAAATCGGTTAACGATCTGAAGCGATCGGGATTATGCTGATAGGAAGTTTGCCACTAGACAAAAAATTCCCTCCTTTGGTTTTGTGTTAGGAATACATTTACAGCAAGCACTAGTGGTGGCGTAAAGTTTAATTTACTATTTCTAAAGAAATTTTACGGGCTTGGGATTACTTCCCCCCACCCCCCAAAACAGCTAACATGATCTATGTACCCATGTTGACTTTAAATAGACCCGTCACAGGTTCTGGCAAGGCACACATGCCTGCCACATCTTTCCTTTCCAGGAGGACATGGAAAAGTGTTACGCAATAGGGAAAATAGGTGTTATTGAGGAAAAAAACAAACAAACAGACAGACACTCCAGTTAAGTTAACGGAACATTTGACAGCAAATCTCAAATGCAGCAGAAACTGAATTGCAGCTGCAAAGTTTTCCATGGTCAGTTTTTATTCTGTCATTTGCTGAACTAAGAATTTCTTTTTAGCCTGGGTGGTTTGTGTGAAGTTTAACATGAAAGATTAGAATTACCTAATCTCTCTATATTAGATCTTTTTCTAGTTGCATTATTTTCTTCAAATTTCCGTAACAGATCATCTTCCTACCTTGAATAGGAGGCAAGTCAAGATAGTCCCTTGTTTTCAAACATCCAATATAAAGTATCAAGGAGAAGAGTTTTTCAACTGGCTGCTGATGACAAGTATTTTGGATTATGGGAGTTATTTTTTCCACTCACCTTGACAAGCTGATTATGAAGGTAACAAGCACTTATGGTATTTCTTATTCTAATTTTATCCAGTTTCAAAAAAACCCCCAAAACTTGAAATTACTTCACAAATACATACCAGTTTTATTTGAAAAGTTTATGAACTCTAGCAAAACCTCTTGAAAACACTTATAGAACATTTAACATGTACTCTTCTTCAATATTTAAACACTAGAGAATTTAGCTGTGCCATGAAAGCATTTTGGACACTTATAAAAAACACAAGAAATCAGAAATACTAAAATAAGAACAAAATACAGAAATTGGCTGTAAAATCAAGTATTAAAATCTACTTCTACAGATTAACAGTTCTGATGACAGTGAACCCTAACACATTCAAATCTGATTCTACACATTCCAACTGACTTTTTAAACCAAAATAACTTAATGTATGCATATGATAAATTTCTAAATAATTTCCCACCTCTTCCATAGGTGATGTCCTTATTCAAACATGGAAAATAGGATTAGAAAGCCCCTGGATGTAAATATGTAATGTTCACTAAAGAACCAAACAATCTGTCTAAAAACAATAATCAAAGTAGTTTTGAACATGAATTCAAACATGCAAAATTGTCAATTTTTTAAAATTTATTTCTTCCTCAGATACGTTTGGTAACTGCAAATGAAGCCTGTGCCAAAACAAAGAAACCCCAAATGGCATACTTAAGTGATTAAGCTAGAAAAAGCGAATGATGTTAAATTTCAGTCTGAGCCAGTAAATGACATTTAATCTGATGGAAGAATATTATGTAACCAGCATGTATTTGAAAACTGAGTGATACTTAAATGTTTTCACAATTACCAGAAAATACCTACATTTGCAGTTTAAAACAAAATATGCCATAAACAGTATTTGTTCTAAATTTAGTTTTGTTTCTCTTCTGAATAAACCCACTTGTACCAAACTGCTTTACTAGAAGGAGTTTTCTACAGCAAACTTCCCAGTGGCTTCACCCAAGTCACCTCGAGAGGGGGACAAGGAAATCTGGACCACACATTTGTTATAATTAACAATAAAAATTCCAGCTGAAAATTCTTCCTCTGTATATAACATTATTCTAAGAGCTAGATACACTGACTCAGGAAATAATTTATGGAAGAGTTAAAGAAATCTGAGAAGACCCACTCTGTTCAGAGCTTTCCATGTTTAAAAAGGAATGTGATTTAATCTTATTTATATTAGATAAGCAGGATAAAAAAGGCAGAAAGCAGGTTTAATATAATGTAGAATAACTTGTTCTACAGCCAACAATTTATATTTTCATTTCATCAAGTTGCATCTTGTCTTTTTCTTCGAATTCAAATAAGACTATCATGTTCTCTTTCCTACCTAAAACTGCAATTTCTAATTGCAATTCTTAGAAACTACTTTAAATCTCCAACAGTAACCCTGTGAACTCAGCAGTATTGCCTCAGGTACCTCTAACTGTCTAGATTTACTCTTACAGCAACTCTTTGACTAACCTTTACTTCTTACGTTTGAGAACTGTAAAAAATTATTACAATACTTTCTGCGAAAAATACGAGTAAAAATGGGTTCAGCTGGGCAACCGCTTCAACGAAAACTTCTCTGAGTAACTATCAAAACTCATCAGCAAACAAAGCATCAATAAATGAAACAGAAAAAGAAGTTAAAAATAAGGGAAGCATAACTCAAACCAATAGGTAAGTCACACTGACAAACAACTTGGTTTGGTGTTTGTTTTTTTTAAGTTTTCATCTTAATTCCCACATAAAGGTAGGTGCCAAATTACCATTTTGCGCCACGATTCATAACGATTATTCAAAGTTTTCCATAGTTACAAATACTGCGGAAATGACAAGTCTGGCTAAGCTACCTTTACAAAATCAATTTCTCAAGACATAGCAGAACATTGCTTCCCAAATAATTTCTTACATTTAAACTTGCTGAGTACCCCCATCATGCTTTAAAGGCTAACATTAAAATACTGCTTCATTTTGTCTCAACAGCTCCAGCCACATATTGTAAATACAATACTCTAACTTCAACTACATTCGTCTCATTAATCCAGAAACAGTTACAGGCACAATTACACAAGTGTTAAGTGTACAATGATGGCACATAAACAAGTTAGAGCAGTTTAGAAACTGAATATACCAACACCACAATCCTTCCTCTTATCTGCTCACCTAATCAGATACATTTCTCCTTGGAAAAAATGACAATTTTTAAGCTGTTCCGTTCACCCTGCAAGCATCATCATGTTACACTTCCAGACAAGAGAAGTTGCTGGTATTCTGTTAAGCTCAATTTAAGAAAATAACCTGAATTACCAGATCATCATAGCAGAATGAATAAAATAAATTATACATACTTAGGATCACTGAGTTATAGAATAATTCTGCATAAAAGCCATCAACACAATGGAAAAACACTGTTGTCTGTAATCTACTTCCTTAATGAAATATTTTTCTTTCGATGTTTCCTAACTTTCCAGTCATCTTAATTCAGCTGATCTCCTCTGGATTCCCTACAGTTTCACTAATATTTTTGGGGGTTTTTTTAAATATAGTGCCCCAAGCTGGATACTGAAGCTCCTCAGCACCAAATATAATGGAAACAACTTTGTCCCATAATACAATCTTCTATAGACATACGGAAGGACGCCCGTCTTTCCTGCAGCCTCACATTGGTGGTTTATAACGAAAATGAAATGAGTCAAAGCCTCTTGTAGTGCTGCCACACTTCCAGATAATTCTTTTATACACTCAACTTTGACACCTTCCTTACCCATTTAGAACTTTGCACTTAAAAGCATTCATGGAGTACTACTCCAATTTATCAGCATAACTTTGTCTTCTAATCTTGGTCTGAAGAGCAGCTGCAAACTTTCCCAGCACAATGCTATTCTCTGTTAACACATAGTATATTCCAACATAACGGTTATTAATAAAAAAGCATCATTAGAACCAGATATGGACATATTCTCCACTTTAAGTATCCTCCAATTTGATGGCAAAGTGATGCAAGCAGCCTATATTGAAGCAGTTCTCCCATGCACTAGTTAGTTTGAGAGTCATGCAGAAAAAACACACCAAAAAACCACATTTGTTACCTGCACCCATCAAGATCAGTTGTTGTAATGGGAGAGAACTATCTTTGTTAAAAATCTTAAAATATTAATCGATACAAAGCATCTAAAAGATGTTATCTTTCTAAAGATTAATTTTCCAGGTCCTGTCTTCTCCCTACAATTCCTTTTTGTCTGCTGTTCTTCAGTATTCACATTTTCTTAGAGACAGACGCCAAAAATTTAAGTAATTATTTAAGCTAGAATCAGAAATTTCATTTCAGAAGATGTTTACCAGGTCCTGCCAATTTGAATTCAACTAATTTAAGTAAATATTCCTTAGTGTAGTTTTCTGGGAGCTAAAAAAAAAAAAAAAAAAAAAAAAAGCATTCCTTTCCTCTTGTAAAGAGTAACTGTACTAAATACCTGGTCACAATTATCTCTTATGAAGCTTAAAGAAAAAAGGCCTGTTGATGTTTGAGCCATCTCAGTATCATTTTTTCCCCTGTTAGACAGGATGGTTTTAAGTTAATTATTATGATATTAAAGGTTATGGATCTCTGGAGTGGGTGCAGCATACTGGCAAAAAAACTCTTTAGATGAATGACCACCAGTGATTCCAAATCTTTCTGCAAAAGAAGTGTTTTGACACAATGAACTACGTCTCCACTAGGGATTTTTGCTAGTATTGGTTTTTTCATCACAGCTTTCTTAGTATGTTATTTTAAAGAATGAGTTATAAGCTCTTTTCAGTACAAAAATAGACATTTTTATTACAAATCCACCACACAGAGATAGTTTTTAAGCACACATACATACTGATGTTGTTTATATATGGTGAAGTCATGCTCAATGAATACAAGCTAAAATGTCCAAAGAAAAGGAGCCACAGCCTATATTGGGCACAAAATGTGAACAGCCATTCCCAACTAATGCTCATACCAGCAGAGGTTTCTGTTAGCTCAGCCTACACCAAATAATCCATGGCTTATTAGAACTGTTTTGGCTGAGGATGTGAAAGCCTGACTTTGAATCTTTTCATACTTCGAAGTGATAACATTGCTCTACTTCTACATACCATGGTAGCAGTTTGAAGGACCTCTCAAAAATTACAATCTCCCACATGCAAAACTATTATTTAACTGAAACATGTATGCCAAGTTTAACAAGTTTAAACTAGGGGGAGACCTACCAGCATGAATGATGCAGGTCACAAAGATAAAAAATTTTCTGCCAAACACTGTTGTCAAACTTTTTTCCCTGCACACCATGTATGCATACATTGTTTGTAATTTTCAAAAAGTTTGTGAACTTCTAATTGCCTGTATTTCACATGAAGAAGAGATGGATGTATAAGATTACTTATAAATGTAAGATTTTTTCCCGCTCAAATTTAAGTAAGACTTCTTATAACAGGTTTTCAGATATTCAAGTATTTTTTTTCTGATAAAGCATTACCCTTGCAGAGTTCCAAGTTTTATCAATATTCCATTACTCTTAAGAAAAGACCTTAAGTTATTCCTCTAAACAAGACAAATCAACTACTGCTTCAGCACCCTAAGGCTGAGAAATACGCAAGACATGCTAAAACTACTGAACGCTTTTGCTCTACATTCAATTCCTACACTACCTTTTAAAAGCATTTTATCACAAAATCTAGTCCAAAATAAGTATTAGCTCCCACACATACACTAGCACATTATTCCCACTGAAAAGTATCAGTAAACTTAGAATCTTGATCCTATCTTTACAAACATGCTTAATAATGAGCCTATGAATCATATTCTAAAAGTGATTCTTGATTACAAGATGAAAAATGCCTGTATCAGCCAACTAACATGACAATTCTTGCATAAGCAGTACATAATGAGTATTTAACTCATTGGCCTATTTAAACCAGGGAGAAACAAATATTCTTTTTCACTGATCATGTGCTAGCTTCAATGCATTCATGAATAAAATTATGAATAGTTATTTGTTCAACATTAGGTCAGTATTTTCAGAGTGCATAACTGCAAACACTTGAGGATGCATCCACTTTTTCAGGTTCTGATGAGCTAGAAAGCAGGTACATACCTTAAGGGTTCTGTATAAGCAGCGCTGTTAGAGAATACATTAGGACAGGTGGCCAGGCAGGCTTTGATTTTGAATGACAGCCATCTGATTCAATATTGAAATAAATATTTAAGTTTAATATATTAGAGTATAATATTAATTACTATATTAAATATTATAATAACTATTTAAGTATCCAATATAATATTTATAGTGTGGACAGTCATACACAGTGGATGGATGGAAGCACAATAAACTGCATTAGCTGGAACATTTCTATTTTGATGAAGACTAATTACTTTGAAAATTGCATAGCTTTAACACTACTTTTATCTCCTACTACAAACATGAAGCCATTTTAAGCAAACAGTCTGCATACATGCAAGTTTATCCTTTGATTTTACCTTAAGGCGCATAGAGAAGGCTCATAACATGGTTTATAGGTAGCTGAGAGAGATCAGTATGTGATGCCAAAGTTATTAAACCTCAGGTCTCCTCACCACCACGTACACATCGAATATGTTATCACGCTTTTCTCTATCTTCCTCTCTGACATGAATAGTGCCCAAGCCATCTGCCTTTGCATACTGTAAATTTTTGGTTATAGTACGCACTTACAGCCCTTTCCTTCTGCTCCAAAGGAACTAGTCTGCAAATACTCTGTAGCTATTACACCTCCATTACAATAAAAAGAAGTCGCACTAATGGACATGTGTTGAAAACAAGACTTGTGAAACACGTGTAAAGGCTGCTGTTGTATTGCCAACAGCATGCAACCAATCCTTGCAGATTGCTCTGGAATACCTCCTAGACTCATGCAAAGTACTAACACAAATGCCCTTACCTAGCAGCTTGCACATTATTGTAGCCCAGCCTACTGGAACAGAGAAGCCATTTTGTCAACAGCAGACACTGCAGAACAAAAAATCCTCAATGAACACAATTCTACAGTTGTTTTGCAGCAAGACGACTTTTATTTTTTCAAAAAGGTCGGCCTTTAACGTAACTATGGTTCACTTCAGTATCTAACCCTCCTCAATTCTGCAAAGAACTCCTGATCTCAATTTGTGGGATTAAGTCACATAGTTGTCAATGCCACCATTTGTAATATAGCTAAATGGCCTGTCTTCAAAGCTTCCAGTCCCAGAGCTCACCTGGTCCATATGGGATTCAGATCAAACCTGTTAAAAAGTATACCCAAAGGCAGCCAAAGTACCTATGCCGCCTTCCACCATACGTGACTTCCTTAATCCTGCATTACAGAAAAACAGAGACAACACACCTGACATCATGAACAGCACATTTTGTCAGTAAACACTTCTAGCACAGTTTCTAAATATATGTATCTTCTGAATATACAAAGTATTCACACAAGTGTAATTTAGGTGTTAGATGTTTACAGCAAATATGTACCATCACTCTATAGCATAGTGAAACCACGATCAAGCGTTAGCGCAAGCCTGACCTCCTGCCACCACATCTCACTAAACAGATTTTCAAGCCAAAAAGTTCTCCTGCTCTTTGTTATTTCAGAACTAATCACACGCATGTAATTCACATTTTTTCCCTTTCAACAGCACCATTTGGTGCATCTTTTAGAATAAAGTGATGTGGAAGACTGTGTGAACACGTTACCAGAAGAGTCAGGAGGTAACCTATTTGTAAAGAGGTTATTCTCTCCTGTTTTAAAATAAGACTTTGGAAATTAGATTTCCTTCTAAACAGAATCTAATTCAGAGTGAGAATAGCACATTTTTCCTGAATCCGTTTGGGAGCTGTCAGGAAACATGTATTTGAGTTAAAGGAATTATGCCTGTGTATTTGCCTACCTCCACCAGTGCTGAAACTGCAGATGAAGATGTGTATATCCACCTCCATACAGCAAAACTTTCTGGTCAGACTATGACCTTCTCAACATCAAAGGTTTTCCAGTTTCTGGAAAGCACTCATGCCAAAACACATCTTCTACTATGCAGCCTCGCAGACTGTGTAATGCCTGCAGCACACTAAGTGTACTGGTGGTCTCAGCAAACCAGAAATTATATAGGACAATAAATTCAATGTAATTGTAAAAATATTTAAATGTTTGGTAGGACATATTCCTTGGCAGATACCATCCTCTACAGCTTCACCTACACTAAAGGGCTGTCCGGTTAATTACTGGCAAAAAAAAAAAAAATTACAGACACATAGTTTTATGGAAATAATGCCTTCTTTTGTCACATGTTCATGCTAGTTTGTTGTACAAAATAAGCTGTACTGTCAAGAGATTCTAGCATTGATTAGATTCAAGGTATGAATAAACTTTACACACATCATGCTATAATCCAGCTATGCAATATTTCCTATTTTGTGTGGAAAATCTGCATATCTTACTTTTTTGTTGATCTCTCAGGAAGTAACTACAGCAGTGCCCTGTCAGATGATTGCTTACTGTCTTAGCTGACTAAACAGAGCTTAACAGGTCTTAATGAAAATTGCAGCTCTGATTTAAGAGCTTATAAACCATGACATAAGAAGTAGCCCAACAAAAGTGGAAAAAGGGGAAAAGTGGGGAAAACAAGGCAAAAATTAAGAAAATCACACTGCTAGTAAGCGACAAAACAAAACACAGATTTCATGAGGGAGTTTTGCTGAGGAATACTTTTTTTTCCTGCAGTTTCTATAAAAGAAGCTGGTCAACCCCAAAATAATAACCCTCAAGATTTTACCATAAGAGTTCTTTCTCCACTGACAATGCAGGGGCAATAAAAACACTTGCCCAAAGCTTGCTGCAAAGCTTTCCTTACTAAATCTCAGTTAACAGACCAAGGAGGAAAGCAATTTAAATTATTTGCCTATTATATCATACAGTGTGTTTTCTTAAAGAAAAAAATAAAATTCTTGACAAATGATCTGAATGTGCAAAGCAGCTAATCCTCAAACTTCAAATATTTATCATTCAATGAAAATCAAACACCGACCTTCTACAAAGTGACTGGCAGAAAAATCACACAGCACAGGTTTACACAGTTGGGTACTTGGGCTAGTATCTCAGAGATCAAACAGGCTAAGTTTTGTACTCCCTGATGTTATACAAAACAGTTTGAATACACAGTTTTGCAGAATGTGTCTGAGATTTATCTTTCTGTATGCTGAAAAACTGAAAGAAAAATAGTTGGCTTTGTAACAAAGCATGGGGACTGAGATGATAGCATAAAGTCTGAAATTAATTCTAGACATAAAATTGTGAAATTGTGTTGCTTTCTTTCTGTTGCTCTTTCCCCTAAATCTCACAAGTGACTTCTTTATGTGAAAGGCCATCTACATACAAGCCATCTCTATATGGCTTCTGTCTACTCCTAAGTGGGACTAATCTTCATTTTTCCCAGCAGGAACAGGAGAAAGAAGCATAACAAAAAACAAGAAGCTGCTCCTTCCATGCTAACATATTTGGTGACGTGCAAAATTCCAGTAATTTTGGTTAAAAAAGTGTCACTACTTTCTAAATTAACACTTTTTTTTAAGCAACTAAAATTCAAGATACCTGGATCAAGAGTATTTCTTGCAGCCATTTTAATGCAAGCTCCATCAATTCCATACCACCTATTTCACATTTTGCACTTTCAAAGTAGGTGAACTTGTTAAAGGAGATTTATCACTGACAGCCACTTTCATACCTTTTCTTTTGGCCAATACAGGATCAGATATTGACATGAACTGTTAGCAAACTGAATAAAACAGAGCACTTGTGCTCAAAGAAAAAAAATCACCTCTGTCCCCCATCAACACTCAGGTATCATCACAAAACTGTTTCAACTGACACTCATGTACTGTAAGTGTGCAGCTCTCCCATGAAGGAAGGCAGTCAAGTAAAGGAACAGCTAAAATCCTCCATGCTATTAATAGAAATGTTGGAAATGCCTGCCTAATTTAGCTTTTACTTCCTTCTTCAATTCAGAATAACATCTCCCATGAGATATTTGGAGCTCCCTGAGCAAACAAAACTCATCCTGGCTCATCCCAAGTACAGCTTCAACGCACATTTGAATAGCACCCTTTTACAAGGGCACAATAGCTAAAGGTTCAAAACCATCCTTTACAGCCCATGTTAAAGCTGCTCAGACTAAAAGTTTTAAAATATACTGTGAGACAGGTTAGGGTGAAGCAGGAATGGTCTTCACTGAGCATGAAGAGTGAGAACAAAGTTTTATTTTCCAGCACCATGTATTAAGCTTTACTGATTTTCAGTAGATAAAGCAAAGGACCTTACAAAGGGGAACCCACCCGCTTGCAACAATGCTGTTATGTCTGAATTCCATAAATCCAGATCAGCTCCTCCTCTCATCCCCCAGCTTTAGACATCATTCGTGAGCACTTTATTAGTGACCATGTGGTTATCAAGTTTCACCAAGTTTTAGAGCAAACGTGGAGCTTCAAACCCTTAAGTTTGAAACTGGCCTGGTAAGGGAAGTTGTACACAGAAAAAACTCCATATCCCACAGCTTTCAGACAGGAATTTCTGTATTTACCATGCACAAAGACATGTCCCTATCACAAACAGCCTCTAAGATAAACTAAAGCCAAGAGCAGAAGTAAATAACATCTGCCTTTTGGTCCTCAGTAAAAGGAAAGATTACTTCAACCAGATTCTATCTTTAAAATGAAATTGTTTCATAAAGAAAAGCTCTAACAATGCAAAATATAGTTATTCCATTTGCTTCCAAGTAAGATTTGTTCACTGGCTAAAACCTCAGAGAGCTAAAAAGAATATGGAGCTATAGTAAAACTAGGTGTTATAACATCCTGTGTCAGCCCTACTACATACCAGGAGGCTGACCACATTCCTGTCTACAGAGGCTCCTCATTAACAGTTTAAAATAAGGACAAAAGTATCTCCTCTAATGCACTGTATTTTACTTACAGATAATTAAATCTGAAGAAAGTCTCCTCACAAAATAACTGTGTGTAAACAAAAAGCAAAACCCAACAAAACAAAACAGAAAATCAGTCCCTGGAAATGTAAGAGCTTCAAATTCGTAACAATGCAATTCCAAACATCAGAGGTTGAATCTAACTGTGCTATTCCCCAGTATTTGAGAACTAACACAAACGCTTCTCTAGATTTCCATCCACTCACATGCCAAATTCATCACTGAAACAAACTTCACATATTCCATGTTTTTAATGGAAAGTAATTTGCTAGGAAATTTACTTCATTTATTTTTTAGCTTTAATTACATTTGATAGGTTTAATAATGCTACTGTTGTGGCAATGTATTCCAACTGAACAGATCTGGAAGAAAGTTTGAGATGGCTCTCTATTAACTATCAAGAACTTAAAAATAAAAGTCTGTATCCAGACCATCATTTCCCACAGAGTAGTGTGCTAGTCCCTGTGTTTCAAACCATTTACAGCCAGGAGTTGTGCATCTTGAGCTTCTCCATCAGACAGCTAATCAAATGCAGCAACTTACTATGCATTTCATATCCTTGTTGCAAATAACTACAGCCCAGGAATGCAAAAGTGTTCATATTTGGTTTCCATTAACTTTTCTTTCATTCCTATGATTAAAATCCACTTCACATATATTTTTCATACTCTAAATTTTATTCTGCAATGCTGTACTGTGACATTCGTGACTGAAATGCAAGCACTCCAGGGAGAAAGAGCTCTTATTGAATTTAACACAGGTTATTAATATATTACAGAAAATTTTATTAAAAGGGTAATAAATTCAAATTCAGTAATTTGAATAAAAACCAGCTAATTAGAGCATGTCTATTTCAATGAAAGCAAAGTGACATGGACTGTCACCCTGAGAATTAATTCTAAATTAAAATCTACCTAAGGATTACAGTGTATTTCTAAATAGTAAACAAACTTAGTTGTCAAGAGGAAAAAAATGAACACAAGGATATTGTTCAGAAAGGCATTTTTTCCTGTTTATCTGTAACTGTGATTTGAACAGTACTAGTTGTAGCTCATGATGAATAAAAAGTAATTGCAAGTAAAACACCTGAATTTCACCCCTAAAACTTACAAACTGACACAATCACTTATGTAAATATTAAACTTAAGTACCCCTTGTAAGACAGAAAAGGATGAAAGCATTTCATGAGTAAGCTAGACTCTATGAAACTAGTTTTACAACAATACAGAAATGAAGAATTGCTTTGTGAACTGCAGCTGTAGGTAGCTGCTGTACATAATGAAGTAAATATTCCTAACAGACTGATTTTGAAATGGAAGTTATTTTTAATCTCTTCATAACAATGTATTTGCTGAATTATGAACACCAATGGGCTCTGGCAAATAGAAAAAGGGACAGAATTAAATCTAATCGAATTACACCACCGTTCTCAGTATGGTGGTATAGCCATCACAGTAGTTTAAACAACTTTTAACATTTCACATCAAAAATGAGGTCAGGTCAAGAATACAGAGTTGTGGATCAGAAAAATTCATAAAGTTTGAAATGGGTTGCAATGATGGCTGCAACTATGATGGCAATACTAGGGAAGGGGGAAAGGGAAGGGAATAAATCAAATTCAAGTGTGGCCCGATTTCCAATTAATTATCGACCTATTTGTCACCAAGAACAGAGATACCAGCCAAAAAGACCAAGTGCAACTGCAAACAAATGTAGGTAAAATGCTGATGTGACTTCTGAACACATGGGGAGAAGGGGGGAAATGGGACACAACACTACATAACAAAATCAAACCCAAAACAAAAAGCACACACCTGAAAAGCAGGAGACAGCTACAGAAACATTGCCATATCACATTACAGCTCATTATCCATCCCAGAAGAATCCAAACATTGCCAACAGCAAAGCAAGTTACAAGCAGCCCATAAGAACGCCAAAGAACATGAAGACACCTACTTCTATCTTTTGATAGCCAAGAAACCCAATCTTCTGATTTGGCAGATAAAGCAACAAATCACAGAGCTGCTCTGAATGGATTTACTGCCAGATTAAAGGCATAGAAAAATCTAAAAAAAATAAAATCCCCGATACTTAAAACATGTTCACTTCTGTTTGTAACCTGAGTTTAGTTTAAAACTTTGTATGTTATCCATTCTGGGTCTTGAAATCCACTTTACTATTGTAACTTTAGAAACTTATGCCATGCAGCTGAATACCAGTGAGTTGCTTTTATATGTTGGGGGTTTTTTTGAACAAAACTAATTGAGGAATGATATGAATTTCATTATCACCTTATCCAACAGCATTAAAAAAAAAAAAAAACCAAAACAGCTTTTACAAGCTATTAACGTGGAAAAACTTTTTTTATACACTAAATATTTGACTAGGGAACAGCGTTATTAAGGATTCATAATTTGTGCTTTAAATTGTATTAAATTAACTATTAAAAATTGACAAAGGTTACAAACAATAGAGATACTCTTGATGTCACAGTACACAGCTGGCAACTGGATTAGCTGAGCTACATGCTACTGCAAGTACCATATTTAGAGTAAATATGCGAAATACCAGAGCAGTTTTAACCCGTGCAAATTTATCACTTCCTACATAAGCAAAAGAATCACTGCTGCTAGAATGGCACTGCTGCTAGAGCATACGGATGTTGTGACTGAAGAACTGCTTGCTTGGCAGGAAGCAATAAAGAACATTAAGTGAAGATTTAAAAAGTTTCTTTTCAGGAGAAAGGGAGAAAGAAAGGGATGATGTGGAGAGCTCTTCCTCAGTAAATTAGCATAGGTCTGAAGGCAGTTATACAGGAGAGCTCAGAATGAGTATAAAACCCACCTTTTGTATTTTTTATTTTATAGACCATGTATATGTCACGACATGAATAAAATAAAACCACAGGATTTCCCTTCATGCCAACACTGTTCATTCCAGTAAATTTTCTTATGCTTCATGCTAGGAATTGACACTCCCAAGCTAAATTTTGGTGTAGATCTTGTTATTTTACACCCTCTGTTTTGAGGTAAAATTTATAAAAGCCTAATTGACTCATGTTTAATATTTCAAGTGATCCAGATAAGCATTACTTAAATAAAGCTCCTTTAGCAAAATAGCACAGGAGATGTTTAGCCACAATCAGAAAATCCAGCGTATTTGTTAAGTCTTTATGAAACGCTTAACTTCATTAAGTTATTTTCGCACAGTTAAATACAGCTTAGTTCCCTAATTTCTCAAATCTCAATACCCGATTTGTCACATATTACTCATAACTTGGATTCGCCATCAGTAGACTTGAGAGTACCACAAGTTAGCACTGAATTTACTAACGTTATTTTGAGGTTTAGAAACTACTAGCTAATAGAGAAAGCTCTGATGTAAAACTAGGGGTGAAATACGAAGTACAACAGTATTTCTACCTCCTTTGAGTTTAGAAGGATACATAGTTAATAAAAGTTCGTATCCTGCCTGCTCAGAATCACATTTCACAATGGAGAAAACTGCTAGAAGAGCAAGAAAATATCAAAACCAACAATTTTGTATCAACATCAGCTTCTTTCCTTTCTACTTGATTGCAGCTTTTTGGCCAGTTATTTCTTGTTTACTTCTAATCCAGTGCAGACATAATCAGTAATAAAATCTCTCTCCTACCTAAGCCTCTGCAAGATAACATTCACCTCCAAATTACAAATACTTCTAGCATTAAGACTTCAACCAGCAGGAAATCTAAATGGTGAAACTCACATACTGATGGACAAAAAACCCAGTTGTTTGACACAAACCAAAGTTTTTATTGCTTCAGTAGAAGAGCTTGCTAAGATACCCAGAACTAAGAACACATACTCAAGATTATTGCTTTAGACTTGTATTATGAACTATTTGGAAATGTTTAATAATTGTCCCACTACAGGACCTCAAGATTATAAACAAGTCATTTACAATACTTACCTGATTTCTTCTAACATGCTTGAGGAACAGCTTCTGCACGTTTTACAGAAAATAAGAGTGTGCACACCTGACTGGTAGTAGACCAGTGGGATATTTTTAAAGAAGTAATTGATGTTTGAGAATTAATGAGTGAAAAGATTTTAAAGATACTGAGAAACTTAAATTTAAGAAGGCTGTTAAAAAAAATTAAGCTTTCAAATACAAAAGGTATCTCTGCTTCAGAAAATGTGTTGTATTTTCCAGGGAGAGCAAGATGTCCGTAACATTTTATAAGTGAACTTTCCCAGTGTTCTACCATCATCAGTAGTTCACAGATCATGGACTTTACATAAGGCAACATACACAAAGCAAAAAAGGGAAGCTTTAAATTTCATGTCAGATAAGTCATATCTTTTGTATTATTATGCAAACTAGTATTACTTTGTGAGCCAGGTCACTAGGAACAGCTTAAAACTTTCACATCTACAGATCAAAAACTGATTTTAGGATTAGGAACTGAAGACTGAAATAGATCATTAGGTCACAGGCTGAACTGCAAAAGAATGCCTCTTCCAAGCATCGCTTTTTAAAGATATGAGATGGCTGCACCATTAAAAAAAAAAAATTAAAAAATCATGACTAGAGCTATAGCCCAAAGTTACATGACACCTGAATAACCACAGCTGATGGGAAACAATGGCAGTACGAAGACACACAGTAAGCTGATTGCAGGTGTCCTACAGCTTCTCCTCCTTAGTTCCTGCCTCTTACTTCATCCGAAGTAGAATACTGCTTCAGGCTAAGTAAAATAAAACAACAGCTGCAGAACTAAATGGCTATTCTTTCTGCAAATGAGCAGCTGTGGTAGAAAATTGGCCCTCTGGCAGTCCAGAGGAGTATGATAGTTCTCGTACTCTACTAAAAGGCACAAACAAATATTCCAAAGGAATTCCAGTTAAAAAGTTAGGAAAAGTTGGCTAAGGAAGAAATGATAAAGCAATCATGGAAGAACTCAGAGAGAAAAAAGAATGCTTCAAAAGAAAGTTGTAATAATGCAATTATCTGTATTTGAACAATTACAGTTACACAGAACAGTTCTAAGCAAAAATAACAATGGATTGCCTCCAGAAGTGTAAGTCAACTATAAAATGGGAAGCAAAGCCACAAGAAACTTCAGGTAATCCTGCCAAAACCAGAAAGAAAATATGAATTTGGTGAAGTCCTACAATACCATAAAAGGAACATGAATAATCTATTTCTACTGGAGAACATAGTAGTACCCACAGACACCAGGAGTTAACTCACCACACATCACTGAAACAACCCACTTACACTTCAGTATGTAAAGGCAAGCAAGCACTTAAAACACTTTACTACAAATCTCTTCTGAGATACAAGGAACAGCAATGATCCTTGTCCCTCAGTTCTGCAAGATACCCTCTGCAAACTATCTCATTTGGAAATAGAAACTGTTCCCAGCACAGACATAAAGCAAGTCTTTGGCTGGACTTTTATTTGTACTGGTAGTAGCCTCTAGACAAAACCAAAACAACTGACACTAGGGACATGGGAAATAAGTTCCCAACAAGCTCAATTAAGTTTACTTTCACTTACATAGCTTCTCACAAACAACTACACAACACAGGGCAGGGTGCTGGTTTAGCATCTTCCTTGAAAATACAGATTTTTCTTAACAACAAGTAGTCAAGGAAGTTACACTCTGGCATAACTATAGAGAGATTTCCTGTTAAGAATGGATAATTACAGCATTGCAACTTCCTTCCAAGCCATCCATCCACATTCTCCTTTAAAGAGCGCTACTCCATTAGCTACAAGCAGATAGGGTTACTATGCCATATTCATTCAAGAACCCAACCCTAAATGTGTTTCACATCAAAGCTGTTTTAATTACACTCCACAACATGCATATGTACACAAACTTTTTTACGCTACTGATATCACTGCTACAGCAGTTTCACTGCACCAACCTAGTGAACTTCCTACTTGGCATTAACTATGTATCTTCTGGTTTTCCCAATATGAATTATCTACCATACATACATATGCACGCACACACACTCCCCCCGCCCTGTGTTAGAATCATGTAAAAAAAAAGAGCGAAACCTGGCAACAAGTGTTCCAACACCTTTACATCCAAACAACCTAAAGTACTTGGTCTCAGCATCACTATACAGTACTGAACACAGCAACCAAAACCTAAACACTAAAGAACAGGTTGTATAAATCTCAGCGTACAAGTTAAACCCACAAACCGGTTTTGAGCTATCACTGCTCAGAGAGGTGTGAAAACTAGGACAAAGTCCTAGTGAAACTAGGTTTTCTGTAAAAGAAATTTCACGAACTATGCTTTGAGGGTTTCAAGACTATTAAACCTGCCTGATTACTGTAAAACAAGTAATCCATCGTTACAAAAGCAGCACCTAGATTACAAAACAGAGAATCCTTATCCCAGCTGTAAGACTGGACCTCCAAAACAGGAGAAAAAGCATATCCCAAGTGCAAGCATATGACTAAGATGATTGTTGCTACCCATCATAAGCCATGCCCACTTGTAAATTAGAATTGTAATTCTTTCTCTCTCAAACCAAACAAGCAACTAAGCTTTGTAACAGGAGAGAAAGAACATTCTTTGGAGTAGATTATATTTTTATCGTTACGGGCTAAGAATGCCTTTTTACATTCTTTGATTATTAAGGTAACAGTCACAGAGGGAAATACAGAGGGAATATACAAACCTAGGAAGGGAAGCACTTCAGTTTTGGAACTCCATAGACAGTCAAGAACAAGATAAATAAGGGTAGGAATAATCATGTGCATGGATACTTATATTGCATTTTCCCCCATTTGTATGAGTTAACATGAGACTGAGCTACTTAAATGTGTTCATGATGGCTCAAGCTTAATAAAGAAAGAATTTCATAAACAGGACAGTCAGAGATACTGAGATCTGTACAAGCGATACAAATATCACATTAACAAGAATGTATGTCATGGTCACAGAAAATGCTACAAAACTCAGACTTTATTCCAGGACAGTATTTAAAAACTCAGCTTATCAATTCGTCCAGGACACAACCTTTAACAAAGTGAGTTTTAACTGTCATTATCACAATAAAGACTAATTAGAAAAATATTTAAGAAGCATGCCACCTATGAAGACTGGTATATTAATTGTCATTTACAGCGAGATGTCAGTTCACAGGACCTACCTAGTTGTTAAACTGTTTGTTGCAAAAGGAAGAGATGTGCAAATAACTCAGAGGTGGGGCTTGAGTCGCAGCTTGTGCAAAAAGGATTCATTTTTAAACATACAACTATAAATGGTATGAACAAAGAAAATTTTCAAAATATGAAACTGTGTGTCATTTCCTGATGCCAGGAAGACAGACTCCTAACAAACATATTACAGGCAGCATACAAAACTTATCTACCCATGATCTATTTTAATCACTAAAAAAAAAAAAAAAAAAGAAAAAAAGCACTAGTAGTAAAACTAATTAAAAAACCAACTTTGCTTTGCTCTGATAAAAGAATTATCTGAGAAAGAGGCAGGAACTGGGACTTTTGACAGCCGAGAGTAGACAAGGGAAATACAGAAATGGTCTCCTCATCCAGCAACTACCAGATAGCTTTCTAAGGAAGTTCAAGCACCCTCCTACAGCAGCATCCTATAGGTCTCCATCAGGATGTCCCCTAGCAACCATGTTCAGAACACCACCCTTGTATACACGCCAGTCTGAACAGCAATTGTCTCGTCAGTTTGATGTTCTTTTTCATAAAGCTCATACCATGAAATAATTCAGCTACTAAATGCGCTATTACTGAAACTGTACTTTTAGCACTATTCCAGGATAAACCTGACAAAGTTTTTTTTTCCAGAAAGCGTCCCTTCTGTTCTGCGAAATCCAGTAACATCACGACTTCAGACATAAGCCATATGACAAGGTGTTTTCTCTACCTGAGACTCAGTTACTTAAAGCCCAAAGATTTCCTCAGCCTTCTGACACCCTGGGCTGACCAAAAATAACAAAGCCACTCAGTTACTACTCAGTCTTCAGGCAAAAGATGAAATGGATGAGGCAATACCAGAAAGAAACCGAGGCAGCTGTTCTGGGGCTACCCTAAAAAACTGATCACATCCCTCTCGGGTACTCACAGAACAAGAATTTATTCAACCTTTAAGTCAGACATGTTTTGGTGGAAAGAAGAAATAACTACAGTACAATTAATCCTAGTACTATCATCTGGTCTTCTCATTTGGACATAGAGCGACTCAGAAGGCACAAATTCAAGACATATGAAGACCCAACCTTCTCCTCACAGACGTGGGTGGGAGGAAAGGAGAAAGCACACATACAGAAGGCATAGCCACGCAACTCTCTCCAGTGTCTTTCATCACATATTGGGGGAAGTGAAAGGGGTTGGGGGGGGGGTGTGGAGAGAAGGGTCTTTAAAAGGCCTAGAATAAATAGATGCAAGATAATCAGGTGTTCAAGCCAAGAACATCCCCAGTCTTGTGACCTTACAGCTTAGTGGGAGACACACTAATAGAAACTTCGATGCTCATCATTCTCTCCATAATCACCTGGATGGAACTGAGTTGATAGAAAACCTTTTAAGCCTTCCCACCTCGGATCTATTTTTAATAGAGGCTGAAAAAAGGCCAGAGTCTGTATGGGATGTTAAGCTCAGGTATTGAAGGTCTGAAGAAGTCCTCTTAGGCCCATCTTCCCAAGTGACGGAGACATACTAAAAAGGTATGATTAAGAACACCACCCTTACTGACAGAGATTAGCCCCTCAAGCACTTATTTCACACATTATTCTACGTGGAAGAGTCACCAGAATGACGGAGAAGCAATTTTTTTTTTTCTAGTAGACTATCTGGGAAAGAATTAAGGTAATTGATCAGCTATTCCTTCTTAAAACTCCTGCACCTCCTCTACAGAACAGGGGAGTGCTGCCGTAGCAGAACACAAATGAGATCAATTAGTAAGGAAATTACAGCCCATTCCTCTGCTTGGCCTTCGTGGTTCTCTCTCCCTCCAAAGAAGAGGTATGGGGCAAGTCCTGTCCTTCAAGAGCTCGCACTCTCCAGGGCCCTGTGCATATGGAAGAGCTAATAAGGCCCCTTCTGGAGAGCAGATACACCGAACAGCCTCTCCCAAGCTCTCCATCGCCACGTCCCCGATCCTACGCCCCCCCCCCCATGAGAACGTCCTATGCTGAAACACACAGAGCTCCTCCGCCTGACGAGGCTTCACGTCCCTGCGAGGCCGGTGGGAAAGCAGGCAGCCCCACAGCGGGCACCCCGCTCCACAGGACCCCGGGAGAGGGGGGAGCCCGGCGGGACGCGCGGGGAGAGCCCTCCGTCCGCCATCCCTCCCCGGTACTCACAGTCCAGGTGCTTTTTCTTGGGCCCCATGACCTCGTGGGTCGTGGCCTTGCAGACGGTTTTCGAGACCGCCGAGCCGGTCACGCTGTGCTGCGCCGCCGTGATGCGGTCGGTGAGGCTTTGGCCGGACATGGCGGGCTGCTGGCGGCGCTGGAACCGAGAGCGGCTCCGCTCCTTCCTCAGGGGCCGGGACGGGAGGACTAGCCGGGGGACGGAGCTGCACGGACTCCTCACCCCGCCGTGCCGCAGGCGGCCCCCGCTCCGCCCTCAGGGACGGACCTGTCACCCGAGCAGGGACCCCTCCTCCTCCTCCTCCTCCTCCTCCCGCCCCCCCTCCCCCAGCCGCCGTCCCCTCCCCCCTGCGCGCCTTCCGCTCGGCCGGGGACAGGGGGACACACACTGGGCGCCGCAAGGAAAATGGCGGCGGCGGAGCTCCTCCTCGGATCTTGCCGGGCCGCCCCGCATCACGTGATCCCCGGCGCCCCGCCCACGTGACACGCTCCCCGCGGGAAGCTCCGCGGTGCAACAAGGCGGCGGCGGCGGCGAGCTGGGGGGGGGAGGACGTCACGTGGTGCCGCGCGCGAGCCCCCGCGTGGGTGTGGCGGGCCGGGGGGGGGGGGGGGGGGGCCGGTGAGAGGTCGGTCTCCTCAGGGGAGGAGGGCGGGCACGGCCCGCCAAAATCTGAGGGATATCCCTTCCCCGTGGGCAGGCAGCGGTGGGTGAGTGGGTGGGTGAGTGAGTGGGGAGGGCTGGTGGGCCCCTGTTTGGGTTCAGCGGGGCGGGTCAAGGCTCTGTGTAAAAATCTCGTGCAGCAAGTGGGGTGTCTTCCCCCCCCCCCCGAAGGGATTTTTTGTATTTCTCAGCTTGGAGAGTTTTGTGGGAACGCCTTCAGTGTCGCCTTAGGCAATGTAAAGCGTAAAGGAAGAGTCCGGTCAGGGGCAACGAGGAGTTTGGAGCCGCGCGGTTGCTGCGATCTTTGCTTCTCCTCAGAGTTACTTTTATTTGGAAGCTTGCCAAAAATTTCCCGAACGTACATCGCAGCAAGCATAAAAAAAAATGGTGGTTTTCAGGTCTTTCATGATTAGCCTCCCACTGTTCTGCTACTCAGCTAAATGCTTCTCAGGGCTCTTGGACTTAGTCGGTGGCTCTGTCCTTGTCTTCTTAGGATTTTGTACGAAGTTACTTAAAGTTTCTGTTCATAAAAGTTAGCTCACTGTCCCTTAACATGCCCTCTGTAAGCCTGGTACCTATACGACCCAGACGCAGTGGCAGACAACGAGGAACAGCTCCTGGAGTCGTTACCTCCCGCCGAGAATTGCCAAAGTGCAGTCACAGCCTCCCAGCTATCTGCAACTTTCATTACTTGTTACAACAGGGCTCTTCTCCTCCTTCCCAAACGCACGGCAGCGAATAATACAGCGAAACCACAGGATTCCAGCAGACAAATGTTCTTCCTCTCCCAGAAGTGCCTCCTGAGAAGTTGTCTTGGAACTGTCCCTCATCCATGAAGCCACTGAAATATTTATTAGGCAAGTTCAATAGAAGCAGTATACAAATGATACTCGGCTCTGTCTGCTTGACAGGATATATGAGTAGGATTATCTGTTTATAATGCGTAAGGAAAATCGGTGTTAGAGGAAGGACATCTGGTGAAAGCTGAACCCAAATAATGCCATTGCTCCGTGTAGAAGGAGCGCTTGCACATGTAGAACTTGCTTCCTTCGTAATGCCAGGCTCTTTGAAGATACTGTCGTGTTTGTATTTCTTGGCTCCTTCTGAACTGCTTCTGGAGTCCCAAACATCCATGCTGGGGAAATAAATCACTGATGTATACAGCAGCAGACTCTGAGATAAGACAGCTTTAGCACAAAGCTTTGCACCGTGAAAACACTGAGACTGCTATAGGCTATTGATACAGCAACACATATTGCTGTGAATACATCATCTTTTTGTATTGATTCCAAGTTATACTGTAAATCAGAGATATATAATTTTGACACTGCTGGTATTTTTTATGCTAACTTCAGCTAGGACCAGGATTTCAACACCCCACTTCAAGTTGCTATTTGGAGAAGTTCCATGCAGTTGGCCTAAGTAATTTAGGCTCCCTCAGTTCTTCTCTGATTATGCCCATCACTTTCTCCAGGAACACTGAAACTATCCAAACAGGGGAAGGTTGCGACTCTAGAAGTCACTGAGACCAGATTTGGACAAAATATCTCATTCCTAAGGGGACAAAAAGTGGCCTTGGTCTTAGAGGTCCAAAACCAAAAATAAATTTAGCCTTTTTACAGCTCTTCATACGCACAGAAGCCTCACAGTTTTACCCCACAGTTAAAAATTCTGCTCGTTATTTTTGTTCATAAGCAGAAATGGGAGAGAGAAGTGATGGGAAAACATTTTTTTTAATTGTTTGTCGCTTTTTAATTGCTTGGGAGCCACTTGATACCATTACTGTGAGGAGCTTGAAGCGCTGTGATAGATAATATCTGAGCACCTCCCAAAGATTTGGAAGTTGAAATAAAAATATTATCTCTTTTCCTTTCCAACCTGAAGAAAACAAGTTTGATTAGTTTATAACTCATTTGTTGTTTGTGTGCCTGGGTGTGCTTGAGAATGAAAGGAGAAAGGAGTACATATCTGAAGAGAAACTAATACAAAGATAGGAGTCCTATATTTAGCGAACTGGCAAACCTAAACAACATTCTTTTCCCTTGTGAAAAGTTATTCCAGAGTCTGGATCCCGCTCCTGCAAAAATGCTGTATCTTGCATTCACAAGCTTCCAAAAGTGTCGGTGTTTCACTGGCATCCAGCTATCCTGGAAGGACAGACAAGCTGACAGGGCTGTTTCTCCCCATCTGTATTGTACAGTGCCAAAAACCTTGTCTCGGCATGACTGCTGTGATTTATTATGTATATCACTTTCTTGCAACAGTGTCATTTCTACTCTTGTGTGGTGCCTGTCCTACTGTAATGCCTACAATCTGACTGGGTGCTTTGGTGTTCACAGTGCTGCGGGCATCCATGCCCTTCCTCCATGCTTCATACTACTGCAAACGATTAGAAAAGCTGTGGGTTGGGGGGCACCATTAATCAGATGTAGCTTCAGATTTAAAACAGGTGTTTTGGCTGAATTTCAGGTCTATTAGAAGTCAGCCCTTCTGGGGCACAAAACTGGTGGGGCACAAAGCTGAGCACACACTCATAAACTGTAGCAGGCTCATTACCAAGGATTTGAGGGCATATCTGGAAATAGCAACAAAAAAACCCAGCAACCATAATCTGGGAAGTGAAGGGGGCTGATGAAGAAAAGTTGCAGAGGCAAAAAATTCAAAATAGGGCTGGGCAGATGGAACTGCTGAAGGGAATGGTAAGAGGGGCAGTGATGGGGCAAGGAGGCGATAGGGAGGAAAACCAGAGGCAGCGAAGCCACCTGAATAAGGTTGGGAAACACTCTTTCAGTGTTCTATAAATGATTTGGCAACATGTTGCAATCCAGATGTTTCCCATGACCCATTTCAAGGATCACCATAGTTTCATTTGCTGTTAAGGGTTATAGTATTTTCCCCAGCTTTTAAGGAAAGGTGGATTTGATGTCAGCCCCAGGAATTTAGCATCTGTTTGAGTTAGAGACATGTAGAATAGACTGCAGGAAACAGAAAACACCAGCTCTTTGGCTGCCCCAGTGTAGCTAGCTATGACGTATGCCTGTGTCCACGGCCTCTTAGGAATATATGGTTCATTTCTCGTGCACCTCTGGCAACGTAGAACTCCAGAGCAGCTGCATGGCGAAAACCAGGTGAAAAACAGCGATCTAAGGTTATTGATGCACTTCTGAGCAGCCTAATTTTGCCCAGCCTCGTAGAACTCTGCCCATTTAACTGCAGTATAATAATTTCAAAACCATTTTCAAAGAGTTTGGCGAAGATTAACCCAATGTTGCTTTTCTATGAAAGACATTTAGAGTCATACTCCAGCTTGACTACAATAAGAATTCAATATAATTTGCATCACCATAGCAACTTCATCAAATAATTTTATGGACAATAGTTAATTTGTTCTTGTAACACCTCTAAAAAGATAAACTGGGACATAGAAAAGTTACGGTCAAAGTAACACTTGTTAGTGGCACAGTGAAATAAAGTAGCCCAGGAGTGTGGTTTTCATTACTCATTCATGCTGCCGACGCGATCAGGCAGCCAGCAGAGGTATGCGAAGTGGCCAGATTACAGGGCAGGGGAGGAGACGGCATGACCATTGAGGACTGCTGGAATATCGCGAAATAGCCGCAACACACGAGGGAGTTGGGATACTTTTTTAATTGATACCCCTTTCCACTACTCCAGATGTGCTTGTTTACACCTCCAACATTCCTCTTGCTCACACGTAACATGATGACCCGCCAGATTTTACTTTTGCTTCTCTTGTATCCAGTTTATATGAAATTATGTTTCTGATCCTTCAAACTTTGAGTACTCAGCTCCTTCCTTTCCTAATGATCATTATTCCATGCTCAGTTCATTCCTGCCTCAAATACACCACCTTCTTCCATCTAAATACCCACCTTGAACCTATCCAGAATGTTCCTGCTGAAATCACCTATTGCTCTGCGTTCCTCTTACGGCACTTGCTTTTCTTCTAGCTCCTCACTGTCCTCACATCTTGTCCAAATCTTGTCCTTGCAGACAAAGCCAACTTCCTCAAGTCCACGTTGAATCAGACATCTCTTTTTTAATTCTCTTTCCTCTTTCTGGGAATGGTGACAGCTTTGACGTTTCTTTTGTTCCTCTCACATTTCCTCTTTTGTGCCTCTCTATGTAAGACCAATATGCAACATCCTTCCTCATACATAGTATTCTGAGCTCTGCAGCTTGTGTCACCTTCTCACACGGCTCCAGTTAACTAGTAGTTGGTGTCCCTTGCTGTTCTGTCCCCCAAAAGGAAGCTGCCTTTGTCAAGGAAGAAAGCAGCTGCCTGAGAGCTAACGTAAATTTGACATGAGAAAAGCAGGTAGGAAGGGAGAAAAGTGAGTCAGTACTGTTTCACAGGAGGGGAGCAATCGGAACTAATTTTACTGCATTCACTTAGGAGTAGGATATCTGGGTAGGAGCTCCCGTGCCATATGAGAAGATCTAAGTAGAGGTGGAAAACAAATGTGATGCTTCTGAATTCTGTTGTGTGTTATAACACCTTTCTCTTCTTGCCCTGACATGAAACTTGCACATTGCAAAATTGATCGTGTCATTAATGCTATAAGCAAATGCCTTCAAAACCAGGATTGCTACCTGACCGACAAATGTGTGTAACAAATGTCTTTTCGTGTGTAAGATAGAAAGGAAACAAGCTCCCTCACATTTTGTTCGCACTTTCCAGTGGATGTGTCAAACACTCACACCTCTGAAGAGTGAGAGGTACGCTGTCCCCTGTGTCTGCCGTGCATTGCCCATCAGCAAGCATTCCTAATGCACTCCCGCTGCTCATTCCTAAGGACTTTTTTTTACACATCCTTCCTCGGCAGTGGGCATTCTCACAGTAACTCACTCAGATGCTCCAAGGGGAAAAACAAACCTTGCAACACAGCCTTACCAGCATGATAAGTGCACCAATGCACTTCCCTAAAATTTCTGGAGACCATCTTTCATGCAGGAAAAACAAGTGGCCCGGTCCCAGCTAGTGATACTGTCTCCATCCCTTCCCCCTAGTTTCATCTTGAAAACCTAGGGCCTTGCTGCCAAATACTTCTCCCCATCATTCCAGGCTGGCAGTGTTCATGAGACTTGGCAGGAGATAGCATTTGATAAGAATCCTTCTCTGGGCACTTCTGAGAGGGCACTGTCATTCATTTCACTTCCCTGCCAGTTCACAAGCACCAAGCCAGCAGGGTGAGTGCAGGAGGAACTGCATTCCTTTTGGGTTCCTGTAGCTCAGAAGCGGCTCCTATAATTTTTGCCCGTCACCTTTGAGCCAAAAGCAAGCATAACACACTTCAGCCCCAAAGGAGTATTTTTCAGGAAAGTTATAAGCAAACAAAAATGCAGGGTACGAATGGAACAGCCACTTCAACCTGCTGCCAAGCTATAATTGGTACTTATGCTCACACTCTTGCACACACATACGTGCAGCAGAGCTTAATAGATTCCCTCATTAATGTTGAAGCTCATGTGCTCATGCTCTGTGTCTGGGAAAGCTTTACACCCACATGAATTTTGATGTGGAGCTGAAACAAAAATGTTGATGCTGGCAATGCCAACTATAGAGAGTAAATAGCTGGGTCCAGTCCTGCCAATGCTGACTTGAATGGGGCTTCTCACCCAAAAGAAAACCTGTGTGTGAAAAGTATTCTCACGACCGGGTCTGTGCAGCAAAAGTAAATCCTGGTTCCCTTCCTCAAATGAATAAATCCATTTACGCCAGTGAGGTGGTTTCAAGCCTTGTATAGGTAGGTCTCACTCCCTGGTCTTTAGGTGAGATCTGAATCTTGCCCACTGGAGTGAGTCAGGCTATCAGTGTTTGGCTCTGTGCTTCAGGGGTCAGTGACTGCATTTACACGTGGGCAGACTTCATGCTGGTTAAATCAAACTGCTGCACTGAAAAGGATATTAACTAAATGCCTCCCAACTTTCTGATGGTGTATAAGCTATTCTAAATCTTGAAATCAATAGAGGATTTGTCCTAATTCGTTCCAGTACACACAAGTACATAAATGAAAGTGCTTTCCATTCACTGAAATGGAGGAAATGCATAAAAAAAGAAAAGAACTGGGTATTTAAAATTGCTTTGTTTTTCAGGATCTGAGAAGCAAAGAATTACAAGAAATATTGGAGTGACCGTTATCACCTTCTCTGTCACCCTGTGTTTCCTAGTTTTATTTCGTAGAGCTCAAAATGCAATACTTTCTGAGTAGCAGTGGTGCAGGCTTGTCTTGATAATGTGCTTCAGCCACGACCCCTGTCTAGAAGTGATTGGATTATATGTTCTGCTTGTTTCCTCCACTGAGGCCAGGGACAGATGCAGGCCAGATGTGAATGGCAGGGACACAGCGCTCCCTTCACAACCATATGTCAGGCACCCACCTTTCCGCCAGCTCGTCAGCCTCGGGGAGATCCCACAGTGGAGGGCCAAATGCAGGAGAATACAGACTCATAGTTCTGCCTCAGGTTGTGCCTTCTCTCCGACTCCCCACCGCTTGCAGATGGGGTTGAGGTGCCAGAGAGAGGATGAGGCGATATGCTGGGAACAAGCGAATTGCCAGCGCTACAGTGGAGTGGGAGAGGGGCTACAATAAGGCTAAAATTTCCTTGGTAGCCTCCTGGTAAATCCATATCAGTTTAAAGCTACAAGCGAATCTGGCAACAAACTTCTGTGACTTCAGATCAGAAGACGCCTACTGTGTTGGAAGTTGTGTGATGTGGACCTTTCCACTGGCAACTGGCTGCAGGCCAACAAACTTGCTTTCCACGGATCACAAAATCACCGGAATTTTTACTCGTCATTTTTATCTGAATGCAGGAGCGAAGAGTGGTAGATGATCTGTATCTCATTTCTAATGCATCCACCTATCCAATTCTTCTCTTTGGACCACTTCTGTGTGCTTTCACTAATCAGTTAAGCCCTCCCTTGCCTTTTCATACAGTGTCCCTTTTCATTGGAAAGCCAGACATGTTGGCAGTGCTTGCTACTGGAGGAATAAAGCAGGAATAATGATCCAAAAGAAAGGATTATAGTCTCTCAGATTGCACTGGGATATTCTCAAGTCAAACACTAACCCTGCATGTGTTGGTATTCACTTTTAACATTCTCCAAGAGCCTGTTCGTTGCTAAAGACTTTGTGCATTGGAACAGCAGCTGAAACCTAGGAAGACCTACAAAAGTAAGATGCTGATGAACATTCTGTGCACCTGTGGTTTTTAGCCCTCACAACCTACAAAACAGCAAAAGATAAAGAGCAAAAATGAGTATATCAGGTGCACTGAACTGATTCAGATTACATAACCCAGTTGGAGGAAATAGGAGAAGGTAAGTAGTTTGTGCAACAGCTTGTTGACCTGCAAGATCAGATGCCTAAAAGAACATTTAACTAAGAACAGCTGCAACGAAAACAGTAGTGTAGGCAGGTAAAACCACAGATCAAATACTTTGCAGGTCCACATTTCAGCACATGCAGCATGCTTTCAGATGCCAAATTCTGTTCCTATTGAATCTATGGCAAAATGCCCACCGACTTCAAACAGAATAGGTTTTGTCCCTGTAGGCTAAGAGTATGGCCAGCAATACCAATGCAGTATAGAAATGAATTGTGTAGGTGAGGAGGAGGGAGTTGGTACTGCAAATTTAGTGCCTGCCTGATCTGAACACTTTTATTTTCAAATTAACAAAACCCTTTTACTCTTGGGACATTGTATCAATCATTTTTTTTAGGTCCATAATATTTTAAAGTCTGTTGGCTGGAGTGCTTAATAGTTATAAATATTATTTAGTAAATATTTTTTAAATGGTTAAACAAAGTGTTCAGAAACATTAGAAACATTCTTTTCAAAACAGAACTTTTTGGTATTGTAGAAAGTTTTGTTCAGCAAAGCTCTTTAAACCTTGGTATTGCTATTCTCTTTCTTTTACCTTCTCCTCTGTTCCATGACATTCTGTTTACTAAATTTATCCAAACCTATATTCTTAAGCCTTATCCTGAAAGTGGATTTGATAAATCTTTGTAATTGTTTGACATCTCTTAGCATTATGGCATGTATCTGAGTGTGGGTCTGTGCACGGATGTGAAAATGAATAGCAGAAAACAAACTACTGAACTTTTTGTGCAATTAACTAATTTTGCATCAAAACAAGTAAAATTGCCAGCAGTGTATCTGTAGTATTTTAAAATCAGATAAAAATAGGATTGCTGTATTCTTTAATTAGCATAGCTGAAAGTTAGCCAAATCGGCCTTGGACACAGCAGGAGACGTACAGTTTGTCCTGATTTTGTGGGGAATGAAAAAATGTAATACTTGGCACATGAACTAACTATGCTAACCGAAAATGTTATTAAAGCATATTCAACTAAGTCAAATATGGTGGTTTACCAGAGATTAGTCCACATATTTTAACAGAACAGAAGAGCACAGTTTTAAAGTTGTGGACTACTGAAAGAAACAAAATCTAGAGAAAGTGATTTTCAGTGACATGAAGATTTTGAGGAAAACTACTTACATATTGAAATCAGTAAGCTCCTTTTGCCAAACCCTGGCATTCTTACTGACACAGAGTAACATCATCCCCTATGAACAGTTTTGTTTACTTGGGAATCCAGTCTTTTATCACAAATGAAATTGCAAGGTGTTTCAACTTGAGTGGATATTTTCAAACGTTAAGATGTTAAAAGCCACCACTTTTTAATTTCTGTGTGCCCAGTTGCATACGATGGGTTTCAGTGAGGTTAGAGGTATTATATTAACATGGGATAAATTGTTTATTAAACAGGAACAAACATCAACTGAGTGAACATCTTATTAGTGCTTACAACATCTAGCTTAGATGTAGTCCCTGCCTGTGCATGATGAAACTGCAGCGTCTTACTAAGCAGATACTTTTTTGTGCAAATTTAAGGGCAGAATTCTGTCATTCTCAAACACGCATCCTTAAGCAAAGATACTCTCAAGAGTCATGAAAAACTTATAGAAAGTCCAATAAGAAAGCCACTGATGAAATCAGATGCGGGCTTCAAACCAGTCCTGTTAGAAAAAGGTAAAACTGATTCTTCCTGAAGCAGTGAGGACTGAATCCAGAGAAGTTCCTTGAGGAGGGGCATTGCAACCCTCCCTGCAGAGTTTTACTGCTCTAAATTGCAATTTGAACTCCTGCCAGTAAGGTTATGAAGGATATTCAATAAATTAGTGCATGTGGCAGCTGCTTTCACCATTCACTTCTCTGTAGACAGCCCAACTCAGTTTGGGAGCAACACTGTCCCCTATACTAGAGGGCTATATGCAGACAGCTGCCAAATTTCCATTTACTGGCCTTTTCTGTCTTTAGAAATGCTTACTATTATTTTTTCAAGAACTTAATTATGAAGATTGCCTCATTCCCAGATGTGACATTTCACAGCTTTAGAAGAAACAGTTACCTGAAGAACTCTTCAAAATTGCATCACGGAACATGTCTCTTGGTGTTTCTCTAATCCAGATCATTTTGTTTCCTAGAAAGGACAGCTCATCGTTTCATAGGACTGACTTTCCCCTGCACAGATGGTTTGCCTGTTAAAAAAACTATCCTTCAGAAACCACAGTAGAACATGAGCACTCTTAGGCAATAGTTCCCAAATTTGCACTTCTGACCCTTCATGAGGTTGTAGCAGCCCTGAGTGAGGTTGTGGTTATAGCCAAAATCAAATAGTTTCGATAGTTCTGGGGCTGTGAGCCAGATTGAAGGGGAACTTGCAATCAGAAGAGGAGCTACTCAAAAGCCAACTGGACCACATCTTACTCTTGTACCAGCTTCCATCTTCTTGAGACTTTGATGATTATACCCATCAGACTGTCTATAAGATGTATCTGATAGCGACAGTGAGTGAAGATTATTATAGCCCATCCATTTTACAGACAATGAGCACCAAGACAGGAGGCACAAATACAAGACAGGCCCTGAAGACTAGAGGGTGAGGTAGGAATCTTGCCTTTCCTCAAGTCAGAGCCACCGATTCACTTTGCAGCACACTCCACAGATCTGTAACCTCTTTAGGTGAGAAGCATTTGTTGGGCATCCTTCCTCAAAGATCCTCAGATCTCTTTTCTACCCCAACCCCCATATCCCATTGGTGGGAGGAGGTAGGATGGCTCAGTCACCCCACAAGCTCTGTGTCACTTCTCCCTGATACGTACTCTCAAGAAAAGCATAATGCATCCAGGTTCTTTCGTGAACAAAGGGGTGTGTGGGAGCATTTGTTGCCTTAGAGACTTGCTAAACATCTCATGGGTAGCTGGAGCATAACTGAAAACAAAGACCTAATTCCAGTGCTCTTGCAAAAACTTCTGGCCAGCGCTGTCTCTTAAAAAAACAGACTGGAGAAATGTAAACATGTG
The DNA here is from genome assembly GCF_026419915.1 of Harpia harpyja. Taxonomy (NCBI): domain Eukaryota; kingdom Metazoa; phylum Chordata; class Aves; order Accipitriformes; family Accipitridae; genus Harpia; species Harpia harpyja. The sequence goes on along the minus strand of NC_068956.1, from coordinate 6,589,671 downwards.
TTTGGCCAGTAAAGGAGTCATTATATAAATGTTAATTATGAAGAGGATTTCCCATGTACAGGGCTTTTGACACAACTTTGATCCCATGCAAGACACAAGTCTCAGGAATCCCATGCTCTGCCTTAGAACTGTGCTGACACTTCTCCGAGCCCTAAGAAGCTGCAAGGGCATTTGCTGAAGCACAGGAACAGAAAAAGCTTTGATGATTGAAACTGAAGCTTGCACAGCATCATGCTGAAGCAACCTACTATTTAATTAAAAAGTATCATTGGTCAGAACATGTGAGTATCTAGCTATGATAGCTGGGTGGCCCATGCATGACAAAACACAGGAAAAAAATTTTCTAATGACCCTCCCAAACTCTCTCTTGTTCCCCATAATCTAGCTGAAACCAGCCATAAAATCCATGTATCTCATCCGCTCAGTCAGCTATTACCTTCTCCCCCAGTTTAAAGGCCTGCCTTTGGTCTCCCCTCGCCTCCTGCATCTTCCCAGAGGTCTTTATTTTTCTTTGCAAGGCCGATACAATTCAGGCTACACCTACAGAGCACACTATAGCAGCCTACTGAGCAGGTAGGTATAGTAACGAGATGGATTGCTGAGCTAGAATACCTGCAGTATGTACTGCAACCCAGCTAGTTCATTCACTGTATGGAGTAAATGTACCCTTCGGTCTCCTCTGTCTTCCTCCTGACATTTTTTCCATCTTGTCCTTGCTTCCTATGCCCTTCTCCTCCTTCCCTCTCTCCCCTTACCTTCCTCCCAAAACTGTTTGCCCCTTGGCCTTCTTCTGCCCCCAATCCTGATCTACACTCTGCTGCTGTCCTCTTGGGACTCACTTTTTTAAGTAGGTTGCATTGAAAGCTGCTGTTCCCTTAATGAACAGCAAACAAAACAGCTAGTAAAAAATAATTAAATAAAAGCCATGCATTTGGTGTAGCATGGGCTATGGAGTCACTATGTTTTTTCTGTTATGGGTGTGAGATTCTTCTCCTTGCTTTCAGTGTTTTGAGCTGTAAGGATTTGACTTTCACGCTTTCTTCCTCTACAGCCAGGAGAGATTCAAGTTAAACTGACCTTTCCAAAGGGATGCTGAGATTCTCACATGGGTAACATGACTCCAGGCTCCCACAAAGATCACAAGAACTGGGGACAACCTTAGGCTTTCTTTGCTGTGAATAGTGCCATTTAGTGAAGGGAATGACTCACCATGTCCAAAGTGAAGCCTGTCCTCAGACCATCGGTGTGAAGGCACCAGGGGACTAGTTTAATAATCAGCCTGTTGGCATTGCTGGTGGCTTGAGCAGACACTGTGACACTCCTCTCCTCCTCCCTCTGTGGCCATCCCTTCCTCACGTGCTGCCCTTGTGCATGCAGCATTTGTGCTGCTGGGTGATGAATCCAACCAGGGAACTTATCTGACCAAAAAATATTGCTGGCCCTTTTTTGCAGAGTTACTTTTTCAGTTGGATCAGAGTTTCCTGATCCAATTTGTGGTGTGGCTCCAAAGTGTGTCAGCACAGAGTAAAGGCAATGAGAGGTGGGAACATGCAGGCAGGAGTGGGAGTTCAGGGATATGAAAATTGTGCAAGTGGTCTTTGGCAGTCCAGTGGCTGAATATTGAACCACGCTTTGGGACTGAAACCTTCTGTCTGCCTTGCCTGTTAAACTGTTATTGCATGTGGTGCTCTATAAATAATGTCTTTTGAAACTATTGCAAGGCTATTTTAAAAGAGAAATACAGTTACTGAATTTCCACTGTGATTTATCTTCCAGCCCTCCTCCCTTCCCAGTCCCCTGCGGCTGATCATCTCATTTATGTATTTAACAAATGCGAAACAGAATACTCCACCGCTTTTCTCCCCATTCTTAAATAAAATGGTGACAATTCAGCCATTCAAAATGACTAAGCAAGGCAACAGGACTTCTGCTCAGGAAGAAAGACAGAGATCTTCATTTGAGGCTTTAGAGGGTTTCAAATAGCAAGAAAGAGTTGAAGCATTTAAAACCCAGAATTCTTAAGCAACCTTTTAATTGAATGAGTGTTTTATATATCAGAATTTCTGCCCATATCCAAGGGGCTGTATAGGAGTTCTGTACTGGCATTGGAGATAGTTTGTAGGTAAATGTATGCTTTGACTTAGTTATGATATTAATGTTGAAAATAGCATTTTTATTCCAAGCAATAAAATGTGAGTTACAGTTCTGAAGATGACAGAATTTGAAGCATATTTATTTGCAGCAAAAATCTGCCTCTGAAGGAGGAAATAATGTTTTTTTGATAATATTGATTCTGAAATAAAGAAACTCAATGGTGTCAGAGGGCCAGCTTTTCCAAGAAGACGATTCTGTGAGTGCCATCGGTACCCACAGAGCAGGTGATAAATTATGCATCCTTGATCTATGGCTTCTAGACACTTTACCTTTTCTTCTAGTGATGTAATAACAAGCTCCAAAAGGGAGTCAAAGCCTCAGCTGTATTTAATATTGACTCACAAGCTTTTGTCACAGGCGAGCATGATTTCCTGATGTCTTTGACACCCAGGAAAGAAGGATGACCAAGAAACCTATAAATCTTGAAGTCCTGTTTTAGACATAAGAGAGCGAAGGAGAGAAAATTATGACAACGTAGCATTTACATGGTCAAAGTACTACAGTTGTAATAACAGCCCCAATACCCTTGTAAAGCTAAGGAGTAAACACTATTATCTCCGTACAGAAGCTTGCCAAAGGTGATATGCCCTGGAATTTATTTTAAGTAAGACTGAACTCTTCAGTTCCTCTCTGGAAACTAATAAAGAGTTGCAAAGCAAGCCTGTAGCAGAAGTAAGAATAGATCCTGGGACTTGCTGGGTTTCAAGCCCATGCCACCTCACAACCATCAAAATTTCCTGTACAAGAGGTAGCTGGAAGCTATATTAAAAGCTGGGGTTTATTGTGTTGTTGCTGCAGAGGGGACCAGTTGTCTGGAATTTTGTTCCTGCAAATTGTCCTTCATTTGGCATGTCCCTGAAAAGAAGTAATCCTTGTTTCCACTTCTGATGATAAACCACAAGTTAAAACAAGCAGGTTTTTTCTTGAATGCCAACCAGCTATTATTATACAATTCGTTATCAGATCAAAGCAAACATGACCTTAGCCCTCGGACAGTGCATCATAGCACCATACCTTTCACATGGAAAGGAGGAGGAAGGGGGAGGAGAATACATATCCTGCTTTGCTCTCCAGATGTGACTGCAGGTATTTTAAAACATAATTACGGTACCGGCTAAGCTCTTTGGCTTTCAGACTGATTGGGTGTCTCGCCTCCTCAGTCTATTTCTGGGTGCTGTAAATATTGCTGTTCATGTAGCAGGAAAGCAACTGAGCCACAGCCTTGCTGGCTAATGACTCAAAAATGTGAGGACAGATAGAAGCCATACCTATTTCTGAAGTCATTTGCTCAGCAAATCAGTAGAAATCTATGTAGCCTTTATACCTTAGCAGTAGTCCTCACTGCATAGAGGCGAGGGATCATGTTGTGACAGGTGTCCTTCCCTCAACCTGCCCCTTTCTGTGCGTTACGAGAAGCAGACAGACCAGTGCCCAAACTTGCCACCTGTAGGAAGCCTTGGCCAAGAACAGAGGTTACTTTGCCAAGCTGTTAGCTCTGCTGTTGACATTTATAATTCTTTGCATTTTACATTAAACCCCAGCTTCTGGAATTGAGCGGTTACAGGAGAAATTCAACTTCTGTTTATTTCTTTGGAAGGTTTCTAGTGTTCAGAGTTGCAAAGAAAGGACTTACGAATTCAGGGCTCAGAAGTTCGAAGGAAGGGGAACCCCTCTCCACAATTGCTGCCTATAGGAAATGTAGAGCTTTTTAACCAAATTTCATGGTAATGAAATCTGAGTCATGATGTTTTAAGATCTGGGCTGCTGATAGTGCCTCTTTTAATGTCCTTTGCATAGTCCCACAGACTCGTTCACATCTGGTTGTAGACCAAGCGCAGGGTTTGTGCTGTGTAATAGCAGTACAACAGGTTTCCTGATACTTGCTTACACCTCAAAAGTCATGTCGAGTAGGCACTGCTTGCACCTCTACAACTAGTCATTTTCCTTCTGAGCAAAGAAGAGCTTTAGGCCTACGTGGATGGCATTTCCCATAGGTGGTGGCTTTTCCTCGGTTTCCTCGATACAATGGTTTCATCAGCGTTAAGAGCGAGCTCAGTATACAGCGCTGCTGTTCTTAAAATGGCTCTTTCTGTAAGGCTTCAGCTCAGCATCACTTGGGCTCTGAAGGTGATCCCTTTTTCACATGCTGCTCACACTTTTCATTATAACATTTTGAGCAATCACAGAATACAGACTAATTTATCCCTCACAACACCCCTCAGAGGTGTGCAAATGTGTTTTATTATCCTTCTTTTACTAGTAGGGAAAGCAAGACATGGAGATTAAAGGTGATATTCTCTCCTTTGTTTCCATTCTTGGAAAAGAGCCAAATTTATTAAAATTTGGCTGAAGGTCGGGGAGGAAAGTCAGGATGTGGGGGCAGGTCTGGGGCAAACTCCTGCCATTCCTTGGAGCCTGTTAAAAGAGCTCTGTCATAACCTTTGGAGGTCAGGTCTCTGTGAGGTCCTGAGCATGACAAAGGGAGGTAAGAGGGAGTTTTGTGATGGTATAAATTTTCCATCAGTCTGAGTTGAAGGTTGCAGTTTGTCACTGCAGAGACAGGAGGCAGCCAGTAAGTGACACGGGGCTATAAGGAGCCTGTATTTACAGGGGCAGCGAGGTGGCCGTAAGAAGTGACAGGGCTTCTTGCAAAGTTCAGTGAACTGAAGTGGACCTTGAGAGGAGGAGCTGCTGGTAAAGGAGCGGGGAACAAACACCGTGAACAGCAGGATGGTGCAAGGTTTGCTGTGACACCAGCAAGCCCTCCCTGCTCTTGCTGCAGCAAAATGTTCCTGGCTTACAGAGGGAAGGCCAATCCATTAGGAAAGAAAAAATTACACTGATTAAATCAAGCAGAATTTGGAATGCATTTGCAAAGACCGTAACTCCCAGTGAACAAGATATGTAATCTAAGTACAGGGGGCCAAAACAGGGCCTCTAACTTAATCAGAAGACTATATCCTAGTGGGTGAATGTCGTAGTGATAGATAGGTATCTTCCCCTCACCCTTAGGACAAGGCATTCCTTGGGGGAGCTGGATAGGATTCCCCGAGAGAATTACGAATTCTATGTAAGATGAAGCAACTCCTATACTTAAAAATCATCCGAATGAGTCTCCAAAACAGCTGGTGCCTGGCAAAAAATCTGTGTTCTTGCACTTAAGTTTATGCCACAAACTGGTCTTCCTCCATCCAGCCGTCTATCTCACTAATGACTCTAATTTCCGGAAAAGGAAGGAGATGCCTCTATCCATCATGTGTTTAACACTCAGTTCACCTACCGCTGTCATTCCAGAGGAGCAGAGAGAAATATGTGGTTCCTCTGAACTCTGCAATTCTGTAATTTGGTTTGGGGTTTAGAAAACAGGGTGATAGATGTCTTCTAAATGTCATGGATAAGACAGATAGGTGTTCCCTCCTTAACCTACCATTTTCTTTTAAAGTCTCCCCGTCTGTTTATTGTCTCTTCTTGTTTCTTGTGTTCATTGTGGACTTGAGAGCTAAGACCTGCTGGGTATACAGCACTGGCAGCCCTGTGGCCACGGTCCCTGACTTCTCCGCACTACCAAAACTGTACTGGTAGCAGTGCCAAGCTCTGTAGAAAACACATGCAAAGAAAGTCCAGTCACCATTCGTGTATCTCTGTGCCTTCACTTCCTATATCCAGGGGAATCATTAGCCAAGATGTTCTGTCCTGAGAGTGAGATTTCTTCTTCTCTTCATGTTTTCTTGTTCACTGATCCTAGTTAGCCTCGTATCCAGTCTTCTGGTTTATATTCTGTTCTAATCCCTCTGATCAAAATGGACATAAAAAGGAAAATTTCCACTCAGGCAGTGAATTTTTTTACGATAAGGGTGGTGAGGGACTGGAAGAGGCTGCCCAGGGAGATTGTGGCTGCCCTATCCCTGGCAGTGTTCAAGGCCAGGTTGGATGGGGCTTTGAGCAACCTGGTCTAGTGGAAGGTGTCCCTGCCCATGGCAGGGGGGGTTGGAACTAGATGATCTTTAAGGTCCCTTCCAACCCAAACCATTCTGTGATTCTATGGTTCTATGACACAAATATGTTCAGAGAGCAGCTCAAGATGTTTCTTAACTTAGGCCTTTTTTGCAAGGTGAGGCCTAACACACATTTAGATCAAGTTTGCCAGGCTGCGTTCCCTCTTTCTGCTCCCCCAGAATCTCTTCCTGGGGCTGCACTTTTTTCCTTACCTTTTTATTTACACTTGTCCCAACTAAGACCCCACCAAGTTGTGGGATCTCCTCACCCACCTCCTTCTGGCCTTGGCCAAGTCAGCCTGTTGTGTTAACAAACAGAAGGATTAAGCCTGACTGATCCCCAAGACTGTGAGGCTTGTTTTCGTTCGTTTCTGAGGGAGGGCTTTGAAGTCGTTTCAGAGTTGGGCTAATTCCTGTCCCTAAAACATAGAGACAAAAGGGACGGTGGCCAAACTGTTGAATGAAGAGCCATTTCCTTTTGTTTGTTCCACACCTGGCCTCTCCTAGCTTCGCCCGATGGCCTCATGCTCTTGCAGTGGAAGAGACAGTGGAGAGTGGCCTAAAGATCTTGGCTGTTCAGTGTCACATAGGAACTGTAGGAAGGCTTTGAGGAGCTCTCAGCCTTCGTGTGATTTAGGCTGGATATTCAGCGTAGAACAGTTCTCTTGCTGACAGCACAACAATATGAAGCTTTTGTGGGATGCAGGAAGGGGGATAAAGACAATGCTCAAATAAAAGCCAGAGGTGGGGGTGACGTGAAGACATTTTCTTCATCTCTGCACTCCATTCTCAGCTTCGTCCGTCTTCTCTCCTCCACCTCTCTCCCCACCAAGGCCAGACTCTCTGTCTAGTGCAGTGGGATGCTCCTGCTGACACAGACGGAATGGCAGTGATATAGTGATAGCGGAGTTTCAAACTCCTTACACAACTCTGCGTCACATGCTTTCTCTGCAGATTTAAATGCACAGCTCTTAAACCAAGCTACAGACTGTCCTCACATCCCTTATACATGCATGTGTGCCCTCTTTTTCTGAGTCAGATTTACCAGCACGTTCTTGCTACCTTGTGCTGTTTATATCACATCGGGCATCCCAGTAGATTTGTGGCTGCTGTGCATCACTGGAATAGGGCAGCCAACATGCACTGGGGCACCCGTGCAATTGAGAGAGACAGAACTTACTTTTCTAGGTTTACTTTATGGTATTATTTGTATGTATGTGCAGTGCTCCATATGAAAGAGCTACCTATTTGCAATGGGCCAGTCTTATGCCATCTAAACAGCTGTTTAAACAAAAGCCCCCCAATCTAAAAACACTTAATTCTGGCTGCTATTACATTTGATATCCGTCTTCAGTCACTGTTGGAAAACTATTGCTTTTACAGTGACTGCTAATGACTGATGAGGTGCCCAAGATGAGCTATTGCCCGGGTCATATAACCCCCACACTGCTACTGATCTTGTTAACATAAGGTATTGGCAAGTGCAGTTGAATGTGCTGCCTTGAGATCTCCAAGATGCGGCTTTTAACAGATGCTAATCCTGAGCTACCAAAAAACCCATAGGTACAGGAAAGGCAGATCATGTTCTGCAAATCGTACACTGGGATCTAGCCAAGTACAAAAGAAACTAAACAAAAGCCACAGCCAGGCCTTTGAAAGTAAACCTGTGTGAAATATTTGCTTCTCTTAAAAATACTCCAACTGCTTTTTTTTGTGTCAATCTTCCTGAAAAATCATTTGCCTCTATGGCCTTTTTTTCCCCAACTTTGGACACAAAATGCACACTCTGGATGGCTGCCAAAATGGTGAGGTAGCTTCTCTTAGGTCGCTTAAAGAGGACATCTGAGCATTTTTGGTTGGATTTTGTCACACAGAGAGAGGAATATAAGATTTTTCTGCTTCCCTAATGGTACAGCCTCTTGCAATACTTCAAGCAAACTGTTTTCATTGCTTTTCTCAGAAGGGGCTGCATTATGAGCTAGCCAGAAAAGTAAAGCCAAGCTGGTTATCTCACACAGCTTGCAACATTATTAAGAAGCTGGTTCCCTTGTGGCTAACATTGTCCAAAGATACTGATGATCTGAATGCACTAACATCTTTAATATCCAAGTGGCCTCCTTGAAATATCTCAGAAAGCCTGTTTTTGGAAAAACTGTGCTCCTCAGCTGTGAGATTGAGCCCTTTTCAGTTGTCACAATGTAAATGGGTAGTACAAAAAATCATAGACACTTCTGAAAATCTTGGCAAAGTTAATCTTTGCCCTTATAGTTGCTATATATATTTTTTAAAAGACCCTGCAAAGGTGTATTACTAGAATCCACCTGCATTAATCCTGCACCGTCCTCAGACCTATCTTATTCAGGTATGAATTTAAACAAGCAAATAAAAGCCCATTTAATATAGAACATGGGAGTACTTCAGCAGAATTATCAGTGCTGGCTTTAGCCTATTTTCTGAGGTAGACTTGAGTAGTATCTTCTCCCATTAACTTCCTAGCTCCTCAGTAAAACACTATAGAAACTTAAGATTCTTCTCTGTTGCTAATTTGAACAGGAAACATTTAGTGCCGGTGAATAAGTATTTCCCATATGCAAATTTGCTTATTTGCTGCCCCTAACTTCTTGTTAAGGGAAGGGGTCATTTATTTTGCTTAGAGCTTTCCCTGGGAGCTATTCAAATTAACGAGATGCTAAAAGTGCTTTACTGAGGAGGGTCTTTAATTTCCTCAGCTGGTACAACTGGAAAATCCACGTTTATTTATTCTGTGCTCAGAAACTACTGGGACAGAGACATATATTTGCTATGTAAAATATATTGTTAGTTTCTCAGCATGTATCATCATGCTGGGTCAGAGTTAAGAAGGTTAATGAAATGTTTAAAGTGAATTTTCACATAGCATTTTTTTAGTGCTGTAATGGATAAACCACAAAGCCAAGAGCATGTTTATGTAGGGTATCTAATCAGTTGCTTTCATCCTATATAATGCATAGAGGCTATTTCAAGGTGCTCTTACACCACTTGAACAAGATTATGCTCTTTATAAATACTCTTTTAAAGGCAAATTTGAAATTTGCCTGTAAGGTTGTATTGCTGGAGTAATGAGCAGTAGAGTTGATGTCTCTCTGAGTTTGCTTTAATTTATGCCAGAGGCCAGACTGGCTGTAGTTGCTCTTGGGGTTGAGATTTTCAGAGGAGGCACACCTGTGTCACCCCTGTCAGTCCAAAAATCAGTGGAGCTCAAGGGGTCTGAGTCCATCACATAAAATAAAGACAGTATTTCTGGCTAGCTTCCCTGGTCCAAGACATCCAGACCAAGGCATTATGTAATGATGATTTTGTCTCCTTGTATTTCTTTGCAGAACTCCTCTAGCAATGGAATTTCTTGAATGTCGTCAAAAGAAGTCAAACCCAGATGTGGACTGTTCCTGCTTGAGATGTCAGAAGTGAAAACAGTTTTCTGTAGCTTCCCATGTGGGAGCAAGAGAAGGATTAAAAACTAAAAGTCATTTGAACACCATGAAATTACCCCCAAATGGAGCAGTGGATATGTTCACAAGGACTTTTTGCAAATAAACAAATAAAAATGTCACCACTTTCACACAGCGAGGCTTGAAAGGAACATGACAAGATCAAATAGCAGCTGTACCCGCTGGAGCTGGAACTGAAACAATCTGATCCACTTCGTTTGCTACTTAACAAACAAGAAGCCTGATTGATAAAAATGCTTTTAAGCCTTTCTAGCTCTGTGGTAGATACAAGATCGCTCTGAAGTGGCTTTACAGGAGCAGGCTGTACTGGCAGAGCATGGCAACTGTTTGACTTTTTCTAAGCAATGGGTTTGGCATCTACTGAACAGATCTTAGAATCATGGAATGGTTTGGGTTGGAAGGGACCTTTAAAGATCATCTAGTCCAATCCCCCTGCCATGGGCAGGGACATCTTCAACTAGATCAGGTTGCTCAGAGCCCTGTCCAGCCTGACCTTGAATGTGTCCAGGGGTGGGGCATGGACCACCTCTCTGGGCAACATGTGCCAGTGTTTCACCACTCTCATTGTAAAAATTTTTTTCCTTATATCTAGTCTGAATCTCCCCTCTTTTAGTTTAAAACCATTACCCCTTGTCCTATTGCTACAGGCCCTATTAAGAAGTCTGTTCCCATCTTTCTTATAAGCCCCCTTTAAGCCTAAAGGCTGCAGTAGGGTCTCCCCGGAGCCTTCTCTTCTCCAGGCTGAACAACCCCAGCTCTCGCAGCCTTTCCTCACAGCAGAGGTGTTCCATCCCTCTGATCATCTTTGTGTCCCTCCTCTGGACCCGCTCCAACAGGTCCATGTCTTTTCTGTGCTGAGGACCCCAGAGCTGGACGCAGTGCTGCAGGTGGGGTCTCACCAGAGCGGAGTACAGACATAAGGACCAGCACTGCAAGCCAAACACGTAGTCCGAAAAAACCTTGCAAGGCAAAATTTTTGTTTTATTTCCATCCTGCATTTAGAGGCAGAAGCTGCCATCTTCAGTGAACTTGTCATTAGCATGGCTGAGAATGATATGGAGCAAGTGTCTGACTCCATTTCTGCTACTGTAAAACTAAAGTAATTCTGACTGTAGGGATGCTTTTCTGTGGGTGAGCGCTTCTGGCATTTAACTGTTTATTTTGTCGCTTCAGTAGAATCATTGATGTCAACAGCAGCCAAGCATGGCCCCAGTTGGCCAGTTATTAGATAAAGAGGACAAGATTGCAGTTTCAGGGGAATTTGACGCACACAGCACCACTGATCTTCTCACAGTGGTGCAGTGTAGGAAGATAAACTGCCCTGGTTTTAATATAAGAACCAGGCATCTGAGACAGAGATGGTTTCACTTGTGTATTTTTAGAGGCATCACAATCTTCTTGTCTGGGAATTTGTTTGATTGTTGTTTATCTGTTAAAAATCTGGAAATCGGCTTTCTCCTTTGTTTCAGCAGTTTCTGCTAAATAAATATAAGGCATGGGATCTTGAACAGGTATGTTTTTCTTCAGGGTATGTGCCAGAAATTGGAGTTAATGGGTAGCAACAACAGACATAAATGAAAATTCTATGCTTTAAACAGTGGACAAAATACTTTGTCCTGTTAAGATTAATTCTTTGGTTACTTTATATAAGACTCTTGCAAGTTCTCCAATCTCTTTTCCAGGATAAATGTAAAACAGACAGACAGAAACTCTTTTTATACCTTCTGCGGTCATCATAAAGAAACAAAGAATGACATCAGCTTTAAAAATATCCAGGTGACCTAGATTATCAGCTGAGAAACATGTTGCTAGGGCCAAAAATTTGGCCAGCAAATTTGAAAATTCTGGTAATTTTTAATTGCAAATAACCCAGCCATGCTAGCCAGAGCACTCAATATTTTTTAACCTTATAACTGGATATGCACAACAGGTCAGTGTGTGCCTCAGCAAAACTGGACGACCACCAGCTTAAAAGGAGGATTGCGTTACGCACGAAAGGGAAAAACCTGTTCAAGTAAACGGTTTCATTTGTATCTCACAGCAAATTAGATTCCTTCAAAATCTCCTCAAGGGAGTGTGGCATCATGAAGCCTTTCATCGGGGCCCCAGACTGGGCTGTGCTTCAAACTTCTTCAGAAGAACAGAACAAACATCCTCCTTCCAGTGAGCCGGATGTTTTCTGAAGGTGGAACAAGGTATCCACTGTAACTCAAAGGGAGGAAGGATCACATAACACCAGGCGTAAATGTGGAGTTACCAGTTTTCACAGGCTTTTTTATTATTATTATTACTTTTTTAAACCAGGAAGCTTTTCCACATCCCTGTTAGAGCTATGAAGTTCTTTGGGTTTCCTCTGCTTTGGATGTACTGACATTCAAATTCCCGGCTCTCAAACGCAGTCATTATGTGCTGGGCTTCTTAGCAGAGAGAGTGGCTGGTAGAACATTTCACTCTCATAACAGCCCTATGACAAGTACAGAAATGGTGTACGTGGAAAAATATTTATCAGGAAGCATTTTCTGTATTTTTAGGTTCTCCTTTAAAGCAATTTAGTGGCTGGAAAGCAAGGGAGAGGAGAGCAAGTTCCCTGCACACTGCCAGTAACTTCTCTGTAGGTTTCAGCTTTGGAACCTGGTGCTGACCAGCTACACCTAAACTTCTTGGGAGTTGCCAGCAATTCAGATCAGGGTTGAAGCACCTTTCTTATGGCACCGTGCAAGCAGTGGTTCCTGCATTTTTCTTCCCTTAACTCAATATCCCGTTGTTAGTCAATAGAGCAAAAGTTGTTTCTATGAGCTTCTTCCTACTTTTGATCACTCTCCAAAATTAAACAGGTTTGTATTCCTGTTGTAGAGTTAGTTCTCCAGGATGATGGAACAAACCATGGAAAGGGTCTTTTTCTCCAGCAAACTGCCTAAGTTTCAAGAAGGATCCTCTGTGACATTTGGTCACTTTAAAATAGCTCATGTTCCTCTGGACTTTTCTGTTGTTGGTTTAATGGTTTTGCATGTTTTGCCCACATATGCAAAAATACTTAGATGGAGATGTTGTTTTAAGCAGTCTGGAAAATTAATTTTTTCATTCATGCCCAAGAGAGGAAAGGGCCTGATCAGCTCAAGGGATTAGTAAAAAGGGATCTGAAGTTTTTCACCTCCTAGTGACTCACTTCTAGACTGCAAGTTGTAATGATTTCAAGACTGGCCAGCAGCACACTGAAAAATGTTTCACACTTGCAGTCCCACTTCCCTACATGGGAATGTCTGTCACAAACCTCATACTGCCTGGCATTCTCCGTGAGTTTGTGGGCATTTCCAAACTAATAGGCTAAAAAATGAATCACGGGGAGATGACCTACCACTTTACCTGTAGAGGGTATGTCTCAAGGACAGAAGAAAGTCATTCTATAGTCCTTTTTGAATGATTTATTATATTGATAATGAAAGTGTTTTTTTCTTTTACACGGTCAGACTGTCCATCTGATAAGCTCATGTTTACAGAATAATGTGTCTTCTTGGACATTATTAAAAACAAGAATAGCATAAACAGCAGTAATGGAAGCTTTAACAGCTCTTCCATCCCACATGTTCCTGTCTTTTTCTGGAGGGACAACCTTTCAGAGAGAGAAGATAATTTCATTAATACACTGGTTGAATATTGGCTTCTCTGTTGAGATACTAGTGTGTCCTCGAACGATGATAATGGTACCTATCTGCTAGGAATGAGACATAATTCTTTTTGCAGAAGCTGAAAAAGATAATTCTATTATTTAAGTAAGTGCCTACTTAGCACGGTGAATTACACGCCCGGAGGTAAGCACTTATCTCTTAAGCTATGATGAGTATCATAACTTGAAAATGTCCTTCTAGACCTAGACAATAACCTAGAGACACTGAAGTCAATATTAATCTTTGACTTCAGTGGGTGTTAGACTAGAAGAAAATTGTGAAGTTCAGCACTTTGACTTTGGAAGACTAAGCGGGTGGAGCAGTAGATGGGTGAAAGGAAAGATGGGTGGAAGAATAATCAATAATAACTGAGATTATTAGCAGTCAGTTAAGAGTTTGAGTCATTTTTTCAGAAGATGATGATCAAGGTTCCTACATGGGCACAAGACACAGGCTGCAGCAACAAAATGAAGCTCAAAAAAATTAGAAGTGATGTCCTGAACCAAATTAGAGCAGTTTCCCAAGCAGTCCCAATCATTAGCTTGAAGTTCTGTGCGGACCTGGTATGAAAAGGAGAGAACAGACCAAGAAGCAGTGATAAAGAACAGACTCTTGGCTCAGCCAGCTTCAGAAGATAATCACAAGCTTTCTGGAAGCCAATTTAAGTGCCATGCCAGAGCACAGTCTAATTTCTCTGTTAAGCCCTTTGCCAGGAAATAAACTATTTCATTCAAGAGGTTATTGCATTAAGCAGAAATGACTAAGGCTGAGATTCTGAGATCCAGCTCAATGCTGAATGTCACCTCACTTGACAAGCAGACCTTAAATAACAAGAAAGGCATTCAAAAAGTGAGCTTTTAATTCAGTTATATATTTAGCTGGGCCTCTTGCTTACCTCCAGATATCTTGTTTCTTATCAGAATGAGTTTAAAGCTTCATGGAGCATAAGACGGAGGAAGGCTGAGCTGCTATGGTGCATGACTTTATTTACTGAGTAGGATCAAATGGGTGAGAAACTGGTGTTGCTGGACAGGAAATAGGATTCCCTTCTCTGCACAGAGCAATGCCCAAGTGTGGTAGTAAGCAGAATCTATTGAAAAATACCAAATGTATTCACAAATACTTTAATGAGTTTGTTTTACTCTGGCTTCTGCAATCAGAATTATTTGCAAATAGTTGGATGACAACCAGATTTTTTTTTCAGAAGAATGCCATTTCATTGTTCTGCTTTAAAAATTTCCGTCATTCAATTAGGGAGCTGAAACAATGTCTTGGACAAAAATGACATGTTTGCTGCAAAGCAAACAAAAAACAAACATAAGCCCAGTGGTTTTTTCCATTAAAATAGCTGTCTTTCTCCAGCTGGCTATCCCAGTATAAATCCTAATGGAAGCAAGGCACAGTGGTTTCTATCTGCAAACACAAGGAGAAATGCAGCTGAGGGGAGCAAAGCTGGTCTGGCCCAGGTACCTCCAAGTGAAGAACAGATGCCTTTTGCAGTGAAGACAAAGCCTTAAGCAATCGGCCACACAACATGAGTAATTCATAGTAAAGTATGCAAAAAAATGATTCACAAATAAACCATAGGCTGAGAATTATTAATTGATGTACTCACTGGATTCTGACACATGCCACATTTTTAAAGATTTCCTAACCAAAAAAGGTATCCTATTTGTTGCATATTTTACCCATAACTTTAGTGTGCCTAGAAAGAACTGCATTGCTCTGAATTTTGATTTTTTTTAAATGGAAATTGTATTGAAAAACCTTCCTTTGAATGAAACATGAGGCCTTGACCACTTTTTTGTCATTACGACTATGGCACTTTTCACAGAAGTAGGGTGTTAACCTCTGAGACGTGGCTACATTCCAACTCAGATGTTTTTCTTTCTTCCTGAATTTTCTCTGTAGTTTCAGTTGGATGACGTATTCCTCACTTCCCTTCCTTTGTGTAATCCTGGTGGCACAGAATGGGAAAGGCCGCTGTGTTTCCCACCACAGAGACTGCCTGCTACTGAAATGCAACAAGAGAGAGAGATCTGCACAAAGAGAACCACATTCATACTCTTCAATGCATCTAAGGGAAGCTGCATATCTAGGAGGCAGAGTTTGCCCACGGTTTATTAAGCACGCTGGTATCCTCCTTAGATAATAGCAGTGCAGAAATGGGGAGCGGTGTTATCCTGGGGATTGTTAGTTGTCCGTTCTTCATCCAGAAAACAAGGGTTCTTTTCGTCAAGCCTAGAAAGTGACAGAGAGGACCACGATTAGCTGATGAGCTATTAAACTCCTAATTAAAAAGAAAAAAAAAGGCAATTCTGCAGCATAATAAAAACTCCAGAGAAACAGACAGCTTACAGATGGTCCATCTTTATGATACATAAAAGAAACCTCAAAGAATTAAAAAGGAGTCCTCTCTGGTGTCTACTCCTCTCTTTTATATTAAACCTGGTGCTTATGCCTGAGTATGAAAATCTTTAACACCTTTTCTCTACCACGATGTCTTGTCAGTAAGTGGTGCCTTTTGCAAGCAAAAAGTCATATTTATCACATATTCCCCCAGTACTGTTCTAAGGTGGAAGACTACTTCTCTTTTTTATAGGCAGGAATCTGAGATATGGGCAAGTTAAAGGCCTTTCCAAAAGGTCTCTGAAAGGTCTGGGCTGGCATTTCTCCACGGTACCACAATCTCCCTCCTAACACAGCTACATACCTGGGCCTGGAATGAGCTTTGTTGATATTTTGGCAGCCCTCAACTTAGAAGTAAAGGGTGAAGAAGCACTCAGGATGCTTTTCAGAGCCTAAGAAGGCATTCAATAAAACCAGGACAAAGTCAGCCTTGATATTGCTAATATTTCATAGAAAATCCACCTCATCCCAAGATCTTATTTTTATAACCTTTCAGGATTTCTTTGTATACTATAAAGAGAGACACAGCCATAATTCCTTGAGGATAACTTCTAAATCTGCTTCAAAGCTGTAGCGGGGCAATACCCCAGGATCTAAGTGCTTCAAACTTTTGAACAACCCAGATCTGACATTTGCGGCTTAGGCCCATCTCTGCTCTGAAGGTTAGAAAGCTACTCCCATTCCACCGGTGTGATTTTAATTTTAAAAGCAGTTCTCCTGGCAGTCTGCTCTGCCTTCAGCCGATTACGTAAAGTAAACTATTGACATATGCAGACCAGTTGAGGCCATTTTCTCCGTTAAATTCAAACCTTGTTTTAAAAGTGCAGTTTTAACATGTTGTTCTTTCTGAAATATTCCACAATATGTGCTTTCACGTTTGGTTATATAACATTACATTCTTTTACAATAATAAAGCCGAGTGTATTTTGGAATTGTTCACAGACTGAAGCAGTTTAGCAAATGGGACACATCCAGATGTGAAAACGTTCTGTGGCTTGGCTAGACATGTTACTAAACCTTTGACTCAGACGTCCAAATGATGCTCAGGATGAATTTAGATTTCCTTTCTGAAAGGGACCTAGTGCTTTCCTAGTATGCACAGGAGGAACCAGGGGTTCCTATTTCTGATGCTGGGCTTCTGCAGTTTAACACAGTTTAGCATAAATTTAATTGAATGTTAATTCAGTAAGATGTTAGAAGTGCTCATGAGCTTCATTTAGGTACTTACATAATCTACTAATGGCCTTGATACAGAAGAATACATCATTAAATAATAATGCTGTATCGAATCCAATGTCTTCAAGCTTCAGACAAGGGGCAGAGATGACTGGAAAGAAAACCCTGCTTGGTAGTTTTTCATGTATGGGCAAATTGCTATGACTTTTCCAAATTCATAGATGGGTATTAAAACATAAGCAACAAGGGAATCTGCTATTCTAACAGAATAAATAAAATAATTTGTAAGTACATGGAGTTTTTCTGTTTCAAGAAGTTCAAGAAGGGATGTGATGTAGGCAGGGCTACTGCTATACAGCACCCTTTGGGTGGAGATGGGCAGCCAGTGTGCTGCGACAGGAGATTTTGCCAGGGGACACCTCTTTCCTGAGGCCATTTTCATAACTCAGTGGAACAGAAGGCAAAGCTGTGGTCTGCATCTCCAAACAGACATTTGAGAGTACTTACAAAGCTCTGCCAAGGGTGTGACATCATCGACATGAGTCTTGGCACAAGGGATCTCTTGCCCAGTTACCATCCGTTGTCTCCTTCTGCATTATCATGTGTTGCCATGATACATGACCTGCACGTTCGATTGCTGTAGCGTACTGCTTCACCCTGGCTCTGCACTGTCGTCTGCACAAATTTAGGCTTATGACCTTACAGGATAGATCCCACAGGACTTCTATATAAATTGGTCCTGCATTGTCTCTGCCCAAGGAGAAATTTGATGGACTTCAGGAATTTCATTACAGCCTCCGCATGCCACTCTTTGCTCTGGCCCTTCACCGTATCAGCTACCTGACACTTGATTTATCTACAGCCTGGGGAAGTTAGATGACTAAAAGGTCTCCACTAGGATCAAATAATCTGCTTCGGTTGGCTAATTCCAATCACAGATTCTGGTCTGAATCAGTCAGGACCTGTCCCATTAACTCAACAGCATTTCCGCTGGTATGAAACAATGGGTCCGTGTCAACAGTGTGCTGCTCTGGTTTTACATCACCTTGAAATCAAAGCAGTCATCATGTCATCAGCCTGCAGAAACACAGTGGTGAGTTCACCCACCATAGTTATTTAAAATCTGCTTTCCCCCCCCCCCCCCCGAGCTGACTTTGATGGAAAACTCTGGGCTGACCGCCTTTGAGTTTGCTATTTTATGTTGTTTGTTGTTCTGCTTCCTGGTTATTATTGATATCCCATCATTATCCAAATACTTTCTAACCACAGGAATTAGTGCAGCTACAAATTCTCTTTTTCTTATTTCTCCCCTTTGCTCGTAATTTATGAATCTTTATTTACTTCTAGAGGCCAAAAGTCACAAAGTGTTTTCATCCTCTCCCTGCATATAGGCACAATACAGTGATTTACCATGCAACCAAAGACTTTAGATTTATTACCTCACAGCATTTATTGTTTTATTTATCCACACAATTCTTATTTATCCATTCAAAGGATTCATCCTGGCACAATTCAGTTTATTGCAGTGGTGAGATTCTAATTCAAATGTTGAGCTTTGGCTTTCTTTATCAAAGTTACTATTTTAAAAACATGCCTATCTCCAAATACCCTTCATTCACAGCTGTGAGATATCTGGGTGGGAAATAAGAGAGAACTTAAAATTGCATGCCAGATCTGCTTTATTTGCAGATGTGCCATGTACACAGAACGGCCACCTGTCCTTGCCAGCAGTAAAAGAGATGTATATTAATGTCTGCACTCAGCTTTGCAACAATGAAAGCGTTCTTTTCAAGGAAAAAACTCTGGACTTTTCATGCACTTATATGGTATTTTGTAGCCCTAGTACTTCAGAGCCAAAGGAAATGTACATGTCCAAGAGAGTTTGCTGGATACACAGACAGTATTCTTGGAACTGGGCTTAACTGTAATCATCAGGGAAATCACTTTGTTGCTTTCTTTATGCTAGTATAGCCAGTGTGCAATGCAGTGTGAGCCTCCATCCAGAGCAGGAACTTCTCCATTCTTTCTGAAAGCAACAATTTTATATGTGATAGATTGATGAGCAGCACATATACACAAAAACATACAGACTTTTCTTCTCTTTGCACTTTATCTCTGGGAAGCCTCACACTCACATGTATATTAATCTACCAGTTCTTTTCTGGAGACTTCCAGTTCTGCTCCAGATCTGCCTCAAGGGTTGAGAGTCATCTCACCTAACATTAGGCATCTGTAGCATAGATGTCTACAGCTAAACTAGGCATCCGAATTGCCTTTTGTAGTCAGTGGAGAGAAACAGGCATTTTCAGGGACCAAGTTTAGGGACCTTTTTATTCAGAACTGGTCTGTGTCAGATATTTAGCCTGGATGAAATGGATTTTGCCCTAAAAACCACTTAATAGATCTTCACTGTCTATAAAGGGAGCTTGGGTGATTGATTGGCTCAGATGTATACATACATGTTATAGTGACGTCCGAGCCCTAACGTTCTGTTCAAAGTAAAATCTCACTCTGATTTGACATCTTCTGTGGATGCGTAGTGGGTTTATACTCCATCTAACTAAGGCAGACATTTCAGCCTTCGCTACCAAAACCTGTTTCTCGCTTTCTCAGTCACCGCGTACTGTACCATGATCTTGCTTGTCAGTCAGACCCATATGCTGGGTATCAGTTTTGACTTCTTTGAGCTCTTTTGAATTTATTTAAATACAGACTGTCTCAACTGTTTAGGTTCCTCTAGGATAAATGCATCCTATGCATCTCACAGGCAAAAATTCTGTGCAAGCTTTAGGTCTTCTTCATGAGCAAGCTGGAGAAATTGTCTACAATCAAACTACATAAGAGTATGAAACTCGTGATAACTTTACTCAGAATATGGATAACTCTAACTATGCAGTTATTCTGTACAATCCATATATTATATGCATAGCCGCATCTATACTATTTTACTGGTTTCTGTACAGTATAGCACTGTACCAGCTACTAGGAAGACAGTTAACTCTATCCCAGCTGAAACCAGGACAGGTGTTCATCAAACCTCAGCTGTATCTCTTCACCTTCCCTGAGGTCCACAACTTTTCCTTCCTACCTCTTCCTATCATCCATACTGAGAGAGTGGCTCCTGCTTCTGTCTCATATTTGCCACGTTTTCAGAAAAAACTATTCCCATTAACTAACTATCAATCAGCCCTGTTCATTGTTCTCCTTCAGATTCCTCCTCGTAGCTCTCCTTGGCCCTGATGCCTAGAAAATACTTGGCAATACATGCTGTCTTGCTGACTAATGCAGTTGCATCGTTTCCTCACTCTCCATATAGGTCTGTTGTCTTTTGTCTTGGATTTAGATTGTAAAGTTATTTGCCCATGTGTATACGGTGCTAAGCTCAACTGCTCCCGAGACACCATAGTACAATGAGTAAATAATAACTGTCAGATAAACAAATTCTGAAAAATCAGGGGTAAATAACTTGTCACAAAAACTTCCCTGTGGAGATTTCTACTGTCCTCTTTCATAAACACTGCCACTGTGCTTCCTTTGTTATAAATTCTTCATTCTTCTGGTTTTGATTCTTTCATGCTTCTAGTTGAAAAACTTCAGCTAGGTTCTGCAGCCAACATGCTGTTGCAAGCATGCGCTTTTTTGGTAGAATTCTTTTATTTTGTTTGTGTCTGTAAATTACCACATTTTAGGAAAAAAGATCACTACCTTTTTGAATATGCCCAAGGGAGGCAGAAAACTTCCAGACTGCAGCAGGTTTCTACCATCTGTTGCTCAAACAGAAAGGGCTACATTTCAGCTGGGTATTGGTGAGACAAGGTTTATTGGCAATTTTTTTTATTAGACCAGCTGTATAACCTGAAAAATTAGACAACTTTCCAGAATATAAGCCCTTCTTATGTCCCAAATATGTCCAAAATATAATGTATACAAAATAGTCTAACATATCTCATGCCACAGAAACAAGAAACAGATAAAACACATCAGGAAAGGTGTAATATACAGCCAAGCCCTGAGATACCACTACATTTGGTCTAGAAAGAACACAATCATTGCTACATCAGTAATCTAAGGATTATTTTTACCAAAGGATGCTATTCTACTTAAGCCGATAGAGTTCTTGAAAGAGGTATTTAAACACCTCATAAGCAATGTCTTCAGAACAGAAAGAAAACCACTGATTTTACGGAGTGGCTAACAAGTGCCATCCTAGCCTGGAACCCACGCAGAGCAGTTACAGCTGTGATTACAGTCTTATGAGATAAATATCCTACTTCGAAAAAGTCCTTCTAGATCTCCTATCCTACCTTCAAACAACCCTCATGTTTGAAACTAGGGTGTCATTTACAGAGCTGCAGTTTCTTCAGGTCTTTTGTTTTGTGTGGTGTCTCATTTCTGTTTTACCTCCAGTGAAATCTAGGTGAGGAGATAATAGGTGGAAGAATTAAACTACTACACAGCAGTAATTAATAATGTAACTATCTTTGAGAGGTGAGAACTATGTATTCACTGAACTTGTTTTGCCCAAATGTATGAAAACTGAGCCCTGTCAGGAGGCAACAACAGTTGATCAGGGAACTAGCTTAGGTGCCTGTCACCATTAAACATTAAACATCTATCTGTGCCTGCTCTAGGGTTAAAGCATCTGTCGATGCATGCTGTGGCTGAACGGAGCCGCTCAGAAATGGATATAGATGGCTATAGGGGTTTCATCAGGAATAGAAATCCTTACAAGCTCCAGCTCAGTGCAATCAGTCAGCATTCCCGCTGAACTCTGCCAAGCCTTTTGTAGGCACCTCAGCAGCTTTGCCTTGTCTTGTGTGCCCTGTGCCTCTGCATAACCATTTTCTCCTCTCTGCTAAACATGCCTTATACGTTGGGAAATGCTGTTGATCTGGCATGATGCCCAAAAGCTTTTGCAGATGGGCAGAAATGTTTTATTCTGATAAAGAAAGGGCACCAGATGCAAGAATATCAATTCTCAAGGAAAAGGGAGGAGAATACCTGGTGGAATGGAAATAAACCTCTTTTTCTCAAGGACAAGAGATATGCTTAGTAGTTCTCCTAACTCCCTTTTGTGCTCGGCAGCAGCAACTTGTGCTCTACTCATTATTTTGTCTGTGGACAAGGACCTAATCTTCAGCTTGGTGCTTCACCATCCACACAAGTACTTTTAGGAGAGGCAGTGAACTTGTCTGATGTTAGTCATTTGACTGCAGTGATTGCTGCTGCTTCAAATCTGTTGATTCTGACATTCTGGTAACACCTGCACATGACTTTATTACAATTCCAGGCACTGGCACTTTTCTTCTCTTCACCAGTGTCTTGATCTGATGCAGTGTCTGTGCAGCACTGTGAAATCAGTCACCTTTCTATGTATGTAACACAGCACTGTTTCAAAGCAAATCTTTTTCAATTTACACTTGAAAATTGCAGACTTCATTTAATAGGATCCGCTCAACAGGGGCCTATTCACATCAGGTATGAATGTGGTCTGAGAAGAACTAAAGACTGTGATATTAAGCCCTGAGTTAACCTAATCTTTTTTTTTTTCTTTTTCAATTGTAAGATTAATAGTCTTGGACTGTATTGCATCGCTTTACTACACTCTTAGCAAAACACATAGGACAGAAATCTCCCCATCCTAAAGTAAATGTCTAAACCAGAGTAGATGAATGGTGCTGCCTCCTCCACTGGTTGCACTTGAACCCCGAGGTGATTAGCTGAGACAGAGACATCTCTGCTATGGACACAGGGCACTGGGGGCAATGAATCCCATCTAAATTGCCTGAAAATACCTGAAAATACTTGAGTAACTGTGTTCCAGCACAGAGTATGTATGCTGACAGTTGCTATGGGACAATTACCTCTTTGTACTGACAATAAATATAATTTGTCCTTATAGTCCAAGCAGCCTAAGCAGTCAAGCAGGTGGGTCAAGATTCACGAAGGTTCTACATGTGATATATTTATTTCTTTCTTCTTCCCTGAAAACCTAAGGAATAAGGGTACTAGTTGTTCAACTATAGCATGTATGTTAGGATTACATCTTTATTTACATAATCACATGCTATTTTGTCCCGCAGAACAGGGTGCAGAATGATTTCACAGGAGGAAGGAATCAGGACAACCTTCCATCTGGCATCTGCTTAGCTTTCCAACCTATACGCGTGATGTTTTGCATAGGATGTATAGGAAACGTAATGATGGTAAGTTGCCTGTGAATCCTGTTCATGGTGCAGTCAGGGAGTGAGGGGAATGGTAAAGGATGAGAAGACAGTGCAGAGAAATTAGGTTATTTTTTAGCATCAGTTTTCTTCACAAAGCATGCTGGGAAATGGCAGAGAATGGGAGAAAAATTACGTTATTACCAAAGACTAAGGAAGGAAGTTATGGGAGTGTAGAATAAATGGTAGCATGACTCAAAAACCATGGATACTCATTGTAGAGCTTTGAAAGAGTTTAAGATTCAATGAGATGCCAATAAAACTATACAGCATGCTTGTGAATGCTTATCCAGTGTTTTAGTGTTGAGAGGACAGGGGAATTCATGTTTATTTTGTGTCCGGAAACTCCAATATTGGTCTCTGAAAAGGAGCATCAGCAATATGTGCTTCATTTAACCTTTCACTGCTTTCTTAGGTGTAAAACAGAGGCATTGTCAGCCCCATGGTTGCCCTAGTAGCACATCCTGGTTGGACTTAAATCAAGCTCCTCTAGCTCACACTCTCCTCCTGAATGTTTGTCTATATTTTGCAGATGGTGTAGAGCATCCTCTAGTAAGTGCTGATCCATACTTGCAAATCTGTATAGTAGAGATGTTCCTGATCTTATCCACTGTCATTTTTCTGGAGAAGATGCCCTGCAGAAAGCAGAAGTAGAAAAATGCATCCCATATGAAAGTCATATTGGTAGACCAGCTACTCGGTTTAAATCTGAAGCGCAATGTTTTATGTTCTTTCCAAAAACCTATTTTGGCCTTGCCAATGGTAAGTCTGGATAGCCTTGGAATGCGTGTACATGTCTAATTTTTCATAGAATCATCTTTAAGTATTGGTCAAAGTGATGTATTGTGGTTATAAGTGTTCTACCCAGCAATGTGCAAAGTTAGAAAGCACTTATTTTGCCTAGTTGTGAATGTTCCCCAGGGCTACATCCTTCCAGCTGAGAACTGAGAGTCCCTGTGCTAATCAGTAGGGTAATACCAATTCAGTGTCACCTCTAGATCATTCCTGTGTAAGAACAAAGGGAAAAGCTCTTCAAAGGGCTAAAGGTCCCTGAAACTTTTCCACTGAAGAGCCCTCCAAATGCTAACCAGATCAAATTGCCTCCTTTACCTAGCAGCTAACTTCCCTCTCCTTGTATATGTTCCAGGACAAGTATCTGGCAGGTACATGTGGGCCACTGCCCTTGAGTCCTGTAAGTCTACTTTTAACTTGCCACCCTGAGTCTCCTGGGGTTTCTTCTCTCAGTCCCAGCCACATGCCTTACTGTCTTAGGCTCTACAGGCCAACAGCCCATTTGCCAGAGTCTACAGACAGATGTTCTCTTCCAGAGCCAGCTGTTGGTGGAAGACGTGACCACTTCTGCCTGTGTCATTGTGTCTCCCCACCAAGGCTGCTATTCTTTCTTCCTTTTTTTAAAATATCAACTCCATGGGTTTCTTCTGGTGAAGCAGTGGGAATGCTTCCTAACCCATTTAAGTGAAAAGCAGCCAACTTGGCTTAGAAAGTTTAAATAATTCGTTTTCACATTCTAGGTCACTTTGCCAGAGATGGATTTAGAAGTGTTTACAAAAACAACTCAGCTGACAGATATGAGGGGTCAGGAATCCACGGAAGAGAGGCAGCTAAGAACTTCATTTGGGAGTGATAACTTCTTCCAGTGTCACAGCTGAATCTAGAGGAAGGTAACGGGTCACAGACTAAAACTGCCTACTATTCAGAAAGAACGTGGGCAGCTGATGTACACAGCTAGTAGCGAAGCCATGCTTCGGTGCCTGGAATACTGGTTAAGCTACAATTCAAAATGGAATGATAAACTAGAAAGATGATCAAAATATAACAATCCTTACACATCTTTTGAAAAGGAAATTTATGTCTCACCCTTACATTATAGTACTCTGAATCCATCAATGAAAGAGGAAGAGGAGAAGAATCAGATCACAGAGAGTTGAGCTTGAGTGAGCCTTTGAACAAGTTCTTTACAAGGAATAACTAAGCTATCTGAGAGAAGTAAAATACCATCACAGGCCAGAGATGGGAGAAATCAGTACTTACTCCACCCACGTTGATCACGGCCAAGAGTTAACACTGAGTAGCCAAGAGTTCAGAGTAGAAGCCGCACTACTCAGCACAGCCTTGCCACGCTGCTGAATGGCAGGAGACATCCCAGTCCTCACAGCTTGGTGTCCTACTACGTACTTGCACTTTTGCTGTAATAACGTTATACAGACCTGGGAGTGATGATGGGGACAGTGTCACCTACTCTGTCATAAATGCCAGAAGCAAAGCTGTCCCCACATCTGTTCTGGTGAGAAAGATTAAATGAGAGAACAAATGCTCTTTTTACTTGCCGTGACTCTTCCAAAGGAAGAGCATCATAAACCAGACATCAATAAAGCATTTTCTACCCAAATTAAACTCTTGGTTACGTAATAAGAAAAACAACTTGTATTATTATCTGTAAAATTGCCATCTGGGGGCTGCTCGTATTATGTTCCTTGTTTGGACTGGTGTCCATGGATTTATGAATGTTCATTACTGAGCTGGAAAAGAGGTGAGAAGTAGGGAGGCAAAACCTGCAGACTAGTCAGTATTATTTAAGGAAGGGGAGACCTGGAGACAGAGCAAAGACTTCCTGAAGGGATATTCTAGAATAATGTGCTCAGCTTGGCCACTGTGTCAAATAAAGAATATAGCTGAAAGAAAAAGATTGAGAGATGGGCAGTAAAAAATCATGTAAGAATGGAAAACCATGGGTATTAAAGGAAAAATGCTGAAACTTAATTTTAGAAACGGGACAACGAGGGGAGACTATGATGAAGTGCATGAAATGAATGCTTAAAAGAGGCACATTGGGATCCTTCCATTCATGTGCTTTTCACAAGAAGCCATTCACTGAAACAGAATAGTGGTGAGCGTGAAAGGAAGAAGGGAAATATTATTTCAAATACTACACGACCTCCACTGACTTACAAGGTATTAGGGTGAGAGATTAGCTGGGCTGAAGAAAGTATTTTCTGAATTTTTTGTGAGTATTTTCTGACTATTTTCACGAAAAATGCGAACATCCCCACTTAAAGGAATAGAGATCGAATTATGGTATGGAAGAGATATAAACCCTAAAATTCCATGGCATGAATGCAGCTGAACTGTAAGTGATACTGCCAGGGAGAAACCACTAACTGCAAGTATTCATGCACCTGGTTTTATAGGATCTGGCCGTTACCAAGGACAGGATACTTAAGTAAACAGATCACAATTCAGGTCCAGTATGATAATTTCTATGCAAGTACCAACACTTTGGTGGGCATCCTGGTTAAAGATGATGTCAGAAAAATTTAGACATCTATAGTGAATCACCTTGTTTGGCTTTGATTGTCAACAGGATGAGATAGTGGGATCTGCTTAATCTTGATGCAGTGTTTGTAATTTTTTTGTAAAAGACCTTCAGATCCTCCCTCTCACTACAGTGACACTTGAAGTGTCTTGTGCTGTAGCTATTACATGGGAAAAATGCGTGTAAGAAAACCTTTGTCTTCAGACATCTCCGAAATGGTACACTCTTGATACGAAAAAAGGCTCCCACTGAAGGCAGAATTTGGTGGGAGTTCTCGATTTCCTTCTAGCCTTTTTGTCTTTGCAAACTCAGCACAATGTTAAACTCTTAGATAGAACTATGGCATGTAATTACAGCTGAGAAGGTGTGGAAATGCTGTATATATAACAACAGCGTGTGCATATGCATTTAAAGTCAGCCATATCTTTAATTGCTGTGAAATTGTAAAGCCAAGTACAGTCTGGTTTTAGTACTGGACATACTTCTTCAACCTAGAAACAAGGTAGATAACTCTGTTTTTATTGTTTGTGGCAGCTGGCTATACTCCAACATCTATTTAAAAAATAAAGCCATGCCAATGTAAACCATAATAATTCCTGGGATTATATTAGAAAACAGAGATACGTGAATTATATTCTTTACTCAAAAGCTTTTGAGACTTGCCCTTCTGGAGGGTGTGTCACTAGGTTTTGGTAAGGAATTTATTACTTTACAAATTGCTATGAATCAAAACTATAGTGCATATGAAATGAACATGCACAAGGGGAAGACAGACGGTCGTGACCAGCAGCCTGATGGCCAGTGCCTGTTCAGCTGCCGTGGGAATCTGTGTACGAGTGTGAGTATCATTAAGATATTACACTTTCTTTAACCGTGAAGTGCCATTCCCTGGGTAAAAGAAGACAAAGGCTAGATTAGATGATCACCATTGTTACAAATCTTAAGCCAAAACAAAGCAGTCATTGTTTTCTTTTCCAGTATTTAAACATCTCATTGTTGAGCCAAGAGTAAAATAATGCTGTTCTGCAGAAGCCTATACATTATCCTGATGTGCAGCTGCTGAAGATTTAGTCAAGGTTGCTAACTGGGACCTTCTCCCTAAACCTCTGGCCTCCTGTTCAGGTCTTTAACAAAGTGGCTGCATTCCAGTGGGTATCTTCAGGGACCTTGAAAATATGCTGACCTCCAGTTTTCTTTGTAGTGTGTAGTCCAAGATGTAGGCAGGGCTCCTCCAAAAACAGTTTGAAAATGCAGTCCTAATATTACCTCTTCCATGTGTCTGTATTGTATTGAAACTTGACTTTATAAATAGAATGGTCAGCTTTGAGGTGGTTTTAGCAGAACGCATGAATTGTGAGAATGGTGTTGAACTGTGGCGTTTCGCTATGAGGTCAGAGAAACTTAGGCTTGTGACTCACGGTCACAGGCAGATTAAAAACGGCTGTGGGGGCTGACACCTATAATATGAACACAGATTTCAATGTCCTCCATTGTGTTGACACTGGAAATTGTCCAGTCCCTTGATGAGCTTGGTTCTGGGCACCAAAGTGGTAGGAAACTACTTCAGGGGGAAAAAACGTGAAAGCTTTCTGCTGATTTATTGCCTTGGAGTGGGTCATCGAGGGTCATATGAGCATGGGAGTTGGCACTAGGAACAAGACGGGATCGTATAGCCAGGGACTGATCGGGGCTGTGCCAATTAGACTGGCTTAAATTGTCACAGAATTGTGACCAGAGTTGGACAACCACTGTGGGTCAGAGCCCCATGGCTGTGGATGGAGATCCTTTCCTGTGCCCAGCTGTGCTAGCTGCTGGTCCCCAGCCTCCTCCTCCTCCCAAACGGTGCTATTGCCCGAGGTCTGCCAGTAGCGCTGCCCCGTTCAGTCACAGGGAGACAGGACACTTGCTGCTACAGGAATTAAGCAAACCCAACTACTGGGGACTGAGAGGAAGGTCTGCCAGCAGACAGGGGACAGGAACCTCCAGGGGGGGAAGATGGCAAGAGGTTTGATGGGCTGGGTACACAGGGTACTTGCAGCAAGTACTCCTGTGGTCATAGCTGTTTACAATATGCATGCTGGTTTCTACCCTTAAAGAGCCTGTGTGTTTTATCTTTAAAAAAATAAAACTCCAGAGACAGACTACTAGGTGGCTTGATAATGAAATTTATTCTTACAGGGAAGAAATACCATGTCTCTTTATTTTAGTGGAGAGAGACATAGCAAGAAGAGATGGTAAGAGCTGGAGCCAGGCAAATTTCACATGAGAAGCAAGGCACGATTGTTCAACTGTGAGAGTGATTAACCAGTGGAACAGACTACCACGGGAAGCAGTAGATTTTCCATTTCTTCAAGTCTTCAGCTCAGGACTGGATGTCTTTGTGGAAAATACTTTTAATAAACATGAGATTTTGGGCTCAACACTAACTCAGTAAAATTCTGTTGTGCTTATGAAACAGGAGGTCAAGCTGGATGATATAATACCCCTTCTATTCTTAAAAGTCTGAGAAGTGTAAATGGAACAGCTATCGAGCTCCACTATGGAACAGGTTAGGGTATACGTTCATACGCTTTCCTTGTCAGTGGCAATGTTTTGGCTGGAATATTGCAGGTCCTGATGACCTAGTGTCCAGGACAGCATCCTACTTCTGCTGAACCCTCCTCTGAGGTCAGCCTGTCCCTATCTGAAGCCCCTTAGCTATGATTACCTCCAATTCAACATTCTTTGCATCTAATTCAGGTTGTGTTATATAAAAGCAGAACTACAAATTAAGGGAGAAAGAAGCATGCTTTAGTACCAAGTGAAAGGTAAGTAGAAAGAAGCAAATTTAGTTAGATACAACAGATGCTACATGTGAATGAAGGCTGAATAACAAGCTTTTCATGCAGTCTTAGAGCTGCAATTTTCTCAGCAAGTCATCTCAAAAGCTCTCTGAGTCCTTAAAAATCTGATTTTTTTTCTCCTGAAAATAATAAAGCAGCTCTTAAAAGAGCACTTTCCCTCAATAGGGTCCAAAGTCCATTAGCAAAGAAATCAGCATTATTATTTCCTTCAGTTTTACACATGGAAGTGAAAAAAGCAAGTTGTCCATAGCTAGTCAGAAACTAGTGACAGTGATCTTGCTGTCTATATCTCAGATAGACATCTGACAAGATTACAAGTATACAAATATCTTTATTTTATTACAAGAAACCCAATTTATTTTCTTAAAAGGGTTTTCTGTGGTTGTCTTTTGATAATAATGCTGAAGGAAGCGGGCTAAGGGATTCTCTTGCTCATAGCTGGATCTGGCCCTGATGACTTCCACCAAATATAGTCGAACAACAGACAATATATAGTTAAAGGTTGTAAACATTTCTGGTACCCTCTGGAGTGTCATTTCCATCCATTTAACATCTCCTTTAGATGTAGTTAAGATGTTAAGAGTCGATCCATAGCCAGCAGCATGGGTAATGTGCAGCCCAATGGCAAATGAGTGGTACCAGGTGGGAGAAGAGTGGGTGCAAAGTGCCTGATGCTCAGCCTGAAATTCAGCATGCAGCTGTGCAGCTGCTTCGCATGCACAAAGCTAGATGCCTGCCTGCCATCTGACTATTTACGTGAAACCACAATTAGGAACGGTTAGCATGTATGCACTTGGCTACACAATTTAAAAGCAGGCCTTCAGTTTGAGGCTGAACTAAAAAAATAAGAAGGCTATTCCTATCATTGTTTTACAACGCTGTTTTCATCCGTGAGAGTCACAGCAAACAGCCAAGTATAGGGCATAGTACGCAGAAAGGATCTGAAGGCTCCACAGTTTTCGCAGTCAATTTTTTTCTACCAGCCAACTTTATAAACCACTTCCCAGCAATAAGCCAACATACTCACTACAGAAACAATAACTTTTAGTTTCTCAAGGATTAGCAGAAATATGTAGCTACCTTGAGCTCAAATCTTACCATGGCACTAAAGGTAAAGGAAACAGGCCAATGAGACTTTCCCCTGATTCTGCTGCTATGTAATCTGTTGACTACTGTATGTCTACTAATCCCTGTTAATTCTGTGCTTCCTTCTTGTCTGCCCTGCACCTGGACCATGCCTGTATAGAAGCAAACTCAAGAGGTCACTGACCTCATTGGCCTTATATAGGATCAGTTATGCCTAAAATATTCCTGACTGACATTTCTCTAACCTTAAAGTCTCCATATACCATCCTGCACAGCAATCTATTCCTATTCATTATCTATTCCTATAGTTTCCGATACGTAAACTGAATCCTCTTTACTGTAATTAAAGCCCATTGCTTTTTGTCCTATAGAAAATAAATTATTTCTTCTTTTCAATGGCCGTTCATTTCTTTCATGTCTATTATGATATCTCTTCTCAGATTTCTGTTGTTTAGGGTAAGAAGTTCCAGTTTGTTCCATTTTTCCATTGCAGGTCATGGTTTCAACCCTCTCATCATTCCTGCTGGTTCTTCTCTGGACACTCTCCAGCTGACTCATATTGTTCTTGAAGTGTAGTGCCTGGAACTGGATAAACAGATGAGACCTTAGCTGCAGTAGCTGACATTATTCAACTCTATCTGTTAAAATCCCCTCAGCCTCCTTCCTGAAACCTGGTCCTTACTTGTGTGTTTTCTGTCCCATGCTCGTGCAGTTGAACGTTTCTGCCTAAGTGTGGTATCTTGAATATATCCCCATTAAAAAGCTATTTTCAGACCCTTTTAGAAATATGCGAAGAACTTTTGGAATTCTAATCCTATACCCCAGTGTATTTTCAGTCCCCTCCCACCTCTGTCATTTCCATGTGGAATGTGCCCATTTTCCATTCCAACAGCTAAATTATTAGTGACTAGATTGAAAAAGACTTAACGAGGGAGAGTCCCACTTGGTAATGCTGCTATACCAATAAAGGATGGCAGCAAGGAACAGTACAACGCAATTGCAACAGCACTGTGCTAGTCTGGTAGTACCCAACACAGATACAGACCAAGTTTGTAATTTCCAAACCTTTTAAGGTCTTCAAGTGGAAAAGTGGCGCAAAGCCATGTTGGGCTATGGTTTAACCTGTTATTTTTAAAAGCAGCATCAGCTTATGTATTCTGTTCCCTACCTTCCCTTTGGCACTTTCTCGTACCCCTGCACAGCCTCTTCTGTCAGGCCAACATGACTACTTGTGTAGCCAAGTGGTAAGCCAGGTTGGGGGAAAACTAAAACAGCACAAAGAGAAGAAGTATAGCTCACGGCTAGAGCATGCCCTGAACCAGGTCACTGTGGAGCTTGTGCCCACACGAGGAAGAGGACAGGAAAGTGTAGCTGGAAGTGTATGCTCACAACGCGCTTAAGAAAAACTCAGCCCTTGCTGTTGCTCAGAGAAATGGTCCCGTGCACCCCTCTGCTCTTGTCTTCTCTCTGGCGCTGGGTGTAGTACTTAGAACTACTCTATTCTTTTTGGCTTCATTAATTTTCAATCTGATCAGATCCCTGATCTGGCTGACTGCATACCTAAACAGTCAGTACTGTTGGCTGAAGACAGGTGTTGGACATAGGAGAGAGGTCCCTAAAAAAGTAGGTTCATGCCTGGCTTTCATCTGCTAAAATGATGTTTTGGCCCAGAAAAGATTCTCCTTTATTATGCCTTCCACTCCCTCAGTGTGTTGCTGCGTGACTGATAGAAAGGACACAGCAAGTACCAGCAGTGTGTCCTGGGGCTGCGGCACCAGTGCCTTAGGTGCCTTAGCCTTCTGTATTGCTAAGGGCCTTCCATCTACAACTCCGTACTTGCTTTCCAGCCCCAGCTCCGTGTCCTCTCACCCCAGCTGCCTTGGCAATGTTTCCCAGAGCCTCTGGGGCAGTACCTTTCCCTTGTTTTTCTCATGCTGTTATTCTTACGACCTTGCACCTGCAAACCCCCGACAGAGTTCTTGGCAGGTTCTCATGGGAAGCGATTGACACCAGTGTGAGAATCACCCCTTCTTCCCCCCTTTTCCTACCCTTTGGTTGTAGCTTTTAGTTTACATTACAGGGGGCATAAAGCTTAACAACCATCCAGCGTGCAGCACCTGCAACGTAAGTGGTTACAACCAATAGAATTTGGGTGGGTCCCAATAAACATCATATCATTACTATGGCAAAAGTGCTACGGGGGAGCCCTGGAGAGGAGTCCAGGAGAGGATGGTTTCTGGGACACCCCCCCACACACACTTTTTTCTCAGCTGCTCACTTAGAAGAGTTCTCCCTTTCCCTTCTCATTCTCAATCTCTCTCTCTTTAGTTTATTTCGCTATTAGATTCAATGTATGCCCTCAGCTCTGAACCCCACTAATAAATCTTTGTGCATGTGAACTTCTCCCTGCATGCTACATGCAACAGAGGAAAGGTGTCGAAGGCAGGAATCCCCCTGACAGCCCCTTGCTTTAGCAACAACAGTCTTAGACTAGCTTTGCAGCATCAGTGCAGTTCCATGCAGTTTAAATTCATGGGTTTAACTGATGGGTTTGCCATCATGTGTAATGGAGGGGAGGGAACACATGGCTGAGGCAGGAGGGAGAGTGACAGTGGAACGGTGGCTGCATTGGATTGGAATAGGGTGAAACCATACTCTAAGTGGGAAGAAAAGCCAGTAATACCCAAGACTTTCCTCTTTGTAGAGAGTTAACAAGTTTACAGGAACTGCTGTGACCAGAGGAATGGTTCAGGAATAGAAAGCTGCCAGTCACCACAGAGACAGGTAGATCCTGGGGAGTGGGGCTCTTGGGAGAAGAAAGAGCAACAGCAAAGTCATGAGGTGGTAGGACACAGGAGCTGGTCCAGCAGCTGCTGGTGTGGACTGTTGCCCCCTTAGCACTGCTGGCAAATCTGTGCCTGCACCCTGTTATGAGGCTTCACAGTTATTTTGGAGTTTTTCCAGTACAGCTACTGAAAAATTAAACTGAAATATGAGCTGAGAATAACCCATTTATTTAAATATAGCTTAACCTTAGGTGTCAGACCCTTTTTCCCAGAAAACAATTCCTGCACCATGCAGCTAAAGAAAGCCTGAATTAGAAAGAATAAGTAGGTCTCTAAGGCATTTCTAAATCATCAGATTTTGTTGCAGCTAATCATTGCACTGATATTTTAGCTCTGTGAGTAGCTTCTGAAGATAGTGCCAACACAGTCATCCTGGCTGTGTGTGTTTCAGTGGAAAATATTTTGGGCTAAGCATTGTGTGTGGCTATTTCAATAGAAAAATATTTAAGGGAAAGTGTATTGTCATGGTAAATTACATAGAAAAACTAGGGTGGGGCATGGGAAAAAAGGCAAAAGTTACATACAAACAGAAAAAGACAAAAGCCACATTTTGCAAAATTCTATTCAATTATCCATATATTTTTTGCATTAGCTGCTCCTTTGATGAGTGATGCTTACACAGAACAGACAATGCGGTGCAAGGCCTGAGTCTGAATGGACTTCCCCACAGACTGGCTGTGTAACAGGGT
This sequence comes from Harpia harpyja, assembly GCF_026419915.1. Taxonomy (NCBI): domain Eukaryota; kingdom Metazoa; phylum Chordata; class Aves; order Accipitriformes; family Accipitridae; genus Harpia; species Harpia harpyja. The sequence continues at coordinate 6,555,762 of NC_068956.1, read as the reverse complement.
GGTTTATTTAAGAGGATACCCTGGTGTTAAGGAGGGAGCCAGGCCAAGGGTAGCCTGCCCAAGAGGTGCCAAGAGGGCATGGGGCTTCCCTGGGTGGTCCTGACCTGTTGCATCTTTCCCAAGTTGAATGCAAATCATGGTGGGAATCATCCTTGTAGTGTTTTTTGGGAATTTGTGGAGAAAATTCTAGGGAGGTAGCTGCACATAATTCTGTTCACTATACAGACAGGGCAAGTGAAATACAGTTTATCTGAACATTAGTTTCTTATACTGGCCTTTCAGATTCTTTGATGCTATGGAGATAGATTTAGTACTTAACCATTCGTACTTCTAGGAACAAGTGCTGGGATGGCCAAAAGGATGGACATCAACCCTGAGCATTTAGGACATTTTTAATTGCTGCTGATACAGGCATATCTGCTACACCAGCAGCTGAGTTCCTGTTGATGATGGAGGTTGCGCTGTTTTTGGACTTTGTCACAGAGCCAGTGTGGGGCTGCAGATCCCCATATTTCTTCCATAAACTGGGGTCTAAAGTTCCTTTGGAAATATGCTTCATAAACTGTAAGTGTGCCTTGCTGCTTCAGTGAGAGCTCCTTCACACACAGAACAAACTATTCTGGAAGAAAGGTCACTTTAAACTAGACTAAAGGCTCTGTTCACATGAGCTGTGGGTCCATGAGGATTTCTTTGGTGACGATTCTGGCTTAAGTAATTCTGGCTTTTTTCCTCTGACCTCCCTCTCTTCCCACCAATTGTCCATGTGCCACTCCCTGCACTGCGCCAGCAGAACTGTTTGTGTAGCTACATCGTGAACAAACAAGGGAACTGATCTAATACAACTAGGCAAAATGGAGAAATATTTGTTTTCTTCTACCAGATCGTTTGACCTGTGTGATTCATTACACAGCTATATAAATCACTCCCTGGCAGAGAACAGGAGGGCAGGTGGAAGCAGAAGAAATTAGATGGATGGGGTGGGATGGGACTGCCTGAGCAGCGCTGTTGCTGACCATGAAACCACAGACTGAGTTTAGGCTTTACTGATGCTAACTGCACGTCGTTGCCCCTCTCTCATCACAGCAGCAGAGTTGGAGAGGCACAGACTGTCCTACACCCTGGGTCGAACTCTTTCACCCTTGAAGACAACCCACAAACTAAACTGGCACACAGGGAGATTTCAGGAGATTGCTGAGCTGTAACTCACCACTACCATTAGGATGAGATCTTGTTTCTCAGCCATCTTTCACTCCTGGCTGCAGCTTCCAGCCTTCCCTTGCACCAGTTCTGGTGGTCCTCAGAGAGTTTGCAGAAGTCTGGTCTTGTTCATTAGCTAAAGAGAAAAGATCAAGTTACTTTGTGCTTGATCAGTTTTCTTCTGGGTTAGTAAAGCTGAACTGGCTCATTGACAGCCTTTTAAAAAGCAGAGTCCATGGAAGAGAAGTGGTGGAAAACCGGAACTGGGAACATGGAGAAGGTTTGGAAAGGGAGGTACGTGAGATATACTTCCTTCATTAGTGTTGTTTGATCAACTCAGCTGTCTCACCTTCTGATTCAGATACACCTTCCATTTTTATGCAGGTTGTTAGCTCTAGCTGATGGATAAAATATGTGATTTTTATCCATATCATCCTGAACTTCTGCGGCAAGATTTAAATGTGTGAGCTGTTCCTTGCTTTCAGAGCATGAGTCAGCTAAAGGTTTGACCCATTAATCTTTCAAAAGTGAGAGGGGAAAAAAGACTGCAGCCTTTTCTGGCTGTTGCATTCCCATTATGCAGAAGGGATGCTATGGGTTTCTGTGTTAATGCTTTTTCATTGGTTTCTAAATTTGCTGTTTTCATAAGGCAAAAACTACGACGTTAGCTGTCAGACTTACAAACTCAACTGGTGTTCTGAAAATCTGGCTGTGTTTTCAGATTCTTAATAAAAATACTAGTAAAACAGCCTCTGTAATTGGAGATTAACTGACAGGGCTCTTGACAATACATGAAGCAGAACAGAATCCACCTCAGTTGCCATGGCTATGTCTTCCCATTGAGCTTACAGAATTTAAAAAATTACTTTTTCCAGTTAATTCAGCAATTCTGACCTGTACACACATAGAAAACAGTTAATATCAATAAGAAGGAACACTTTTTATATAGCAGATGCCGGCCTCAGGTAACTTAGGTGCAGGGCTCTCTCTGTACACAGGTAAAATAACTGTGACCTAAGGCAGCACGGTATCAGGGGCAGCCCAAAGGCCAGGGCCCCACTGTAAATGCTGGAGCTCTAAAAACTCAGACTCATAGCTGCTCCACTGAGTAATGGGAGAGGTTTGAGGGCAACAGATACTGCCTGGGGAGAATACCCCTCCAGCCTTTTCCATGCTCCCTGTGGCAGTGGGAACAACAAGCTTAGTTTTCCAGGGCTCTGCTCCTTGACCTGTCTGCCCACTAGCTCTCTATTTCAAGTATCCTCCTTTCCCAGCACAGCACAGCCCCTTCACATTTAGGATGGCAAAATTCAGTGTTACCTAGACAGTTGAGAAACCCTGAGCTAATTCTTTAAACCACCTCTATTTCTTACATTCTTTCTTAAGTATCCTCTACTGCCTACTCTTGGAGAAAAGAAAAAGAAAGTACTGGGCTGCCTGGACCAGCTGATTGCCAAAATGCAGGAGGGTGGAGGTCCTTCTGTTTTATATAGACTACCTGAAGCATATCAAGGAAGAAAGATGCCAGGGGAGATGTCCTGCTGGACCTGCTGCAAACAAGAAAGAACTGGTTGAAGATGTGAAGGTGCAGTCTTGGCTGCAGCAAACACAAGACTGTAGAGTTGAAAATCTTGAGAGAAATGAGCAAGGCAAGTAGTAGAATCACAACCCTGGATTTCAAGAAAGCAGATTTTGGCTTACTCAGGAATCATCTTGGCAGGATCCAACGGGAGACTGCCCTAGAGGGCATGGGGCCCAGGGGCAGCTAGTTGATCTTCACGGAGAACCTCCTCTAAGAAAAAGAGCAGTCTGTTCTGATGCGCAGAAAATCAAGCAACTATGGCAAGAGGCCAGCATGGATGTACAAGGGACTCCCAGCTGAGCTCCAACACAAAAAGGAAGCGTACAAAAAGTGGAAGCACAGACGGGCTGCCCAGGAGGAATAGAGAGGCATTGCTTGAGCATAGAGGGCTGGTGTGAGGAAAGCCAAAGCTCAGCTGGAGTTGAAACCAGACAGGGAGGTGAAGGTTAACAGGAAAGTCTTCGGTATGCACACTGGCAGCAAAAGGAAGGCTGAGGAAAATATGGGTCCGCTGCTCCACGGAGCAGGGGACACAGTGACAAAGGACGTGGAGAAGGCTGAGGTACTCATTGCTTTTTTTGCCATGGTTTTCACTGATATGGTCTGCCCTTAGGCTTCTCAGTTCCCCAAGCCTCGTAGCAGTCTGTGGGAGTGAAGCAGTACCCGGCACAGCAGCTAGGGAGCACTGAAGCCAACTGGACATACACAAGTCCACAAGACCAAATGGGATGCCACAAAGGCTGCTGGAGGAGCTGGCCAATGTCATTGCGAGGCCACTCTCTATCATCTTTGAAAGGTTACAGAGATCTAGGGAGGTTCCTGATGGCTGGAGATGGGTAAAGGTCACAGCTGTCTTCAAGGAGGGCAAGAAGAAAGATCCAGGGAACGACAGGCCAGTCTGCCTAACCTTAGTCCCTGGGAAGGTGACAGAGCAAATCCTCCTGGAAGCCACATCCAAGCACATGAAGAAGAAGGTAATTGCGAACAGCCAGCATGTATTTACCAGGTCAAATTGATTGCTTTCTACAATGACATCACTGGCTGTGTGGACAAAATGGGAGCTGTGGATGCTGTAAATGTTTTACAAAGCTTTTGACATGTTTTCCCATAGTACCTTTACAGTCAAATTGGTGAAACACAGCTGGGTAAGTGGACTACAAGGCAGGTGGAAAGTTGGCTTAGCCATTGGCTCAAAGAGCCAGTGGTACAAAGTCCAACTGGCTGCAGGTTACTACTGGCATCCCTCAGGGATTGCTACTGGGGCCAGTACTGTTTCATGTCCTTTACTGATAAGCTGGATGATGCGATGGGGCGCAATCACAGCAAATTTGCAGACAATACTAAACTGGGGGTTAATGATTGATAAGCTGGTGATCGGGGCTTCTATGCAGAGTGTCCTAGACAGGTTGGAGGAATGGATTCACAGGAACTTCATGCAGTTCAACAAAGGCAAATGCAAAGTCCTGCACTGGGGGAGAAATAGCTTTATGCAACAGTAAAGGTTAGGAGTCAACAAAGGAGCCTAGTGGAAAAAGACTCGGAGGTCCTGGTGTACAGCGAGTGGAACACGAGTCAGGAGAGTGCCCTTGCGGCAAAGAAGGTTGACCACACACAAGGCTGCTCCTAGCAAGAGTGTAGCCAGTAAGTTAAGGGAAGTGGATCTTCACCTCTATTTGGCACTTGTGAGACCATACCTTGTAAGTGACCAGTTTTGAGCTCCCCAGTACAAGAAATAGATTGATATGCTGGATTAAGCCCAGCAGAGAGCCACCAGGCTGGTCAGGGGGCTGGAGCTCATGATGTATGAAGAGAACCTGAACGAACTGGGTCTGTTCAGCCTTAAGAGAAAGCTAAGAAGGGAGCTGATTGCTGTCTACAGCTGCCTAATGAGAGGATGTAGAGAAAACAGGTGCATGGGGAAAGGATGAGAGGGGAGGATGAGGGGTGAGGGACACAAATTGAAGCATGGGAATTTCTGACTCATTACAAAGGAAAAAAAGGTTACCATGAGGGTAGTCAAACACTGAAAACCGGGGACCACAGTGGCTGCAAAATCTCTCGTATTTAAGGTATTCAAAACCGGACTCAACGAGGCCTTGAGGAACCAGCTTTAACTGGCCCTACTTTGAGCAGGGGTTAGAGATGATGACTTCGCAAGTCCCCTCCAATCTACATGATCCCATGATTCTGTGAAGAAGTGTGCCTTGAAGAGAATGAATGAAAGGAGTGAGAGTGATTTACTTTCAACCCACATATATAAAAAGTATTTCAATGTCCCTGAATGATCCAGAAATATTCTGGGATGTAAAAAAAAAAAACCCGAAACGAGCTCATCTCTTAAGACCCCATGTCTTCAAGGCATTCCAGAGATTCTTTTTTTTTTTTCTGACATTTACTATTGCAATCTTATGAGAACTCACATTTGGCAAAATCCTCCTATATATATCTAATCTAGCCCTCCCAAGTACCCACCATGCGCTTTTAAAATACCACTAAATCATTGTTACTTGAAGCTGACTGCAGATTTTAAAAAAATATTTTATTGTTTTATTGTTTTATTTTCCTCTACACACTAAGTCAAGGGCCCTACTACTTCCTAGTTAATGTATGTATGGTATTTATATAGCAGTATCATACTATTTAAACAAATCATGAACTATAACATATGTATTTTTTCATAATACCCCCCTGGGATGTAAGAAATGCTTCTCCCATAATACAGTCAAGAAACTGAGGTACAGAAAAGCATGGAGGTTTTCCAAAGAGAATCTCAGCAGAGCACAAATTGAAGCAAATTCTCTGAACTTTCAAGCTTGTGTTTAACCACATGACTAATTCTTCAAATAAAGCTTGATGAAGTGTACTGTGGCTTTTGGAAACTCGGCTCCCCTGGTGTACCAGCCTTTCATGTCTTCTGAGAAAGCAAAAAAAGGCAAGTGGTTTAGACTAAGAACTGTCTAGAGAAACCAGCAGGATTGTCACCTGGAGAAGGAAGTCCTCTAGCATCCAGAAGATAGGCGAAGGCATAGACCAGTCTGGGCCCAGTAAGTTGGTGGCGGTGACTGAACGGGTTGATTCTGGGTGTGGGTGGGGAACTTTCCTGCATGCAGGCCAAGAAGCACAGGCTAGCTGAGGCTTTCACTTTCCCTAGGTTTTGGATGAGCCAGTGAAACGCAGTGGAGTTGAATGTGTAGCTGGCCATCTGGAGGATGTCAGCTGACAGCTGCGAAGTGAAGGGGAGCTGTCTTCTCTCCAGTAGCTCAAGGGCACCCACGGGGAGAAGTTAAAAACCCTCACCTCTGAAAAATTTGTGCCTGCCCTTCTTTCAACAGATCTGCAGCACAGTCATGATTTAGTCTTAATTAAGATGCCAGTCTAAAAACATCCTGTCATATTTTAAAAACAAGCCTGTTCTTTCTTTGTGTATTTTCCCACAAACACTTTTATCACAACCTTGATCTTACAGCACAGACCCGAGCAGAGCTTTTATTAATTGTAAGCTACAACCTTTTGCTATATATTATGCAATGCTTCACTGGAGCCTACAGTTCTGCAGATGAAAAGAGAGACAGTTTATAGCTAAAAACGCTAGAGTACATGCAGCATTTTAAGCATATCTCTTCCTCTTCATCTCTGGAGGTTATGTGAGATTAAGTTTTACATACAGGGCATGGCTCACCTCTGTCACTGCTCTCAAAGCAATGGCTTTTTGAGACTGGAATGTCTCCCTCAGGGAGGAAAGACTTGTTTCTGCCCCTACAAGAAAAGCAGATAAGACGCTGTGCCTGCGGGCAGATTACTTTTCCCCTTTGGTAGAAGTTTTTCTACTGTGCATAATTATTATGACTCTGGGACCTGTGGTTTCTGAAATAAATAAATACAAATCTGGCAACCGCAGTTATTTCATTTATAGTTGTAGTAGGAACTTGCCAGGGAGTACAGGAGCAGGCAGCAGAGCAGAGCCTATCTCCCTTCTCCGGAAACACCGTTTTCAGACTAAAGGACTTTTGTAGAGCAAGAGGAGAACAACAACAACAGCAAAAAAAACCCTTTAGGCGCAAGAAACGCCACTCGGCAACCGCGGGCAGACGGACAGCGGGACCGTTAACACCCGTGGCGACAGGGACCGCTTGTTTCTACCTCACACGCGTCCTCGGCCAGCCCTGCCTGGCACGGCCGCGCTCCCAGCAGCGGTCTAAAGTGCCACCAGCTGTTAAAAGACGGGTTAAATTAACGCCGGGCCCCGCCGAGGCGAGCAGGGACTGCGCCGTCCCCTCAGCCGGCGGCGGCCCCCTGAGGCGCCGCGCGCCGCTGGGCGCGGGAAGAGCGCTTTTTCAGCAGTGTGGCAGCTCGCCGCTCCCCGCCCGGGGAACGGGGCGCGGGGGCTGCTTTACGGCAGGCGTTTCGACCTCCCCGTCCGCGCTTTGCGGCTGCGTGGCGGGGTTGGGGGGCGGGGAAGATGTCTGAGCGGGGAGAAGCCCCGGCGGCGGCGGCGGCATCGGCGGGAGAGATGCCGGCGAAGAAGCAGAAGCTGAGCAGCGACGAGAACAGTAACCCCGGGGACCTGTCCGGCGACGAGAACGTGAGGCCGGGCGGGGGAGTGAGGCGGCTGGAGCGGGGGTGGGGGGTGGGGGGGGGGCGTGGGGCGGTGAGGCGGGAGCGGGGCCTCACGCCGGGGGCGGGCGGGAGCGCTGAGGCGAGGGGGGCCGCCGCCCCCGCCCGCCCTCCGGTCCCCGCTGTGAGGAGACGGACCTCCCGGGCCGGCCCCCTCGGCTGTCCCGCGGCCCGAGGTCCCCGTCCGACCCCGGCGGGGCGTGGGCGCATCCCGGGCGGGAGAGGAGGGTGTCAGCCCGCCCGCCTCGGCTCGGTGGCCGGTGCTGGAGGCTGGCGGGCCGTTGGGAGGGAGGCGGCGGCGTGAGAGAGAGCAGCGTGGGGCTGGGAGGCACTCGCTTTTTCCTCCACGTGGGTGAGGGAGAATTTGAGGCCCGGGCTCTGCGTCGGAGTCAGCTTCAGGATGTCAGACTTTTTTTTTTTGCTGCAAAAGAGCAGGATTTTCCCATCTTTTTCTCGCAGTTTTGTGTCGTGTGCCCTCACCGTCACGTTGCAGAGTAACATGCAGCATAAATTTATGCGTGCAGCCCTTGGGTGAATGAGGGATAGGGGATGGTGCTCGGAAGCTTCTGTCAGCAGAAGGCGGCAGCGGGGCATGAGCACTGTAATCTCGAAGTTAGGCTAAAATCTAGTGTTCAGAACAAAGGTAATGTGATTGATACAGAATAGCTTTATACTTGAAACATAAGTTTAATCTAAGGTATCTAGCAGTCATGTAGTTCCTGAGTGGGGGGATGTTAGCTTTATGCAGTGTGCGTTTTCTTCTGGTTAGAGCATTTATCCAGAAAGTGAGGGATCTGGACCACATCTCCCACAACCTGTGGAAGTGCTGCTTGTGAGACAACAGGCGGGTTCAAGGTGCTCCACACAACTGCTACTGAATTTTTTTACTGCTCAGCAGCATTTGTGAATCCAAGTGTAATTTGGTGACAAAGGCGTTCAGGTTTGCTTTGGTGTCCGTTGTAGGCTATCAGTGACCGCGGATGCGGGCTGTCTGGTTACTGAAAATGTGACCTGTCTCAGTGGTGAAAGGACTCCCTTTACAAGAGTTTGTGACTGGACTTCACTACTCCTGAAAGATGGGGGTTCGGTTTGAAGTTGGCATGAAGCGTTGATTTGGAGAAAGGGTGCATTTTGTTCCGCCGGTATCCTGGGTGAAAGTTTGTCAGTTACGTTGTAGCTGCAGATACCCCGTGTAGTTGCATCATACCAGGTACCTGGTGTTCTTATATTGACAATATCTAACTAGTCCAGAGAAAACTTCCATCTTGTGAAGTATTACGACTCTGGCTAGCAAGTGCGCTTCGGAGACAAGACTTTGGCAAGCTCTGAAACTTCTTAGGGCAAAGGAGAAGAAACTGGAAAACGTAAAAATTGTTAAACTCGGTTATGCATATTGGGGAGGGTTGGCTTTTTTAGGGGTGCAACGTGAAGGGAGTCGCTCCAGGTTTGGGCAGTTGGCTTACAGGCTTGCCTGTTGTCTTTCCTCCTTTTTCTCCTCTCAATGTCCTGATTTTCAGAGTTGTTGGGCAAACAAAGACCAGTACACCTCTACCAGCTTCTGATGATACAGATATGAAACTGGGACAAAGAATAAATGTTTGGTGGGAATTGGTGTATTAATGTTTATAGTTGACCTTATTCTGTATTCCTAGTGGAGTTCCTGATGCAGCTTCATGTTACACTTAATCTTCTCTAGTGACAGGCTCTTGCCTGCCTCTGTCTCCCTTAATTCAGCTGTAGAAATCACATGGCCTTGGGATGAGTTCTTTCCCCCCCCACTACTCTGATAGAAAGTGAACAGACTACCTGGCCAGAAAAAAAAAAAAAAAACCCAGTTGATTTTTAACAAGCTGAACTTATATGGAAGCACAGGGTTGACAGTTATGATGCAGGTAAAGTTGAGGTGCGCTGTGATGGGTGATGCAGGGAATAGAAATGTCCTTTTAAGTAGTGTCCTGCAGTCAGACTGCATATGAAATTGTAGTTTCTGTTAATTGTCCGAAGCTGATCTAAAACTGCTCAGCGACTGGGAGGGTTGTTTTGCACACCCCCTTTTTTTTTTTTTTTCAGTTCTCCTCATCCTTAGCTTTGGCTGCTGACAGTTGGAGGGCCAGTTGGATTAGTTAGCTAATCAGACAGCAAGCTAATTTTTTTGTTTGTTTTTTAACTTAGCTTTTAGTTGAAGCAAGTATCTGTAGGAAAAAGCAGGAGGGAGACGTGGGACTTCCTCTTCTAGTGGCAGTACTGACTTACTGCAGGACTGCGCTGTGCCTGATGCTGCTGAGGGCGTACCGAAGTCTCAGAACGGTTAGATTCTTGGTATGGCTAAGCATAATGTTTTTACACAAACAACTTCTTCCTTCACTACTTCAGAAGTACTCATTTCGTCTACGTCAAAGATGTTTTCTAAGGAAAGCAACCACTTTATCTTTCGACATTTTCTTAAGAGCAGCTACCGGTATTCTGAAGAAACTTCACTAGATCATAGTTCACGTCTCTCCCTCTTGGATTAGTCCTCATGTGACTCATGTTCTGTTTCTAGGGAGGAATGCTGTTATGTTAGTAATAGATTTAAATACGTGAATCTAAATAACACCAAGTCCTCAGAGATCTTCTGTTCTTATGGAGGAGAAGGAAAAGTGAAAAGGCCAAGTGCTGCAAAATTAGTTGAATTTGTACAGCAGCTAATGATATCTTTATTACAATCTATATAATTTGCATGTTTTCAGGATGATGCTGTTAGTATTGAAAGCGGTACTAACACCGAACGCCCTGATACACCAACAAACACTCCTAATGCACCAGGAAGAAAAAGCTGGGGGAAAGGAAAATGGAAGTCAAAGAAGTGCAAATATTCCTTCAAATGTGTAAATAGCCTAAAGGTAGGTGTGTGTAAGCTTCAACATGGGAACGCTGGGTACCACTTGCTGACAGTAATGTTAATGTTGACTGTGAGACAGTGTCAAGGTAGATATTTTTAAATATCTGTATACAATTATGTTCTGTGGTCATTTGAAGAAAGTACCTTTCTTATTTGGAATAGCTGAAGTTTTGAAGAGAAAGGATACTCAGAAATAGGAAACAGTAGGTAGTGCTGCAATTAACCCAATTTTTGTACAGGTTTGCAAAGTTGTGTGTGATGTGGTATACTTATGTATTTAATTGAAGCTGTAGTTGCTTGAGATAAGAAACTGGATAAACAAATACAAATAAAACAAAACCTGTGACAACTTGATGCAAAGCACAGAACCTGTACAGATTTTTCTACCCATTGAAATGTATTTTAAAAAAAAACCCCAAACAGAACAACCCAACAATCCTGAAATAGCTTTTTCCTCACACTTACCAGATCAGGTGTTTTCTGTCCTCTGGCAATTGTCATAAATGCTATATAGTGCAATTTCCTTAATTTATCATGAGCGTTGTGATTATGTGTTTGCACCAGATCTAGGTCATATTTATCTTCCCACATAATACCTGATGGTATTAAGGGATGTGGATTCATGGTCTTCACTCCCTGTTCTTGTGTTTTAGGGTATTATTGTTTTCATCTGCACTGGTGACACACTATGGTGGACTGAATGAATTTTCTTTTTGATTCTTTCACACTGTCAGGATGTTGTTTCTTTCATTCCTCAGCCTTGTGTGGGATATTTATGCGGTAAAAGCTGTAAATATGCCATCTGATTGATTTTTACAAGATTTCTAAATAAAGAAAAGATTGCGTCTGGAACAAGATGGGAGTTTTGCTAAACTTTATATTTAGCTAACAAGAGGATGTGTGCAGCTCCATAGTGGATATTATTTTCTGCAGAATTGCTTTGAGAGGTTTTTGTTATTCCTCCACACTTAACAGTTGAGCTGTGCTGATGTAGCTGTTTCCGAACTTTGGCTTCAGACTGCCTCACTGAAATGCTGGGGTAGCAGAGCGGGAGGTGATGAGAGATTTGGAGCATGGAAACCTCCTAAATGACCTTTGCCACTGGAGAAATTGTGATAGGAAGTTATACTGACAAAAGTATCTGGAAAACAAGTTGATCTCGATGTGTTTTTTTGAAGTATAAAAATTATTTCCAGTCCTTTCAGGGTGTAGGAAGAAAGGAAGTTCTTTCATTTTCACCTAGGTAGGCAGCTGTTCCTGTGATTTGCATGAATTGCTCCTGCAGATAGTGCTTTTTGTGGCTTCAAGTCATACTTCAAACACAGGCACAGGCCTTTCAGAACCCAAACGTTTAACAAGTTCTGAGTTTTTCTAAGCATATTGGTTTTCTATCTGCAGATCAAATATTCCAAAGGGATTAGTACTTTTCAAGTGTCTTCTGGGAAAACAGAATATTCCCTCACCCCAACTTCAACCCAGGCCCCAATATGGGGTCACCCAAAAGACCACCGTATGAAGTTAAGCAATCCCTGACTTCTGTGGATTTGGATCAGGGCCTGGGAACAGATTCCTGTGCAAGTGGAGTCAAGCTGTGAGGGAGTAAATGTAGCATTTCAGCTAAGTGGGGTATTTTTATTATCTTCTTTTTCCCATTTCTCTTTGAACTAAAATTAATGCTAATCATAATAAACGAGCATGTTAGCACAAAGACTAGGTAGCAGCCAAATTTGGTAACTTCTTTTTACTTGATGTTTGAGGAAGCCTCTCTTTTCTTTTTCCTGTTCTTCCATACTAATTTTTCAGATACTGTGGAGTTAAACTCTATTGAATGTTGTATATGGGTTCAGAAAGACCCTTGTGACTCTTTGGATATCACATTACATATCCCATAGTTTATATGTCTTTGAACTATGCTGTAAGGTGCATGTACTGAAATTAATGAAGAGTTGACATGATTTAAAGACATGGAAATTAATTTTAATATTCTTTAGGAATGTATAAATTATGTGTTTTTCCACTTTCCTACTCTTGTTTTTCCCTCTTATTTGCTTTTTACTCTTTTCCTTGGGGAAACAAAGAAGTATGGCCATTACTGTGTGCTTTGAATGTTAAATGGTTATGATTCAGCCTGAAAAACTCAGTGCTTGCTAAATATGCTTTTTAAACACTACTGTGGAAGTTATTTTGGGTGAAATTTAAGCATCAGGAAAACAAAAATATAACTTGGAAAATGACAGGAAATAAAAAACTGCCCTTTTTTTTTTTTTTTTTCCTTTCTGTAGTACTGAGTTACTATAAGGTACACTGAAAAGTCTTTGCTCTCTGTGGGCTGAATGGAAATGTAGTTTGTAAATGAGCATATACACCTAACAGATGCCCATCCTCACAGATCCATACGTGTTTTGCTTGTAGATCTTTCAGCAAAGGACCGTGTGTGTTCTGTGTTGATGTGCTCCCTTTAAAACAATACTATTATTTGCCCTACCCTTTGCTCTTGCTTAGGGTGTGGCTCAGTGGTTGTTAGCAGTCTGGTGTTGTCACTCAGCTTCTACTCGCTGTCCCCTGAGCTGGTAATTGGTAACCAACCACATGCAAGACTCTAGCTTGTTGATGTGTGAAGGAGAGGTAACTAAAACCACTACCAATAATGGCTTGCTTCCACTTCTGGAACTGGAAATGCATGTGTGGTCAGTTGGTTCCCCGCTGGCAGTGTGGGTGATAGCGTATTAAAATGTCTTCATGTAGTTGCAGGTGATTATTTTTTGTGTTGGCATAGTATTTACTTCACTGCCTTCAGTCTAAAAACAGGTCTAGTCTTATTCTCTGACTGAACCTGAGTTGATGTTGAATGAGTAAGGGCAGAACTAACCATTGATTATTTATTTATTTGCTTTTGTAACAATTGTAGGTCTATTTTCTCCTCTGCCTTCTTTCTTTGGTGCATGAAGAACCTGAGTACTTTGGGTTTTGTGCCCTTTATTCATACCAGGGTCAAGATGGCATTTCACAAGTCTACTTTAGGACCAGCATCTGGGTCACTCTTCTGCCTGTACAAACTAGTGGTCAGATTTGCATGACATACTTGGCATGTCAGGATAACCATAATGTGCGGCACATAAAGCGTAATGTTTTTAAAAACCTGCTTCATTGTTTAGAACTTGGGTCAAAAATTAGGGTGGACAAGTATTATCAAAATAGCTATGTGCTGTCTCTGACCAGTGAGGATGACGGTAGTTTAAATTAAGTGAGCATAACTTCTGCAGATACCCTAGTGACTTCCTGCAAGAGCCTCTGCCTGACTCCTTCATCCATTAAACACCAGAAAAACTGCAATATGTACAGTCAGGCTCTTGGAGGTTGTAGCACTTGATGTGAGGAATGTAGTGCAGATGATGCAAGTAGTCTAAAGACATTTGTCTTGCAGAGTAATTTTTCCAGGGAAATAGGTTGTCTTTGAAAAAGCTTACTAAGTACTTCAGGTATGTACCCAAATACAGAAACAGTATAGCCCTCTGTTGTATCTCTCTACTTACTACGTCTCACCCTAGTCTGGGTCCTACCTAGAAAATCACAAACTTATCACAACTTATGCTGGAAAAATATCCTATCCTGAAGGGGAAAAGCATCTTCCTCTTCATTTTTTTTTTTTTCCCATTTCACTAAATTTATCAGAAACGGTGCACATGACAGAACAAGGTTATTCCAGAAAAACAAACTTGAAACCTGCTAATATATCTCTGTAATAAAGGAGTAAGAATCCATGTATTTTACCTGTGCTATCTTCATGCGGTATGTCAAAAGCCCTCAGTATTCACCAGCATGAACTCTTTCACACAGAAATTCAAAACCAACTAATTATTAGTGGAATTTTTTTTTTAAGTATTCTGTATTTGACCTCAGCCATTCTTTTCAAGGAAGAGGAAGACTTACAAACACTCAAAAAAAAAGCCTAGAAAGTAAAATTCATAACTTTATTGGACACTAAAAATCATGGCTTTGTTTATGCAATTTTATGGCGTACAGTTTTCCTCATTCTTAATCTCTAATTAAACTATAATGCTTTACAGATGCTGAATACTTGCTTTTTCCTTCTGTCCTGGGGTCACTAATAACCTTGCTACTTTTTCCTTTGCTAATATTCCATATCCCTCATCACATAAAGCTACTAGTCTGTTCTTTCATGTTATGGTGGGTAATACTTCGGGCTAAACTTTGAACTATTTAATCTGTATTCAGCTTTGAAAGTTGTTACCTCTCTTAAAGAAGTGCAGGAGGGCCTTCATCTCTGAAAGATTTTCTCCCTTCTTTTTCTAGCTCTTCTAGATATTTCTGTTAATAACAGATACTGCCTTTCTCAGTAAATAATGCTATTTTAAATTCTTCTAGACTTCCTTACTTTTCTTTTTCTGAGTAGTGTTGGACTCCCCACCCACACCCCCTCCTCAAATTTATTCTTTGGTTCTTGGATAGGCCAGAGCTGCCAGGGCTAATATTTCTCATGTTGTTTCTGAGAAGCACTGCCATTTGAAGGCTGCTTAACAGCCGTCATGAGACACTTCCTTCCTGCCTGCACTGTCCCAGACAGTCCCCTGTGGGGAGGCACTTTAATGAACATTATTCTTACTGAAAACATCCTGTCAGGACAGGCCAAAATACTGTTATCAATTATTAACAAGCACCACCATATTCATAAACATATTTGCTTCTTTTTTTTCTCTATTAAACTGATGTAAGCTGTATAAAAATAATTCTTGGCATTTCTCTGGTAACTGTTTGTGAAGGCGATCTGAAAACACTTTGTGGACGTGAACTTTGCAGCGGCATTGTGACATGCTGGAGAGAGTTTGTCATGTCTGTGATAGAGTTGCAAGACCTAACTGTGCTGTAATAGTTAAATGTGACCCTTCTCCACCCTTATACCAGTATAATTCTGTGTCCTGATAATTCTCCTCTGTAAAGTTGTAAATCCTTGTGTGGAAGTAGTTAGAACAATGTAAAAATGCATATAGATGTGGCCTTAGATGCAGAGGTTGCCTTGCTGAAAATTGCAAAACAAAGTAGTAGAGCTGCAAATACAAGTCAGGAGTTCTGCCAGCTTCTGGCCATAACTGTGAGACAAAAGTTCTTCCCCTTCACTTTTTTAAAAGCTTGGTGCGGGAAGAAAGGGGGGAGTGTCAGAATGTTCATTTGACCTCCCTTAAGACAGCCAAGTTAAAATGTGATGTTACAAAACTGTTCTTTTTAACTGTTCACTATCTGAACTTATACTAGATGCAAACCCAGTAGTTTGAGGAGGAAAACATATCAATTAAACTGTTTACCACCACAGCTGAATTTCACAGAAATAATATGCCTGTGGGTTTTGGGTTTTTTTGTCTCTAATCTTACTTTACACCTACAGGAGGACCATGGTCAGCCATTGTTTGGAGTCCAGTTTAACTGGCACAGTAAAGAAGGTGATCCTCTTGTTTTTGCCACTGTAGGCAGCAACAGGGTGAGTAATCTGTTTTTAACCATAAGCCCTTCTGTGTGGTTCTGCTTGCATTCTTTTTTTTAACAAAACCCTTTACCTGTGTTTAGTACAGACACAGGATACTTCATATGGAAAGTTTTATTTCTGAAGTATGTAGCATCTGTTGTCTGGGAGAGTTGCATCCTCTGGATTGTTTTATGAAGTCATGTGTCAGCTATTTGGGAATTAGCCTATATATTAAAGAAAAAAAATCCTTCGGTAATATAAATGTGGGGTAAGGAAGAGAGGTGCATAAGTGTATCTTCTCGCTAAAATTACTCTTAGATGTTATTGTTTCCAAAAGGTCATATGCGCTAAAATGGGATGAGAAGTGTCTGCAATGATGCCACGCTGCTCCCTAGCTAAATTAATGGCCTGTGTGGAGTGAATTTACAGGCTTTTTCTGAACAAGGATCTATGTCATTTCAGTCTTGAAAATAACTCCTGAAGTGCGTTCTATGCAAGTGTTGTGAATAAACAAGAAGCCTTTCATTTCCAGGTTTGTTCCACCTGGCAGTTACCAAGAATGCTAAACTAAGATTAAACAAGGTATCAATGACTCATTAAAAGACCAAGTCATGTTAGAGATGGTGTGGTGGGCTGATCCTGGCTGGACTCCAGGTGCCCACCAAAGCCACTCTATCACTCCCCTCCTCAGCTGGACAGGGGAGAGAAAATACAATGAAAGGCTCGTGGGTCGAGGTAAGGACAAGGAGAGATCACTCAGCAATTACTGTCATGGGCAAAACAGACTAGACTTGGGGAAAATAGTTTAATTTATTACCAATCAAATCAGAGTAGGATGATGAGAAATAAAAACTAAATCTTAAAACACCTTCCCCCCACACCTCCTCCCTTCTTCCCAGGCTCAACTTCACTCCCGAATTCTCCCCCCCCCCCCCCCCCCCCCCCCCCCAAGCAGTGCAGGGTGATGGGGAATGGAGGTTGGGGTCAGTTCATCACACCTTGTCTCTGCCACTCCTTCCTCCTCAGGGGTAGGACTCCTCACTCTTCCCCTGCTCCAGCATGGGGTCCCTCCCACAGGAGACAGTCCTCCACAAACTTCTCCAACATGAGTCCTTCCCACAGGCTGCAGTTCTTCACGAACTGCTCCAGCGTGGGTCCCTTCCCCAGGCTGCAGTCCTTCAGGCACAGACTGCTCCAGCGTGGGTCCCCCATGAGGTCACAAGTCCTGCCAGCAAACCTGCTCCAGCGTGGGCTCCTCTCTCTCTCCGCGGGGCCACAGGTCCTGCCAGGAGCCTGCTCCAGCGCGGGCTTCCCACAGGGTCCCAGCCTCCTTCGGGCATCCCCCTGCTCCAGCGTGGGGTCCTCCCCGGGCTGCAGGTGGAGATCTGCTCCCCCGTGGACCTCCCTGGGCTGCAGGGGGACAGCCTGCCTCACCATGGTCTTCCCCATGGGCTGCAGGGGAATCTCTGCTCCGGCACCTGGAGCATCTCCTCCCCTCCTTCTGCACTGACCTGGGGGTCTGCGGGGTTGTTGCTCTCACATCTTCTCACTCCTCTCTTCTGGCTGCTGCTGCACAATTTTTTTTCCCCTTCTTGACTCTGTTCTCCCAGAGGCACTACCACCGTTACTGATGGGCTCGGCCTTGGCCAGCGGTGGGTCTGTCCTGGAGCCGGCTGGCATTGGCTCTGTCGGACATGGGGGAAGCTTCTAGCAGCTTCTCACAGAAGCCACCCCTGTTGCCCCCCTGCTACCAAAACCTTGCCACACAAACCCGATACAGATGGCTGCAGTAACTAATTCCAAATAGAGTTTAATCTTATTAAGACTATTCAAATAATAGATTTAAATATCTGGGAAGGACTGCTGACAAGTCCTGGAGTGGTGCTTTACTGAAACTGCTGTGAGCATTCTTTTATCAAACCATTTCCACCTGTTAGAAACAAACATGATAGATGATCTGAACCATAAAGGCACACTACCTCTCCCCATCAGGAAGTGAATACACAGGTGCATGTGATTTCCTTCTGAAATACCACAAGTAAGCAGCAATTGCTCCTACTTTTTTTTTTTTTTTTTTTCCCCTCCAGGTTACTTTATATGAATGTCATTCCCAAGGTGAAATCCGTCTGTTGCAGTCCTACGTGGATGCTGATGTATCCTTTTAAGTTAAAAAGCCACTTGTTTGCTTCCTGTTTATCAAAAATGAAGAGGCTTTGTAGGAAAAAGCATATGAAGTTTTTGTCTGTGATTTAATACTTTGCTCGTGTGGCACATTCCTTATGTTAGGTCCAAGTCTTACCACTTTCCCACATCCTAGAGACCCTCCTACTGAAAAAGTATTAAAAATGCAGACTCATGGTCCATGCTGTATTAAAATATTGGAAAACTGATATTCCATCTGTTTCATTTTCCCAATGCTAATATTTGTGTAATGTTTTATATTGACTGCTTTACAGCGGTCTCCATTTCCCTGTGAATTGGAACTGGGTTTAAAGCCTAAGAATAATGTTTCATGGACTGAAGTGGTAATAACTTGTATTGATCATTTGCAGTACACAAGTCAATAACTTGTGAACTCAGTCTTGATTCATCCTCATTTTATTCCCAGTCTTGGGATGATTTGGAGAAAGAGGTTGAAAAGTGATGCCAAGAGAAAAAAGGTGTTCTTTGTATGCTAAGGAACAGAAGTGGGGAAACTGACATCTATAGAAAAGGTGATGTTGCTTGTATTTGCAGATGTATTATCAAATATGCATCTCTCTGTTATTGGGTCTAGCAGAGACTCCTGGGACCTTGAAAAAAACAGCATTTTAAGTGGAAAAAAACCCAAACCACATTGTTTAAAAAAAAAAAAATCTGTTTCTTCTATGTTCCTTAATGTGAGATGTTGTAGGCAGATGAGAATTTCTATACCTGTGCATGGACATATGATAGCAATACAAGCCATCCTCTTCTGGCTGTGGCAGGGTCCAGGGGTATTATTAGGATAATTAATCCTATTACAATGCAGTGCATAAAGGTGAGTGCTCCAAACTTCGAGATACAGCTTGCATTTCAGTAAGGCATGAAACGTATGTCTTCTAAATACATGTGAACATGAGGGGAAATGATAACTTGGTCTCTGAATTCTATCCCAGCACTACGTGGGCCATGGAAATGCAATCAATGAACTGAAATTCCATCCAAGAGATCCAAATCTCCTTTTATCTGTAAGCAAAGGTGAGGAAAAAAACCTCTTTTGTTTTTGTTTAAATCAGGATACTTTGGATTGGATTTTGGTCTTGAAAATGGCCAAAACCTCATGAATTTTTTATAAATGGCACTGGAAAAGTTTACCTTGAAAGTCTAGAGCAAATCTTGCTCTTTTATGGCTATATATCTTGTACATATTAAATCCATGGCCTACAATAAACATAACTCCACCTGTGGTGCAAAGGGATTATGAACAGTGCTGCTTTTAGGAAAGAAGGAACATGATCATTGGGGTTGCTCTTTCCTTTCCAACAGTCGAGTTAAATTATTTTCAGTTGTTGAATCATGTTGCCATCTAGTGGGGATGTCTTAATGTCGCAGACAGCATTCACCACTGTGTTCACGGGGAAAACTTCGATTCTCTATCGCTCAGGAGCAGCTCTGACTTTAACTGGACTTTGTGTAAAAAGCATATTAGCGAAGGGAGAAGTGAGTTTTTGGTATGGTGCCTTATGGGCTTGTCCAGAACGTCTAAACAGTCACAACTTCCTAATCTTGACTATTTTATTAAGTAAGGGAATATTTGATCTGCCGCAAGAGCAAGCCTTCAGGAATGCTCGAGTTGGAAACGTTAATATGAGGAGACTTGACTTTAGCCTATTTGGTATTACTGATGAAGCTACACGAGAATAGGAGTTGGGAACCTCTGTGATTCTTGCAGCTGTCAAGTTTGTGCTGTGGGTCTGTAACATTGAATTTCTCTGAGTTCTGTATATATTGTATATATATTTTTAGGTTCTCTTTTTAATAACATTTTGACATGAGCCATAGTACTACAAGTTTTAACGTGCAATCTCTGGACCAGGTACTATCTCCGAGAGGGCATGAGGCAGGAGAATATTGGAGTCTCAGAACTGCTTGGCTGAGAGATGAGTAGAAAAAGAGGAAAATATTTCATACTGTGTGGCTTTTCAGTTGATGTTGCTGTAATTCAGTGCAGTGTACTTGTGGAATCCAAAAGAGAAATACACTAGAGGTTCCCATTTCCAAATGGGAAATACAGTAGAAGTTCTTCATTAGAAATTGTTAAAACTTTAAGTAAGTGGATTAGTCCGATTGGCTTTGGAGTACATATTGTTTATAGAAACAGTTTCTTCCATCGCTACAGTCTGTGGTTCATAAAGAATAATATTTTAAAGATTAAAAAAAAAATGGAAAATCAAAACTTCTCTGAATGCTGATGTAAGAATGGCTGAAGGGAATTCTAGCATTTTTTGATATATACAATTATTTTTGAGATAAGACTGAATGAAAGCACACTTGTCCAAGATTAGACTCTTCTTTGCTTTTCGGATGATCTAAAGATCCAAGCATATTTTTGTTAGAAGCTGTCCCTAGGGGAGGGGGGTGGGCACACTTTCTCAATTACAGAAGTCCTCTAACAACAGTTTAGTTGTAATGGCAATTTTAGTTAATGCAGTTCCGTTGTTTCTTACAAGTGAAGAAGAATTAAGTGCCTTTCTGATGTTTACATGAACACCTGTTATTGAAATTAGTTAAGCTGAAATATATTATTCATATGTACATATAAAAAGCAGCATGTAATTTTATTTGTTCTTTATAGATCATGCATTGAGACTGTGGAACATCCAGACAGACACGCTGGTTGCAATATTTGGAGGAGTAGAAGGGCACAGGGATGAGGTGTTAAGTGCAGTAAGTGGAAGACTGTGGGGCAGTGATTTAGATTTACAAAGGGTAGTAAGCCTACAATATGCAACTTTTTATCCTCTTGTGCACTGTTTTGATATTATACCTACTTTAAAAAAAACTGAAGTGCATAAATACTGTTTTAAGGGGATAGACAAGTTTAAATCTAAGGTGGTTTGATTGATCTGGCCACCTCTCAATATACAGGACAGGTGTTCACTTTCTATGTCTTTCAGTAGCTAGTTTTCTCACAGTGCAGCCTAGAAGCAAACAAAACACCTCAGTGGGGCTAGAAAGAGTAAAAAGTTTTCATGATGGTCCCACTTTTTAAGTTCTTGAGGTCTTATCAAGCCAAAGCAGCAAGAACAAATAAGCTTTGAGAGACATGGTAGTGAAGGAAGGAAGTTATTTCAGGTGAGTTATGCTGCTTTTCAGTGGCTGTGAAGAGACAGACCAGCACTGCTGGTACCCAGTAAATAGCAACTACAATAGTTGACTTCTAATACACTGCTCTTAAGAACTTTTTCCATTCCTGTTGTGTGACCTGAAAGGTGAGGGGTGCATCTATATGAAACCTGACACTATTATTCTCTTGTGGTTCTGAATAGTCATCACCCATGTTGTAGCTCTGGAATTCTGCCAAAGTTGGTTCTGAGTAGTCATCACCCATGTTGTAGCCCTGGAATTCTGCCAAAGTTGCTCCATAAAATAAAACCTAGGGAATTTAGTGAGGGGGGAGCACTAGCAGTAGATTCATTGTCTGTCAGTGCTGTTGAATATGCCTCTCTTTCTTCAGAAAGAGTAAATATAATTAAGATACTGTGCTTCTTTGCAGTCAGCAGGATTAAGTTATTAGTATTTTTCTATTTGAAATACACGGTTTTATTGCATTCTCTAAGCCAAAAATGCTGTTTTGATGGAAATGATGGAGTAAAATCTGAGTTGATATAATGCAGCTTAGGCTGGGGGTCCTCAAAATTATTTCATATACATAGGATTATGATCTTCTTGGTGAAAAAATCATGTCCTGTGGGATGGATCACTCTCTAAAACTCTGGAGAATTAATTCCAAGAGAATGATAAATGCCATCAAAGAGTCTTATGAGTACAACCCAAATAAAACCAACAGGTACGTAGTCTTCATCTTGTTGGCTGTCTTTGCAAAACATGAATATTCTTATCAATGGCCCAGGTTAATTCATGTCCAAATTGGGAGTTCTTGGGGATAGCGAGTGACCTAGGGATTGTGCCGGGTACTGAATCTCTTTAGAAGATGTGTCTTATTGATGTTTGCTTCAGTAGAATTTTATTGAATTCAGATTTAAACTCCTGACACTTTTATTTTTAGGTATCTTAATTATTTCTTATCTGCTTGACTAGAAAATGTCTGGGATCATTATTTCTACATTCTTAATTAAAGCTTGTATTTCACCATGTTTCAAGGTGTCAATGGCTTTTCTTTCTCTCACCTCAAAATTTCTAGGAAGGAATCAAATCTGTGTAATTAAATGTAGGAAATAGTTTTATATTGAGTAGTGATTATTATTGTATCTGTTATTTGACTTTGGGGTGGGGACAAAACTGTTTACATGGTAATAACCTTAATTTTCATCATTCTCTGACCTCAGATATGAGTCAATTGTCAAGTAAAGATAGCAATTAGATACATGATAGATAAATCCTCCTTTATGAAGTTCCTCAACTTTTTAATCTTAATTTCCAGTTAAACCATTGAGAGAATTGAAGAGTCTAAAACACACTGAACATGTTCAGCAATGAGACTAGCTGTGAAAATACTCTCGCTTTTTTTGGTAATGTTACCAAATATTAAATGATGCTTTTTTAGCGTGCTTTTTTAAAATTATGATATTTTTTTTTTAATAGTGTGCATTCCTATTTAACAATTTAGATGTTGTAGACGCAGCATCAGGAAAACTGAGCTTTAATTAGTTCTTGAAGTATTTGGCAACAGGAGCTGTATTCAGTGTCTGAAGGAGAGGTTTTGCTCAGCACTGTCTCTGCAGATTCTTGTACATGGGAAACTAGTTATTTCATTAGGAATGAGGATGAAAATGGTCAGTTCCCATTATTAAAAAAAAAAGTCATACGAAATCTACTTTGTTGTATAACTGTTGAAAAAGACAGGCTTGTCCTTCTAACATCGAGATGTTAAAACCAGCCATTAAAAATTAGACTTGTGCTTCTGTGTTTCTCTGAACCTCACTTGGCAATTTTTTCCATAGGCCTTTTATTTCCCAGAAAATACACTTTCCTGACTTTTCTACAAGAGACATACATAGAAACTATGTTGACTGTGTACGATGGCTGGGAGATCTAATTCTTTCCAAGGTAATGTTGCAGCTTTTTCAGCTGCGTTACTCTTATTTGCTTGTTTTCAGGATCTTAAACAATAGACGTTTTACTAGCATGGGGTCTTGGGTTAAATCGTTATGCTGTGTCAAGTGGTTTTATGGAGTGTATTGTGAACTTTGTCAGCTGTAAGGATGTGTGGATAAGCAGCTTGTACTTAAAAAGTAAAATTATTACTACGGCTGTACCTCTGCCAAAAGTACAGGTATACCAGCTAACCAGAATCTGCATGGAATGTACAGAAAGAGAGTATATAGATACTGATGAGGTGTCCTGCTGCTAAAGGGAGAAAAGAGGGTTCCCATAATGGAGTAACTTTGATTAATATGTTGTGTCCAGTAGTAACATTTGCTTGCATATATAAAATTGTGGTCCAACTGCCTCATTGCCAGAAATTGGTGCATGCGCAGTCCTGTTGGTCGAAGGGATTGGGTGAACAATCCTCAAATTGAGGTTAATTTAAACTGCTCATGAAAGTGCGTTTGAGCACATCTGGTTGACTTCCTCTGAAGCGGGTGAGGGAGGGCTCCTGCAGTCCTGTTGCCTGGCAAAGCTGCGAGGGCAGCAGGCTCCCAGCGATGGGCAGCGATGTATTGTTGGTGATGTGGCTGTGATCTAAGGACAGAGGTGAGATTTTCCATTGTACTTTTTTTAATGTAATTGGGAAAGCTGTGAGATGAAATGTTTGGTTATAATTATAGTTGTGAATGTGCAGTATAAATTGTATATATAGGTGATTTTTTTTTTCATTGTTTCCCCCCAGTCTTGTGAAAATGCCATTGTGTGCTGGAAACCTGGCAAAATGGAAGATGATATAGATAAAATCAAGCCCAGTGAGTCAAATGTGACCATACTTGGGAGATTTGATTACAGCCAGTGTGATATATGGTACATGAGGTTTTCAATGGACTTCTGGCAAAAGGTATGTGTGAGCTTTGACTTTGCTGTATTTGAAGGTGTGTAACTTTCCATTGATTCAATATTTATGGGCATAGGAAGTCTTGGTTCATGTGATGTGATGTTTGAGAAGCAGAATTATTTGCTGCAAGGGGTTTTATATGAAACTGGAGGAGCTCCAGATTTTCATTCTGGGTTCTGCCTGGTGGAAAAAGTTGCACTGAATAAATACTTACTTTCCATCAAGGGTATGTTTATTGATATCTTCCTACCCCATCTGCAGAGATGGATAATAAAGTGGAAGAAAGGAGGCAAGTTTTATGTAATTTCTAGTCCCTCCAACAAACTCATTAAGTCATTCATGTTCAAACATTCACACACAACTTACCAGCTATAGAGCCTTTATAAAATTCTGGCTTCCATTTTTTGAGATAGTATTTTAAAACTTCTATATCCTGTGCTTTCTTTCAAAGATGCTTGCTCTGGGCAATCAGGTTGGCAAACTTTACGTCTGGGATTTAGAAATAGAGGATCCTCATAAAGCCAAGTGAGTACTTTTTTTTTTAATTTTTTTATTTTATTTTTGTTAAGACAGGGAGTTGGGGTATTTCCCTTTTTCCTTTACTGATAACTATAGAAATTCTTTAACAGTAGTAGTCATTTTCCATTTTAACTACTAGCTAAATAAACATTCTGAGCCCCTGAAGGTTAACATTTATTATTTTTTACTGATTTATTATTTATATTACAGTAGTGCTGAGAGGCCCCAATCAGATTGTGCTGGGTACCATATGTAGATACAGTAAAAGATAATTTGTTCCTCAAAGAGCTTACAAACTAATTAGGTGGAAAATTTACAAAGCAATTAAGATAAATTGCACTAGGTGGGTGTAGCACATGACAAAGGAGAAGCAGGTGAAAGGACTAGAGTAATGAGAGTATAAAGGTTAGCTATGAGCACAATGTGGAGAAAACAGTATGACTTTCCAGTTCCTCATCTGTGTGGCCAGGCAATTTCACCACATGTCTTACATATATATAAAAACATATAAATGCAAAAAACCTCCACACCCCCCATCCCTTCCCCAACCCTCCTCCACTATGTGTATAAAACATATATACACTGTATATAATATATGCATTATATTTGTATATACACTATATAATTATGCTTTTATATAGCTTATATGTATTAAAAATATATATGTGTGTGTGTGTATATATATATACATAGACATACAAAGTTCCTGCAAATGCTGCAGTCTTTAATCACCCAATTACGATATTTTATTCCTAACCACTGGGAAGGAACACTGATGATGAAGTCCTAAATAATGTGATTCAATAAGCTTTCAATTAGTGCTTCACTGAAAACTGGGAGGATGAGAAATGGCAGTGGGTGAACAGGAAATTACTGCTTTCCCAAGTCCACATTTGGAATACAAAATACACCATGAAGGGCATAATCCTGTTGCCCTTCAATTCCTCCTAGGTCACATAAGAGGTTGGTGCAACAGTGCTCCATAATGTAGTAGCAAGTGCAGATTTAACGTCGCAGCTGAATAATTTTCTTTTATTTATAGGTGTACGACTCTCACTCATCCTAAATGTGTCGCTGCCATTCGACAAACCAGTTTTAGCAGGGATAGTAGTATCCTTATAGCTGTGTGTGATGATGCCAGTATCTGGCGCTGGGACAGACTACGGTAAATTACTTTTTCTTAATTCAAAGTAGAAAATATATTTTCAAATTATAATATAGTCTGTTAACTCGCTAGTATGGTAGATGCATTTAGTGTAGACTTTCTCGAAGGTTCAGCAGGCTGGAGCTGAACTTAGTGATGTTTACATTCTGTGTATTGTTCTGCTTGAAATTGCTGCTTTAATAAAAAGAAGTATTTTTGTAAAGTTTTCTGAATTGTCCATTTTAATTATTTCCCACAATACATTTTAACTTATGGCCTATGAAATTGCTTTGCAGTATACGGTAACTTGCTAGAAGTTTGATATGTGTATGCTTGCGGTTGTATTTGTGCCTTTTTGACTGAAAACCTAATGAAGCTGTTGAATATTATCCAGGGACCACACAAAGGAAATACTACACTTAAGAATATAGTATAAATAAATGTTAAATCATTGCTAAAAATATTTTGAACTCATTCCTTAAGTTAGTTGCCCAGTGAAATTGATTAAGTTTTGATAATCTCAAATTGGGATGTGCTTTTCACTATTTTTGTTACTGATTAGGGGGGAAAAAACTTTACTGGCGTTTTTTTGTTTTTTTTTTTTTTTTTTAGTGTATCCCATTGCTCTACTGTTTGGATTCTGGCTGTTTAGTTACTACGTTTATCTTAAAGTCAGTTACTGGAAATGTATTTTAATTGCCTCTATTGTCAGTATCCCCAAATAGCCTCATCAATGTTTTACTTGCCCTAGGAATAATGAATTCTAAAATCAATACTATTTCATATAGGTTTAAAATATGTACAGTTAATAAAAATGAAAGGGGAAAAATGGATAAGTTAGAATCACAGAATGGTTTGGCTTGGAAGGGACCTTAAAGATCATCTAGTTCCAACCCACACCTTCCACTAGACCCGGTTGCTCAAAGCCCCATCCAACCTGGCCTTGAACACTGCCAGGGATGGGGCAGCCACAACTTCTCGGGGAAACCTGTGCCAGTGTCTCACCACCCTCACAGTGAAGAATTTCTTCCTTATATCTAATCTAAATCTACCCTCTTTCACTTTAAAACTGTTACCCCTTGTCCTATCACTACATTCTCTGATAAAGAGTCCCTCCCCATCTTTCCTGCAGCCCTCCTTTAGGTACTGGAAGGCTGCTGTAAGGTCTCCCCGGAGCCTTCTCTTCTCCAGGCTGAACAACCCCAACTCTCTCAGGCTATAATAGATGGCAGACATCATTAACAGTGATAATTTGTGTTCAAAACACTTGTGTATATCTTGTCAGCCTATAGCTGAAAAGTTAGTGTTTGTATTCTGGAAGTGGTCCAAGACATTGCATGATAGCTGTATATACCTGAATGAGGAAGAAGGTTAATAACATTTACTGAAGCTGAGCTGTTTACATACTTTTTTTCCTACTGTGCTCTTCTTATCCTTCACCATAACGTATTACTTGTATTTATGTAATATCCTAACAAATTCTTTTCAAGTGCACTATCATTGGCAACATAATAGTGCTTTTTTCATCAGTATTTAAGTAGTCCTGTCTGCTACTGCC
The DNA here is from genome assembly GCF_026419915.1 of Harpia harpyja. Lineage (NCBI taxonomy): Eukaryota > Metazoa > Chordata > Aves > Accipitriformes > Accipitridae > Harpia > Harpia harpyja. Next base: position 6,528,597 of record NC_068956.1, on the reverse strand, counting down.
TTCTTAAGTGAATATCTGCCTTTTTTAATTCAGGATATTGCTTCTTCCTGTTTGTTACAGTTTGGGAAGCTTGTAAATGCTCTGTTTAGATAAACTACCTGTTCAGTTTGAAGTAATAGGACTAAGTCAGTTTTGATTTGTGTCCTTGGGAGCCTGCAAAAAAAACGAAGTCTGGAACTGGCAAGTAGTTTACAAGTCTTAGTCTGTAATGTATGATTTTTTTATCCTTTTTTTTTTTTCTTTTTTCTTTTTTAAATCCTTGTCTTTAGTACAGGGGAGGTGGCGTAGTACTGTTGTAGCACAGGTCTGTCTAAAACCAGTGTTCAACTGAGCTTGGATTCTGGACCTTCTTTTTCTTGCACAAGCCAAGTGGCCGGGATGCTCACTCTTGGAAGGGGTGCCCTTGACTGAGTGGTCATGGGGACACGATCAGGAAGCCAAGTGTAAAACCAGAGTCGAGCAGAACCAGGTACAAGCCTGAGTGTTGGAGGGAGGAGACTGAAATACTGGCGGAGTTTAACACAAATTAGCTGGAGGAGAAGACGACAGGTGAGACTGGAGCTTGGAGGTAGTTTTTAACCTCTAGTTCTGCTGCATCTGCAGAACTGCTGGCACTGTATGAAGCAGCGTCTATGCAACAGCGATGGCCTGTGCACCTCAGAGTTCATTTTGTGGAAAGTATGTGGGGTTGGCAGAGTCTGAAAACTTGTGGGGTGGGGATGTGGTTGGGAGAGCACTCCAAAAAGGCAGTGGGAGTGCTCAGGCTTCCTCCAGCCTTCAAGGAAAGAGCTTTGATCAGATGAGCTAAACTATATTGAGAACACTTGGGTTGGAGGCTGGTATCATTTAGCCTTTGCAAATGCTTTATGGTAGCGTGCCATTGGACTATGTCTTCTGTGTTTTCCCACATCCAGGGTTGAGAATGAAACGGGGCACAAAAGCAGCAGGGATTATTCAGCCATGGTTGGTTTTTTTGGTATGTTAAGTGGTACGTTCTGACAAATGAGCTGCTCTGACAGGAAGGAAAGGAAGGGTGGTGCTTGACTAGAGAGAGGCCTAACACAATTAGGGTCAGCTTTAACTTTTTTATTAACTTATCAGTGTGCTGAAGACTGTTCTCTTAAAATGTAGACAAATGTTCCAGCAGGTTTGCTCTGAGAAACCTGGAGGGAGCTGAAATCAGATTCAGGGTGTCAATGAAGGGAAGAACTAGACAATGTGAACTTGCAAAAGTAAAGCTGGAACAAGCCACAGGGAAGAAAAAATTCTACTTTACAACAGCCAGCCAGCCCTATCTGCTCTTAGGATTAATAATATCTTGAATATGCACCACAAGGGAAAAAACCTTGTCACCATTCAGACCCATAAAGCTCAAGTGAATGTGAAAGTTGTATATTTATTTCATTGGGGTGTTTTCTTTGTAGGGTTGCCTAGTACTAGACTAAAAATGGGAAAAAAATCAGATTATTTTTATTGGGTGTCTTCTGGAAGATAGATAGCTAGTACAGTTATAATTATTGCAAAAGAATTTAAAGAAGAGTTTAATATTCTCCAAAACCTTTTAACCTTTTAATATATACTTTTGTGGAACATACCTTGCGAGCTCCAGTGCCTAAGTCCTTCAGCAAAAGAAGCATGGTTTGACCCTAGTATTGGAGAAACCTAGCAAAAATATCCCAAAAGACATTAACTTGTTCTTTGCCGTTGTCTGCAAGCCACCTGTAGTTCTGTTCTTTGGCAAATTCCGTAATCGGCTCCTTCTGTTTCCCGTCTCAGCAAAAGGCAGAGGAGGGAGAGGTAAAGTCGGGCTCTGCCTGGCTCCAATCTGCTGTTGGACAGTTGCAGTACAGCCAGGAAAACATTTCAGGAGACCACAAGCGTTACAGATGTCTGTTCTGTGTGAACTCTGCGTGAAGAGCACAACAAAATTTGAGTGTCACTGTTTCCTCCAACTATTGCATGCTGAGTATCTCTCCAAAGAGATTCATCTTTCATCCTTTCATAAATAAAGAAAAAAAAAAAAGAGAGAAGTAGTACCTGGAGCTCCTTGTCTTTTTCCACCAACTTTCAAAGACTTAGAAATTGGCTAAATGATTGGCTTGGACTACAATTTTTAGGCAGAGGCTTTGCCCAGAGTCAGTAAGAAAGTTTGTAGCGCAGGTGGAAGTAGAAAACTGGTTCCCGAGTGTTAAATCAGCAGTTCACTTAGAAGGATCCCTCTTCCCTAGAGATTAAGGCCCTGTTTGCTGGGGTTTTGCTCCATCTGGTGGTGACTGAATTTAAAAAAAAATAATGTTACCACAATGTAATTTTAAATCGGGTGGTTCTTGATGCTTCTAATTTTAAGCCAAAGAATTTCATGCAAATGTGGATTGAATTTGCCCTTCCTTGTATATGTAGGAGTGCATGTTTTCTTTGGTGTGTTTCATGCTCTCCTGGGTTTTTTTACCACTATGTCAGGGAGCTCTGCTTCCATGGCTGAAAGTCATGAAATGTACTACTTCAAGTGCTGCAAGGAAGGCTTCGGGCTCACCTGAGAATGCCTAGCTGTCAGCATGATCTGTGTGCCAGAAAAATAGTTGGTTCATTTCATTATTGTAATTCTTTTTAAAAACAAAGCTGCAAAAAGCCCCCAACCCTGCATAACTTAAAACTGACTACTTTTCATGCATTTTCCATCTGTTTCAGCACAAACCAGTAGCAGTATATGCACTTGTTGCCTCCTGTATTTCTAAATTTGCCTCTGGGTGTGATGCTGAGGTGAGGGCAGACCCAGAAACAGGGCCCTGGTGAAAAGAATCCCCGCTTTGACTAACAAGTCACGTTGATTTGGGAAGAAAAATGATTGGGAAAATGTCCCAAAATGGAGGGAGATGAGTATTTCTGTGATGGTTCTGAGTCTGCCATGGCAGGGCGTTTTCAACCTCAAAGCCTAATGAGCAGCAGACAGTCTTTTTGTTTGTTTGTTTTAAGGGGGGGTTTAAGAGACCTGAACTCCTAGTAGCAAGAAACAGGGAACAGCACAAGGGGAAAAATACTCTCAACACAGGAGGACTGTTACAAAATAATTTATATTACATATAGGCTGTTATTATTAAAGGTATTACATTTCTGGAAGTACCCAGGGGAATGACTTTTTTATTGTGCATGGGGGAAAAAAAACCTCAATATATTTGTAAAAGGCAGGATAGATGATTGGTGTATGCATCATATCTCTCTGTTTCTCCTTAGACTTATTCCTGAACTACTTCTAAATAATCCTGCCGTTTTAAACCACTCTTAAGTATTGGTGGGAGATACATATCTATATAGATAGATATGTTGAAGAACTGTAGATATGTTGAAGCGTTTGGCTGTTCAATCATGAAGACATAGCACAAACTCTAATCCCTTCCTGGGATCTCCCATCTGAAAGATGGAGAGAAAAGACACTAAAACATTATTCATCCCAAAACAGGAAAATGCAGCAAGAGGTTTATTCCATTCCTCAACAAGGAAATGCTTCTCTGTTCTAGCAAGCAAACCAAGAAATCTTCATTATCCCTTTCATCACAAAGAAATAGTAAAGACTGTTTTGATATCTCTCGGGACAAGCCATATGGAACAAAAGCTGGATAAGGTAGAAAATACAGCAACTGCTGGAGCATGTAAGGCTCGTCAGTCAGCAGAGTGGGACAGGCTGGCGCAGAACAGCAAGCAGGAGCTGGCTGTTCTCCCTGCAGCACAGCCAGGGCCTCCCGCGGGTCCGTACAGCCCCTCAGCAGCCGGTACCCGAGTCTGGTGACCCGTCTTGGAACCACAACTCCAGTAAGGCACAGGCCATAGCCGCAGGAGTGTCCGTTCACCCGTTCCTCTCCAGTCTTTTTGGCTCTGCTGCTTTCCTCTGCCTGACTGAGTGTCTCTGAGCTTTCCTCATAAGGATGGTGAATCCACAGGGAAAGATGATTAGCAGCCTGAGGACAAATCCCAAATTAATCAGGCAGAAATAGGAATGACAAAAAACCTGCTGCTCCAAGACCCTGGAGTTTTCTTACGTTAAATTTCTGTAGATAAACTAAATGCCTGTTTCCTCAAGCATCCTACGTGGTGATTGTATTACCAGATCTCACACAGCTAGTGAAATTCAGCAGTAAGCCACCATAATAATACACTTTGCAGATGAGAAAGAAAACACACTTATGCCTGAGAAGCACAGTTTGGCAGTCCAAACAAACAACCTATAGAAATTAATGAGTTCTTACTTTCATGGCAGTTCTGAAAGGCACCTCTCTGATACAATTTGAAGGGGCATGGAGTCTTCCTTCTGCAGGTTTTCCATCTGCAAGCTCAGCCACAGCGGATTGGAAATAAGAGGAAAGTAATTTACAGTGATGGTCTCAAGTGTGTACCATATTCACTAAGCTCAGAGACAACACCTCCTGAATCCACAGCGGCTACAGCGCTGGGACAAGTTCTTCATACACACTGCTGAATTATTCAAGATGCATACGATTACATATATTCATTTACAGCCTTAAAGACTGGAGCCAGGGCAAGAGCAATCATTAGCTCGTGCTGGAGAGACTTAGCCATCCCACCCACACGGTCTAGTCTGGCTTCCTGAAACCCAAACAGGAATCCCACGGAATAACCAGAACACAGTCTTGACCAGGTCAGAACAGCAGCAGTTTGTTACTACAGCCACAAGAGAGAAGACAGAGCAGCAGAGTGACAGTCTGTCTCTCACACAAGTACAAGGGCACAGTGTTAGGCTCCACCGTGTCCTCGGGAGGCTCACCTGAGGACTCTCCTCTTGATTTTCTCCCTTGGTCCTTCCTTCATATCAACTGCCCTTACTTTCACAGGACCACTGCAAGGAAAAGCTGGGAGAACCCCTGTGAGCATGAAATACCACCACCACTCTTAAAACAGCATCTTGGTGAGGATTCACATGAGAATGACATGCAGACATGCTCAGTCAGGTCATAAAAACAACTAAGACTATTAATTCCCCATCTGTCCTATTCTTAGGGCCTTTCGAACACTGGAACTTGTCCAACTTGTTCCTGCAAATCAGTATTATTCCTGGTGATACTGTTTTTTCCCTGCTTTATCTAGTCCCTGTTGTGAAAAGTTGGTTGGGACATGGTAGAGACCTAGCAGAGTCTCTTTTGGAGGAGCAATTTTATTTCACAGAGTCTAGGATCTTGGTACTGACCCTGCCTGCACAAATTCAAGTTGCTGATATATTCAGCCCACAGACATTCTTCTGGGGAAGTTCATGACCAATTAAAAAAGAAAAAGGGCTGGAATTCCCAGATTGAAAAGTGAAGTTCTTTTTTGGCTCAGGTGGTGAACCTTTTCTACAACCATCTCCAGATGATGTTTCTCCTCAGGAGAAATCAAATAGGCTCCATGAGAGAACCACCACCACTATTGGCAGAATTTGGTATACGGTATCCTGAAGGATCTCCCTAAATGTTTACTCCCTGGTGCACAAACCAACTTAGAAAAGGAAAGAACAGTTTTCACCTGCGATTCACCAGGAAGGGAGAACAGATCCACAACAGATGGATCTGTACCCTGTGCCACACTGGGGCCTTTTAACATTTGCCATAGGCACCTAGAAAGAAGGACAAAAAGAAACATGGTGTTCTCAGGAGTCTGCTCTCACATTACCTTTCCTGTTGTTAATCTCCTTAAAATAATCTCTCTGCTTCTTCTCCTTGGGAGATTTAGTGGGTCTTTCGCAGAGGGATTTAAGAAAAAATTCTCCACGTTCAGTGTTACACTGCAGGCTGCAGAAAGGACGACAACACCAGTTTGCATGAAGGACGCCACATTCTCTCTGCAGCTTTCATGAATGCCCTCATCCTGCCACAGAGGTATCTTACAAGCAATCTGCAGTCCATTGCCTTCAACAGCCTCGAAGGCTTTTCAAGGAAACCAAGTTACCTGGGAAGGGACTCCAGCGCCTGGAGGAGCTCTGGCCACATCTTCTAAGGTCTCCCTAATCCTTACTGCTAGGAAGTTGAGTCTAACAACGCAAATCCTCCTTGCTCCAAATGCAGACCATCCATCATCCCTTAGCCCAAGCGTACCTGGAGACCTTTTGCTCTCCGATATGCCAAGAGCACTTTGAATTTTAATCTCACCCGCCCCTTCACTTGGGTACATACCCTCCCTAACTAATATCACAGCATCTGTAAAGAGGGAATTCCACCACTGGGGTCACGAATGGAGCTCCTTTGCGGTGTTGGACTCGGGACACATCCCCCTACAAACAGGCTTCTTGTTTGCCAAGAAATCACTTCTCCCATATCCTGAAGAGAGCATTTAAGATACAATTTCTTCACTTAATTCTCACAAAAGGCATGGGAATTTCACAAAACACGTGACATGTATGGATCTCATCTTCTATCACATATAGTTCCGAAGAACGTAGAATTCAGTGTGAAATTCTGCACAGGAACATTTCTTAATTTTCCTGTCTTTTTGTAGTCTCACTCAAAGGAAAGAGGAAAAAGCAGGTGAAACTTGAAGATGTTGCCCACATTATTCTCTATGCTCCACAAATTCTGTCTAACATATGATGATGATTTAGCATGATTGATGACATAAAAAGCAATCAAGTGATTGCTCTATATTACTTCAAGTGAAGATGTACATCTTCCAACCCAAGCAAGAATAAGTATGGAGTGTCCTGTAAATGAGTTTTTCCTCAAATAACCTCAAGAGAGGCAGAAAAATCCTAGTGATGCAGTGCTACCCAACAGGAGCTGAGAGGCTCTCACATCATCAGTCAAGGCAAGACAAAAGCAGCCCTACTCACCTGGGAAACAGGACCTCAGGTGCTCCAGTTTCTCCCCAGGGAATGACCCAATTCATCATCCCTTTCCTCCTCTGCAACAGGGACAGACACAGGTGAGATGATTCCAAGGCAACAACCACGTCGCTAACAAAGACAGCAAACCTTTCAACTGCTAAAAGCAGCAGCTGCCTCACCAAAGCTCTCCAATGAAGCTCTCTTTGGTTCACTATAGCCCCTCCTTACAACAAGGAGAGATACTCCTGCGACGAACTGCTCCTGCGTACTAATAGTGCTAGGCTTTCTGCAAGGGTGACACTCAACAGCTTCAACCAGGAGACAAATTCCTGACCAACAGAGAACCCAGTGGAGGCAAGCACAGCCTTCTTCCCCAGCTTTGGGCAAATCCTTCAGCCAGGCACTGACTGCTTTCCCACTTAGGCGTTAAGGGCAAGTGCCACCATCACTGGTTCTCCTACCCTTTCCTAAGCCTTCAGGGACAAGACACTGGGCTGGATCGATCCTTCGTTTGACCCAACACAGCTCTTCTTTGGATCTTACATGTCATCAAGACAATTGATGACAAGAGAATAAATCTACAGAGCACCTCTATTACTGCATGTAATGTCTAGGCCAAGTGGTCAGACAAATCGCAGCATGCCAGGGGCCACCAGTTCAACAGGCCTTCGAGATTCAGTCTGAAATCCTGTAAGTAGCATGGCTAAACCAGTAAGACTTACATTGCTAAGAACCTCTTTAAAGTTTCCCATTGCATCCAGGCTAAGAAGAAATTTTTCATAAAACCTCATTTTGGCTTTTGTCTCATAAAAAGGACACCCATGTCCAGGAAAACAAAAATCAACAGTCTGTTCGAGATGTAGCAAGAGATGCATCACGGTCTCACTTACACAGCTTTCCACAGTGTCACAGGGATTTGATGTCTCCAAGGCTACAGTGGCATAGTCCAATGGGACAGCTGGTGTAGAATATATTAAGCAACACAAGAGGAGCAAAGATGCTAATTGCAGTCAAGTTTCAGCTGCCTTCAGGCCCTCAGGCAATGCCCTGCTACAGGGTGGTCTTCTCAAGTGCCATGATAAAGCCATCGTAACTCTGCCCACACTCAGTGTGCAGGCACTGAGGGCTTGAGAGGCTTAGCATGCCCTGTCAAACATTTCCAGTTAAGAAGCAAAAGAGAAGAACTCCTGAGAATTACACAGACCACTTCAAAATCCCATGAATTTATGAGCAAGTGTGACAGCTTTTGGGGCCACTGACCACTCCTAGACAGCATTATCAGACATCCCACATCTGTTTCAAAGGGAAACAATATTTTATTCCATCTTCTTACTGGGATAAATTCTTCTAGCATGGCCAAGGTTAAGAGTCTTTCTGACAACATTGGACAGTTGAAATATGGGTCTCTGAACAGGCAAACAATCATTCTGTCCCATACATAGCTCCTCCATAAGAACAGCGAATATCCCCAGCCCAACTATTCTGACACTCTAAAAGTGGAAAAGGAAAAAGGAACACAGACAAGGGTTTGACATAAAAGTAGTGCAAACACCCTTCAGCTAGAGGGGAACAGAGAAACTCTGACAGCATTGATCTTTTGAATATAACTACAGCTGGACTTGTTTTTTTCTGTACACTTACAGAAAAATCTGATTTGTGGCACACCCCAAAATTCTCCTCATGGAAGAAGTCTTCCAGATACTAAGAACCATTATGCTTATTTTTCTCCTCCTTCACATCATTCTTCATACCATAATTAGAGAAAGCTGAAGAGAAAGACAAATTCATCAAATAACTCCACAGTCAGTAATTTAGCAGCTCTCACTTCACTGAACAGTCTGGGGCTGCAAAGTACAAACATACAACTCTGAATTGGCTTGTAACAGCCATTTCAAAGCTATTTGACTTGCAGCAGGGAAAGAGTCCCCAAAGATTTCTCTTCATTACACTTTCATACAGGAGAAGTTAAAGACAGGTACCCCGAGATCAAGCTCAATCATGTCTTCACACCAAAAAGAGGGAAATACTATTGTACCATTTATGAGAGCTGGGGACAGGAATATTGGTTGTGCACAAAGTAAAAGAACTTACAGTGTAAGTACCAGCAGGAAAACCACCAGCATATTCTCAGTCACCCAATCACCCTTCAGAATGAGGTAAAGAAAGAAAAACTACATTTATTTTGTCTACAACTAAACACCCCGAAACATCACACAAGTATGAAACAGTGCTGCCATTTTTCATCTTGTAATTTCTTCCACTTTAAGTGCAGTTTCAAAAGGATATTTCTATGCATGCACATGGAACACTGATTTCTTGTTGCAGCCAAGTACTTCAATTAAAAAACCCCAATGCGTAGGCAAGTAGTTTTCACGGATTTTAATTTTAAATAATTTTCAAGAGTAATACAAAAGTTACAAGTTTGTCTATTCAGACTAATCGTTTTGGTTTTTTTTTCTGCCCTCAAATTCTTCAGTGGAGTTACTCGCTGCGTCTTTCAGGTCACACTGTTTAGAAAGCACTTCAAATGACACAATTTAAGCTTATGTTTTCCAGAAGAGAGGGTTCTGTGTCAGACGTCTCTGGAAGTTCTCATACCTAGGGGAAAAAAAAAACCAAACCAAACAATTAAAACCCAAAAGTTGCTGCAAATAAAATGGCTTCAAAAATGATACAAATAATTCAGTCTATGCAGAGAACACGATAAATTACATCCACTCCACACCAGGGAGTAAATCCAAAGTCCTCCTTTTTGATTCCATATCGAGAATGTTCACAGTGACACTTGTGTGTTTCAACAACAATATGTATTTCATTAAAGTGGTATCCCAGAGGATGCTCATTCAAGCTTAGTAAAATTGTAAGTGAATTAAAAGTGGCTATTTTGTGCATAACATTTTTTGGGCTAGGAAATCAAAGTTCAGGCAGGTGGAAGTGTGAGTCTGAGGCTGCCCATCATCCTAGTAATCAGGCCACGTATCTCACAGAAGAAACCCCAGCAAAACCAGACCAAGAAAGTCTCATGCCATTCAGGATACACTGTAATACTGGGAAAACCAAGGTGACACCACTGCTTCTGAATCCAGTTCAGCTGTCCCTGTACTACCCCTTCGGTGCTGCTCCATCTAGGATGCACAGAGCCAGCTTAGCACTTCAGTTCACGGGACAGTGGATGTGAGCTAGGCAAGCCTGACAGACTCGAGCAGGCTTGCACAGAGACCACAGCCTCCGATCCAGAATCGCTTCCTAGCAGGCGATGTGTAACCTGCTCACAGGTAAGGCAGAGGGGACTGCAGGCAATTCTGCACTCAAGGCTATGCATCGATTTGCCTTGTAGTTCTAATAGAAACCTTGAGACAGAGTAGTCCCCATTATTCTTCCACCCTCACCAAATAATTCTAACTTCCACATATTTTATATACAGTAATGTTTTAGTAAAATCTAATGAGGAAAACTAATTCTCTACCACATAATGGAATCACGTATGCACACATGCTGTCCTAATTTCACTTTCCATACTCACAGAAACAAGCAAACCACAAACAAGCAAATTCAGCATCATCCAGGCAATGACCAGCCATTGCCCTGCTTCTTTAGCCCGTCTTCCCTTTGGTTTCCCTCAGAAACCTTACCCACACATGTTCATGGCATGCATAGAGTTACCTTCTAAATAGAAGAGATCTGCATCAAGTTACACTCCCCCCAAAAATATATTGCTTACGTTAACTGCCTGCATATTCATGAGATCTGTGCTAACGATAAAACTGTATTCAGAGAGCCAAAAATACTGTTTTGAAAAGGGTTTAGGTTAATACTGTAGAGGTTAAAAAGGGCTAAACTGATAAACTGTAGGGAATTATTTTTCAGACATCTTAAAGGACTGCCTGCAGTTCACAATTTATCTCCAGACGACACAGGCTATCCCCATAGACAGTTATATCTTAAACCAGTCCCTGGAAAACAACTCTCAGAGACTTTTGTATTTGTGCTTAAGGGTCTTGGTGACAGAACCAGTTCAACTAGGAACATGATTTCTCCACCTCTCCCACATTCTTAAGCAACTGCTGGAACTATGTCTAAGAAGAGACCAAGCATAACAAGTAAGCACAAATTGACGAGTATCAGCGTGTTCTGTCTTCCCCTGACTCCAGAGCATTTGCATAATCAGCAACATAGTGCAAATCCACATATGTCAAGGGTGGCATTTCTAGAAGCAAAAAAATTTCATATGCTCTATAGCACTTTTCTAATAAAAAGCTGATATGAAAATGCTGACAAATAAAGACAGCAAATAGACCCTCTCTATACTTGAGATAAACAACAACAAACACTTCTAAACATTTTTGCATCATCTCACTGAAGAGCATGACAGTAGTTCAATACTTAGAAATCAGCTGGTTTAACGCCTAGAAAAAAGAACACTTGTTACTAGAGATCATTGCCATTACCATTTCAGAACTACATTTGCAGGAATAAAAGCTTCAGAAGGATTTGGGGTCATCTGTGCCTGAGTAACAGCAAACGAGGAAGCAAAGTTATAGAAGTTATCCAACATCTTCTGAGTGAACTGAAATAAAAAAAAAAAAAAAGACATTTTAAGGAAGTTATTTTTTCAATTTGAATTTTTGTGCAAAAGTTTAACAGATATACAACTCCTACATGAAGTAAAATTAGCATTATCATCTAAAACACAATGGGGAAGTGGATATAGTAGGTCCAGAGATGTCCATTTTAAATCGATCAAAACTCTTGGTCTTGCCCTCAGATCCATCCAGCATCCAGAAATCATTTTCAGAATCTTCGCTTGCCCTCTCCCTGCCCAATTTCATCCAATTGGATAAACAGCTTTGGGAAGAACATTTTCTTTTTGTGACAAAGTGATGAAGTGACAAGAGCTGTCCCTCTCCTCCAAATTAAACCATCAGAAGAACTGTAGACCAGGTCAAAGCTGCCATTCCAGCTCATAGCAAAACGCTAGTTGTTAAACCAGCTGAAAAGTCTGCAGTCTGCCTCGTTACAACTCGTCACGACTCCAGTGACAGGGAAATTTCCTTTAGTTTTCACCACAGAACAGCTGCTACCCTGGCACCCTCTGCCACAAGATCTTGCTGGGGAAAACATGAAAAAGATGCATAGGAAACTCCTAAACTGTAGAAATAAGGAAGTAGAAGAGTTAAAGAGAAGCCAAGAAGTAGCAAGCCCTGTGTGCAGAGGATGAAGCTATAGGACATTCCCAGCCAGTCTACAAATACCTAAGCCTATCGTACCTCCCTCTTTCTGCTATTTTTATTTTTAAAAAAGTATGCATTGTTTTGGTGGGAGAACAAACTATTTTCATAGACAGTGAAATGATGAAGGAAAACACAACCTGGTGCAATATATGCACACTCTTGTGCTTCCCTCCACCTGCTCTGACATAAGGATTGGAAGAACTGATGTCCTAGAACCCAGGAGCCTACCCTCAGTCTCATCTCACTCACATACAAAGCTCTGTGGTTTTGTCCCACTTTTTTCCATACAACTTTTTTGTAATATATGTATAAAAAAAAAAAATACACACAACCATAAAGCTCCATAAAACTTACTAAAAATGTAGTGGGAGAGCAACCCCTTAACTTAGAGCAGCAACAGATGATTTTGCCTTTAAAAAAAATACTTTCATTGCTATAATGTAACATTTCCAAAGAGATGATGTCAAGTATTAAATAAAAGCCATTTAGCATTCACAAACATGCTCCCAGTCATATCCCCTTCCTCTGCTATCTACTCCCTCAAAGGTTTTTTTCAACTACGACTTTATACGTTTTCTCTACAGGAGTAACTATTAATTCAACCTTTGGCTCAGCTGCATCCCTTGAAAGCAATATACAATTTCAGTTAAGAAGCTACTCCTTTTTAATAGAAAAATCCACCTAACTGGAAATAACATTTGTAAAAATGTTGTGCAATCATGAGGTGGTTTTCTTCTTTAAATACTATTGCCAGAAAAATCCACCAGCCACCCTGCAAATGACCTCAAGCGGCACATTATTACCTCATGACTTAACTACTGCTATTATAAAAATTGGTGGAGTCAGAAATATTATTTAGATGTCATTTCCCCTAACAACTCCAGAAAAGCTCAATTAACCGTACTATACAAAAATAGCTGTTGGTCAACTCCTAGTCATGATAACTTTCTCCAAGAGACCTTACCTATTTGGAGCTATTATGTGTACAAACTGCCAAAGGACATCAGGTACATTATCAGGATTACTGTTCAATTACCAATCTACCTCAGCAAGCGTCTGTAAGGAAAGCGAGCAAGAAAAAAAAAAAGCCTCAAGAAAAGCCTCACCAACTGCTGAAATGTTAAAAGATAATGCCAGAGCCATCAGTGATAAGGAAATCAAGACCTGCCATGCAGACCTAGCTTGCCTTGAACTGCTGTTAAATGGCCAACTGACTGCCAGTGCTGGCTGAGGATTTCCAGAGGTTCAAACTAACAGACAGGCTGGGTAAAAAATGGCAAGTGTTGCAGCCCAAGGCCTGGTCCACAAGGAAAGAACTGGAAAAAAAACAAATACATCCTTCTGTGGGAGGGGGCATTATTCTGTAGTTTGGCAAAACTACATCAGAAGGATTTCTCAAGGGTCAGTGGTACCCCTGCATATCTATCTGCACCCGTGCCCATGTCTGCCTTGACTTTTGAGTCATTTTTGACCATCCCTGTAAGTCTGTGCACTGGAGTTCCAGCACCTACAAATCACCAAAGATCCACTGTCTCTTACATGCATTCAGTCATAGCTGCTCCTATAAGGAAGCATCATAAATATTTTTACAGTAGAGTGACATCAACACAAGTGAGTCTATTGACCTGATTCCACTGAGCATGCAAAATCCAATCCTTTACAGGAGTCATAGTTTTCCAGTGTAAGAAAAAGTCATTTCAAAATAGCAAGGCATCCAGCCAAATGATATGACAACTATTATGTTGGTTACAATCCTATAGCCCCACCCATAGCAGCTTTTTTTTTAATTAGTTCTTCAGAGGCTTAATTCTTAAGACTTTAGTAGTACAGAGAATTTCTGAAAACAGGATGTCCACGCTACCTCTGTGAATGAATCTACTGATGACACAGCAGCACTCGCAACAGGAGTCTGCTGGGCCAGGTTCTCCAGCAGTTCCACTGAGATTCCAATCTGGGCCACCGTTGGCGTCTGAGGGAGGTTCATGGCACCAAAGGGATGTTGACTTCCCTTCCCTGAAAGCACCACAAACAGCACACTTTAGATTTGGCACACATGTAAAGACTGTGTTACTTAAATTACTGTGCTTCTTCTGTACAAGGTATTCCTCAACTCCCACCAGAGAGCTCTCCCTATCTCAGACACACAGAAAAATCACAGTCCAAGCACAGACACAAGTACACACAAGCACAACAGATGAAACAGTACATTTAAAAAACACAGCAGATCAAGGAAGTTTCTAAAAAAAAGGAAAAACAATTTTAAAGCTCCCTAAGAAGTAAACAGATTCAACAGGGAATATGATCTGTGAGTAAAAGACAGCAGAACCTTCCTCTATAGGAACCACGACTTTAATTCACATTGTAACAACTGCAGATAAACAGGAAACATGAAGCACTGCTGCAGAATTGATTCACTCATTCGAACCAGGCGCTTGTGAACCTGTTTGTGTGCTGAAAAACAGAACATTACTTCAAGATCACTCTGACTCAAAGCTATCCCTGTGGAGGGCTGGGCAGCCCCAGGTCTCATCTGAATTGCTCAAAGCCACCAACAGCAGCAAAGGTCAAAGAAACAGCCATGGAACAGAAAGGCACCTGACTTTGCAGGAGCCACAAAGAAAAAAAATGAATTGGGCAGAAAAACAGTCCCAAATTGCATACCACTCATACAGGCATCATCCCAGCCCTCTGCCATCACTTCTGACCTTTCTCAGCTGAGTATTAACCAGTACTTTCACTCCCAGCTTCAGCTATGGTCTCTGCAAACAATGACAGACACCTAGAGTCACTTAAATAATGCACTCCTCTTTGTCAGCAACTGTAAAGGAAAATACAGGAAAAAGATCTAGAGGACCACAATGCTATTAGTAAACAAATACTAATACTCCACCTAACTTTGAGTGAACACAATAGACAAGTACCCTCTTAACACAGAAGTAATGTTTCAGTAGCACTCTAGCCCCTTACTAGTAGGAGAAACCAAAGCTAATCAAGAGCTGTCCTACAGAGCAGTCGACACCATACTGAGCTGCAAGAAAGTCTAACTAAAGTCTAAAGCACCATTTGACTTAGTTCCATGGTCAAAAACTCAGCCAGCAAAAACAGCACAAGTTTGAGAAGTTTAACTCAGGCTTAAGACTGAAGATCTCAGAAACTTGACCGTGTGAATTATTCCTCTTGGCGCTAAAGAAGCCACTCAGCTTTGTTAAAATCAGAAATATTCTATTCTGAAGTGCTATTTAGGAGCTCTTCTGAGAAATGTCACTGCTGTATGATCTCAACCTTTACTGTAGATAGACGCTTGATTGATAAAGGTAAAATTTATTAAAGTATTAAGAAAGAAAGGGAAAAGCTATTAGAAACCAAATATCACACAATTTCATTAGTAAAAAACCCAATAGCAATAGAGCTGCTAGAAGTTTTACATCTTGTAATGTCTTCACCCGAGAAGCTGACATTTACAATAAAAATAGAACATCCTCAAGCAACAGGCTCCGTCAGAATATATCACTACTTTAGAAAGACACTCATGATCTCAGTAATAAAATACATCCCTTCTGTCACTTTGCATGCACTCCCATGGAACCACTCTCTTTGAGAGATGTCTGTGTAAAAGGGTGAGAGAAAAGCATCCCCTGCCATCTTTAGACCAACTGAATTACACTCCACATTTTCAGTCCTTGGCTCCTACAATTAACTCTCCAAATCTTACAAACACAGAGAACACAGTATGCTAATCGGTACTGAAATACAAGCCCAGGCTTTCACATTCAGACCCTACACTCCCATAGAGTCCCATGTCATAATGTACTATGTCATACCAGAGCAACTGCAATCAGAAAAATATTTTTTCCACCCTTTCATTGAACCCTTGAATCAAGATAGTGAGCCCTTATTACCTTTCAGCCCAACCATGTCAAAAACCTTACCCATGTGTATGCCTCAAATGCAGACATTGTATTAGAGGGTATATTTTAAGTGGAAAACAGCATCACATACATCATTGCAAGCAGCACAGCAGAAAAAGTCTGTAACAGAAAAGGCTATCCTGTAACTTTTATCCCACTTGTCAACGTACTCCCAGTAAGGGTGCAAAATCCCAGCCCAAGGTTTGTTTTCTATTTCTACCACACTTTCAGGCATAAGTGAGAAATAAAAAACCTTACAATTTCAAGGCAAGGAGTATTTTTGAGCCCCTTCTTTATGCAAAAACCTTGAACTCTTTGGTCATACCATGAGACCTGACCACAATTCCTTCTGTTGAGTAATAAAGCTCACAGCAATTCCATTAGGAATGCCAGTGACCTTAATGAATGAATACTACTAGTGTGGCTCCAACAGGCATCAAGGGATCTTACTACAACATGTGATTACAGCTGTAGCTTATTACACAAGTGCAGAAATTGCACAATTTCAAGAGATCAACACAGCCTCGTTCACAAAGGTATATTGCTACTTTATTCCTCTTGGCACTAAAGAAGCCACTCATCTTTGTTAAAGCCAGAAATATTCTATTCTGCCTTGACTACAGGCTGTTAAACATTTCACCTGTAATGAAAAATCCAGAAATGGGAACAGTAAGAGATTGAAAGAATACACATTGACTGTCATCCCACTGGGGAATGGGGAAATGACCAGAAAACCCCAAAACCTCACAAACACACATTATTCAGCTTTTAGCATGAAATCTAACTACCAATTTGGGGGGGGGAGGTGGGGGTGGGATTGGGGGTGGTGATGTTGTAGTCTTATTTCCAGCAAGCATGCAGATTGCATCTGAAGAGAAAAAAAAAAAACCAACTCAAATTTAATGCTTATTGCAAAGCCAGACACCATCTTACATGATAGTTAATTCTAAAAAAGAAACATGTAATAATGCTGAACACTTCAGGCGTTTGACTGCTAGACTTACAATCAATATCAGCAGATGCAAGACTTCCCTCACTAAATCAAGGGGTCAAAACAACAACAACAACAACAACAACAACCACCACCACCACCAAACACAAAAACCCCACAAACTACACAAGCACTTATATTTCTAGCCTCACAGCATAGCTTTTAAGAACAGTTAAAAGTTAGCAAGGAGAACAACAGAAAAGCTTGCTTTTAGATATATTAAGTTTGTACCGAGACTACTAAGAAATACAATTCAACAAACTTTTCCTGATTATAAAGGAGCTCTAAAGGAATCTTTTTGAGGGTACTATGACCAGGTGCCTGTGAGACACCTTCAAGACCTAATCTGGAAAACTCTTATTCAAAGAAGGTTACCTGAGTTTAAATAGCACCTGTAGTCAAGGAAAAAGTGTCCAGGTCCATAATTTAGTAGCTACTCCACAAATGACTTTCACAAGGACTGTATTCCACAAAAGCAATTTCCCCTTTAGTTCACCTATTGAGACAACCTTCTGGTATCCCACTTGGAAACACTGCAGTGTTCACCTGCATCGGCTTTCCCAAGTGAGCATGGGACAGGAAGGAGGAGAGAAACAAACAAAAAACCTGGGGCAACGCCATTTTACTTGACCTTCATAGTCCAGAAGTCTAATACCACATCCCCAGATACTGTATTTAACAGCCAACCAGTCCTTACAACAATGTGCAACGTGGGCAAGTTATACGCAACACAAAACCTGTACAGTTCCAGGGCACGTCATACACCATAAACATAAAAGTTACAAATGATACATTTAACCTTTCCCAAAGTCTGTGTAATAAAACATTATGACACTCCAGCTGGCCACTCATGTCCACATAAGAAACATGCTGGTCCTCCTCATCACACAGCAAGAAACTCTGCTACGACCACAGCTTCGCAGGGAGCTGACAAACAGGGACACAAATTTGTTCCTCTCAACAAGGGATTAAACCCAAAACACAGATTTCAACAGTCAGTAATGTCTCTCAACTATTCCAGCTCTCTGTAATCCCTCGCTGGTGTCCCCTTTCTACAGCCTTATTGTCTTCTCCACCAAAGAATTGTTTATGGACAGGGACACTAAGGCTGTGTAGCTTATACTGACTCTACAGTCAGAGATAAGCTATAGACAACAATATCTGGTACCTGTGGAGGTCTCTGTTGTTCAGATCAAGCACAGCACATGTCACAGAATTCTTCCTTGAGAGCAGCCCTTACGTGGGTATTATGGCTAATCATGCAAAAAGCATCTGAAAATGTGTTTTCCTACAAAGCTGTCTGAAAGCATATATAATATGGTAAGTCTTTCAAGCATAAGAAACATATGGCAAAAGAACCGACGATACACTTTACTGTTTCACTAACAACACAACTTTGGAATATACAAAAGCACGCCCCCCCCCGCCAACCCTTCCTGCGGCTGTTCTCTCTTCTGAAGAAAGCCCAAATTTTAGAGGAACATATATGATCAGAATTCATTTTGCTCTGCACCTTGAGAGCCCTTATCTCATGTCACACTGCCATCCAGGATGGATTCAAAAGCAAGCATGCCATGTTATGAATTAATACATTTTATCACAGCAACCTCAACGATTACCTAAATAGATTCAAGCTAAGGCTGTAGACTACACTGAAGCCTATAAAAGGTGTGTATTACTTTATCACCATAACAGTTTAAGCTGCTTGACTGACATATCTGTCCCTTTAATAAGACAAAGGTCTACCATTGGGGTGCTTCATCATTTTTATAATACGCATGGCAAAACTCCCGTATATTTAGGAAGACATACCCACACCTACTTCAGGTAGCACCAGCATTCTCTGGCTCCCACATGAGTCACAATTCTCTGACTCAGGTCTATTTCAAAAATACTAAAACATCTGGAAAGCTGCTTTCCCATGACGACCCCCTCTACTGGACAATTATATAGTGCAACCGCACCTGAAAGGGAAGCGGCTAGCTGTCCGAAATCACTGCGTCAGACTTTACTCGTCGCAAAACCTGCCTCTGTGCTACAAAGAATCCAACAGCTTAACAGTGGAAGCTGAAGGAAAACACTGCAGGCATGTCTAGACAAACGCCTAAAAACCATGCTAGGGAAGTTACAGGGTCATTCTTCCTCAGGTTCTCTATGCAGAAGCACTGGAACACATGCCAAGCCTGCTCAAAGGAATTTCCAGATCAACACCTCGTACAAGAGAAGATGAGTGAAAAATTTCAGTAGGAACGTTAACATACAGACTTCCATGAAGCTGACAGACTGCTTCTAGTACCACGTCTGCTCGGGACAATCTGAAAACACATGGTGGTCTGCCTTTTCAAGTAGTCTTTTGTTCAAACCACCCTCAAACATTTATCCCCTTATGCATGCAGGAACACATCTGTTTCACTGACCGCTACGTTTTACCAGTCTTACCAGATTTTAGACCAGAAATTTTGAAGATGGCACTTGGCTTCTCATTAGTGACAAACCCTAGCAGCTGCCACACTGCCATCCCACTCTGGTCCGGATAACAAAAATAGACAGATCCTCCCATTCCTTCTGGAAATGGTATAGTTCCCAGCATGAAGACCACTACATGGTTGATATTTTCATAGTCCGGTAAATCAAATACAAATTTATCTTCAGCCACTTGTTGGGGCACTGCTTGTACCTAAAGAGAACAGAACCTTTATTAGTATTATTGTTTTTCATCTTTGAACGTAACTGTGAATTTCCTTTTACAGAAATACACCTAAAGTGGAACATAACAAGAAGTGAGGAACATACGAACCTAAACAGCAAACAGCCAGATAAAAGTCAAACACAGTAGAAGAACAACTGCAAAAAATGTTACTAAAAAGGCACAACAGTCTCGTTCTACCTGCACCAAACCGATATCCCACCCAGGACTACAGGAGCAGAATACCTTCACTCCCCATGTGTGTAGGAGGAAAATAGGGTGCAGAAGAGGTTGCCAAGTCTACAAGCAGTGCCTGTTGACCACCTGGCTGGCACAACCCCAGGATGATGGAAACCTGTTCACATAGGAAATACAATAGACCTTGAGACAGGCAGCGGAAGGATGGCTAAACGCCAGAGCAAAAGATACCCTCCTCTTTACCCGAGACGCCACATCCTTGCAGCCAACGCACGATCTAGCCTTAGAAAGCGTCTTTTAAGCTCGCAGCTCGTCTCCGAGCAGCCCAAACCTCTCCGTTAACAGAGGGCACGGCAACGGCCTCCCGGCAGCGAGGCTCTACAACGCAGCCGCCTCTGGGGACCAGAGCCCAGCTGAGGGCAAAGGCGAGTCCCGCGGGGCGGCCCTGCGGCAGCTCCACCCGGGGCCCCCGGCGGGTCGAGGGCCGCGGCCCGGGCAGCGCTCACCAGCCTGCCCGCCACCAGGCAGCCGAACATGGCGGCGGCCGCCGAACCCCCTCAGACGCTTCCCTGCGCCGCAGCCTCCATGAGCGCCGTCTCCCGGAAGCCAACACGCCCCCCCCCGCCCTTCAGCCCGCAGCCGCCGAGTCACTTCCGGAGCGCGGCCGGGCGGGGAGGGAGAGGTGCGAGAGGACTACAACTCCCGTGGTGCAACGCGCGGCGAGGCGCGCTGCGCGGGGCGGAGCGGGGCATGACGGGAGATGTAGTTCGCGTCACTGCGCCCCGGGAACGTGACGGGTGGGGAAGGCGGAGAGCGCGTCACGCCGCCAAGGCTGACGACCGTCCCTCTCTTGTCGGGGTTAAAACGTGACCCGTTTTCTCCGAGTACGGAAGAGCAGAGGCAATTTGGCATCTTCCGTACCTAGAAATTAAAGTCAGTCTTGCTACGGAAGCAAAAGGCCTAGATCCGAAGTGTTTAAAGCCAGACAAAACTGGCCAAAGCAATGGGGAGCAAATACAATCTGCATTCAAAAATAAAAGAGAAAGAATGGAAAAGTTAATCAGGAAAACCGCCTGATTAAACGCGCTGTCACACACCAAGTATCTCGAGAGAGAGAGCTGCTGTAACAGGATATGACGGTGCATTACCAAGAAACTCAAGTTTGTCCTCGCAGACGCCGCTCAGGTGCTGGAGGTTCACACCGAAGGAGAAGAGCACGCACCGTGTTTCCTTACTCTGCAAACTGATCTTCGGTGCCATTTCAGAGCACCGACCATCAGACTGCACTTGGTGCCCGCAGCACAACCCTCCTGACTTCAGTAGCAGCTTCCACCGGCGAGATTTCCGAGGAGACACCAAACCTTCCACAGGCGCCTGCGAGATAGCCCGATGGCCTGGTTAACCTCACCTGTGAACGCAGAGGCGCAAACAAGCCTAGTTTTCCAGGGGCAAACGCAAAGACAGTCTTTGCTATGCCATCATCCCGTTCTGCCTGCCAGTGCCTCTCAACGTCTTCCAACTTTTGCAAAACTGGGGAAAGGTCATGACAGCAACAGGAGACTTTAAAACTTCAATGCCATGTGGCAGTGGAAGGTGACTAGAAACCTGCTTTGGCGTTTCACAGGCATTTGCGCAGCTAAGAGGTGATAAGCGTCAGAGCGTGTGCTCTGTGCCAGATTAAAAGGAAGAACCTTCTAGTGGGTGGAAACATCTGCTCGCTCCCCTTGGGCTCAGTCCCCTCTTCTGCCTCTGTCCCAGGTTCCCCCTGCAGACCCCCCTGCTGTCCTGAGAAGTCTCGGCGCACTTTCAGTTTGTCTGTCCGGTCCTCCCCTGTTTTCCTAAGACTGTCACCCTGCAGTGTCTTGTTAACCTCTGTCCACAACCACTTCCAGCTGCTTTGTCCATCCAGAGTCTGCTTCCAGGACCCTTCCTGGGCTCCTCATCTTTCTCGGTTACTCATGGCTATCCCTTTCTTATCCCTTTTAGCCTCTGTCTTCCTGCCATCCCTTTCAGTCTCCATCTTGGGAATCTCATTTGTTCCACTGCCTTCCTGCTGCCTGTATTTTTTCCTGGCAGCATTTCTCACACAATTCCCTAAATCCCAAATCCCAATCTTTATTTCCCACCTCCCAGTTTTAGGTATTTTTGAAAGACGTGCCACAAACAACTACAATACAACAGATACCACAATGCTTCTTTTTCCTCCAAAGTGCTAATGTCTAGTTAAAGAAATAAGCAACTGAAAACAGGGGATTTCCACGGGGCAGTTTCAGCATACATTGCTGCTGATTCCATTTACCACACAAGTTTTAAAGCTAGACCTTACCAAATTTGATTTAACTGAAGGAGGCTAAAGCAGCTTCAAACGTCTTGAAAGCAATTTTTCATCAACTTTGACATGAACTTCCATTTAAAAGGTAAAAGTATCCCACCTCTATCCCATATCCTTCCCTTAGCTTTGAGAAATAAAGGGAAACCTTTATATAAGCATTAGGTTCAGTTTGATTTTACACTTTAGAATATGCAGAGTTAATGAGGAAATCCCAGAAATAGCAAATGCATCTCTCCTTGATCAGAAAATATTTTGAACATGTCCTGCTTGGAAGAATACTAGTTGAAATTTCTTCAAGTAGTCATTCATTACCCTTACAGTCAGAAAATCCAGGCAGCAAGAAGACGTCCTTGGTACGCTTTCCAATTAATAAATGCATTGGCTAAGCACTGAAAACTAAGCAGCGTATGGTTAAACTGAAGTGGGGAATCAATTGGAATTGGTGAAACCAGTGGTTACTATATCTAAGTAATGTCTCCTGACTTCATTTTGACACCAGTAGGAAAGTCACCATGAAAATGGCAGCTGAAGTATTAGCTCCTCCTGGATGAAGGCTATGAAATAGGTTCATACATTCCAGAAGGAGCCTAGCACAAGAACACTAATGCATAAACAGAAGGGTCAGAGATCAGGTATCCAAAGCCCTAAGCTGATCTCCAAGCTCCTTAGGCTACGCAGAGAGGTAACTGACTCTGCTGGCATTCCCACATCTCTTTAATGATTGCACAAGGTCAGCCTTTCCAGGAGGATTTGATGCTCTGCCTGGAGCCCATGAACAGAAACACCTATGTGCAGGGATGAGTCTGAATGGCCCTATATAGTAGTAATGCCTTTATTTGTCTGGGATTCAACGTGCTGAGGGCACTTCTCGGGTTGAACATCCTACTGAGGGGTGGTGTGACTGAGTAAGGGAAGGAAGGACGGAAGGCAAGACAGCCAGTCCAGCAGCCTGCAGGGGAGCACACTTGTTCAGAAATAGGAGATACGGTTTCTAGGCTCTCCTCAGTCTGAGGTGGTTTGAAGCCATTACTCTGATTCCCCAAGGCAGCAACCTATCACAAAGCGATTCTGTATGATTCTCGACGTCCCTCCTGTGGCAGCTGGGTCACAACATACAACAGAGAACAAGATTAATGAACCAGGAGAGAATTAACAGGGAGACATTGATGACGACTTCCTCTAAGGGAAAATACAATCTGTAATTCAGGTTTATGCAATGTCTTTTCTGAACAGGATTAATTAAGCAGATACAGAAGCTCAGAGCTCCCACATGATTATGGTCAGCAATGACCTAGTCACTCAGGAGGATCAGAAAAGAAATAAAATGGAAAGTAACAATCCATTTATACAATGTAATTATTTAAAACTTTGTCCATTAATCAACGAGTTAATCAAACATGCATGGACTACCTCAAAGGCACTACACACAGATGCTAATCTCTGTAAAAAAGAGGTGCCATACTGCCTTCTCCTTCATTTAAAAAAAAGACTGATTCTTTGTTTAAGAAAGTTTAAGTTTAAAAGCCCAAATGAGTAGCATCATTGCAGATATTTAAGTTAATGACAAGCTTTTCAAAAGAATGCTATGGCTCTAATGCATTTTTTTCCATGTGTAATAGATGCCCATTACTTCTTTTCTAGGTATATGCTTTGTACCTTCAAGCCTTGCTAGTGCTGAAAGCAGCCCGTCAGATATTTAAGCTTTGAAGACTATCCAACGCTTGCAGCAGAAGCTGGAAACCAACTTTTGCCATCACCTACACAAATTGTAAAGGTGAACTTCTAGGTGTTTCACGTGAAGTGTAGAGGTGGAACACCTGCTGCTTCAGCGGAGATGCTGGCTCAGAGCTCGCTCTCAGGAGGGGAGCGAGGGCTCCTGATCTCTGCTCCAAACCTGGGAGAAAAAAAGAGATTTTCATTGGGGTCAGATGATTGCTCTCTTCACTGGATGCCTTGGGAAAAGGGCACTCACAAGCACCACCACCACCACTACTACTAACTACTACCACCACGGGACATTTTGCTCAAGAAAGATTAAGGTGGTTTTAATTGGCCGACTCCAGGTTGGCAGCCGAGGCTCAAGCAGAGAGGCAGCCCTCAGGATTTGGAGGCCTTTTAGTATCTCTTTTAATTTGCTGCTAGCAGGGCCTCCCCTTGATTACAGACCACACCAAGACCCTTCTCCTGCCTGCTTATCACTGCTGTCATATCCATGGAGCAGTTCACCAGAGAAATGATCTCATTACACTCCTGGCAAAATCAGTTACCACATTCAAGTTAAAAAATGACACACTAATGGCGTTACCAGCTGTGGGAGTGAGGTGAAACGGTCAGATTTTGCCTGACTACTCCCTCTAAGGGACCTCCCACGCTCAACGAAGGCAGGCAACTTGTGTTTTAAACCCACGAGACCTGCCCCTGACGAAGAGACGACTGACAGAGACGAGGTGCCCGACCCGCCTGTGGAAATCTGGTGGCCGAAAGCAGCGGGAGGGGGGTTCCCCTCTCCCCTCTCCCCAGACCCACCCCGCGCCCGGCGCAGGAGACGTTTCTCTCTCGAAATTACGGCGGCCTGCCACAGGGACAGCGGGCGCAGCAGCTTGTTTGTGCCCGAGGCCAGCGGGAATAACGCTGAATACCGAGCGGGGCAGCTTGGCTTATGCCAACCGGTCATACGCAAGAGCATCTACGTGACGGAAAAGCCGTTATTTACGTAAAAGTGAAAAACACAGCCGTGGCAACCAATGCTTCTTGTATCGTTGCTGCCTGCTGTTCTTCCTCAGGGTTGAGTCTGGTGGCAGCGGCTCCTGAGGACGTTTGTGAGGGGCCGCCGCCGCCATGTGCGGGTGAGACTGCCTTTCCGCCTGAGGAAGGGGGTGCGAGAGCCTGGTGGTTCCCGAGTGCTGACTGATGCCGGGGGGAAGTTTAATAACTACTCTGCTTTAGGCTAAAGGGAGAGAAGCGGGCGGCACCAGAGCATCTTGGTGAGGGGAACTGGGTAAAGCCACGTGGTTTTAGTGTGGGTCGAGGTGAGGCCTGAGACGGTGCCAGTGGTTGAGAGTGCCTCGTCACAGCTGTTTGAGAAGGAGGAAATGGCTGATAAGAAACCAGCAGGATTAAAAAAAAAATAATGAAGCAACAGCTCTTCCACAGCCTGAAGGAATCAGTGGATAAAAAGAGGCAGGATGTTTTCTTCCTTCGTGTAGTGAAGGAGAGACTGGTAGGCACGTTGCAGTAGTCTCAAAACCAAGGTTGCTAGCTCCTCAAAGGGCCTGAAGAAGGACAGTGGCATTAATCCACCGAAGGTGCCAAGAGCATAAATCACTGAGCTCTAGGGCTTGGTGCTCCTTCTTCCGATTATTTAACACGTAGAAATAACTTGGATGAAACCCTAACTCTTAAGTGCCTCTGTGCAAACAATGATCATAGCTGAAACTCATCCTAGGCTTAAAGTTGTGGGTACAAATTGCCCTGTTCAGATCACAGGGGTACAAACGTCACTATGCTCTGGTACTGCATGATGACAGACCCTCAATCTAATTTCTGCCTAGAATAAGCCAAGGTGAGCTAGAGCCTTAAGAAAGAGATGATTCCCATGTTGCCAGCAGTTCTGCCTTTCATAAAGGACCGGGCTTGCATTGCCAAGCAAATGAAAATGAAGCTAGGTGCTTAACACCAAGTTTAAAGGCCCCTGTGTGGCATAGGATTATACAACTGTAGTGGATCTTTCTACCAAGGGAGACGTTCTAGGGCCTAGTGTCTACCGCAAACTGTTCTTTCCTTTTCTAACTTGGTTTGTGTACCAGGGAGTAAACATCTAGAGAGATCCTTCAGGCTGCTGAATACCAAGTTCTGCCTCAGACTGCTGATAGTGGTGGTGTTTCTCTCTCTCATGGAGCCCATTTGTTTTCTTCTGAGGAGAAACATCATCTGGAGATCATTGTGGAAAAGGCTCTTTACCTGTACCAAAATGGAATTCACTTGTCAAGTTGGGAATCCCAGCCTTCATTCTTAATTGGTTGCAAACTTCCCCAGAAGACTGTCTGTGGTTTGAATGTGTCAGAAACATGAATTTGCGCAGACAGGGCCGATACAGATATCTTAGACTCTGTGAAATAAAATTGTTTCTTCAAAAGAGACTCCGCTAGGTCTCTGGCATCTCCCAACCAACTTTTCACAATAGGGACAAGATAAAGGGGACAAAAATTACTCCCAGGAGTAATAATGACTGAAATGAAGTGTTAGACAAGTTCCAGTATAAAAAGGGCCTAAGAGTTGGACAGATGGGGAATTAATGGTCTTAGTCATTTGTATGACCTGACTGAACGTGTCTTCATGTCATTCTCATGTGAATCCTCACCAAGATGCTGTTTTAAGAGAGGTGTTGCTTAATTTTCACAGGGTGTCTTCCAGCTCTTGCAGTTGATTTGAAGGAAGGACCAAGGGAGAAAATCAAGAGAAGAGAGTCCTCAGCTAGGGGAGCCTCCTGAGGAAACAGTGGAGGGTAACACTGCGCCTTTGTGCTTGTGTGAGAGAGAGAGTTCCTTTCGACAGGCAGACATCCTCTGGCAGGAGGCTCCAGGTGGGCTGTCCAGAAAATGGATATACTCTACTTAAATGACTTTCAGGCTGTTCAGTGGTATTTTCCATGTTTACACCTCCACCTAAAATGCATTATTATTTTTTTACTTGCAAAATAGATGGAAATGCTGGCAGAAAAAGAGAAAAGGAAGGGAGTATGGTTGTGTGATGAGAAGCTTGCTTAGCTGACAAGGGAGAATAATATGTATTGAACTGAGATCATTTAGAACTGTTTTTGAAAAGAAAAAAAAATTCTTGGTAGTTTCTTTGTCACAGCTCTAGAGTTATTTCTCAGAATCCACATAACAGGCAAAGAAACCTTGCAAAGTGGGTCTTCTGCTCAAGTAAGGCATATTTGTCCACAGGCCAAATTTCTAGGCTATTTCTAGAGAAGCAGCGATTGGCCAGTTAGCAGTGAGCCCAAGGTAAAGTCCATGGCCAGAAAGAGTTGTTAGGTTCATTTTGTGTGACCTGCCAAAACCCACTGTAGGGTTCATTTTCTGATTTTTGCTATGCAAATGACAGTCACCTCATGTAGTTTATGATGTTCTGAGTGATATCAGAAGGTTACAGGGATCGCCAAGTGGAAACTGGAGAGAAAGCATAATCAAACAGTGACATTGCTGTGAAAACTGTATGGAGATGATTAGGGTTATCCCACTGTTATGGAAGTGTCCATGGCTGGTGGAATAATTAGTTTGGGCTTTATGAAGCCAAACATAGACCATGTGGGCTGGGTGGCTGGCTAGCTGTTTTCATCACTAACTTCTTGACTGCTGTGTTTTCAAAGTGTTTGAGAGAGGTTAGAGCCAGGCTAGTATCTTCATCTAATTGCCCTACAGATTGAACTGCTGTACAGAAAATTACAAGTGATGAAGCTAAGTCAGCACTCCTATTTCACAAGTATGTGATTGAGAAAAAGAAGTCAGTGAAATGCCTGGGAAAGTGAGAAGTGCCATGAAACAGGGAGAAGAAAAAGAATACTTTCTGTATGGGAACGAATGAGAAAGGAACAAGATTGTTGGAGAGGATACTGGATGAGTAAGTGTGCATGCACTTGACCCACTTGGCACTGGAAAAGTAGGGTGGCAGAAACCCATCAGAAGTGCCAGGAATGAAAACTGCTGGGCTTTGGAGAATGGTACAGATTCCTCTCGTTGCTTGAGACACAGGGATCACCTGAATTAGACTCTCACTCTGGGGACCTCTGCCCAAATGCATCCGAGAAACTCATTCTGAAGTTATGTTTGTGGGTTCAAATTAGAAGGTGCATGTGTTCCTCCACCCCAGGGGTTGTGGGCAGGCAGAAGCAGGAGTGTTCTCAGCCAAGGTATGAGAGAGTCTTTTTCCTTTCTGTTTTAGCTAGGGTTCATTATGGTAGATCCATGTTAATGCAATCTAGATGTGGGATGAAATCAAGCAGAAAGCAGAGGAAGAAAATGAACAGGGAGATGAAAAGAAGCTGTTCATCTGGTAAATCTCCATAAATTATGATAAAGATTCCCCCTCTCCTCCAAACCCCTTCTTTCCTTCTAAGCAGCTTTCTTTGGTGAAAGAACCTTTGCAACATCCCTCATGGGACATCAGCAGGCTTTGGAGACAGACATCCCTCCTGTTCATGTGGTTCTTGAAAAACGCAGAGAGAACAGTTACAGGCAGCTGATGGCTACAGGCTTCTCTGTCAGTATCAAGTGTTGCATTCTGCCTTTTCAAATTGGGTAGGTTGTCTTTCCTCTCTCAGAGCATGGAAAGCAGGTTTGGTACCTGCTTAGGCAACGGTCTCAGCTTCTGTCTTGTTTAGCCTCAAGGTGATTTAGCTGCAAATGTTACCTTATTGTTGGCTTGGACACAAGGGGCCTGTATCCTGTTACAGGGACCACTGAAACTTCATATGAAGCAGAATGAAGATGTACGGGTTGAAATCAGCATGTGGTATTTCTCTGCCTTTCTCCTAAAACCTAAACCTTAACATCTTTCTTTTAAATTCCTCTCTGCTCCGGGGAAGATCCACCTACGGAACAAGTGCAAAAAGGTATAGGTATTGCCGGTTGTGTAAATGAGATATGAACAAGGCTGAAGTGGAGAATATAATATAAGATACTAATACAACCCTAGATCCTGCACATTACCTCTTATATTTTCCCTTGCAAGGAATTAGTTTGTTCTTTGAATTTGCAATGCTGTAATAATATGATCAATAATATGCCTTATTACTATTTATCACTGCTGATCAACAATGACCTTTTTGTATAAACATATATTCTGTAGGATTTCTGTGATAATTATGTTTAAATAAAACAAATTTCAAATTTTTGATTGATATTCACCTTCTCTTGACAGGAAATAAAATACTGAGTGAGTAGAGTGTAAACTTTGGAGGGGTGAGAAAGGACAGCTCAGGACACAAGGATTGAGTTTCAATCTCTGTTCATGGAGCAGTTCTCGCCCAAGTTAGTGCAATAATTGTTAAACTGCACCGAAGTTCTTTTGGTCAAGGGAAGCTCCTGTGCTTTGTTGTTTGTCCCCTCCTGGGTGACAGAGCACAGGCTGTCTGGGCTAGATGGAAATAAATCACTCCTCAATTTGACTGGGAAGAGTCAAATTTTCTGCACCTTCTATAGAAGCCATTCTTTTAAATCTTTTTCTGCTGTTTCTTCTGGTGTTTTCACAGGTATTTTCATTCATGCTTCAGTTTAATCATACCTGCTTTAGTAGTTAGTTTACAAAGCTCTATAAAACTTCCCCCTTTTTACTGTGCCAGGGTGCTGCTCTGGGCTCAGAAATCTGTGATTAGACCCATCCCTGTAGGAAATGTTGGGGTCCTTCCTGCAGCCAGGCTCAGCTCTGGTGGACAGATTCTGCTGTTGGGCAGGGTCCTCAGCCATCCACCACAGCCTTGCCAGGCCCAGGGCACTGCACCTGTGGTTCATGGTAGAGGCCTGAGGTCCCAGGGTTGCTTTTGTTGCCCACTTTGCAGTAGTAGAGTTGTTAGCAAAGGGTGGCACTGCCTTTCCAAATACTGAAAACTTAAAAAATACAAAATAAAGACCCTCGTGCCTGCTACCAGATGGAGTAACCAACCTGTGCCTTGCAATGTGTTTATGTGTGGGAATTATGAAAGCAAGATCTATTAAAAATCCTGGTGCTAGCCCACTGCCATTTGTATGGGCAGAACGGAATAAGTATTTCTGTCTGATTCACCTCTTGGATTTAGTAAGAAGCCCAGGTGTGAGAAGTGTTGAGGCAGCAGTGCAGAACTGCCCAAGTCCCAGGCCTCATTTTGGATGTGAACCTTTACAAGTGAGTTCTCCACTTGGCAGGTGCTTTTCCAGCTGGCCCTGATGAACTGGAATGAAAGAAAGTGTTTTAAAGCTTGAGATGTTGCAAATTAGTGGAGGGTGGCCAGGCTCTGCAGTGCAGTCACTGAGGCACAACGAGAAATCTGCTAATTAGGCAAGAGCTCATCTCACGTTGGCAATTTGCTACAGACCTCTGAGATTACACCATGTCTAAAAGGTGCAGGGCAACCCCATCTTGCAGGCCGGATCTCAGCAGGGCTCTCATGCGCTCTTGCTGAGGCATGAGTTTTATTTTTTTTTAATTTAAACGTAATTGTTTAGTATTTGCCTAAAACTTGTTGAGCTTTCCATGCAAGGACAGCAGCAGAGCTGTTGCTGCTCCCCCTGCCAAAAGCTAATCTCAGCCCGGCTGTGATGTTGCCCTAGAATGTACTTTGCTCTCCACTTGAACCCCTACTAACATCCGTGGCTTAGTGCCATTTAGGTAAAAGAAGGTCATACAGAGCAGGCGTGTTCCCTGTGTGCAATAAGTGAAGGTATTTCCCATTTGATATTAACAGATAGCGGCACAACACAGGAAACAGTTACGTGTAGAGAACCTCTGAGAAGAAGGTAATTGTTCCTGGGTGAGGCAAAGGCATGAGTCAGAGGAAGAAACCCCAGGCAAATTGAGTCCAGACCTATACAAAACTTCACCCATACAATGGTGGGTGGTGTGCCAGAATACGTACTGGGATCCTGCCTGAGCACACAGACCAGTAGCATCTACAGGTATCTGAACGTGGGTGTGGTGAGGTGTGGATGCTGGATGAGCAAGAGCTGTGAAAAGTAACTTTTTTCCTGAATAAAGAATAATTTTCTTGTACTTCGAGGTTGGTCTTTTCAAATTAGTCACAGTTGCAAAAGCAACAATAGCTTGTAAAGGTCTGGTGTGGTAGGTTTTTTTGTAGGTCTCCTTTCCTCCTTCTCTGAATACCTTTTTTTCTTGGTTTGCCAGTGTATTTTTCTGCTGTCAGTCTAGTCTCCAGGCCATTAATGAGTTCGTGAACCTATGTCACATCCCTTTTCACTCGCATGTTTTCCAACCAGAGGAGTCCTAGCCTATGTAGTAATTTATTGTGCAGAAGTTGTTCCATATTTTTGATCGTTCTTGTCATTTCTTGATTACAAGAAGTTGGGGCCTTGCATCTGCTTTTCCAAGGACAGAGATTTTTTCCCCTCTGCTGCTCTACAAGTGAGGAGGGAACCGGAGAGAATTTCTTCTTAGTGTTCACAGTGCTTCAGGCAGCTGCAACTGCCCGACTATTTATCTACCGGATCTAGGCTGAGCAAGCTGCCCATGGTCTCTTTCCCCCAGATTCACTGCAGAGGAGCAGTCAGCCCTGTAGCCAGTTCTAGCTGTCAGATAGGCACTAGCCAGATCTACCCACAGTTGGGTGTCTCTCCCATTTCAGGAAGGTAGTAAAGCTGCCTTTGATGGCCACGTGAGGTCAGATGTTATTGAAGAATGGACTCTTGACCCGTTCCCCTGACTTAACAGGCCTGCGATG
The DNA here is from genome assembly GCF_026419915.1 of Harpia harpyja. Lineage (NCBI taxonomy): Eukaryota > Metazoa > Chordata > Aves > Accipitriformes > Accipitridae > Harpia > Harpia harpyja. Next base: position 6,497,016 of record NC_068956.1, on the reverse strand, counting down.
TTTCAAGAATTGATTCCTCGATGTAGCTGATGTATCTCAGAGCTCTGCTTCTTGAGAGCTTGGGTGAGGTGCCGTAGAGACACCCTGGTGCCAGGAGGTAATAGGGCTGAGGGCATTTGGGGTAATGAAAATATGTGATAGGAAGGATGCAGTTATGTAACGGTGAAGAAGGAGCTGCCTCATGGGATAGGGGAAGAACAAGGCTAAATGGAGCATGCAGGAATGTGACATTGAATGGTTCGGGGTCAGTGACTCTAAGGTCATTTCAGAAAGAGATTTTAATTGTCTTTCTGCTGGGCAGTGGCCTGTATTTGTTGTGTTGCTGCTTTCCTCAGTGCTGTTGACCAAGTGGTATTAATCTTCACCATTTAGGGGCCAGTGAACATTTTGTTTACAGAAATAGTGATCAGGAAAAATTACCAGATAAATCTGCAGAGGTTGAGTATTTACTTGGAGACTGGAAAAAAGAGCCAAAGTGCCCAATGTAACTGCAGACTAGCTATGTTCTTTTGGGTCTGTTCAAATAACTGTGTAAAGCAATCAAAATCCAGAGACAGTGAACACAGGTGCAATTGGTGGCACTGTTTTATATTAAAAGGTTTTAATTTGCATTATAATTTGCCATTAAAATAACCTTTCCTTGGCTGCTTCTCAACTTTTCCACACTTTAACTGTTAGGACTAAAGTTCTTTTCACTAAGTGCCTGCCTTAGGTTATTTTTTTTACATGTGAAAATTTCAGCCAGAATATTTCATTTGTTTCCAAGACATGGGCCAAAACCCACATTGTTTTGCTCAAGCTAAAAGAAAAAAAATAAAAAAATTGGATGACCTGTTCTTTCAGAAGCCCTAATTCCCTCATGTTTTAAAGGAGGGACTTGCAATTTGGTGGCAGGTAGCCTTGAGTCAGAAATGATGCCGAGAACATAAGCTCACCTGTATCTATGTAAGAAATATTTGAAGAATCCCAGTTTGTACATGCTCGGGAGAAATTTAGGTATCACCACAGACTCCATCCATGCTGAACAGGTCTCACTGGAGGCTGCAGAGGTTCCTCTGTAGCTGCCTCTAGGTTAAGCACCAAGCCAAGAAGGGAGTACTGAGGCCTTCTCTTCTAACTTAACAACCTGAAGGAAGTACCTAAATTAAAAACATGGTTTCTTTCTGTTCTTTCTAAATACTGGCTCTTGTAAGACAGAAATTGTTCTCTGGAAGAGCATCTTGGTTGCCAGTAAACTACAGAAGACATCTTGGCGGTACAGCCTTCTGAGAGCCACAGTTACATTGAAATTTAAGTGGGATAAATCCAATCATTTCTGCAGGTCTCAGTGCTGGTGTTTAGGTGTGATAGGAGGTACAAGAGAGGAAAGAAGGAATAGTGGGACTGGGGGAAGCCATAAGGGCATTAGGTTGCAGCAAGGGGTGGGAAGGAGGGAGAATATAGTTTACTTTTTAGTAGTGCTGCTTTTTTGAGGTTTGAGAAACAGTTTTAAGATGCTCTGGGCAACTGAAAGAGGTGATCACTGGCCTTAGAGTGGTGAAAAAATGCCTGACTTACTGCCCTTGCGGGATCTTTTATTTTCCAGTGATAGAGAGGAAATCGGTGTCTGTGCTGTGAATTTTATTTCACTTACCAGCAACCTTGAAGGCTTTGTCATGACAACAGTATCTGTCAGCACCTGACTATGGTTCAGTGAAAGATTTAGGAATGACAGAACAGATTAATTGTAGGAGAATGTAGGAGATCATGTAATTTCTGTCTGTTCCTCAGATGACTTTTTGGGACCCGAGTTCCACGGGGGTCTCGCACGTCCTTGCTGCCTTTAAGATCTTTGAATCTTTATGGATAGGATTATTTTGTCCATGAAGTCAAAAGTTTTAGGGCTGAGGCTGAATTTACATTTTTTAAGTGAATGACACTTTATCTCCAGCAGATGGTGATAAAATACCAGGGTTTGGCCTATTAAAACCGAACTGTTCATGTCAGAAGTTGAGACTGGCTCTGATTGTATCTCAGGGGAAAAATTGCTCTGTTCAGTTTAAACCATAATCAGGATGAAACAGTTTATAAATGTAGTAATGACATGTAATTAACTGGTAACCGGTGAACTATACATTCAGGATCATACTAGTAATACAACAGATAAACCATAGTGCTAGACCCTTACAGAATGTCAGTAAAGTTCCAGACACCTTTCTGCAGCTAATCCCAAGAAGCGTCAGTCCCCCTCTTGCCACACACACACAGAGATACGTGTCCCCCCTCCCACCCCAAGGTCTGGGTTACAGACAAACCAACCTTTTCTGGGTGTTCTATCCCAGTGCTTAATTTGCCATCTGCATTTAGAATTTAAAATCAGCTTCACAGCAAAATTATTTTTTGTAGATCACTATGTAAGGATTTTTTGAAGACATTTCTATTTGTTTATGTAAAATCCTCTAAGTTACACAACCCCATTTGAGACCTACACTGTCTGAGTGCCTCTCCAAGCACGGCTTTTCTTAAACACTTCAAACAGCCAAGTCTGGCTTCCCCAAACTTACTAACATCAGTTTAATTCTATTTCATCTAAAGTTGCTTTGCCTCCTTCCTGTATATGTGAATAAAAAGAAACTAGCATACAACTGCTTAAGGAAAAAGTTTGGATTGATTTATAGCATAAGCAAGACATCATTCTCTGGACTTTTCTGATGGATGACACCAAAGCTATTGTCCAAACATAGTTTTCTAGGTCCAGTTGTGCTAGCTCCATAGGTTATGTCTTCTGCCCAACCGTAGATGTTCATCACTCCTCCTGTTAAAGCTTTTTGCTTCTTTAGGTTGCCTGCTAAGCATTCCCCAAACCGTTTTGGGCAAAATAAGCTGGAATAGTTTATACAGATTCAATATTAGATCTCTGCTAACTGGACACATTCTGAATAAAACATGTCAGTGGGTAAAAGAAACACCAGACAATGTGACACTTCAGCTTCAGGTGTTGTCCCATCACTTGTTGGTCTGCAGTCCATATCAAGGCTCCTCACCCTTAGTTGTTGTTTGCACTGTCCTGTCATGTACAGCTCATTAAATGCCGTTACTCAGCTTCTGATGAAGGCAAGGCCGTGATGCTCCCCCGATAGGAGTATTCACAAGAGCCAGCAGATCTTAGATGCCTGAGATCCTTAGATACGTCAAAGATGGGCACAGCATGGCTCTTTTTCAGTGAAGAAAACTGCTTCTCTAGGAGCAGGGGTTTTCCATCTTGTGTGCTGTTGATGTTGCTATTCAGTGGGCAAAGTTGCCCATGTTTTTCTTACAGGTCTGAAAAGAAAAGAATGAATAAGAAATTCTGCACCAGGATGACTGTGTTCACTGCTGGAGCTGGGAGAAGGTGGGAGGAATGTGCAGCTACTTGAAGGTGGGGTGTGAACTGATCTTGAGGGTTTGTTCACAGGACTGCAGGTGGTTGACTTCGCCTGTCTTGGTCTGGTACAGCTTGACATTGAGACAACATAGCTGACCATTTCTGAGCTCATTCTGTCCCAGATGAGAAGATAACCTCCCTGTGTTTCACTTTACAGCATGCGGTCACGTAGACCGTGACAGCTGTATGTCTCAACTGGCACATGCCAGCTTGCTGGCTTGCTGCGTATGGAGTGGACTAAGCCTTGTCAATGTACAGTTAGTAGTTAACCGCATGGGTTGTTAATTCCTGCTTTTAGAAGCTGTAGTAACTCTTCATCATACCTGACTATTTTTTGCTTCCCCAGACAGAATGGAGAACCTCTCTGCATGGTCATTTGGCTGTGCTTTGAATCCTCAGCTTTGCTGACATCCCTCCTGCTACTGTTTTTTCTGTCTTCACTCATGACTGCAGACAGCTGCTCTCTTGGTGGAGCTAACCCGAATGTCCAGAAGCTCCCGTTGCATTTCAAAACTGGCCAAGAGGTTTTTGTTCACTTTCATCTCACTAGATACAATGGGAGTGAGATCAGTGTCAGCTTGAGCCAAGGTGCACCTGGATTCAGGATCGGAGGTTGCTATTCATGTGTGCTGGAATACCTCCAGGAAGGGCAGATGTAACTGAAAGAAGCACTTACTCTCATTATCATGCTAATAGATCGGTGTTACACAATACATGTACTGCTGTCTTTGCAAGCCGAAATGTGGGATGAGAGGTTGAATCCAAGGCCTTCATGTATGAGCACTTGGTGAGAAGCAGCAGTACTTTTAAAAACTTTGAGTGAGATTCCTCCATGTAGAAGAATCAACGTCTGAGCTGCATGCTCTAGGCCATCTCAAGCTGAGTTGGTTGTTGGGTGATTTGGGCTGTTTAATAAGATAAATGTAAAGGAAGGCAAAGTGACCTGTGTTGTAGGGCTTCATTTTAGAACCCCTCAAACTTTAAAAAAAATGTTTTATTCAACCTGAAAGAACTTTTCTTAACAAGGGACCTTGCTTTTTTGAGGGGTAGTTACTTAAGACTTTCCAGTGAAAGTACAGAATACAACCTTGTAGCCCTTCCTTGTGTAAGCAGTCTCATGAAGTTCTATTAGGGTTACAGGATTTGCATGTTTAAAGACTTGATCCATAATAACTAGTCTCTGCCTATCTGCTAACTAAAAATATGCATTAAGAATGCAGTTAGCCTTGGCTTCCAGGATTTGGAAAAACATATTGAGATACATGGCCAATCCTGAGACGTGTTGAACTTTTTTAATTCCTGGTAAGTTCAAAGGCTGTGATGCTACCCAGCAACCCTTGGATGGAGGTCTGGAAAATCAGTAGGGGGAAAAAAAATCCTTTTTCCTTTGGAAACCTTACCTGCATTCCAGTCAGGCCAAGCTGTAAGTGGCCTCTAGCAAACACCATCATCTTACCAGGTGAATGGTGTATTAGCAACTTGGACAGACTAATGCTTCCTACCCAATGCTGGAGAAAGGGCATAGGGCTGAAGGATGGGTAGGAAGTGTTTGTTATATGTCTCTAGAGGCTGACTTCAGTGAAATGTGGCAGTTACCATCAGGGGAGGTTATTGTCCATGTTTTCCCAAGCTTCCTTCAGAAAAGCAGTGCTTGTGCTTCCAGGGAGCTTTGTGATTAACAGTCCGCAGTACCACGGTGCTCATAAAACAGTTTGGTTGGTATTTGTGTAGTGGACACAGAAAAAAGCAGCCTGAGTTCAGAATTGCTTTCAGTTTTGCAGCCAAATTGTGGATCTCTTCCATGAAGACACTTTCTAGTTCTTTTTTCTTGTACTCCAGCCAATCCTGCTGAGCAATCCCTCAGAGAGCTCACTATAACTTAGCTCTGTTTTACACTCCTTTTAAACTGTGGGTCTGTATTTCAAATACAACTAATATTATTTAAACATTTGCATGCATCAGTCCACTAGAAGAGATGGACAGTCCCACCCAGCCAGCATTTATAAGCTCCCTTAGGAAGAAGTGATGCTTTTTCCCCCTAATCTGACAAATCCCTGTCGTGTCAAAGATGTTGTAATTGATCTTTGTCATTAAATTCAATAACTTCCAAATTTACAGATCTACCTTGTTTCAGGCTAATGTAGATAAATGAGGTTCATGGTAAAATATTGACTTTTACTTGGCACCTATGCACCTCAGCACTTTATGCGTTTGATTAACATACAAGCAAGGCTGTAAAATCAAAGAAATGAATGCAAGGAGTAATGTTTTATTCTCCTTAAATGATATATGAGACTTAGCTATTTATAGCAAGGGGTTGGGAGAGAAATGTAAAGCTAAGCCAATTCTAGGAATGCTGATACAGGAGATTCAGTGAAAAATTGATATTCGTATGAGGAAACTACTGTAGGGAAAGTCAGAACACCATGTAGTGGTGTAAAGCTAATTTGTTTGTGCCTTGGTCATGGTCTGTACCCAATACAGCCAAACATTACACAAGAAGCATTTTGGAGAAATAAAGCACATCTTTTTAACGCTTAGTTACTGGAATACCTTGCTAGGGGCTGTGTTAGATCATTTCTATGGAAGTCTTTAAAGCAAGATTTTATACTTCTCTGCAGGCAATGCTGCAGCTCAGCTGTGAATACTGGACTTACTAAAGAAACTTCTCCAGGAGATGATCTTTATGCAGGAGCCCAGACTGGATGAGCTTGCTGATCCCTGCATGGACGTGACACACTCAAGTCAGAGAAGGCTTATTATGCAAGTGCTGTAATGTGTCTGAGCTATTAAGAATCGACAGAAATAATTTAAGGAAGGATCCCCTCAGAGAGATGATTCCCTTGAAAGTGTTTATCCATTGCAAGGGCAACTGTTCAGATCTCACTGAGCCCACAGCCAGGGGAGTTTTCAAACTATCATCTCACTTGAGCACACAAAAAATACTGACTAATTTCAGACTTATTCTCTTACTATTTTGACCCATGCAAAATACAGATAGGCAGATCCTTAAGTGATGCAAATCGCTAAAGCTCCATTGGCATCAAGGAAAAATCTTTTAACAGATGAGAAGGATGCTGCATCTCTGAGAAGGCTGCATATGGATGAGGACAGGTACAAAAATATGAAAAGTGTGACCAATGTAATCACAGACCATTTGTCTGTTTTCCTTGCTGGCAGAATCACTGGGGAAAGAGCAAGATTTAGACAGCAATCGGAGAATCCTATTCAGCTTTCATTTGAAAGGGGGGAGGTTTTTCAGCACAGACACAGTGGAAAATGGCTGAATGGGGAACCTGAGCAGAACAGTTCTCCCACTGGAGCAATCCTGGAGTAGATCACTATGGGGATACTCCTATTTCAGAGTGAAAATTATTTCATTGCAGATACTTAGTTTGCTCCCAGAACAGAATCAATTTTCAGGAATAGAAACTTTTATTTTGGAATAAGGAATCCACAAGGGAAGATAATGTAGAAGAGCAATCATCCACCTGTGTATTTTGACTGGCTTGTATTTACAGAGGGTCAGAAAACTGCAACAAAATGCAGTAGTGGCACTGCTTCTTTCCACCTCCTTAGTGATGTGACTCCCCTGCCCCTGTGCTCCAGAATAGCTTTCCTGGGCAATTTTCTTATACTACCAAGCTCTGAAATGCAGAGACCCTAGTTAAAATTCCTCTCAGACAACAGACTAGAGAAAAAAAAGTATTCAGAAGGACTAGGTCTCATCCAGAACCCATTTAGCAGATGGGTATCTCTTTAAAAAGATTTCTCTCTGTCATGTTTCTTCCGTGGATTTTTCTGCCTGTTGGGTTCCCAGCTATTTCAGAAAGGAAGTGACTTTGTTTCAGTAGGAAAGTACGGTATCTTGAAACGTCATGGGAGTCAGCACCGTTTTCTCTTCTGAAGTTAAGAGTGAGCTAACATTACACAGCTGGGTCCTGGGAGGTGTGAGTTCGTTACCAGGTCCGTCAGAGACATCTGTGAATGCTGGGGCAACTGCATAGGATCCATCACGGCTACCAGATGTAGATATTGACTGAGTCACTGGACTCAGTAGACTGGACTGTCTTTACAGCTAATGGAAGGAAATATGTGCTTTCATCTGAGCTATTCTAGATATTTGCTATAGGATGTGATACCCCACAAAGATAAAGTGCCTGTTTCTTTCCACCTGTTACAAAGCTAACCCAGGATGACTAGCTCAGGTAACGGAGATCTAAGCAGTAGACATCTACAGCTAAGCGAATTAGGCTGAAACACTAGTGTCTTTTAATACCTTTTATATAGTGAACCTATGTCATTTAATTGTGATCCTCAAAGGGGGATAAAAGGGTGTGAACATGGATCATGTGCTCTCCTAAACAGATGGGCATCAGATCAGGACATCTGGAGGCTCTGAGATGGACTACCTCCTCTTCTATCATGAAAAAATGTTTAACGAATTCTGAAAACTTTTGGAAATTTGTCTGTGGAGAAAAAAAAAGGAAGTCTGACAGTCCTTCACACAGTTTCTTCCTTTCAAGGTCATCATGAATTAATTTTGGAGATCCATGGAACCAGTTGTCTATGTCCAATAAATTATGGCAGGTAATTAAGCTATTCATTTTGACTTCAGTGCTGCATTCCAGTGTCCTTGTGGATCTGCTATACTGGGTGCTTTTTTTGCAATAGAAAACTTGGATAGATAGTTCCCCATTATTTTGATAAGGACGTTGGTGGAATGGTGTCCTGCAATTTTTTTTGTGTGAAAAGTTACTGTGAGTTGTTCCCTGAGCAGAAAGTTTTTTTTTTTTCCTTTTTTCTTAGGAAAGCTGGTCCCCTTCTACCAAGCTTTTGATCATTGGTTCTCTAGGATAGTATGAATATGCACATCTCTATAACTAATTTTATTTGTGCATTTGTAGCTCCGTGATTCTTATCTCCTCATGATCTTTGACAAGTTTATACAGGTAAGACTATTGATGAGATAAATCTGAGCTATTATCTTCATTTTGCACGTGGAAAAGTGAGACACAAAAGGATTTCCATTGGCTGCAGTGAGCTTTGCATCAGGCTGCAAGTGTTTCAGTCAAGCTGTCACAAAGTTTGTGGCACATTTAGGGAAAGAATCCAGAAAATCTAAATCTCATTGAGTGTACAGAAGGTAACACAGGCCATGAGGAAGAATTAGGATGGCAGACTGCACTCAACCTTGTGTAGCCCTTGCTTTCTGTTTTAGATCACCAGTTAGATCACCAGTGTCCACTCACATTTTAGACTAGACCAACACAGAGGTAAGGCTCATCAGGGCTAAAATATTGAGACTTGCATTGATTTCAACTGGTGCACTATTGCTTGTATCCCTAGCTGTTGTAACACCCACAAACAAAATAGCAGCCCAGTTTCCTAGAGCGTAGGCACATGCGCCAGGCAGTTTCCCCACCCTCTGGGTTCCCGATGGCTGCAGGCTGCACAGCCAGTGGATTTCAGAATTCCTTGGATGCCAATCCACTGCAGCTGCAAAAGGTCTTTCACATCTAGGGACTCTTCTGCAGGGCATCTGAAGAGTGCAAAAAAGGGTGTAAGGGCGATGTAAACTGAAGGAGGAGCTAGCATAGAAATGATGCTGTCAGAGATCATGTTGGGATGTTGGGATTCAAGGGATTTGCCTTCCTCGTCTGCTAGAGACAGGCCAGGTCCTGAGATCCAGCTGGCAATGAGTCTGAGCGCCGGGATGTTGCAAACACACATGCACACGCAAACACACGCTCGCGGTACGGACATTCAGTCTGTCTGGTAGCTGTCCCTCAGAGCCTGACCTCCTCCAGTTGCTGGCACCCAGACCAAAAAGCCCCTCAAGCTCGTGGCTGGCAGACATCAGCTAGGACCGGCTAACTTGAAGTTTGCTAGTGGATCATGCCCACACGAGGAACAGGGAGCACATTCACACAGCTTGTTAAGAAGAGAGTTTAGCTGTGACATTGCTGTGATCAGGTGTGGGGATTGGATCAAAATACTGACCAGCAATTGCTTCACATGCAGCTGGCCCTTTGTGTCCCCTCTTTCCTCTGTTTTTACACACTTGCTCCTTTCTGATCCACCTCGTTCCCTTCCTTTCCCCACCTTTGATCTTTCCACTAAACATCCCATAGTAAGTTTTGTACCTTTCCACAGTCCGCTTAAAATGTCCTCTAGTAAATTTTACACGGTCCTCAAATTTTCTCTGCTCCATCCCTATGCCTCCCATAATAAGTCCTACCCTGCTTTAGGCAACAACCCCTTTCAGTTCGCTCAGCTTTCCAGGGAGAGCATTTTTTTTGGCTGACTTGTCTTAGAGGGTTTCACACCAGGTCTAATCCTTCTTCTCTGGAAGGCTCAGAGTAGGTGATTCAGTGGTTACTGGGGGTCCTCCCCCTCTTGTTGTTCTGGTCTTCCCTGGGTCTTTCTTTAATGTGATTAGCTGTTGGTCAAATAACCTCACAGATACTTCAGTTCCATTACTGGAAATCCCCTTTGGAAATTTCTGAGCCCACATTTGATTTCAGCTTAGAAATTTTCTTTTATTTTTCACTCTGAAGTTCAATCAACCATTTGTAAGGATGTTAGAGAGTGGTCTAACCGACAATGTGCTGAGATATTTGGAGGCAGATCCCTCTGGATACGAGCCTGGCATGGGTCAGCTGGAGTCAAGGGAGTTACGTGGTTTCAGTCATGCAAGACTGTTCCCTGATGCCTGATGCTTATAATGTTTGCTTTTTTATAGATGTGGGTAACAATTGCAAGTTGTCTGAGGACCAGGAAACTGCCATAAAATCCTGTGTTTTTAAATTGTCTATTTTCCAATGAAAATGACTAGGAAAAATGCTGTTTCTTGTATTTGCACTGTATGAGGTTTCAGAGACTTGTAGGGATTATGTACAGGTCAGAATCATAGAATCATAGAATCATTTAGCTTGGAAAGACCTTTAAGATCATCAAGTCCAACTGTAAACCTAACACTGCCAAGTCCACCACTAAACCATGTCCCTCAGTCTAAGTGGAGCACCAATCCTACAGAGGAGCCCCCTGAGAATGTTTTTACTGAGCACAGCAGAATTGCTTCTCAGGTCAAGTTCCTTGTAGATCTTGAGAAGCTGGTGTAAATCTGAGTTTATAAACTGTGATAGTAGGTAAGGGAAATACAGAGCTGTGTGTGGAAGTTCAGCAATACAAAGTGAAGAGTATGGTAGTTTCCACAAGTTGATTGTGTAGGTAAATACACTTCACACGTAAGACAACCATTTATCTTAAGGAATTTGACATCCAAATTATGATGAATTGCAAGAATTTCCCCAAACCATGTGAGGTAGTATTCTTGTGCTCATTTCTTTAAAGTGCCAGTCATTTCTTATTAGTTCAGTATATCTCTTCTTTCTCACATTATGCAGTTCAACTCTAGACCTACATGACTTTGAGGGTTTTGCTGGTGGGTTTACACTTGAATTTAACTCTAGAAAGATCTCAAATATTGCACTAACCCATTAGTAACTTTGTGTAATACCCTTTGAAATAATGACTACTAATGTTTCAGGAAGCCTCGTGGTCCCTGTGCGCAGGGAAGTGATGCCTGGTGGGTTACAGACCCCATTGGTCTGTAACACAGGGTTGCTGGGTCCCTGTCCTTGCTCTGCCACTCACAGAATCGAGTAGGTTGGCAGGCATCTCTGAAGGTGACCTAGTCCAAACTCCTTCTTACCCATGTCAGGTTGCTCAGGGCTTTATCCATTTTGAGACTTGAATCTCAAAATGGAGGATGGAGATTCAGCAGCCTCTCTGGCCCCCTATTCCAGTGCTTGACCACTGCCTGGTGAAATGTTTTTCCATGTATCTAGCTGTGTTTTTTCATGTTTCTACTTGGGTCCGTTGACTCTTGTCTTATCACTGTGCACCTATGAGAAATGTCTGGCTCCAGCATCTCTACACCTTTCTGTTAGGTAGCTGTAGACAGCAATAACATCTCCCTTTTGCCTTCCTTCCTGAGACTGAACAAACCCAGCTCTGTCAAAATTCCACTTCTCATTCATTTCCTTTAGGACTTAGATCAGATTATTTAGCCTCATTCTACCTTTCTCTCTCTGTAAAGTTCGGAGTAATGCTATTTCTCTACCTCAGCAAGGAGCTGTGAGGATAAATGCATGGTAAGTTTCTCAGTTATTGTGAAAATGGTGTCTTATGGAAATATCATTGCCAGACAGTGAGTCAGCTTGGGTAGAAGGCATTGTCCATAATGGAAGAGCCTGGAAAGGGCACGTGCATTATCAGGTGAAGGGGCATCTGCCCATGCTCCAAACTGTCGATCTGCTGTTCCTCAGTGAAGCTTAAAAGCAAAATGTTTTGTACTGACTTTCTTTGTGTGTTTGCGTGTGTCTGTTCTTCAAGGCATATAGAGCTTGCTTTGGTTTCTACAGATACACTAGAGTTGTGTGTGTGTTGCCATAAGAAAGGGGATGGGAAAGAGGGTTCCTCCTTGTCCACTTTTGCAGCTTTTCAATAGGCAGCAAGCTCAATGGATCTCACAATCCACGTTTCCTGAACAGAAGGGCTTGTTTTACGTATTGCCTAGACACATAATAAAATCACTGCCCTGAGGCCTGGCTTGTCTCCACTTATGTCTCATCTGTTACATGCAGTCCCATTGACCCCAAGACTGTTATTCTTGGTGCACAAATGTAAGCTCATGACAGACCGGGTCCTTAGGACATAGCAATCTGCACAAAGTGATTCATTTGTGTGTTACACTGGGATTTATTCATATTCTGTCAATATTCATGATCTTCTGAAAATGTTGCTATCTGGAAGGGAATTAATTTCAGATACAAAGAAGGTATGTCCTCACTTTCAATCTGGAATACACCAGAATAAAAACAAGATGGTAGTATTCAATTAACTGTCTTCCCAGCTCGTAGGTGAAATACTGTATTCAGAGAAAAGTGTGGAAGTGAGTAACTGCTATTCTATTATGTCTACTATTATCTTACCCCCAAATCTGTGAAATTTTTAGCATATTCTAGTTTTCATTAGTGTTGGCAGAATGTTGGATTTGTATTACAACAGGTAAAGATTAAGATATATTACAATGCAAGGATAAAAAAAAATCTGCCACCTTACTCCTGGAAAAAATAATAATGTGTCAGTTGCATGAGGGTCTGATTCAAAATAGCGGCATAAAACAGAAACAAGTTGTCATGCAAATCTGATTATAGTTTAAATTAAGCTAGTCAAAAGCATTTTTCTCACAAACCTCTGGCAACATTCTGGTCCAGCCAAATTTGCCCAAATGCAAGTGTACTCTTTCTGGAAATCTTTTTCTCCAGTCCTTCCAGCTCCTTTCTGCAGATGATGCCGTAAGTTGAGCAGGGCTAAACAGTGCTGTTCACCTTCTCCGTGTAATTTTTCATTTCATAGACCATTATCACTGTCTCATTCTTTTGGCTTTTTTCCAAGCTGAAGTCCTAGTCTATTCAATTTCCCCTTGTACAGAAACCATTCTACATCTCTCATTGTCTCTGTGCGTTTCCTCATTTGTTTCTCATCTAGCTGAGATGGGGTGAAGGCACAGTACTCACGATGGAATTTAGCGCTGTTCACATACAGGAGGGCAAAAGGGCCTTACGCCTCCCAGGACTGGGCTTTGTCTGCCCTAGGTTGATCAGAATAAGTTCACTTTAAACTAAAATAAAAAACTAGAGATGAAAAAAGGACAAAAAGATCCAAGTGAATAACATCATTTTCATCATGACTCCATTAAGGTTAATAAAATGTTAAAATGAGACAGTGCTCACCCACTGTTTTATCTTTACTTCATTGCTTTTTCCTACTAGCAGTGCATCAATAACCTGCAGTATATTCTAACTGATTGAATAAAAAGTTATATTTAATTGGGAAATCAATGAGCAGGAATAGGGCACTGAGGTCATATAGATTGTATCATCCTGACCAATCTAACTCACTTGCCCTTTGAGCTGGTCTTTCATCATTATATTTCACTTGCCAATTCCTCAACGGTCTTAATTATGGGCACAGCAATTTGTCTTCAAATATTACACTACAGTGAAATCTATGCATCAATAAATACAGCTCAAAAGCTGTTTTCCACACTGCTGGAGAGTTAATTGCTTCTATGGTGAAAGCAAATGCTGTAATTCTTTACATTTGTGGTGCTTTTCAACATCTTCAAGTGACTGGAGGCCACTCAGAATGGCTAAATTAAAGGAAAACATGTCTTTGAATATGAAGATTGGTTCTGAGCAATTTTTGACACTTTATCTGTACAGAACATTCTGCTCTGTGCTGCAGTTGGAGCATGGCTAAGAACTAGCAGAGGACACTTTAGAAAACATAGCTAGCGTAGTCAGAAGGATCTGCTGGCTGTTCATTTTCTACCTGCCTCTTTTAAACACCAGCTATATGTAGGGGAAGTGGTGAATACCACATTTACAAATTTTGCCCAGTCTAGGAAAAACAGCTATTTCTGTTCAGGAAAGTGCAGTTCTAGTGCTGTTCTTGTGTTTGTCATCTCCAAAGCAGGAATGTGTGAATGCCACTTGGAAAGCACAGGGCGCAAGTGAGCCTTGAAAAATCAGTCTGTGAGCGAGAGTAGTGGAGAAGTCCACAGCTGTGGAAGGCATTGGTTGGGCTGGGTGACTTCGTTGCAGGCTTTCATCAAGTTACTGCAGCCAACCCTCCAGGCCATATAAAGCATCTGTGTTTCTATTGTGCTGTTCTTTTTGCATGAAATAGCTGTTGTGCTCCCTGACTCCTAAACCACTTATAAGTTACAGCACTGGTTTCTGTACTGGCAGCTTGCATCAACCTGATTTCTGAGTGGCTGTCAATATTTTCTGCCCTTGTAATAGGCAGCCTAAGGCCCTCCTAGGAAAGATTCTGGCACCTCTGAAAGGAAAGATGTCGTTTCTGCCTGATGTTATCTTACCAAGGGTGGATGGGACGGGAGCAGACCTGGGGCCACCAATACTGTGTTGCAAGTATGCTCTAGGCACTGGGATCTCCTGAGTTCCTCCACCAGGAACACCTGCTCGGTTCCTTGAAAAAAAGCATTTCAAGTGAAGCAGTGTGCATGGGTGACTAATTTAACCTGCAGCCATGAGAGGTTCCAGTCCACATTGTATTGTGGATACAAACAGGGAATCACTTTTGGGGCAAGGAACTCAGCAATGTGCTCAAGGGTGAGGAATGAGATCTGGGCGTTCTTGTTACCTCAACTCCTTGTCTGCAAAGATGGTAATGATTCCTTCTCTGAATGTTTGAAGCTGCCATTTGAGGAACAGGCAAGGAAACATTATTGTTTTAATTTGTGGGTTTCTCAGCTCCTGCTCAACAGTATCTTCAGCAGGAATTGCTTGACTGTATGTGAATAACTAAATATGCATTGGTCCTGTTTGGTGCTACGATCCAATATCTGTTAAATGTGTTTGGTATTTAAGTGGGCCAAAGTTAAATCCTAGGTCTTGACCATATTAAAAAACCCCCCTTATCAGGCAGAACACCTGTTATTTTGCCTTTTCTTCATCTAAAACCTCAGTTATGCAGCTGAGGATCCTCTCCTGACCAAAAGCTTCCTGAAAACAGATAGGTGGTTGTGAAGATTTTGATTCTGATGCTTCAGCTTTTTCTGACAACACACCTCTGTTGAGACATTTCTGACAAGCTGTAAACTGTATCTCTGAAATATATGGACAAATGTGTTATCTTCTGGGGATGCTATAAGGGCACCAGGAGTACCTGATTCTGAAAAACACGTATAGAAATAATCCTTGTCTTCTTAAAAATATTTCTTCAAATAAAGATGCTCTTTAATGTCCAAGGCATGTATTGCAAGAAGCTTATTCTCTGAGCCAAGCAGAGTGGAGCTATTGAATAACTGTGCCATTGCATGCATAAATATCCAGAAGACAAATCAATTATATCTACATTAGACATTAGACATAATGGAAATAAAGCTACTATAATTGAACATTATCAAAGGCTTTGTCGTTCCTGGCTTGGAGAGCAAATATCTCAGCTTCTGCTTGGAAGGCCATGTTGGAAAGCTATCAGCCCACACAGGGGTACTGACAAGACAAATACACTTTAGAAAAACCACGGCACACTGTCTGTGCCTCAGACTCTATCAGCCCCCAAAGTCTGTCACAAAAAGTGACAGCCTCAGGAGAGGTTTGGACTTCTGCCTTGGCTGTGTATTTCCAACTTTGGAAAGCATTTTCATGGAGTTTTCCTACATAAAACCAATGTGTTGGACTTAGCTCACATTATGTTCATGTCCATCTTTTAAAAAGAGTATTAAAACTAACTTCTTGCTATAGGGGCACTAATATTGTTGAGTTTTATCCCTACTGTATTCACAGTGCTTTGTCAAGGATGTCAAGACCAGTACCTGCATCTTCAGGGATAGGTTTGAAAGCTCTGAGGGCTAAGCATTGCCTCCCAAAAAATCCCAGACAAACATGAAGTCTATCTCCAAATAGGCACAGACTATCTAATCACCATACTTGCAGATAGGCTTAATGGAGCTTGCTGTGGAAAGTGGTGGAATCCACACAAAATTAGGCAGCTGGTCAGAACACGCAGGAATAATATGTACAGAGTATTAAATATGGACTTTCATCTAGAATTTCAAGTGCCTTCCAAAGTTGTTGTTGGGTTTTTTTTCCATTTTCTGAGTATTTATGCCAGTGGTTCCCAACTTTGCTGTCCAAAAGGCAGCAACACTGAGCCAACACCACAGTGTGTGCAGCCTCCTATTTTGAGCTCTGTGTTCATGGGGACCTCAAGAAGCAGGGGATCCTACAGCTATTGGAGGATCTTGTGGTGAGCCTATTGTCCCCAATTTGAGGGATGAGGATCACTTTCTACATCAATAACGTATTTGTTTGCAGGTAGTTTATGGACGGAGAGGTTGGGGTTAAATGAAAGACCTATGGCTTCTAGACAGTGAGAGTGCTAGAGATAACACAAACTGTGGACCTGTGTCCTCATTTCAGGTCCTGCCCCAACATCCACAGCGCTGGCTGATACACAAAAGAAAGCAGGTACGCTTTTGTCATTAAATCCCTGTGGTTGGTCCCCTGCATCTGCACATAGAAATTACTTACTGAAATGCTACATCAGCAGATACTTTTCTTGATCTCATCTGGTAGAGGAAAACATGCATACCCCATTTTTCTTCTTTGTTTGGTCACATGATCTTGTTCTATCTGTTTTATGGAGCTCTGAAAAGCAGTCAGGTTTACAGGCTTTGTGCTGATATTGGAGCTATTATCTAGTTTGTTTTCTTTTGCCAATGGGGATTTGGCTAGATTATCTTCCCTCGGCACATAAACCCTAACTGTATGTTTTCTATGCATGACTGATGTGGTGATGTATCATCCTACAGAAGATGGAAAAGTGTGTCTTGTGACTGCCCAGAGCAAACTGACCTTCCTAAAAATGAAGCTTTGCCTTTATGAATGCTGCTTTAGTGTTTCTAAAAATGAAGCTTTGCCTTTGTGAATGCTGCTTTAGTGTTTCCTTTGTAAAATAATGCTTTTCATGAGTAACAAGCTCTATAGCTGTGTATTGCAACATTTTCTGTCTACAAAGAATTCGATCTTCTTGAGGAAAGAGCAATGGTTAAATGTTCATTTCTTTTACAGAGTGTAGATCTGATTATTCTCCAGTCAATTTAGTGTTTTTTCTCGAGGTCTTCTCTGCTAGTCACAGGCAGTAAAATAGAACAAAATTATGAAGGATATCACTGTAGACAGTGAATGGAGAAATAATTTTAGGAAGAGGTCACCTTTGTAGGCAGACACTGTATCCAGATGTAGTACGGATTCTGCAGATTTCTGTGGGTTTCTACATTTAATTATAGGTACTGCTGAAATGTCATGGTGGGCACACATACAAATGAACTAAGTCATGGGTTTTTTTACTTTTTTTGGGGCAAAGATTAAGTAGAGCTACTGTTTCCCTGGATATTTCCTGAGACCATTATCAAGTTCCAGTGCAATTCCCCTATGTCCAGCTTGGCCACCCTGTAGTCATACCAAAATGGAAGTACTCGTGCGATAGCTCTACTGATGTCAATAATGTAGACAAGACTTACTACCAGTATATAGTAAAAGAGAAATTAGAGTAGCAGAGAATAGGTATGGCAGGACAAAGATAAGAGAGTCTTTAAATAGGATTAAATAGATGATGGACTGATTCTAAGCTTCCTGAGCTGGTGCATATGCAAAGACCAGTTTTACTTTTAAGGAAGTGCATCCTTTTTACACGACTGAAGGGAAAGAGTGTTGCAGATCAAATAATTTTTCATGCTGAATCTAAGACCTGGCAGAAACATTCTTCATCTTAAGAAAATGAATTGAACAAAAAATAAAGTCCATTCACAATATGCAAAAGAGAAGCTTCTACACATAGCAGGTTCATACTGCGAGCAGGCTTATGTCCTTCTTCCTGGAATGGCTATGTGAAAGTAAAAAGGAGTAGCATGACTTTAAATCATCAGGAATCTTCAAAGAAAATAATCAACTGGGAAACTGAGCAAAGAGTTGTGGTGGTGGCAAGTAGTGAAAATCTTTGAGGAGCTGTATTCAGTTAAAGGAATAATTGTACTAGAAGCAACAAATGTTGATTCCTGATTGTGAAGACTAAATCTTCTAAAATGACTAAAATCCTTCTCTAGTTCCTCCACATCCAAAATGGGAATAGTCCTTCTTCATTTACAGTTAGAGGAAGTTGTGAAGTTTAATTGTCAGCAGATGACTCCCATAAAAGTCCACTCTGAGTAATGCACTCTGCCATCTGAAACAGTGTCAGATCCCTCATGTGTCTTGATTACATGGAAATTTTCCATGATTAGCCAAATTCATGCCAACATACCTGCCCTTGTGCCATTTGGAATATTGGATCTGCAGAAATTGCTGTGATTAAAGGGATGAATGAAGGCAAAGTTCGTGTTCAGTGCCAGTCTCCTCCAAAAGGTATTGAAAGGTAATGCTGTTGCTGAAACACTTTCATCAATGTACAGTTTTTTCCTCCTTCCCCTGGTCTCATAGTCCATATCCCTTGACTCAGAGACATCAAAACCAAAAATCTTTGGCAACAGCAGATGTTATGTAATTTCAAACTTGAGTACTGAATTTTGCAGTTGCTCTACTGCTTGACATTTGAGGTTATTTATTTTTATTTTTCAGAAGTCCAATAGATTTACCAGTTGAATTCAGGTCTGGCCTTTGTTTGGGTCATTAAAGGGAACTGATTTTTGTAAGGAAGCAGCTGATTTTTGTGAGGGCATGGAAATCTTCATACTGTACTCAACCAGGCATCTAGAGCTCGGAGAATAATGATAAATGCTTTACTCTTTAATGGCATGGCTTATAATAGTGTGAGGCCAAGAGAAACATGGGAAAAGAAGTATGACTCCACATCTGGGTCCTTTTTGCTTTCAGAAGAAAGATACTGTAGCTCTTCCTAAAGTATCAGCTCTTCTGCATGTATCAGCAGTAGCTGATAAAGATAAGGCAAAATCAAGGCTCTTCTGCTTCCTACCTATGTTCCCATCGTAGCTTGTGTGGGTGGGATGTTTGGGTGTGATCTGGATGAGCTGGTCAAGTGTTTGTATTTGTGCATGTGTGTGTGCAAAAGAAAGGGTTGAAAGGCTGGGCAATGAGTGGATTGACGGCAGCCCTGCCGAGGACTTGGGGGTGTTCGTTGACGAGAAGCTCAATGTGACCTGGCAATGTGCGTTTGCAGCCCAGAAAGCCAACTGTACCCTGGGCTGCATCAGAAGAAGCGTGACCAGCAGGTCGAGGGAGGGGATTCTGCCCCTCTGCTCTGCTCTGGTGAGATCCCCCCCCAGAGTACTGCATCCAACTCTGGGGCCCCCAACATAAGAAAGACATGGACCTTTTGGAGCGGGTCCAGAGGAGGGCCACGAAGATGATCAGTGGGCTGGAGCACCTCTCCTGTGAAGTCAGGCTGAGAGAATTGGGGTTGTTCAGCCTGGAGGAGAGAAGGGTCTGGGGAGACCTTGTAGCAGCCTTCTAGTACCTAAAGGGGACCTACAGGAAAGCCAGAGAGGGACTTTTTACAAGGGCATGTAGTGATAGGACAAGGGATAATGGCTTTAAACTGAAAGAGGGTAGATTTAGATTAGATATTAGGAAGTTCTTCACTGTGAGGGTGGTGAGGCACTGGAACAGGTTGCCCAGAGAGGTTGTGGATGCCCCATCCCTGGCAGTGTTCAAGGCCAGGTTGGATGGGGCTTTGAGCAACCTGGTCTAGTGGAAGGTGTCCCTGCCCATGGCAGGGGCTTGGAACTAGATGACCTTTAAGGTCCCTTCCAACCCAAACCATTCTATGATTCTGTGAAAGGAGGACAGCTCTGTCCTCACCATTTCCTTTAGTGGACAGAAAAAACAAAGCCCAAGCTAACCCCCTTTTATGTTGTAATGCTGGTAGAGGACATGCAAGGAAGTGGTTCCAGTACACTGGCCCACGCTGACCTTCTGGGAAAATTCTGTGGATTTTAACAGTAATTACTCTAAGAAAGGTGTGGAAAACCTCTGTAGTTTGTCCTGATAAGACAGGAACCTGCCACCTTCAAAGGGAGGCCTGGGTCTAGATAGATCTGGACAAATCTCAACATTATGCTTGATTCTTCTCCAGTGCTGTGACCTCTCTCCTGGTCTGCGCACAGGTTTGCAAAGTGGAGAGAGGCAACAGAGGTCTCAAATGATGGTCACAGTCCCTGGGGGGTCATGCTCTGCTGCTTCCCTCCTCTCACATGGCCAGACACACCAGTGGTAACCATGAATAACACTCAAGCTTGAGAGAGTATTGGCCAGGTTTTCCCTAAAATGGCTAAAGGAACATTAGGAGAAGAACACGTACTGAAGAAAAATGACATTTTGGAGCTGTTTGACTTTATGTTGCGTCACAGAATGAAACTGTGTCCTGGAAGAAACTTAGACGCAGTTGGGATACATCCTGATCTTGAAAACAGCTGTCTAGCTTACATACAAGAAATTGGGAAGAAAGGACACAGAATACTGTATGAGGAAAGTAATCCTCTCCTCAGTTCTATATGAAAGCTTTAAGAGGCATTGGCTTTGTATTAAATTTACAGGCCCTTTTTTCCCCACAAAGGTGATCTCTCCCCTGTGAAGCAATTAGCGATTAAGAATCGGTTTCATCTTTGTCCTCGTGATTCATGCCGCACATTTGTGTTCATTGCAGAAGGCAAGTTAAGTCCCTTTTGGAGAGAGCCCTATATAATTTTATAGTCATCTGCAGAAAGAACATAACTCAGTGTAATTTGTGTTGCACAGCTCAACTATTGTGTAGCACTGGGTACACTTGCAAAGCTATCTATTAGGAGAGCTGTCGTGAAGGTTGTTCAGCAGTATGAGCTGAGCAGCTGCTTTTGGGAGGTGGTCTGGTAAAGCTGTGTTGTATTCAGTGAATGGGGATGCTCAAAAGACGTCTCCAGAGGTAGACAGTTCTGCACTGGGATGCTCTTGCACCATGTTTTCCAAAAATAGTGTGTGATATTAATATTTTTAACCACCATGGGCAAGGTAGAGTAAACAGAGAATTTTTATATTGTAGCAAAGCATTCTGTTCCCTTCTAAGCAAAATACCTGGGATTCTGCCACTGCTGTGGCTCTGGACAGATACAAAGAAGATAATCAGG
Organism: Harpia harpyja; assembly: GCF_026419915.1. Taxonomy (NCBI): domain Eukaryota; kingdom Metazoa; phylum Chordata; class Aves; order Accipitriformes; family Accipitridae; genus Harpia; species Harpia harpyja. The sequence goes on along the minus strand of NC_068956.1, from coordinate 6,475,894 downwards.
TTAAACGTACAGTTAAAGCCATATTTGATTAAGTGAAAGACAGTGGTGATACTGGTATGGCTTTGAGATGCCCAAGGGAATTATTTCTCTCATTGTCTCTAGGTCTGGTATAAGCATTGCTGTCATTGTTCCTCTAAGTAATCAGGATACACACTGCAAATAAAAAAAGACTGTCTTTTCAGAGTCTTCGCCTTTCTCTCACTTGGCAAAGAACATGTAAAATCAGCTAAAGTGTCTGATCGTCTGGCCCACCGGTCAAGCAGATTTTGCTAAAGCGTAGCTTTACAGGTGGATATATGTGATCAAATTCTCAGATGTTACGATAAGGTGTACAGTATTGCAGGCAGGGGTGCAATCCCAATGCGCAGTGTGATGCAGCATATGGACTTTGGTCCATATTCTTCATTTATATCTTTAGAGTCATATTGTGTAAATCCATTACAAAGGTCAACTGCTACTAATCCTCTGCACCAGCAATTTTCATCTAGGATCACCCTGGTGCCAACACACTAAATCCAAAAGGTCCATGCATTGAAGTCCCCTGTGAATAGGTTTAGACTTGCTGTTCAGGCATCTGCATTTCCAGTTGGAGCACAAAGTAAAAAGTTGAAAGCCTTAGACTGAACAACAGAATCCCTAGCTGAGGTCACTTTCATTAGTTTATTTTTCAGTGCAGACAGACATCTTGAAGCAGATGAATAGAGAAGAGAGAAAGTTTGAAAAAATGCATGTCAGTTCAAATGTTAGTGTTAGTACGAAGGCAAATAGAAGATAAGGAACATGAGGTCAAAGAAAACAAGAAAACAAGAAGAAAAGCCCCCAGACAAACTCATGATGCTTTCAGTTCTGGTCATCTTTTCATTGACTCAGTGGATCAAAAAAGCTATCTAGAAGAGTAGGAAGCATGGCAAAACTATTAAATGGATGTAGTTTCTTCCGTAGCTGAAGAACAAAAGAGAGTATTCAAGGAGTGAGGATACTGCAATGAAAGAAAAGGAGAACAAGACTAGAGAATGATGAATCTCTACCTTCTGCAGCACAAGAATTAAAGGGACATCCAATAAAATTTCCAGATAGTAGATTTAAAAGCAACACCAGACATGCTTCTCCACAAAATGCATAACTAAAATGCAGAGGTCATTGCCCCAAGTTATTTTAGATGCCAAAAAAGTAAAGAATTTAAAAAAGAGATAAAAGGAATTAATGGAAAATGGACCTTTTGATGGCTGTTAAACAGTATGCTGCAAATGGGAACACTGCTGTAAGAATTCCCTATCTCACTGGGACTGTAAGAAAGCCAGCAGTGGAGAAGATATACTAAGTAAGGATCACTACAGATTTTCCCTGGTTTTAGAAGTCTTTTTCTAAGCATCTGCACTACTTGCAGTGAAAGGTCATGGGTATGACCCTCTATTGCTCATCTGAGGTTCTTAAGAGCACTATACATTCAAAACAGATCCTCCCTTGTCCCTTATTACAGTCATTGGATTTGATCCACTTTTCCAGAGTCTTTCTTTCTAACCCTCAATGAGGACAGGGAAGCACATGCTGTAGCGTATTCTTATGTATCGCATGAGATTAAATCGTGTTGTTTTCTTCAGGACGTCATCACTTCAATAGTTAAGAAATGAAAAGTGACTCTCAATTCTGAAACGCTTTGATAAGTGAAGGTTAGATTTTTGGTTTCAGTAGGCATCTGGCTGCACTGGCCACTCTCAGAGAGGAGACACTGAAAGGGATACTAATTTGTATATTCCAGATGAACTGATTTCTGGAAGTTACATTTTGGTCCAAAAGATTACACTCTCTGCTATATTTCATAAGTTTGAAGGACAGTATGCTTTGTTTTCTTTAGCAGCAAGCCCAATATTTCTGTAATGTCTTCAGATCCTTTTTGACTTTTCTTGCATGTTCCTTCTTATTTGTTCCAGTTAGCAATATGTCTCCCAGATAAGAAGCACTGCCATTTAACTCCCAGCAGACCAGGCTTTTCTGCTCTTAAACACTGGAGCTTATTAGCTTGGAAGAGACTTAAGCTAACATTCATTTTAGCACATCTCATACTACTTGGCTGCTACTTCCTAAACAGAAAACGAACCACATATTCTGTCCTACTGTTTTCTTTAATCCCAATTAAGTCATGGTTTCTTTCTATCTATTCTATTAATTTAGGCTAATTGACACTGGTATTAGCTGTATTGAAAATGGAAGGTGTTTTATGTGGTACCACACCTGAACATACACTTTTCAGATAGTAGCAGAAAAATATAGTTCCTTTGACAGACATCATCTGTAATTCTGCAAAAACTGTAGTTTTAAAGAGGTTGTCTTCCTGTACTGTTCCCCTGAATAACTTAGGGTGAGATTCATCGCTACTTGCTAGATATCTACCACTTAAGGACCTACGCCCAAGCTAATCACCCTGGGTTCCCCTCAGGGAATTTGTAGGTCATGCTTCTCAGGAACAAACGTGGATCTCTGCTACAGCTGGAGTGAATTTCCCTCCTTTGATTATCAGAGGAGTCTGAAATGTGCTTGCACTGTAATGTCTGTGTTCAGTCAGGTAAATCTTACCACAGTTTCTTGGTACCTTGAATTAGAATTACAAAATGTTATAGAATGAATGGTGTCACTGATGAGACAGCGTATCTGTAACTCCTAGGATGATGAATCCAGAACGGGTTTAGAAATGGATGGGTGAACTGGTTACCACCCTACTTTGTCTTTATGCTAAATACCCCCCAAATCTTTTTCTCTTTTCTTGAACTTGGGTGCTTTCCGTTGCTACCCTCTGCACTTTCTTCAAAAGTCCACATCTTTCCTGAAGTGCGGAGTGAAAACCTGGAGACAGCAGACGAGCTGAAGCTATCGCCGTGGGATGTGTTCTCCGAGAGTATATTCCTGCTTAGGTCTCCTACTACTGTTTGCCTTGCTCATGCCATTGCTGGCTTATTTTCAGATCGTGATCCACTACAATGCATAGCCTGTTTCTGCAGAACCGTGGTGTGAGTGGCTGCTCCCCTTTTGTGGGAGCGCTGTTGATGACTGGTCGTGGGGTTTAATTTGAAGCAGAAAAGTTCCTGAAACAAGATATGAAAATGAGGGTCAGGTAGATATTAAAGCCCCGACTGTGTGTTGCAGATCTGAGCCTGGGTACGGGCACAATTGATTATTCTCATTTTGAATAATTCTATTCCACTGCAGCCTTGGAAAAGTCAAGTTATAGCTTGTTTCTAAATTCTTCTATTTTGCCTTAGATCCATCTTTTAACAGAAAACATATATTAAGTAATGTTTCAAGTAGAAAATATTACATCATGCATAGGGCAAAGGAGGACTTACTTAGAAAATAGGGTCTTCAGGAACATCCCACACCCTGGCTCTCAATTATGCTAACTTGAACCAAAGTATGATTTTTCTTTACACAGCATGTTTAATACAAAGATATTTAATTCTAAATAACTTGTGTTATTTTCTTGTGAATTTTTGAGTAGATAGCATTCTAATTCAATTTTCTGTAAATCTTTTAGAACACTTTCATGGCAAAAAATGTCCTTGCTTGACTGAATTAGTTTAATTCAAAGTGATGTAAATTGTCAATTCTAATAATAATTTAAATCAGTAAGTGGGAAGCCTTGATTTAAATAATCTATTATAACTTTGTTTTGCATTTATAATTATTTTACCAAAGATAGCTTAGTCCTTACTGACTAATAACCATAAAAACATCTTGATTTGGGACTGAATAGATCTTTAGAATAAATCTGGTATTTTTCTGCTAACCAAGACAATATTTGTATACATACACCATATGTGTGTGGATACAGAGACATATAGCTATAAGGATAGAGATAGATATGTTGGGTTTTGTATATGTCAGTTAAGTAGTAACATATCTTGACATATACTTACTCTGATTTTTATGTCTCATATTTTCACTATATTCAAGGATGAATGATACATTTCCTTTCTACTAGATGATGAATGTTTTATGTGCAATTTGTGTCAAATTACATTTAAATGGGAATAAAATTCAGTTAAATGCACAGAAACATTTTAATGATTAATTTAATAAAAATACCTTCATTGTGGTAGATATATCAGGGAAAAAAGTTAATGAAAAATGTTTCATATTCAAAACTACTTAATAAACAAATGAAGTATTAGCATTAATTAATTAGCAAATCTTATTATTTCTTGTCATCATGCCCTTTAAGATTTCCAAACTACTGGATTTCATTTGCTCTGATTGTATCTTTTGTTCAAAACCAGAGGAAGAAGAGAAACTGTTCTACTTTTTCTATCCATATTTTGAAAGAAATAGTTATTGAACTGATACTTGATTAAATGAAAATTAATTTTTTTTTTTGGCATTGGAAAATTAATATTTGCACCTAAAAAAGAGAGTCCAAATGTCAAAAATAGTTTTATAACTTGAGAAAAAATCTGGTTTCAGATAAGAAGTTGGTAACTTCAACCAATTCAGCAGTCTGCATTTCTATAAAAAATTAAGCAGTAAACTTTTATTTTAATTTACATGAATTTAATTATGTTAGTTTAGACTTCAGTACAGATAGCCATAATTTCAAATGGCTTATTTTAAGGCAAAACACATTTCTCTCAAAAAACCTGGTTTAAATAATAACCAGTTTTTATCTTCTTTATTAACACACAGACTTAAAGCAATTGAAAATGACAATTAAAATGAAGAGCTTTCATTTCATTGAAGGACAGCAGATCCACAGGTCATCCAGAACACCTTTTCAAGGGGAAAAATACATGAACAAAACAAAACCGCTGCTGAGTGACACTAGACATCCAATATTCCAGGTTTGCCTACTTAATGCAGGCCGTTTGTTAGGACCACCTGACATTTATTTGATTCCAAAAATAACTATGACAGATGAGTTGTTTTTCTCTAATCTGCTACAGCAGAGGGGGGTTTATGGTCTGGTTTTTGTCAGTGTGAAGGCAGCTTCCACCTCCTTACGGGTAATTATCTCCCATGGGGGGGCACCCCGACCCGCCGCAGCCCCTGCCTCCGGCAAGGCTCGGTCTTCGCGTCTGGTCTCTGCCCTCCCGAACCCATCCAACTCGAACGCCGAGCCAGGAGGACGTGAAGAAGCATGGACTCCCCAGCTGGGTGATTCGTTCGACATGACAAGCACTACGATGAAGATAACGTTTTTGGGTGGGAGCTGGTGTGTCCAGCTGGGTTTGGAGTCCGACGGCAAGTGGGGAAATGGCTGCAAAACTCAGTGCAGGTTGACTTCTTGCTGAGACCGTTACTCAGGTTAGGAGCTGACGTTGTCCTCCTGGAGCCCCGTGCTTACTTCACCTTTGGTTCAGCTGGACACAGCCGTCCCTTGTTTCTTGCCTTAGCTCGGTGGCAGCTTGCTTGGGTCCTGCTGGCCCCGAGAGGAGGCGGTGAGCGCGTGTCTGTGCAAAAGCCGTACAGGCAGATTGTCACCAGTGTAAAGCAGAAGCTCAAGAAAATCTGGTACTTCCCCTTCAGACCTTGGCTTTTGAAGTCAATTCAAGTGGGGATTTTTCTTGGGGCATTTTTAAATCCTGAGGGATGCGCGGGGCGGAGGGCAGCGTGAAATAGGTGTGTCTGTTGTATGAATGTCCCGCTTAGCGATGTAAATATGGTATAAGCAAGTGGCAGGCGTTTGCAGGTCACATCTGAATTCTTTCTGGTGCTGAAGCAGCGCTCTTGGAGCAGATGATCAACGAGACATTTCACAGCGTCCTTCCCACTCAACATAATATTGCAGGTAAATAATGGCCTTTCCGTGAGCATCTTCTTTGGAGTACGATGTAGGGAGGTTGATGTTTCCGTGAGCACCACCATAAAAAGGTGCTCTTGTTCTTGAAGGAATCAGGATTCCTGTTACCCAGGTACCAGAGAGAATTCTGCTGCAATAGAAATCTTTCATTTTGCTTTGTCTGCAAACTGACACAGGCTGTGTCATTCGGATCTGGAGGTTTTACTTGTTATTAAGTTGAAGAGAAATAATGTTGAGGCAGGGAAAAAGCTATATAGAAAAATGTTTTTTTTTTTTTGACAGGACAGTCTCCTGTCTCACAGACTGTGTTCTCCAAGCCAGAACAGGAGTGCAGGCCAGAAGTATTCCTCAGCAGTAGAAGAAATTACTGCAGAGATGTTTGTATGAGAAGTCAGGGTAATTTTTTCCATACAGGAAACAGAGGAAAACATCTTTAAGGTATAACTTTTATCAGTACAGCTAAAGTTCAGTTTCACAATTTGAACCTTATTATACATTTATTTTGGGGCCCAAAAGAGTGAATTTCTGGCTGACATCAAAGATATGGTAAACATAAAGTTACCTCAGGGAAGATACAGAGAACTGATTTAACATGTAATAATCTAAGAATTTGTTTTGCTCTAATGTCAGCAAAACCAAAAAGACCCTAAGTACAAGGAAAAAGCAATGATCTGGATTTCTAGCTGCTTACTTTGCTCTTGTTATCAGGTAGCTGGAAACGATGCAGTCAGATCCATGCCTGTACTTAATAGTAGGTGTGAAAACGCAACCTCACATCATACCTGCAAAAATGAAAATCTGCTTTATAGGACTTTACTACAGCCCTGACCATAACAGCAGAGAGGTCTTTTGGACTGTGATCACCGAGGAAGGCAGAGCACAGCTTGCTTATGCTTTAGAGCTGATAGAAATCTAAGGAAGGTCTGTCTGTTAGCTAGCTTCTTACTTCTGGTTCTAAGTAATATTTTATCTTGCTCAAAGCTTAATTTTAAGTCCTAGATTTTGGCACAGAAAAGTGTCTGGGGATTTAGGTGTTGCTGATTGACCTCTGGAGAGCAGCTGATGGAGACCTGCTCACCCTCCTATCCCTCTGTTTGCTTTTAAAATGGTGGCAAATGTAACTCCTTGCTGTAGCTCTGAACCAACAGTTGCAATTTTCTTTGGTTTTCCTTTCTGCACCTTACTTTCTAATCTAATGGCTGGCTGAATGACATATGGACCCTTCCAGGTTTTAATCCTGCCTAGCAGACTGGGAAAAAGTCTGTGCATTTCAGTAGTAATCTACTAAAGAAATCTATTGTAGATAAAACAATTATGTCTTTCATTTGTTCTTTTTTTCCCTTGAGCTGACATACAGTTCTTTCCAACTCTATAAAGGTGTTTTATTGCACTTACTAAAAATGTCAAGGATACTAAACAGCAATGCATAATTTACAATAGACTTTGTAGGCAATGGAGTCCTTACAGCCACAGCTTCCTGAGAATGTATTTATTACTATTTTACTACCTGCTGTAGTATCGAGGCTCAACTTCCAGTGTATTTGGTGAAAAAGCAGAAGGGGAGGGGAGACAGGGACTGCTGGTAGGCACAAGTGGGTGATTACTGGACATTTGCCAGTTTACCTAAGATAAATGGATATTATTAACTTTGTTGACCACATTGAAGTGCTTTAATTATGCAGAAATGCAGGCAGGAAAACATTAAGCCAAAGAAATGTGCTTGAATTAAAGTGTTGGGGTGCTGAGAAAAAGAAGTCATCCTATTCCAGCAAGATTAAAGTGACCTTGGTTATTGGTTAAAAAGCAAAGTGAAGATAGGATATTTTCATTCCGTTTTAATGTATGGGTTCTTTGCTGAGGTTGGTGTTGGTTAGTAATAAAGTGCAAGCTTCAGATGTACAATAATCATGATGACATGATAATATGTTGATGTCAGCTTGACAAAAGTGATCTGCGTAGGCACTAACTATGGTGTTTTAATGTATTAACCAAGGAGGTTGAGAAGTCCCTGGGAAAAGAATACACAGGTAGGTACAATAGCTTGCAAGCTATGTTTGAAGGGTAGGGTTTTTGAAGCAAAGTTTTTAAGTACCTATGCCACACATCCTTTGCTAGGCTTTTGTAAAAGAAAGCTGTCACTGCAATTTCAGTCAGAAATAGCATTTTCTGTCTCTGTATTGATTTCTGCTTAAGCAACATGCACAGGTTTGTCATCATTTTAGTGTGTTTGTTCAGAAATGAAGCTAGCAAAAGCAACAAGTGTTAATTGGGCTCAGTTTAATTTTAATTTACTCTGATGGTCAATACCTCACACTCTGTGTAATAGCCCTTTATTTATCATGGGAAATGTCTTAAATGCTGAGAGAGGAGTCAGCCTGAGCAGAGGAATACCTGGGCTTGTGGTAGCCCTGAGCAAGACAGCACACAGCTCTTTCACTATGGCTTGCAGTCCACACACAATCTCTGGAGTCTAGATGCCTTTTCTGAAACAGGGTGACAAGATTTGTCTTGTTTTACAATCCTGTTAGTAGTTATCAGAGCAGGGGATGGTGGCACAGCACCTGGCTGGAGGGATCACGCTTCCCGCTGGCATCATCTTGTGATAGGAACTGAGGATCAGCCAGCCTTTGGGAATGAAGTTCCCTATCGTACTATTTTCATGAGCTTTGCTTGAAGAACCCATGACTTCACTGGGGACCACTTGCTTGTATGATGCCAAGGACTTTGGTAAGTGCTTGCATGATTGAAGCCATTGACTGGTGATGGCACAGAAAGAAAACTAGATGGTATTAATGTCCTGGAGCCATTAACTCTTGCACATCAGATTTCCTTCTTCCACAACAAATTCTGCATGGTAAAAATGTGCAAGGTAATCAAAGTAAAAGCAGAGCATTTCCTTTCATTTTTTTTCTCACTCGATTCACTTTATATCTCTAGCTAGAGGCAATAAGGTGTGGCTACCAAAGGGGGCCTGAATCCACTAGAAGAACAGTGGATTTTTCTAAGTGATCCATCTAGATGAGTCTCACCAGTGCTGTATGCTTCTGAAGACTGCCTTAAATTGACATGCTTAGTTTAAAGCCTACTGCTTTTCTACATGGGCCTCCAGCAAAGACTTAGTTGACTGAGAATAAAATTCCTTTGACAACTGTAGCTGTGTAGACCTGCAATATGGTATTGCCTTTGCTAGTAGCAGGCCATAAGCTTTGTGCTGAATTTGCAAGGCTGCAGGACTGAGGCGCGTCAGGTTTGCTTTGTCTGAACTCTTCGTGACCCCCCCTGAGCTTTGTTTTACTTGCTGTAGCTGTGACAGCAACTTTTCTAATTGACCAGGTGTCTATGGCTAATTTGTTTTACTTTTGTTCGTCTTTCTGTTGTACCTCCATGGTTTTATGACTTTAACATAAAGTTGTAGTATAGAGAAATACAAGCCTGGTGGGAGAGCAGAGAAGTGGAGACACGGGATGTGGCGTAGAGGAACACAAGCAGGGGATGAGAAGAGATGGGGCACTGGAGACCCAACTGCTATAAACAACTCAGCCATGGTCAGTTAAAAGAAATGCAGACCTGGAGCTGGTCAAACCTGGTTTCAGGGGTAGCAAAGAGAACAATGAGCAAGTACCTAACATGTGCAAAAGGCATGATATATAGTAAATTTAGATGTGACATGGAGCTGCAGACAGATTAAGAAAGAGCAAGGTGTAAAAGCATGTTAAGAAACATATAAAATGGATCCCCAAATGGATCCATAAACCCCAAATGGATCCTAAAGAGAGGAAGAAGAAGAAACCATCAATATGAAGATCATATTCCTCCCAGTCAAGGAATCCAGATGCTGATGGCTCACCATTACATGCCCCATTCCCACCTCTGGAACAAAACTACCAACATTGTGTTCCAGAAGTGCAGGGTGAGGGTTAGCATAACATCAGGAAAAGGGGTAGAAATTAAGATGTGTATGTATAACAATTTTAATTGTATTATTATGATTATTATGGGAACTTTTCTGCATAGAAGTTTTCTTTTTTCTGTAATAATTAGATCTGGACTAATAATGATTAGACAGTTAAGATTTCAGTTATACTAACAGTAGATTCTTGGCTTTATATGTATCAGGTATGCTTCCTTTTTGCTCATAAACAAAATTTTGAGCATAACAAAACACAGTAGGTCTTAGGACCATTAGAAGGATAAAACAACGGCGCTTTGACCAAGTGTGGCTGAAGCAGAAAAGACACACAGTGCTTATTAAAAGTCAGGCTGGAAAAAAGAGGTAGAAGAAGAATGACATATTTGGGAGTCCCTTTTATTTTTTTGGAGGGAGGTGGAACTTCCTATGTCCCCAAGTATCTCAACGTGATGGATGATTGATATTGTGATGGTTTAACCCATCATTCTATGTTAGCTGAGCTGTGGTCACTGTCCCTGCTCTCCCGCATAGTCTGTGATTAAGATAAAGAAATGCAATTTTGCCTAACTTGGTTTCACTGTGGGATGTGAAATTATTTTGCATTCGCCATAAGTTAAGGGCATGCACACAGCTACCCAGGCTCACCTGATAAGGAGCAGGTCACAAACTAAGTGTAAGATTCATGTTTTCCTACCCACATTCTTGTAGTCTAGTAACCAAAAATGCCATGCAGCTGCATGAGGTATATGAATTCCTATACAAAAGTAAACAATCTGTATTCTAACCTACCTACTTATCTGGCTCAAGTCCAGATGCAAATCCAGGCAGCGCTGTAGAAATAATGACAAGTTCAGACCTTCAATTATGAAGTTAGAACAATTTATTAACAGCTCCTAGAGTCCTATCAGGGGTCTAGTGTGCTTGTCTTTCCTCAAAATGTATTTTTTTATTTTGCAAAGGGAAGCAATAAATTTCTTTCCCTTTAACCTGCTGGATTCTTGTGTGAAAAGGCTCCCATCTCTCCGAGGGAGGAAGAGTAGTGAAGTTAGTACTATTGGTTCATACAACATCTTTCACTTCATTCACATTCACTTCATTTTACACATCCATCAGTTAATCAGTCAGTCTGCACATGGGCCACGGAAAGGGAAAAACTGACTGGCTCAGGTCGTTTGGCAAGTTCCGGGTGGGTTCAGGATGAGAACATGGGATGTCTTGGATTTTCTAAGCATGCTCTTGACTCTAGCAAGTAGAGGCTATATCAGATACAGGACTGAGGACTGCAAGCAGGTTGTATGCAAAATTAAAATATGCAGGTTCAAAGTTCTGATAAAAGCATCTTGCTAAATCCCCTGTGGTATATTAACTCACTAATCACAGCCTTATTTGAATTCAAGGCATTTTAATTTCAGAGAATATTGCCCCTTCCTAAGGCCAGACCCATTTCTGCCTGTGGAGCTGGATCTTTAACTCCATGATAACCTGGTAGGGAACTAAATATCACCCAGAAAAAGTCTTCTAGGAGCCCATTGGGGCAGGTGAGTTAAATGAACTCCAAAATACTTTTCTGTTTGCTTTCTTTTAAAGCACGACTGCTAAGGATAACATTCCCCACATGTTTTATTACGTAGCCAAAGGACTAGATGCAGTATCAAGGGATTAATGGTCAGTGCACTCTTCAGGTGCATATCCACATGGAGGATGAAAAAAAGATCTTGGTTAACATCCCAGTTACTCTGTTGCAGTCATTTTCTGTCCACCTTTATCACCCTCTCTCCTTGTGGTGCATACTCTAACCCTTGAGCCGCAGAACATAGTCAGACAACAGTCACCTCCTGAAAAAAAGAATCACCTGGCTAATTTTTGGAAGAAATGACTGTAGGTGCCGAGAAAGACGGAGGGGTTGGACCAGACACCTTCTTGTCCTCAGCCTTGGCTACTCACCAGCAATGATCAGCTCTTTGTCTGAACAGTACGGATGACTTCTCTGAGGCATATAAACTCTCTACACTTGGTGCTATTTTCTGGAGTGCATAAAGCCACCGTGGGGTCTGTAGCATCCTTTAGGAATCTAATTCAGATTTCAGGTCCAGCTGCTCAAACTGGACTCTCAGCTGCATGTCTACATGTGTAAGTCTTACAGGGAATCCACATGGAGCAACTGGTGTTGTGCACCTCTGAGAAAAGACAATTAAAAATCTAGAATGTCAGAGTATTCTGCTAGCAGTGTTATGTGAGATATTTTGCTGGATGTTTTTTATGGTTCAAAGACAGTTACTTCATTCCTTCTAAAGTGTATGGCATATATACACAAGGGAAAATCAGGTTTCCTGTCGCCCTGGTGACATTAAAATCTCTCCAGTCCTCTGCCCCCTTCTGCCTAATACAAAAAGTGTTTGATGTAACTAGTTTCACATGGTTACTAACAGGTAGTTGTAACAGGAGTATAACGAGAAAAAAGTCCCACAACCTATAGGGAAATTGTTCTTTATTCTTTAGAAGAGCATTGTTCCTTTCAGGAAAAATCAGCTTCAACTTCATGATGGCATGATAAAAAATTCATGACTTCCTGCTGTTGAGTTCCAGATGTGAACATGTATGTGTTAGCACTCTTGCCACCAGAGTCTGTGGGTGTCAATACATTCTCAGTCTGAAGCCTCCTTGTTGAAGGGTATCACTCTGGATGTCAATTATCCATGATGTCCTCATATCTCGTTTCACACCGTTTTTCCTCCTAAATCAAATGAGGCAGCTGCATTTCCAAAGGCTGTTAACTTTACTGGCAGTGGTACCCCCCTGGAGATATGTGCTTCTTAAGTACTAATTCTCTTCAATTAAGCTTCCTAGATCATGCTGCATTGATCAGGCAATTAATTGATTGCTGAAGACTTACCTGAAACAATGAGTCAGCTATTTCTGTTCCCTGTGAGTTACTAACCCCCTGTTTTTTAAACTCAGTACAACTCAGAAATATGGCATTCATTTGTAGTTTGGTGTAAACAGGCACCCTTTGGTGCATATAGCATCTTGTTGCTTGCCTTTGTTTCCCAACTCAAAGGAAAGTGCAGCCTTACTTCTAACATCACAGAAAGCTGACATACGGAGGGCAGTAAGTTGCTCTGTGTTTCTCTAAGTAATGGAAAAATCAAGTGGCCATTAGGATGGGGTCTGGAATGGTAAGCCTAATTCAGTTGTGCTGGGCTGTGTTGTGGTGTTGTGAATAGACATGTTTCATTTTCCCTACTGTTGTGGGGCAAGAGTATCTTGTTTCTTCTGATGCTGTGGGAAGTTATTTCCCCTATAGAAGCTATTTGTTTGAAATAAAAACTTGGAGAATCCTAGGATAAAAGAAACAGAATATAAAAAGATGTCAGGCTGCAACTAACTAGAATAATTTCACATTCAACCTTTGCTCTGTAAGTCAGAAAAAACCCCAAAGTTAGTAGCTTTCAAGCACAGGACTTGGAGAGCTTGTATCTGGGGGGTGTGAATTCTGGTGGCCAGCCAGATCAGCATGTTGTGCTTTCTGTTCACCAGACGTTCAAAGCAAATTTAAAACAACAGGGACTAGAAGATAATGTTTGCGGTAATAAAAAACCCAAAGGGACAGTAATAAAAAACTGAAGGGAATGTTGGTTAAAGAATATAGTCCAGTAAGTGTTCGAATACTACAGACAGCTTTCCTGGAGCCTGCTGCAGCCAGTGGGAAGGGTTTTGGTTTGGACTGCTCATGAGCTGGAGAAAGGGTAATGTAAACATGATATTCAGATCCATGGTGGAGGCTGCTTAGACACACAAAGAGAGGGAATTAATTCCACAGTGAAGTCAGAACAAAGTTTAATTTCTGTTAGATTCATCATGAGAAGTAGCTGAATGCTCAAGCCCGGGGAAATGTCCATGCACAGCACATGCCCGTGCTGATACTGGCACGAGTCTTTAGCTGTAGATAGATCCAAACCCAGGATTCATCCCTTTTTTTGACAATAAGTTCTAAATTGGAAATGTAAACAGCAAGTGAACACTACTTGCTTGGACAATATGTTGACACAGATACATGTTTGGCTGGCTCACTACAGAGTAAGCACAGCTGTGGGACTAGTTGCACACACGAGTACAAGCATGCCCTAAATGTCTATAATAATAATAATAATAATAAACCTCCTGACTGTAGACGTTGCTCAGCTCCAACTGCTCCAGTTGTGTGTTTGCTGACTTTTAGTTATCCATGTTGAAAAGATTCCTCCCAAATGTGATGAACATTTTAGAGATAGAAGGTAAGCAATGAGGTAGGATTTTGCTTTCATGCTGGTTGTTGTAAGCCAGAAGTAACTCAGGTAAGGTTGGGAGGTCTTATGGTGATGACAGTTAAGAGTGAATCCTCAGGCTCAGAGGATTTCTGCTGGCACAAAAATAATTTAAGGAAGAGGTGAATGAGGTTTGGCATCTCTATTCCTCACATTGTGTGTAAGTGAAAAGAGAAACACAGTAATGGTGCACTAGAACCATGATTACTGATTGAATAGATGTGTATGACATATACTTATTTAGGCATGTATAGGTTTTGTTTCTGGTTAGGATCAGGATGGAAGGAAGAAATCCTCTGAGAAATGTGTGTATGAACTTTCAAAGGTTTTTTTTCAAAGCTATCTTGCAGAATTACTGCACATTGGTTTTTGTTCTGTTTTGCTTTCCGAAGGCATTTTTTATAAGCATTCTCATTTGTAAAGGCTTATTTTAGTTAAACCCAAATTCCGGATCTTCTGTGCTCTATTTATCTTTGTCTTAAAAATGAAATGAATTCATAAGGGATGTTCTTGGTCTTGTTCTTCTGTTCTGCAAGAGTCAGGAAAATGAATATGAATGAGATTTTAAAGACAGAGTCTATGGTAGCGACCTGTCAGACTTCTGTGAACGTGGCTTGTGTCCATTTTGATTTAAAGCAAATGATTTGTTTAAAAACCAAAGAGGCAGAGAACTAGGTCCTATGGGAGGAATCATAGAATATCTCATGTTGGAAGGGACCCATAAAGATCATCGAGTCCAACTACAGCACCATCCTTTGTGTCCCTACAGTTAAGTCCTTGACTAATGACTGGTTTCTGCTACTTGTGCATGCATAACACATGCTCCCCTGCTTTATGTCCTCGTGTTTATTCCTTGACATCCTCAGGGGCTTCATTTGCAGCCATACATAGTGAAACATCACCAGTGACAACAACCTTGCCACTCTGCTTCTCCTGCAGAGAATGTATTAATGTATTATTGGCATGTGACAGTTTAATCAGTCCTACCTGTCTGTCCAGCCGTGTCCTTCTCTTGTGATAACCTAATCTGAGAGGAGCAAAAGTAGTTTAAGAAATGACCTGTGTCAAACCAACATTTCAACCTGTGTTTTCTATTTTCTTCTGTGAATACAGAATAGCTTATGTATTAACTGAAGAGGGCTATCTCTTGTATTTGGTTCTGTCTGCTGCTAAAATGCTTGGTGTAAGGATGGGATCATTTGTTGAAAGACCCACTCATCTTAATCTTGGATTTTTCCAAAATTGCTTTTTGGGCATCTTTTTGATGCTTCCTTCAAGCTTTCAGCAAGATGATATATGGAAATAGCTATGTGATGTCTGTAAGAATATTTCTGGGCTGTCTGAATGCTGACTACACAGTACTTAGAAGATGCATATGTTTGAAAGATGTGTTTCTTTGCCTAAAGAGGTGAAACTTGGCCCAGTTATTGACATTCATGAGTTCTTGGATTGTACCAGTCATCTGCTACCCTAGATGTTACCCATACTTGAACTTTCCACAACAAGTATATGCAATGCAGTAGCTACTGGGGCAGCTCATAGATCCAGATGAAAGAGATAAAGAAGAATCCTATTTCTACAGTCTGTGGACAGAAGCTACAGACCAGTTGGTTCTCTGCATTATATCTTTATTTTCTGATTGCCCACAGATGCCTGTGAGCATAAACTGCCTCGTGTCCGCATGCATAAGGCCGTTTCCCTCTAGAGTTTCTGTGTTCTTGCTCCATAGTTCTTGGTGTGGTGGGCCTCCTTGGTATCCTGTGGTGTCCTGATGACCCAAAAATATAATTGTTTTGTTTTATTTTCCATTAAAATGTCAGAAGCAATATGAGAGCTGTGTTATAGCCAGAATGGTGTTTTCACAGGATGATACCGAGGCTGTGTGCTACATGTCATGAGAGCCTGTGAGGAAGTTTGAGAGTAGGGGACCCTGCTGAAGTCCTGTTGGAAAACTCTAGGGTGGGGGAACCAAAGCTGGTGCAATGTCACCCGTACTGCCATGTGGAAGCTGTGCTTGCAGGGAAGGATCTCCCAGACTGCTCCTGGCCTTTGTCTTGGAGAGGGAGTTAATTGGGTTGCTCAGAGTAAACAGAAGGGATCCTGTATACAAGCTTGCTCCTTGGCTGTCTGTTACTTATTCAGCAGTATCTGCCTATTAAATTCAGATATTGGCAGATGAAAGTCAATGAAGAACAATGAGAGAACAAGTAAAAAAAGAATAGGAATAGAAACGAAGAATGGCAATGGAATCGCTTTCCATGGTCCGTGCAGAAGATGGGGGCTCAGGAGATTTCCTTCACACATCATGTGTGCAAAAGGTGCCTGAGGAGAAGGATCATGGGCTGCCAGAAAGACTGGCAGCAGCTGAAATGATTGTCAGTAGTATTCTAGTCCAGAAAAACATGAGGAAGAAACCCAGCCAAACTATGATGGCACTGCTTATAGCATGCAGGAGTACAACTTGATCCGTTTAGAGTAAACAAATTATTTTGGTCTCATCCTAGGAAAAAGACTCAGTGGACCTGATCCAATTAAAGTGGAAGCAGTGAAGCAGGAAGGACTGAAGTAAATCTTACTGCTGTTCCTGAGCAGTAGCAAGGGCGATGGGATCTCCAAAGCTCTTCTCTTCATTAAGTGAGGGGAGAAGGATGGATGTAGCCGGGTATCTTCCCTGTCAGTGTCACTCTGGGGAGAAAGACAAGTGTGATGTTAAGAAATTTAGGTCTGAAAAGGAACTGAGAATGAGATATATGGACAGATGCAATAGAAGGAAGTGATTAGTCCTGAGAGACTTTTCCCTTTGCAAGGTTAAGTGGTTAGAGAAGCTGTTTAGAGGCAGGTCAATGACCTCTTGGCATTTTGGTTTCTGTGACCTTTTTACAGAAATGAGCATTTACCGACACTCTTTCAGTCTAAATATAACAACAATGCAATCAACTTCTCCAAGGCTTCTTTTACAGTCTACCTCTCCATCCTCAAGGCAACTTGAGAACAATGGTCTTTAGTTAACTGACTTTGCTGATGCATTTTCAAATTTAGACTTCATAAGAAGGTAAAAACCTTGGAGGAACAGAGAAGTGCACAAAAGGTTAACTTTAGAGCTCAGAGTCACTTCAGATTTGCAAATGGCATTGTCATTCTTGCAGAAGCCCTGGAGAGACAGGGAAAGAGTAATTAGGGAGAAGTTCATAGTAGGTGAGGAATAATTAGGAGCTGCTGTGAAATGGCTGATGAGGACAACTCGGACAATGCCTGGGAAAAAGAGCACTGCAGCTCATATACACATAAATGAGATGCACTTGTGATCACAGGTTAGAGTTTAGATATAGGGTCTCTTTTTGTATCTGTCAGCACTCCTCAGTTCATACACCCTTCCTTGCTCTTGAGCCCCAGTACTTTCTGTCTGCTGAAGCATTGTTACCCTTCTCGTTACAGTAGTAGTTGAACCTGTTCTTCTCAATTGGGGACCAGAGATAAGGAGGCAGCTGGACCTAGATGTTAGCAGGACATTAATGCCATCTTGGTATAAAGATTCTCAAATTTGACTCTAAATGCTGTCCTCTGTGCTGTTTGGGGGCTGGTCACTAAAAGACATCATGAATGCCCTCACACATACTCTTGAGCTGATGTGACACTGCAGGCAGAAGAAAGATGCAACCCTAGCACTACTCTGCATACAGGGGTCACGCTGAGAAACAGGGGTGAATGAGGAGGCTTCATCAACCAACACCTGCAATCCTTGTGATGGTGGAGTTATTGATTTGACATTGTCAGAGTACAGCACTGGCCATCACAGGCCATCTTATCTTACAGATAGAAGGACTAAATGTGTCAACAGTCCTTACTGTGAGTAAGAGTGGTACAACCAACATTAAATCCAACGGTTATATATTTATTCCATTAAACTGAGACATAGAAATTGAATGTGCTCAGTCCAATTTCCCCTAATTTTCCATACTGAGTTATACCTAACAAACAGGTAAGAGATTATAGACTTTTTTCATTTCCCAAAAGAGGGAGATTCTCTAATCAGATCATCAAGAAAACTCTTGTTTTTCCATTGAAAGACAACAATAGGAGTTACTGGACCTTCCTGCAGATGACAGTTCATTTTCTATTCATCAGCTCAAGTGATTCCTGTAAGAAGCTTGGATTTGTATTACTGCTACACTGAAAAAACCCCAGAGAGTCAATCAATATAATATAAAGGCAATATGAACACAAGGAAAGAAGTAGTTCCTTAGAGTATGATCTCTGAGCAGTATTTTTGGAGTGAAATTCTTACCTATGGAGAGTCTAGAAGTGGTATGTTGGCACGCGTGACTATTTGAGGGTAATACTTCCAGCTAGAATTACTACTTCTAGCTGGGGTCCCTGTGGCTGTGGTAATGTCTGGAGCTATTGTTAGATCCTCTAAGCAGGATTTAAACCATGGTGTCAGTATAATTATATATATTATAATAATTCAAGGGTCAGTTTGTTTGCAGGGGTGCAGGAGGAGTGGGTCCGTGGAGTGACACAGCTGAGGCTGAGGTCTGGATGACCGCACTCTGGGGTTTTGTACTCGGTACTCTGCCCTCGTCCCAAGGACTGAATACCAGTTAGTGGTTTGAACACATTAAGTATGTTCCTGGAGCAGTCCAATTGGTTTGCTTTCAATAGAAACAGATCCCATTTGTGCTCTTGAAGACTGAGAAGCAATGCATGGTTCGGTGGGGACAGGCAGGAGGGTCACTTCAAAAGTGCACTCCTGATCCTGGCTAAGCACGAGAGCAGATGTCCCAGACTCTTTCTGTGCCTCTGGTCCCCCTCTGTAAAAGGGAGAGGAGGTCTTTTCTGCTTGCTGGCAATGAAAATGGGATAAGGCAGTCCTAAGGGAGAAGGGAGCTCAGAGGAAGAAAGTGTGGGGTAAACACAGCTGTGCAGACCGGGTAGCTTCTCTTCAATTTGACTTACCCTGCTGAGGATCCCTGATGGGGCCATCCCATAATTACTGGTGAGACTGCACTAAGATTCTCCACGTGTTATGTGTCCTGTCTCCTGTCTCTTACTCAGATGGATGTGAAATTGTTCCACCTGTAAGGGCCAACTTCACTTGCCCATATCAAAAAAGATAGGATTTGTACCTCAAGAACAACATTTTCTTCGCCAATGAACTGCATATTGTATTGACACTACAGTATTTAACACTGCAAACTGAAAATGATGTTATTGTCATCTTAGAATTATGCATCATAAAAATTCAGCTTCTTTGATTAATCTAGTATTGGCATTTAGGCATCATGGTCTCTCTTTAGCAACTTGTGATGTTTTAGGTAATTTCATACTGTTCAATTTACATTTATTGTTATCAGCAGGAAGAAAACTTTTTCTTCTACACAAGAATCCAAAGAAAAAATCTGTACCCATCCATTCTTATGATAGATGATCTTTCTATTTTCATTATACTTTTATGAGGTGAGCTTATTAAAATGTGAAAATAAAGCTAAGCAAATCCATCATATCAAATAAAATGCACCAATGCGTTTTTACTATCAACATGGAAAAGTTTTTTCTCCATCAGGCTACCTTGCTTTTCAAATTAAATGTCAAGTATCATGTCTCCCCCAGAGATGTGAGCTATAGAGGAAAGTTTAGATTCGTCAGCTACAGAATTATATTTACCTTAATTCTTATTACATATCAAATTACTGTGCTGTAACATGAATAAATATTGGATTTTAATGTTGTTCCATTCAGAGCTTTAGTGAAAGAAATTTCACTGCTTTAGTGCAGCTATTTGGCAGGCCAAAAAGTTCATGTGTTTTAAGGGAATATTCAGCTAGAACTGCGGCTGTCCTCAAAGGAAGCAGTATTTCTCTTGCCTGGTTATTCAGCACTTTTGTTGTTGAGAAGTTGCATCTGGGCACCTGCAATCCATATTGCAACTCCACTCACAACACTGCTACGAGGTAAATAGGCACTAGACTTCTTGTTTTACCAAAGGAGGAATTGCAGTGCAAGGACAAGTATTCACAGTAACAACCTAAATGAAACAGGAGGCTGCTCTGCTCGTGCCGAGAATGAGGATGCCTGAGCTCTTGTGTTTGGCTCCTACGTTCAAAGCATGGACTTCAGAGGGGAAGAGCCATGTGGCTCAGAGCAAGCTGTGAGTGGCCCACGCACTGAGGATGGGACAACCTTGGCCCAGAGCTAGCCAGTGTCTGGGGTAGAGGTGTCCCCACTGGGTGTGGAATCAAGAATCGTGACAGGACATCGTAATCTGGACCCCGTAATCTTTGTCACCTCTTCCTTTGACCAAACTCTACTGTTATATCCCTGCTGCTTATTCACAAGCTACTGCTTAATTATAAGACAATCTTTGCTTGTTTGGCTTTGATGTACATTTCCCTCTCCATTCCTAGACTCATCCTGTTAAATGTTTGCCTGTGGGTCAGATTTTATGCTAAACTCAGTGCTCTTTATTTTTTTATGGTGGGAGGGCAGTGTAGAAAAAACTGGGTTTGCTACTTTCTCAGTTTCCTTCTAGTCCACAGCCTGGTTTGATTAAGGTCTCCTGCAAGTCAAAGTAGATGTGAGTACAGAATGAGACAGTGCTGTTTGCCAGAGGTCGTGTAGAACTGAGAAGAAATATGAGGAAACCGGTGTTTGCCAGCTGCTTAGACTAACAAATCCTGATCTGCTGTTTCAGGCTTCCTGGGCCATTTACATTGGTACAGTCTCTTTCAAAGAGAAGATCTCGTAGGACTTAAATTGGCCTTGCTTGATTAACTTCTGATTTATATAAAACCAACTCTAAATTTGCCTTTACGTTTGCATCTGAAAAAGACTGGTTTAATCCTGTTACCTAATATTAAATTTTAAGACTTCAAGTCAGGGAGTCATGGTCGTTTGGTAATACTGCCTTGGATAAAAATAGTGTGACATTATTGTAACAATATTAATCTTAATGAGATGTGCAATCTTACCATGTGTGTATCAAGGACACCGTATTTATATGTTAACTTTATTATGCCAGTTAATGCAATTAGTGTAGTGTTGCTAATGGAGTTAAAAGTTTTATCAGTAATCATATAATCTCCAATAGGATAAGTATAAAGGATTATTAATGCGGTAATTTATTATTAGCAAGTAGAAAAGCAGCAGAGCAATAAGCTTAGCCTTGCTGCTGTAATGCCTTTATATGCCAGCACATTTTGGTTTTCATAGCATGACTGTGTCATTCCTTATACTGACTACTGGCTGCTGCTGGATTCTGTCTAATATCATATAAAAAGGACTTAGCACCCTTTTGAAGATCTCAGTGTCCCTCAGTCAGTTATGTGGTGGATAATCTTCTTTCACTTTTTCTTCTTCCTTTTGACAGCTTGCAGCAGGTCTGACTCTTATCTGATCAGGATTCCTGTCTGTGAGAATGATCTTTAAATACCTTCAGTTCAAGGACACTGTAGACTGTCTCTTTCAACTAATATAAGGTACCAAAATAGTGAAATTTAATGAGATAGAACACCAAATTGATTGTCTCAGAAAGAGTACCTGAGAGGGTAGTTAAGATGATGTGTCAATCACTTTGTCTTAACAGCTTGTACCATCATCGTGTGACATTTCTACAGAATGACACGAACGCACTCGGTGTCAAAGGACTCATATTTGCACCTTTGATTTAACAAGCAGTCAAAAATCATTAAAGGGCATGGACTGCTTTGCTTGGTTGAGAGGACACAGCTTGTGTGGTTTTGAACAATTTAAAAAATATTGATGCACTAGTTTTAAGACAACTTTTAGTTTGTTTTTCCATCACAAGTGTTAGAATTTTGAGGAAAGCCTGAACCTGTTTTAATTCTGCTGGGCCATTTGGTGTCTGGGAGACAGACAATTATTCACCGTGTTACAGAATAGTCATTTCGAGGCAAGGAGTTGAGACAAGTGCCCTTGTGTTTCATGATTCAACATGAGTTGTGATCCAGGTAAAAATCTAATTAGATGAGGTGTATCTTCAGATTTTTCATCAGACTGAGTTGTCTTCCAGAAACAATTCCATGGGTTGGATATGGGTTGCCCTGCTGTCCACTGGAGAGCGATATGATAAAGCTGGCTGCACAGCTGGTTCAGGTCACAAGAGCACCATAAACCAGCTAGGTGACACGAGTGAATCTGGACCAGCAACTATGAATGTGGAGTTGGGAGCTTTGCCTGAATTGAAGGATGAGATTACAGTGCTTCTATGTGAAGAGATACAAAGACAGTTGTTTTCCTGCCCTCCTGATTTTCCTGCGTGCGTATCGCAGTTCTGATTCAGTGCAGGAAGTGCAATGCATATATCAGGTACACGGTGCTATCTTTTATGCTCCCTCCATCACAGACCATTTCTGTTTCAAATAAGGATGCTGGTAAGTAATTCTTAGGAAGGAGTTTTAAGCCTTGGACTTTTTCTCTCCTTAGCCCTCCAGAATCCACATTTGGTTACTTTCAGGATCTGCTGTAAAAGCAACATGTAGGTTCTGCTTGTGGGGATGACAGTCTGAGAAGGGAAAGGGATTAGGAGGAGAGGATTTACTTTACACACTGCTGCATCGGGTACTTTGATGTGGATTAAGAAGAAACTCCCAACATTTAGGGATAGCGTGCAAGGAGATATAACTGTGAACACAGAAACACCTGTGGAAGGAGCTTGTCTGGAAGCAGTGGAAAGCAGAATGGAATTAGCAAATGGCATAAAGCTGGGCTGAGAATGAGAATAAGGCTTTAAGAGCTGTGAGGTTCCTAAATGACATTTAATTTAGGGCAAAACTGTCCTGGCTGAATTTAAGATGGACTTTGGGTTATTTTATGAAACAGGTCATATCATCCGGTTTCTTGGCTATGGAGTTTAGACTCAGTAAGCCAGTTGGTTTTCAGTCCTATCTTTTTAAAAGCTTTGAATAATACGTTAGCAAGAGTAGTGCCTAGGAGAGTCTTAGGGGTCAGGACAAAGCAACTGGACCTTGTACAGAGCAATACACAATCTGTTCTTAGGAGGATATGAATTTTATGTGTTAGTTATGTCACATTGTGATGTTGCTGAAAATTTGTCAAACATCAGTTTGGGCACTTTCTATGCTTAATAACAATGGCAGCAATACAGGACTGAGTTATTGTATAGCTGTCCATTCAGAAAGATCCCAAAGCATCTATATGCTGCTGTGCCTAATGAGAATCACAGGCTTGTCAGCCCTTCCAGTGAAATAGAGCTGTCAGATTCTCAGATGTAACCAAAGAGAGAGGAAGAGAGAGCAAGAGCTACCCAATGACATTTAAAATTCCTTTCAAGTACGCATAGATAGTAAAATGCCAGCAACAGGGTTAGACAAGTTCATAACAAGCCTCATAAATGGGTTACTCTAAATGAGAATGTGGAGGTCTCAATAATAAAACCCACACACCTGCTTCCTCAAAATGAACCTTTTAATTGAATTTTCTGCTCTTGTCGGCTCCTTTTTGAATCTGTTTCCCCATCTCTGAGTTGTAGCTGTGCCCCCAATCTCAATCTGAGCCATCTGTTCCACTTCTAATATTAACATCTTCTATCATATAGTGTACCATAGCCAGCAAAAAAAGAAGAGATAAGATCACTTTCTCCTGGGAGGAAACCTTATATTTCAGCAAAAGGTTCAGCTGTCACTTTAAAATGACACCTTCCCACACACAAATATGCACCTGCCACATTAGAATATTATTAATAATCCAGCCTTCATGTGTTTGACAAGCCAAACAAAATTAACCAAAAAATGTGAAAAGGTCTAAGAAAGGTGAGAGCAAGTCAACGTTTCTTTTCAGAATTACAGCACACAAACTGATCCACAGTAGAAAGGAATTACATTTGAAATGAAGTGTTCTAACTTAATTTAACTCCTTGTATACATTGCGAATTACTATTCATTCCCAATTACACAGTTAACTCTTTAATCTCAGCGAAGTTTGCTGAGTTGTGTTGACTCTTCTTAGTCCCAATCTAGACCTACAAATCCCTGTTCCTTCCCTTCTGTGTTGATCTGTTGTCACCAATCCTGCCTCACTGTATGGAAAATGCAGTGTGCTGCCTCAATTAATATGAGATTTATACGGTATAATTTCTATATGTGATTTAAAGTGTTTACTACTGGAACACAGAGTTTTCTGTGTGAGCTACAAAGTCACACTGACTGCCTTTCTGTGGGAAAGTAATTAGTTACCGAGAGGATAGGATGCCTCTGGTTATTGCATGTACCCCATATTAATGAAATGGCTTCACCTACCATAGAAACTCATCTAGGATTGAATAACTATCTATTTGACCAGCAGAGTTTAAGACAAAATAAGCAGATGTATTTCCTGGAACCTACAGTAGCTTCAGTGCCTTGACAAATGTTATGAAGAAGAATACAATCATTGGGCAAAGTTGGAAAAAGGCACGGGGTATATTTTCACAACTAATTCCTACCCCACAAATGTTTTAGTGTCTGCAAGGCACTGGCAATGCAAGTAGCAAATTGAAGTCACGAGTAGTGTTAGGCCCTAAACCCAAGAGGCTTTAGTTGAAAGTGTTGTGTGCCAGAAGAAAGGCCCCCCTGGAGTGTGAAAATAACCCACTGATTATTGAACAGAAATGTCAGAATGGCAATGATATTTTAAAGAAAGAAGGTAACTTTAAAAGCCACTTGTCTCTCCCAGGGACACTGCTGTAGTCAACTCAGTTTATAGCATTTTGTCTTCAGAGCCTCCCAAAGGATTGGCTCAGGTGTGAGAAGTTCACGTCACGTGGATGGCCATGAACCATGTCCTTTGGTAAGAATAAAAAACAAAAGGAGAGTGAGATTCAGGGATTTGGAACACGTTTCTCACCAAATGGTCCTCAATTCCATTACAGCATCTATCAATCTTGTTGCTTTCAGACTGAAAAGATGCTCTTTCTTTCTGACCTTCAACACATTATATCCAAAGCTATTTGATCTTTTTGGAGGAAATACTATTGTTAGAACATACAGAAATAATTTTCTGCAAATTACTGCTTGTAAAGAGAATCTATTGGCTAACACAAAATAGCCACATTTCAGACCAAAAAGTATCTTGGAGAAAAATAAAATGTCTTAATACTAAATAGAATACTATCCCTCTATATAAAGAAAAAATACCTACTATTTGTGTACACATGGTTTCTTTTCTTAAGGGGAATATGCATGTTGACTGAGGACGTGAGTTAACTTTAGAACAAAATTGCTATCCCACTGGGTTGGACCAACAGACCGTCTAATCTGGTATTCTGTTTCCAGAAGGGGCTGGGACCAGATGTTTAGAGAAGAGTATAAGAAACAAGCAGTATACAAAGGGATACTTGCCACCTTCCAGATATATTGTTTATGGACTTCCTGAGCTGGTGACTATTTTCAGACCATCTGCTTACTGCACCCATTCTCCATGAATTAGTCTAGGGCTTTTAAATGCATTAGTGCCTTTCGTCTGGGCCTCCACAGCATCCTGTGGTAATGAGTTTCACAGTTTTATTATGCATGATGTGAAAAAGTACTGTTGATGGAAAAAGGTATTTCCAGAGGGTGATTCATCCTTCCTGTCTTAGCTGAGGATTAATTACCCTTTGAAGAGTCTCATCTTTCTGCATTGACACCAGAGCTTTAGTCGATTACTTTACAGTAGACACCTACATTTTAGATAACTACAGATAGGGGAGAGTTATCCCAATATTAGGGTCAGTTTAATTAAATGCAATAACCTCATTCAGTTAAACACCCTCAGCATAATATTTTTTTGTAGATATTGATGATAGGAAATATCGTAAATTTTTCCACAAAGATGTACTTGAATGAAAAATTGCTACCTACCTTTGTAAGCCTGATGGCAAGGCTTTCCCTATGCCAGTTTAAAGTAATTAACTCTGTGTGTAGATGAGGCCTAAAGGATCATTATGAAAAGAGGAACATTAGGTTCCATTATTTCTCTTTTTTATTGTAGGACTTTGGCTAGTACATGTGGATGGTTACATTATATGAACTGTGCTCTGAAATAGATGGCCAAATTCTTGTCATCCTATCAGTCAGTGGTTACTAAACAAATCATTTTTTAGAGGGAGAGACCCTCACTAGATTTTTGGGAAGTGAGCCATATATCATATATCAACTATATTAACAAATGGGGTGGTTTTCACATTTGAAAGATAAAGGTTGGTACTTTGGGAGATGACAATGCACACAACACTGATCATATAGATATAAGGTTTTTAAGCAAAGTAAGCTTTAAAGCTTTCTATGCACCTATTACCTCAAAAGAGTAATTAAATCATGTAAAACTTATTTTTAATAGCCCATAGCATAGACTGAAGAAATTATGTTATAATGAAAACATATTTTTAACTCTTGGGATAAGAAATCTAAATAAAATATGCATTTACACAATATGCTGGAACCATTATAGCTCTGAAATAGTTCTTATTTGGCAAAAGCACAGGCAGCTACTTGGCATTAACTAACTTAGCTCCTGTAATTGTAATCAAGGGAAATCACTGCACAAATACTCAGTTTCTAACAATAAGCTTCATAAAGCTTGTTAATGAAAGTCACCATTTAATTCTTTTTTTTTTTTTGAGAACAATTCTTTCCCTCAAAGTAATAAAGGAGTAGAAAAAACCCCAAACCCAATCAAACACCATTTTCACTTAAACTTGACTCACTCCCCTAGCTTTCTGAAGAAGTGTCATAGAAATAGAAACACTGGCATTTTGCAACTAGAACTGCAGCAGGATGAAATAAAATGGTTAGCTCATTAATGCAAGTCTTGTGAGACCTGAATGTCTTGCTCAGTCACAGATGTCTGGTGTCCTCCTGCAACTGACTGGTGAATGGCGCAGTACAGAGATGCCCAAGTTTGCTCTCAAGCAGGATGGCCACTGGAAGCAGTAAGGCTGTCCTAGCAAAGTGCCACAGCGTAGATCACTGATGGACTAGATAGATTCAGTAATAGTTTTGCATTACCGCTGGAGGAGCGTAGAACTTCACCCAGAAGTCAGTGTCTGGATGAATGCTCTTGTTGACTTTTTGCATATGAGAGGAGGAGGACAATAAGAACATGTTTCGGAGCGAATCTTGGATTGATAAGGACGTTCTTAGACTGTTAAGGGTTTGTACCTAAAAGTCTGAGAAAGCTTGGATGGAAGATAGATACAGAACTGCCAAGCCATGCCAAGATGGAACCGTTTAAAGCAGAAACTCAATGGAAAGTTGTCTGGCAGAAACCCCACTTGTTTAGACCTTAGGGGTCTCCAGAGTTAGGCGGTAACTAAAGTGGGATTAATTTCAGTGTCAGTCAGGTGCCCAAGTTTCTTTGTGGCTTTATCCTTTAGCTTTTTGGTATTTCTTGTAAACATGGGACAGTGGTAGTTCTCTGCCTCGCAATGATGTTTTGAAACAAAAGAATGACAGTTTTACAAATACTGTGAAAATGACAGGCAGTGCTGTAAGTCCAATATGTAGACGTCATTCAGAAATGGTCTTACTATTTGCTTATGTACTGTCCAACTATGGTGATTCCCTTTTTCCTTTTCCTTTTGGCAAGGTTAATTTTTTGTAGAGGCTGGACTTTCTGAGAGCAGATGCACAGGATCTTGGCATTCACTGTACTGACCTATCTCATGGAAGTCAAGTAATAGATATTTAATGGTAATAAAAGTATTTTGGGAGTCTAAAATGAACAGTAATCTATTTTTGCATAGTTGCATTCTTGAAACAATTCTGTTTGTACAGCTATGTTTCTGAGGGCAGCAATATAAGTCAGAATGTCATTGTATGAATAAAGTGTTTGCCCATTAAAACAATGTGTTATTCAGGAAATTGCTGTTATAAGCTTTGATTTCTAGTACATCTGGATGACTTATTCTGTAGGAAGTTATTTGCTGAATTTCTATCTCTTATACTTTTTGTGAGTACAGTACATTTCATACATTTGCAGATATTTCAGTTTGCGGATGGTGTTTGCAAACTACTTATTCTGCATTGGTTAATTATTGATAGTTACGTTTAAAAAATTTAGCTGTATATGTGGAGTTTGTGAAAGATAGGGGAACGCATCTTTGACAAATGGTGGACTCTTATTTTTGTTGCCTTTTCCAATTTTTCTTCTGGAATGAAAGTCAACAGCATCCTGGGCTGTATCAGTGGGAACACAGTAGATCAGTGAAAGTGATCATCAGTCAGCACTCATTAGAGCACACATGGAATATTGCATCCAGTTTTAGATCTGTCAGTGCAAGAAAGATGTTGATGAACTTGCATGATGGCCACCAACATGGTGAGGGGCTGGAGTACTTGCCCTGTGAGGAAAGGCTGAGTGAGTGGGTCTTGTTCAGCCTGGTGAAGAGATGGCTTCAGGGGGACCTAACAGCAGCCTGGTCCTACCTGGAGAAAACAATGTAGAATGGAAATGAATAGCCAGTTGGTGGGATGGTCACATCAGGTCCTCAGGTCTCAGAGGACTGGGCGGCAGAAGGCAGGCCCTGCATCTTTATGGACTGAACTGTGGCTAAATTGTTTTGTGGTTGCTTCTCGAGTCAGTGACTGTGACTCTCTGGGGTGAGCATTCATAAGGCACAACTTCAGAAAACTTCTGTGAGAATCCTGCAACGCTGATGTACGACTGGATGTGCCAAACATTGCCTGGCCAAATTCTCTACTGGAAGAAATTCCCCTAAAGCCAAGGAAGTTAGATCAGCAGATGGTTTGGTATTTCACAAGTGTGTTTTCTTGCTAGAGTATTTGTGGAAGCAAAGATGAAAGAGCTGAAGCTGAGGTAAGACTCATTGTCAGTGCTTGGACATGCCATGTGGTGTATGATCAAGTTCTGGGAAGCACTAAGTGCCTTCTGCCAGGCCCAAAAAGGCTGAGATCTTATTGACTTCTGATTACATTGTCTGAATTTAAAGTGATGTTTGTGCATGCCAGGCATGCATAAACCACATAGTTTATGCATCTTAGTTTATCAGCATGCTGCTGATTATCCTCAGTCTCCATTAATGTCGATATATTCAGCTATTTGTTAGGGGCTCTAAGCAGCCTGTTGGAACAGGACGTCTCTCAGACCTACGGGTTGGGTGTCGTGGTTTGAGACCAAACCAACAGCAGACTAAAGGGGCTCGGACACCCAAAATGCTTTTAGTCACAGATATGTTTGGCATTAGTGCGTGACATGGCCTCCCCATCCCACGGGGAGACACCGCAGTCCAGTACCAGACTGGGGAGGGGACAGGGTTCCCCTCTCCAGGAGCCTTCAGGCCACCTCTCAGGAGGTCCCTGACCTCTTCTGTCACTTACAGGATTTGGGGGGGATAACCTTGACTCTGATTGGCTCAACTTCCTACAGCAGCTGGCTATTGGCTGTTGCCTGCCGGCACTCAGGGCCCACCCTTCCGGAAGTTTCTCCCCACATAGCCACAAACAGCTTAGGTACAGGGGCACAATTCGAGGGTAAACCAAGAATGACTAGTCCCAACCGTATGTCCAACTACCATTAAAACTTACTGGTTTTTGGGTCTGATCACCCATCTGGCATTAAGCTCTGTACATATGGAGTCACAAATATGGACATTTAGGTGTCACGTAAATAATAATGACTAACAAAACCATGACGCAAAACCCTTTTGGTGGAGTGAGAGTGGCCTTTAGGCTGAGCCCTTCAGGAGCAGCAAAGGTCTTTCTGTCTTTTTTTTCTGCACATCCATCTGTCATTTCTCTCTGAGTCTGTCCTCCTTCCTCATTGCCAAGCTGCTTTGGATAATTTGTCCCAGTTAATTAGATCCCAGAGCTGTTTTCAAAAGCCTGTATCATTCAATCCTCATGCTGTTGGCTACTTATTAAATGACATAATCTAGGATCCTATAAAGAAGATCAAGCATTTAGCTTACTTTTTGTCTACGTCCATAGCGCACCAAAGAGTTGGTATTTACATGGAAGCCCATCTGAAATGCTAATGCAAATAATTAACTCCAGCCTGCAGACTCCATTCAAATTGCTCGCTGAACCCCACACTGTCTCAAGAAATGAAACTGGAAGGTTTTTTTTTAATGAGTCTCTTCTTAGTACCGATTAAAACTGTGATTTAATCTTTTGTCTGTATCTTCCTTAATTTGAAGTACAATTAAAGGATGTCTGTAATTGCCAATCCTTTTCTACAACACCAAAGTTTTTTGCTGTTTTGTTCAGTAATTCTTTCAGGAGACTACGTAACTTTTAACAAGGCTCCCCAACCTCCTTTTTATGTCCAATAACACCAGCTGCCTTCTTGCGTCTCTAATGAATGTATCTTCCTCGTCTCACTCCACCACCTCATCACTTTCATTGTATTCCCCTTCTTTGACAGGTGGTCTTGTGGGTATAACGACATCATTAAGTAGCTCTTAAGCTGCTAGTAAGAAAATAGTTATTGAGTGAATCAGAATATCATCATGTGAGAAACCTTTACTGCTATAGCTGAATGAACGACTTAGTGTTTGCTAAATTTAACTGTTTCTCCTCTGATTGATCTCATCCATCAGGTTCATAGATTTTGGGGTTTTGTTGATTTCTATGAATCATGATAGAGTTTCACTCCCTATATAAAGAGGTTTAGGGCCACCTGAAATATTTGGGGCTGCCCTCCCCCCTTGCCATGGGGAGCAGATATGACAGAGGATCTCTGGGTAACTCACATCTTGGATAAACACGTGTAGGACATGCATAATACCCTGGAGCACCTACAGCAGCGTTGAGCCTATGTTTAGGCAGCTGAGTTGCCCCACTTGACTCACACATGACCGTGGCTTGAAAGATGATTTGTTTCATTTTCTACAACCCCCCAAAATGCCTTCAGAGATGTAAAAAAAAAAAAAAAAAAAAAAAGGAAGAAGCAATGCTTTAAAAACTAGTAGCCAGCCACAAGTAACTCCTGTCAAATATTTCTGATATTATTACCACAAGGAAAACTGCCTATTGTCAAGTGATGAAAATGCAAACCCAGGTCAAAATTCAGTCATCCTTCAGGGATTCATCAAGGAGAAGGAGGAGGAAAAATGAAGCCACATCCAAGGAACATGGAAATCTGTACAGCCTAGGAAATTTAGTTCTCTACAGGACTCTGAAGCACACTTGCACAAAGCATCCAAAGGATTCTCTTGGACTGGTTTTCTCCATGTGGAGATTTAGTTCTGGAGACAGCAAGTGAATCTCAAGATGTCTGGTTAAAGAAAAGGTTAGGAGTACTTCAACATGGAATGTTATTTAAACATATTCTATTTAATTGAAAAATTTTAATAGTAGTGAATAGAGTGCAAAAAGCAGCCAGTGATTTGGGAGCTCTATTAGCAATAAAATCCCTGACTCAGCGTGTCCAGTGAATCTTGTTTAAGATGAGCCCTAGCACTCAAAAAAGAGGCAGGACAGACCTTCTGCACTAATTTGAAAGCTTGATTAACTGCTCTTAACAACAACTGTGACCTGAAAGGCCAAGTCCAAGTATGCAGAGGGCACAGTCCCATCCTTTTCTCCCATTACCTAATGGCAGAAGTGCTGCTCTCCTCTCCTGGTAGGTGAGGAGAGGAAGTGTTAAATTAGGAATCACCGTAGGAAACAAAATTGCCACCACAACTGATCTGTGGGTGAAGACTGGCCTGCTTAGATTAGAGTTTTGTTCAATTTGTAGTCAAGCGGCAGCAGATGGGCTGCTGACATTCTGAGGTTTTTCTGTGGATGTTACTGCTGGGCATGATCCACTGGTGGCTGTTGAATAATGTTTCACATTTACATTTTGCAGTTCACAGAACTATGACATCTCGTGTCAATGCAAATAAATCTGTCACAGTTTGATACTGTATTTGAGGCAGTAGATTGAAAATTGATTGTGTGACTTGCCTGAATATAAATCACGTATTTATTTACCCTGAACCATGGACTTGCAATTAGTCAATACATATTCATAAAATATGGGTTAGGTAAATTAACACTTGCCTATTGTAAATTACAACTGAGAATAATTTGCGGTGTCCAGGAAGTCGAAAATGCAGTTCATTTTAAAATGGATTTGATGCATTGCATTATTTAACCATTCCCTGAATAATTTCAAGCCATGAATTTAGATACAACACAAAGTATTGCTGACATGCAGAAGAAATTTACTTAGAAGAATAGCCTTTCTCTTCCACATATTGGTGCTCTTTTGCATATATGTTTTAATTGACCAGTTCAGAAAAAGAATTATTCAATTTTGGCCCATCCTATCGGCCTTACATTTCTGTTACAGAGAGATCTAAACCCTCTATAAATTTCTGATACCTTTATCCATGCTACATGGCTTCTTCCTTTATGAGTTAAAGTGTAATGTATCATGTATAATCTAGGTTAATACTGGTTTGCATTGCTCCCACCAGGATAAGTTACAGTACTTACTCATCTGGGTGAAATAATTGTTTTGAAATGTATGGAAATGGTGGCTACTGGGAAAAAGGACTTCGTACTTTGGCTAGAGGTTGCATGAAGATACTTGTAGCCCTGCTCTGCCTGATTTATATCAGCCATTTGAACCTAACTTTTTTGCCTCTTGGCCGACTGCCTTGTCCCTGGACTACTGAACATAAATGTGGCCAATGTGTGGTTTCCAAAAGTGGTCAATAGCTGTTGCCAGTGGAGGAGTGTAGAAACAGGGCATATTTGGAGAGCTATTTCTTCAATGTATGTCCCAGCTTTCAGTAATGTGCAGTGAAGATATTTCCTCAGCCAGCAGTGTTTTCCTCTGTGTTTATAGCTCTTACTGGCTTTTCAGCCTTTTTGAAGATGTTTTCTGTGTTCTTTCTCCCTGATATTTACTGTAAATTGAATCTCAGCCCTGAATGGCCTTTCAGAAATTTTCACTGCGTACCTGGTTTTTTGGTGAAGTGCTGCTGTGTTTGTAAATTGGAATTTTTGAGTGAGAATTTGTTGTTGGGAAAAAAAAAAAAAAAGACCAGCTGCAGTACAGAAAACATGGACTATGTGTGGAAATGGGGTGTGGATGGATGTGAATTTCTCAGTGAACAGTTCTTCAAAGAGGCAAGGTCCACACTTCAGAAATTACATTCCTCTGCCAAAGAATTTATGGTATGATAATCGTATTCTGCAATCTTCTCTTCTGCTGAGTAATGTATTACTCTTCAAGCAGGTACTTGGGTACTGAAGTCAACATGGGTAAGAGACATGGTATTTGGCCTAAATAAAGGTTCAGTTCAACCACTACAAATATGAGGAGAGGAGAAGGCTGACTGTAATTTGTACAACAAAACTGTGGAACTGCAGTTTCTTGTGGTGAACATTAATGGCTGTGTGATACAGTTCTGTCCTTCTGGGAATGCAGAAGTGTAGAATTTTAAAGTAGGTTCATGCTGAGCAGGAATTTTCCACCTTCTGGCCATGCACTGAGCAAACGCCACCCAAAGTAGAGTGAATTATTTTCTCTTTTCTTCACAGAAACAAGTTCTTCTAAAATAAAGAAAAAAAATAAAATGCTTTTGTGATTGTATATCTCAACCACAAAACAATTTTTCTATGGAAAGCTTGAAGAATATAGAATGATTCTTGGGTCAGAGGGTATAATGTCTATCTTGTCTCTCAGGTCATATGGAAAGTTCTATATGGAATGATGAGTATTCTTCTGTCTGTAATAGTAAATAAAGGAATGTAAGGTGATTTGCATCTGGTATTCTTGAGCTGTTGCATTTTCAGCAGCACTTCCTCACCTGTTTGTAGGTGCCTAGGTACCAGCCAAGTCCATGTTCAGGTTTTAATTCTAAATACCTACTCACTTGAAAAAGAAACCTAAAAGGTGAATGACTTCCTTTCTGTACCTGGGGACACATACACACACACATTATATATATATATATATATATATATGTATGTGTGTGTGTTTTTTCATCTTCCCAGCATTTAAAATATGTTCCTAGCCTGCTGATGCTCATGGAGAAGCACTGCTGGAAATCACTCACATGGCATGTTGCTCAGCCAGTGCAGTGCAGATATGTAAGGGAGAGCATTCCAGGGCTCCTGAAAGGTGCTTTTTGCCATGCTGTGTAGAAGCTTAGACCTGCTTTCACTGGCTCCCTTGGACAGTGTGGGACTGTCTGCTTTGGGCTTGAGATGACAAAGGTACTCGGCAGAGGTAGCTGAACTTACTGAATCAAAAAGTGGGATGCTTCTGTCATTGCCATTCTCTGTAAACCCTATGGGTTCCTCTGCTACAGCTGTGACTGCTGTCTGGGTGTTTTCCTTCTGTTCCTCCTCTCCTGGACATCTGCAGAGCAAAGCAGACCACATTCCTGAAGACTTCCTCCTTGCTCTCCCTTAGTAGCTATGTTGTTAAGTCCAGCCTGCTGTCAAGGAGCAGTGGTACGACAAAAAGACAGGCTGGAAATCTGGACTCAGTGTGGGAACTTTGGTGTGGAAGCATCACTCACTTCCATAGTGTAGAAACCTTCCCACCAATGACTTCCTTTGACTCAAAATAAAAAGTACCGTGTGCTGGTAGTTGAACTGCTATATTTAATTTAATTCTTTTAATTGACATCAATTTTTGAAATAAAATTAGCTTGAAACAAAATGTCATAAGGTTACATTCATAAAATAGGAAACCACATTCCAAACCAAGAAATCATATTGTTTTACAAAATCTTACAGAAATAACTTTCTAGATTTCTGCGGTAAGGTTTTAGAGTTGGTTTTGTGGTTTTTTTTTTTTATACCTAGGAAACTCAATTTTAAAAAATGAATTTGCTACTGTTTGAAAAACACTGACATAGGTAAACTCTATGTCTGTCTCAGTGAAATGGGAAAAATGCTGCTCCTGCTCAAGGCAAGCTGTGTTCTATAAACTGAAAGTAGTGATATTTTCCTCAGTTTTTAAATTACACCACATAAAATAGGCAGAACATTCCTAATTAGCAGAGTAATGTAAGGCATGTGCATCTGCAGAGGGTGATGCAAAATGGGGGACAACATTTTAAGTGCCAAACACTAAATAATTTTCACTCACCCCCTCTGTGTCTCCCTGCATTGAAGAGAAATCTGTCTAGTTTTTCCCTTTGCCAGCTTATAAAGTGAGATATGAGTTTTTACCTCCATTCTCAGGGAGCCATGTGGACATGAATTCACAGCACAGGCTTTTAAGTTTTGCAGTTCTCTGGCAGAGGTTCAGGTTAAAACACACATAAATCACAGGTCAGCCACCAAGTAGACACAGCCACAGTTATAACTCCAGAATGCATGTTGTCTTCAAGGTGCATCTATATTAGTGGTTTAGTTTGTGTCAGGAGAGAGCTTTTGAAGAAAACCATCTGTTCATCCCCTTTACCGTGATTTTATTCACACAGCAAAGTAGTCTCGAAGTGCACAAATTGGATTTCTTTGGCATGAATGTGATGACAAGATGTGCTCCAGGATTGCCCCAAATGCACTCCAGCTGTTAATGGACCTTCAGTTCAGAGGAGCAGACTAGAGCTAGGCTAATGTAAGTCTCACTGACAACATGTGTGTGAGTGCTGGTCCTTGCCACCAGTTCTTTCTCTCCAGATACCTACCCTTGGGCCACTCACTAATGTAGACATGTTTTTTTCCTGGGCAGGAGGAGGAAACAAGTGGACTAATAGGTTATTTCCCTACTCTCTTCTTCATGCTTGCTTGGTGATCTGGCAGTCTGGCTCTTACTCATGGCAATCTGGCTCTTATTCACCTGTTTCCTTCTCCAGTTTTGGTCCTTAGGCAGCTATCTGCACAGAGCTGGCCCAGATGATTGCTCAAATTTATAATTCTATAGGCAAATAGACAAGGCAGCTGCGACCGGATCAGACTGAGGCATAGTTGAGGGAGAGCAGCTAAAGCTCAAGTCGTGGATGATGGCATGGGACCTGACTCACTGCTGAAAAGGAGTCAACTGCATTTCCCTTTGGAAAAGGCTGAAGGGCTCATCCAATCTCATATCTGATTTCTGTGACCTTGCCTGAGAGCAGATAAATGCACAGAGTTAAGGAAGGGAACAAAGAATCTGCAGATGGCAATGGATTTTATTCACCACTAAAACTGCCTGCCTTGATAGTGGGGTGGGTTGACTCCACCTGGGGATTACTTTGAAGCCTGCTCACAAATTAGTATAGAATTTTCCTGGCTATGCAAAACCCCTACAAGTTCCTTATTATAGTTCCCCAGAGCTTTATGTTACATTACCTTATATTTCTGCTTCTGACTGTAGTCTGAGATAATGTTGATCTATATATAGCCAGTAAGATGGATCTCACATGCTGCCTAGTGGAAGGATGCATATCTCCACAGGTATCTGCACTGTAGGTAGAGGGATGCGTTTCCTGAAACTCGTAGGGCATCAGGCAGGTGTACTCTCTACGGGGTTCTTAGATCTTGAATTCGTTTCTTTCGCTGATCCCGCAGATCCAGACTATCCTCCAGAGTATGCAATTGAATGACACCTTTTCTGGATTTGTTTCCAAGAAGAATGATCATGATATGATAAAACAGAAAATGGCTCCTTCACTGACAGCTGGTCTTAATCATAATCTTATGGACATTTTTAGAAAGAAATAATTGTTTGCAGAAGACAAACCTGTAACCCTGTAATGATGTTCCATTGCTGACTTCTGAAGTCTTTCTGAGATTAACAAGAATTAGATGCTTCAAAGAAGCAATTTTGAAGGGTAAAAGAACAAACATAAGTTTCTTCTCTGACCTCTAAAAAACTTAACCCATTGGTAGTTCCAAGACAGTTGCCTAGGAGAATGGCTAATGAAAATGTAGGAATTTCCATGCTCTTGAGTAGTTAACTATGTTTTTCCTGCAATGGTAAATAGAAAAGAGGAGGATTTTCTGTTGATATTGAATGAGATGATATACCCAGCAAAAAGACAGAAGAGAAGAGGGTGATTTCAGGCAATCATAAACAGATTGTCACACATCCTGGGTTAAATGGTTGGGAGAATTTATGGGATATTTAGGAGACAGACTGTTCACTTTATATCACAGCTTGAGCCCTTCAACACCGCTTTCAAGTAACACAGGAGGGTTCCTGGCCTTAAACATTACTGAAAATTGAATGACAGAGGTAATCCAAATAGATACATTTAGTAGGTTAGTTGCTGAGAAAGATGGTGAAATTGTATACTTGAAATATGTAACTTTATTTGTTTCATCTGCTTTGGAAAAACCTGAAATCATTGTGTTATTCAGTGAGAATTATATTTATCATTTTGTGAGACCTGTACCTTCCAAAATGCCTTCCTATTGTCTTCAGTTTATGAACTTGAGGTAGTAGAATGGATTTTACCCTTCTCCTGAAAGGCCTCATTTTAATTTCTCCTCCTTGCTTAACAGTCTCCTGAGTACTTCTTTCATTTCTGACCCGTGAGATAGTGAATCACAGGATAGTGAATCACAGAGTCTCTGCGGTTGGAAGGGACCTCTGGACATCATCTAGTCCACCCCCCCCGATCAAAGCAGGGTTAGCTAGAGCAGGGTGGAGACTCCACAACCTCTCTGGGTAATTCATTCCAGTGTCTGAATACCCTCACAGCGAAATTGTTTTTTCTTAACGATTGAATGGAATTTTCTGTATTTCAGCTCATGCCCATTGCTTCTCAGACTATTACTGGGCACCACGGAGAAGAGTCTGGCAAAGGTCAAAGTGTGCAGTGCAGGGACTGTTGAGTGCAGAGACGAGAGTCTTTCTAATGAGGGCTGTCGTGCCCTCCTCTCCTTAGCTCCTTCCCTTACCCAGAAGGCAGCTCAGGAAGGTCCTCTGTCACTGCTTGACACCACTTCTTTCCCTTCTTCCTTGTTTTGGTAGGAACATGTGGCTTTGGTCCCTTCTCTGTGGAGGTGCCAAAAATCAGACAGAAGGCTTGGCAAGGTTCTTATGATCAGTTTTCACTTTATTTCTCTTCTGCATAAATAAACTTTTCTCCTTTTCTTATTCCTCCTTCCCAAAGTCCGTAGAAGAGTGACTTGTGATGGGATAAAAATAATCTGACGTGTTTCTTTTCACACTGTGTATTTCATGTATTCTATAATATATACTATTTTTTCTTATAGTTGTGCTATGTGTACAAGGACAGTCTGCATAAATGTATCCACAAAATGCATCAAATAATAGGGTTGGAAGGGACTCTATTGTCAAATGTCTGTTGCTATTTTTGACTTGAGAGGACCTTTTGCAACAAGTCTTTAAAGGCGACATCTACACTATTAGACAGCTCCTCCAGAGGGTATTTCCTAGCCTCCAAGTCAGGGGATGCAGAGTAGGTCTCAAACACACTCTATGGCACAGCTCTTTGGAAGAGAGAATTGGTTGTATTTGCAGTGCATAGTACTTGGCCCAAGTCTGCTCCAAGTCCAAAATAGCAGTTGTGTGGCTCTAAGAAATAAGTATCAGAAATTAATGCCTTTTTCAGCTCAAAGAGCCTGAAATGAAGGGATGCTTCTGTCATAGCCTCAAAGCTTGCCATTTCGTGGCAAGTGTGTCCCAGAGCATGTATTGAGAGGCTGTGCAGATACCTGAGGGAGCAAGGCTTTCTGGGGTAACATTGCAGTACTCTGGTGTGGATCAACATAAATTGTTTAGTATTATTCTATATTGCCTGTAAGTGAGTTTTCTGGAGTCAGCAGTGCTCGCAGTTATAGCCAGGCTTCGTCTGGAAGGACCTAGCTGGTTACCTTTGAAAGGGTCTAGGAACAAATCAGGACATGTGAGTTCAATCTGAAAAGTCAGAAAAATCAGAGCTAAACTGACAGCGTAGCACTACCCAATAAGTTGTTCCAAGTCTTGTCATTCCCAGCAGAGTTACAGCTGAGCGTGCCATGTCTGTGGTCTTTCCAATTTTAAACTGATTCTTGAGGATACAGTGACCCCCTATCCTCCTCCTTCCCCATCTATTAATCTGACAGATCCAAATGAGTGTAATTTATCTTGGAATCTGATGGGGTGGTCAGAATGAACTAAGCTCAGCTTTTCTAAGCCAAAACATCACATGTACTGTCTACACAGGGCTCCAGCTGCAGTTTCTATCCCATTTTCTATTAGAACGCATCTATTCGATTTGCCATTTGTGTCTACCGAAATACTGCCCAACATTCCAGGATCTTTTAAGGTATTAAAATCCTTTTTCTCCTAGGCTTGTGTCTGGAAAGGGTTAATTGTGCCACCCATGAACATTTCCACTTAACAGCTCCTCTACTCAGTTCCCTTGAGAACTTTTATTTCTGTCATTGTGGTGTTTCCTATTTGCTTCTCACCAACAGCTCCCTTTTGATTTAGATCCATGTGTTTTGTAGAATACTACCTGAGAGTTGAATGGAGCTGAAAGTTGCTTGTACAACATGGTGCACAGACACCTGTGTGGGCACCGTTATTGATCCTGCAGGGAAATGTCATGTCGCTGAAACTCCAGCAGAGATCAATGTGTGAGCAGAACTGCAAAGAGCAGTGAGATGTGCCAGCAACGGCAGCTTAATTTGGGTCTTCATGGTGTTCTGAATGCAGCCGGATGGTTTACTGTGAACAAGATAAATCGTATGAACTTTTTGAACTGCCTTCAAGCGTTAGGCTTTACGCTCCTCTGCTGTAGTAGAAAGTTTCTTCACTGACACAAAGGCAAGAACATGACAGGTAATAATCTGAATAGGAGCTTTTATATTTTCAATTTCAATGCATTTCACAGCCAGAAGAGTTGCCTTTGGGTGCTTTTTAATTTTTGGATACCCATGAGGAAAAATGGCTTAGCTTTTAGAA
Organism: Harpia harpyja; assembly: GCF_026419915.1. Taxonomy (NCBI): domain Eukaryota; kingdom Metazoa; phylum Chordata; class Aves; order Accipitriformes; family Accipitridae; genus Harpia; species Harpia harpyja. The sequence goes on along the minus strand of NC_068956.1, from coordinate 6,436,086 downwards.
ACTTCTTAGCGCTTTCATAAAGCTCTGTACTTCTACTCTGAAGCAGGAGATAAATTTCAGGGAAAATGTCTTCCTTGCCCATCACCCAGATGCTTAGTGTCTGCAGCATGAAAAGAGACAACAGTTAAAGACTGCTATGCAATCTGTAGTTTTGCCTTTTCCTCTCAGTCAAATAAAATAGAGCCATCCCAGTTGTTATCATGGGGCATCTGAGTTAAGTCCACATGGTCTTCCCTTGATGCCTGTAGTCAGCCAGAGACTAGAGTGCAAATTGTAACCTTAAGTTTATTGCTATAAGAAGAAAACAAACTGTTGAGCTTTAAGTTGACCGATATATAAAATGGAAACTAACTGAGGCGGTTGGTATAAAAAAATGGAACTGTTGGCCTTTTGGGTGGTTGGTAGAAGGCAATAATAGAAAGGTATGGTCTGTCAGAGATTGGTGATGATGGAAAATCATATGGCAAGATGGATGAAGAGTATCTGGTTGGGACGCTGATGTGATGCCTAGACCTATGTGATGATTAGACCAGAGATTACTAATAAAAGCACAAGCAGTGGCAGATCAGTTTTGGGAATGTTCTTCCAAAGATGCCAGGAGACCCTTCAGTAGATCTGACTGCCAGTTGGAGAGAAGAGAAGAGAAGAGAAGAGAAACCTGCCTTCACTGTGTGCCTGAGGCAGAGAAGCTATGCATGTGGACTCTGGGCTGGATCAGTGAGAGAAAAAACCCCAAATCTGTGATGCTCAGCCATCACCATGGGTTCTCTCTGCTGGTCATCACTCATTCAGCATATAGGAGCATGACTCTGTGGTGTTGCTGTACTGATGGCATCAGCAGTGGTGGTTCTTCAGTATTATTAAAGTTCTCTCTATTATTAAAGCATTAGTAAGAATATTAACAATAATAGTTGTAATATTGTTTTATGTACTAAAGAATAGTGTAATTCAATATTCCTTGTAATATTCCCTGTGTGGATTGTCATCTGCTCAACCGTCAGTCTCTCTGTGCAAATTGATCTTAAATTTCCAGAGCCCTGTGACAGTATCACAGTGGGATAAATGAGTCAGCTCACACTTCTGAGAGCTACCTCTTCACAGAATAGATGATTTTGGAAGGAAACTCTGGACATTGCCTAGTTCAACCCCTCTCCTCAAACAGGGTCTGCTAGAGCAGGTTGTCCAGAGCAATGTCTAGCTTGGTTTTGAATATCTCCAAGGACAGAAACTCCTGTTCCTATATCCCACGGGTTGTGCTCCACCCAACCATCTCTTCTAGAAGGAGATCTCAACTCAGCTAGCCGTGTCTTCGAGGCTGCCTGCAGACTATGGCAGACAGGATTGAACTAATTACATCGGATCATGGTTTTTATGAGTTTTTGAAACTGTAAGTATGGGAATCTCCTTAAACAAGAAAGCTAAGGGAAAAAAAAAAAAAGTAACACCCCGACCTCCTGCACGAATATCCTGTAGCTGCTTGCATTCCAGCCCAGTCCCTGCTTTTAAGGGGCATAATCAAAATTAAACGCTCCTCCAGCCCAGAATCTACACTTCAAAGTTAGTTCAGGGATGGACTACCAGCTATCGTATTTGTAGTTGCTGATTTGCAGTGTGGACGTGAATGGGGGAGACAGCACTTGTCTGGACATACTTCTCCCCTTGCTACCTTGTGTTCTAGCAATAAGGGAAGCCATTAAAGCTGGATACTTGGATTTTAATGCTAGCTCCTAGGCAGGAAAGGAATGGGTGTTGGATATTTGCTGTGGTCAGTGGCAGCCAGAATCTGTTCTCTCTGTGCTACCTAAGTAGAACAAACAGGATTAGTAATGAGAGATAATCTGAATTATATTTTCAGAATAATTAAGAGGCTACCAAGAGGCTATAAAAGGAAAAATCGAACAAATAGATACAGTTTTCCCATGCATTGTGAAAGGGAAATAAATAAACTATGGTAAAAATAATTTCTCACTCTCTTTCCTCCTCAATTTTATATTCTCAGCCCTGGCTGTGTCTGAGCAGTCAGGTATCTCAGGGATCCAGCTCTGTGCAATTATCTTCCTTGTCTGGCAGTGAAAAAAATAAAAAGAAGTGAGATACAATGGTACAATCTATAAGGCACGTTCAGATGTGGGGAAAGCAAGTTGTACAATTCTCTTAATATTTGTGAGAGTACACCAGGAGTGAATACTGAATAGGGACCTATATTTTAAAGAGATATTTTCAGAGGTTACTACTCAGCTTAATAATGGGCAGATCAGCACATTTTTACTTTGGAAACTCTCAGTTTTACTTTTTGATCGAAGGCCAGAAACTTTTAAGCATGTGCTATTGAGGTTATTTTAGTGAAGTTTTCCTAATGATGGAGGTAAAATGGGTGTTACTTTTTGAATGCATTGTCCAAAACCAATGTAAAGACAGCCAACATGATCAGAAGGACTATTTTTGGTGACATCCTAGTTTCTGCTATCTTTAGATTAAAAAAAAAAATAGTACTTTTTCTCATTAAATGTAACCTACTTGTACAATTCACTCATACTGTGATATATAATATACTTTACTGAGGGAGAATGTGCACACAAATCTTCCAGAAAAGAAAGCAATTTTAGTCCAAACTCTTCTGTAAAGAAGAGAAAGGACAGACATTCATTTGGTTTATCTAACATAGTTTTCCTTGCATTTATGCTCTTTCCATGGTGTGGAAATCAAGTGAACTTCTTCATTTATGAATTCTTTTCAGATTTTTCAGGGATGTGCCTGTGGTAAGGTGGCCATACATGCCCGTGGGAAGGTTTGTGTAAGGAACGAACTCTGCAGTACTGGGGTTTATGGCAGCTGCCTGCTTAAGCCCTAGAGTCATCTTGGCTGACTTTGGTGTAGAAAAAATGGTGCAGCAGCTCAGTTGAGGCAAAAGATATTGTTTAAGTAAAGAGTCTGTAACAAGCAATATCGAAACAACTTTTACTTTGGACATTGAATTAGATTATACAAAAGATTAGAAATTAGTAAGTTATATTTAGAAGTCATGTGAGGCCAAGCATTTGCTTGCAGGCTGGGTTTCAAGTTCATAAATGATTAAAATATTTCTTTTCCGTAATCACTGGAAAGAGGAAAAAATGAGTACAAAAATACAAATGTGTTAGAAACAAAGATGGAGCAGCTTTGACGTGTTGGGTAAGTAATCATGTCTGTCTGAGAACTGCTGGAAACTCTTAAGGGACTTGGCACCTAAAGATAGCTAAGTACTTCACTGTCCAGGAATGGGTTTGGGTTTAAAATGACCATTGATCGTGGCAAAAAAAGGCTGACAGTAATGCGAATGTGTGTTTGAAAATGAGTCCTCGATATCCCATCTAGTGGGACTGATTTTGGAACAGAGGTGGTGTCTGAAGATTTTGGAAATGAATAGAGACAGCCTGTAAAAACAGATTTTGGGTCTATGTGAAGATTTAAGTGAGATTTATTTCAGGAGAATTCAGAAAGTATTAACTCTCCTGCATGCCACCTGCTTACATCAGAAGCCACAAAATGTTTTCCAATAAACAGCTGTAGAATCCTCAATGGAAAAAAACCTCAAACAAAACACGCCCCGCTCACACAACCCAAATTTGTCTTCTTGGAAGACAGGGGAAAAGGAAAGATAGGAGGTTTGGAGACAAGCCCATCTTGCCAATGGAGCTTCTAGGGCCAGAAGTTGTGTGGGCTAAACCTCTCCTATACTCATCAGGGATAGGTTTTTTCCTAACCAACAACTCCCTAAGATGGCCAGGGAGTAGATTCAGGAGGAAATTTTAGCTCATCAGCAGGGATATTGTTATATTGAAGATGTGACAAGATTTCTAGGAAACCAGGATTATATAAACATTGACTTTTCCAGCAGAAACTGAGGCACAAGTACACTGTGCTACTGTTCGATGTGTATCATTTTGCATCCATATGGAAGAATTTATTTTTTTTACTTACAGATTTTTTATAGCCAGAAGCTGATGATCTTTTAGTGTGGTATATCATGGTTATATAAAAGATTATTGCAAATAAGATGAAAAGATTATTTTTATAGTATTCTTATAATTAAGATTAAATAATTAAGGTTATTACAAATTCGCTCCTTTCCAAGCGAGGAACACCACCTGAATAAATGTATACTTTTTGAAAGTAGATCCCAACCTAATTTAAGATGTCATGTGATAGACAATCCACCACTTCCTTAAATAAGTTACTCCAATGGTTTCTCCCTATTAAATAATACGTGCCATTTCTACCTGGATCTTGCTGAGAGATTTTGTTACGTGTGTTTGGAATAGGAGACATTTATGTGGTTTATAGAAGTCTATACGAAGTTTTAGATGAAGCATTTGTAACTATAGGGGCCATATATATGGAAGAGAGGGGCAGGAAGGATGGGATTTGTATAGAGTAGCAACAGTCGCTAAAAGGTCTTATGAGTCAGTTGATGATGGATGTGCTTCCTTTTCTCCCTCGGCACTTCTCCTACCTATATGTTGCAACCTATGACTAAGCTGTATAAATCTCACCCCCCGGCTGAGCTGATCTGGAAAATGAAAAGCGCTCTTGCTGGTAAAGAACATTTATTACTGTTGTTGTAATTCCAAGACCATGATGGCTGACTGGAGTTTCTGTATGTTGGCCTGTGTGCTTACCTTACACTGTCTTGAGTAACAGCGAATCCATACCATCAGTGCTGAAGGGATTGCAGGTCTCTCCGTGCTAGTCCCCTCAGTACTTATCCTCTCAGCTATCAGCTGCAGGAAGGACAGATGGTATAGTGTCAGCTTAAAAAGTCAGAGCAGTTGAGGCTGGCAAGTGTTTAGGAGGTGGACTTCAAGTACTAAAGAAGTGATACTCTCTTTTGAGTCGGCACTTCTTTTTGGGGAGTCATTTTGGGTGAGCAGGTTTGCAGCCTTTGAGATGACAGTTAAAAAAGGGTTCTGGTGCAGTGTAGTCATTAAAGTTTCTTGCTTGAAATTACAATCTGAATACTTTATAACAATTATAAGCTAGATACTATTTTTTTTTCTTATAGATTGTGGAAGAGAATGGTAATATTGTTAGACAGCTATGTTATTCTTCTGAACAAGTAATGGCTACTAAAGCAATTTAAGTGAGTTTAAATATCTGTGAGTGACTATGATGAAACCACAAAGTAATGGTCTGAAGTCCAACCAAAACGGGAGAAAAAAATAGCTTAATCAACTACCAGGCATGACTTATACAAAAATATGGAAAGAGGAACTAGCTTCTACAATAATATGCCTCACCTGGAAATCTTAGCGTATTCTCAGTCCAGATGTTAATTGATTTGGATATATGACTGCAGTGCCCTTTGAAACTGCAAAACATATTTTTGATATCAAAGTCAGAATCTTAGTAGCGTGTCCTTGTTCTTACTGTGGCTTTTAAAACAGGATCTAACATAAGTCAAATTACAAAATTGAATTTCTTTAAGAATTTATCCATTTGGGCCCTTTTCACCACCTGAATTCCAACATGCTAGAGAATTATCTCTCACTTCCAGAAATCTGTTGTTTTATGGGCGAAAGAGTTCTTAGTAAACTTTTCACAGGGAATTTATTCTCAAGGTAGTGATTAATTTATTTGTTCAAGTATATCTAAGGCAAGATTAATTGAATAATTTTAATTTGGGGTGGAAAGCAATTTTTATGGTATCTGGTTTTTCTTTTTTGTGCAATATCTGACTGCATGTTTGTGGTATCTCTTTGTATAATAAACTGTTACTGATGGGCGTGGATGGCTGGCATGAAGTGTGGGGCTGTAGGTTTGCAGAGACTGTAACAGTGATTACCAACTGAGCCTTTCCTGCCTTCTGTAGCGAGCAACCTGTGAGAGGTTGCTTAAAGCTCCTTGAGCTCCTGTGGAGAGGCCAACCCTTGCTTCATTTAGAGGAAGCTGCTCTTGCCACCTTAGTAGGTTACAGGAAAAATGAGCAAAAGCTTTTGAGAAGAAATAAAATTGCCCACGGAACTAGTAATGTTTGTCACAGACGGAACGTTCTTACACTAGTCCTGCATAATGTATGGTAATACTGCAACACCTCTGGGCGGGCGCTTGCATGTTTGCACCTCAGAGGGTGGATCAAGACAAGCTTGTTGGTTTTTAGCACGCTTATCAGACTTCAATTTCAGTAGATGTGAGCATGTCAAGTTTGAAGGCTGCCTTTGTGGCCGTATATTAATTACTTTATTTACATATTTTACATTTATAACCTAATTATGGTTCAAAGCTCTGCACTGCTATGTCCTTCATGAACCTAAAGCAGAAAAGTGGCCCATGATACAAAATACTTACATAAACCAAGAGATGACTGACAACTACAGTCAACATGAACAATACACTTGGTCAGTCTAATAGGTATTGGTGTCAGTACTCCAGCGGTCCAATCACTGCAATGATTATCACTACAATGATTTTCAGGAGAAGAAGGTGAAGGAGTGATTTAACTGAGGATAAAAAAACGAGTTTACAGGTATTTGTAGGTATATTTAACGTGTTGTCTTCGTAGAAAACTGATCCTACTCCACAACTAATTAAAGCTGGAATGCTCTCTAAAGCATACTACTTTTTTAAGGGAAGTATATCAAATAAACAACATATATCAAATAATCATGCATACAACCTCCAGTGGTTTCTTCCAAACTAAATTATGCTGTGATTTTTAATGTATTTCCTGGTGTACAAAAACACAGAGGTCTTAAATAGTTTTAGGTTCATGTTCCAGTCCCAGCTAGAAAAATGGGCACTTCATTGTAGGTATCAGTATTTTAAAATGGGGTTCCAAACAATGGAGCATTTTATTCTCTGTGGTTACTCTGGCTCTGCCTGAGCCAGCTCCCATCAGATCTTCGCAAGTTCTCTGTCTTTCTTCAAAGGTTGATGCCCTTGGCACAAGATCTGCCTCTGGAAGATCTTCTCATTCTGAATATTTTGCTGATGGGTGGGTTATGAGCTTTTTGTGCCTAAGTATCAGCCAAATTATTAGTTTGTTTCAGTAAGTTTTTAAGTGGTCTTAGCATTTTTTCCTTACTGAAGACGTTGACTTAATTCAGGTCTTCATCAACAAGAAATATGATCATCAACCTGCTAAGAACAGTCATTGGATTTGATAGGAAATTAGTTTAAACAGTGTATCATTTCTCTTTAGTTTGAAAGTGAAAATTTCTTTTGTTCCCATTTACTGAACTGATACCTGATTTATACCAGACTAATTATTATTATTTCACCAGAGTTTTTCCTGGCTAATATTGATGTAAATGAGAGCAGGGCCCTCTTCTACCATCAAGGACTGAGCATAACCATCATTAATTGCTGTTTCATCAGGCAACTGATAACGTAACCTTCAGCTAAGAATAGCTATGTCTCTTTGAACCACTTCTAATGCAATTATGAAAGGGAGAAGAGCTTTAAAAGTGGGTTTAAATACATTTAGAAGTGGTGAGGTTCTTTGAGTAGTACACCTGAAGAAGACATGAATGATGACACTTCAGAAAATATAGAAAATGTTTAGGCTTTTCACAGTCAATACAAGATTGCAAGAATGACATGTTTTTATTTTTTATCTGCTCTCCTGTCAGAAAAAGATTTTACTTACAACAATGTTTTCATGAGTCTGTATTAAAGAACAACAATGATCTATAAAAAAATCACACTTCTATTTGAAGTTTTTTTCCCTTTTTATTTTAACATGAAAATTGTTGTATTGTGAAAGTTGCAAGTAAGGAGGTTGAAGGTAAGACCATTCTGCTGCTTTTTTTTTTTTTTTTTTTTAACGTTCACAGCTGACAGTGCATCGGGGTTAGGTCATTCTTTTTTATCTCCTGTCAAGTCCAATTCCAGTTCCACTCATGTGGGTCACATGTGGGTCAGTCTACCATAAGGCAGAAGGAGAAAAAAAGGAAAAAACAACTTTGCAAATTTAAAATTTTGTAGAGAAATTAATGTATGGTTTGACATGGAACCACTTTGACATCATTTATACAAACTGATTCAATTTCGTGTTGGTAGTATCATTATAAGAATGAATGATTTTTTTCCACCTCATGTAAGTAATTTTGATTTGAGCCAGGCGTTCAGCTAAAATCAATGGTGCAAGTCTATCACTTACTGTATCTTGAGACTGGACATCAGTATGGAAGAAGGGATCCGTATTCCAGATATTCCTATGACTCAGCTTACTTGAAAAATGTATTTTTACTGTTTATTTTAGAAGTCTTTCCCAAAATGGAATTATTCATCTTGTTGAGTTTTTCCTGCATTGAAATTGGCACAGGTTTCTCTGTGGGGTTTGGTAGGCACAGAGTCCATTCCTCATTTAACAGTGCTGTTCTACATGGTTTGCATTAAGAAATTGCCACCGGTGTTAGTCTAACAACTTTATGAATTGCCTCCACAGTGCCATGTTGATCTTCAGGATGTGTGGATGGTTGAAAGCACACATGAATATGAACTTTTGCTAGTTTGCAGAAAGCATCATGTGCTACTTACCCTTGTCTAGGCACTCTGTAACACAACCCCCCTCTTCCCAAATCCTTTTAAAGTTCATGTCCTCTATCACTGAATGAAATATTTGGTTCAATCTGAAACACTTTTTCTTTTTTAATATGTAGAAAATTCAAAGTCTTGGTTTGGATCAAAGTAAGATAAATCCTGAATTTAAATTTATTTGATTGTATCTCTTTTTTCCTTTTGCCACTTGGAAAAATCAGTTGCTCACTTAATTCTAGTCTCAGTGACAGCTGAAGTTCTAGATAACTTAAACTTCTAATTAAACTGGTTAATGGACACTAAATCAAGATACTGTGTTTATTGTGGCATTTTTTGTAAGTATGGTGGGATTTGCATCAGCTTATTTCAACCATCTAAAATTTAAATGAATAGTCTAAAAAGTAGGCTAGGCTACTAAAAGTGACTGGGCTCTTTCTTTAGTCAAAAGAGAAAAGGAGGCTGCAGAGGATACATTATCTCTTAAGGCAGGAAGAATGAATTACCATCTGGAAGCACCTATTTCTCTCTGCTGACTATGGAGAGAGAGAAAAATCAGCTTAGACTAGATGGCTAACTTCCATTGTCACTTCAGGCAATGGGAATTAATCCTTAGCATTACTAGTGCCTCAGGAGAATTTATATTGAGTGTCTTGTATAAAATGTCAATTATTTAATGAGATTGAAACAAACTATTTAAAGGTTTTCACTTTTATTTTTGGTATTTTCTGTTTGAATGCAGGTACTTTAGTTTAGCATTCCACCCGGGTTAAAATCCTGACCTTTGTGCTGCTAAAAGCTATGCTGGAATGATGTATTCCATCCAAATAAATAGTTTAAAATGCTCCTTGTTTAAAATTTTAAATATTTTTTTCTGTTTGAATCTTGTTTCATATTTTAATAATGACCTGAATAATTTAACAACATTTGGGCTAAATAAAAACCTATATGACGTTTTCTCCTTTGCCATTTGAGACAGTACTATGCAAAATAATGTCTGTGCAGATGAACCAAGGTCTCCCCTGTGACCTGTGGTGTGTATAGGTTTAATCACAAGACATTTGCTTCTCCAGGCACCTTAATGGCTGAGGACAGAAACTGGTATGAAGGTTTGTCTTAGCATGACTGATATTCTGTACAATTGTGTCAGTACCCTTAATTTGTCCATGTGATACTGCTACAGAAATCCTGTTTCGGGGTGGGGGGTGGGGAGGATATAGACCGTGAAGGATGAGTTTCTGGTCTGGTTTGTAGATACGTTCCTAAGAAGCCTCCTGGGAGTAATGTGTCTTACATATTTCTCATACTGAGGTCTTTAAAAAGGGCTGACAAGATCTAATCAAACAGCTGTGGCTCAAGAAGACTGACAGGCAGTGTGTATTAGACTCTTCTGGGTTATTTATTTTGTCAAAAACCACCTCAGGTCATAAATCTGCATAGAGGACCCTTTAGATTGCTTAGACTTGGGACTGCAATACATTTTTACCAGGAGATGCCAATAAAAGCTATGTTCCCCTCATGACCTCAACATGAAAACAACAAATGACACAAGTGCTGGGACCCAACCTTTGGCTGCTGTGAGCTGGTGTAACTCGATGGACAGCTGTAGAGCTGTGCGTACTGGCCAGCTGATATGCTATCCTAAGACTCTATCATGCCACAGAAGTAGACATTTTCATTTATCTCCATTGTGTATTTGCTGCTGAATTATTGAATTGAAGCAAGCAAACAGTTATTCCTCGTTTTGTTGAGTTGGGAAAACTTCTGCTTTCTTGTTCTTCATAAGGACATGAAGATGAAACGTTAAATATATGATGATATTTAGAAAATATAGGCAAAACTGAGATAATACCTCATGTAATTGCATTCTTAGAATATCAGTGATAGCTTAATATTGGCGTGGACTCATTTTCTCCCTACTTACCATTATCATTGTTACATTTCTACAGCTAAGGTGTGCCCATTTCTGGACTCGGTCCTGTGAAAAGCCAACATCTGCAAAGTAGTTCTGAGCTTCCTCTCTTGACATTGGTGGAAGAACAACTGTACTTGGAAAGATGAAGGGCTCGTCTTGTCATCTTTACCCAAGTTAATATTTATGGGATTCTGAAGGGAGACAAGCGGGTAACAGGAGGAAACGTACACAATCTATATACCCCTAAGAATACTTGCACGCCCATGTGGCATGTACTAGTGTGGTGGTTGACTCTGGCTGGATGCCAGGTGCCCACCAAAGCCGTTCTATCACTCCCCTCCTCAGCCGGACAGGGGAGAGAAAAATACAAAAAAAGGCTCATGTGTCAAGATAAGGACAGGGAGATCACTCACCGATTACTGTCATGGGCAAAACAGACTCAACTCAGGGAAATTAATTTAATTTATTACCAATCAAATCAGAGTAGGATAATGAGAAAGAAAACCCAAATCTTAAAATACCTTTCCCCCACACCTCCCTTCTTTCTGGGCTCAACTTCACTCCCAATTTTCTCTACCTCCTCCCCCCCGAGTGGTGCAGCGAGGATGGGGAATGGGGGTTGGGGTCAGTTCATCACACCTTGTTGCTGCCGGTCCTTCCTCCCCAGGGGTAGGACTCCTCACTCTTCCCCTGCTCCAGTGTGGGGTCCCTCCCACAGGAGACAGTCCTCCACGAACTTCTCCACCGTGGGGTCCCTCCCATAGGAGACAGTCCTCCACGAACTGCTCCAGCGTGGGTCCCTTCCCCGGGCTGCAGTCCTTCAGGCACAGACTGCTCCAGCGTGGGTCCCCTGCAGGGTCACAAGTCCTGCCAGCAAACCTGCTCCAGCGTGGGCTCCTCTCTCTCTCCATGGGGCCACAGGTCCTGCCAGGAGCCTGCTCCAGCGTGGGCTTCCCACGGGGTCACAGCCTCCTTTGGGAACCCACCTGCTCCGGCATGGGGTCCTCCCTGGGCTGCAGGTGGAGATCTGCTCCCCCGTGGACCTCCCTGGGCTGCAGGGGGACAGCCTGCCTCACCATGGTCTTCCCCACGGGCTGCAGGGGAATCTCTGCTCCGGCGCCTGGAGCATCTCCTCCCCTCCTTCTGCACTGACCTGGGGGTCTGCGGGGCTGGTGCTCTCACATCTTCTCACTCCTCTTCTCCCAGAGGCACTACCACCATCGCTGATGGGCTCGGCCTTGGCCAGCGGTGGATCCGTCTTGGAGCCGGCTGGCATTGGCTCTGTTGGACATGGGGGAAGCTTCTAGCAGCTTCTCACAGAAGCCATGCCGGTAGCCCCGCTGCTACCAAAACCTTACCACAAAACCTCAATACAACTAGATAATGTGCTGGCTGTTTTGCCTTCCAGATAATCTTCTTGGTATCCATGACCTGTCATATTTATTACTGCAATATCATCACAGCTTTATCAGGCATGTCCTAACATGGCACATTAATTTTTGAATTTGGAGATCTGTGCTGCTGCACTGCATGCTGAGGTCTTCAGTGGAGATATTTCAAAATGTTGTTATAAATGGGGAAATATCATGATTTGTTGCATGAAGTGGGATCTCAAGGAATCTGCTCCCCTCTGAGTGCCATACAGAATCTTTACTAATCATTTGTAAGAAAATATCAAGTTAACACTAGTAAAATTGCCAACTGAAGCAAAAATATTTATGAGAGAAATAATAATGGGAGCAGGCTAGTAAATTATGTTTTGCTAGCATTCTAACAGCTAATTGCACGTTAACTCTGTCATGCTGGAAAAGAATTGTTTCTTCTCAGGTTCTTCTGGTCAGTATAGGTCTTGACTAGTGTGGTTATCCCTTCATGGGGCTTTGACCATGTATTCAGAAGATCCAGACTCACAGAAGAGCTGTGGTGCTTCAGACACTGCTAGATAGGTAGCTTTGGGTTTCTTCTAGACTTTTGTAGAAGTCAAATGCCCAGAATCATATATAACATCATTATTGCTTGAACAACCTGAGGCCTCAATACACAGGTTCATCACTGAACTACGACTGAGGTCTTAGGACTTAGCTGAAAAGGATGTTGACACAGATCATAGTGTCTGAACCATGATTACTGGTTCAAAGGATGGGTAAACTTCTTTGTCTATGTGACGAGGATCTTAGGCCTCCTCAAATGAGGTTAGCATAAAAGATCCACACATTTAGTTCTGATTTCCATGCTTAACTCTTCCTGTTAAAAAAGACAAAGGAATCTTCATTTCTTAGAAGGGGAATCTCTGAAGCAATGGACAAGTCTTTAACTGTCTGATCCTTGTACTGTGTCTTGGAAGTCATTAGGTGGGAGTTAATATTTTGATTCTATTTTGATTTCATTTATGCAAATGTACCTTAATTGAAGTCAGTCATCTTAATTTCTATCACAATATATGAGATCAGAATCTCACCTGCTAAGATTACCCTATTTGGATGCAGTATCTCATTTCCAGACAGAGTAAACTCAGGCATAAATATTAATCCTCTCCTCAGATATCTTTCTTTATATGATTGCTAATGTTTTGCTTCCATGCAGACGTGACATTCCTTCAAGCTTCTTCTATCTAGATAATTTTTTAAAAAGAGGAGTGAAATTATTTTGACGTGGCCCCTGTAAACCTCTGCTTGCAAGGCTGAAACAGCAAATCTAGGGCAAAGGAGCTGACTCAACAGAGCCAGTTACATTTCTGTCCGGGCTTATCATTGTAATTTTTCTAGGATGCTTGGCTCAAAAACTATTCTGTGTGCATGCACACGCGCACACACACACACACACGCATGCACACATACACAAACATACTCCAGGATAACAGGCACAAGAAAGATCAGCAGCAACCATAGATAACATCCATCATGTATTCCATGTAGCATATCAAAATTAAAAAGCAAAATAGAGTCATTGCAATGGTTCTTTTACAATACAGATACTAACTGCTGTTGCCAGGTTTCATCTTTGTGTACTCAGATTTCCTTCTTTCCCCTCTACTATCTGTCATGATTTAGGAATGTCTTAATCACATTTGAATGGGTATTTGACATGTCCCTATTTAGGTCATAAATAGAGAGATAGCTTGTGAGTTCTGTAGCAGCTGTCAGTTGTAGTGTGCTAGTCGTGCAACATTTACAAATGACGTGAGGGACAGTGGAAAGATGTCATTAGATTACAGACAGATAATTTATAATATTTCAGTATCTCCTCATATGTGTTATTTGTGATGGCAACCGTTTTTTAAGGCCATCTGGTTAATAGCTGTTCAGCGTAAAAGACGAAGACAAGGTACAGGAAAAATCATAATTAAACCCACAAATACATAAACTGTAACATAGATAATAGAGTCACTAACAAAGACCAGTCACCGATCACTGGGCAACTGATGGAGCCACTCAAGCGTATCCTTGAAGAGATTAAACCTAGAATTTTGTATCTTGTAAGAAGGGAAACAAAATTATCCTGATCATTGCAATCTGTCCTATCTTCTTAGTAAACTCTATTTCTAACTATTTCTGTGTGACCTTGTTCTCTTCTCTGGGTGTATGTGAGTGATTTGCTAGTGAACTTCAAGCTGGACTAGCCTGTGAGTAGGAGGAGAGCAAAACCTGGAAAGACCCAAGGTGGGAGGTGGAGGCTGAATAAACAGTACCTGGGGTCTCTGCGTGGATTCTAGGTGGATTTATGATCTGGTCTAAGGTTTGAGGGGACCCATAAGTCTGAGAAAAGATTGAAAACAGAGCCACAGAAGGACTAAGGACCATACCTCCCAAAGGAATTACATCCTAAGTTCCAATTTAAGCACTTAGATCCTAATAAATCAAAATATATCTCCTCCCTGCCGATGGTTATCCTTGAAGATGCCTGAAGTCTGTAGCTCAGTTTTCTGTGTTACAGTTCAGGTGTGACAAGACTGGATATCTTAGAAGTCCATCACATGCTGAAACTTTACTGAGATCTGCAATAAAGGCCATCTCCTTTGTGTCTCTCCTGGGGACGTCAATCCAAATAGTATGTTCAGAGCTTGCGTTAATGAATCAGGAGCTACAGAAAAGTCACTAATTCTTTCGGCACATCGTGTTATCGCAGAAAGCCAGTGGGGGAGTCGTAGACTACACTGTAGTGTTGTCATGAGCTCTATATAATGGGCTTTGACAGTTGTAGGTGTCAAAAGCAGAAAAGGACTCCTAGCATGGAGAAAGTGAGCTGTGCCATTACCTTGGTGCTGCCTCCTTTATGTCTGGACCAGCTTCCCAAACATGGGAATGAGTGGTGCTGCCCTAGAACGGCTACTTTTCTTTGGCTGTGCATACACCAATAAGAGTGGCCCTGGCAGAATTGCAAAGATTTCCCTCTGTCACTGATAATTGGACTCTAAGTAGCAAAAATATATCATGCACAGCATTACCCTTGAAGCAGATGAGTAGCTAAACCATGAAGGATGGTTAGTTTTCTGGTCATGCTGGATGAAGACAGTAAGGTACAAATCACAGCAATGCAATCTTGTTTAGCTGCCATGTACCCTGCTCTACGAGAGGAAATATTGGGCTGCATCCTCATCTTTAATTATATATCCCAAGCTAGCTGGGGAGTGTTCAGCAAAGATAAACCTTTCTTTTCTTTTCTATCAAGTTGTCTTTTTCATTTGCCAGAATATTTTGCGTTCTGTCTTCTGTTATTGCCAGCTACTACATGGAAAGGGTTGAGACAAAGCTCTTAGGGTACAGGGGTCTGTAGCCCTCCCACCCATAACCACTCACTCAGCACAGTGTGCAGGTTGTAGCAGGTGGTGACATTGGGCTGCCCAGCCTCTCTCCTTTCTTCCCCAGTAGAGAGAGAGGCTGGATATGACTTTGCTGTATTTTTTCAGACTGTAAAGACACTTATCACTGTTGTTATTTTTTGTTGTTGAAGGCTTGAGAAAGACCTGTGATGTGGGCATGGGGCGGTAAGCAAGGGAAGACAAGTGGTTTAGGAGAATAAGCTGAGACTGCTAAAAGAAATTTTGTCGAAAGTGATTTTCAAAGAAAACTGAGTTTTGATTAACCACACTTTTTTCACAATGAGAAGTGGATTTTTGCCACAATGCAATATATCATGGGAGATACTGTCTGATAAGGGTGATTGGCCCACGGAAGAGGGGGGAGGCTTGGAACAACACAGCTACCCCTCCCAGGTGGCACTGAGATTTTATTTTATAGTGACATATTTGGTTTTCAGTTAACTATTTCAAAATTTTTATTCATTTTCACCCAATAGTCTAACTTCCGGAGAAGAGAATAAACTGTCTTCTGATCTGTTCAATTTTTCATCCCTTTTAATTGTCAACACTCATAAATTATAGAATTAATCCAGGAAATGTCTGTGGAAACTGAATCTCTGTGGGGTACCAGAGAGAATATCTTAGAGCAGGATCTTTCTCTCCTACCACAAGAAAGACTAGATGTTTCCATCTGAGCCAGTTACTCTGGACTCTGATATGGTGAAGGAAATAGGCTTGTTTAAGGTTATTTTCCTCTGTCTACCTTAGGAAGAAACTCTTTCCGATAAGCATCTATTATTATTAAAGGATGTTCTATTAAGTAAAATGTAGTCTAAGTATATAGTCTAGCTCAGATGTAGATGCCTACATCGGAGACATCTCAAGTTTCATAAAAAGAACTTAAATATCTATTTTCCCTTATGCTTCAAAACTCTTTTGCATTGTCTGAGAAAATATTCTGGCCTTCAAACTTGCTGCTTTGCTTCTGGTTTCCTACTTTTGAGTAAATGTCCTGCTTTGAGCAAGTGTTAGTGTTAAAAATAGTCTTCGTTATCACATAAAGGTTTCATCAGCTTTCCAGCAATCACTCGAGTTGAACTTCCACAATCTTACAGTTAGCAGTGACCTACTAGTACATAGCTTCTGCTCAGTTCTGTGAGCAAGAGAGACGCCAGCAATTGTCACCAGCAATGGTGACACAGAAGCTTGTCTGGAAACTCTGCAATGGAAAGAAAGAGTCTGCTGGAGGCCTCCAGGAGCAGCCAATAAATTCAGTGTGTTTCAGTCAGAAAAAAAGTCAGAGAATTTGTGTCTTGTGCAGAGAAAGGAAAATCGCTTTGATCAATACTATGTAAAAATATTATTGTTTTATTCCAACCGAAGTAAAGAGTACTATTGCAGGCATTACTGTAGTCGTCCTGCTTTTCCCCTGAGAATCTTGTCTCTGTGAAAGAGGTGCAGAGTGATGCTGCTGTGACAAGTGAGGCTGCTATGACAGCCATTTAAAGCTCCTTTGGGTAAATTTTTGATACTGAAGTTTTCCACCTGTAGTATTAGAATAAAAAGTGAATGAAAAATATTTCACAGATAAAAGGGGAAAAGAGAACCAAAATTGAAGAGGAGAGAAATGTGACAAAACCATAGAATCACAGAATGGTTTGGGTAGGAAGGGACCTTAAAGATCAAATGGTTCCAACCCCCCTGCCACGGGCAGGGACACCTTCCACTAGACCAGGTTGCTCAAAGCCCCATCCAACCTGGCCGTGAACACTGCCAGGGATGGGGCAGCCACAGCCTCTCTGGGCAACCTGTTCCAGTGCCTCACCATCCTCACGGTGAAGAAACAAACTCTACGCGGGCTGTAGAGGAGATGGGACACAGCTGCATGTCTCATCAAGAGAAGCAATTGATTCACCAAAAGTCTGAGAGGAGAGTTTTAAGGATTGGTTGGAAAAGGAATAGCTGGTTGGTTGTATTGTCCCCTGTGTCCTCCTGTTTCCCTTTTGTCCTGGAAGTAAGACTGCTGGTTTTAGCCACCTGAATCATCACTTACAGGTGAAGAACTATGACTTAGTGAGTAATCAAAGATCTTCACTTAATGTTCCTGGGTTTCTTAGCAGGGTTCAAGTCACCACTTACTTGAGACTCCAGAAACTGAGCCTGGCCTCTGTGACTGCCAGTCAAGGCTTGGCAGAAAAGTTGGGCAAATAATACATTTGTATGTACTAGGTGGCTTTAGCCACTGTGCAATTTCCGCTCCACATGGTGGCTGGACTGACTGTACAGGCTATGAATTATTACTGCAGTTGAGCCTGAAGCAGGCTTCTCATTTAGAAGGCAGACTAATGGGAGTTTTCCCTGCATTGACCTCGGTCAAACATCTCAGCTGGAAGTTGCTGCTTTGCACGACTTAAACTCATTTGCAAGCTTTACAGTATTGCTAGCACTAATATTATCATCTTCCTAGCAGGGAAGAGAATCAAGCTAGATTTGGCTAACAACTACAATTTCTAGTTAGCTGGAATTTTGAGTTTAATTAAACTTTAATGCTATTCGGTTTCAGTCTGAATGGACTGATTTTTTTTCTTTGAGGACTGTTGCTGGTGAACTCAAAGGTCCCAGGACCTTCTGGCTGCTCCCCGAAGTTATGATTCTTTTTAGCCTGTAGCATACACATGGTCCCAGAGCACGGCCCATCAGGAACCCAGGCACTTTTTTGTCAGGTTTTGTCTATAGAAGTGAACTGGAGAGTCAAGGCATGGGCTCAAAT
This sequence comes from Harpia harpyja, assembly GCF_026419915.1. Lineage (NCBI taxonomy): Eukaryota > Metazoa > Chordata > Aves > Accipitriformes > Accipitridae > Harpia > Harpia harpyja. The sequence goes on along the minus strand of NC_068956.1, from coordinate 6,418,089 downwards.
ACCGCTCCATCCCTGTCTATGCCATTCCATGTTTTGCAGAGTCCCTGCTGTGGTTTTGGTTCATGCAATCTAACGCTCTCCTAGACAATGCCTGGGCTATTTGCAACAGGCAGAGTGGATGAGACCGTGCTTTTTGGAGTGGAAGAGAGGTTCGCTGTGTAGCTTACTGTGCCATGCCACTTGCCCTCAAAGCCAGAGAAAGGGCCCTGTACTTATTAGTAAAATCATAACCTCTAAGTCTTACCTTGAATTTGCTGAGAGCTACAAGATACTTAAAGACCCAGTGAAGTTTTTAAATGAAGCTTTGTGTCATTAGTCTCTCTACTTGGGCAATAATGAAGTATAGTTATAACACCTCTTTAAAGTCACTGCTCTCCTGTAGCGACTTTCACACTGCAGGTTCTGGAGCAGAGTACAATGGATAGTATACATTGCTACCGGTGAAATGAAGCACAGTCGCAGCTGCTGTGCACCAGTTAATAATCTGAACATAGCAATACTGCGTAATTGGTATAGTGGTGATCCACAGGGAATATAGGTCATGAAACTCCCTACTGCTGTGTTTTTGCTCTTTAGCTTGTGGTTGTCAGTTCAATCAGCTAAGAGGCTTTACACAGGAGTTTTAGGGAACAAAGTGGACAAGAAAGTTGTATACAGCTGAAATTATAAACAGATATGGTTAGGGAAGATGTGAATTTTCAAGCAGGAGGAGTTCACTCTAAGATGTTCTTGCGAGAAGTACTACAGAATGCTTAATGAACAAATGGTCAGGACCTCAGTATTACATCTTGTCCAACAGCTGACACCTTCAGAAGCAAAGCACTCCTTCCCACCACGAGCAGGGCACCAGTTCACTTCACAGTCAGAAGGAAGAGTGTCATTCACCAAATCACTGACTTCCAAGCACTGAGCCAGGCAAACCTGACTTGACTTTAAGGTCAAAAGTCAGCAGAGAGAGCAGTGGCGTGGGAGTTAATGACTGCGTATTGCTCCTAACCTTCTGACCAGAAGTCACCGGTAGCTATGTTGGATAATGAGGCTAGTATTTACCTAGATGAACTGAAGTAATAGATACACAACTGACCTGACAAGCTGTTGTGTATTTACATTTTTACTTCAGAAAAATGAGGATGATTTGATGTGCACTGAGCTAAATGTAAAGGCTGTGGATATTGCATGTTGATGTATCAGATGGACAACTTTTTCTTAGGGATAATTTGTAGGAATAATTTAGAATTTCAGGGAGAGTTTTTTGTTTCTTTCTATTTATGTTTGTCAAAGTAACATCAGTCTCATACTGCTTGGCATGGACTCTTCAAAGCACAGCTAGAGATGCCACTGAAGCTAATAATTCAACTATATCCTGCTGTATAATGAACCGATCATCACATTAGTTTTATTGAAATATACGCAGCATCAACCAACCATTGCTATTTCCTCATCTGGATTTCAGCAGCAGGAAGACATTTAGAGGGACTCGTGTTGTGCATGGATCTAATGGCCTGCAGTTGGCAAGAAGTGGTCTTTTTGGTAAAACTTCAGTTGAGGTCCCAGATTACAAGAGACTGGGACCTTTGTAATCATTATCAGTTGGTGGGTCTTTGCTTAAGAACCTTGTTTCAGACTCCATAAATCTTAGTCAAGATTGCTGCTTATAGTCTATTTTCCCTTGTTCGTTTGAAATATGTATCTGTTTTCCTGTTGGATTAAAAGGAAAAGAAATGGCATATGTGACGTACTGCCACTGTGTTGCCATCTTCCTGGTATTGGGACGCAATATTTTCCGTTGACAGATCATTTGTGCTGTGCTCTTATCAGAGGGAAAGCCTTGTGGGAGTCACATCAACAACACATTCCTCATCTGGGCATCCGGGCACAGTGTCCTGGGAGCAGTGCCTTGGGAATGGTGTTTGCTGTCAATACAGGCCACTATTTTAATGCTTGTTCTGCTTCTTCTTCATTGCCCACACACATAGACACACATTTGCATTCATACTGCATGCACATCAAGCTTATTATTCCTGTTACAAATCTCTGCAAAACCATTTCTGGTCTCTGTGTTGACTGGTTTCAAATAGGCGTAGCTGGCAAAGGAAAGAGGCCACATCAATACCTCCAAAGGATTTCACTGTGTGGGGCCCTTGTCAGATTTAGAACAAGAAAGACAGTTTAAGCCCTGAAACATTTTCAGCCCCCAGGCAATGAAAGCACATTATTGTCTGCGCTCCATGGGTGTTTTAAAAAATATGTGTCCTATGTGGAAATTCTGCAGAATGCACCAACATTAGCTATGACAAGCAGTTGAATTTCTTATTATTCTATCCTATTCCCTCTTACTACAGCTGTGGCTATCTAGGTTATAGCTAGCTCTTTTAAACTTTCCTAGCAAATCAATCCTTTCTGCCCTCTAATTATTTTAACTACTATTCTGTGTATCCCCTCTATTTTTGCCAATATCTTTCTGATAAAATGTCTACAGATGCCTTCAGTATTCCAGCTAGAGTTGCTGCGCTGGCATCCAGAAAGACCTTTTATATATTTGCCCTCAGGTGCTGTTGCACATGGCATCTATGCTTGCTATGCTTTATCATCAGATTGTACCAAGCCTCAGTAAATGTATTCCCTCGTTGGGACTTTCTAAGTTTCGCTGCCCCATTCAATATCTGGGATGTGTATTATTTTTGAATCTCACAGTGAATCTTGCCTTGTTAGTTTAACCTCACATTCTTTATTGCTCTGCTCCCCTCTCATTTATTATCTGCCCTTGGGAGTTCAAAAGTAATTTAATAAATATTGCTTTTATTTCATGATTTGTATTAAAGTACCAGTGGCACAAAGTCAACGAAAATTAGGGACACTTTCACACCACTGTTCCATCGTTGAGTAAGAGGCAGTGATCTTGCCTTAAAGAATTTGCAGTCCACATAGTTGTGAGTAACTGAAGTTGGGAGAGCGTATATTAGAATATGCGTTTTATGGAGGGGAGACTAAGGAGCAGCGGGTACCATACTGAGGCCCAAGCAAAAGCTTTTACCAAGCCACTCTGAAGGGCAAGAGTAATGTGATAGAAATCAACAGATACTTTCAACACAGAAATTACAGAGATGCCTTGTATATTTAAAGTTCAGTCTGCAAGTAGCATAGATTTCTGAAGAAAAAGCATGGATGCTAAAAGGGAACTGCTTGGAGGAGCACCAGAAAAATAATAATCAGTCTACGTCTACATGGCTGCAATGTTTGGACCTGAAACAGCTCTTCAAATAGTGGCCTTAATAAAATGCCTGTTTATTTTAGTAAGAATAGAGCCCTCTAAGGTATCACCCTGCATGTCTGTGCCACTTGCATATTTGTAGGATGAAATCAGGTGATTTCCCCAAGGGCACACTAGTGAGAGAGAGCTGAATCAAGAACTTTCTCAGGCCTGACTTGGCACCTTCACCTTACAACCATTTCCTAGTTAGCACATCACTCTGTTCCGGTCACTTCATCTCTTGTAGGGTGGAAGCAAATCTTGCAGTACAAGACTTTACACCACCAAAGTCCCACCTGCTTTTTTGAAATAGCAGCTGAGTGCCATTTAAGTAGCACAGAAACCTTGTGTTATCCACACTATGATAGACAAAATTACAGCTTGGATTATTTTTACTAGAAACTGTTATCTTGCAGCAGAGGAGAATGAGTGGAAGAGATAATAGGATTAAAACTAAGTGGCTAATCTGGCTTGATGTTTGTTATATCTCCATTCTCATTTCTTTCCCATTCAAGCCAACACCACCCCCTTTATCAGTAATGAAGCTGTTTATCTTGGTAAAGTGCTGAAGTCAGAGTTACAGCTTTGAAGAAAAAGGTTGTTTGAAGAAAAATAGCATTTGTTTTTCTCTTGTTTACAGTGGCATTAACACCAGTAAGTCCCCTGAAATCCCCTGAGAAATGTCTATACAAGACCAGAGAGGAATTCTTGTTAGAATAGTGTAATACACCTCCTCTTCCTCAGTCCTAATGAGGGATGTTGCAGGCTCGATTCAGATTTAAAAAAAAACCCACAAACATTACTCATTCCCATTTTTTTAGGTTTTTATTCTTAATGATGACTTGAAATTATGAAGATTTTTGTCAACAGTAATGGTGTAGGTACAATAGAAGAGATCTAGCTGGTTGGGAGCTGTATTAAAAATGTAGTAAAAATTTATTAAAAATTGAGTAAATGGATGTATTAAAAATGGAGTAAAAACTACTGACACATTTATTATTTTTTAGGGTATTTTTAGTTTTAGGTTTACACAGCAGTAAAATCTGAGACCAGAATGCTTTAGAAGACATGAAGAAGATGTTCTGATGTTGAGTGTCAAGGGTGTCAGAAAACTGTCAAGTGAACCTTTTTTGGCAGCAGTTTGAGATAGGCTATTTGTATGGTTGTTAATGGGGAATGATGTAAATATGAAAGAATAAATGTTTCACCAACAGGATGGAGAATTCCAAATGTTTCATGGGATACGCATGCACACACACATGCATGCACACAGAGTTTAAATAAATATGTAAATTGCATGGCATGGATTGTAAAATAATATAGTCTTTGAAGCTCTCCCCAAGGTGTCCTTTTCAACATTTGTTTTCTGGCTTGTTCTGTCAGACTGAGGATACTGTGAATATTGAAGACATAGAAACTGCCAGCCAGCTTTTGCTTTTAAGACTGCTTATTTCACTGCAGTAAAAAAGCCAGCTTTGCTTGTTGATTTGATTTTTTTTGTAGTATTATTAGCATGACAGACCGGAAAACAAATCTAACAAAGGTGGCAGGTATCAATTGTTCATTATCCAATCTCAATCTCTTCTGATGGCCAGCAGACCAGATAAACTGTAATAGCTTCAGGATCAAATTCTTCCCACAAACACAATACTGAAAAAAAAAAAAGTTTTTGTGCAATACTGCAGCTTTTTCTTTCCTTTTTCTCATGGTGTTTTACTCAAAGCCATGCAGGGACAGAGAACTGTTAAGATAAAAATCAAAACCCTCCTGGAGTTAGGCTCATCTAACTCCATCTCTTGTAATGTTGTCTTTAACTGGTGCCTCACCAGCTAGCTATCATCTCACCTCCTGCTGACTGCCGAGTTGTTTATAAAAACACATTTCTCTCTGCATACGATACAGAGATGCTTTGGAGGGGAGAGGAAAATATTAAGCATGCAGAAGAGATAGGCAGCCTTTTCAAGTTTCATGGGTCTTGGTGGGAAATCAAGGGAAGTTAGTGGCAGGAAAAATAATTCAAACTCTTTAAAGCTCTTTTGAAGTGATTTCTTCAAAGCCTCCCTTTTGCATTTTACTGCACAATCCTTAAGCTTGGAGATGCAAATCCAGGCATGATATTGTATCACTCAGGAAAGTGCACAAGTCAAATCTACTGTGAATGAACAGGCAGGCTGAGATTCATCTCACCTATTAGTTTCTCTTGTCAGTGGGAGTCTCTCATGGCATACTCCTTGAGAAGCTGGTGTCTTGTGGCCTGGATAAGTGCACTATTCACTGGGTGAAAAACTGGCTGGATGGCTGAGCCCAGAGGGTCGTGGTGAATGGGGTGAAATCCAGTTGGCGGCGGGTCACGAGTGGTGTTCCCCAGGGCTCGGTGTTGGGCCCTGTTCTGTTTAATATCTTTATTGATGATTTGGATGAGGGGATTGAGTGCACTCTCAGCAAGTTTGCAGACGACACCAAGTTGGGAGGCAGGGTCGATCTGCTTGAGGGTAGGGAGGCTCTACAGAGAGATCTGGACAGGCTGGATTGATGGGCTGAGGCCAATCATATGAAGTTTAACACGGCCAAGTGCCGGGTCCTGCACTTCGGTCACGGCAACCCCATGCAGCGCTACAGGCTTGGGGAAGAGTGGCTGGAAAGCTGCCCGGCAGAGAAAGACCTGGGGGTGCTGGTTGACAGCCGGCTGAATATGAGCCAGCAGTGTGCCCAGGTGGCCAAGAAGGCCAACGGCATCCTGGCCTGTATCAGGAACAGTGTGGCCAGCAGGAGCAGGGAGGTGGTTGTTCCCCTGTACTCGGCACTGGTGAGGCCGCACATCGAGTCCTGTGTTCAGTTTTGGGCCCCTCACTACAAGAAAGACATGGAGGGGCTGGAGCGTGTCCAGAGAAGGGCAACCAAGTTGGTGAGGGGCCTGGAGCACAAGACTTATGAGGAGCGGCTGAGGGATCTGGGGTTGTTCAGTCTAGAAAAGAGGAGGCTGAGGGGAGACCGTATCGCTCTCTACAACTACCTGAAAGGGGGTTGTAGTGAGGTGGGGGTTGGTCTCTTCTGTCAGGTGGCTGGAGATAGGACAAGAGGAAATGGCCTCAAGTTGAGGCAAGGGAGATTTAGGTTAGATATTAGGAAAAATTTTTTTACTGAGAGGGTTGTCAAACATTGGAATGGGCTGCCCAGGGAAGTGGTTGAGTCACCATCCCTGGAGGTATTCAAAAAGCGAGTGGACAGGGTACTCCAGGGCATGGTTTAGGGGGCTGGTTAATGGTTGGACTTGATGATCTTGAAGGTCTTTTCCAACCGAAATGATTCTATGATTCTATGATTCTATGATTCTATGGTTCATCTTGTCCTAAGCTGGGTCTCAAAGAGAGGTGGTTGGAGCCATACTTCACAAGTGCACTCCTCTGTCCTTTAAATATAGATCACTAACTTGAAGTAGATGATAGATGATTTTTAGATGGCTGAAGTCAAGTTAGATGGAGTCCACCAGCAGTGATCTGCTAGTGAGCGTCATGCTGCTAATACCTGAATGCTCCACTGCAGAAGACATGAAACTAGATCTAAATCTTCTGTCCCATACTTTTAAAACTATCCGGGGAAAAGGAATAGAAAAACATGCTTTATAAGCATATCTACACCAACAGTGCGGGAGACGGAGGAGAGTTCATTTCACATGATGTATACTCATCTGCCTATATCTTTAAGTAACCTGTAAGATATTCTGGACTCCCATTTCATAAACAGAATTATTCATTAGACTGAAAATATTATATCATGAAAAGTTTTGAAGACAAGATTTATTTCAAATGAGACTTTAGGATGTGAATTTTGAAAGTCTTCAGTGGTCACCGAACAACAGCTGGTGTCTACATCTTCTGCATGTGGCTATGATGTCTTTAATTTTCATTTCTGAATGAGAAAGAAGGAAAGGCAAAAGAATCAGAATTAGCTCTATCCCTCTCAGGATTTTCTTTCTCAAGAAGTCAGTTAGCACTCATGTAGCGATGGGAATGGACTCAGGCCAAGGCAAGTCACCTTTGAAAAATGTCAGTTTAATCCTTTTAAGGCAACTTTTCAAAATACTTAAATAAAGGAATTAAAAATAATGTTAGCCATATTTTATATAATTTTAATTTATGAGATCAAGAAAGATATTTTTCAAAAGAAGTGGTCAGTTATTAAGTGAATAAGGAGTTGATTTGGGGGGTCACTGTATCTAGCTCTGTAATAAAAGACCTCTTGAAAAAGTAGAAACTGGTAGAATCAGGCTCTATTTTTCTTGCTACCACTTCAGCTATCCTGTCAGTTTTTGGACTTCTTTCCTGCTGTGCAGGAAATCTAGACTAGTCTGTTTGCAACAGGTTTCTGGGGTTCATGTAGTGTCATGGCACAGCAGTGTTTGTGTTGCCAGTGAGGCAATAACACGATGGCTTTCTGAAATGTGGTATTTTCACAGGCAAACTGGGTACTAATGAGGTCCCCATGGACAGCTGGGTGATTTAAATATTTTAATTCCCATCCATCTCTTTTGTAGAAGTAACTTGTTTACCATTTTACTGCTGTGATAACGGTAAGGACTTCAGTACCAGAGAGTGGAAAGGAAAGGCTCTTCTCTGAGCAGCAATTTTGGAGGGACTCTGTTAAATTCCTTCCAAGATTCCCCCCTGAGCAAGTTCCCTGACTCTCTTCCTCAAGGATTTGCTGCCAAATACAAGACATAACCAGTTGGCCTGTCTAAAATACATGGGGCAGCCAGTCAATGTGGGGAAAAAGTCAGCAAAATCTGCTGGTCCCTGTTCATTTTCTGTCCATCAGCCAAAAAAATACACCCCCATAAGCAGAGAAATTGCCCCTTGATATTCTGCTCTGTTCCAGCTATTGTCATGCCCTCTAGCACAGAAAAATAACTATTGGCTGTTGTCTGTATATATGCTACTGTCACTGGAGCTTGAACAGTCCAGAAAGAATAAGTTTTTATTAACAGAAAAAAATGTTTCTGTTAATAAGTTTCAGCCAGCTGCAGAACAGTGCTGCTTTTGTATGTTCCAGCATCTTGAGCTTTCTGCTAATCGTCAACGTCACAGCACTGTGCACATGCAGTATGAAAAAAGGAATGCCGCCTGATGCTGCTTCCTTTTGAAGAACACATTTTTGTTCTGAACAGTAGTGTCACACAAAAAGTCACACTTACAGAATGATACTTTTGTTCCTTTTTTTTGGATGAAACCTTCTAATAAAAACTCTCTGATTTCTGTTTCTACATTTCTTACACTGTTGGGCTGAAGTAGCTGTTTTGATTTAGATACTTTTATATAAGAAAGGACAAAATTATACCAATTGCAGAGCACGTATTATATTGTGGTATATCTATAAATGTGCACAGATTAACACTAGGGGCACCAAGATACAATGATAAAAGGCAGCAATAATGACCTGAAATCATACAAAAGTCTGTACACAACTGTTTCTTCAGGGAGGGGTAACAACAGCCCCTTGTATTTTACTGTACACAGAACTTGCCAAAAATGAGTAAAAGCATGGAATTAGAGAAGAGTTAGGATTGGAAGGGACCTTTAGAGGTCATCTAGTCCAACCCCCCTGCCACCAGCAGGGACATCTTCAACTGGATCAGGTTGCTCAGGGCTCCGTCCAACCTGGCCTTGAATGTTTCCAGGGATGGGGCATCGACCACCTCTCTGGGCAACATGTGCCAGTGTTTCACCACTCTCATCATAAAAAATTTCTTCCTTCTATCTAGTCTGAATCTACCCTCTTTTAGTTTAAAACCATCACCCCTTGTCCTATTGCTACAGGGCCTACTAAAAAGTTTGTCCCCATCTTTCTTCTAACCCCCTTTAAGTACTGGAAGGCTGCTATAAGGTCTCCCTGGAGCCTTCTCCCTTCCAGGCTGAACAACCCCAAATCTCTCAGCCTGTCTTCATAGGAGAGGGGCTCCAGCCCCCTGATCATTTTTGTGGCCTCCTCTGGACCCACTCCAACAAGTCCATGTCTCTCCTGTGCTGAGGACCCCAGAGCTGGACGCAGAACTGCAGGGGGGGGTCTCACCAGAGCGGAGCAGAGGGGCAGAATCCCCTCCCTCGACCTGCTGGCCACGCTTCTTCTGATGCAGCCCAGGACATGGTTGGCCTTCTGGGCTGCGAGCGCACATTGCCGGGTCACGTCCAGCTTTTCATCCACCAGTACCCCCAAGTCCTTCTCCTCAGGGCTGCTCTCAATCCCTTCATCCCCAAGCCTGTATTGGTACTGGGGGTTGCCCTGACCCAGGTGCAAGACCTTGCATGTGGCCTTGTTGAACCTCATGAATAACACTTAAGAATCTCAAAATAGAGAAATAAATCATCTCAATAGAGCAAAAAATTACATTTCCAATGGTCATTCAAGTTAGTCTAAAATGGAAATGTAGGTGGTGGCGTCAGACTTTTCTCCTGTCAGAAGACCACTGATTTGAAATCCTTAGCGACTATGAGACCTAAGGGAAAGGGAAGGAAACAGAAAGCAAAGTTTTATAAAACAAAATCCTAGTAAGCTATTCCTTCTGTTTAGATTTTTTGAGGGTTTGAGGTAATAGTGTAAGAGCTCAATTTCCCACAGCTTAAACTGTCATTTTCATCTATTACTGAAGTCTGTTGAAACACACAGACTTTTCCTCTTTGAAAAGGAGACTGGAAAAGGCAAGTTTTCCCTGATTCATTCTGCAGGTCTCAAAGACAGACATTTCTTTAATAACCAAGCAGCGTGCCTCTACAGCAATGGGGACAAGGCACTGAGGCACGTAACATTATGGAGGGTGGTAATTTTCTCAAAGAAGCAGCTGGACAGCTGTAGGTCAGAGCTCTTTATGTCTGCGACACTCCTCTGAAGATTATATTCTCACCCTCAGCTGATTTGGTGGGGTCATTTCTGTAACGGTTTTCGTTCACTTTACAGCAGTTAATGTCATGAAAATTGTGTGAAGCTGCCATAAACTGATTCAAAACACTCCAGGAGATTACAAAAGTGAAGGCTTTGGCTGGGCTGGGATTTCCTTACTGCATGAAATCTGGCTGCAATTGATTTGCATGCAAAGATTATTTGCCCAGTCCTACTGTTAGGTGGTTTATGCTGAAAATAAGCAATTTTGCTTATTTCTGATGAAGCCTGCTCTTTGAAGGGGAAAGCAATGCAGTGGCCCTAGACTGCTGTGGGACATCACGGGTCTGGGGGCTGCTCTACGATTTGCACTGCGTGAACCACAATTCCTCCAGCACACGGGCAGCCCAAAAGTTCACTTCTTCAGCCCATTCAGACTGCATAAAACTATAATGTGCAGTTACTATTTTCCAAACAACGTTTACCTTCCATTTTAAATATTCTGAGGCAGACACACTTCTTGAGCTAATCATTAGTATAATGTCTTTCCTGATATGGCTTTTGAGGGATACCTGCCTTCTCTCAGGTAAAATAAATACCTTCCCCCTCGCAGTATAACTGTCTGAAAGTTAGCTATCCAGCCTAAATTAATTTTCCCAATTCCCTCTGAAGTTCTCCGGGAAAGATAATCACCTCCAGATGATTCAGCTGACCTATTTTAAATGTGTATTTAGAAGAAGATGAATCAGAATTTTGTCTTTCCCAGGGTTCTCCTATCCTGAAAACTCCTTGTTCATCTAATGACTAATATTTATTTTGTCTAGAGATTTTATACAGTAGCATCTTTGGTAATAGAGGTGATAGATAAAGACACATGAGAGTGTACAAAGCTAATAATAAAACAGTAGCAGTGGGAAAATGTATGTAGATATACATAGATCAAAGCAGCTCCTTGAAATTTAGCAGATTATAGAAAATAAATACATAACTGAGTTCAGAAGAGAAAATGAAAGAGAAAAATAAGAAGAAAACACCTCAAATTATTTTGTTATGTGATCTGTGTTGCGTACCTTGTGTTGTATTCATATGCATGACAATGATGTTGTCTGATAATAATAAGAATTACCAATTCATCAATGCAGGGCTATGGGAAATCTACAATTGGGTTAGATTTTTTTTGTCATCAAGGTTTTATTGACCTGTAGAAGCATATCATAAATGACAGCCCTTTCTCCAGAGACCTTCCAGTCTAAAATATAAAACATAATGGGCAGATGAGGTAAAAATGCACTCCACCTTCATTGGGTAAAGGAAAATAAAATATAAACAAATTGTGCAAATTCATAGCAGCAGTTTCATCCATTTCTAGTATCACTGTATGAACTACTGGCTTGCTTTGAATGTAAGCACCATCATGGCTTTTCAGGTTTCCATGGAGAGATTCTTTTCTACCTGTTACTTGTGACACAGGGAAAAAGGATGAAAGGTAAGAGGAAAATGTGTGACCAAGAGCTTTGGACACCAAAGGTAGGAGAGCTGACCTTCTGATATACAACAGCTTCAGCAGGTGTGTTAAACAGAATTTATGGAAGGACTAGAATAAAAAAAATTACATCTGATGTAAAGGAAGATGAGGAATGGAGGACATTAGAGATAGCTGAGAAGAAAGAGGGATTAAAGTTCCAGATAAAGTAACAAAGCCAAAAGAAAGGATGTTACAACAATCAAGGTGGAGAGTTTTCAAAGCTTTGAGAAAACTTCAGTAGAATCAGCAGCATGCAAAAGACCATATTGTCAAGATATTGTACATTACATGGAGAAGCTGCAAGCTCAGATCATAAATATATCTGGGCCATAAGAAATCAAATGAGACACTACGATAGCATGCATCCCTGTGCCAAACAAACAGACTGGTTGAAACAAGAAAATGTAGGTTCTCATACAGTTCCCACTAGAGATAGCAGCAGCTTCCCATTGTACCAGGGGGACCTGGGTGAGATGTGTAACATGCACTGTCCTTTGCAGAACCCTGAGCAGAAGCAGTTAGTGGCCCCATGCCCTGCTTGTTGTAGGCTGCAGATCTCGGCTGTTCAAGTGGATGCAGCAGAATCATGAACCCAAATGCTCCGCTACAGGGAAGGTGGCAGTGAACTTTGTCTCTCCTGCAGCTGCTTATATAGGAGGAAGTGATCTGGGCTATAAATATGACCAGATGACTTTTTATTTGCTTGGTAACTACTGAACATCCAGCTACACGGTAAAATGCATGCAATAGCAAGATAGTTGCAATTAAAGAGTAAATTATGATGACATACGTTATTTCTCAATGTCTAAACCATGGTTGAAGGTTACATAGCAATTACGTTTGATCTCATTAAGAATAATTAGTAATTACCAAGTACTCTAAGGGAAGTGTGATTACTATGAAGCTACCTGGTATTTCCCCAAGGGAACTCTATCTAGTTACAGAATATATATGCCCCATTACCTAAAGCAGCACATAAAGTACCACTTTATTTATGCAGTACAAGCAAAACAGGCCTGTTAAAAAATGTTTAATGAAATATTTGGCAAAGACAAAAGCTTTGTAATGACTATACTACAGAAGGTTTACAAGCTCTTTTAAATCAGCTACTCTTATCTGCCATCTAACAGGCCTTATTTTTTAAGGTAAAGCAATAGATGCATTAAACCAAAATTAAAACCGCGCCAATCCTCCTCTCCATTTTTGTGATGCACTGCTCAGAGAATAAGATTTGGAGGACACCTACTTCTAACTAGAAAATGCTGGGGGCAAACGTGGAGCAATCTTACCCTAGCCAGCTGACCATAGCATTAGTGTGAAAGAATACAGATTTACCTGCCTGACTTTGCCAATAGCCTTCAGAAAGACAAGCAGATGTTTAAGTCACAAAAGAAACATTCTCAAAAGAAACAAAGAGAAAAAGCTGTAAGCTGGTATTTCACACTGATGGATTTGCCAAGAGCCTCTGCTGCTGTTAAAAAGGCATCTGATAGAAGTAGAATGCACCATTTTTTATTTTAAAATGTTTTGATAAAAATTAGAAAGGCAATACTTCATACTGGCAACTGGCTATGTGTGGGACAGTGAAAATGTTTATACTGAAACAAAGAATTATTTGTGGATTTTTGTGATTATGGAGTTGACTGGCTTATAAGATTTTTTTTTGTTCCAGACTGTTGAAAAAGGATTCTGGTTTGTGAGTTTAAAAATCTCAAAGTTTCATTTTGGATCCAGTAAATGGAACTACAGAAAGCATTAGTAAAATTGCACATATTAGATTAATGCAACAGCCCATTTTGAGGACAACCCATTTTGTCAGAAATGGTCCAATTAGCCCTAGCAGAAAATAATTCTTCAGAAATATGGAAGAACCTGCTTTTCATTCTGAGTTACTGTTTACCAATGAACAACAGCTGAGAAAATCAGAATAATTATTTTCTCCCTCTTTCTCACATTTTCTGATTGGACTCAAAATGGAAAAGTAAGTGTAACTTTGAGTACTTTTGTTATGTAGAGTGAGAAAGATGCCTTTGCTATTATGGCAGGGCCAAGAAATCTCTGCTAAAGCTTAGGACACTCCTATACTAAGCGGTGTGGTACTCTAATGATAGGTGAATGTCATTGCAGCTGACAGACCCACACGAGGCCTGAAAACCCACATTTTTTCCGAATTCCAGAATAACTTGTTTAATATCAGTGGTGCTTACATTGAGGAAAGTGTTCTGGCTCCTTCACTGTGAACAAGATTTGATAACCTTTCCTCCTATTTAATATTAATTCTTGAATTTGACTCTAGTGTTCTTATTTCAGAAGTCGCTATTTAATTGTGTTTCACTTCAGCCTTTAATGTTTTGGCAGTTCTGTAAATACCCTTTGTACAGCTAGATTTTTTAAGTAAATACCTTTTTTTCTATTCTTTCACACTGCAGTATATTCATTCAGCACTTTGAGAAATGCTTTTTTTGATCATTTGGAGAATTTTTCTTTCCACATTGATGGTACCAATGTCTAAACGTGTAGAAGTTCCATTTATTGCATTATTAGGTCTCATGACCACCTCATGTTCAAATCAGAGGACATATCGCCTCTGAAAAAGTACAGATCTTTTAGGACCGTGTGGATTCACTTTTGAACATGTTGAAACTGAGAACATATTTGAAATTCAGAATATATTTCCATGTCTTTTAGAATAGGTATGTGAATGTAATCATCTAAGTATTAGCTGGTTCCAAGTCACAGTTGTGGACTTCTATACTGCATAGGTTACATTTCCTTTAAGAGATTTATTTTTGCTCTCATTGTATTTTACTGGTGATTTATCTGGAACCAGGTTTAAGTCTCCAGTGGTGTTTCATTTGCCATTTCCTTCCCCCTTGGACCATAACCCCGTGTTAAAATAGGCCTACCATCCTCCAAGCATTCAATGACAATGTGTGGGATTTTCTGTACCTATCAACCTACTGTGTAGTTCTTCATCAAATGACTCTCTCTAATCAAATTAGATTACCTTTAGCATGTTATCCTTATCTGCTCTCTTTTATATCCTTGCAAAAGTACAGGTGGGCTTGTCAGACAGAGATTTACTCTTCATAAAACCAGCCTGAGTGTTTTTGTCCATCTCAGATTTTTCTTGGTGCTGTGTGATCTCAGGATTCCTCTTCTTTTTTGAGGTCCAATGTCTTACCTTTCTTTTTTCCTTCAGCTTTACTCAATACTGACAAGGCTATGTTAATCTCCCTTTAGAGAATTACTTGGTTACACTCAACCAGAAATGCAACTCCCTATTTCCTTTCAGCTCCAAAGGAAAAGACTTCTTAAACTTAGGACCTTGGCTGGTTTCAGTGATCGATAGTGGATAGTTTTAAGGTCCCATTCTCTCACTGAAAGGCTGAAGACATTTTTACCAAAGGTACATAGCACTTCACACATTTGGGTCTTTATTCTGCTTGATGTCTGAATATTTACACTCACAAGTTTAGGACAGAGGTATGTTCCCGTGGTCCGAGGGCTCTGCTCACTTTAGGAGCTGGTGTGGTGCAGTGGATTGGACTGCTCCAAAGAAGTGGACCGTGGTAAATGTCCCTGCCCTACATTGCCTGCAAACAGCTTTCCCCTTTGTGCTGTCATGAGAGATACATTTTCCCATTTAAAAGCCATAAAAGACTATTTTTGGGAGGATAATCTCCTAGAATAACCCATTGAGTGACTACTGCTGAGTAGTTTGGCATTAAAGAGAACTATTCTGCCTTATATAAAGTTCCAGTTACTCAGAGCATGAAAGTATGTGTTTTGCTTTTGGATGGTGAGTAGTGTGGTTCAAATAAATGGAATTACTGGGTCCTTAAACTTACCCAAATGTTCAAGAGCTTTGCTGAGTCCCAGCCTATGTAAACGCAGTGTGCATCTTAACAGGGAATTCAAATCTGGGCTCAGTTTCATGCCTTATAAATCACACAGACTACATTTATAAATACAATTTACTAAGCTGCTCTTTAATATAATGGCCCTATGTATTAATCTTCTGAAGCATTCATGTGTTTGTTTCTTTTTGTGGTACAATTATTATTCGGGTTTCTTTGCCTGCATTAGTGCGTTGCTGAGAGGGAGAGGTTGTGTTTCCTTAAGTACCACATATTTAATAGCAGCAATACTTTTTGAAGACAGAGAAAAATAGCTTTGTGGGCTGCATCCCAGAAAAAAAAAAAAGGTATATTAGACACAATGTATTCAGAATTCTGAAACATATATGCAGTCACTTAGCTGGATTGCAGGGATATTTGGCAGAGAATGAAACCCTACGGGTTTCCACAATTAAGTCCTACCCAGTAGATGGCATCCATACACCAACACTCAAGTCTATGCTCAAAGTACAGTGCAGTGAAGATTTTTGCAATGTTTTATTTATGAAAGAAAATTAACTTTGAATCTTTGTGTTTTGCCTCAGGCAATATAAACAGTAAACATGATTTTCACACCAATAGGTAACAAATAGTTTTCTTAACAAATTAGATGAACCCTGATGTCTGGTTTCAGATTACTTTAGAGCAATGTGTGTATAATACATTTCTCTTACATTCAAAATCTTTTTGTTTTACACAGAATAAAGTGAAAATGACTGCAGATATACTGTGAAGCATGAATTATCTTTTGGACAACAGACATTTCGGTTTTTAAGACCTGTTTTTAATACATGTATAAACCATTCAATTTTTTGTCTGCCTGGTGCTTCATAGAGGTGTTTTGCTTTCATGTATCAGCTTCCTTGATATTATCACAATATATTTTACAGCCGTTGCTTAATTGCAGCTCACAAGAAATACCCCTGTGAGGTATTGCCAATCTATAGTGATATATCTATATTCATTTTATAATGGGGAAGAAAGGTATTGAAAGAAGAGTGACTTAGTATATCAGTGCCAGAGTAAGGAATGAAGCCCAGGATAAGTGACTTCTGCTTCCCTGCCCCATCCATTAGAGATGTTCCTCACAACTGTCCACCCCTGCCCTTACACATTTGACAGCACTGCAACACAGCAAGTATTATTGCACTTGTCTTGATAGATATGAAGTCTCTTGTGGTCTCGTGTATATGGAAATGCAGAGGGAAACAGGTTGGTGAGGATGCTACACAGATCCTTTGGGACTGGATAGCTTTTATATTGTGTTAAGTGATTAGGAATGGTTGGATTCCAATCCTGCATTTCTGACTTAACTGGAGAGACGTCCTGGTTGCATTTACCCAGGGTTTGAACTGAATACAAACGATCAAAAACTTGTGACCATTTGATTTCCTTTCCAATACCTTTCCAATTCCTTTTTTGTTAAATATCACTTTTTTTAATTTTCCATGGAAATTTTTTAAAAGCTGGTGTTTGTTTAGAAAGGATGCTGTTCAGGGATTTGTTTAGAAAGGATGCTGTTCAATCCCTGAATCTGTCTCCAGAGTTGTTTTGAAAAACCTTATTCCTTTGTACCATTCTGCTTGGACATATAATCCAAATCCCACTGTGCTGGCAGTGAATTCCACTCTGGAAGAGTTCTGATGGCAACTAACTTGGGTTGGGTTAAATTGCCTACTGAGGCCCTGACCTTTCTCCTCTGGCAATAGAGAAATCCTTCATTAGGCTTGTACTTGAATTTTAGACAGCTAAAATTAGGGGAAATTAAACTACCCTTAAGAGGTTCCTCTTCATGTATTATTAAACAACAGCTTCTCTTAGACTGGGTGTTATACCACACTCAATCTTTTATTTTCTTTCTGAATGAAAACTTTATGGGCTGGTGTACAATTACCCAAGATTTTTTTTCAGAGGGGTCAGCTGGCTTAAGGTCTCTGGCCACTACGCTGGGAGCTTGGACATTACCTCCAGAGACAGCAGGGATTTAATGTCATGTCTAGGTTGTTTTGTTTCCCTGGATACCGTTATTTAACACTGATTCCTCCTTTAGCCTAAGGAAATTGGAAAGCTTGATAGTTGGTATAACTGGCAGTCAAGCAAGGTACAAAATTACTGTAGATCTCTTTGAATAATTGGGGAAATAGTGAGTTTTTTCACCTTCAATTTAACTCTACCATTCTTTATGCTCTGTGCACTGTCTTCAGGGCATGATTCCTAACGCAAAATATTTTTAAGCTTGAAGATTAGAACAGTTTCTCTTCCTGGTAAGATTTAAAGAAACTTTCTAGTAATTCTATTCTATGGCTGTTCCTTTGTGAACAGTTGAATGTATTACACATAAGATGACTATTGAGTTTGCAACAAATTCAGCCTCCTTATGAAATATTATGCTTGAGACCTTGACTTAATGAAATTCTTTAACAATGCATATCAGTCGGCACCAGTGCTGCCTCTATTACATTCAAACAGATATGTTTCAAAAAATTCTCTACTTTTTCGAGTGAAATTTCCCTGTGATTAAGTAGTGCCTGAAGGTGAATTTTCTTTTTAAAGTTTGAACAAAAACTGTGAAATCATTTGTGACTTATGTCCCCAAATTGAGATTTTCCCTTCAGAAAAATTATTGCAATATTATTTTGCTCTTTGTAAGTAAAAAATGGATAAAGTTTAAGATCTGAAGCTTACTTTAACTGCCTACTGAACTAATCCCTAATGAGAAGTAAGTGGTTTGGTGACTAGTTAAGAACCGACATGAAGAAAGGTAACCATGGCATGTTTAAAACAATAGCAGATTTAGAATATGTTTTGAATGTGCAAATTTCAATTTTGATGACTGCTGGCATCATTATTGGTGGTGACTGCATCTTGACCAACAAACCTCCTGGGCTTGATCCATATTCCTAAATTATTAGCTGTAAATGACTCAGATTAGCCAGGGATCAGACACGGAGCCCTGACTGAGCAAAGGATTACAAACTTCATCCTGGCTCATGAAACTCTTTCAAACAATAGAGACACGGAGCAGTTAAAATTTAGAACTGAGCATTCATTATCTGAAGGGGTGAATTTTGTCTCCTGACTTCTGGGGCTAAAGACTTGAATGTGAATTATTGAGAGCTGGGAGAATGCCCTCTGAATCAGAGACAGAAGAAGGTTTGTCAAATACCCAGAGACTGAACCCACAATTTATTGCCAAACATGTTGAAACAAACTGGGTTCAAGTGATTCGCTGCTAAACATGTAGGTAAGACATCTGCTTAAGGCAAAGTTAGGGCTTTTTTACTTAAGCATTATTTATTTGGAATATAATTGCTTCTAGAAATGTTGACCTTTACATGCCACAAATAGGGTGCTGTCAAGTTTTGTGTGTTCCGAAACTAGGTTCTGCAAAAAGAAAGGCTAAAAGAATGGTGGAACAATAGAAGAATAATAGATACATCTCCAACTTGTTAACTTTGGAAAGGAATATTATTTTTAATGTCATTACCTCGCTGTGTTAGAAGCATATGACAAAACCTGTATTAGTGAAGAAAAACGAAGCCTGACATGGAGTATGAATGGTCTTCCACCTAGCTCTGTGCAGACCTTGACATCTCTACACTTCCAGGGAGCTCTGTGAGGGTTTCCACAGTTGAGGTGCAAGGGCAAGAGGGAATAATCTTCCTGAGAGCAAGGGGAAGGAAGAATCGGTAAAAAGATGAGCAAACATGGTCTTGAAAACGTTTCATTTGGAGTATTGGTCCACTTTTGACAGTGCAGTGTCAAATTTAATGTGGTGCTGACAGTCCTTTTCAAACAAGCCTAGACTAATACTACCATTACTGTATATACATACCTTACTGCCTTGGGAGAGTTTGTACAACAATTTTGCAGCTATCCATACAAATGACTGAGAGTGAAAGCATGCATTAGACTCTTTTACAAGTTAAGCACAGGAAATTTGACTGTATTGCCCTTCCAGTAAAGGCATTTTTCATGCCTCAGTTTTACGTGGTGGAAAGTAGAAGGCAAGAAGAAAGAATAAAGAGAGCAAATTAAAACAGACCTGGTGGACGAACATGGGGACAGTCATTTTTGTTCTATATGTTAATTGCTGTGATGTGTTAAGATAAAGAAAAATGTATTGAAGTGATGCAGACACCTGGAGAATGGTCCCTCCCAGGCCAGTCATTTCTGATAGCCACAAGAAAAGCAGCCAAGCGGAGCCTGACATTTATACCAAGCTTCCTGCTGGAGACTGGATTTCAGTTTGGGAATGTTTGACTTCCTTGCCACACAGTGGAAAAAAAACACATGCCACTTCTCAACCATTTTTTTAATGCTGATCTTTTAAATTTCTTCCATTCAAATGTCCCAGGCTCTGCCCTTTGGGTCCTAAATGTGTCTCAGATAAAGGGGACAGGCCACAGTAGTGAGTGTGCCTGCTGCTGTGGTCTCTTGGGGGCTCTGGGCTACAGCCTGGCTCTCTGGCGTTCCACTCGCTGTTGCTACTCCCCAAAAAGAGCTGTTTCAACAGTCGGCTGGGTCTGGCACGTGGGCTAATGGAATAGGTGAAGGATGCTGTGGATATATGTGAAGTACAGACCTAGCCATTGAGGACATCTGGTGGTCTGTTTATTAGTGAATATTACTTTTGTATCTCTGCAAAAAACCTGTTTTAACATAAAAGTCTGCAGGTAAAAATATATTGACAGCAGAATTTCAGTGTGAGCCATTAAAATGCACCTGAAGATGACCATCCTGCTGTTGCTTTGAATCGCTTCCTGCAGCTTGCTGTGGACTGTTAGTCAAAAAGAAAACACTAAGAAGAAAGTCTAAATTAGTCCCTGGATAATACAAATGCAACTACTTTTGAGTTCATATGTACTGATTTCACACTGCATTGCCTGAGGATATACTGAGTGCTAGCATGAGGCAATGTTCATCCTGACTGGTTAAAGTTGTGTCTTATTGCTACAGTCATAAAATTCACTAAGTGAAAGGTCAGGCATTTTATTTTGGGAAAACGCATGAAGTGATTTTCTGCAATGGGAATTTGTACCAATATAGAAGCAGTCCTTCCTAAGAAAGTTGGAATGTGATGAAAAATAACATTACAGCCCTGTTTTGGGGTTTTTAATACTTGGAAAAGCATTGCCTGATACTAACTGTTGCTGAGGATGCAGCATGACTGTCACTGTGCATGAGGCAATATTTATCAAATCTGTTTGCTTTCTTCACTCTAATGAGGAACATGTGCTGTTTAACCAAAATGAAAGTCCATTTTATTGAATATTTTATTTTCAAAGATTATTCAAGCAAGCTTATTACAGAATAGCAAACTCACAGGGAAAGAAGGGTGTTTTGCTTAAAAAAAAAAAAAAAAGAAAAGAAAAAAAAGAAAGCTTTCCACAATCTAAACCGCTGTTTGTGTACTTTCTGGAGCCTTATAGCCAGTCTGGGAAGGTATATTTCCTCATGTCTGGCACCAAGACAGCTCTCAGGTAACACAGAATTAGTCTTTTCTTCACCCTTGGCTCACCTCTTCCTCTCCTCCTTCCCCTGTAATGCTTTAGTGCCTTGAAGACCAACTAGACCTGCCGTGCTGCAGTTGTCTGTATGAGCTAGCAACGACTGGGGTTTTCATCCAGCTGCCAGGAGAATTTGTACTGCCTGCAGTAGGTCTAGGGCATCGGTTCACAGCATCTTCAATGGGATTTCATGCTTTTCAAAAGTCTGCAAAAACTAGTGGAGACAAAAATTTATTTTTGTATATTTTTATATGATTTTCTTGAAATGTTTGCATTTAAAGAGATACAGACTGGTAGTGTTTAGTCCTTCCTCTCTTTCATTACAGAAAGTAGGAGATGTATTTTCTCACTAACTTAAGGAATTATTTTGGAACAGTTCTCTTGCTAAAATTTCAGGGAGACCTGGTCAATGCAGAGACACTGTCTGGACAGAAAGGTCGTTTAATGATTTCTTTGAGAGCACTCCATGCTCTCTGACTCCAGCCTATGTTGATCTGAGCTGAGTCTCAGCCAGTGAGGCTAATGCACTATTCCTTTGAAAATTTTTTCCATTCCTTGTAGATATGTACAGACGCTTTTATACACATACCTAACTGAAGTACCAGGTTTGCAGCATAAACAGTATTGAATTTGAAATAATTCCTGGAACAATTGCAATTGAAAATGAATGTTATTCAGAATGAATAACACTGCACAATGTTATTTGAATAGTAATGGCTCCCACAGAGACAGTAGTTTTGGAACTATATTATTAGCAAGAAAGCTGGAATTACTACCAATACCTACATATTTGCAATATACTTAAAAATATTGCTGTTTCACTATTTTTTACCCTGCTTAAAGGATGGTTGAGCTGTCCATGAATTGTGAAGCAGTCTTCTGGGCAGAGTTTTAATTAAGTGGATTCTGTGGAAGTGAATTTGATGTTAATAAAGCAACCACAGATTTTTTTTTGGTTTAATGTAAATGTTTTATGTGTATGCCCTATGGGGAAATAAAGAGAAAAAAGGTACAAGCTGTATAAATACAGCAGTATAAGAAACAAAAATTATCTCAAGCCTACCTCCACTTTGGAGAAGAAACCTGATTATTTGCAAATATTATACTATTATCTGCTTGAGTTTTCAGGTGAACAATTATGCAAATTTACCTAGGCAGTTATGTATACCATCCCCAGGACAGGATATCTGGGCTTAGTCCCTGTGGTCCTGTATCAGGAAAGGGTGTATCATCTACACGTTAAAACCAGATCCCATAGATACAGATAGCTCAGGTGAGTTGCTCAAGGTCTCACAGGACGTCTCAAGTTAGCCCAAGTAGACAACTGAAACCCTGAGAGCTCTCATTCAGTGCATTAATACCAGAGGAACTTTTTCTCTTGGTTAGTTCACCCATAATAAAATGACAGAAAAAAATGCCACCTCTCCATGAAGCTTTTAAGCAATATTTACCATAGCAATATGACGTGCTGCTGTCTACTGTTAAGCTTTAGGTCAACCTGTTTCAATACCACCAGTCCTCCTGGTGAAGGTGGTGTTGAATTTTTGTGTTACTTGTCAGGTGCCGTTCTCTGAGAAATTAATGGGATCAGGTGCTGTTCTCTGAGAAATTAATGGGATGAGTTGTTTTTCCTTATTCTAAATATTTAACCTCTTTGGGGAACAATACCCCCTCAATTTAAAATTTTCGTCATATGTGCCTGATTGTCAGTTCTTTTGTGGTGCAGATGAAGTTTAAAACTTCAGAGGTGTATCTATGTGTAGGGTGGGCTCAATACCTCTCAGTAAAATGGGAAATTTCAGTGGCAGTGATAGAATCTCCTCCTCCGGAGACTTTGGGTAGGTGCCATACTCCAATATTGGGTGGCTGCGGTGTTGATCCTTTGCATGGCCAGCTTGGGTTTGTGCCTGTTTCCACCCTTGCTGACCCAGGGAAGAAGAGCAAAGCAAGTCTCTGGTGTCCTTCATCTTCCTTTCAATGGCTGGGGTGATCTGTTGCCTGCACTGCCTCAGCAGCTGAGGCAGGAGGAAAAAAATCCGAGAATGGAGCCAGGGCCTCCGCTGAAGTACCTTGGGAGCTTCCTTACTTCCCAGTGACATAAGCCACTCAGTTGGGAATGGACCCTGGGAGAAGAGCACAAGACAGATTTTGCTGATCCCATCAATCTGCTGTTGTGGAAACCTTGTGGCACTCCTGTGCCAGTAGTGCCAGCTTCATGGTCCATCTGGTGTGAGGCCAAGACTCTTCTCAAGTTTTGCATCCACTTTGCTTGATTATTAGTTTAGACACAGTTGTAAGGTTGTCTCAGATGGTTTCTGGAAGAAGAAGAGCCAGGCCTGTTCAGCCTTTTAGTCTTACTTGCAGAGCTGTTCTTAATTTTTCAAGGTGTAAATATATGCAGGTTGATTGAGTTCCCCTGCGTGACCATCTTTCCTTGGATGTAAATACTATCTGTATTTCTATCCATGCTTTCCAAAAAAAGTCTGTTGGGTTGCTTTCCAGATAAGGCAACCTGGCAGGAGATGATGTTTGATATCAGGGGGCAACCACCAGCACTGCAGGCTGGGGGCCTCAAGTTCAACTGCGTGCTTATTATCAGTCTAGCAATCTACCTACATACAGTGACAAGCTTTGTAGCTATGTATGGAAAACAGCTGAATGATTTCTGCATGGTGAAAGCAGATCACATCTGCTTCGAAACAGGGGCTTTGTTTCCTTGCATAAGCTGGTTGGAGGAGTGAGAGGGGGCATGCGAGACTCTCTAAAGCTGTCCGTCGACAGACTTTGGCATCCCAAGGGAAGAAAGGAGGGAACGTTGGACCTCAAAACTGCAGATGTTTTTCCAAGGCTTTCTCTGATCAAATTGTCATGGCTTGCTGTTATTTTTAAATTCCGATAGAACCCATGGGCTCAAAACTGGATCAAAGCAATAGGCAAAGCCAGGCACACCATGGTTAACAGGGATAACATGGGGAGGAGGTAGAATCTCTGATAACTTTTGCCAGTGACGGCACCTGGTCTAAATTAGTCCATTCTGACTCTGCCTATACTCAGTGCAAAAGTGTTGAAAGTGATTCATCCCATCCTAGGATAAGTATCTACTTTGGATGAGCTACCCACTCTCATTGACTATAGGAAGAAACAGCATAGACTGGACGCTAAACAGTTAAAGACTGAAGATAAGTAAAATATAGCCCACCTATTCTAACTAGGGGGAATTTTGGGTCTTCATTAAATCTAGCTTGTAAAATAGTAGCACTGTGGGAATCCATTGACCTCACAGACATAAAGAAAATATTTTTCCCGCAGATGACAAAATTGTTTGCCTAAGATAGATTTTTATTTACATACCCACTAATATGCAAGTTAGGCTTTAAGTAATTGTTCTATTATGCAGGCTGTCTATTCAAACTGATACTGCCACCAGTCTGATTTCCTTTGTCCAAAAAGAAAAGAATGCTCTCTTTGGATACATGCAGGGACCACCAGGGAAGTATTAGAACTTCAATGATCAGGAGAATGCAAGAGTGTAATACAAAGAGGTTTAAATAAGATGGCATGTAAAGTGAATGACAGGCTTCTGTTTCTAAGCAAGGTATCATTAAGCTGTGAAGAATTTGTAATGGAATGGCTGATACAGACAGGAGTGTTTTATTCCCATCTTTTGATTTCAAAGTATTGCAAGTCAGAATTGATGAGGACCCCTCTCAACCAAAGAGAAGAACTAAGTTCAGAGCTGCTCTCTGTGAAGGTCAGAGATAGAAGTGAACTGTGTTAGGAAGCTGCAAGTGATTGCTTCGTAATTTCGGAATGGTGGTGAAAAGAGTTTTAACCTGAATCCACATGTAAAAGTGATTAGAACTAAGATGATTACAAAAACTACAGGCCATTGCCCTTTAAAAAAGGAACAAAAAAAGAAAAAAAACCCCAGAATCAACTGGCTGTTGTGTGCTTGTGAGGACAGAAAAACCACAGTATGAGCAGCAGCTTAGTAGATGAGCAACAAACATTAACATGCACAAATCTGTCTTCAGAGAGGGTGTAGACAAGAGAAGACAGAGGCAAACTCTTCTCAGAAATGCACAATGAAATTACAAGAGGCAATGGACACAACCTGAAACATAAGAAATTCTTGTTATATATCAGGATATTTTTTTTTTCGCCAAGAGTGTAGTCAAATAGTGGAACAGGGTCTCAGAGAGGTTACACTCTGTCCTTGGAGATACCCAAAAGTCAATTGGACAAGGCCCTGAGCAACCTTTGCTAGCTGGCCCTGTTTTGTGCAGGGGTTGGACTAGATGACCTCTGGAGGTCCTTTCCAACCTGAATTATTTGGGTGAATCTACAAAGAATGCATGAAAACTTGCTAAAGGTTTGGGTGATCTGACTATGCTGTGGTTATCAACACACATTTATTGAAAAAATGTCAGTTCCCTGAAAGAAAGGCAGCTTACAGAAGGGCTTTTTTCTCATCTATCTCATCCTTTTTTTTTTTTTTTTAATATTCCCAATTGCCAGAACATTCCTGTCCTTGTTCTAAAATTCAAAACAGATTTTTGTTTCAGGAAAGCTCAAAATGAAAATGTTTGGAAACAATCTCAACTAAGAGATTTGGGTTAAGGCCATGCAAAGAGTTTACATTTGGCTTGGTCCATGGAAAAAAATGTGAGTCAACCCTCACCAAAAAGAAAATCTGAAAAAAATCCATTTTTGAGGAAAGCTAAACATTTTCTCTATGACCATAATTCCATATTTCAGCAAATTATTTGGGTGTGTTTGTATTTTGGAAGAATGTTCTATGTTGTTCAACTGGTCACTGAGCCAAAGAAGCTGTGTTTGTAGCAAAAGCAGAGCAGAAGGATGTGGAGAGAAGACAGCAACAGGTCGAGAGGCTTGGAGACAGTCTTTCCTTCTGACTTAGCTATCTGGGAATTAGCTCAGTTTTCCGATGCAGCAGGACAGGAGTGTGAGAAGGTGCCAAGTGACATCCTCTCCTTTGTGCAAGGTGTCAATACAGCTCTAAATCTGTAAACTGGTAATTAAGCTCATTATGAGGTGGAAACACATCCAATTTTCATTCCTGCTCCAGTGACTAGAAAAGTTTCATGTAATGTTTTATGCGGCAAACGAGTTAAAATTTTCCCTCAGACATGTTGCTGAACCTCAGACTGCATAATATATGTGTATTAGGACATTTTAAGAGGCATGGCTTCCCCCCCAGAAGAAGAGAAAAATCAACCTTCATCAGCAATATCTTGAGTGAACAGCTGTTTGGGAGAAATGCAGGAGATAAGGAATATCTTGTCCTCATGCAACTGTTTGTAAATGTAAGTACCTTTTTCCAGCTTAAAACTGTGTCACTGTATTGAGTTTGTGTGGCAAGGTTTTGGTAGCAGGGGTGGGGGCTACAGGGGTGGCTTCTGTGAGAAGCTGCTAGAAGCTTCCCCCATGTCCGACAGACCCAATGCCAGCCGGCTGCAAGACGGACCCGCCGCTGGCCAAGGCCGAGCCCGTCAGTGACGGTGGTAGTGCTTCTGGGAGAACAGAGTTAAGATGGAGAAAAAAGTTACTGTGCAACAGCAATTGCAGCCTGAGAGAGGAGTGAGAATACGTGAGAGCAACAGCCCTGCAGACCCCCAGGTCAGTGCAGAAGGAGGGGAGGAGATGCTCCAGGCGCCGGAGCAGAGATTCCCCTGCAGCCCATGGGGAAGACCATGGTGAGGCAGGCTGTCCCCCTGCAGCCCAGGGAGGTCCACGGGGGAGCAGATCTCCACCTGCAGCCCAGGGAGGACCCCACGCCGGAGCAGGGGGATGCCCGAAGGAGGCTGTGACCCCGTGGGAAGCCCGCACTGGAGCAGGCTCCTGGCAGGACCTGTGGCCCCGCGGAGAGAGAGGAGCCCACGCTGGAGCAGGTTTGCTGGCAGGACTTGTGACCCCGTGGGGGACCCACGCTGGAGCAGTCTGTGCCTGAAGGACTGCAGCCTGGGGAAGGGACCCACGCTGGAGCAGTTTGTGGAGGACTGTCTCCCATGGGAGGAACCCCACACCGGAGCAGGGGAAGAGTGAGGAGTTGTCCTGAGGAGGAAGGAGCAGCAGAGACAAGGTGTGATGAACTGACCCCAATCCGCATTCCCCATCCCCTTGCGCTGCTGGGGGGGCAGGCAGAGAATTTGGGAATGAAGCTGTGCCCGGGAAGAAGGGAGGGGTGGGGAGGAAGGTGTTTTAAGATTTGGTTTTATTTCTCATTACCCTACTCTGGTTTGATTTGCAATAAATTAAACTAATTTTTCCTCAAGTTGAGTCTGTTTTGCTTGTGATGGTAACTTGTGAGTGATCTCCCTGTCCTTATCTCAACCCACGAGCCTTTCATTGTATTTTCTCTCCCCCGTCCAGCTGAGGAGGGGAGTGATAGAGTGGCTTTGGTGGGCACCTGGAGTCCAGCCATGGTCAACCCACCACAGTCACAAAAGGCTATTTTCGTTTGTTTGTTTCATTGTTTTGCAAATAAGATATTTATTGGAGACACTTCACTGTGGCTTCAATTGGTCTCACTGGAAGTATTTTTGTACTATGAAGTGACAGAAATATCTGGAGTTTTAGCTCATCTCATTTTAACTCAGGAAAAGTTTCTAAATGTATGTGTCCAGATAAACTGTCAACTGCATGTCCAGAGAGCTTCAGGAACCACTCACTGGCCATAGGAAATCAATGACACCCCATACTGCAAGTGCACACCTAGCTGCCACTTTGCCATGATTATCTCATAGTTAAACTGGTCATCAATTAAGAACTGCCAGAATTAAAAAATGTCGGCTATAATTATTCTGACTAAAGAGCTAGTTAGTGAAAGAGGTTATCATAGGATCATGGGATAACTAAGGTTAGAAGGGGACTCAGGTGGTCTCTAGTCCAACCTCCTGTTCGAAATGAGGTCATACCAGGTTGCTGAGGGCTTTATGCAGCTGGACCTTGAAAACTAGTGAGATCCTGCAACCCTTCTGGGCCTTTGTTCTACTGCACAACTGTACTTGTGGTGCATAAGTTTCTCTTTATATCCAAGCCTAAACATCTCTTGTGTCAATTTATGCCTGTTGTCTCGGTACCCCACCATGCACCGCAGTGAAAAGCCTGACTCTATCTCTTTGATGACCTCCCTGTAGGAACTGGGAGGCTGCTGTTAGGTGATCCTGAAGCCGTTTCTTCTCCAGAATGAACAAGCCTCACTCTTTCAACCTCTCCTCAGTGGGTAAGTGCGTGACCCAGCCCCTGACCATCTTGGTGACACTCTCCTGGACTCACTCCTGTTTATCAACAACTTTCTTGTACGAGGAGACACAAAAATGGATGCAGTATCTTGATGTAGTCTAGCAAGTGCCAACTAGCGGGGGGACAATCACTTCCCTGGATTTCCTGGCTCTGCTCCTGAACGATACAGCCCAGGATTCTAGTGGTCTTTTTTGCTGCCAAGACATAAGACTGGCTCATGCTCAGCTTTGAAAGCACAACGGGGTTACATCACTGACTGCAACATGCCACTCTCTCCTTGTACGATCAAATGCTTCTTTAGGCTTTTTTTTACCAAACAGTACCTGTAGGTCTGCAAATGGACATTGGAGGACAGAAAAGCGAGGCAAGAGACCTCTGTTTGGGGCAGGTAGGAAGAAGAAGACCCTATGGGAATGCATCTCGCAGCAGATCTGGAGGCAGCGCAGCACAGTCAGTGGGACCGGGGATGTCAGGTACCAGAAAGTGCTGACAACTGAAGAGGTACCAGAAGATTGGTAGTATTAGAGCCTCAAGCAAGACAGGGAGTTCAGAGAACAGGGAAAAATGGCTGAATGTCTGAAAGAAATTGCCTCGGCCCTGATTTGGTCAGCACTATGGATCTAAGGAATCCCACCTCTTCAGTGAGCAGAGAATCTAACCGAGGAACGGGATCCAGTATTTGGGAAGAAGTGTCCAGAAGCCAGGTATAAAAAAACAGGGTATGGGAAGAATATATTAGGAGATAAAGGAGGATGATACAGAAAAAACAGCCAGACAGACATGGAGGAATCATTTGTGAGGAGAGGGGAGAAACAAATTGATAGGAAGCATGAGGAGGAGAAGCAGCAGCCTGGGAAACAGAGAAACGCACGCAAAGCAGAATATGATTGAAAAGTGCATGAATGGGATTAGAAAGAGGTAGCGTGAAGCAAATTGAGACTGCAACACTCTTCGTACTCCCTGCCAGTTGGACATCTGTCTGTTTTCCTGTGGGGGAAAAGAGAGGACGGTTGTGACGGGTGATAATTTTGTATGTACACAGAGGGTTTTCATCTTGAGAAGAAAAAAAGGTCTCTGTCCTTATGTTTTAGGCTTTTTGTTTAATTACACTTAATGGCGTCTTCCTTAGCGCATTACACAATAGAGCAGCTGTCACCAGAACAGGATCTTTCTACTTTGAGAGTTTAATGACCTATCATTTTTGCTTTGATGGTGGCAGGAGCATTGCGCTTTTGTGAACTACTTATGATTGTTCTTGGTGACTTCTTTCTGCCTTCTCTCCTCCCAGTGAAAATGGAAAAGTTGCTCGCAATGGTTTTTTAAGAGAGAGATTTTTTTTGAACTTGGCTGAAACATCCTTCTTGATATGAGACTGCTTTTCCAGCAACCTGACTTCTGAGAGTAAGGTGAAGAATTGATTACTAGTCTTTTCTGTTATGAAATCCTGCTTCCTCTGCCTTCATCATGAGTGAAAGAAAGGGTGAATAAACTCGCTTGGCTTTTCTAAAGTATAATAAGCAAGACTAAGAAACTTCTTTTACCAGAATTGACATCTACAGTCAATCTTGAAAGAAGTCCTGCACTCCTGGTGTCATGGCAAAAACAACTGAAGCATTATTATATGTACAAATGACACAAGCAGCAAGGCAGTTATCTGCATAAGAGTTTTGCTAACCCTAACAGGAATAATGTCATAAGTTCTGCTGTCCATACTTTGAAAATGATCTTGAAAAGTTGAGAAGAGTCAGAACAGTTGCAAATCAGAAGCTGTACCATATGGGTACACTCTACTTTTCTAACACTTTCTACATTTGTAGAACAACCGCACATGAACTGGCAACTGAAATGAGAAATATTCACATAGGAAGTGAGATGCAAAACTGGTTTTGTCAATAAGATTGAATAGCCTTCGGATCCTTACTAAAGGATATGGTAAATCACAAATGTCTGCCTTTAACTCAAGAAGAGATGTCTTTCTAAAATCTTTGAGCTAATTGAATTGCAGGCTTTTGCATATGAAAAAAGGATTATTAACATTCTGGAATTTGTATGCTTCAGAGAGTATTAGTTTCTTCTGGTCTTATAATCCTGGCTTTGTTTACAGTTTTAGCTGAAGCTTGGGTGTGAGCTCATGATCAAAATGAGACTTGCCCATTTTGGATGCTGTTTTCGTACCTCATGCCTGCAAGCAAGACCTCAGACGTGTTAGGTCCTCTGCACTATGCCCCACATGTCAAAACATGTCTAGTGTGGTTGCAGACCCTCAGATCTCCTTCAATACATTGCTGTTAGGCCCTGTGCAAGGTAATGGGAGAAAAAAAGGAGCAAGTGACCACTTTATCACCTGATAAGTTGCTATAATCTTTACAGCTAAAAGGAAGCTGGTAGGATTTTCTTCCAAGGATCGTCTAGCTGTTAGCAAAACAGACACCTGATAAACTGCTCAGTCTGCCACATAATTAAAGCACAGCTATGTTACATCATAACTTTTCCTCATTGAATTCCTGGAGTCGTGTGTAACACAAGGCAGATTTGTCCCTGAATTCTTCTCCTGCATAATGCCCATTAAAGTCTCTTGCCTAGGAAAGCATGAGATGGAAATACAGTGACTTATGCAGCATTCCCGGAGGGTCACAGTAGTAACGTCTGCCTAATGCAGTGTCATTGATGTCATCTTCTCTGCAGGACTGTTATTTTGTCAGTGCTGTGTGGTGCTTTTAAGAAATAAAGTGCTACAGAAATGCGAAGTAATAATAAAATATTTATGCATTCTTATAATGTAACCCCATTTTCCCAGTCTTTAATCACCATATATGCATAAGTTTCTACTGTAATTTAGGGAAGAATTTAAGCATAGATTTAACTCAAAACCTGTTTCTTGTCATTGTACTTTATATTTCAAGTTGAGCACATGTCTAAAAGCTTCCTGATTTTGGTCTGTATATTTAACCCTAATGTTCACTTGTGGTTCTGTTGCTAGAATGCAGTAATTAAAAGGGTTGTGAAATAGGTGGAGTCAGCAGAGAATGTGAAGGGAAGTCCAAGTGCAAGCATTCTGATTTCCCTTTTAATTATTCTTTTTAGGATGTTTGACTTCAGTGAAATTCCATACACTTTTTTATCCAGGCACCTGAGAAATAACATTAAACTTCCAGAAACTGGCTGCATGGAACAGGTCTAACTATCATTATAATTTCTACAGTGCCTTGTGTACTTTTTTCAGAGATGTTTAGCTGCTGATGACACAGGATTGATTCACATCTCACCAGGGATACCCTTGAAACTGGGCATTCTTGGGTTTATATCATAGTATTGAACTCATATGTCCCTGGAAGATCTTTGCCTGTGGTCCATCCCAAGGCATGCTGTTGTTAGACTGAGTGATGAGCGAGCTGCTTATTTAAGAACTCAGCATGGAAATGGCCGTATTAATGACCCCTATCCACTTCTCACAGATCGCTGTTACTATAGGTCTTCCTCCTGATGACTGGCTATAGAAATAGAAGTAAAAACGGATTAAGTCATTTAACCCTTTACAGACTGCAAATCATCATTGAGACACTAGTAGCAAATAGAAATATAACAAGATGGTCACAGGAACTAAAATTTCTGTTTGTTTTTTTTAATTGGGGAAAAATGGATCATATTAATCAGGAAATTATGCCTGAATGTCAACATGGAGTTTAAACAAAATCCCAAGAAGCTTAAGCAAAAACATTACACAAGAACCCATTCCCTCTTCTAAATTTTGTCCTATCTCTACAATAAGTTTTGAGATTTATTGTGCAGGACTGAGGTGTGTTTTAGTTACCCAAGTCTAAGAAATAAATTCTCAGAAGCCTTGTCTGAACTTTCACATGCCTGAAAGCTCAGATACATTTTGTACAGTAAAGTTCTCAAGGTAAAGGGATAGTGTTTATCTCTTCTCACGGAGATCTCCATCTGAGCTTCTTACTTTAGGTTCGCTGTACAACCAATATAAAAAAATAAGCCCTCATAGGGTGCAAGGCAGATGATTAATTTTAGGCCTATAATTTTTCTCAAGAAGTGACTTCAAACAGTGCATTACTGCATTTTCAGAAAGGAGAGATAGCTACTATGTCCTGCCTCAGAGGCACATAGATTATGATTATTTTTTAAACCAAGTCTTTTTCCATACAGAGTTCATTTGCCTTTTCTTTCTTTGTCAGATTTTCACAGTGACTTCAGGTGTCCTCGGTCCCAGCCTAGTGCTTTTTTTTTGCCATGCTATAATCAGTCTTGCTACTCTGTATGCAGAAATAGTGGCAAGGCAAAAGGAGCTTTAACCTCTTCTCCAGCATTTTCTGTTGGAGTAGACATACTCCCTAACATGGCACAACAGCGGTTACACATTCTTCAGTGAGACTGAGGCTACATCTGCCCTTACATATAACAACTTTGTATGATTTTGCACATCCTCCAAATAGTCCTATCATAAATGCATTTGTGGCATTTGTCAGTCTGTAATCACCAGGTGAACATTGAATAACTAACATATAGAATTCCTACAGCAAGAATGAGAAATGGCTGCAAAGGAGGCTATCATGTCTGAATATTATGAAGGGAGGAAGAAGAGGAGCGAAAGGACTCCTTCAAAAAGACTGCCTATTCCTTCTGGGGAGATCTTAACTGCAATATTTCACAGTTCTGTTGTTGGGCAGATAAAGATGATAGAGAGACCACTAAGATTTCTACTTTCAACTTGCCCTTCAAAAGAGAGGACTGCAAAAGTTTTCTCCCATTGTATTCAAATAGCTTGGGATATTAGTCTTGCCAAGCACTTGCTATCAACCCAGCTGGTAATGCATCACATCGTTATCATTCATTAGGTCCAGTGAGTAAAAAAAAGAGAATAAATGCATTCCCTTCACAAATTTAAAATCATGTGAAGCCAGAGGTCCTACAGATACCTCAGTGCTCAAAGATAAAAGCTTTGGTTTAAAACATCTGATTATTGAGCTAAGTTACTTCTTTCTGAGAGCAGTGTAAGGAATATCTGTGGAAAAGATTAGGAGTGCTGTGCTCCCATCATTAAAGTGGAGAATGAAAGAAAGTGTCACAGGTGATTTTCTCACCTCTGGCTTTCAGCAGAGGTTGGATGGATCTGCAGGAGAAAACTGAACCTGTGTTAGGAACACACACACATGAAAACAGTCTCCCAGAGTCCATTTTCCACTTGCTTAGTCAAGACTCAAAAAGGGACCTCGGGAAACCGTTTTGTCCATTCCCTTGATATAGAGAGGATCATTTATGTTACATCACTCTAGATAAAATTTTTGTCCTCTATTTTGAAATACTTTCAACAGCGGGGACACCACTATCTCCAAGGCAATTTGTTTTATGCATAGTATTTCCCATTAGAATGAACTTCCAAATGTCTGATCTGAATCTGCCTTTTTGCAATTTAAAACTATACTTATTTGTTTGTTGTAGGTATTTATGTGAAGAGACTTTAGGGCAGGGACATTGACAGAAGACTTAGCAAGTGCTTTTAATGGTCTCATCTTTGCTCTGGCCTCTGGATCTCTTAATCCTCATTTTCCCTTTCTGTGGTTTCCTTGTGCTCCCACAGTATTTTCAGATCCTTACTGGACCCGGCATTTTGTCTCTGACAGGAGCTCGTGTTGCCTCACCTTTCCTCAGATTTGCAGTCTTCCTCTAAGATTTCTATCTTATTAAAAGTAGCTGTGTCTAGTGCCTTATCTCCTCACCTGATCCCCTCTGACCCTTCATTTCTAGAAGTCTTTTAACTCACTTACTTGCTCACTTCTTGTAGTACTGTCTTTTACTTGCAGAAACTCTTCCCCTGGAGATGATAAAGTGGTTTTGCTTAAGTGACCCAGGCTTTTGTTCAAACTCAATAAATTGGCTATAGTGGGACTGATCCAGACAGAGTTTATAACTATGCTTTGTACTGATAATTCACTTACAAGAAAGAAAGCATAATAATACCATGTAATTGTAACTGTACGCTGCAAATAATCAATTAATATTCAGATACAGAGTCAACCATAGAAGGTTTGAAGACAGTTTTTCCTTCCCTCATATTTTGGTATAACTAAGGTCCTGTACATAAACTAAAGCAACTTGTTCAGCTATTGCGTGTGAGTTAAAATAAACCGACCTGAGAAAATAGCATCTGTTCTTTGTCACACATCTTATGCAGGCTCTTGGAAAAGAAGGTGGCATAGACCCCTTATGCTCTTCTGATACCAGACAGCGCAAACTCTGTACAGCGGTGTTCCCTGAGGCAGTCTTTAACAAGTCTCTGCTGCTGCTTTGTCACTTAAGTCAGTTTGCAAGTGGAATTAGGCCCCAAACCTGGTTGCCAATCATTCCTGAGCAGCAAAACCAGGTTAAATTGGGAAGGTAAATCCCTCACAATGAATAATTCACCCTAGACTAGTCTTCTAACCTCTCTCCATCAGTGGGTAGTCATGCATACGCTGTGTCTATTATTTACCTCTCTCACTAGGACTGTATGAGAATTAAACCATGCTTGCAAATTATGCTATAGTATATCATAGTAAGTGGCACTTGGTACGGGCTGAAGAGTTAACATTAAATTTCATTTCACTTAGGGCTTACACTAAACACTTCATCAGTCCATATATAAAATGTTGGGAAGGTGATTACTGTTATTGCTGTGCCATTACACTAACACTTTCTATGTGAAACCGAGATCTGGTCCCCACGATCCTAAACGCTCTCTATGAAAGGTGACTCTCACAAATTGCTTAAATTGAAAAGACACATGAAAACAAGGGAGGCTGGAGGATGGATTGCTGTGACCTGACCAGGGTCACAGTGGCAGGGGATTAATACAGGTCTCCCTGCCCCTTTCTTCTTTTTTGCTGTCTGGGAAATTATGGCACTTATGTTGTCTTTAGCAGGGACACTGCTGTATTTCAGCTGCCTATTGTGGAAGCCTTACATGAGCTTTGCAACACTCAAATAACAAGCATTTGGCCTTGTGGGATGCTTTGGAGAACCTGAAGAATGAATGTGGGCTCCTTCCATACCAAGGGATAAAGTGATGGGCTTGACCTTAGTGAGTAGGGGCCAGATTCAGCTCCCTAATGTCAGCACCTGGTGTCATTTTGGTGCCCTGGGGAATCCTGCCTTGTCTCCAGCTGCTAATCCAGACGGGAAGAGGTCATGAGTCATCTCTGCCAACCCTATGTAGATGTCTCAGGTACCCTAGGGCAACCCAAAGGACACTGGACACCACCTTACGGCAACTGAATCAAACCCTTATTAACCACTGACAGCATGGGAACACGGACACCCTGTACACATGCAGATATTTATCTAAATCCAAACCCTATAGTCCAGCTGAGGTCCAGGCTCCTCTCCACTGGCTAGACAGGGAATATAGGTGCATTTCTTAGGTTGTTTGTGTCATCCTGGTATGCTAGACACCCATAATTTGGTTGGACATTGCACACAAACTAGGCTTCTATGGTGGTGAGTACACAGCTTGTTTTCTCTCAGAAACGGTTCTCTTCCGAGCCATCAGTGTTAAATAATGGGTGGGAGGAAGAAAATGGGAGAAGCTGATCTAAATATTAAATATATCTTTAATAGCTGACTTTCACAAGTCCTTTATCCCAGATTGTTTCCTCCATTAGCACCTACAAGAGTTGATTAAATATGAGACAGACGTGCCAGATGCATCAACACTGACATTTTTTTTTCAGATGGTATGTACTTACCAAAAAGAGATTGTTGCCATTTGTTATTAAAACGTTCCTAACTACACCTCATAGGAGTAAAAAATAACTTTGTTTTTTATGCCCAATAGTTTTTCTTGCCCTTGATAGCACAATCGACAAATTAACAGTGATCTCGTAATTTATTCCTGCAATGTTCATTTTATTTATAATCCAAAAGCAATTAAATTCTCTTTTATGCCACATTGTCCTGGTGACAGATGTGTGGTTACCACTCAGACATTTGATGGCTGACATAAATCATCCTGCCATCAAAGTGTCTGTTGACTTGAGAGTCTGTATTTGCAGCAGATGCCTCCACATACAGAGTGACAAGAAAATTCTTCATGGGAGTTGCATTTCAGTTAACCACCTTGCTTCACTCTGACTTTGCAATCTGACAGCTTGGTTATTTTATGACAGCCAGGACTCTTCAAATGTATATTTACAAAGCTACTAAATGTGTCACTTTATCAGTTACACCAAATAATACCTTTGATAGAAAAGAAGTACATTAAAATTTATAGGGGCACAGTGCTTAAGGAATAGGAATAGATAGTGAGTTTAACAATTTGACAAATTTATCCCCAAATGTTGGAAGAACTGCAGGAATTTTTTTTTACAATTTTGCTAAGAGCAATATCCACACATATAATAATTCCCTTTTCTCCCTGTCCCCTCACCACTGTCTCTCACAGTAGATATAAATTAGATTGCAATGGGAGCCAGGAGTCTTTGACTGTTGACTATGGCTACTCTTTTTTGAAGGGAAGGGGATTTTTAATATTGCATTTATTGTCAGATGGTGCCAGCTAGTCTCACTGCTGGCCAGAGAATGAGCTCAGGCACTGTTTAGTTTATTAGTATAAAAATAATATAAGGATATACAACATAACAGTCTAAATGAGATAGGGTTAGGGGGTGAGCTTGTGTGAACTGGCCAAAGAGAGGTTTTGGCTCTGACCATTTAGTGCAGCATGAGACAATGACCACTTGCCAGGGACTGTTCTTAGTCAACAATATGGCCAAGTCCATGATCTGTCCAGTCTACAGAGTCCTTCAGGACTATCTCCGTAGCTCTTATGCCCTCAAATACCCTACATGCCTTCATGATGTGTCTCAGGACATATGCAACATCCATGCCTTTTTACTCTCTAAGGCGGTGGGCTGTGACACAGCCTCATTTTGGTTTGGACTCTTTGGACAGAAAAAGAGCAAAATAATAACCGTGTCTGAGGCCTTAGAGACACTACAGGGGGTCCAGAAGAGATTCAGGGCCAAATGTTGTGAAACATAGAGGGTTGCTAATTGATGCTCTTTGGCTTCAGAGTCACACAGTGATCCCAGACCCTGTTTTATTTGGTAGTATGGACACAGCTACAGAGAGGACACCCTGCTGCAGTGAACCTGTACCCCCATACAGGCTGAGTTGGCAATGGGATAACAGGCAGGGGAAAGGCAGAAATGACATAATAACTTTTTTCCTATTTGTGATGGCTGCAGAGATGATTGAGGAAGAGAGAGGAATTCCCCTGAGCTGTTGTTTTTAATAAATACATCAACAGTCAATCAGTTGGTTATTTAACTTATCAATCCATATGGGATGTACCTTCTGGGTTAGGCCACGTGCTGGAAGTGTGATAGCTGAAGGATCACACCAGGCTGGCACATTGCCTGGTGTCAAACAGGTAATCAGCTGGATCTAATTTGTAGCTGGAGAGATGCTGTGAGTGAAAGGCAGCACCACTCATAGAGGGAGCCTGAAATTCAACTTCAGTATTGGTCTCAGTGGAGACTTTCATGTTGTTTGGAGTTTTGGGGGACCTGACCAGTTTCTGCTCAGAGAATTCTATATTCTAGTTGTGGTTTAGTGTATGTGCTCCCTCCAGGCTATGAAGGGGAAGGAAATTGCTTCAGCTTACTCTGCAGCATGGCCTCTCTAGATGTTTCACGTTGATGCAGGGAATTAAGTGCTGTGTGCTCATTTCTTCTTTCCTAGGTGAATGAATAATGAGCATTTCTTTGGTTCTCTTTCCTCTTTATTTCCAAAGTACCATTAAAGAAGGGGATGACAATTTGCTGTTAGCTTGACTCTGTAGTGAAAAAACCAGCTTGGACCACATGGGAGTAATTTAAGGGCTTCCATAAATACAATACCATCACCTGCATGGGGCATGTGCTTGTTGCAGAACCTAGCCTCACAGGTTAGCCTAGTTCTTGTAATATTCAAAATCTTTGAGTTAACTCCCCAGAAAGAAAAAAATCTGGGCATGCTACTGTGCCCATGGGGAAGTTAATGACATCAGAGTTTTATTTTGTGCTATTTCTGGAAGGGCATTAGATTGCAATTGGGCTTCTGAATTCTCAGTTGGATCAGGATCAAGAACTTATTAAAACTGGGGAATGTTAATATCTTTTATGTAGTACTTACATACATATAAAGCATGTCACCATTCATTACAAGATTTATCCTTTCAATTTCTAGTTCCATTGTGATTATGTCATGCTGTAGAATAGGAACATCACTCCTCTTATTTCTTTCTATGGATAATTAATTCATACTAGTAAAGAAGGATTTACACAAAGTAGAAAAGTCTAGCTTTAAAGAAGGGATCATTCTGTCCAGTGGACTGGTTTTAAATATTTTTTTTCTTGTACCTATGGGAATAGACCATAGAAAAAAGTAAACCTTTTAACTAGAGATTTTCAACATAGCCATTAGCTAGTGCATCAGCTCTCATGGGCTTTTTGTTTGTTTGTTGAGATTCTACTTTCTTTATAAAAAACAGATCACCAGAATAAGAATATTTTTCTCTTTTTAAAAACCAATTAACAAGTGATAGAGAAAGCGCTAGAGAAAGTACTACATATGTAAAATAATTTCACACTACTGAGATACAATCATTTCTGGGGTTAAGGGCAGGGTGAAATGTTTATACACTCCACACTGCATTGTCTTAATGTATGAATGTATCTCATTCCAGAGCTGTCTCCACTGAAGTTCCCACTTACTGAAACCTTGATGAGAGTGTGTTAAAATGATGAAAATTGTTCCCTTTAAAAATGACAAGAAGAAACATTGAAATAAAAGTTTTTTCCATTTATTTTAGTAATATTATTTAGTACTTGAAGGATAGAGTACAAATATTTGCAGGCTGGAGCCTATTTCTTTAGGTAGTTGCTTTTGTGTTGCTACCACTCTATAGATGCTTTTAGGTAGTACCCAGATATCCACATCCCAATCACAGCTTGTAAAAATGGGGTGGGGGGGTGGGAATAACAGACTTATTTCCCTGAAAAACTTACTTCTTGGGTGGTTTTCATGACCTCCACTCACTTCTGTGTGCTGGTTTTGGCTGGGATGGAGTTAATTTTCTTCACAGTAGCTAGTATGGGGCTATGGTTTGGATTTGGGCTGAAAACAGTGCTGATAACACAGGGATGTTTTCGTTCCTGCTGAGCAGGGCTTACCCAGAGCCAAGGGCTTTGCTGCTTCTCCCCCCACCCCAACAGCGAGGAGGCTGGGGGGGCACAAGGAGTTGGGAGGGGACACAGCCGGGACAGCCGACCCCGACTGACCCAAGGGATATTCCAGACCGTAGGACGTCATGCTCGGCAGATAAAGGTGGGGGAAGAAGAAGGAAGGGGGGACGTTGGGAGTGATGGCGTTTGTCTTCCCAAGTCACCGTTAGGCGTGATGGAGCCCTGCTGTCCTGGAGATGGCTGAACTCCTGCCTGCCCATGGGAAGTGGGGAATGGATTCCTTGGGTTTACTTTGCTTGTGTGCACGGCTTTTGCTTTACCTGTTAAACTGTCTTCATCTCAACACACGACTTTTCTCACTTTTAATTCTTCCGATTCTCTCTCCCCCATCCCACCAGGGCGGGGGGAGTGAGTGAGCGGCTGTGTGGGGCTTAGTTGCCGGCTGGGGTTAAACCATGACATCCTGTGAGAGCCGAATTAATATAAGAGCAAAGACTTTTGGCAGTTCCCCTCTGCAATAATGTGCAACAACGAATGCACGAAGAAAACACAACTCTACATAATCTGAAGCTATAAGAGAGAGACGTGGAGGCAGACACATTGTGCCAAGATGTGATGCCAGGACATTACCTCATATTGGGAGTGAGGGTGATGTGCACTGGACACAGCACTTGTGTAACTGATTTCCTACTCATGCTTGTTCATGCCCAGAGTCAAGGCTGTTTCACAGACATTTAGGTGCCGTACCTACTTACTGTGGTGCACCCAAGGAAGACAAACAGGAGAGAAAAGTTAAAATTCTCTCTCCTACAAACAAAATATTGAAGACCCTCTACAGCAAAGAAGATTGGAAGACATATCCATTGAAAGCTGACATATAAAAGGACACCACCTTTATCTCGGGCATCTGATACTGTTACTTTACTGTTACTCACTTGTCCATTTCTTATGCTTAATCTTAAGTATCTGCTAATGACCAGAAGTCAGTACATGGTGGCCTTTTGGTGGCTCTCAGAGCAGAAGTCTCTCTGGGCTTCTCTGCTGTGTCTTTTCTTCCCCACTGGCTCTTCTGAGCAGTCACTGGCTGTTCCCCTGCCCCGACAGTGAGTTATGTTATCATCCAGCCTCAGCAAGCCCCTCAGCTCAATCCCTACAAAAAAATCCTGCTTTGGCACCTCAGTGTCACTCTCCATGACTCCCACACAAGACACAGGGACTCAGCACATCCTTTGATCTCCTATCCAGCTGTGTCTTGCAGGAGGAACTGCAGAGTGGGGAACGTTCAGGGCTGCCCTATGGAAAAGGGTGGGGATGCATCTAGTAGCAGCTGGTGCTCCACAGGCACCACGTTAATTTGCTTCACACGGTTCCATGGTTTCTTTGGGGAATGTGACCTGACCTGAAATTGCCCTGTCTTGCGCTTTGGTGAAGTAGAGGCATTTGATTTTAGGGGTCACACACTGCTACAGGAACGGACAAGATGATTATATACCTTCATAGCTAGAGCTGGATAAAAAGATTACCATCAGAATTTCTTTTGAGTAAATAATGTGATCTTCTATGAAGAAAACTTTGTTTCAAAACAAAGCATAGGCATCTCATGTTTTCATTCCTCTGCTAGGTTCAAGTTCTATGACTGAACCCCATCTTCTGTCTGCACTGTGATCATCAGTCTCTCATGAGGCACAGCTTCCCCCTTTACAAGGAGGAAATATAGTGGATTGTGGGATCTCTGAAGGGAATTTCTATGTTTTGATTGTTTTAATCAAAGGCAACAAGTTGGGTTTTTTCACTTTTTTTCACCATCTCTATAAATGACCTGGCTTGCGAAAGTGTTAGGTAATCAAAACTAAAGTTATGGGATTGGTGGAAACTCACCAACTTTGAAACTCAGAAATCATAATCTATTCCTCTCCCTCTATTGCTGCTTTCTTCGGTTTTCTGACTTTACTAGACATTCGCAAAGCTGCTGAATGGCTCACAGTGGAGAAGCGTGGTAGCTTCACCAGTTGCAGAGCACAGTAGGTCCTCAGCCCGCCCCTGATCCCTGAGCCAAAGAGGCTATTTTCCACTTTGCTGAGTTTTGTAGAGATTGGAAGGTGTATCAAATTTAAATTAGTTCTGGTTTGCGATGGCATTTGGCACTTTAGTAAATAAGGTATTGCAAATCTGTTTAATTCTTTTTCTCTTGCTGACGCAAAACCAGCATCAGAAGAAACTGTTCTGTTGGTTCATTCAGTGCGGCTGGGTATAATGTGGGTGACTCTATCTGATGTTCAGGAACCTAGTTCACTGCATGTGTTATTCCAACTGGAGAAAATGAATTCAAATAAAGCTGTTGGAGTGGATGGTTTCAGAGATAGATAAATATAGCTTCTGCATTGCTATTTCAGTCTGTTATTACATTGTTTAATTCATCTTTGTCTTCAGCTGATTAATCTAGAGACAGGGCAGTGAAAATTAACTCTCCGTTACACTGCATTTGAACTCACTTACAGCTCTGATATTTGTTTACTGACCTCCAGATCAAGGACTTCATAAACTTTTGAAAGGAACAAGTAAGCTGTCACAGCTGAACATTTGAAGTGCCTCTGTGGGGTAGCATTTAGAATAGGGGACTACAGATTATCTGCCACTGATTTCCCATGAACCAGAGCGTCATTGTCCCATGCCTCCATATCGTCATTACTATATAGTACTAATGGTAGCTGCATACCTAGAAATAGTGAATAAATAATTTGTCTAAAATTCCATCATCCTTCAGTGATTTAGAAACTGGCGTTGTTCTTGTAGCCTCAAAATGTTTAGTGTTCAGCTTTGATTCAGATGAATACTTGAAAGATGGGAGCTATATTAAAAAACTGTAAGGTAGCATTTGCAAAATTACAATTCCCAGGTTGTGTTTAGTTGTGAGGTGAAATGCAAACAGATTTTATTGAGTACTGAAGAATATGTCCTTGCTGTCCTGATAGAGCCTACAAAATGCAGAGATTTACCTAAACGGAAGATGATCTCCATAGAAGCTAACCAAACCTCTCAGAGAGTGATGGTAACCTTCAGCTGAGATGTTCAAACACTGCAGTAATGGACCCGATATGCATGGAAATCCATGGAGGGATCCTTCTTGGCTTGACTGTACTCTGAATCAGGCCTTGACTTGTAATAGCAAAGAAAAGAGGGAAAACAGGAATTCAGTTTAACTGAAAAGTAAAAGACCCCATACAATCTGTGAAAAAGCATTTGGGTAACATATGCCTTAGCAGTTATTTTCTCCTTCTCATTTAATCCCCCCCCCCTTAATTTTATTCTCTCATTAAGTGTGTATGTATGAAGTTACAAAGCAAAATTCACCTTATTTGAGACTAGCCAGAGCTACAGAATTCAGTCATGGATTCCAGACTTTTTCTAAATGAAAAAAACAAAATTGTGTCCAGGGTCGTAGAATATGGCATATCTCATTTATCCCAGCCGAAAAACACTTAGCAAATGTTGCTTCCTGCATATTTTATAATTATAATAGTGGTAGACCAGTCTTTCCCAGAAGTGGGTGAGACCATTTTAGTATGGTTCTTCATGGGAGGAATACCACACAGGCTTTAGAGCTGCACTGCACAAGACCTCAGTGAGGACCATGAACATCATTCAGGGACAAGAACTGCTAATGCTGCAGCATGAGCTGCTTTTCCAAGGCAAGGCTCAGGGTAAGCACTCAGAAATCAAAGCAGAAAGCTGTAAATGAGGTCTGAAATGGAGATTCCCCTCCACTGTTTTGGCACAGAGGAGAACCCAGTTAAATTCTTGTATAGTTCAGTGTTGCACAGGCTTTATGTGTGTATTTTTGGTTGACTCTGAAGAAGCCTCTGAAGCCTGTACTCTAAATGGTGAACAATCAGTAAGTCAAGTAGAAGATCAGGTGCTTAGGAGCAGGCTTCTGGATTTGGCCAATTTACATAAGACATATTTAAAATTATATGCGTGTTCACTTATATATTATATATTTTGCCTATAAATATAACATACTATATACTATATGTATATTAATATATAATTCTGCAAATTTCACTGATGCCCCAGATCTTACATGTAAGACTTTCATATGTCAATAAGTAGAAAGAAAAATGTGAAAAAAGATGCATGCTAATCTGGCTGAGGCAGATTTAGAGTGTTCTCTCAGGCACCTACAACATTTCAGTTGTAAATGTAAGAATATACCAATTGGTCAGACCAAAGCTGCAACTGACTCAATATTCTGTCACTGAATTGGCTACTGGGACGTGTCTGGGAAAGAGTCATGTATTCACATGACTTGCAGAAAATGCCATGTCCATGCAAGACATAAATAAATTAGACTTTTGCTGTTTGCTCCCTGCTTCTGTCCATTAGTATTTTAAGTGCTACATGCTTGACCGCCACCAGCTGGAGGACACTGGGTTACCTTCTACAAAGTAGTCAGCACTAAGGGGTCAAATGCTTTTACACTGTTCCAGCTCCACCTCCAAAGCAAACCTGCTCATATAGAATCACAGAATGGTTTGGGTTGGAAGGGACCTTTAAAGATCATCTAGTCCAACCCCCCCTGCAGTGAGCAGGGACATCTTCAACCAGATCAGGTTGCTCAGAGCCCCATCCAACCTGACCATATCCTCAGCATCCTTCAGCATATCTCAAGATGTTCTCGCAAACATCAAGGGCTTCTTATCTCCTTATACTGAAGAGATGCCAAAACCCCTCTGATCTCGGTGATTAGCATTTCATGACAATGTAACTGGTATCCAGAAAGTACAGCGTTCGAATTCTGGCTTTTAACTTGCTGTGATAACATATGTAATTTGCATGTGGGAATAGGAGTGCGCAGTTAATACAAAACCAGGAATAGGTTCTCAAAATCAGCACGGAATACTTCTCAGAAGTCAAAATAAGCAATCTGGCAAAGAAGCAATATGCTGGCTCAGGCAGTTTGGTGATGAATGCTGAATAAACAGGAGTCTGCAAATTGGTTTTGCAGGGAGGTGAGAAAACAGGGAGGTTAACAGAGTTTAGCAGCATTCAGATTTAAATGTTATGCTGGTGTAAGTTTTAAGACCTTCCAGGCAGAAAAAACCCACCAAACTATCATGTGGCAATTGCTCTTTTCTTTGGGATACCACTTTTAATAAGAGCCATAGAAGTTTTTCAAATAGTTCTGGACAAGGAAACTAACACAGTACCAAAATCAACAGATAGCAAGGAGATTGAAAGGTATTTTAAAAAGCTATAGTATATTAAAGTTCTGTAAGTTTGCTAGAAACGTAATTCATAGTACTACCAAGAGGAAAGGGTAGTATT
The DNA here is from genome assembly GCF_026419915.1 of Harpia harpyja. Classification (NCBI taxonomy): domain Eukaryota; kingdom Metazoa; phylum Chordata; class Aves; order Accipitriformes; family Accipitridae; genus Harpia; species Harpia harpyja. The sequence goes on along the minus strand of NC_068956.1, from coordinate 6,373,228 downwards.
AACTTGTACATGTTATATAAATCCCTAAGTTTGGAACAAACCCCACACCTCTTTTATCAAGTTTAATTTATATTGTAAGATGAAATAAAAATTTTATGTTCTGTATGGAAGAAGAAAAGGTCCTTAGTGAATGATCTTAAATTACCTCCTATTTGAATGAGTTCATTTTACTGGGAGAGTTCCATCAAACCTTTAATTAGGCTTAAATTGTACATCTAAAAAGTCGGTAATTTGACAGTGACCTCCTCCAAACACATTGATCCAGTTTGATGGAACAGAGAATGAAATGTTAAAAATAAAAAGCTTTTTCAATTTAGTCATGGGATTTTAGGTTTAGTGTGAAAGGTTGGGGCAAGCAACAACTATTAAAAAGATGATGTTTTCATTTTTCCCTTCTTGAAGAAGTTTCTAATGCTAGAGGTCCAATTAGTTAATGTTTGTACAGCACTTCGATAAATGTAAAGTGCTCTTTCGGACTTGATCCGATTCTCAACCAATTTGACAGTAGACTTTGCACTGACTTCTGTGAGAGATGACCTGCACTGCTAGAGCCAAGCTTTCTGAACTGATAAAGAGGAGATTTTGAAGAGCTCAAAGCTCTGCTGTAAAGCAGATTTTCAAACACACTGATGTCTTCATTTCTCATTTGCTCTGTGATGAACCCCCAGTTTCTCAGAAACAGAACTTTTCAGTTTAAAGTCTCCCATTCCTATCAATATGGCCTTTCTTATTTCTTGATGTATATCTTTGTATGCGGCTGCATTAAAACATCCCTAGCGAAAAGCTCTGAAGCAGTCTTCATTTGCACATCTTTTTTTCAGCGTGATTTAACACACTGTGCCTCCTGCTAGTGTTATAAGCAGTGGTTTTATAGTTTCTTTAAAAATGTGATGAAAATACTGAAAAAAATTGTTTTATCCTGATTTCTGCAGAACACCATTAAGGTGATTCCTTGACAAAAGCTGCTTCTTGAGATCTGCCAGATCTCAATTGCAGTCAGCTTATGTGGTTTTTTTTTCATGCTACGGTACAAATTTGTTATGTTTGAGGTAAACTTCCAATATAGTCTGATCAATACAGTTCCATTTGCTAGTAACATTTAGAATTTCATCAAGGACAACAAGCAAGCTTGTTTGAAAAGTTCTTTTTTTTTCCATAAAAAGTTGTTTGTAGACATTCCTTAGCTTTCTTTTACTAAATTATTTATTAATCTGAATTCCATTTTTCCTTTTTTCGCCTAAAATTCCCATACAAAGTTTACAAACCAGACTTTCCATCTTATCCCAGTCACCTTGCTTGCTCCATTTCAGTGTTGCAGAAGATCAGTACTCACAATTCCAAGGTGTGTTCAGTTTTTTGATAAAATATATTACAATAGCTTTCTAAAAAAGTCTACATAGAATATGGTGACATTAATTTTGTGCTTGACCTGCACTTCAGGTTTGCATACTACACTTATGAGAATGAAATAATACATTTCTTAAAAGAAATCAGAAGACAGACATGCATTTTAACACTAGATAGTAATAAAGGAAAGCTTATGCTTAATTCTTCTGGCTGAAAAATACAAATAAGTAAATTTGAATTTGGGGAGAAAAGAATCAATATCATGAGAACATTACTGATGAAGAGGATTCAGATCAAGACGCTGCTCAGAAATTCACTCAGTTATAAATAACAGAATTACTTTTTAGTATTTCCCATGTCAGTGCTCTGGTCTATGGAAAATACTATGTTCCAGACTCTTTAATTCATCATTAACTTGTCTCTTGGGAGTCACTGCTGCTTCTAAATCAAGTCTATTTGATTTGAGGACAGATGGCATCATCCCTGAATAGCTCAAAACATGTACCAAATAATTTATTGCGTAGCACTTTAATCTGTGTTTGATTTGCACCTTTTAAGGGGTTAGGGAGTTGACTACTCATTCCACTTACTAGTGGAGCTTTTTGTCTACTCCTTCCTAAAGGGCAGATTTGGGGATTGTTTATTTCTGAACCTGGAGAGAGATCAAGGACCTTAACCACTGGCTAGACATTGGGCTGTAGGTTTTCTGCTGGTTTTGTGCCCTACCTCAGAGACAGAACAAGAAGATAATGAAATTTGGTCCAATGCTGAAATGTTAAATGAGACATTTCAAGTGAAGCTATTTCTCTTACACTTTAACTTTCTTGCCAACAAGACATCCTAAAGTGAGAGTCCATTTTAAATTGTCTCTGTTTATCAGAGCAAGAAAGTGACTGAAAGATGGTAATTTTTTCATTATTTTTCAATTTGGAAAAGAAATAGGAGGTGTTATGAAATCATGCTATGTCTTATGGACTTTTCAATGTGTTTGGTGCTTGTGAAAGATAAAATTGTCATTTTTACCTAGATTCATCTGCAGGTACTGCAGTTACTTCAGAATGAAATAAATGAAAGACAAAATTATGAATTAAATCATATACATTTACAACAAGCAAAATTAAAAAATGACAAAATTTATTGTTAACATTTTTTATTTCCTCTTTCAAGGCAAAAATGAGCAGGTATCAGGTGAAATATGTTAACAGGTTTAAGCAAGCATAAGGAAGTGCATTATTTTACAGTGCCTTATTAAATGCTGCAACTCATTGCAACAGACATTATAGCAGCCAAAAATGATTGGAGATTTAAAAAGGAATTAGGCAAACTGGAAGAAAAATGGATACTGGTGACTAATAAAATGACCTAGGTACCTTCTTTCCTCAAACCTGAGGCTTGAATGGAGTAGTACAGAAGTGACAGTCTCAACTTTTTCCTTCCTTTTCCTTTTTTCCCTTTTCCTTTTCCTTTCCCTCTCCCTCTTTCTCTCCCTTTTCCCCTTCCCTTTCACCTTTCCTTTCACTTTCCCTTTTCCCACCTTCAATTTCTATGAGCTACAGCTGACTAAATTGGAAGTCCTTGTCTTGAGTGCCAGTATTTTCTAAGAGAAGGTGGAATTTTCAGGAGTTCTGTCACCTAAAAGAGCTTCCTTGAGCAGCCATCATAGTTACCTTCATCTTGGCATGGGTAATGGAACAAGGCAACAGAGAATAATATTTTCAAGAGCCATTTTTAATTCCAAATACTAAAGATTTTCAGAAGTTGGGAAGAGACATATGTGCGTAAGAAAGAAGTTTAGTGCTCAAATTTTTTCCTGTCAAGAATCTCACCCAGAATACCTGAAGGTGAATGTGACTGATTGCATTTTATAGTTTCAGTTATTTTAAGAGACTACGTAGAATAGCTGTTAAAAGTTTTGTTTCATTGCTTGTTTATTAATCTGGAGTGACATAATTGCAAATCCTTGAAAGAGCAGTGGGGAATTGCTAACATTTAAATTGTAATTTCAGGCCCTGATGACTTGGCAGTAATGACTAGCTTTAGTCTTAGTCATTTTTTGAAGTTAATTTTAATTTTTTTATAAATATTTATCCTAGTTTAAAATTCCCATTGAAAGGTTTAGATCTGCAGGAGTGTTTGGGGTGTTCAGATGTTGGTCTTTATTTCCAGTACCTAGAGGCATCATCCTACTGAAAGGGTGTTCGTGCTGTCCTGTGACCAGCCCTTTCCACTACTCAGTGCATAATGGAGGAGACTGAAAGTATTTCAGTTTTCAGACTGTCTTTGATTAATTGAAAAGACTGAATTGTAGAGTGGGTGAAAGACCCTAGAAGTCTGGAGCTCATATATCTCTCTCTCCATCCCCCCAACCTGAGTATACACAGAGGCTGGTAGAGACCAGCTACAGGGCCATGGAGGCAGTCCTCATTTCTCCTCTCTTCTTCAGTGATGTTATTCCTTCCTTCTTTTTCCTTTATTCTGGTAACTGTAGATGCAGCCTCAGAGAAACTGGGCTAATGATGGGTTGACAGTAACTTCACAGCATAGGATCAGGGGAAAACAAAGCATTTTTAAGGCTCAGGGTTACCTAAAGGGGCAACTGGGATGAATTTGTGCACAGAAAATATTAAAGAAGTTAAGTTTCTGTACAGGCTGAATTCACCATAGGTGTTTGTCACAGGCCCAATTCTCATATCACCTAGACTGGTTTACCAATATCAACGTAATAATGTGTTATCCTGAGAGCAGTAGCCTGCTGAGATAAGTAAATGTAACATGCAGTATTTACATTAATAGTCTTGGCTTTTGCATTAAAATATTTGTAGTACACTGTAGAAATGTGGATGTGCTTACTGTGCAGATTTCCATAAAATTATTTCCCTGCTCAGTTGGAATACTGTGTAAATTGACTGAAGACATCGGGTGAGACCAAAAAATACATTAACATTTTCTTTCTCAAAATGCAGCAAATAGGTTTCAATACTGCTTTTGGAGGTTATTCTCTCTTCGGGGCACAAAGTAACATGGACTGGTTTAAGTTCTTTTGTTTTCAAATGTCCTTCAACTTGTTAATTTCAAGGCCCCACTGTTCACTGTGATTCATTGCAGCAGTGAATAACGAATGTCACGAAAATAGTGAGATCGCCTGAGCTATTTTAGAAATTAATGGACTGACTGTGATATACTGGAGCCTCTTTCATGCATCTATAATTGGAGTGCCAATTTATTTCCAATCATTTCAAGCACTGTAATTATAGTGCATCATTGTTGCCTGCTTAACATTCATATGGGACGCTGGCACAATAATGCTGGCAGGAGGCCACATATTTTACAACTGAAATGAATGGTAAAAATGAGAGGTAATATACAAAGGAACAGAACTTTAAATTTTGTTTAAAGGTTTTGTTCTGGCTAACATGTAATGGGGTCATGGTAGAATGATATGGAACAAACTCACTTTCATAAAATTTCAATAAAAACATTTTTCAAATAGACTATAAATCAGTGAGGGAGGGGAAAATAAAAAGGTAAATCTAATGTTTTAAATAAAAATCCCGTAGTCTATAATAGCCAATCTTTTATTTACATTTCAGCTGGAGAAAGAAGTCAATTTATTTGCCAGAGAAAAAAAATGCAGCAAGATTTTTTTCTTTTTTTTATAGCAGTAAAATAAGGAGTCATGGGGGCTGGAAGGGACCTCTCAAAGTCCGTGGTCTTGAAGAGCTCAAAGCAGTGTCAGACAGCAGATTTCTCAGGACTATGTCTAGTCAGGTTCACGGTCTTGAAGATCTCAAAGCAGGATCAGTTAGAGCAGGCTTCTCAAGGCTGTGTCTAGTCTCCACAGATAGACACTCTGTAACCTCTCTGGACAACCTATTCCAGTGCTTGACCACCCTCAGAGTAAAACTTATTTTTCTTGTGTTGAAACAGGATGTTCTGTATTTCAGTTTGTGTCCATTGCCTTTTGTGAATTTATTGGGACCTACTGAGAGGAGTCTGGCTCCATCTTTACACCCTCCCATCAAATATTTATACACACTGATAAGATAACCCCCTGAGACCTGTCTTCTCCCTGTTAATCCCCTTTGGAGCCCTTTGCTGGACTCACTCCAGTATGTCCCTGTCTCTCTCGTATTTGGTAACGCAGCACTGGACACAGCACCCCACATGTGTCTCTCCAGTGAGGGAGAAGAGGGGAAGGTTCACCTTCCTTGACCTGCTGGCAATGGTCTTTCTAATGCAGCCCAGGATGCTGTTGGCCTTCTTTGCCGCAAGGGTACATTGCTGTCTCATGGTCAACTCATTTTCCACCGGGATTCCCAGGTCCTTTTTCGCAAAACTGCTTTCCAGTTGGTCAGTCCCCAACCCATACTAGTGCATGGGGTTATTCCTCCCCAGGTTCAGGACTTGGCATTTCCCTTAGTTGAAGTCCATGAGGTTCCTGTCAGCCCACTTCTTCTTGTTGAGGTCCCTCTTAATGACAGCACACTTCTTTCGTTTGTCCATGAGGATATTATAGGAGACAGAGTGGGAAGTTGTACTAAAATCAAGATAAACAACATCTACCGCTCCCTCCTCATCCATGGAGCTAGTCTTCTCATTGTAGACAACTATCAGGGTGGTCAGGCATGGTTTACCCTTCATAAATCCATCATGAGTACTCCCAGTAACGTTCTTGTCCTGGATTTCAACCTGTGTCTGGGAAATCAGTTTCCAACAGTAGAGCAACCTCAGCAATACTTTTCTGTCCAGTACTATTAAGAAGACTTTTTACCACAGTCAAATGGCATGACTGTCTGAATTAGATCCTGTCTGATCAAACACCATCTCAACAGGACCTTTCTGAAAATCTGTCCTGAAAGAAATTCTGACCTCAGCCCATTTTTTTTTCATTTGTGCTTTTTCCTGTTTTGTTTCCTGCCTCATTTGTGTATGGCTGTATCCTACTATGCTTGCCTTATTGGTGCATTTTGGCAACAGGACTTATTCTTCAACAGCTATGTGCCAGTCACGATTACTGCTTTACAACAAACTCTGCTACCCTTATTTGGTGTGAATACTGTGTCCAAATACAAGCAGTTCCCTGGCTTAGATAAGTTCTGTCACTACTTTTTCTGCCTATCTGTTATTCTCATCAGTCTTGCTGCCTAGCTTTTTCCCACAGTTTTTTTCTGTATTAGGTGTAGTTCCTCTTACCACTATGAGAAATCATTAGGACTCCTGAGCTTTGCCTCTGACAGTAACTAGTAAGCAATCTCCCTCTGTGTCAACATATGAACTTTTTCATCCTGTTTTCTCTCCCTGCCCTGCTGAGGAGGGGGAGTGAGTGAGCGGCTGGGTGGGTATTTGGCTGTTTGGCAAACCTAACCTACTGCCTGAGCCAAGATCTTCACTGTAGTGTGTGGTGGGAAAACAATAGATAATGGGCATATGTTGACACAAGAGAGGTTCAAACTGGATATGAGCAGAAACTTTTTCACCATAAGGATAGTTGAGCAGTGGAACAGGGGTCCAGAGACATTGTGGGATCTCAGACCCTGGAGGTTTTCCAGACCAAACTGGTTAAAGCCCTGAGCAACCTGGTCTGATTTCATGGATCACCATGCTTCAAGCAGAAGGTTGGACTTGAGAGGTCCTGAGGCCCCATCCAACCTGAGTTATCCTGTGGTTCTGCAACTTTCTCTTCTCACTTTGCAGTCTCATGTGTTTCTCCTCAGTCATGCTAGCCTCATTGCTAGAAAGTTATGGAGCTAAGGGTGAGCCTCTGAGGATATTCTTTCAATTAATTGGTACCAGTGGTCAGATATTCTAAAATCTTCCTTAAAATAACACACTTTTAGCTACCTGTTGAACATGATTATCTTTTCTTTGTGGGGAATTACACTCAGAATAAACCCCTTTAGTCTCTTCCATTGATTATTAGAGGCCTCTCTCTTTCATGGAATAATTTCAGTTTACCTCCCTGTGGTGTATTTGCATGCAATACTGGGTAATAAATTTTCACACTTTTAGCTGATAAGGGGAGAGACAAGTATTTTGGTTTAAGAGGTGGCAACAGTGTGGAGAAGAATGAGATTCTTTTGGCTTGTAGATCAAGTGCTGAACTTATTTTTCACATGCTGAGTTATAGAAATCCATGTTCTTTATATTCTCCATCTTTGCTTTTGTGAGTGCAATGATAAACCATAACGAGGAAGGTTTTGCATAGAGTCAGATAATATTGATGGTGAAAAGATAACAAAAAGGAAGATGTTACCTTATAACTTTCATTTACACATCAGGCAGGCTTGCAGAAAGCAATGCAGGTGCTGTATCCAGAGAGTACTGAAAAGCTTAATATTTACCGATTGGATCAAGAAGGTTGTAAGTATGAATGTTTCCAGATCTACCCTAAGTACCTAAATAAGCAGGCAGTTTCATAATGAATAGTGAGAAGATTCACAAGAGGGTGTATCAGAACAATAAAGTTAATCCACTCCAGAGCTTCTACCCAGGCCATCCATACTACAGATACAGATAATCCCTGGAGCTTCCTAGCTCCAATATAGAGCTAAACTAATAGTTGCCTGTTGGAGAAATCCTGGTGTGGGAAAGAACTTAATTCACTTTGGGACCTGCACCCCTCAGACACTACAGATGCAAGGCAGAAGCCAGACCTGTTGCCCAGGCACACAGAACGAGGTCAATACAGGTGTAGCCAAAAGCAATTAAGTAGCTAGTCACTAGCAGTGTATCATTTATTCATATGAATTTTTAAATCTCGGTAGGCTTTTTCTGTGTCATTAGACACTTCCCTAAATCTGGTCTGATCCATAGTTTGGTAATCTTTTTCAGGATTTAGGAATAAGAGATAAAGCATCTATGAGAAAAAAAAAAAAATCACAACAAAAGTCCTCTTGCTCAAGACTGCTGCAGGAAATTCTTGAGAAAGGAGATGATGGAGTTTGGGTGCAGATTAGAATTCAGTGGCTGTGTGAGGGCAGTGAAGGAATTCCCTACCTGAGAGCATTGTAAAGTCTGAGAAAAACATCACCGTTATCCAGAAAGGTCACCAAAAAAACCCCAATTAGAATTCTGGAAGGAATAAATCTTTAATAATGCCGTCCCTGGAAAGGTCAGATGAGAACTCTGCATTGGTCTCTTATTCCCCAGAAGGCATTGGCAGTATTTTTACTTGGTGTAAATTGGTATAACTCTGCAAAAGTTACTGAGAATTTGTCCTTCTCTGTGCCAGCTAAGGACAAGCACCAGTTTGCCAAACACAGGCAAGCCTTGATCAAAATCAAAATAATTGTCTTCTGAAGTAACTGGATTTTCTTGCACATATGCCACATGTACAACTGTGTAATAATGGAAATGTCCTGTAGTATAAAAATGCTGTGTCAAAGAGGATCAAATTTAATTCATGAAAAACTTTTGTATGCCCTGATGTGCTGCATGTTCTATAAGATGCAAAACATTCAAGTTTTCCAAATGAAACTATTTCTCACCATGGATATGACATTGGAAACAACTTTAAAACCACAGGACACTTTTAAAGCTTCCCTTAAAGTATTTGAACATGCAGTGAGAGCATTCTTCTGCCCCCAAAGCCAGAATATCCTCTTTTGAACCTTGGGGGAGCCAGCTGGAGAAGACCAGGGAAACAGAGGCACGGGTGATTCCTTCAGGGACAGAGAACAGTCACTCTAGAAGGCTTTTGGTTGCTAAAGAGAAAGAAAGTGTCAGCATAAAACATAAATCTGGAGAGTGCTAGGAAGAAATGGTGATGAGGAGATGATGAGCAAAGTGAGAGGAGTAAGAGAGGTGACTTGGAAGCCAATTTAAACAATTAAACACAGGAGGCTAAATACTAACCAAAACCCTATATTGCATTCTGAACTTCATTGAATAACATGTGCAGGACCAGTCGAAAGAGTGGGATAACAGAATCAGTATCTCAATGTATGATAGAGAAACAGTTACAGAGAAAAGAGGTGTCCTGTTATTAGGAACTAGGGAAATATTTAGATTTGGTGTAATCTACATCAGAAAGATGATAGCATAAAAAAGTCTATGTTCAAATAAAAACTGGGACAGAAGTTCATAAAATGCAGATGAAGCAAAGAAGAAGCATGAGCTGTTTCAAGAAATAAAGACCCAGTTATCAGGGCACTTAAAAATAAGTAACCAGACCAAGACCAAATATATGTGTTCCTGCACAAATTCCAGAAATCTAAAAAACAAAAAGGTGAACCATAGTCTTTTATTAAAAGAAAATATTCATATCCTTGATTCATATGGTAGCTAGTGACACACTGAATTTGCAAGATGCAAATAATATAGGAAAGACAAAGTAAGTCATGCTGATGAAAGAACATCACTGTACATTAAAGAAAACCAGACATTTCAGGAAGAATATTGTAACACTAGAGGACAGAGAGAATCTGCCCCTCCTAGCTTTCACATGAAGGGTGTGAACAAGAATTTTGCTCTGAACAGAGGCAGACCTTTACACTTAGTACGCTCAACACCTTACCCCCAGCTTGCATCTGTGCAAGTGGGATGTGGACTTGGGAAGAGACCGAGGCTTATGCTTAAAGATACCGTAATAAAGAAGGAAGCAATTAGCACAGAGATAGCTGATGACTCCTGGTCAAAGATGGGAAGCTTTTCAAGGCTAGGACAAGTCTGTATTTAATTGAATAGCAGCCACGCCGCTGGGGCCTTTACAGGCTACGTCAATGGTAGTCAAGAGGGCATGGGAGACACTTCAGGGTCACGCTGCAAGTAGCTGGCAGACAGGGCAGAGCAGCCAGCAGGGTGCAGTCCCATCTGCCAGTAATCAAATAGAAGAAAATAAGCTATATACTTACAGATGTCTCGTGATGTGAGGCAACTGATGTATCCTGGGCAGTAGGCTGCTACTGGTTTTTTAGCTGGTGATTCCAGGTTACTTATATATGTACCTATATATACACACAGTAAATTAGTACCTACAGAATGTGGTAATAAGCCATAATATGAACTAAATGACTTTGTAATGCAGCTCAGGAAAAGATTATTCACTAATCAAGCATGTAATTACTTAACTTTTATGGTTATTACATGGTCAGTCAGTTAGTGGTCGTGTAGCAGCAAAGGGAAGATGCACTTTATCAAGAGCTATCTGGAACTTGCAAAGGGACTTATTTAACAAATGGTGCCACAGCAGATTACTGCTTACACAATAGCAGTTTTGTCTATTTGTGTTGCCAGCTGTTTATCAACATTTTTGTTCACGTGCTAACCTAGGGAATTAAAGAATGGCTAGTGTGGCACGAAAGCAAAGAGAAAGCCTTCTTTGGGGACCTGCTGTAAAAATCACTCTTTCTCAAAAATGTTTTTGAGTTTCTTCTCACGTGGTTATAAAAAAATCAAACCCATTCTTTAATCAGAAAAAAGTGTCAGAGATCAGAGGGACCCATTTTCCAGGGAGGTTAGCAGCTCTATTCTGAACTGTGCTACAATGGCAGCATATAAACTAATACCAACACATAAATTAATAGCAGCATATAAACTCAGGCACATCGTATATAGCAAGTTGCACTGCTATGCAGCCTAGATATTCATAAATAACACCACATTTCCTCTCACATCTCCAGTCTTGAGTTTGAGTAAGAATCATGATTAGGTAGCATGCAGATCCTTGCTATTTCTTAACGGCTTTGAAGACTGCAAGGTTTGCATTTTCATTATTTTCCCCCTGAAATCACAAGAGTTAGCAAAATCTATTAGCAACACTGAAATTGAAGATTTTCATGTGATCAAGGGCTCCTAAATTTTAAGACTTTAAAGAAAAATTCGAAATACCATAAGAACTACTGATGCTGAAATGTGTTCATTGAAACTGAATAGACAGAAAAGTCCTATGAAGCCAACATACTCCAGGCAAAACTGGAGAAGTCTTGCAGCGCTTGATCGCCGGAATAGCATCCTCTAAATAACTTACATGTACACACCATGTGACAGTTAGTATATCTCCTGCTTAAGTCTGTATCCACACAGGCTGTTTTCTCCTTAAACAGGGATTCTTTGACAGTGGAAAGGAATCAGATGAGGATATCCAACTAATTAAAGTGTAGTCCCAGGGCACTGGCTATGTAAACAACTATCTTCTGGTCATAGGATCCAAATATTTCTTATATCTAAAATTTACTAAAGCAAGATAATTTTTGCTTGTCTTAGATACCTGAACTCTGTGGCTACCTATCTACTAGTACATTAAATATGCTTAGGATTGTTTTCTGGTGATAAGGACAGCTGCCATGAGCTGACTTGAGCACACAATGTTAAAACCTCTTAGCCTCCACTACAGGGTGCCTGCATCCAAACTGCCTGTTGAGAATGATCCCTGGTGCACGCTAACTCCTGAACATTTCCCAGAAATTGCTCAGGTGGGCACTAATCAGGCTGGGGCCAAAAACATGGCCAGGGATTGCTATAGCACCTTACCTGTATAGCTGATTGAATCCCAGTCCCTGAGGACACTTTCTGGTGCTGTTTATTAGCCTAAATGTAGCATAGATGTATTTTATCAGTATAAATGTAACCTCTGTGTTTTGGAACAAGAAGTCTGGGTTTTATTGTTGATTCTTTTCTCGTTAAGTTGTGGTCTGCTGGAAAGTCCATGGCACTGGACAAACTAGACTTGAAAACAACTGAAGCTGCTAAAAAAAAATCCAACTTTCTAAGAATTTTGGGGGAAGATAATAAGAAAAATCACATTTTGATTCAAACCCTGACATCTAGTTTCTTTGCTTAAACAAAACACATGCAACAATCCTTTGAATTCTGGTCACTTACGCAGAGCCCATTAGAAATAAAGCAGAACAACAGTCTTGACCTCCTCCATCTTGTAAGATAAAATAAAATTTTAAATTATAATCATATTATAACATTTGCAATATCATGCAGTGCATTCTGGACTAAATGCTCATCCAAAGAATATGAGCCAAACAATCTGAGCCTTATGTAATTCCTTACGACACTCAATTCAAGATTGCTTGGAGTTCATTGTGTCACTGTTTGAAGCTGGGAACTATGCTTTCCATTCCTCAGGGATGATACAGTACACATTTATACAGCAAAATTACTAGTTTCTTAGGGCATCCTAGTGCTTTCAGTGTGGATGCACTCAAATTGTATTTTAATAATTGGGCTAAATACATGGATGGCCTCTTTATTTTTAAACTCTAAAAGATTAAAATTGAGGTCTACAAAGGTGTGTTGGTATATAACTCCTTTAGGAGTTAGGCTCTTAGCTACTACTTAATCCTACTGGTAATGAAGAGCTAAAATAACAGCTACAGACGTAAATCTGTTTCTTAACATCTGAGAACCAACAACTGACAGTCAAACTGACAAACTCAAGACAATGTGCATAGCAGCAATGGGGTGAAACAGCTCAGAAGGAGCACTGTTATCTAGGTGGTAGTAAATGTTTTTTCACTACCCATATGTCTGATGACATGATGTAAATGCCTTGGCTTTGAAACCTCATTTGTAATTGAACTTTGCATTATACTGTACCCTGGTGGCATAATATTCAGTATAAGTAGCAACTTATGGACTTGTTCTCAAGCTGCATGCATTTTAAACATAAAGACTCATTAGTGGAAAGAGAAAGACACTTCACTTGCTGAATATCCACATTATTCAGGTACAAGATCAGTATTTTGAGTGCTACAGAGTCTCAGTTCCCACAGGACTGTGCAAATTTGAACTTTCTAGGCTACAGTGTTTTCCCTGGAAAACTGAATTGTCCCATATGGGTTTCAGCCCAGCAGCACCTGGGGACTGTACAAAGCCAGACAAAGTAATTTAATGTACTGTGACTTATTTAATCTGCTTTAATGTTAACATGATCATTTATTTTATGTTCCTTCCAAGCCTGTTACATTTTGTGTTCTCTTTCCCTTAATATAAACCAGAGATGTACTTGTTAATACTTCAGCAGTGCTTTTGTTACTGCTGCTTCAGGGGAGGTAGAAAGATTTTGATTCTTCTCTGAATATTTTTGGAGTATTTGTCAGTTCCCCAGGTTAGTCGGCACTGAATTGTGTAGGAATGGAATTGGGCCAACACTTGAGGTCACATCTTTGCAAATATTTAGGTACTGAAAGAGGCAAGAAAGCATGCATGTGTTTTTTCTAGCTATCTGTTTTTGACTACTTTGATAGAGAAAATAGTCAGCTAGATGGACTTTTGCCTGCCCCATGATGTCCCTTCTTCCATTCTTCTGTTGGGAAGTGAGAGCACAGCATTGCAGCAGACAGCTAAAGGATGGAATAACAACTGAAACATTAATTTCAATATTCGTTATAGAGACACTTAGCTCCTAAATGAGTTTGTGTGGTTCACACAAAGAAAAAGTCATGTTTAAAACACCTGCTCTGTCTTGGAAGGCCTGGATTTCCTCATATGTGGCTCATTCTCAGTTCAAGACAGAGAGAATTTGTGTACGCTCTACAGTCCAGTCTCAAAATTTCTGCCTGGAAAGCACAAAATTAGAGAAAATGCTCAGGATGGCTTGGGAAGAGTTTAGACATCTGGGCAGGAGCAGGAATAAAGACCGTGAAGGGTAAGTGGCTCTGAGGTAGAGCAGAGAGCTGGACGTCACCATGCTGTGTCCATGGTTCAGGAATCCATGCTGGGAGCAGGTTGGTACCCCCAGTCTCATCCGTGCCCTCTCTGAATCCAGACCCAGAGTCTTCCCTCCACTTTTCAATCTCAAGTACAGCATGGTGGATTATTCTGCCCATGGATCTCCACAGGAGCAGGCTGCTAACTAGCTGTAGCTGCACTAAGAGCTGGCATGGCTGTGGTGTAACTCCATGGGAACCAACGGATTTGTTCTTGTTTGTGCCGAGCTGGGACGTGTGCTCCCTTGTACGGAGTTAGGCACATCCTCTCCTGACTGGGGCTCCATCTCTTACTTGCTATATCCTTTTACAGTTGCTAGATTTATTTGTTAATTATTATTTAAATTGTGAGAATTGTTTGGAAATAGCTTGTTTTCCTTTTTATAGCTCATTAAAGTTAAGCTTCTGGAAGCAGTATACAGGAGCAATGATAAACAGACTTTAACTGCAGTTTCCTAAGACGGTTCCTTTAATGGGCTCATAAATACAGTTGCTGGTTGTTTATTCTTTCATTACTGGGATCTATGGTTTAACGAAAAACCTCCGTTGAATCTGCAAATATCTACATTTCCCTTTGTAATGGATATAGAAAACTTGGGTGCAGAATAGCTCTGGGCCAATGTTCCTCAAATTTGAGTCCATAATGCCACATGATGTCTGGAGCTTGGAAGTGAAAATGGAGATGACATAATGCTCTCTCTTTGCATTGCTGTAAGGAAATCAGTCTGGAAGAGGGGAGCAGAACAAATCAGGCAGAGGTTTGTTAGGCTCTCTGAGACCCAAAGCATGGGTGAGAGCTGATGCTCTCAGGGTCATCAAATATATTGCTAGCCATCTTCCACATTTCTATGTGTTACATAATTTTGAAAGAAGATAAATAACTTACCATTAATTTTCATGAATACAGTTCTTTATAATTAATATTAATGAGCACATTATCGCAATATAACATTTCCTTGTAAGCAGGATGACACCTGCTGTGTGCGATCAAATGCCATGTTAATGAGAGGTGTGATCTGTTTCACTTTGAAGGAGAGGTGGATTTGTCCATTTCTGTGTGAATGAGAGGGGAACTATTCCGAGACAGACATTTATACATCAAGCTTTGGGGCCACCCTATACATCAAAAGCTTCTGAATTCCTTTACGCACTTTAAAGCTGAGTTCACGAATTGCTGTCCTTGAGGGTGAACAGCAACAATAAGAAAATTTGAAGAAAAAATTAAGAAAAGTTTGTCTGACTGCTTCTTTCTTAATTGAAGCTTTTGGTGCATGAGCACTACCTATCATGGTTATGTACATATGCATCTGCAGTGCCCAGTAGCACAAGGTCTGTTGACCTTCTGTGCCTGGAAATTCTCTAGCCATGAAAGTAAAAATGCATCATGGTTTAGGATAATCACTGAATTTGTCATTTTTAGATTCCACTGTTTCCTTTTTTCTTTGTGGCCTCCAGTCTTCATTTCGGTGAAAGAGGTCTTTTGCTGGAACTTGCATAGCACATTAAAGCTTCGATATGAACTAATACCTTGCTTCCCAAGAGACAGGTGTCTCCTTTCTCTTCTCAGAATGAAAGAAAAGCTATAGGCTCTCATGTTGCATCATTATTCAGTACCTCCAAAAGTCTCCACCTTTGAGATGGTGGAGATGTCCTCCTACATATCTCACAAATAGTGAGATATCCTCCTATATATTTCCTGGTGTTCTCTAGGCATGATCACATCCATAGTAAGTGCAATACATGATATCTTATATTCCTGAATGAGGTGGAAACTTCTTGTTCTCTCTCTTTTTTTTTTTCCTTTTCATTTTGCAAAATGATTCACTTTCTACAACTGTTTTATAAATGTGTTTTGAGAAGTCTACTTACATATCTATTCATATCCACGTGGTTTTGTGCAATTTACTGGTAATATATACTCCTCAGTATATGCAGCACGCAATGAAGATTGCTTTAGAAACAGTTTATTCCTGTAGATTTTTGTGGATTCTTTCTTTTTCAGGTGCTGAACTGAATATGTGAAATGCTGCATATTCTGTAGCACTGGTAGAACATGATATAGTACAGAGACAAATGTCATTGACCTGGGACAGTTGGGGTTGTTCAGCCTGGAGAAGAGAAGGCTCCGAGGAGACCTTATAGCAGCCTTCCAGTACTTAAAGGGGGTTAGAAGAAAGATGGGGACAAACTTTTTAGTAGGGCCTGTAGCAATAGGACAAGGGGTGATGGTTTTAAACTAAAAGTGGCTAGATTTGGACTAGATAGAAGGAAGACATTTTTTACACTGAGGGTGGTGAAACACTGGCCCAGGTTGCCCAGAGAGGTGGTCGATGCCCCATCCCTGGAAACATTCAGGGTCAGGCTGGACGGGGCTCTGAGCAACCTGATCTGGTTGAAGATGTCCCTGCTCATTGCAGGGGGGTGGACCAGATGATCTTTAAAGGTCCCTTCCAACCCAAACTCTGCTATGATTCTATGACATCTGGATGGTTTTTACTGAAGGTTTCTAACTAAGGATTTAGAGCCTGGCGTACAAACTATGAAAATAAAAAATGCTATTCTTGACTGGCATGATTCAGTGGCAGATCTGAGAAAGAGCTCCAAGCAACCAGCTTTCCATTGGCATGTGCTTCTTCACCTCAGCTCTAAGTTCTCTGGCTCTCTCCTGTTAATTGTTTCATTGCCTGATTTTAAAAGCTGGTTAATAAGTTTAATTTTAAAAAGCTCATTCTTTCCACAGCAAAGCATGCCACAGAATCAGATAATGATGAAAATACCATTTCCAGGATTAATAAAAAGATTGCCTCAATTCAGAGGCTTAATGTTTTTTTGCTGGCTTTTTTTCTTGCAATTTACAAGCTCAAGGCCAGGAAGGAATGGGAGATGTAGAAGAAAAAAACAATGGCAAGCAGCTGGGTTCTGTGTACAAAACACAATGCCGAAAACTCATGTCTTACTTTCTGAAAGCTCTGACAGCTGCTAGGACCAACTGCTTTGCTATCACAGCCACACAGGGTAAACAACAGCCAACAGTATTATCTGAAGCTATTGAAAGTATTTAAATTCCCAGATTATCTCTGAAAGGCATCAACAACATATTTTGGGAGCCATCCTACCCACCTGGGCTATTTCTTTACTAAAGGGCAGAAAGACCATTTGTGTTCAGAAGTTTTCCCACTTCTATTTTAGTCAGCAAATCACAAAACTGAACATTAAGCACTTTAGAAGAGCTCTGCCTGATGGATGTGCAATGGTTTGGAGGACAAGAGAGATCTGTAATTTATTTTGACCTGTTGAATTACCTAGACAAGCCATTCACTTCTCTTCTGCTCTGCTCCTCTCATATCTATTGGCATTGTGAAGTCTTTATGCAATGGGATAGACTCTTAATGTGAGTTTGAAAAGTCTCAGATCCGACAGGCCCTTGACTGTGATTGGGGTCTCTAGAAGCTAAGTTAATTTCAATAATAATAATTTCAAACCTGTAACTATTCAATTCCTATGGAATAGACTAAAGGTGAGGGAGGCACAAAGGGGGACCTTCCATTGGCTTTGCCCACATCTGGGGAATGCAGATCCATGCTCTGGGAAGACCACTTGAGACAATTACTGCTACTAGATTGCCCCAGCACAAAGGAAGGACTGAAGAAAGAATAAGTGAACTCTTTACCCTGGTTACTTCAGTGCCAGAGTTCTGGCAGTTTGTTATATGCAAGGGCAAGCTTTGCACATCCCAAGGAAAGGGCCATATGCAGTGTTTCTCTTCGGAAAAGGATGGACCTTGTAGTCCTCCCATGGGAGAGATTCCATTGCTGACCAGTCATATAGTAGCTTTGAGCTTTCAGGTATTGGCATTCCCCTATTTTGGAGGAAGTCTGGACATCTCTAAGAGTGTTCGAAGAGGAATTTTTTTCACCTATGAAAAAAATCACAGGACAAATGTAATTTTCAAAACACTTTTTTGTTATGACTGGAGGGTAATAAGCTATCAAGTGATCCTTTGTGGCTGCAGGGATAATAATTTATAGGCTGCAGATGGCAGCCTGGACTGACACCTTGTGAATTCATGGTAAATACTTCCCTGCCTGTTCCAAGGAGCTGCCACGCCACACTCCTGTCTATGTGGCTTTTGGCAATCCGTTGATTAACTCGCACCACCCCATAGTTGCCATGGAAGGCAAGAATTCTTTTATAAAATCTGCCTGGTGTATTCAGCACCATTGTGGTGATGTTGTACTTTCCAGCAGTGAGAGCATCAGCGAAGATCAGATGGGTAAGCTCTGTAAAATAACAAAATCCTTGGACAGTGCTTGGATAAAATCAGGCTAACAGATGTCATCATTAGTGACGATCAAGAAAATTGAAGCAGCATTCAAGCATCTGTGTGAGGGTGGCATTACCTGCCACAGAGAAAGCGAATTACCCGTCCATCAGTGGGGAATCTTAATCCAAAGACTATCTCTTTGGATGTAATTTGCATAAGCTTCAACTTAGAAAGTGCAAAGGAGAAAGATTGTTTTATTAGCAATAGGCTGGGTGGTATTAATCTGAGAACTGCAGAGAATTCTTAAACACAGAGTGTTGGTATGGCAAAAAGCAACAGAATCAGCTGAACGGTTATTTGCTGAAGAGAAAGATTTGTCTTTTAAGTGTCCTACAGCTGCAAATAAACTAACTGGAGTTTCTTTCTAACAAATTATGATCTATGTCTCTACCAGGATGTTAATTTTAAGAAAAATCTTTTGTAAAATGACAGTAAGAATTGATATGTTCATTCAAAACTCAGTCTCTCACTTGGTGGTTTCTGTTCAGTGTTTCTGCACCACACTTACTTAAAAAGCCATTTAGTACCTGAGACTTTGTTTATCCAAAACTGTTTAGAAACTTGCTGAAAATATTGAACTGGACATCCAAACACCTTTGCTTGTAGGGGAAATATAAGGCTTATATCACCTAAGGGTTTGCCTGAAGCTGTGTATTTCTCCCAAGCTAAACACTTTGAAGTACCTTCATTCTCTGTGTTGTCCTGTGCCGTGCAAATATGCCTCAACCAGTTTATGTGAGCTGCCCCAGCACCTAAAGTGCCATTTTTGCAGAGTTCTTCATGAAAACTGTTCGGCCACTAATGGTGTTTTGGATATCTCCATGAACTTCAGAGACTGAGGAGAACATTGCCGCCTTCAATTTTCACTCCTGTGTACCCAAGTCTTTATATTTCACCAACTTATCCCCACGTTACAATTTGCACATGAAGTTTAACTGCAGAGGCACTGTTGTTTGCCTGAACAAAACCTGGAGGAAGGCATCTAGTATTTGCTGGCAAATACTAGAGGATGGAGAAACCACCACTGCTTCTGGTAATCAGCCTTGCTATTAAAAAACTGTGTACAATCATTAATATGACTATATCTGATTTAATCTTCTAGCTGGATCAGAAAGCTCTTTATCACTGATACCTAGATCAGTCTCTTCAAATATTGCTAAGGCATCACTGCCCAGGTTACAAAGCTTTTCAGTGTCCCTCTTCTGTAAACAGTATAATTTCTGCTATGTGATACAACAACCAGAGGACAGAACTACTGACATGTTTTCTTTTACAACTTACCGTAGCATCAGGTTTCTCTCCTCCTGATTTCTTCTTTGTTTATACAAGTAAATATGTTTCCCTTTGTCCCCTCAGACTTCTGGGAGTTCATGGAGACCTGCTTGTGCATGCCACCCCATCAACCCTCTCCAAGTCACTGTTTTCCAAGTTTGGAGATATATTCATTTGTATGTATTGTTCACATAATACAAATCTAACAGAATCCTTTCAGAAACACCTACACTTGATGATGATGTTTTTTCACTGACATCTCTTTTGTAGATCACCCAGTCTGTTTTTAAACCATTTAATATGTGCATCAGTGATACTGTGAAGAGTTCATTTTTTCATCTGACTATCACATGGTACCACGTCAAACAAACACCTTAATAAATCTATTATCAGCAACTGCACATACAAGATTAAGTCAAATAAGAAAATCAATTTTGTTTCATGAGCTGTTCTTATAAAACTGTATTGACCAGTGTTAATTATATTTCTACCTTTAATTTTCATTAATTGAGTCCCATATCAACTTTAGGATTTCTCTGCTGGAGAGTGAGATCAGATTAACTGGCCTGTAGTTACATAGATAATCCCTTTTCCTCTTTGAATATCATTGAGAACTAAGTTTATTCTGTACTAATGCATCTTAAGATATATTTTTAGCAACCATGAGAATTCTGGAGATCTTGGAGATTTGTTTCAGGACTCCTGGCTATAAGTTGCTTCGGATTTAAGTTCCTTGAAAACTTCAAATATTTAGCCAGTTGATTCCCCAGACTGCCTGGAGGCTGCCGTGTTCTTTGCCCAACATGACATCCAGCTGCCTTGGTGGCTGTGTGGCTTTTCTCACCTCCACCTGGCAGGCTGCTCTCAGGTGACCTTTCTCTTTGGCTGTCTGCCTAGAAGCATTGGTGGGAAGCCAACCCGTAGGTAAGCCAAGCAGCTGTCTTGCAGGTAGGGCTAGTCTGAGCTCCTTGGATGGTTTGCTAAGGAAGCAGCTACCTGGAAAAGAATTGTTCTGTTTTGCAGGAGAGCAAGCTTGCAACACGAAATTAAATGCCAATCACCTCTAATTTCTCACCAAATACAATTTTTTTTTTTCTGGTCAGCTAATGGTATATTTCTTTCATATGCAGACCAAAAAAAAAAAAAAAAAAAGAAAAGAAAAAAGAAGCTTTTCTTTCACGTGGAAAGCATAAAACAATAAAACATAATAAGCAGAAAAACTTAATCAAGAAGGGAAAGTGTTTGCAACTGTGACTCCTCAGCACAAATTGTAAGATGTCAGATCTAGAGGGACAGAACCCTGTCATTTGACTTGGAGCATTATTTCACACATTTCTTGAAATTTTTTCTACTTTTAATAGGCAATCTGTCAGGAAAAGGAGTTGATATTCAAGCAATCTCTCCTTTGCCTCTTAAATCAACTAGCAAGAAATGGAAGGAAATACTGGATTTGTGTAGGTAGCAATTTTTGGATACAACTGAAAGAACAAACATGACAAACAGCAGAGAGCTGAAATGCCCAGTTTTACATGTATCAACTGACTGGAATTTCCTTTTGAAAAACTTAAATAAATCCTGAATAGTTTCAGTCTGATTATACATATAGCTTAAAGTCTTCTGGAACTTGTTAAAAAACGAAACTCCAGTGTTTTTTCTGATTTCATATTCGTGTGCTTTATAAAGGAAGGAGACATCATTAAATGTGAAGGAAGGAAACATCATTAAATGTATTTTGGACAATATGAAATGGCAAGAAATAAAATCATACCGTGTGTGGACAGCACAACAATAATCTCTGTACTGGTAGACTGGAAGTTATGATTGCAAAGCGTGTAGAAGACCCATCCAGAAGAATCTACGAGGAGTGTCGTGGCAGAGGTCAGAGCTCTGAGGCTTACCTGAGGAAAGCTGTTGTGTTTTACTTTTTGTTCTGTTTGACGGGGAGAAAAACCACCCAGACTCCAGAGAGTCAGCTCAACTTTTTTGTTTACTGGCTGAACATTGAGATGAAAGATTTCCCTGCTGTGCAGTCATCTCTTATTGCAAGACCAGTCCAGAAGACAAGAATAAAACAAAGGGCAAAGCAAATGGCCTAGATGAGAGGTGGTAGGGAAGACAAATACCGAAAAAGTAATACTAATAATGCTGCCAAAACAGGAACAGAGAATCAAAGACCAGCTGAGCATAAATGAGGGAACAAAGAAAATAGGATAACGGAAAAGGCATAATAATTGGAAGAGGGACAAACACTGGGATGTATTGAAAATTCTGCCCAAGTAATGCTTAAACTTGCACCATTGTTTTGAAGAACAGCTGTGTAATGGTCTTGGGCCAGGTGCTGACAGACTTATTAATACTATACCTACCAGTGTGGGTTGATCTACAGAGATAAATGGAACAAATTTAGCCTCAGTGTACAGTTACTGGTATTTCTGTCCTTTGCGAAAAGGTCATAATTTACATTTGTCTCATGCCTGTCATAGTTCTTAGGTCTGCAACCAAATTTCTGCATGGCACTGGGTGAATGACGTGAGCTATGTCTATATGTTGAGGACAAAAATACACTTGAAAATTGTCTACAGCATGCTAAGCACTGTGGTTGGCTTGCTTTCTCTCTGTATTTTTTCCTACTGTGACTGTAGACCGTACTGAGGGGATTCATCTTGGGAATACACAGCTCAGGTTCCCTGTGAGGGCAGAGTACCATCTCTATAACACCGGGGATCCCAGGCTCCTCTCAGTCTCTCCCCCACCAAAGAATTCCAGAGATCAGCTTATGCCCACTCTTGAGTGTGCATGTCCATTTAAACAGTGGGAGTGGAAGAAAAGAATGAACTTTGATCCAAGTCTAGGTAAGAGTATGGCTATAGCTTGCGTCAGTGATTAAAATCCACAGGCTTTTAGTCTTTTGGTGCCTGTTTTACCTGGTTTGTCTTTTGCTGAGCTGTTGGGAAGAAAATCTCTTATGGGACAGAAGGCAGTTCCTCTAATAGGAAATATGAAGTGCAATGAGACTTGCAGGAACAACTGGACTGCCTCTCCCTCACCTTTGAAATGGAGGACAAAAAAAGAAAATATACACTTGAATAGTGGTGTGTTGGTTTGGCCATTAATGACGTCCTCCAGTAAATAGCTAAACTGCTGTTTTAGCCAGTGATGCACCTAAACTGCTGTTTTAGCCAGTGATGCACTATCTGTCTCAGGTTTGCTTCTTGCCCATTTATGTGATGAATTGATGCTTCCAGCCTCCTTCTCCTGTTGGAGGTTCTAAGCCCCAGTGAATTTGATCACATTCACTCTAGCTGATCCCATGGTGAATGCAGCCAATTTTTGTGTGGCTGTTTCTGTTACTGTGAAACATAGCTAAGCAGCTACGTGTATTTTATTTGTTAGTCAGCCATGTGGTATGTGCCCAGTATGCAGCATGGATCTTTGGTTGGCTAACAGAGTCATGAGCTGTGTGTAATACTGCACAGATACAGTCGCTCCATTATCCTGATTTTTGTTAGATGATAAAGCTCTAGTGGTTTTTTTGTTTGGCTGTTTTCTTTTTCATTGCAGCTCTTCTTGCCATAATTAAATGTGCTGATAATTGCTGAAGCATCTGATTTCATGACTTCTGAGTTTTGTGTATTACTTTGTGTGTGTATGTGTGATACAATTCTTGTCTTAGCGTTATTGGCTCTGAATATCTTTGCTTTTAATGTTTAGTTTATTCATTTTAATATTTATCAGTGGGGCGTGGCTGAGTGTCAAGGAAAAGGAATCCCTAGCAATAAGAATGACCCTGTTGTGGAGAATTTGTGTATGTGTCAGTAAGTCAAACTGTACATCGAGCATATTCTCAAAAGGCATATTCTCAATTTTCAGCGATGATGTACCTCATATCTTTAGTGAGGGAGAGAATAAACAATAGGTCTGAATATCAAATTAATTTGAATGTTAAAAGGATGTGCCTTGGCACCCAGTCAGTATGGTGTATTCTATGTAAATATAACTCAAATTTCTGCTGTCCAACAGTGAAACAGCTTCTGCAGTGCTTCAAGGGCAGGTGATCATGCAGTCACAGCATAACTGTAGTTGGAAGTGGCCTCTGGAGGTCTCAATCCAACCCCACTGCTCAAAGCAAGGCCAGTTAAGAGGATTTTGCTCAGGGCCCTTTCAAGTTACAGTTTGAACTTCTACAGGGAGGGACACTTCATCCCTTCTTTGGGCCTTTTTCATAAATTTGACCATGCTCATGGTGAAATTTTTTTGTCCCTAATAGCGAATCAGAGTTTCTGGTGTTGCAGCTTGTGTTTATTGCCTTTTGTGCTATTGCTGTGCTTCTCTGAGAAACAAGAGAAGCTCCATCTGCACTACACCCTGTCGTTAGGTAGCTGTAACACTCTGCAATAAGACAGCACAAAGATTCTCCATGAGCCTTCTCTTCTCCAGGCTGAAAAAAACCACCTCCTGCAGTTTCTCCTTGTATTTCACATGCTCAAGGCTCATGACTGTCTTCATAGCCCTGTGCTGGACTTACTGGACCTGTATGTTGATGTCAATTAGCTTCAGTGTTCCTGGGCACTTCCAATTAATTGGTGCAGACATGGGCAGTGATTGACTGGTATTATACGGGGCTAGTGTCACCAAAACACCCAAGGTCACTGTGTGGTTCTAGAAAAACATGCAGGTTGTAACTGGGAAAGTATGTGACAAAATGATTCCAGAGAAATAAAAAATACTTGACTGGTGGGAGGGGGAAACTATGTTATACTCAGAATTAAAGAAATTCTCTCTCCCTTGCCTGAAGCATGACCTGGGAAGGAGAGCATGGACAGCTTACCCCATGTTTCATGAAGGGTAGGAATGAATTTGTAGCCATCAAAACCTGGTAGTTTGAATAATTTCTTGAAGGCAGCACAATTAATCAGTTGTATCCTAATGACCTTCAGTGATTTTTGAACACAATGCCTTTTACTCAAATAATTCTGGCAGATGGTTCTTTTCTGCCTTTTGATCTGGGTAAGGCAACTCATATGGGATGGTCAACGCAAAAGAAATGTTCTCTCCCTCCTTCCAGGTTCTCTCTTCAAAGGAAGTCTATCAACTTGCTTTAGTGCCTATGTACTCCCAATTATACTTCATATTTTCTGTTTTTGTTTGTTTGTACATAAGCAGCTGTTTTCTCCCTTCTGTGGTTTAGTTGAGAAAAAACTTAACAAACGTGATTTCAAACTGCACAGAAATTATGCTCCAGTTAAAAAAGCCCTAAAGAAAGATAAAACATTAAGGCAAACACACATCTGCTTTTGAATAAAACCAAATCCTCCAAGCAATGTTCAAAGGTGTTGTCAAAGTAATTAGCATACTAACAATAAAGTCAGGTAACAAACTGATTTTTTAAGACAAATAGATAAGACAAAGTAGCTTTTGAAAACTTGCACCTAATTCTTCCTTCTAAAATGTTTGAATTTACATGGCACAGCTTTATGACACTTTAAATGAAACTTATGATGAAAACAGCCAATGAAAGCAAAGATTTATTTCAGTCTGAGTGAGTTTTAAATCCTGTATTACCTTCTTCTTTTAAAATCTTCCAGGTGGAAGGTCAACAGAGTTTGAAGTTTTGCCCATTGGATAGTTACTGCTCAAAAGGAAAGATCCTTCTGCTACCCAATGGTAGCTGTAGACAGTTGCTGTTATTAAGAAATGTATTACAGTGGCACTCAGCCCCTCTGTTCTAAACACTGTGTATGTATACTGTTAAAGACAATCCCCATCTCAAAAAGCTGATAATCAAAATAACCAAAGCTGATAAAGTCCCAAGGAAACACTGTAGTGTCTACAGCTTATAGAACAGAGACTGGGATGTACAGAGAAACTCTATGGCTTTCCCACAGAGGATATCCAGATCAGGCAGGAATTAATCAAAGTTTGCACTTCGCACTTTAGTGCCTCTAGAAATTCAGTGTTGCTGCAAGGGCCACTCCCTTAACAGCAAACATGACAGTCGTTTTCTTGGTGTGTTTTTTCCATCCATACCTCCTGCTGTGCTGGAGATGGTCAGGTTATTCTTTCAGTGGACATGGAAACAAGTATAGCAGTCTTATTTTTCAAAGTCTTGTGATATTTTAACATTTAAGTTGGAAAAATGCATGTTTTCGTAGCATCCAGTTTCCCATCCCAGGGTCAGCACTGAGCCCAGTCTTAATGTTGATCTTCTTGGTATCACTTTAAGAGTTCCCAGTGAATAGTGGATATCGTTAAAACAAATCAAAATACAGTAAGAATTGAATAGCTCTTCTATTTGCACACGAAGACAATGTTAGTTGTTGGCAGGGTGAGATCAGGGAAACAAGGGGTCACAGCTCCTCAGGCCATGCTTGGAGGTTATAAGTCAAAGTCCACTTACATAGGTTGTTTCATCTAAGCTGCACTTATTGCAATGTCACAGTGACATGCCAAAGAGGCCTCTGGGATACCAATGCCAAGTTTATCCTGCTAGTGATCAGCTTGTGGAGTTCTGCTATATTTGCTACATCACAAATAACAGTGAAGAGATGTCAATACTGGAGTAAAAAGGGAATGTTCTGTCACATGCTCTCTGTTCTGTTCTCAGTTTTATCACTGTAAACCAGGAGGAACTTAAATAACACCGAAAAAGTATAAATAAACTGTGTAGCATAATCTCTACACTTTTTGTCCTACTTGTGAGCTGTTACTTAGCTCAGCACATCCACTTTAGGAAGCAGAAGTTGAGATATCTGATGGTGAGGTGGGGTATAGCATTTTCTGCTTGACATGACTGATCTATCGAACATGACAAAAAGCTAAAGACAAGCACATTCAGGCTTTCCTCTTCAAGATTGTTTTTTTTTTGGTTGTCCCTGAACAAGGGTCCTCTTGAGTTTTCCAGCACTAGATGTCCCAATTTTTGTAAGCTGAAAAATATTGTACTTAGCTGGGAGGAAGAGACCTAAATTTAGTCCGTACTGATATCCGTATGCTAGATATTGTGTGTGAAATATTACTGAAAATAAGACTGGTGTCAAGATCAATGCTTTTACACAAGGATGTGGAGTGACTTAGTTCAGTCAGTATTTTGTGTTTTAGAAAATTCCCACTGAAAGGATTGAGAAAACCTTTCACCTGTGTAGTCTGGAGCTGAACACTGGGGTGCAAACTCCCTCAGGCACAGGATTTAGTTGAACCTGGGCCTGTCTCATCCTGGGTGAATGCACTGACTCGTGGTATAAAAATTTTTGGACTAAATCCTGATTTTAAAAAAAAATCTGCTTATGTGTCTGCAGCACGTGGTCTAGCAGTTGTGCAGTGAGCAGACATGCTAAAACAGTCTATGCAGAAAAAGGCCTAATCAGGTATTTAGACAGTATTTTAGTGTGAGATAAGTTCCGATATGCTCAGCATCATGAATAGTTCAGGAGTGGACATTTTCAGAGAATGCCCAGAAGGAAACCTGAGATATATGGACTTTTTTGGACCTTTAAGGGTTAGCTGGCAGTCAAACAGTGTGTTTGGGGATCTTCCTTCTGGACATCTTTTGTGGACTAGGTAGAGTAACTGTATGGCTATGTCCCATCATCCAGTTAACTCGGGCACAATAAAAGCAAATTGCCCTTGAAAGTCATTGTTCATGCTATTCATCTTGGACTTCCAAGGGCCTCCACTGGGAATGCCAACACTGCTAAATACAAGAGGTCAGTGATTGATCAAAGCCAAATAGTACAGATGGGCTCACATCAAATCTGCCAAACAGATCTGTCTACAAGGACACTAAACAGAGTGGTCCAAAACAGAGCCATGGAGTGAGATAATTAATTAAGCAGTGTGGAGAATCAGGGTCCGATGCTCAATCTTCTTCCCTGGTTCTCTACATAAGGGGTGGTGATGTACCCTTAGGGAAACATGCTTGGAAATGTTTGTGGTCATGTAGACCAGCAGTCACAGAAATATATCTGCTAATAAAATCTCTTGGCCTCAGCACCAGGATGGCTTCATGCGAACTACCTTTCAGAAACGGTCCCCTGAGCATCTCAACAGGCAAACCATGTCCAGCAACTGCTTGGGAGACTGAGAGTTAGACTGGGACAAACTCATTTCAGGAATGTTCCAGTATTTTTGTAATACTGATGATTGTATTTCTGTGCCTAGTCTGTTTTCTGGACAGATTTTTACAGTCACAGCCTTATTGACTAATGTGGAGTCTATGCAATGGCACCGTGTCCCCAGTTCTGGACCCTGACTGGGTCTTACCTCCGTAATAGGAGACCAGTTTGCTTATCTTGCTCTTGTGCATCCTTGAGAGCGTCAAGAATTCCTTCCAAAGGTACACTAGAGAAAACACCATGTCTGTCACGGGGGCTGTCCAGGGGGCTGGGTCGCGGAGCTCTGTGCAGCACCTCCTTGCACAGTGCAGGGTCAATGTAAGAAGAACTTGGACAGGAGGAATCTGCCATCTAAGTTTCTTCAGCTTTGCAATGCACTAGAACACAACCTGCAAAAAAAAGTGCTTAAAACCTGGGTTTAAATGATGTGTCTACACATGTTGCACAGAAGGTATGTGGCAAAATAGGGAAAAGAAGCCAGAAATGCCATTTTTTTCATGTTAGTACCTAAACCCTGAACCATATGCTTCAGATAGTGTCAATTCTTCCTGTATTTCCCTTTGCAATGCAGATTTTTTAGAGCTATAGCAGAACATTTCCACTACATACAATTTGGGGGGCAAGAGCTGCCCTCCAAGGCCATCTGCAAACTGCTTAAATTAAATAAGGTTAATCCATTTATAGAAAAGTGAAATGGAAACATAATTTTAATGTGCTCCATGATATGAAGCAAGTGAGCTTAGAACTTGGGCTTTTCTGTTACCTAGAAGAAATAAATTCAGCAAAAACTCAAATCCCATTTCCATATATATTGCTGGTCTTATCAGTGTTTTGTCTAAAATGTTAAAGTAATCTTAATTATCTGAACTACAATCAAAAATAAAAGTCAGCACTGTGCTCCATCTTATTAAAATTCAGGGTTGGGATAATGTTACTTTGGAAAAACCTCATGTGTATGCCATAAATTAAACTTCGAAGATTCAAATAAATTACTTTCCCAGCCAAATTATTTTCTCATGTGCAAAACAGGAACATTGGAAAACTTTCCTTATAATGGGTACATTTGGAGTTGATTTCTGAAAAGCAGTAATTAATATAAATGAATATACATAGCTTTTTCTAAAATATTATCTAGGAATTGATGCATGTCATTTGCATATGCAAAAATCATTCTTAGCTTCCACCAATTGATTTTGAACACTTCCTTTGGCTGCACATAAACATCAGTTTCTCTGTGATGAAAACAGCTATTGCAGTAAAATGTGAACTTGCAAGGTTAATAAGTATACTGATTCAAACTGTTTCTATCATTCCCTGTGGTGAAGGTGGCAAACGTTATAAAACTTCTGCTAACATATTTTTGCTTTCCTAAGAATTTTGATTTTTGCCTGTCCCAGTTTTTCAAGTGCGGAAGGTAGACATATGCTTGGTGATATACCTGCTCTCAATTTACACATTGCTTTTGTCTCTATATCAATAGTATATGTTCATTTTTATGCATTTGCATGGCAAGCAAGGTCCCATGCCCTAGATTATATGCATGCAAAAGATGAAAGGTGGTCCTTGTATTTAAGCTATTCAACCATAAATAGACAAAGGGCGAGAGAAAGGAAATATTTATATTTTCTCTCTGTAGACAGACTTCTGCCTGCAGCAGAGACAGGAATCAAGCCCAGATCATGAATCCAGTCCTTCACCCCAGGACTACGCTTCCACCCTCTCTCTATGCATGAGTCTCATTTCCATATTTCATCACATTAATGATTGTTTCCCACAGTTGCATGCTGATTATCCTGCCAGTTAAACAGAAAGTCCAGGTTTATATCATCTGCAAAGAAATTAAAATGCCTACACCCTTGACAATAGATTGTTGTATTTGCATTACCGTTCTGATATCCAGCTGCACCTGGATCAAATAAAACCCTATTTAAATTGAATGACAATATTTTCTTAAGACCTATGAGACTATTACTAGGGACTTCAAATGAGTTGATCCAGTTTCTTCTACAATTCTGTAAGAGCAAACTGCTTTCCAAAGGTTTCCTGTCATTTTTCACTCATTAAGAAGGGCAAAGCTGCAGGAAGAATAAGTTACAGATGAACATTAATTAGGGTGAAGCAGCAGGGCTATGTAAATTATGAAGGAGGTGCTTTTTGCTGAGTTACAGATTGATTCCTTTCGTAATCAAATTCCATTTTCAGTACAGCTTCTTTTTAAAATGAGATAGGCAGAGAGGAGATAAGCGTCTGGTGAAATACAGTACCCGCTGTTTCAGATTCTTAGGTGATTGTCTAGAATGACATGGCTTAGATTAAAAAAAGAAAAAATAACAGAAGAAAATAGGTCAGAAGTTCTCAGTACCAATTAATTTAGCATTCAAAAAGGAATAGAGATGGTTAAACTTCATGGCAAATTGAAACAGTCCAGAAATTTGAATGAAATACTGTCTTAGAAAGATAATAAGAATAATAGTATTTTGCATTTTTCTTTGAACTTCTTTATGCCATAGTTCCAAATGGAACCTTATAGACATCGGATACGTAAAACTCTCGAGCTCTCATGGAACTGCCAGGCTGTTTCAATTAATACCTGTTTAAGGATGTAATTTTTTCTAATTTTTTGTTTTCCAGCAGTTAAAAAACATCACTGTACATCCTTCTGCAATTATTCTTATCCATTCCCTTTACTGAGGCCCATGTGTGCACCTGTCATATATGGTATTACTCCCAACAGCTGAAATGCAGCCACCTCCAGGGCAATTCAGTGTTTGTTGATGCTTATAAATGGAGGGACCAGCTTCCTGGCATGGTTCCAGAAGTTTAGACAAGAAAATTTTCAGGATGTTCTTTTGTTCCAGAAGTTTGTTTGCAAGTTGGATTTTCCATCTGCCTCTCATATATGTGTGGGAACATAATACTAGTACCTCAACAGGAGAATAGGAGACAAGGGACTGAGCTGATACATCAAATTCCTCCACTGACTACAAGGACTCATTTTCCACCTCATGACCCAATGCAAGTGTGCTTTCCTTGTTATTTCTTTAGTGAGAAGGACACTGTCTAGAGAAAAAAAGTCTTGTTCAGACCAACTCTTCTCCTGCCTAACTCAGAGTTAGATGCCTACTGTGAAGACTGAGTTCAAGAGAAGGGTCATTGATTCGAACTTTTCTCTACAGGGAACTGTATCAGTAGTATTCCTGTAGTGTCCATGGGAAGAAGTAGTCTTGCTGCTTATGTTACATTCATCTTACAGATGGCACCCTTTAATCAATGGCTCTGGGCAAAGGATAGCAGTCAGATCTCATTTCTTTCTTGAATTTAGGTGCTGTAGGGGATGCTACATTTTACTTTTATTGTGGTTGGCCTAAATAGGATCTTGAGCCTGACTGTGACACCTGAATGGAGATGAATATTACTAATATACTCCAGCAGAAGTGTAGAAAATTTCCAGGGGTGGACTCGTATGGCAAAGGACACAGCAACTCAGATTTTCTCTCTAAGATTAATTACATCCATTTTTTTCTACCTCTTTTACTATTTACTAATCAGATCAGCATGGATATGGCAACTCCATGCATTTAGGGAGTCTTTCCAGGTTCTTTGGAGCAAGCTTCATTGCTCCTCCTTCTTATCCTTCCTTCTTCTGCCAGAGTTTTCCAGTAATGAACAGTGTCAAGCTGTTAAGGCAGAATCAGTTTGTCCTCTAACAGCCAAACTGTACTGGGCACATATATAACCATGCAAAAATGAGCACTGACATGTACCTCCCATTAACAAGCCCTCACCAATATGTATCACAGAATTGAATACTTGCTTAGGTTGGAAGGGACCTCTTGCAATCATCTAGTCCGGTATCCCTGCTCAAGCAGGGTCAGCTGGAGCAGGTTGTTGCGGACCATGTCCTGGTTAGGTCACAGAAGTTGTGGGAACCTGGAAACTGTGTACTTGAGAGATTCATACAGATTCAATTCCTTAAAATCCAAAGTGTTCACAAGTCCTTTGCTTTTGCCATGTTTAATTTTTTCCCCCATTATTTACTTGACCCAAGTAGACTAGACTAGACTAGACTAGAATAGTTCCAGTTGGAAGTGACCTACAGTGATCATCTAGTCCAACTGCCTGACCATTTCAGGGCTGACCAAAAGTTAAAGCATTTGTTAAGGGCATTGTCTAAATGCCTCTTGAACACTGACAGGATTGGGGCATCGACCACCTCTCTAAGGAAGCCTGTTCCAGTGTTTGTCCACCCTCTCAGTAAAGAAATGCCTCCTAATATCCAGTCTAAACCTTGCTGATGCAGCTTTGAACCATTCCCACACATCCTATCACTGGACACCAGGGAGAAGAGCTCAGCACCTCCCTCTCCACATCCCCTCCTCAGGGAGCTGTAAAGAGCAATGAGGTCACCCCTCAGCCTCCTGTTCTCCAAACTAGACAAACCCAAAGCCCTTAGCCGTTCCTCACAGGACATGCCTTCCAGCCCTTTCACCAGCTTTGTTGCCCTCCTCTGGACGCCTTCAAGGACCTTCACATCCTTCTTCAACTGTGGGGCCCAGAACTGCAGACAGTACTCCAGGTGAGGCCGCACCAACGCTGAATACAGCGGGATAATCCCCCTTTTGACCGGCTGGTTGTGCTGTGTTCGATGCCCCCCAGGATGGGGTTTGCCCTCTTGGCTGCCAGGACACACACAGCTGACTCGTGTTGACCCTGCTGCCGACCAGCACCCCCAGATCCCTTTCTGCAGGGCCGCTCTCCAGCCACTCCTCTCCCAATTTATACTTCTGCTCAGCGTTACTTCATCCCAGGTGCAGAATCCGGCATTTGGACTTGTTAAATTTCATCCCATTAATCATAGCCCAATGCTCCAATCTATCTAGACCGCTCTGCAAGGCCTCTTGCCCTTCAAGAGAGTCAACAGCACCTCCCAGTTTGGTTTCATCAGCAAACTTGCTAATGGTGCCTTCAACTCCTGCAACGAGATGGTTGATAAATATATTGAACAGGGCTGGCCCTAGAATTGAACCCTGAGTAGCACCCGTAGTGTTTTCACCTGCTTCGGTGGCTGGATGTTTTGCCTTATCTGTTGTGTTTCCAAGGGCACTTTTCTCACTTTTTGTAAGGAGAGTGAGGCTGTCACTGGATTACACTGGAAGTGCAGATTTTGCTGAGGAGGGGCAGAAGAGTTCCCAGTCTGACCTTGATGTCTCTTTTTTCCTCTAAGGTATAAGAGACCAGGAGGGAGTGCATACAGCTGCTGTTTCCAGCCCAGCCTTATGAATCACCTGAAATCTGATTGAGTTTCAGCAGCCTGGGGGCACCGATGGCTTGTAATGGGAAATGGATGGAGACAGGCATTACAAAGAGGAGAGGGGAAAAAAGGGGAAGAGACAGGAGGGATTCCTCTGATAAAATA
Organism: Harpia harpyja; assembly: GCF_026419915.1. Lineage (NCBI taxonomy): Eukaryota > Metazoa > Chordata > Aves > Accipitriformes > Accipitridae > Harpia > Harpia harpyja. The sequence goes on along the minus strand of NC_068956.1, from coordinate 6,340,099 downwards.
TGTATATCTGTTTCAGCCAGCCACTCAAGGCTTACATTACAACCAATGGAGAAAAATAAGAATATTTTTTTGGTCCTCATCCTTAGAGTTCTCATTTCTCCTCTTTTTGCTTCAGGGAGGCCCTGACAGGTTATACACCCTACTTCCACAGTGATTTTTCCTCCATTGCTGTATAGTCTAGAAATGAATCTTTTCACCCATTACTCCAGGAATATTTACCAGTACTGAATTTGCAATTAAGCCAGGAAAGGAAGAAACAGCTAAGAAAATGGGATTTGGGTAGAATGGTCTATCTGCAATCCTTTTCTTTTTAGTTGATGAACTGTCTTCTCTTTGTTTACTTAACCAACTTCTAAATGAATGAATAAAGACCTTTGAGTAACCTGGCCTGGGCCAGATTCTCTGTGAGATAAATTGGGGTAAATTAATTTGCTTTCTTGGCTTTTTGTTCCATACTGGTACATAAGTAGATAAAAGCAAATTTTCAAACGTGTGGTTCCACAAAAATATGCACTTATGCAACTTGTGTACATTGAGTAGTGTTTTTTCCCTCTTTTATCAGCTCAGCTATCATAATAATAGCCTATAGCCATATCTATACTAGTAAATTAAATAATGCCAGGGTATGCTCCTGTGCCCTGGAGCTCAGTTATCTACTGGTGTATTGTGAGAATTGTCCCTGGCACGGTTTTGGCTGGAAGCATCTAGCGTTCTGTCAAATGCCTCCCAAGCCAAGTTGGGAAGCCATCAGTGATGATTCCCAACAGGCAGTGTGAATATGGACATGTGGCCCTGGAGGCTGAGAGAGTTTAAAAGGACGGATAAAAGCCGTAGTATGCCATTTGGCTTCATTGTCAGGGAACAATTCCGTAATATTTTGTTCACTAGTACAGACACAGCCTGCGAGTGCTGCCAGCTAATGGAGAACTACCACTAACTTGCATGGTAAAGAACTAGGCTTTTGGTGCTGAAAGTCATGATGTCAAATCACTTACCTACAAGACATTAGTACAGTGACATAGGGTTAATATTTATCTATCTAGCCAGGTAGAAATATGCACAAAAGATCTGTCCCAGATACACACTTTGCTATCCTCTGAATGTATAAAATCTACTGGACATTATCTATCTATATAGGGTGTACGTGAGCACTAGACTTGACACACAATGGGCTGCTTAGACTTACAGATCATGAGTAGATTGTAAAATACATCTACTGCTTCTTGCACATGCCAGGTCTTACACGCAGTAGCATGTGAGCTACAGCAATGATCTGCATGTGTGCAATGGACAAGTCTGGGATTTCCGAATGCCTGCCAATCTGGTACAAATGTACTAAGTCATTAGCTTTCACCTGCCAAATTTTCTAGTCTATAAAAGCAGGATGTGGAGAATGTACTAATGCTATCCTTGAAATTACACATCAGATTCACTTGCTTGGTCCTACATTTCTACCTAAAAATCTTACAAAATCGCCCAGGTGAAATGATAGCGACTTATCAGTAACAGCATCGAGTATTTGCTAGCTGAAGAGGTGAACGGGCACTTTCCTGTAGGTTAACAAGGATCCAGTTACATGCAGATTTGCCAATGTGGACTGGAATTAGTTCAAAAAAAACCTTTGGGATTGACACTGGTCTTTAATGCAGTCTAAAAAAGTAATGTTATTAGCTTGGTAATTTATTCAGACTGAGGGAAATAGAAGACACTGAACTTCATCTCACAGATTTTAATGTCGCATCCTATTTAAGAACAGCATCAGACTTCAGAAGTGAAAGTGACACGGGGATGTCTGGAATACAGTATAAACCAGCTAAGTGTTTTTCCACCAATGAAGGCTCTCATCATCTATTAAAAAAATTCATCAGTATTTAAGGACTCCCTCTCTGCCCTTTGCCTCCCAAGACAGAGAGGCCAATTTAATTTACAAAAATGCTGAAGTCCTAAAAATTAATGATATCATTACTATTCAGATGCAGTACGCTGTTGGACAGAGAATCATGTAATGAATAAAGTTCTTTTATCCCATCCTGATCCAGCCTAGTGCTTTAAATACCTGACTAGTTCTTCTCACTTCAATGCAAGTAAACATGGCCTATATTCAAAAGAAGCACTTAAACCTGTGTGAGTAATTCTTATTGAGATCAACTGCTTGTAAGGTAAAATCAGTCACATTCTTAACTGCTTACCTGGGCCTTTAAAACACGTGCTTAAATGCTTTGATGGGGTGAAATTGTCTGGTCCCTGAGGGCACTATGAGTCCTTATGGTCCCTGCCCACCTCTCGTGGCCAAGGACCCCCATTCAGCCCTGCCCTGGGCCATCAGTCCCTGCCCCAGTGATACTGGTCCGCAGCCCTGCCACAGCCCTCCCCTTCCTGGCCCCGAGCCATCGGCTGATGGCCCAACCTGTCCTCATCCCAACCCCATCTCCATGGCCCTGCTGAGGAAAGGAGAAATGAAAATTTTCAGTAGAACTTCTTTCAAAGTGACTCTAAAAATTGCCTGCTGTATAATCCATTCATATGGGAGCTGCATACCTCTTCTCAATTTTTAATATTATGTATTTGAAGTAGTTTTTTTTTACAGGCTAGACGGAGTGATTTACACCTCTTTGTAATTAGATGTAGCAATAAGAATAATGTTTCACATTATACTGGAATGTTCTTTTAAACTTTGTCATGTAATTTTAAAAAACTTAATAGATATGGTGATTGGTATCTTAATTCAATTGTTACTTGACTTGTGGGCTACTTTTTGATTTGCTCAAATAAATGGCTAAGTTGTCTGGGACATAATTGCCTTCTGTTAGGGCTTTCTGTGAATGTATTTTTAATTTCTAAGTGGTTCGGTTTCCACCCTGTCTATTCAGACACTTTTTTCTTTTTCTAGTAGCATTAGTGCCAATAATGCTAACTGGGTAATATTGCTGAATAAATCATGCATTCAACAATATACAATATTATAATTTCAGTCTCATAAGTCCCCATTTTAAAAGGGAAATGAGTATTATTATCCATATTTTGCAGGTAGAAAACTGGGCACAGAAGTGAAATGCTACATTTCCTCATTCCATTTCTACGCTGTCTCCAGGCAGACGCTTGTGAATCTTGACAGTGCCTGTCATTTCTCCGCTGCTCTCCTGTATACTGAAAGCATGGCTGAGCTGCTGAAGACTACCACCATCAAGCTTTGGTGCTTTGGCTATGTTTATTCTAGTAAATTAGATGTGTGTGAGACCACTCTCTATCTGTGAGACCAACCGGCATACAATGATCATCACTGTGTGAATAAATTATCTTGGCCTCCAAATAGGGGCTACCTGTCTATAAGATCAAGCGTGGTCTCTGGTTTATACTATCGCTGGTGCCAGAGAAATGTCTTGGACAGTGCTAGCTGCCTTTTTCCAAAAGCTATGCCATGGACTGTTCTAACAAGATAGATAATCATATTCCATTGTCTTTAAATTTTCACAAGCATTGTCATATTTAGCAGTACAGTCTCAGCTTTTCTGTCTGCAGTGCTCATCAAACCGTCTGCTGGAACACCACATTGTTCTTCAGGAATGTTGTGATCACATATGAAACCTTTTTCCAGATAGCAGAGGTCAACCTGTGTAGCGACGTACTAGGTGTTGGTATTCTTTTTTGATCTTCATTCTAGTCAAGAAGTTGGTGATCATCAACTCTGAAAGTCATCTCTAGCAAAGGTCCTATAGATATGTGACCTACAGGTTTTATATTGACAGGTTTGCCATTTTTGGCATAGACACCAGGCAAGATATTCAGCATTTTCTCTATGTTTGGGTGGCCACCATTCAGAAAGTCTTGGTAAATGCAGTTTTCTGTGTGCTCTGATACCTGCATGTCTCAATAAAAACTGTGATAAAGTCTGTGCCTTGTCACATGGTTATGGGGAATTGTCTTCTCTTACATCCTGTGAACAGGGAAAGGACTGAAGGGACTGTAGCTACTGATTGTTCCCCAGATTTCAGCTGACTAATTATGGTGGTGATATATTTTAAAAAGGAGGACCAGACTGTGGACTTTTAGAAAAGAATTACTGGTTGGGGGTCAGGGCTACAGGGGCACGCATGGAAATGTGGCCTTTGGGATAAGGTGCTGTCAGATGTAGGATACCTCAGGCTATGAGCTATAAGACTGCACATAGGGACACCTTGGTGCAAGGGCTAAGTAATCCTGCAGATTTGCACTTGGTGTTTCTCATCAGATGTTTTCAGGATCCCTCAGAGGATAATCGGAGGGGCTGACAATGTGGTCAGTCTGGGAATTTAGCTGTAAAGGCACAGCCAAACATGCCCACCAAGGCACTGGAAATACAATGGAGTGTGTAACGATCCCAGCCTACGTCCGAGGGAAGAATCTTACCCTTGTGTTACTGACAAAGAGAGGAAAGAAATGGAGCCTGTTTGTTTTCTGCATTTAAAAATAGAAAGGATTATTTATATATGATTTTGTTCAGTTGATGAAGTAACTTTTTTTGCTTTACTTCTATCCGACTTATCTGTCTGTGAATGTAGACGCTTTTGTCACAGAGGTCTGGAACGATATCTCACTGTAATACATACAAAGGCAATGAGATCCCTTGCGCTGGAAGGAATAAATCACAGGAGGTTTGGTTTGCCAAGCTGCAGACCTCACTGTGTTTGTGTGTGCTATAATGACTCACCTCCATCAAAGGCATCTGACCAGGAGGCTACTCTTGAAGTATTTTATTAAGCAGTGTACTGGACCTCATGGGGATAGAGTTAACTTGCTTCATATCAGTTTGGATGGTGCTGTGGTTCAGATTTGTGACCAAACCAGTACTGATAATATAGTAACATTCTAGCTATTGTTGAACAGTGTTTGCACAGCATCAAGGACTTCTCTGTTTCTTACTCTGCCCTGCCAGTGAATACACTGGGGGTTGTGCAATAGGCTAGGAGTGGACACAACCAGGCACGTGACCCGAACTAACTGAAGAGGTAGTCCATGCCATATAATGTCAAGCTCAGCAATAAAAAGGGAAAAGAGGGAGTTTTAGGAAGGTTAGTTAGGTTTTTTTTTCTCAGGAGCTAGCTGGGCATTAGTCTACACATGAATAAGTGATTGCCTTTGTGTTGCTTGTTTTGTTTTGTTTTCTTTCTCTCTTCTTCCATGTAACCTTCACTTTTTAAACAATTTTTTTTAGCTCAACCCCCAAGTTCTCCTGCTTTTACTATTCCTTTCCTCTTCCCCCAAACCACTGGGGGTGAGGGAGGGGAATGAACAAGCGGCTGTGTAGTGCTTAGCTGCCTACCAAGGTGAACACACAACAAGCAATTAAACAATACATCTGAGAAAACAAAACTGCAGAAAACAAAATTGCAACACAGTGCACACTTACTCTCATCTAATCTTGTGCTTTGCTGTGAGCTCAACAAGATAAAGCTTCTTCTTGAAGTACAGGAATTAACTTGCATAGTTCTCTGGGGATGGGGAGATATGACTACAGTGGAGACTCTGAACAAGCTGGCTTAGGAAGTGGAGCCATTTAACGATGGTAGGATGGAATTTCTCAGCAGGACTAATTAGCCCTGGCAAAGCGCAGTTTCAGTGCAGTGCTTCTAGCATCCTGATCCTGTGTGGTAAGCTGTATAAACATCATTCTCCCTGCATCCTGCCTGGCCTTCAGGCAGCTCAGTTTTCTAGTATCTTCACTCTCCCTGTATGCTCAGAGCCCAATTTCCATAATGCTTTCTAATTTCTTTGTGTCAAGGCCTGGTTATGACCTCTTCTTTCCACCTCTAGCTTTTTTTTTTCTCCCATTGTTTTTCCGGCAGGTAATTCAGGAAATGCCCCGATGACGGTGGTGTTGCTAATTAGAAGCTGCTCAGTCTTTACAGCATGTAAGCAGTGCTCTGCATGACACAGCTTGTTGTAGGGTGAGAAAAATGAATCATTCTGCTCTCTTGAGAGTCTGACATACCATCATAGAGGTCCACTGCTGAATTCCTATCTTATAGATGCCTATCTTAGAGAAGCCTGCATAAACGTATTGGAAGAAACTAAAAGCTTGATACTAACTTAAAAACAAAGGCAAGGCCCATTTTCACACTCCTTACCAGAAGAGCACAAGTAGGAATGTAGCCTCTCTTTACTCTAAAAAGTAATTAAGTTGTGGGTATTTTGCATCACGGAACTAACTTCACCTAACCTTAGGCATCTAAATGTCAGACAACTAATCTAACTAATCTAACTTTAGATGCCTTAAATTTAGGTGAGATGAATCTCAATTTAAAGGAGATTTACTATTCAGTTTCAGTGCTTTGATGCAGCATGAACACCATGACACATTCTAGTTGTAGACGGATTTTATCTCCAGCTATATACAACAGTATTGAAGTCTCGGTCATTCTCATGTGGAGCCAGTATTAGTGATGTACTAGAGAGAATCAGTCAAGGCTGATATGCCTTCAGTCCTTGAATCATTGAATTTGCCTTTGTACAACTCAGCTGCCAATTGTAAATTCCTCATTTAGGCACTTTAATAAAAGCAGCCCAATTTATTGATCCCATCTGTAAATGTTGTTTCAAATGCATTGTTTCTATGATTGAATAACAGGTTGGTTAATTAAAATTATTAAGTAATCTCCCTCCTGGAAGCTGGGACTTTAAGTACTTGGGAGGTGCTGACCTTATGTGCCACCTACTATGATTTCTGAAACATTTCTTCATAAATTAGTCTGTGGTGTTTGTTGCAAGAGCTGACTGCTTCCTGCCAATGAATTAAAGAGAAAACCAAGGTACTTTCAAATGGTTATAATGAGTAAGCAACTCTAACATCAACTCCTAGAATGAACCAGTGGAGAAAGGTAGTCTTTGGATGAATAACTGGAGTAAAGAAGTGATTTTGATCTTGGATAAAACTTTATACTATGTGAAACTCAATGTCCACAGTCAAAAATACTGATAAAATTGGAAAGGATGGAGAAGAACCCCCAATAATATTCAGGGACTGAAGAAAAAAGACTTATAGTGAGAGAAATGAACTGGCTCTACGTGTCAAAATGACAGGAAGGTATGATTATGGTATTTAGGAGTAAAACGTTGAGTAACAATTGATGTTTTATTCTAGCAAAGATGGCTTAATGAGAACCTAGATTGGAATTTGAAGTCAGGCAGAGTTAAATAAGAAACTAGGAGGAAATAAGTTTTAAACAGACTAGGAGGGAGGAGTGGTATCCTCCTCATGGAAATAAAGCCGTCCTTATATCTTTGGATTAAGTCTGGAAATGTTGCTGAAAGTTGATGTACCAGACATAAATTGCTGAGATCCATGGAGGGTTGAATCTATAACATACAGGAGATCAGACTCATTACTCTGGTGATTGCTGGGATTGTAACCTCTATGAACTACTGAACTCAAATAGTAGTACGCTGATTTTTCATAGATATAGGGCTTTACAGACAGGGCTAGGTTAAAAAGTACCAATATTTTTGTGTGAACAATTGGAAATGTTCAGTACTTGACTGTTCAAGAGTTTTAGTACTGTGGGGTAGATTTTTATTGAAGGTGAGGTTTCCACTGGCTACAGCTGTCACTATGAAAGTTCTGAGGCTTGTGTTGCATTTATTTAAAAGTTTGATGTTAAGGCTTTCCTAGTATTACCTGAAAAATATCTGACAGAAGCAAAGATAGAATGAAGTCAGGCCAAGACAGATTTTAAGTGTATTGCTGATAACAGCATCTTTCCTTTTCCTGTAGTCCCACCTCTTATGACTTTTTATGACTCTTATGTTGTCCTAACACATATTCATTGCTTGATGCTAATCCACTCTCTGCTCTGAAAAGGCCAGACCCTGTATAAAAACATCGTAAGTGAAAATGTTGTTAAGGACTGTCTCATGCTAGGAGCCAAATTATTGCACAAACCCTAACAAAGATTTTCCAAATTAGCTGGCATAAGCCACTTTAAGTCCCTTGTCTATTTGAAACAGTACAGTCCCTTTAGGGACAAATTCATACTAGATGTTCTTTGGTCTAGGGAATACTTTGTAGTGTATATATATCTATCTACACATACACACAAGTCCCCGTTCATGGACATGGCATTTATACCCGAAGCATAGGATGCACCTCAGCCCTTTGAGGTGCCTCAGTTGTTTATTGGGAGTATCTAAATGACTGCCTTATACTAAATACATACTATAGGAAGATGGACAGAATACATCGTACTCGGTTAATCTTAATGCACTTGGTTAATTGTAAAGCAGATGCTTCTTCCCTCGTGGAGAGAGAAACAATCAAGTTTTCTGAGCTGGACTTTGTATCATTTCTAATTAGTTATTCAGCTCAGATATTGATATGCATAACATTATGGGAACAATAGGCACATGGAAGAACCAGAAAAATTAATGGAATTTTAAATTCCAGAATACGGAGTATGACAAAGCTGTGAACAAAAGAAAGCAGCAAGAAGAGGATGACTGAGAGCTGAGAATTGTAATATGTCTGTGAGCCAAGAAATTATATTGGTATTTAGGGCTGATGCAGCACAGATGATATGAACAAAAAACTCAAGGTGATAAATAAAGTCAGATTATTCTTGGACAGAGTCACATAGATTATCTAGCAGTGAGACAAAATAGATCAAGAAATGCTGATTAAAAAAAAAAGTTTGCAAGGTTAGAGGAATTTTAATCATGGAGAATTTTAATTACACTGATATTGATCAGCATCACAACTCTGAATACCCTTCCCCCACACAAACTCTGAACACTGCTCTTGAGGGAGTGAGTCTGCTTATGCATGTTGTTGAACAGGCTGCAGAGCATGTCAGCGGTTGCCTTTTTGGCCTTTTTAGGCATCACAAGAAATGAGCCAACTATACAACTTACATTGAGAAGACTGGTTCTTCAGTGGGGTTAAAGAGTTGAGGAAAGCAAAGGTTCTTTTCTTGTGGAGTTCATAATCATTTTAATGTAGTTAAACGTACTTTATAATATAGAAAATTGGTGGCATTGCTCAATTGCCCAATGTTACTGATTAAATCTGGTGGGAAAACTGGTGATGAAGACAGTTGTAATCAGAAGTTCTTACCCCAGTATGATTTACTCCTCGTTCTCCTCCTTCTAAATTTGTTACATTGCAAGAAGATTTCTAGCTGCTCTTAAACCGTATCAAGGAGTAATGGGAAGAATGCAAAGCTTTCTCTTACCGAAAAGAAATAGCTATATTGATTTTGAAGATCTTGATGTATGGGAAAAGCAACCCTAATAAAATATTATTTATTTGTGATTATGGAAAAAAATTAGAATGCAACGGAACCCAAATTATGTAACAGTTACCATAGCCCTCCTGCAGCAAAGTAGAAACCCTCCTGCAAGGACTGCATGCGTCTTTTAAGTTGATATTATCCTTGGTTTTCAGTGATGTCATGGGGAGCAGAAAATACACAGTATCATGCTGGATTATGGCAATGTATAAATTCACAAAATTGCACTTCAAAATCTGTAATATTAAGCAAGAACTTTGAAACGAGAACTTTAAAAGCTGTGCTTTTTAATATTTTTTTTTAATAAAAAGCATCACTCAGAAGTTAATCTGACCCCCAGTATGAACCAAAGACATTTTCCATGTAGCCATCTGAAATTTGAGAGATGTGCTTTTAACGTGGGAGAAATTGCAGTCTTGAGGAAGCCATTAGTACCATGACTGCAACCGTGAGTCTGAATATGATCTGAAATGTTTGAAATTCAAAATAATTAATTTTTTTTAGGTCTTAACAGGTATGTGACAGGACCCTAAATTACAGGTCATAAAAGACCTATAGCAGGGACTCTTCTTACTATTGTATATGGAACTCATTTATTATGAAAGACTGTTTAAAAAGTAGACTATCTGATGCAGAAATAGGACTAAATTCAACAAAGGCAGATTTAGCAAAATGTTTAGATTTTTAATTTTTTTTTTTCAATCCCTCATTTCTTCTTGAAATAACTTGTTGAATTTGGTCTGTAAGGTTTTGTCCTGCCTGAGTGTAGACATTTACAATGTGGACACTTTTGGGCCTAAATCTAGCCTGTTATTTTCTAAACATTGCAGGTAGTGCTTTTTTCTCTATAACAGGTTGCAGTGTGACAGTGTCTTATTTGTTACTATCAGTAAGATCAATCTTAGGGCTAAATAAAAACAAACACGAGAAAGGCTGACATCAATGTAGAAAAGAAAGAAAAGTTGAGCATTTCAATAGACATGTCCCTACCTCAAAATCATGTTTTGAGGAATTAAGTGAATCTGAACAATATGAAACTAATAAACTTGTGACTAATGTCCAAAGAATACTGAGATGCTGAGAAGCAAGAAGGCAATTGGAAATGATTCAGGCACAGTAGAAGTGCTGAAGACCATTGATGTAATTATATTGACAAAATTCAGTGGCTGTTAAATGTAATTGGGGTTAAGGGACATTTCCGAACTCTGAAGAAATTCTCAGAATTTGCTTTTCCTTTTTGAAATCTCAGCACAGGCCTTGGGTCTAGTCAATTGTAAATAGTTCTGTGGTTTATTACCGCAGCATCGGCTTCAGTTTAGGCATTATACCTTCAGCTGTTTCCCTTGCTTTTCATTGCTTTTCAGCAGAAAGGGAAGACCTATGAACTTAATTTACTTTTTTTCCTGTTAAAAAACTTCCTGTCAAACAACTTCTCCATCTTGTTTAACTTAGTGCCATAGGGGAACTAAGCTTATTCACCGTAGCTGATATAGTCTGTATGATCTAGTGTGATCATATTCAGACTAAAAGGGGCAAGACCTTTAAATGATTGCCAAAATAATTTACAGGAGGGACGCTTCTTTTTTTTCTCCCACTAGTTTGGTCTTCCTCCGGAAAAAGAAGTCTATATGTAGACAAGGAGCATTACATTCCCAGGAAATAAATCAGAAAGCCTTAAAACCAGCTCGTTTACGTATTGCATTGTGATTAGAGAGATTAATTCCAGTGTCTCCATTTAGATTATTAGCCAAACTTCATTGTTAACCAAAGCTTTCTAATAAAAAATCCTAATGCAAACAAGTTACCCCAAATAAAACATTGGCAGAAAGGTATCCATGAAGGCACATATGCGTAAAGAATGTCTCCTGCAGAAAAAAAGTATATTAACTGTACACCTTACTTCAGTGAGTAATGCAGACGTGCTTCACAGGTTTGAAGGAGATTCCAGTGAATTGCTGAGCAGGGATAGAGAATGCATGGAAGTCAGAGTTAACACAAAATGTAAAAATTGTACTCAATAAGTCAAAAACAACCTGATGAGATTGCCTTCCTGCTTCATCTGTATTTCAGGAGGTCATACGCTGGTTCTGTACTGCTGGAAGGCAGACTCCATTGAGAAAGGCTATACGGCAAAGAAACAGCAGGAAGATGTGAGCCTCAGTAAATGCAGGATTAGATCAGCTGCAGAATTTAACAAACTTCCTCTCTTATTAACATGTGGAACTTCTTCACTTTGTTCTTCTAGGCCAATCTGAAGTAAAGGTTTTAGAATATTTTTGGTATTTGATAGCATAAGCCCTTTTCCTGAAGCTTTCATAATGTGACCTGTCTATACATCTCATGGACATTAGTGTGCTCTCAGTGTACTCTCAGTATTTTCTATAGGTGGCTGATTCCATCATACATTTTTCAGTCACAGAATTCCATAGGATCAATTTCAATCATCAAATATTCCTAACTTTCTAATGACTGTATTGTAAAGATCCCACAGACAAAACTGAAGATTTAGTTTTTATCCTAATTATACAGTTATATCAAAGGCAGAATTTCACATTTTTTAAATAAGTCAGTTTCAGATATGAAGAAATTGGAAAGGTAAAAACCTTTTTTTAATAGTCTTGTTTACATTCAGAAAGATTGTTACTGCTGAGTGACAACATAGGAAGTTATACAATTGAATTAAATGTAAAATGTTAGAAGGATTGTCATACTCCATAATCCAAAGATCATAGATAACATCTAGTAATTGCTACTTCTAGCTTTACTCCTTGGACAGATTGCTTGCAACTTAGGCTGTAACTTGATCAGATAGAGCTGAGTCTTTTGAATAGCACCACGGAATCTCCAAGCTGGACACAACTGGTCCTGTGAATACCTGTAGCAAATATCAATGATTATACCTAAGAGCTACACATCTTTTAGCCCTGAAAATTCAGTGGTTTGTATTATGCAAGAGAGATATTTTTAGTAGGGAAAGGAACACAAATCCTACGCCACACTTTTTTTATCAAGCCTTGCAAAGGAAAAGGTGCTCATTCAGTCAGAGGATCACATTTGCCATTTCAGAGGAAAGGGAATTAGGGAGAGGACACCTCATCATTCAGTGAAAATAGAAGTGTCATCTGCATATAAATGCATAAGGCTTTCCACAGCCATCAGCCAGGCTTATAGTAAGGAGAAAAGTACAGTAAGAGATGTAACACTGACCCTGGTGATACAGACAATCAAATGGGCTTGGGGAAAAAAGTATCTCAGAGTAAAGGTCTGCAGGATGAGTGCATCTGTGGGGATGGGAAAGGAGATATACCAGACTGGGGCAAAAAAACAACATCAGGTTAGGAGACCATACAGAGAGGCAGTGGGAATGAAAGCTTAAGTACTCCTCTGTTTTATTTACCTCTTTTTGTTTTATGGTAGAGGAGATGTGATTTTCCTTTAGAGGGATGATTCTGGAAACAATAACGCAGGTCACTGAGTGGGAAAAGTCAGCAAAAGGGTTTGCTGCTGGTGTTTCACAATGAACAGTGATGGACCTGCTCTCTGAGTTGGCCCAACTGTGTGGAACGTGCGGTGGTGGTGGCTGTGCCTCGTGGTGCCACTCTTTGCAGAAGGGTCAAGCAGCTCTGCAAGGAAACAGCCATTTAGGGAACTGTGAGATTCCACATCAATGGCCGTTTTGGGGAGAGGAACAAAGACTCATTGTACTTTTCACTCACCAGCAGAAAACCCTGGAAATTCATTTCATCATTTCCAAACTGATTTAACTGTGAATTTTTGAGGGAGGTAGGGCTGGGACTATGCAGAACTTGTATCCATTTCCCAAGACTTGCTTGTAGGAACTTGGACAAGCTATTTACTCCCTGTGCACTGATTTCCTTGTTGTCAAGGGGAGAGACAAGTCCTTCACTTTACAGGAGTTCTTTATTTAGCTAGTGAGCTTCTTAGTACATAAACCGTCTCAGGGGTGTTGTTTATAGCTTTGATATAGTTGGGTCATCTACATATACATATCGGTGAGACAAAAGCAGTCTTAGAAATAGGTCAAGCTAAAAGACTTAGAAGTCAGGCTGATGACACAGATACTTACTTTCTCTCAAAAACAACAGAACTGTGGATTCATGTAGCATGTTAATCAGACTTAAAAATCTTCACTGCTTTTAATGGAATGGGCATTTTTTCCTTGGTAAATCTTGCTTTAACCAAGTAAGGAAGTTTTGGGGTAGGGAAAAACTCTGCACTGACTGTGTGCTAGCTCAGGTTTGGATTCAAGAAGGTACGTAGGCAAGGTATCCCAGGAATGGATGGAGGAAAGATTTAAAAGCTGAGTTAGATTTGAATTTTTGAGAAGTGGTGAAGCACTGGGAGAAGATTATGGTGCAAGTGGACCACAGTGAGTTACTAAGATTGCTGGAGGACACCAGGATATTACTCTGAAAGGGCAAGAAGCACTCCAAATCCCTGACCACTCTCCTGGTTTGGCTTAAAAATTATATAATTAAAAGAAAAAACAACCAAAAAGCCCAGTATTGATAGGTTGATTCAATTTATTCAATGGCTTTGAACTTCCAGGTTGCAGATGCATTTTCAAACCTTTCTGTTCTATTATATAGATTGTTGTCTTTCATTGCTTAAGAGTTTTTAATGTCTTAGTCCTAGAGCCAGAACTTAAAAGAAAATACTGAATATCACTAAGAAACAGAGACAGAATCATCATGGAGGTAAATCTTACGCTCAAGCTTGGCAGCTTAAGAGATCTCTGACATTTGCTTACAGGTTCTTAAATTGCACAGGATTTATGTTCTTTGCCTCTCTTTGACCCATCTCCACAGATGGGATACAGAAAAAGAAACGGTGCTTTGAATATAATTTTCTGCAGAGCTTTTCCCACTTCTCAAGGGTTTCCTTCTTCTCCTGTGGGAGGACTAGTTCTTTTTTCCAACCATATATAAGTAGGGGCAAACTCAAAATAATTTCGCATCCAAGAGTATGCATATCACTTCTTTGCAGTTACATTTGCATTACATTTCTGGCAATGTTCATAAATGACTGGCATCAGCTATGACTCATTATTCATTCCTCGAGGGACTTGGCATATCAACAAGAGGCAAAAAACCCCTGTTCAATTTCATATTGTTTCTTCCGACAGGCAGATACACCATGAGCAATTTTGCTGGAGGAATCAGCTGGGGAATGGAAAAGGAAGGTGAAGCCTGGAAGTCCTGGAAAGGAGCATATTTCTGTAGCAATTTAACTCCTGCAAAGAAAATGACTATGATCAAAAGGACTACAAATGACAACGTTTATCCAGCTCATTCAAATAGAAGTCCAACAGCTAGTAACCACACTGGACAGTAATTGCTACTGTAATGGAGCCACTTCTGGTGAGTGACAAAACAGCACTGTGACAGAGAAGAGGGGGATAAAAGGAATGATTATACAGATTAGATCAAAAGTAAGTGACACATGTGACAGGAAGTGAATGCAGGTATAGCCAGGGTCTCAGAGATGTTGGTGATGTTTCCCTTCTTGATATTCTCTATTCTTATACCTCTTGCTTCCCATTCTGGGGGTGTCTTTGAGCAGACTTTCAGTAAAGAAGTGAGATTCCTCCCAGACTTATTAGACACTGCAATAAGCTCTGATTCTTTGTTTTCATAAGCCAGTCACACATTACCATCAGCAATGAGAACTTTATTCCTCCTCCCCTTTGACATCCTCTCAAGGCTCTGTAAGCACCTGTGGACTGTGTCTTCATAGCCATGTTTTAATTATATTCCATCAACCTTCACTGATAATCTTATTGACAAATGCCTTTGTGACATCACAACTACATTAGTAGTAGCAAATTTGTCAATTAATTTAAAAATACAGAGAATAACCCCACTTCTTTTTCAAATGATACTAACACAAAGACAGGCAGAGTCATTTATCAGCCATTTCTCCTTAATTTGAGACATCTTCAGCAGTAAATGCTTGGTTGATTAAAAGGGACAGTCATTCATATTAACTATGGGAGATAAGACTATCAACACGCAGTTGAACATTTAAAGCTTTAGGAAGCAGCTCTGTGAAAGGAATCTTTAAAGGAGTTTCTGTCACAGACAGCTCTGTAAGGTGGGGTTGGCTGGCCTTTCTCTTGCCAGATATCAAAATCCTCCTTTAATCCCAGACCCACTGGTTCAAGAGGAGGATGTGAGCCCTGCTGGTCCTACCACAGAAAGCAGCGAAGCCCGCAGATCCTTCCATCAGAAACAGCTACACAGGGCAGCGTTCAAGCGGAGGACTGTGTGCCCTTGAGATTTTTGCTTCTGCAGAACAAGATAAGAGAACCGCGGGTGGCAAAGGCTGTCTATTCCCACATCTAAAGGGCAAGAAAATGAAGGAATGAGAGAGGCTAGTGACTATGTGGGAAATTACACACTCATACACACAGAGCTACATTAAAAAAGCTCAAAGCCACTCATTTCAAAGTCAGAATTACATTTGCAAGTACAACCTCAATTCAGTGCTGCATGTATGTGTTTTCAAATTAATTTTTGCATCACAGAATCTCATATAATTTCCCACCTGGACCCTCGTCTCACTTCCAGAAATAGAGACTCAGGTAGCCACCTGGCATATAACGAACAACTCAGCCCTAGCAGTTACAGTTCAGCAAGGTCAGAATCACCTGCAAGCAGGACCTTATTATGGGAAATACGAGGTAACTGCAGTAAAAGAAAGGCCCACCTACAGCTATTAAAAATACATGGAACATTGTCTCCCTCCAGAACATTACCACTGATGTTTTTCAATTACACTGATGTGAGTTTTAATCAGATTGAAATATGTCTGCATAATTAGCTATAGGGACATTTGACTGATGTAGCAACATCAGCAGAGAAGGAGGAAAAAACCCAGTCATATCTATAATGCTTTGATAATGAACAATTAGAAACAGCAGTGTGTTATCTGCATTCTAATTGCTCTTTGTAGTGCTCAGAGAGGTTTGATCGGGGATGTGTTTTTTGCTTAGAGTCTTATGCAAAGTCCATTTACAGCAACAGAAAATTTTATGTTGGCTTTTGTGGGCTTTGGGTGAAGTCCTTCTTTCCTAAAGAGAAAGAAGAGCATAGAAACCAAGGTTGGAATTGCAGTGTCTTCAGAATAGGAGCAAATCAGAGACCCATTTCCTATGTCTGTGATTTTAATTCATTCTATTTTCTAGCTTATCCATAGAGCTCTGAGGCATGGCATGTATAGAAGGTCCTGCATGCATTGTGCTGTGCTGATATTTCTGTGTTAGCATTATCTTCATCTGTTTGGCAGGGACATTTTGTAAAATGAAACCAGTTCTTTACCCCAAATGTTATGGAGGCAAGAGTTTGTAGGATCTTCGGTTAACTTCAGCTAAGTTCAACCTGAAAAGGAGGGTTATGGGCCCTCTAAGCAGCTGTTGAAGAAAGAAAGGAGCTCATACACTAGGATCTCTAATCTGTCATTGGCAGAGGTTATGGTAACCTTATAGCAGAGGCAACCCCTATGGATATGCCAGATGGCGAGATAAGAGGGAACAAATTGCTCACTGGAGAAGATGGTCCTATCGTGTAGTTTATTGCCAGACCCAGTCCCAGCATAGGCCCTGTGAAACATAATTTCCAGAGGTAGTAGATGAAGTTGTGGTTTTAACTCCTGTTGGGATAGCATGTGTGCAGGCAGTCTAGGAATGAAGGGACTTTTCAAATTGCTGCAACAAGAGCTGCCTGAATTCACTGGAAGGAAAAATCTTGACTTTCTATGAGCAGATCCAGGAGATGAGGCAGATCCAGAGAACTTTCCTCAAGAACTTCCCATAAGAGGTGTCTCAGGTTACTTCAGTTCAGTATGTTGCAATCTGTTTTGTTTACAGTTGTTCATTCATACCTATTCATTCACACTATCTAGATTCTGTCTCTGTAAACATACATTTTGCATATTTTTTTCTCATTACAGGTGAATGATTTTTGGCAAAAGTCAGTAACACTGTGACTTAATTGCCAGAATGAGGTATTGCTCACCTCTCTCCTGTAGGATTTGTTGAACATTTTTCTGCTAACATATTAAACTTAATGTTGCAATTAAACTTCCTTGAATTGGAATCATCAATATTTTAAAAATACCTCCTTATCTTTATCATGAAGAATTCTGAGTATCCAAACTTCTCTGGTTTTATGTTTTATCTATGCTTAGGTCAATTCATTAGCTGACAGAAATCCATCCAGATAAAATATTGGCATCTATTTGCATACTTCAGGCCTGTTCAACCAACTCCCTCTATTTTGCCAATTTATAAAGCTGGCCAGCTAAGTGTGTCATCTGTATTACAGTGACACATCCTATAATCAGTAGAAAGTAAAACAAATCTCCCATAACATAACAGTTCAGTCATCCTGCTACAAGAAACAAAATGGATGTATGTACCATTTTCCCGTACTTGTTTGTGGTGGATAATTGTTTATTTGTAGTTTAGTTTCTCCATTACATGTGTTAGGATGCGTTAAACAGTAAAAATACCTGTATTGAATTGATTACCTCTTTTAATTAAATGTTGGGTTTTGGGGACCTATATGACGAGTTTTTAATTTTGTGATGTGGAAGGAGGGAATCAATAATCAATAATTGTTGGAACAATGGATTAGCGAAATGCCTTCAATCTCAATAGAATGTACACGGGGAAAAAAACAAAGTAGACTTGGAATAATATCCCCAGAGAAGAATGTCCTTTGCAGTCAGGGATGACACAGGCCATTAGACCTTACTTTGCCAAAGTCACGTCTATATTGTATAATTAACAATGGGATCCATTGTAAGGTCTTAACATTTAGGCTTGCCTTCTCCTTGGGCAAACATTCCCACAAGAAAGCTGTTCCTACCTTACAATATCTACAAGGTACCTGCCTTCTCCAGAGTGTCTGTGTGTATCTGCGTGTGTGAACATAGATGCATGCCCAATGGTTTGTTATGATGAGCAATGCTAGGATCCTTTCTTCCTTAGGTATCTCAACATTTCTCACTTTTAAAGAGGAACTGTGAGAAGGAACTAGAGACCTATCTGTATTCAGTGATTTTTGCTTACCTCCTTATTTCAAAGTGGACAGTTTACAAACTGAGATTACAGCAGAGTTCAGGTCTGGGTTGGATTATATGATCAAACTTGTGACTCCAAGTCAGGATTTTATGTAGAGATTGTAGAAGAGAATGGACCGTAAGTAAAGATCTTAGGTTTATAATGCAGTTGTAGAAATCTCCATGAGGTACTACCTACAGATGAACTGTCTTTGTCTTGAGATCACTTCCTGGAAAGAAATATTAATTTTACGCCCTCTGTGGCAGGTGAAGCTCTGAGCTGAAGGAAATCTTAATAGGGATTTTTCCATGGCCAATGTGAATATAAAAGCCTTTGTGGTTAATAAGACTTTTGGAATGCCTTAGCATCTTTACAATGCACCTGCCAGACTGTGTCCCAAATTTAACTGTAAGTATTATTCAGGAGAGACATTTTTGGTTTATATTTTCCCCTTCTCTCGCTATAAAGTGCTGCAAAGTGCTTCTGGCAAATGATGTTAGAATAATATTGCATCTAAGTCTTAGTTAATGACCCCTTTCAGTACTGGGAAGCACATGTGTTTACTCAATATTCTTCAAAATATATTCAAAATAGCTGTCAGTGACCTAATGCCTCATGGCTTTGAACTTGTTCCTGACTGCCCTGGGAAAGCATTTTAGTTAACAGAGAGTTGAGGATAAAGTTTTGAGGTCCTCCTAGCTCCATCTGGGTAATAGAAACAGGCCTAGCTCCATTACACATGTAATGGCAAGTTAACTTTATTGGAAAATAATAGAAAGAAATAACACATAAAGAGAATTAGAAACACTTGGTCACCATTAAGTATCAGCCATGATATTTCACAGACCCAGTAATTGCTAGTATATTGCTAACTGCCATGTAATTTCAAATATCAGGTAAATAATTCATTCTATTGAAATTTCAATTGAAATATCTGAATTACAGGTTACTTGAAAAAGAGATTATCTATTAGAGCCGAACAGAATGTTATACAATCATACATTGTCATTGGTGACTCTTAATGGATGTGTGTGGACTCTCAAAATTCTTATTAATAAATCCTTTGTATGTTTTATTAATGATATTAAAATAGTCAGGATATTTTATTAATAGTACTACTCCAGACTTTCAAAAATTATGAGGTATATTAAAAAGGGAATGACTATTAATTGTGGGCAAAATATAATGTCACTTTTTTATTTGGGGATTTACAGGGTGCGTGCATGTGGTCTTAAATAACTCATTAGTAATTAGTATTCTTCCAGATTATTTTAATAAAGGACGTGTGAATACTTGATAGTGATATGTATCATTAATTTGAATTCTGGTTTTAGTTATGCTTACTGAGTATTTTTCTTCCCGCTGCTCACAAAAATGATTGTAAATGTGTTCTTGTTTATCCGTTTGGTGAATAGCTGCTGTTGCTGTGTATATTCACGTTTGTATATGAACTTGGGCATTGATGAAAATGGAATATCCTACACTTGTTATCCTTTGCTGAAAATTATAACCAAATGGTGTGGAGCAGAAAAAAGCCAGAAAAAAACCCTGTGTGATTTGAATGACCTGCTGTACAGCACAAGACTCCTGGCTTTACTGGAGTTTGACTGGTGGTCAGATCTTGTGCTGGAGAACTATCAATTTTGCCCAGAGTAAACGAAGTGTAGAGCCAGGGAGCTATTTGTGAAGAACAGTTTGACCTAATGAAATAAGAAATAAAAATATGTTCAGTAATCATTGGCCAACAAAAGAGAAGGGCTAATTAATCAGTTTAATTGACAGATTTTATCAGCTCTGTTGAGCAGGATCTATTACAAAGCAGTGATTTTGAACCCATACAGGCAATCAATGTATTGCTTATGCACTGAACCATTTGGAAACTTTGGAGTATTTGCTAATGTTTACAGAATTTCAGATTCTCTAAATCCTCTGAATCCCTGGCATTCCTTTTGGAATTTCATCCAGCATTTGACAAAAAATTGATTTGATTTTTTTTTTTCCTTGAGTCACAGAACAATAATTTCATTAGTTAGTTTGGGCTTCTCTCTGTTTACATGAAATGATACAGCCATAATATTCGTTCTGTGTTTTCGTCATCACTGTCCACATCTGACCTCTGACTGCTTAACTTTTCCTTTATGGGGATCAAAATAATTTCAGAAGCATCCCCATTTGGGTTTTGGGCCAATAAAAGCGTAGTTGACCTTTCTGAAACACCTTGACTAGCCTGAACAAGAATGCAGGGAGAAGGGTTTCCACAGGGCTGGGAGATGATGACTGCAAACTTGCTTAAATATTCATAAATATTTCCTTAGGAAGAAGTACTAGACCATGCAAAATAATTACATGTGAGAATTTTCAAGACTAGATAGGTTTCCAAGTCTGTAACAACTGAGACAGAGCCTGAGGAATTAGCCCTTTGCAGATAACATAAGAAACAATTGATGTGAAAAGCCTGTAAGAAAACTAACAGCCAAAGAAAATTTGGCTTTTGATGTTCTAAGTGTTAAGGACCAGGACTACTAGCATGGTCTGGTTACTTGTGCTATTCCAGAGATGTGCAACAGCTACAGATGACGGTTAGTTATATTTTTTAAGTGGATTTCTAACTGCTTCATTTTACTGGGATGGTACAGACAACCTACAGGTGATCTCTAGACTGCTGGATGACACTAGGAATCTGTACAGATCTGGGGGAAATGATAGTTTTATGTGAGGGTGTTTCCAAGCCAGTGGTTGTTGAAATAAGTTTTAGTTTGACCCTATTACCAGTCTGCTGGCCTGTGTGGACCCTGGTAATGTCAATAGCTCAGGATCTATAGCTAAAGAATAGGTTGTGGAATGATTGATAAAATCTGGTTTAATACTAACCTTGTGTTACTTGATCAAGGAGTTTGTACTCCCTTCCTTAAGCACAAAAATTATTTTAAATGGATAGAGATGTCTAAATGCCTTTTAAGATTATACTCAGGTTTTACTGCCTCTTTGTCCCAGTTCCCTATGTATAAAGTGGGGAGAAAATCAGACTCTTTCTGTTAAAGCCACCTAGAGTGTATGCTAATTTTGGAAAGCTCTGTATGATTTGTAAGGTGCCTACAAATATGGGCTCGTGGCTTGTAGGGATGTTGTCAAGGAACGTGAAGAATAATGTGTTTTTGAAGCCAGAAGAGAAAAATCCCAAAAAACAATCCAGAGATAGAGAAACACAGTGCTTTCCTCAGCTGAAGGTAAGCTGATTCAGGCAAGCACAAAGAAGAAAAATCTCAGTGTAGTCTGACAATCTGAAAGTTGGGAGAAACAACAGCCCTTCAAAATAAAGATCTTTTGCATGGAACTACTGCAAAAAGGAGGTTCAACAGGAGTGCTTAAAGCACTACTATAAATAATAATATCCTTTCCTGTTTTTCTTGAGAGTATTATTGCCACTGATTATTTTAATAATTATGAAAGGTGCCTCTTTAGTAGAGGTAGTGGCTTTGTAAGGAAAAGTATTGTTATGTTAATAAACAGATATAACATCAGCGATCAAAAGCCATAAGAAAGGATTCTTTAAATTCCCACAATTCTAGCAAAGACATAAAGAACGTATAAACATTGTGATTGTAGCATATAACATTCTGAAGAACTTCAGCTATTATGTGTCATAGCAACAGAAATATTGTATAACAATGATTTTAATGTGGCTTGAGGAAGGTATTTCAAAATGTTGTTACTAAAGATATTATTGATTCTGTACTAGGCAACCTGGCTAGATAACAAAAGCTTTTCAGAGGCTCTTGAAGACCACGCACTTAAATTCTTTCTCCATCACATGACCAGGAAGGTATCTTTCAGTTTAGGAAGCTGTGAGCAGCTACTACTATGTGCTGGGATTACATTCACTTACACGAGGAGAACACATACAAGTTGGTGACAAGATCCATCTGCCTTGGCATGCTACTGGAGTTGTATCGATCCCATGGCCACAAGACAAGCATCCTTCTCTATGTGATGGATGGATGGATGGATGGATGGATGGATAGTCTTATGACAGGCTGTGCTAGGATTCCCCATAATTTGATTCCCTTATGCAGACATTTTCCTCATATAAGGAAAGAAATACATATTAAAAGGTAGGGGATGCCTGTATATTGATCATGAGACAGATGCTTTCTGGTCACCTGCTGAAGGAAGGATGATAAACTGCAGAAATTGGGGAAATGACAGGGTTTGGGAAAGGGGAAATCAAGAAATAGGCTGCTAGAACAATTCATGTCACTTGTGACCCATTCTGTTGATTTCTGAGTTTCTTCCCCTTAAAAAAAAAAACCAAAACCCCAAACCCGACACCAAAACTGTGGTGATAAACAGCCTACGGTTTAGATTGATTCCTCTGAAAATCAGATTGAGCCCATGAACTGGTGAATTTGTGTCTGTGGTCTGCTACACCCGTATATTCCCTATCAAAGTACAGGTAAAATAACTCCTAATCAGAATAGTCAGGTTTTGAGTTTACAGGTTTAAAATGATACGAAGGAGATGCTCATTCAGATGTGCCAATTATAGCCTAAAGCTAGTGTAAATGCTTTTCTATATATTTATATAATGCATAAAATTGTCAAATTCTTTAATTCTCCCACTTGTCAGTCACTGCAAAATCACAACCATTTCTTCACTTTGTCAGTCTACCTCCACAATACTGCATTATAAATTTTGCTCAGGAATAGAAATTGCATTAACCTTTGTGAGTTCTGGTGCTTTGTTGACTTAAAGAAATAAGGTCAAGTGCATTTGTACTGATGGCAGGAGACTGCCAACGATGACAAGAAGTTGTATAAAATGCCAAGCCTTTAAAATCTATCAAACTTTTTTTTTTTCTTTTTGCTATCCAGTAGTTCAACTGCCTCATGGATTTGACTCATCTCATTTTCCAGCCAGGGAGACAGCTTCTTCTCATGTGTTTCAGTTCAAATTTTTTCTTTTCCTACATTTCTTTTCTGTGCTCATGAATTTGAATGTTTTCTCTATATGTAGCCTGACTGCAGTTCTTCATCTCAGTCACAGGAACCTACTATTCTCCATTCCCTGAAAAAAGATGAATGCATTAAGGTATTCTTCATTTGATTCTAAAACACTCCTGTAGCAACTGTTCTCACAGTATGGATCCTGAAAAACCTAGTGACAGCTGCAGTTCCTCCTGCAAAATCTCCAAAATCCAGCATCTGGACACAAGTTTGATAAATCCCCAGCATTATGGCAGTCCTGGTGTGATATCCTAGATAGAATTTGTTTTTCCTTTGAGTACTTTGACTCAGCATCTCTTTTTTTTTTGGGTCCCAAGTCATGTTCAAAAGTACATACCAAAATGTCTCACTGAAAAGCAATGGTCATATTTCTCTAAAGTTCATATACCAATCCAAGAAGCAAATTCCAGCTAGTTGACAGTTTAATGAGAAGACACATTAGGAAGATTTTGAAATGAGAAGACCAATTTCTAAGAAGACATTCTATTGCACAAGTGAAGGCAGTTGGTTTTTTCAGGATAGAATGAATATCAGAAGGGAGCAACGCTAAATGCTGAAAAGGTGATATAGTGCAGCACATTATACCTGAGTTTGCTATTTGAAATAGATTTGGAAAAGCTCGGGTGGACATATTTAAACATGAGAAAAACAAAAAAAATATTGTGAGGGTGTTTGAATACTGGAACCAGCTGCCCATAGAGGTTGTAGAATCTCCATCCTTGCAGATATACAAAACTCAACTGGACATGGCCATGAGCAGCTTGCTTTAGCTGACGCTGCTTGAGCAGGGGGGTTGAACTGGATGATCTCCAGAGGTGCATTCTATAAGCAACTATTCTGTGCTTCTACATTAAGAGCACCCACTAGAAGTACTTTGCTCAGTTTTCATGAAAATTTCTCTCTACTCTTTGTGTGGGGACCCAGAATCTGGTGGCACCGGACTGTAGGGAGTCTGCTCCCTTGTCAGTGGACATCACACAGGGCACAACACCTAAGTTGAGCAGCTGGAGTGAACAGTATGAATATGGCTTTCATAACTCTTCATGGAATGAGGGAATGTAATGCATTAAGGTGGATGAGCTAATTCAGTATTTCCAGAATTTGGAGACTATCTTTCTATTAGATTGTTCTTCTGTAGAGTAGGGCTGGAATGTACAGTCACTTCTGAGCATCTCATTATCAAAAAGATATAGACAAAATAGAGGTTACCCAAAGAACAATAGTAATGATAAAGAGTCTGGAAGGTATGACTTCAAAGAGATTAAAGCTCGTTATTAAGATCTTCACTGTTACTGTGAACAAAAAAGTTGACATTACCAAAACGTGAGTAGTTTTTAAGCAAGTTAGTTAAGTGAGTGGTGAACTTGTGCAGATTACAATAGCAACCAAAAAAGTCATTCTGGTGTGAACAATGAATAAAAGAAGATGGGCCTCACATTTATGAATATTTGCATGAATAATAATTTACCATTTAGCAGTTAAATAAAATGGCATGGGAAACTGAGGTATGTAACAAGGAGTCTGAACAAAATAAGAGAAGGTATGTAGGCAACAGGCAGCAGAAGAGTTAACCTGACAGGTTATTTATCTGTTAGACTAGACATCCTTCAAGACAAGGAACAGACAAAATGGAACAAAAACAAACGGGACCAAAAAAAGGAACAGAAATCATATGCCAGGGACCAATCCCAACAGTAACAGCAAGACTTTAGATAATCTAACTGTCCTTCCCATATAACTTTTAGGACTCTGTGGTTCTGCAATTATGAAGGAAGCTATGAGGAAGATGTAACATCTTCTGACAAGTATGCAGACTGTTAGACTGCACTTACCAGTGAGCTGTTTGTTATCTGTCAGTGTCTAGTCCAAAACAGATCCTGAAAATTTAAATCTGTAGTGATCATATTGTTGTAAGTGATCAAGGAAAGAATTGGTAACAATTTTTTTTATGTGTGCATTTTAAAACAAACCCTGTAACCTCAGTATAGTGAGAAGTGCAAAAGTCTGCTGGAGGCTGAATTCTGGGGTCTTCACAGTCCATCTTATTGTTCAGCTTGTCAGTAGACACTGAGTGGAACACTTGAGTGCTCAACTACCTACCGTTGGGGAAATGTGGCAGACCAGATGGAGTAGTCCTATAGTCCAAGCTCAGCTGGCAGATAACTAGTTGACCCAAAGTGATCTTGGTTTGGTGGTAGTTTCGCTTTCTCTAGGGATCTGATACTAGAAATAGTATCAGATTAGGGAGAAAGTCTCAAGATTAGGAAATCAGCCTTCCTTGAATGCATGTCTATGCTTTTAAGCATGTCTATTATTGCAATGAGGGAAACTATCCACCAATAACTATGTGCTGGTTTTGACTGGGATAGAGTTAATTTTTTCCATAATAGCTAGCATGGGGCTATGGTTTGGATTTGGGCTGAAAACTGTGTTGATAACACAGGGATGTTTTCGTTCCTGCTGAGCAGGGCTTACCCAGAGCCAAGGGCTTTGCTGCTTCTCCCCCCACCCCACCAGCGAGGAGGCTGGGGGGGCACAAGGAGTTGGAGGGGACACAGCCGGGACAACCGACCCCGACTGACCCAAGGGATATCCCAGACCATAGGACGTCATGCTCGGCATAGAAAGCTGGGGGAAGAAGAAGAAGGAAGGGGGGACGTTGGGAGTGATGGCGTTTGTCTTCCCAAGTCACGGTTAGGCGTGATGGAGCCCTGCTGTCCTGGAGATGGAAAGCAGTGAATGAATTCCTTGTTTCGTTTTGCTTGCACATGCAGCTTTTGCTTTACCTATTAATCTGTCTTTTTCTCAACCCACGAGTTTTCTCACTTTTACTGTCTCCCCCACCCCACCAGGGGGGAGTGAGTGAGCAGCTGTGTGGGGCTTAGCTGCCGGCCAGGGTTAAACCACACCAAACTGCCACACAGCCATCTTCCCACTCACTGGTTTGTGTCTCAGTGTGTTCATGCTGCCACTCATTTCCTAAGATCCCTCCCTCCCTTCCTTTGCCTTGCCAGAAAAGTAGAAGTTGACCTTGTTAATTTACAGTATTTATTTGCATGCTAAGACTGATTCTGCAGGTTGTGCAGAGAATTCCAAGGACATTACTGTCAGCTCCTACTAGAATGGATGACTATAAAACTGGATCTCTGGCTGTATATTCTCAATAATGGGTAATTCATGCTATAGCTCATTTGGAAGGAGCATGAACTGTTTAAATGTGAGAGCAGATGATGCATTTAGAACATGCTATGCTTATGCAGCCTATACAATATGAAAAGGGAGACCCTTTTAATATGAGCATAATGAATAGAGATCATATAGCTTGTCATCAAGTTGGCTTAAACAGTATGTAGGACTTTTGAAAAACAACGCATTTAGAGACTGTAGCCCTGCAGCCAGGTAATATGGTGCTGCCCTTGCTAGTAATAGATCACAGGCTTTGCACTGAGTTTGCAAGGCCACGGGACTGAAGCTTGTCAGGCTTGGTCTGTCTGAACTTGTCCTGACCTGACTGTAGCTTTGTTTTAACTTGGTTTAGCTATGTGGGGTACCCCAAGGCTGTAAACAGCTCAGCCATGATCAGTTAAAGAAATTCAGATCAGGAGCTGGACAAAACCGGATTTAGGGATAACAAAGAGAACAAAGAACAGGTATGCAACATCCGTAAAACAGCATTCATGTATTAAATGTGCATGTAACGTGAACATGCAGACCAACAAAGAAAAAGCAAGGTGTAAAAGTGTGTTAGCAAACAAAAAACCACCCCAAGCAGATCCCAAGCAGGAAGACGTCATTGCCATTAGCATCACACTGCTCCTAGTGAAGGACTTGGGATGCTCTACACCCTTCCACCCTCCCTCAACCAGATGGAAGCCAAGAACTCCAGGGCCTGGGTGGCAGTGGAAAAATGAGCTTAATACCAGGAAAAAGGTTAGAAGATAGGGACTGTGTGTATAACAATCATCTTAACTGCTTTATTATTATTGAGACCTTTTCTGTATGGTGGTATACTTTAGTTTTTTTTTTTTTAAATACTTAGATATAGACTAATAATAACTCTTTGATTAACCTGTTAAAATTTCAGTTATAGTAAGAGTAAGTTCTTGACTTTACATAGAGATTATGTTTCCCCTTTCTCATAATAGAATTTTGAACTTACCACTAAACAATATTTTTTTTTTTGCATAACTTAAAGCAGTTTATAATCCTCCACCCCCAACCCACAACAAACCCAGCTACACAAGCATTTCTCTGCCCTCCACTTGGTATTGAAAGGAAGAGATCAGTATGGTATTTCCACCTGAGCTATGGAACTTATGTCCTCTGTTGGCCTTACAGCCAACATATAGAAATAGGCATTTTCTGAGTCCAAACCATCAGTTCAATTTTATCTGTGTACAATGATAGAATGAATCCCACGTGTCTTTCACTCAACTCACCTTCACAGACACCTGAAGGCTTTCTGTTTTCTGTCTGGTTGGTCATTGGCTCCAGCTTCCCCCAGCTAGTTTTTCAGGGATGACTGGACACTTAAGTGCAGCTCCATTTGATGTTTATTGAAGAAATTACATCACCAAATGCAGCAAAAAAAGGCTCTGGTCTCAGACAGACAGCACAAAAAGACAGCAGGAGAAAACAAAACCTGGAAGTCTTTCACTGTATCTCCCGTTAGTTCATTCATTCATTCATGGGTCATATAGCATTCCTGCAGCAGACAGCTCTGTCACAACAGTTACTACTATGTTTTCATCTATCCTATGCTTTCTGTCTCTGCATTTCTTCCTCTTGCCTGCAGGGTTACCTAGGTAAACATCACTCAAGCTTCGACACGTAGGATGGTGGTTCAAAGTGTGCAGGAAGTTGACCTCCAAGATTGTTTACAACACCAGCTATCCTAAATTAATCAGAGTTTTATCCAGCCTTCTTGGTGTATAGTCCTTATGTGTATGGCAAAAGAATGTTGTCAAGTCAGGTTGAAAGTGTTAATGAAGGTGCAGCAGGCTGTGGTATTTCTTCTCAGTTTAAGCATATGCTCCAGCATGGGAAATGATTTGGCACAATCTCCATTCCTGGCACTGAATCTCACTCTTCAGTTCTACTTTAAGGGAAAAAGAAGGGGGAAAAAATCCTCAAATGCAAACCATACACGGTTATCAATGGGAGAGGTTTTCAGCCAGGAATATTTATTTTTAGACCTACATCTGTGCTGTATGATACTCTTACACAGATATTTGAAGAGAATGATAATAAAAATATCTCCATGTGGCTGATTGCTGTTGGCTCTCCCTGGGAACTGAGAGCACTCAGCCTCTTTGTGTAGTCAGAGCAGTCCAAGACACCCCAGGAATGGAGAGCTTTTAAATTTACAGTCTTCTTCCATTACAAATAAGCTCAGAAATTATGTAGGGAGCTGAAAATAGTTAGGCATGAAAAGAAAGGATATTATTGTGACTGACTAAATCAAGGCACAATGCAGCAGAACAGCAACATCCTTGTTTGAGATGTGAAGTCTCAAGTGAGAGCAAAGGGAGAAATATGTGAGCAACATCAGCCCCAGACTTCAGGACTTTATATTTTCCAATGAATTTGAATTCCACAGGTCTCAGGAGCCATTAACCTCTTGTCACAACAAAATTCATGAGGGCTAATATCTGGGGGAGACTTCACATGGAGATCTTGCCCCAGGAGCCAAAATATCTTTTGTTATCACAAGCAGGATTATCATAGTGAAATGCAGCAATGTAATTCTAAGGGAACTTGCAGTACTGCAAATTTAGGTGCCTTTGGAAGCTGCTTCTTAATAAGTCTTTCCCCTTGTCAGAATCACAGAAAAATAGCCCTTTAAAAGAATCGCAGAAAATCACTACTCCATCTGTCTGCCCCAAGGTGTGATCAGCTATTCCTATGTCATTCTGAGGGCTGTTTGTGTAATTTATTCTTAAAATGGGTTAATGGTTGGGGTTCCAAAAGCTGCCAGGAAATCTGCTCCAGTGCTCCAGTATCCTCACTGACCTATTATAGTGTCTAAATTTATTTTTTTCTCACTGCAGTTTCAGCCTTTAATTTATGTGCTATCTATCATGGATATCATGTCCATATGCAGGACTCCGAGACTTTGAGGACATTTATGATGTTATCTGTCAGTCTTCTGTACTCTAGACAAAAAAATCGCTATTCCTTCAATGTTCCCTTATAGATCATGACTTCCAGACCACTAATAACTCTGTACTTTCCCCTCAGCAGTCTCTAATTCACCCATACTTCTCCTGATGTTCAATATTCAGAACTGAACACAAGGTTTTATTAGAGATCTTATCAGCAGTGAGTGCAGTGGAAGGGTTAACTCATGTATGTTACATACCACACATGAGAGTGTAGATATTTCACTACACCATTCACATGTATACAGACAGTGGTGATCTACCAGAACCCTTTTTCTGGGTTACTGGTTACCTAAGCCATTTTTTCTCCAATCTTTTTTTATTTGGTTGATTATACTTATGTCCTCTAATTGTTTTCATTAAATTGCATCAGGGCTTTTTTTTTTTTCTTCTCCAAAAAATTTCTCCCTTTGGAATTTTAATCCTGCCTTCCAACATGTTTGCAGCTTAGTATCATCTGTGTATTTAATAAACACAGTCTGTATTCCTTTGAGCAGATATGTAAGAGTATTAGGCTAAAGACAAACCCCTCAGGAACTCCACCTTATGCATCATTCTACTTTAAAGGCAAACCCTTGATAGCTACTCTTTGAATATGATTTTCCAGCCACCTTTATACCCAAGCTACAGGCCTTTCCTAAGCTTGCTTCTGAGAACAGTATATCAAACAGCATGAAAGCCAGGCTAGAATCGAGATATAGGTTATCTGTTGCTTTTTCCCTGTCTGTAAAGCCTGTTACCCTGCCCGGGAAGGAAATTCAATTTATTTGACATGATTAATTCTTGAGAAAGTCATGTTGGCTGTAATTTGTCTCCCTGTTCTCGTCTAACTATTTACAAATAGTTTATTTATGATGGTACTTTCCTGGGACTTAAAGCTCCCCTACTCCTCCTTTTCTCCCACTTTAAAGATGGTCACTTCATTTTTCTTTTTTCAGTCTTCCAGAAATTTGCTCATTTGCTATGAGATCTCAGAGTGGTTCTCTGAATACTAAAGAGAGGAGATCATTGGGTGCAGCACATTTGAGAGCACCTATGTTTCTAAGAAATATTAAATTTATTCTTCCTTTCTGCTTGTGTTAAATGTCTGACCACATTTAACTTTTTAACAGAAGACTGATGCAAGAAAAGCATCAGATGTTTCTCCCTTGTAGTGATAGCTTCATTGTACAGTAGTCATTGAATCAACTGTTTCTTGGTTTATTCTCTTACTGAAAATGTACTTACAGAGAGTTTTTACTTCTTTATTTTGTATATCTTTCTGTATTTTTTTCTGTCTGACTTTATTCCTAAAATTCTGCTGCCATTCTATTTTTATTTACCCATTAAGCCCAACTTTGTTTTCACTTCCTATTTCTTGTGGAGGAAGAGTCCCTGATGGAGCTAAATGGACCTCATACTGCACTTCATGTTCTTATTCCTCTGTGATGCAAAAATTTTCATGTCTGAATTTAAGGTTTTCTTTTTAAAGAACTGCCAATATTACAAAGCCTCAGCCAGTCATCTTTGTGATATTTATGGTCATTTCCTGGATGGCAGTTTCCCCTGCCTCAGTTTCCCCATCTGTAAAAAGGGAATAGTAATATTTATTCCTTTACAGAGCCCTTTCGCACCCACCAGTGAGGCACTGCGAGGCATTATTAATTAACAGAATTATTGAAATTCCCTAATGTCTTCTGGAACAAAATACTATAACAAACAAAGTGGTTTGTATTAGTTCAAAGCTGCCATTTCGACTATTTTAATTGTTTTGATGATCTGTGTTTAAGTAAGTAAATGGTTTAAGGGAAAAGATAGTTGTGAAATATAGCCTTTAAATTTAAAAATGCTATTTGACTCCTCTAGCAGTTTCAGCTGAAGCTTGCGGTAATATATCTAAACCACACATTTATATTAATAATATCTTCTCATTTATCCTGTTTCTTAAGCTAGTAACAAGGCTTGTTAATAATTAACTGGAAATGCTAGAAACCTCAAAACTGTGAGGTGTTTGTCATTCTAAAATGAACTGAATTTTTTACTTTTAGCTTGAAAGCAAAACTGTTCAGGCTGACAAATCTATTAGATACTGTCACCTATAATTTAGTGGTTTTTGCAAATGTTAGCTACTGACAGGGGAACACAGTAGAGTGAGAGTCAACTATATGGCAGACCATTCCATGTCTGATGCATTGCTTTAGTCAGTTGATTGTGCCAGCCAGCATGTTAAATTCTTAATACTAGTCAAATTTATTTACTGTATAATCCTTTTCTCCCCTTGCTTTCCTTTTTATCAGTGGTTCAGAGCCTTGAGGGCTTACAGAAAGAACTATTGATGACCACAGTTCTCTCTGTACAACTGGGATAATTCATTGTTAACAGTGACATTTTCAAGTCTGTGTTGAGATCTGTTTATGAAGAAAACACTGTGCTGATTCTCCAGGGACTGCAGAGGGGAAAAAAGAAAAAGGACATGAAAAAAAAGTTATAATGTGGCTTTTATGGAAGAAGATGAAAGGTTTGTTTTGTTCTCTCTCTTTTTACCTACATCAAAAATGCTGTTTATTGTGCAGAAGAAGGTATGATACAGACTTTAAGAACTGATTGCTTTTGCATTTGCTCAGTTTTCAGAATAATATTGACGGGTGGAATGGGGACAAGCAGAGAACACCAGGGACCTGTATCCTTGTGAGACGTGAAGCAGGAATGTGGCTCCCACACAGGGCAGAATATTTTGCACAGGGCTACATCACTCATAAGCTTTCAGACTTGTTTTCTTCTTTTGGAACTGACTCTATTGGGGAACTGCAAAAACAAGGACCAACCATGCTTTTGTTGTGTCCTTTGCAGCTCCCCTTAGATACATAAAGGTGACTCTGTAACTGTTTATGTAGGGGTTTTATTTTCCAGTAATAGTTTTTTTCTTTTTCCAAATAATCTAGTTTTAATCATCCTAGCTACATGGAGTTCTTGAAGAAAAGTGTCTGAAGAAGAAGCTGGAACATGAGCTATGGCTGGGAAAGCTGAAGCAGTGGGTTGAGATTAGAGGCACTGGAGCATGTGGAAACAGGGTAGTGTCTTTCCATCAGGTGTCATAGAATGGAAGAGCAGCAGTCCAGGTTTTACCATTCTTTGATACTTTTTCAAGGTTTTTCCCTAGTGAGGACACTTTTTGCGAATAAAAAGCAGCAAACTTCCTTACATCAATTCAGCTGTATGTTTTCTATCCATTTACAGGAAGGTCATTTTGTAAATGACGGTGAATTTACCATGAGGAAGGTATAATGTGTTGGCAAAAAGATAAAGCCGTTCATGCTACACATCTGTGGAAGCTCTACACCTTACAGAAAAAAAGCAGCAAATCCCAGAAGCTAAAGCTCCTAAGACAAACTACTGAACAAGATGTGGTGGGTTGACCTTGGCTGGCTGCTAGACCCCCACCCAGCTGCTCTCTCATTCCCCATCCTCAAGACGACAGGGGGAAGAAAGTAAGATGGAAAAGCTTACGGTTTGAAATAAGGGACATCATTTACCAGTTACTGTCATAGGCAAAACAGGCTCGACTTGGGGAAGATTAATTTCATTTATTACCACACCCCTCCCTTCTTCCCAGGCTCAAATTGACTCCCTTGATCCCAACTCTTCTGTTTCATCTTTCTATTCCCTGAGAGGCACGGGGGGATAGGAAATGGGGATGGGCAATGGGTGTTACGATCAGTTCATAACACTTCGTCTCAGCCGTTCCTTCCTTCTCACACTGTTCCCCCGCTCCAGCATAGGCTCTTTCCCATGGGACACAGTCCTTCGTGGACTGTTTCAATGTGGTTCCTTCCCATGGGCTGCAGTTCTTCAGGAACAGTCTGCTGCAGCGTGGGTCCCCCACGGGGTCACAAGTCTTGCCAGAAAACTTGCTCCGGTGTGGGCTCCTCTCCATGGACTGCAGCTCCTGCCAGGAGCCTGCTCCTCCATGGGCTCTCCATGGACTGCATCGTCCTTCAAGGCACATCCACCTACTGCAGCATGGCATTCTCCATGGGCTGCAGCGTGGGTATCTGCTCCGACATGGTCCTCTGTTGGCTGCAGGGAGACAACGTGCTTCACCATGGTCTTCTCCACTGGTTGCAGGAGAATCTCTGCTCCGGTGCCTGGAGCACCTCCTCCCCCTCCTTCTGCATTGACCTTGTGTCTGCAGGGCTGTTTCTCTCACGTTTTTTCCTCCCTCCTCTATTTCACAGCTGCTGCACGTAATTTTTTACCCTTTCTTCAATATGTTGTCACAGAGGCACCATCAGGGTTGCTCATGGGCTCAGCTTTGGCCAGTGTCGGGTCTGTCTTTGAGCCGGTTGGAACAAGCTCTGTCCGAAACATCGGCAGCCCCTGATCTCTTCTCACAGAGGCCATCCCCACAGCCCTCCACTACCAAAACTTTACCACATAGCCCAATACACAAGCGGAACAACATTAGGACATTGTCACAAAATTTAAGTCTAGAAGGGACTATTTATACCATCATTGTCACAAACCATTATTTTTATCCAGCTTCCCCAGTTCAAGGCTACGGTTAAACCAAACATTTTAGTTTAGTCAAACATAAATCACATGTGCAGAACAGGAGACACTAGCTGATGATAATGTCAAAATGTCTTTAAGGACACCAAATCAATTAGGTTAAAAATGTCCCATTTCAGTAAACAAAACATACCTCATGAAGCAGAAAAAAGCAAAAATCTCTACCAAGATCTTAACTAAGTTGAGGCACTGGAGGATTGTTTCTGACTCAGGTGAGCAATAAGAATAAGATGACCAGGTAATGTCACCCAGATAACTGAGATAGCTCCTACTTGAATGCTCCAGAAAGAAGAATTATTGTGCATAGAGCTATGGTAAAACTGGTGCTTCTGAAGTCCCAGAGTGAGGAATTGCTAACTGCAAGAAAGCATAACACTGAAGAACCACTATTTCTTTGCTTGCTTTCTGCATTCTTCCCTACATAACTAATTTTGGCAAGGGTTGACAACAACCTTGGACTAGATGGACCTCTCCACTGACATGGTTGTTTTGTATGTGCCTATGATAACAAGGCCTATATACCTACCCCTTTCCCCCTCCAAGAATGAAATTATGTACATTTATTCTTACATCTGCAGGAAATGCTTACCCCGAGGTCATATTGTAACTCCTGTCTTAGTATGGTCTCACAAGCATTAAGAAGACAAGGGGCAATACAGACAGCAAACTTGCAGGCTGTGAGCTATAGATACTGGGCCAGAACAATTACTGTAGACATGCAGACAGGCATGTGCCAAAGCATGTCTCCCAGATTATGGTTCTAAGGTTATCTTTTAGAAAGTTGTATAATTTCGTCTCTGAGATCTGAGGGGACTGGAGCTGAGAGATTCTGAAGTACGCAGGAGCAGGGTCATTTCCCTTCTATTTCTTTAGCCCCCCCAACAAATCATTCCTATGTTTCCCTGCCTTCAGTGGTAGCAAATTACATCTTATTTCAATGTTGAATTTGTCTGAGTTCAACTTCCAGCTCTTGGCATGGTAATAAAGTATGGGAATGGTATTATAGTCTTGGTATAGTAATATAATAAAATTTTATGAAGCTATCATCATGCCTTATAAAGTAGCAAGAAAGGACACAACCTTTTTTTTTTTCCCTCTTCTTCTTGCAGATCATCTACTACAATGACAAGAACAATTATGGAAACAATTATTGCAGGGAGGAACAACGATACTGAGGCCTAAGTTACTCTGCATGAGCCTAGTTTTACAGTAGTTTAACTGCAATAAAATCAACCACAGTAACAGGAAAAGGAAATTGAGTGAAGAGGATCCTAAAATCCATCTTGATGACCTGAACGGAATCCCAACTTCTTATCAGGCTTGAATGAGTTCAATAATATTATCTTTATAATTACATGTTAACTCAGTTGCTGCTGTCAGTGATCAGAATCCCTGTATACATTTGTTGTTACTGACTGTTTTTTTTTCAGGGAGCTGTTGTTCCTCCTAGATATCATCAAATAAATGAAGGTCCTGGGGAGCTGTGCTCTGCAAACATTTTATTTTTATTTTGTTTCTCTGCTTCAGGAATCTGCTCTTTTTTCAAGTTTTGGTTTGTTGTTTTTTTCAACTTTTATCTTATGACAAAATTCTAATTAGAATTAGGTGTCCTACAAAAAACCTACTCCAGTAGTTTCAACTGCACATGGACATTTCTCTCTGTTTCATAGCATGAATTTTTCCATAATATTGTTATGCACCTCTGGTTTATTTGAAGTTATACCTTGTAACGAGACATAAAAGAAGCGAGCTATCTGTCAAGCACTGGTCATGAGTATCAAATCTTTTAATAAAACTATTTTGAAGTGAATCAAAATAAAGAATGGGATAGGCAACAATTTTTATTGACTAAGAAAACAATTAGCCTTACCTGATAGGTTTTGCATATTATCGTGCAAATTGCTGATTTGATTAACTCTGATGAAGTTTAGCTGCCTCTGAAATAGGAGTTACAGAATGCCAGGGTATTTCAGCAAGCCAACAAAACCCACAGCTGAGGTAGGTTGGCTGAGCATATGTGTCTCCGTGGACTTTAGCATAGGTTGTGCATACTCAGCACCTCAGTGAATCTGACTGGAAATGAGGTCTGCTCAGAATTGAAATGGAGGAATTATGAGTCACTGAAGATCTTCCGTGTCTATTTGTATAGGAGAAGGCACTCTGTGAGCTTATAAAGAGAACAGAACCTGTTGTCCCCAATTCACTGTTTGCTTAATGTTTACTGGCTGAATGCAAATGACAT
This sequence comes from Harpia harpyja, assembly GCF_026419915.1. Classification (NCBI taxonomy): domain Eukaryota; kingdom Metazoa; phylum Chordata; class Aves; order Accipitriformes; family Accipitridae; genus Harpia; species Harpia harpyja. The sequence continues at coordinate 6,303,803 of NC_068956.1, read as the reverse complement.
TCTTTCACATTAGTTGCATGTCAATAGACGATAAGATATAGATTGTCAACAGTATGCTAATACTTTGAGTTACCTTAAAACTGCCAGAGACACAGTCTTTACAATCCACTCCTTTTCTTCCTTGCAGAAATGATTAACATTAGCAGGAAGCAGGGTCAGTACTGGAGGGTGACTAAAAATCCAACGTGGCATTTAACTCATAGATTAAATTATAACTTTGCTCCTGTGCATCTCCCTCATTTTAGTTCTCAGTTATGTGAGTCCTGATCTTCCTCTGTTCCAGGAATTTAGACTCCTGTTAAGGTCATAGTACTGCAGCCACAAATATCACGCCCTAAGTTGTCACACAACCAAGTTTTCACAGCTATGTCCTACTTTTCTGTCCGTAGAATTGACCTGATTAGAATCCAAAGAATTTTTTACGTATGGCTTGGATTTTTTTATGTGCAGCTGCTCTGACAGAGTTGCAATTTAGTAGCTCTGATCTGATCTGGGAAACACATAGAAAGCCCAGACAGATCAACAGCACATTCTGTGCACATTATGTCCAACGCATCTTGAATGCAGGTCTGTGCATGCAGCCACTGTAGGTGAAATTCATTAGACTTGGTCTAGAATCTACAAAGTTGTTGTCTCCATCTGAACTCAACCGCACACTTCCCTCTGCAGTCAATGGAGAAAAGTGGACATTACAGGCACACAGTTTGTATGACTGTAAAGAAGGGGGGAATTCTGTTGTGTAAACATAGGTAGCTAATTAGGTGTCCTGCCCAGCCTCCAATTGCCTCTTCAGAGAAGTGCAAGTGTTTACAGGTCTTTCGTTCATTGTCATGTTGGTGTTTTGAAAACCTCAGGACACCACAGTTGGCCTATAAATGCTTATGTTTAGGTAATAAAATCCCATCCTGGGAAGATACAGGCAGGGAGCTTGAGTTGTGTAGGGAAAGGAGGGCCCCAAACCAGTGATGCACCTGTTACACCTCCAGACTCTGGGAAACCATCACTCTCCTTAAAGTTAAGAAAGAGATTAAAAGGAGGATTTCTGAAAGCACTCCATGCTGGCTTGGTTATATTCTCATTAAATTAAGTGGCAAATATCTTAAAATGTTGAAAATGTTTCTCTTGCAACCTATCATAGTTCATTCAGTATCTGAATAGTGACACCACTCCTCAGTCTGCCTGTCTTCCTTACTTCCACCACTGGCCTGCTCACTTTATGAACAAACAGCAATGTATTTTGTCCCACAGTGATTTTCAAATTTATAGAAGGAGCATCTCAGAAACATTTAACAGAATACTTCTTTGTGACAAGGTATTGGGTTTGCGTGGCAAGGTTTTAGTAGTGGGGGAGCTACAGGGATGGCTTCTGTGAGAAGCTGCTAGAAGATTCCAACAGAGCCCATGCCAGCCGGCTCCAAGACGGACCCGCTGTTGGCCAAGGCCGAGCCCATCAGCGACAGTGGTAGTGCCTCTGGGAGAATAGAGTTAAGAAGGGGAAAAAAAAATGTGCAGCAGCAGCCAGAAGATAGGAGTGAGGATATGTGAGAACAACAGCCCTGCAGACCCCCAGGTCAGTGCAGAAGGAGGGGAGGAGATGCTCCAGGCGCCGGAGCAGAGATTCCCCTGCAGCCCGTGGGGAAGACCATGGTGAGGCAGGCTGTCCCCCTGCAGCCCAGGGAGGTCCACGGGGGAGCAGATCTCCACCTGCAGCCCGGGGAGGACCCCACGCCGGAGCAGAGGGATGCCCGAAGGAGGCTGGGACCCCGTGGGAAGCCCGTGCTGGAGCAGGCTCCTGGCAGGACCTGTGGCCCCGTGGAGAGAGAGAGGAGCCCATGCTGGAGCAGGTTTGCTGGCAGGACTTGTGACCCCGTGGGGGACCCACGCTGGAGCAGTCTGTGCCTGAAGGACTGCAGCCCGGGGAAGGGACCCACGCTGGAGCAGTTCATGAAAAACTGCAGCCCGTGGGAAGGACCCACGCTGGAGAAGTTCATGGAGGACTGTCTCCCGTGGGAGGGACCCCACGCTGGAGCAGGGGAAGAGTGAGGAGTCCTCCCCCTGAAGAGGAAGGAGCGGCAGAGACAACGTGTGATGAACTGACCCCAACCCCCATTCCCTGTCCCCCTGCGCTGCTCAGTGGGGGAGGAAGGAGAGAAAATCGGGAGTGAAATTGAGCCTGGGAAGAAGGGAGGGGTGGGGGAAAGGTGTTTTAAGATTTGATTTTACTTCTCATTATCCTACTCTGATTTGATTGGTAATAAATTAAATTAATTCCCCCAAGTCAAGTCTGTTTTGCCCATGACAGTAATTGCTGAGTAATCTCCCTGTCTGTATCTCAACCCATGAGCCTTTTGTTGTACTTTTTCTCCCCCTGTCCAGCTGAAGAGGGGGAGTGATAGAGCGGCTTGGTGGGCACCTGGAGTTCAGCCAGAGTCTATCCACCACAGACAAACTACTTCCTTGTTATTTAATACACTGCAACATGTGTCTTCTAAAACTGCTCTTTGTTGTGGTATAAGCAAAATACTTCATAGAGGAGCAGCAGTAGCAAACTGATGTGATGAGACCCAGTTACATTGAGCAATATAATCTCTGTTTTCTTACATTGTTTCTCATCTTAGAGGTGGGCAGAGATTGTCTTCCTATGTGTCTGTCAGCACCAAGCTATAGTGTCTCATCATGAATAGGGCTGGTAAGTGCTATGTTACGAAAAAGAATTCTCTTGATCAACTTCAGAACTATACAGTCATTACAACTCCCACTTTGAGATTTCTTCCAAACAAAAGCCCTAATGAGCTGATATTTATGGTGTGACTAGATAAATTCTGGACATTTTAACAGGATATGGAGATAACCTCAATTTCCTCTCTGTGTGTAGGCTGCAAAATGTGATCCTGGACATAAGCCACAAAACTTTTACTTCCTATTGAAGTACTGCCAAATCCTGTCATGTGTATTACAATGGGAGGACAACTGATTAGCTCTATTAATTTACATACAGAATAGTCTTCCTTTCACATGCTTATTAATAGAAAGATTACTAGTGTAATTGACCAAATCCACTCAGCACAATTAAAATGGATTTTAAGGGCTTTGATGTACATCACTGTAAGCAAAGGAAGCAACAGTTAAATCCCCAATTAACACAAAGAAAATATGAGACAGGATTTTTGTATCATTTCATTGCAAGCAAACAGAAAGAGAACAAATCCCCCCTCTGTAATGTAGTTTACACCCTACAACAAACAAAACCAATTTAAAGCTATTGTAAATCTTAAATTATTCATTTCATTCTCAATAGGTCATTAAAAAGCCTCTTCTAGCTTCTAACATTTGAGTACAGTACTTGGTCTATGGCAAAGAACACACAAGGGAGAGAAAGAAGTGGAAACCCCAAAGGAATCTAAAAGCTGAAAACACAGAATGAGCAAAACAAAGCTGAAGGTCTTTTTATCCTTGGGATTTTCAAACTGGTTTGAGAGGATTTACTGAGTGTATTGGACTCCCTTGCTTTTAGTTGGTTGAAAAAGTGTCTAAAGGATCAGCAATGTGCCAGATGCAGTCTTACACTTAGTGACCCAAAGACTGAGGGTATGAGGTAACATGCGTCCCGCTGTTATTACCCTGGTAGGAGAATCAGGACAGATGAACACTTGCAGAGCATCATGTTAACGTGATTAAACCTTGCTCATATAAATCACTCTGCTTTGCTCTACAGACAGATATGAACAGGTTCTGTGAAATCACACAGCTTCTGGAGCTGGGGCTGAACCTCGGCACCCAGTTGATCAATCTGACTTGCAAACTTTATCTTGTTACCTACAACTTTCTTTCTGGGCCATGAGGCATAGGAATTGGTCTAGAATCCACCTCTTTACTCTCCTGCCTAAGTGTCTCTCAGAACCTTCCTGGTACATGTCTGGAAGTATCTCTTATTCTGTGGTTCATGTGTGAGTACTTTTATTTGATGTTATCACACAGAACATGTATTTTGAGTCTTAAGAGAGCTGTGAACTACAACCTTTGAATATCCTGGTTGTTAGCAGCCTATGGGATACCAGCACCCTTCATAGTTCAGCTTAGGGACTCCCTTGATAGTCCTTCTGTGAGAGTGCCATGTGTGAATAATATTGACTGTGGAAAAGCATTTTATTTGTTAAAAATAGTTGCATCTAGTGTATAAAACCAGCTTTTCACTTGAAAGAAGTATATTTACTCAGGCGGTAAACGTACTGTAAGGTCTACTGTATTATAAGGTATCTTGTCCACTTTCTCTGAATGCAGAGTAACCTCTGGAGCAGGGTGTGAAGAAAGGGTACCACAATCAGTGTGACTGAGAGAATGGAGTTCATGAGACAACTTATTATTTAAAAAGGGAACAAAATAAAACAATTTCTTTGTAACATGGGCTACAAGGCAAAAAAAAAATAAATCTGCCATTTCCTTCACTCAGGCATTTTTTTCTAAATATGCAGAGATATTAGATGTGATGGAGGTAACTGCTAGCCTTTTTGTGATCTTTTTACTTTATGTTCACTCTGTGATGTGGCTGTAGGGAACCTGTTATACACATGTATTAGGCTAGGTAGAAGGCTCAGAAGAATTGGAAGAAAAATACTGGAAGCAGTAGTACTAGAATTTGTCCTGCAATAGCATCAGTGTGAAGCCTCTCTGCCTTTGAAAACCTGTGAGGAGCACCTTTGCACTCCAATAGTGGAGGACTTTAGTGCCTTGTCTTTAATAGGATAAAATCTGATTGAGGCTGGGCTTACATGGAAAACATTGTCCTGAAACAGTTTTTTGGTGGGTTTTTTTTTGTGTGTGTGCTGGGTTTTTTTGGTATTTGGGTCTTTTTTGGGATGGAGGGTGGGGGTTTTTTGGGAGGGGGGTCTTTTTAGAGCTGAAATATGTGTGTCTGCTTATTAACTCAGTTGAAAGTGACTGAATCAGTCAGTCAGTCTTGCAGGTCTTTTCGTTGCTTTAGCACAGACTCACCTTGTCTTCTTGGCCTTCATACTGAGCCAGGGAGGCCTCTGACCAGATGCAATTATCTACATATGAACTAGTTACCTGCATCAAATCTCCACCAAATATTTTAAAGCAGCAATTCTTTTCCTCCTAATACAGATGCCTAATATAGTTCAGATTAATTGCACCCCAAAAATGATTGTGTCTCTCCAGTTGTAATGCAGGGAACCTGGCATGAGTACCACAAGTGTGGATATTTTTACTGTCTGAAATTAGACAAAATCCAGGCTGTGTGCCAACCTATTATGGAGTCCTCAGTGGTGAAATCCCACTCTAAAGGAGTTTGAAACTATCTACACTCTCTGTTCTCTTTGTAGCACTTAGTTCCTGTCTGTCTTACTCTTTGTCTCCAGCTTCCAGACAAAAGAGCTAGGATAAATGTTCATGAATGTTTCTGCTGGCTAGACAGCTCAAGGAAAGTGATTATGAACCTTTTGAAGAGTTTTTCCCTTTGTACAGGGATCAAACTAATTTTAAACTAAAGCCCTGATTACAAAATAAAAGCATTGCCACAAGGAATTAATCAGGAAGCACTATTCTATTTTTAATTCACGGTCTACTTGAAATCATGTTAAATTGCAAGGAAAGATTCAACTCCAGATAAAAGCATCTACATTTACATCTACCTAAAGGTATCTTCATGTGTTTTAGGTGACAAACCTGTCATTGCTGTCAGTGAATCCTGGAAAGTAATTCAGCTGGCCAGCCAAGACGTGTATTGTAGAGTGGGCTAAATTTCTCCCAAGACTCTTCATTACATTAACTAGAGGATAGGCTAGACCGTAAGGAGAGCTCAGAAACTCAGCTCACTGGAGGACACTGTCACATCCCAATTTCTCAGGATGACGACTCAGGTTTGCTGATTCCCAGGTCAGGATTAAAGTGAAATGACACCAGGGATCCTTTAACTCACAAAACTCAACTTTTATTTGCTCACCACAAGAACTGGCATGCTCACAACAAAAATTTGCATGAAACCATGTCAGTAAACAGACACCTACACATAGATAATGCTAGTTTCTCAATCTACAACTGCATTTCATACTATTTGGAAACCCTCAGCTGAAAGGAGATAACATACCAGTGAAGGCAAGATTTTCATGCACATTAACAGATCAAAATAAAGATGATAAAGGAGTTCAAGGTTCCCCCCCCCAGTTCAAGAAGATGTACGTAATAAGTTGATGCTGCTTCTGGGTATGTTACAAACAAACATATTTTCAAGTAGGTAGTTTATTAAAGAAGAGTGAATCGTTTTGTTGCCCATAAAAACAGCATTGAAAATAGAAGGGCTGGTATCTGGGAAGTTTAATTATGATTTAAGTGGATTATGCTGAAATGTTTGTTGTTCAGTCAATTACTTAGTGAAGGTAGATGCAATTTCCTTCAGCTTTCTTACTCCCTGGTAGCATTTCTGATTGAATCGACTGCAGAATGAATTCCTCTGAATTGCTGACTAACTCTGCAATATAGATTGGATACTAGCACTCTGGGATTCTTCAGCAGTGAATTTTCAAGATGAACTATGTGGAACACAGCTTTAAATACCCTTATTCAGCATGGGTTTTAACTTTTGTCTTTACCATGCTACTGGGCACCCAATCAGTGCATAACTTACTGGGTTTTGGCAAAAAGTGTTTCAAACAAGCAACAAGTAAAAGAAAAGAAATAAGGAAATTGTGTTCATAAACATATCCCAACTGATAAAGAGGGAAGAAAACACAGTTTCTTGCAGATTTCAAAGTGTTTGGAGGAGAAGGAATATAATATTTTTTACTTTATATCATAACACTTTCCTTTCTAAGTTATGAATCAGCAGGATTCATAATTATGCTGAGTTATCTTTGTCACAACTGTGTTAAATGAGTTCTTGTTGATTCCTAAATACTTAGAAGTCCTAAGTGAAACTGTGCAAATAGCTGGGCAATATCATCTTCATTTAAGCTTAAGATTATGTCAATGACATTGTGCTTGCCATATGAGCTCTGTTCATCTCCCAAAAGACCTGGACTAGATTACCATTGTAGGTCCCTTCCAACTGAAATATTTTATTCTATTCTATTCTATTCTATTCTATTCTATTCTATTCTATTCTATTCTATTCTATTCTATTCCCCAGCATGATGTTTGTATCATGAGTTAACATTCAAACAATAATTTTCCATACCTATGTACAAAACATAAGTATGACAACCTCACTGGGATCTGCAGAATTTTATCCCATTTGTATACTTCCATGAATGTTACTCAAATTTAGCACGAATGAGCATCTAGCTGTAAAATTTTGCTACTAAACCCAAATTTGCCCTGTATTGTATCCTGGTATAATAAGAAAATGTGTGAGAAGGAAAACATTATGTTTCTATTTGAAATTGCTGTCTTTGCTATATTTTGTGTAATATGATTCTTATTGATGTGTTCTGTTAGGTTGTTGGCATCAAGCAAAAGCTGAACACTGGCATTTTGAAAAGTAGAGTTATTGACAAAGAGTCACTGAGAAATTTAGAGGTTTAGAGCCTTATCATCAGAAAAACTTCTTATCCATTTCCACAACATATATATTTTTTAAATTTTCTTCTGCTGTTTTATCAGGTTCTATTCTCAAATTGTAGCCAGAAAGGACACCATGCCAAACCTTATTTTCACTAAAGTGCTAGTTAGGCAAGTAATGGAATAATTTATCATATTTTGCTATTTATAAAAGGTCTCCAAATGATTGTGAACTCTCAGATGGATTTATTATCTAAAATCCTTTCCACATTTCCTCAAAGAAGGCATCAGAGTGCTATAGATCCCCTGTGGCACCTTATTAGCCACAGAATTGAATTCTAGATGTTGTCTTCAAAGCCCTGCATGAGGAAAGTAATAATTATTTTCAAAAGTAACTCTCAACCTTTTGCCAATTGTGGCAGGTGAAGTAGGCAGGTATACTTTTCTTTCTCATGCCCTGTTTTGAATGTGTGGGTACCATTTTCATTGCTGAGTCCACCGCATATCTTATGGTGTGACAAAATCCTCATGAAAAATTTCAGACAAGTGTTAAAGAGATGATCAAATGAAGACATGACCATCCTTCAAAGAGCAAGCTTACCTCAAAAGTGGTCGTGTTGTTTAATTTCACATTCGCAAGAGGCCCACTGTAAAATCAATCATTCTTGGGTTATGCCTGAGGCAGATGAAGGTCACAGCCTTTAGTTTGTTGGCAGTTCAGTCAAACTGAGTCTCAGTGTGGACCAGAGCTCTCTAATGTTCAGATGGATAAATTAATATTCCCCTTTATCTAAAACTCTAGGAAAGAAAAGCAATCATGGCCGAAATGAGATTTAGAAAGAATAAGCTATTTTTAGGAAAAAAGGTAAGGTTAATGTAAAAGCTGGGGTAAGGATAAGACAGAGGTTAAAGGTAAAAAAAAAGTTGGGGATCATGGACAGCACAGACATGAATGAACAAATTCAATCCACAGCAGTAGTCAGACTCTCCCAATGGCAATTTCATGTCTAAGAGTCAGAAGTCATGAGACTCGCCATAGGATATGTTAGTTGCCATGGTGCTGAGAGGGTGGCCTGCACCGCCATACTCTAGTGACATACGTTAGCTCTCTAGTGACAGCTGAACATGGGAAAGATTATAAAACACCAACATGATGCATTGTCTGCTGTAGGCCTGACTGCTGCTTGTGCCTTCACCACATTATTCATGTACAGCTCTGGATCCTTCCTCTGCTGTGCTCTTCCTCCCTGATTAGTGTCCTCTGCTATTCCCACTCTGCATGGCAGATGTCTCATTGCATAGAGCAGTGAAACTTTGGGATGCCCAGAACCTGGATTTACAATTTCTAGAAGAAGGAGGACCTAAGAGGCAGTGATAGCAACCAGTCTTGCCAACAGATATTGAAACACAGTCTTCTCCATAATGTGTCAAGGTTATCATAGTTGCACAGGGACCAGCTTCTCAATTAATCTTTTTAGTTGCACTAATTCTCTTTTTAGAGAACTGGGACTCTTCGAAAGGCCAGTGCTGCTAAGATACAAGATGGAAGTCTCTTTTCAGTATATGATGCTTCAAGGTGAGATGCTTAATCTCTTTGATAGTTGGCCTATGTGACTGCAGTATGCAACTCTGTGCATGTAATGAGTTGTGGCTTTCTCTGAGGAGAACGAGGACCCTCTCTCATTCCCCATTAAAAGCAGAAGATGATCTCACTGTGGTCATGGTGTAGAGCTCGGTCTCACCTCACAGGCCCAGAAGAATCACTGTACAGTCAATCTACATGAGAACACTAGGTGTGAAGTGTCATATTCACTGTACATTTACAGAACTGGCGTCAGAGACAGTGGCTGAGCAGCTGGCTGGCAAGGTCCCTTCAAACACAAGTCTCTGCCCTGTGCACTGAAGCCCTAAATGGCACTGGTCACAGACTTCTCTTTCCTGCTGGTGCTGTGGCTCTCCTTTTCAAATGTGGGCTGTGGAAGCAACTTCATTTAATGCCTCCCAGCTCGCTCTTTCTGTGTGAATGGCTTCTTTGAAGCAGTTCGTCAAGTCTGTGTCTTTTTGCCATATGCACGCCCTGCAGAGGAGTAAGTGCTGCAAGGTCAAACCCTCCTTGGAGAAGCCTTTTCTCAGCTATTCTTGGATTAACTTCCAATTCCAAACAACCTGATTTTACTCCTGTCCCTCCAATACCTTGATTATTGCTTTTTCAGCTTTTTTCCATTTAATGGAGAAGGTTGGGACCCTGCCCATGATGGCATAGATAGTCTCTCTCCTTTTTTACCTAAGGACATTTTAAGAACTTTAGTGATTTCAAAGCAGACCTAGGTGAAATGGGGGAATGAGGAAAAGAAAAAAAAACACCCCATGAACAAATGCATGACTGATAAGGGAATTTTGAACTGCACATCTGCAATCATTCACTCGAGTGCCTGAGATTTTGCGGCACATATGGCCCTCTGTCAGGGGATTCCACAGCAGCAGGCAGTTATTAACAAATAGCTTGCCGTCCAGTAGTATAAATGATGCAAAACTCAGCAACATAATCACTGCATACCACCATGATCAATTTGCTTTCAGAGGTAAAAGCAATATTTTTTTTATTTTTTTATTTTTTTTACTTTTGACTTTAACTACTTTAACAACAGTTTAAAGAGGAATTAGAATGTTTTGTTACAGAGTACATGATACATTTTCTTTCCTTCTGAATCTAAGATTTAGATAGGACTCATACTTTTGGGGGATTTCATAAATCTGTGCCTTGGCTTCTCTTATACTCTCATACCCTGACCAGTCTACTGGAAATGGAAAAGACATTCCTTACTGATCGCTTTGGCCATACCGTTGTGAGCCAGGATAGTGTTGTTTTGGTCATTAATCTTTTCTTTTGTTCCATCTGGTTTAATTTCAAAGGTGCTCAATGTCAGCCTGTATTTCTCTAGGGATTTTCACTTATGGACTGTTGGTGCTTTGCAGATTCTGGGTTATGAAGACCTACTGCAGTCAGGTAAGTATTATTGCCAATTGAAAAGGGCAAGGGATGAGGAAATGAGGCCAAATTTGTGACCTGACAAAGATCATGGTGGAGGTCTACAGAATAATTTAGAATGGAAAAAATGTCTCCCAGGCTAAGAGTTCTTTGTCTTTACCACAGGATGGATCTTTGACAGATGCAAATAACTCCCTAATGAGCTGAGGATCATTCTAGCTTTTGAAACAGAGAAACTGTCCCAGTGAATCAGGCTAGTCCTCCATCTCATTCAGCAGCTTGTCTCTAAAAATTACCTTTGAGGAGCTAATTCAGAGGCAGACACTCTGCAGTAGGACTTTTACTTATCCCCTACTAGAAAAAAGACTACTTAATTCTCCAAAGTTTTGTGATGAATAAAGATCTGAAGCATGAATTTTTTTTTCCAGAATTCTTGTTGGCTTTTAACACTTGCTGTTACAAAGCTGGATTTTAATGCTACCAACTCATACCCAACTAAAGCAGCTCAGTAACTATCATTAGTGGCAGCTATGAACAGATACTCAGATGTCTTACAGACCTAACTAGAAATTGGAATTCCTAAATTTTACAATGAATCCTTGATGTATGCACTTATTCATAGCTTTCACCACTCAGAAGACCCCAGTAAGGACATACTACTATCTCAAATCCTCTGTACTCTTCCAGGCTTCCCACTGGAAGCTGAATCAAATTCAAAGGAAATCTGCACAGCTATGATCTGTCTACAGTTTAACTAAAATATCACCAGAGGCTCCAGAAAATATCCAATTCTCAGATGCAGCGTAACTTTATAATTTCCAGTTAAAGTTCCCCTGTACAAGAAGCATTTTTCTTAGGGCAAGGCTAAAACTGTGCAGGGAGCTCTTATAGGACACAAAGATTTTTTTTCTGCTCCCAATGCCAGGTGTGTTTGTTCACTTGTCAGTCTTTAATGTGAAGCAAGAGAAATGTGCACCTGAAAACAGCAACAAACTCCAGCCAGCGATAACCTCTCCCCCGCATACCTTCCTCAGACTAGATAGTAGCAGTGAGAATAAACTCTTCTTAGTCACGCTGTTTAATGCAGTGCTGGTAAGTACTCAGCTATTCTAATACTGTGTAGAGCAGAAGGTTGTTTCTACTTTCTGTTCATGTTAATGCATTTCCATACCACCCAGCTCAGGAAGGACCACTTGGACAGTTGAATCTAATCAATAGCTATGCATACATTTTGTCTTAATTAAGAAAGATCACATTACAGCCTCCTGAGGACTCTGATTATTAATATATTAATAGATATATTAATTTTGAGCTTGATAGAAACAAATGCATTTTTTCCCCATCAATAATATATCATGTGTAAATTAGTGTCTGAATTAATGTTGTGTGGCTGCAATGAAAAAAATAACACTGGCTTTATTACATAATAAAATGCCCTTAATTGTTGGACTAGAACAGCTTTATAACATACCATTACTTTTGGTAACAACCTCTGCCTTTTCATTGATCAGAAAATGTTATCAGTGAGAGCCAGATTGAAAGTAAAACTGAAGAATAACATTACAGGGCTGATGCAGTCGAGTGAAATAAATTGATGCTGGCCTGCCTTTGAATTTAAAATGAAATATAATTAATAAGAAGATTTACAGAATAACACATTTCCAACTTTTGAAGCCAAATGTTTGCATTCAAAGCGGTAAAGCATTACATACAATTTGACTGCATTTCTCAAACCATGAATGGTGTGTTGTCAAGCCTCTTTTTGTTTGCTTGTTTGTTTGCTTTCTTGTGGCTTAATTAAGGAGCATCTTGAGGTACAGTTTGTAGTTACTCTAATGTCACTAAGCACTCAGCAAGTGTGGCAGGCCTGGAGACTGTGATGGCAAGAGGCTATTAAAACGTTTTCTTGTTCCCATCTGTTTAAATGCAACTTATGGATTTAAGATCCCACCTTAAAGCAGTTATATAATTTCTTTTCCTTTTTCTTTTTTTTTTTTTTTTCTACTAGGCAGAATTTTAAGAGCTAGGAGAACATAGTTGGGGAACACAGCTGGGGTCTGTGATTTAGTTCCCAGTCCAACCTGTGAGCTTCAGCCATGATTCTGGAAAACAGACATATTTAGGGAAGAACTTAATCAGGTGACTAGAACTACACATGTCCTTAACTGCTTTCTTAAATCAGTGCATAGGGCTGTAATCCTTCTGGGCTGGAGCTTGCATCTTAGCATGTCCTTAGCTCTGCCAGAACAGAAACAGTAATAATGAACTAGTTTAGGTCATTAATATGGAAAGCCTATACAATGATGTCAAGTTTCATGGCATGAATATAGCTAATTTGGGAGGCTATCATGAAATCCACTGTCTAGGTTATCTTCTACAGCTCTATACAGAATAATGTTTATATTCCTGATAATTGAATTCGCTGTCTCACTTACTCCCTCTTTCTCTCTTTCTTCTTTTCCCCATGAGCAACACCGCTTGTGTAACTTTCCACTTGTTCAAAGGTTTGCAGGTATAGGCAAGCACACAAATATTTAAAATCTAGAGGGAAACCCGTAACACAAAGCTCCATTATTCATCTTAACTTGATCAAAGTTTGTGGGTGTTTTATTCCAAGGATGTAAGAACAAGCCACGTGTGTGCCACGGGAGTGGGAAGTCTAAGTAAAGTTGCTGAGTTAAAAGTAAGAACCAACTGTAGAGAACTGCAGAAGGATTGTTAGAGACTAAAAGACTTGGTGATTAAGTGGCAGATGAGATTCAGGACATATAAATGTAAAATGACATACATGGGGAAAAACAATCCAAACTTCACATATAAAATGATGGGCCCTGAGCTAACTGCTATTACTCAGAAATGAGATCTTGAGGTTGTAATATATAGTTTTATTGAACTCAGTGCCCGGCTGTGGTAAAAAAATGCAAACTGAATATTAAGAATTGTTAGGAAGGAGAATAAAATAGAAAATACCATTATATCATTATGTAAAGTGCTGGTGCGCCTGAATCTTAAATTCTGTGTGCAGTTATGGTCTCTGTTTCAAGGGCATAATGCTACTAGAAAAGGCCAAGTGAACAGCAGCAAAGGTAGTCAATGGTGGGATGCAAATTTCACATGAGGACAGACTAAACAGGGTGCAGCTTTTTGGTGGAAAATAGTGGCAACTGAGAGAGGGTTATAACAAGGTTGTATAAAGTTCTGTGGGATGCACAAAGGGTTCGTAGGAAATAATCTTCCACTCTCTTTACCCATACAGAAGCTAGGGTCTTCAAGTCAAGGTAGCATGTTCACAGCAAACAAAACAAGAAAACATTTTGTTACACCACAGAGAATTAACCTCTGAAATTCCCTGCAGGTGTTGAAACTGTGCATAGAGAAGATGAACAGATGAATTCCCGGAATAACAATACATTGAGGACTATCGAACTCGGACAACGGGTCTGGCTCAGGGTGATCCTAAGCTGCAAATTTTTGAGGAGCAAAGGACTATTCTGGACTAGTATTGCTGTACAGGCTCTGTGTCTGTATCCTTCTCCCCAGGCATCTGCTGCTGGCCACCTCTGATGACAGGACACTAAGCTTATTCTGTGTCATAAGCCATCCATAGTCAGTCACCGCTATCTCACGTTGCACACTTGTGGTAGTGGTGGCTGCAGAGCTTAAAACTTCTCCATCTCCCTGCTAAGGCTGGTGCTGTTTCCACCTCAGAACACAGCATCCAGCCTGAAATGGAGTTTGAATTGAGCCCATACATGTTTTATCTAAATCTGGATTTAGCCTGGCCATTAGAGAGATAGCATTTGGACAATAAATTGAGATTAAAACCAGAAAGCTGCCAAGGTTCAACAGAGCTCAGCACTTATGTTATCTCTCTCCATAAGCCGTCCAGTCCTGCTTATCTGCACAGAAAATGTAAATGCATCTTTCCAAAACAATGAAGAGATGAAATTAGCAGCAGCAAAGCTCACTACTTTCTCTGTGGCTGAAGATTTTAGATTGGAGAAAAATGTCTGGTTTTGGTATCTAAAATGCAGCTGACAATTAGTCCTTTTTCTGTATTTTTTCAGTACTTTCCATTCATGCCTGGTAGGCTTTCTGCCCCCCCCTTCCGCTTCCTACAAGTGCTTTATCTGTGTATTCTTGAACTTATCACTGCAAAATTGAATTCTCCTTTACAATGGAAGTGTTAGGAACCCAGCCTGCACCAAAGGAGAAAAAAACACTTTTCAATTTGTTCAGAACTGCTGTGCAATTAAAAACAAGAAAATGACTGATTAAAATGAAACTCCCAGCAGCAGACTTTTGCATTGAGTTTAAATTTCTGTTTCTCCTCAAGCATGATGTCTGAAAGTTTCTCTCTGTTTATCAGCTGAAGTTCTTCTCTTCCTCCAGAATTTACCCAAAAAGTCACACTTGCCAACTTAAAGATGACTGAGGGCTAAATGGTGTATTATTTTATCCAGTCTAGCAGTGCAGTAAGAAGTAATGAGATGTCTTCCCACTTACTTGGTAGGCTCACCTGGAACTTGGGGCACTCTCATTCAAGAATAGGGAGAGTAAGGTGATGCTTTTATTATTGCTCTTGCTACATTTGTATAAAATACTGTCTTCACTGTGCTTGCTACAAAGTTATATAATAAAGTTTAAAGCCAGCATTCCTGGTTTCAGGGATGACTTAATCTTCAGTGAGTAAATAAACTCTTTACAGTCACGTTAAACATCAAGTATATTTGTAGGCTTTGCTTTCATCATTAGAAAACGTCCAGCTACTCGTAATGACAGGGGAAATACTTAGCCAAGGAATCTGTCTAGCCTGGTACTTTGTTCCCAGAAATGGTTACAGTAGATGCCATTGAGGATAGATAGCAAGTGAGCCTGGCCACCTTCTGCAATCCTTTTCCCTCGTAGTCCCTGCAACAACTGTAATAATTGGATAGGGCTCTTAGTAAATCCCTTCCTATTTCCTACTTCAGTTTATGGACCTGCTGGCCATGAATTTGCCTATACCTTTCTTGAGCCTGCTGATATCACCTGCTTCCCACATGTCCTGCAACAACAGATTCCAGACGCATGTAACAAACATCCTTTTATTTATTTTAAAATCACCTCTTAACAGTTTCAGTGAATGTCCTGTGGTTCAAGTACAGAAGGATTCCTAAGGGACGTCAGCATTCCTTAAACATCTTTACATGTTAAGAAAAAAACAGTCAACAGGTTTCTGGGTGAAGTGTTAAAGTTAGAATAGAATCATAGAATCATAGAATGGTTTGTGTTAGAAGGGACCCTCAAAGGTCATATAGTCTAAGCCCCCTGCAATGAGAAGGGACATCTTCAACTAGATCAGGTTGCTCAGAGCCCCATCCAACCCGACTTTGAATGTTTCCAGGGATGGGGCATCGACCACCTCTCTGGGCAACCTGGGCCAGTGTTTCACCACCCTCAGCATAAAAAATGTCTTCCTTATATCTAGTCTGAATATAACCACTTTTACTTTAAAACCATTATGCCTTGTCCTGTTGCTACAGGCCCTCTTAAAAAGTCTTTCTCCATCTTTCTTATAAGCCTCCTTTAAGTATTGAAAGGTCGCAATAAGGTCTCCCCAGAGCCTTTTCTTCTCCAGGCTGAACAACCCCAATGCTCTCAGCCTATCCTCACAGCAGAGGTATTCCAGGCCTCTGATCATTTTTGTGTCCCTCCTCTGGACCTGCTCCAACAAGTCCATGTCTCTCCTGTGCTGAGGACCCCAGAGCTGGACGCAGAACTGCAGGTGGGGTCTCACCAGAGCGGAGCAGAGGGACAGAATCCCCTCCCTCGACCTGCTGGCCACGCTTCTTCTGGTGCAGCCCAGGGTACGGTTGGCTTTCTGGGCTGCGAGCGCACATTGCCGGGCCACGTCCAGCTTTTCATCCACCAGTACCACCAAGTCCTTTTTGGCAGGGCTGCTCTCAATCCTTTCATCCCCAAGCCTGTATGGATACTGGGGGTTACCCCGACTCAGATGCAGGACCTTACACTTGGCCTTGTTGAACCTCATAATTTTCATGTGGGCCCACTTCTCAAGCTTGTAGAAGTTGTGCATCTCAAGTAAGTACCACATTTACATGTTGCAGGAGATGCTGAGTCAGACATTCTAAATGAATCTCCAGTAATCTAGTTTCCAGATGAATGCATTTGGAGGAAGCAGCAGTCAGCGTCTTGAGTAGAGATAACAACCCATCTTGCAGAACTGTGAAATATTTAGAGAGTTTTCTAGCTGAATGAAAACCCTGTGGAGTGTAACCAGGAGTAGCAAGCTACCCATCATGTTTTCATTCATATTTATGTATCCATTTTCAAATACAGTTATTAATTTCTTAAGTTTTTCACCTTAATAAAATAAATTTTGCTTTCCCCTTAATGGGTGGTCTAGTTTTCAGAGTAATTTTGACAGATGGAAGAAATTGAAGGTGTCCCATTCTTCTCAGAATAGACACATCAAAGGGAACAGAATGGTCCATCCTCACAGTGCCTAGAGTCCCAACACAGCACCAGTGGCTTCACGTCAAATTTGTGGATGTTCCTCCAGCAAGTTGCAAAAGCTTTTCTGAGGATTGATGTTATAGCTGTCTATTTAGAAAAAGCGTCTTCTGGTGGCAACTCTTAACCAGATTATTGTTGACATTCAGCAGAAAAAGAGGGATGATTCCTTCAACCTCTGAGACAAGTCAGCACTGCAAGCACAGTCTTTCTAACATTTAAGCATCTTGGAAGGGACAACATGAGAAATGGGCTGAGTTTTCACCTTGCCTGTCTGGGTCATGGGTAAATAAATTATGCTCTGATTTGAGCTGCAACAGTCTCCCATACAGAGCTTCATGGGACCACTGGCAGAACTGAAAAAAGTAGCACCGCCTTTCCCGGGATGCCTCGCTATGCATTGCCCCCCAGTATTGAGATAAGGGCTTTGTATAGCATCAGGAATATGAGCCTTCTATAAGGAAGTACCACACCTAGAGAAAATCCAACCTATTATACATACTTAATCTTTGTAAGGGAAGCTGGCAAAGCTAAATAAAAATTCTTATGCCATCAGAATTTTATGATTATTGTTGCTATTATCACTACCTGCAGCTAGCAAGGGCAGTTGCAAAAGCAGAGGCCAACAACATCAGGGTATTTCCTTTAATTTTGGCTGTCCATTCTCTTTCGAGTTTTGTATGCACCAGGTTTCTACTACCATGCCTCCTCAATGGTTTTTTCTCAACCATTTTATCCACTGCACACCCTAGTCCTTCCATCTGTTTCTTATATTTGTGTCTCTTGTACTTACCTGAAAACAAACAAACCCCTTCCTGCAACTGACATGTTATTTGCTGGGCTTCACATTACTCTCTCTGATTAGGTAACTATCTTATTCTCTATTCATCATCTGACTGTTGAGATCATTTAGGATGGTGACTGTGCACTGTCTTCTTGTCTTTGCCCAGTATGGTTGGATCCTGATCTTGACTGATCAGGCAACAGCTTGATAATAACAAGAAAGAATGCTATAATTCAATAGTAACCTCTTGATACATGGTAATACATTAGCATGCACCAAAACCAAAGGATGGTGTCTTTCTATGAGCATGATGACAAGCCTTTATGCGTAAGCTAAATTTGATATTTATTCTGTGCAGAATGTAGATTGCATTACATATCTAAAGTCACACATATGGACATCCATTTCTTGCCCTTTTAATTACAAGATTGTTGATTTGTTTTCTGATATTATGAACATGTTTCTGTATGATCATTTAACATGTCCACCAGTGCTAGCAAAGAATAAAAGCAGTGAAGATATGCTCTGTTTGTATGAAATATTTTCCTCAGTTACTTTAATTTGCAAAAATTGTCAAAGCCTTCAGAGCTCACTCAAATACTCCTTACAGTTTTCTAAAATATTATCATAAGAAAGAAAAAGATTCGCTCAACCCTGCCCCAAAACACAAGAAGAATTTCTCCATATGCTTCTAATGATGCTCATCAATTTCTTCACATTTCCTTTGCTTTCTCTTTTTATTCTCTGAATTTGTATTCAAATTGAGAATTGAGAATAAACTTAAATCACACATATATATCCTCTTGCATATTCAAAATAACAATGCGCAAACAAAAAATAAATAATTTAAGACATTCAAAGGTATCTATTTTGGCATACAACTAAACGACCTGCTGGACAAAAATGCCAAGTTTCTGACAACCTCAGTGAGGCCAGCTGGCTTCTCAAGCATTTTAACAAAGATTAAAAGAGTATTAAGACAGCTCATCTTAACCATCTGCTTCTTCCAGTCCTGGCCATAGTTTCTCGTGTTTACTGGGGATCTTCAGAGACTGTGAGTGAGGAACTGATCCCAGCAGAGGGAATGAGGTCTGGTAAGGTAGGTCATACCAAGCCACAACACTGAAAATGTCATTGAAGAGGTCCACCAAGTTACAAATGGTCCACTGAAAGAAATGAATAAACCTGCATTACTGACAGCAGCAGTGTCGTGGTTTAAGCCCAGCTGGCAACACAGCACCATGAAGCCTCTCACTCACTCCTGCATGCTGGCCGCAGTGGGATGGGGAGGAGAAAATAAAAAGAAAAGCTCCTGGGTCAAGACAAGGACAGGCAGGGATCACTCCCCACTTATGGTCATGGGCAAAAACCAGACTCGACTTGGGGAAAAAACAAAAATCAATTTAATTTACTATCAATCAAATTGAAACAAGGATAATGGGAAGTAAAACCAAATCTTAAAACACCTCCCCCAAGCCCCCTCCTTTCTTCCTGGCTCAACTCCACTCCCGATTTTTCTCTACCTTCCCCCCTCCCAGCGGCGCAGGGGGACGGGCAATGGCGGCCGGGGCCGGTTCCTCGCCCCTCGTCTCTGCCGCTCCTTCCTCCTCAGGGGGAGGAGGACTCCTCGCTCGGCCCCTGCTCCGCCGTGGGCTCCTCTCTCCCCGGGCTGCAGGTGGGCGTCTGCTCCCCCGCTCCCCTCCCTGGGCTGGGGGGGGACAGCCTGCCGCCTCCCCGCGGGCGGCGGGGGCATCCCCTCCTGCCCCGCTCCTCCTCCCCGCCTTCCTCACCGACCTCCATGTCTGCACGGGGGTTCCTCTCCCATCCCAATCCCCTCTCCGCTGCAGGTTCCCCTCCTTAACGCCGCTCTCCCAGAGGCGCTACCGCCATCGCCGACGGGCTCGGCCTGGGCCAGCGGCGGGTCCGGCTGGAGCCGGGGAAGCTTCCAGCAGCTTCTCACAGGAGCCCGCCCTGCGGGCCCTGCCCCGCTACCAGACAAACCCCGCCACACAAACCCAAAACAAACAGAGACTGCTCTATGTAAGATAAGTGTAATATTAAATCTATATCACTGTGCAAATCCAAAGAGGAGCTGTGTTGTGGGCAATGCCAGTGCCACAAGCCACTGAGCATCTGCTGCTTCACCATCTTGCTGAGGCCGGCGAGCCCTGGACTGCCAACTCTGCCTTTGCGGGATGTGAGGGTGGAAGAGCCAGTGTGTCATTGGTCTGTCTTAAATGTAACGTGTTGGCTTCCTGGCCTGGAAAGTCCTGCCTCTGCTGTTTTCAATGGCAAATCTGGATTTTTCTGGGGGTCAAGGAAATATAGTACCCAGGAATCAGCTTCAGGGAGACGAGGTAAGAAGCACCCTTTTGCCATCTTGAACCAGGTGAAAAGACCCCTCATCAGGCCTTCCCTGCTAACATCTCAGCAGCATTCAGAAGATGGGACTTTTCTCCCCACAGGTGCAAGAAGCAGCCTATGAAGAAAGTTCTGTATATCCCTGCAGGACAGTTCGTATCTCCCCCACCATCCATGGCATTTATTTAAATATCAAGAGCTTAGAAATCATTTCTATAAATACTGAGTGTATAAAAAAACCATTTGCTTCTATGAAGGACATCTCTAATAATGAAGCTTAAATAGTTCCTGTGAACTTAAATCGCTTAAATCCACTTAAAAAGTGGGATTTAGGACCTAAGGATTTAGGAGCACAGTGAAATGTAGGTTGTCTTATTGCTGAATGAGCTTGCCCCAAAGCTGGGATTAGGTAATTAGCTGGTTTAGCTTTTCCAGTCAGCTAAGCTTGGCCATGGTACCATGTTGATGTACTATATATAGTGCTTTGGCTCCCATGCTGCTGCCGCTGCAAGGCTCTGTCCTGTGGTACTCTCAGTTTGATGGATAAATTTATGTTATCTTACTATATATCACCCTCTCTGTGATTCTTGCTAGACAAAGCCCCTTTCTGAATACATTTCGTCAAGTTTCTTTAGGCTGAATAACAAGAGAAATGTTTGTACAGTAAATTCTTCCTTCAAGTACTCAGACAGTCTCTTTATACTTGTGCATACACATTTGCAATGCCTTCAGTTGGCTTTCTGGTGTATCTCAGAACAATTCTCTTCTGATGTTTGCTATTGTTTGTCTGAGATTTGTCTTTGTTTATGCAGTCTGGCAAAACTTAAATAAAAAGGCTTTTCCTGAAAAGCTTTGAAGACTGGGTGGCTCTGGATGCTGGGGAAAGGCTGTGTTCTCTCATATGGGGGGTTAATTTGAAATTATCATTAATTTTGTTCTCTGCTTTTACTGATCATTTTTAGTGGGGGGATATGAAATGATTCAAGTAATATCCTCTGTGCCAGACACGCAGCCCCATCTCAGAGCATGCTATTACTGATGACTGTTAATGAAGGAGGTGGAATCAGCAGAAGGAGGGAAGACTGACCAAGCAAACAGCACTGGGATCTCCTGGGCTAAGGCAGGGCAGGCGAGCTGATGCTATAGCTGTCTCTGCTGTGTTTGTTCTGTGCCTGACAGAAAGATTTCAGTTCGCCAGGCTTTCGGTAAAAAGCACTTCACAAGGCTTTGCATTACGTACTGTAGTGAGAATTAGTATCTTTTGTTTTACCAGCAGATGTGGTCTGAAACTGTGCAAGTTCCAAATAAATAGGCAGTGCAGAACACAACGCATCAGTCAGGATTTAAAGTCAAGTTATGTCTAAGCTCCAGAGTGCAGGAGTCTGGTTTTGCTAATAAAAAATGCAGTACTCATTTTCTTGAAAGACTTAAAATGGCTGACAACCAGATGGCACTTCTGATTTTTTTTCTCTGGGACAGGTTGGAGATTTTTTCTCCCCCAACTTGGCTACTGATGTAGGAAAAAATTCTTGGCCACTTCTGCATCTCCAGATGATTGCTACTTGCTAAGGAAGCAGGAGGGGGTCATCAAGGTTTTCACAAATGTGTATGGAGACATGATAGAGTGACATAAAAGGACATGCAAAGAATTGTGCAGATGACAGGGCTGGTACAGAAAAATAACTGTGGGGGTTTTTTTTCCCTCCCTCTGATGGGAAATGCCACAATTCTTGAATATTTAGGACTTTCTTCCACAATAAAGTTGTATGTGCTCACCTTGGGGAAAGAATTATATTTTTACACATGAGCATGGCACAGTTACACAAAAAAGAAATCCATGGATGATGAAGCAAATGTTCTGCAAGGAGGAATAGGGATCTCCTACTCCAAAATTTATGTAGCCAGTATTTACTGTGGACAATATTTCACTATTTTAAAAGAGAAATCTTTCTTTTCCTGTTCAGGCTAGAAAAGATTAAGACATTGAGTTGAAACATAACATAGTAACACATATAAATTACACACAGGGAAGTATTTTATTCATAAAGGATGAACATGTGTATTATTCCAACTTACAACTTTATACCACTTCATACCCAGCTTTCCAGTTTTGCCATGAATTTTCCTTTAGGTCTGCATCGAGAGCCTCCTAAAGTCAATAGAAAGCCTGCTGTTGAATTCTGATGGGCTTTGGCTTAAGCTTTAAAGGAATATACACTCTTGCTTGACTGTGTGGTTTATATTTTGATGAATTGCTTGTCATATTGCCTCAGATAATTCATGGTTTCACTGGAGAGATAAACCCAAATCTTGTTCAGTCACCCCATCTTTTATAGGCATTGCAATTTACAATATATCAATCATCTGGCTGTCTTTAAGAAATTTACAGTAACATTGTAAAATTATATAAGCCTAACATTTCAGAGATCAGAACTGGGGAGGTTTTGTTAGCACTTAAAATGTCCTACATATAGCCAATGACACATTTAATTTGCAATAAATTCCACTGAATACTCACAATTTCCAAAATGCTCCCATTAGTTATTACAATCGATCCATTGCTATATGACGGACAAGAGGTAGACAGATAATGGAACCACGTTCTGGAGCCCATCCCCAGGCACTGCAGAAGGGCCTGCAGGATCAAGATTAGCTTCATTCGCAGATACGAGCAGCCCATTACAGTCAACGGAAACCTTGCTTTCAAGCTACATGAAATGCTGAGAGAGAGGTCAGGGTCTGTTGGGTGGCTACACAGTGTATGGGTGCATGGTCACCCCCTGCAGCAGCAATAGCTGTCCTGAAAATCTCGCCCCACAGCAGTAGCAAACTTGATTATTGTCAAGAGCTTTTGCCCTGTCTAGCCCCTCATTCTGGTAGAAGAAATTAAAGTGCTGAGATGCCTTGCAATGGCTCTAAGTCAATGTATGCCCAGAAGACCAGTAACCGTAGCATGTGAGGATATGACCTTGTGCCTATAGTATTTTCTTGCACTATACCCCCGCTTTCTACTGCAACAGGATTAGGTCTTCATTTCTGTTTCAGCCACATTTTATTATTACGATAGCCTGCAGGCCATCATAATCCTGATCTCTATTTTCTGGCTCCATTCAAATGAGGCTAGTCAGGTTTTATGAAAGGTTAATAATATACCCGTGAGAAGACAGCACCTACTTTCACTAGTTGGAGTGGTTTTTTACTACAGGTCATGTTTTTATTGGAAATGCTTGGACAACTTAAAAGAGTTAGTCATCCAAACTCCAGCAGGGAGAGGAATGTGGGCTTGAGAGAAGGCAGCAAGGACTCTTAAATTAGCTCACATGAGTATTCTTATTGGAAATGGTGTATGTTATGTCTTAGGAGGTTTTGTGATGTATCGTCTGCACCAAGGTCTTCAAGCCTTTCACCTCCTGTGTAGCGGTCATCCAGAAAGCCAGAAAGGCTCTGGCCATTCTCCGTGTCTCACAGGCAAGACTAGAAGACACAGGGCATGATTCATCTTTCCAAATTTTAGGTATCTGCAGTGGTTCAGAGGAATGAAAGAGGAACTTCTGGGCATGACTCATCCGAAAATAGATATCTGAAGTATATGAGATGATTCACACTCTCTCGGTCTTTGTGAAATGGAACCTAGGGTGACTAGCACAGATGTGCAGGATACTACCTAAAATCAAGCAAGATGTGTCTCATCCATAATTACAGCAGCGATGGTTGTGGACATTAAATTAGAGATGAGTGGTTGTTATGTGCTTGTTGTATTATTTGGGAATAAAAAAATGCTGATCATAGCAAAAAGAAAGGTGTTTTAAATCTTTTTTGAACCAATGACTGGCAAGTGTGCAATTAAATGGGCCATACATGGCAAAGCTTTCTCTGGGTGTAAATTATGTCATCTCTGGTGTGTAACCCTCTCAGATTTGAGATTGAAGTTTGGTTTAAGGACCTCCCAAGCCCTTTGCTGTACAGTGGGATGTGAATACTTCTGATTTCAATAAATATGATTAAATAAACACTGCAGAGAGAGCTGTAGTGATCTGTGACTCATTTCTGCCTGGAATTAGGAAATAATTTTAGTTGATTTTATCTTTTTCCTTTGAGCAGAGGGAATGAAACAACAGTTGTACGCAGGATGCCAGCATTTGTCCCTTTAATTTAAGGCTGGTTCCTAATCTTAAAAAAGAAAAAGTGCGTGTGTGAGCTCTAATGAAAATGGCTCTCACTCATAAACACAGCATTATGAATGCCTCAGACACTAACAGCAAAAATAATCTCTGTGAATAATCACCTTAATAATGATTTTCATTAATCTTTGTTCAGAGCTGTTCTCTTTGATTGAGATGAGGAACAGTAGGTAGTTCAAATTCAGAGCAACGCCAGGTACATTCAGTAGATACTCTAAGGCTTTGCATTATAAAAGCCCCTTCTGATCTGCCATGTGTACAGAGAAATTGGCATGGTCCCTCTTAATAAAAGAGTAACACAAAGAACTTTTATCAGAATAAAGGCTGTGTTCTCATTAGATATTGCAGCATGGCTTCACTTACTATGAAATTTTTCCCTTGTAATTTTCTTTCTGAGTTTAGTGCTCCTGCAAGGTATAGGAAGAAAATATTCATGAACTGCATGACAGTTTTACCAGGATTTGAACTTCTGACTACTTGAATGTAAAGCAGGATACTTTCCACTGCTTCAGAAAGACAGTGAGACTAACGCTGCTGAAGAGGGAAGCCCAAGAGCTTCAATCCTGAAAGGCAGGACTGGGGAGCTGGAGGCTAAGAGGGCTTGTTCCTTTGCCTTTATGTCCGCTGGCTTCTCTACCCTGATTTTGAAAAAAGGAAACTCATTATAAATGCTGTGTGCTCAGGGTGCTTGTCAATCAGGAGAGGAGACCAAAATCTCAGCTTTCACTCACCTATCAGTAAAATTAAAGACTGTTGTTGTTAAAGACAATCCCTGGGATGCGGGTTTAGACACTAAACAGTGCTTCTGGTTTCTAGACAGATGGCTGATGCTTGGTAATATTAGCCATACTGTAGTAGACTAGACCCAAACCATACTAACCCAAATCCCTACAAAATAAAGTTCAGTCACATTCATATATTTAATAGTTTCCAAAGTCTAATTTTCTTAAATGGGCTAGGGCTAACCAACAGGAAAGACTGGGAGCAGCCTGGGAACACCAATGACATGAGCCTGCTTGCTGGTTTTGGTCTCCTATTTTTTTATCCTTAAGACTTGAAGTCTTGGATTCATTCAGAAACTGCATATAACCCTTTTCCTCCCTTTTGTGGTTCAGGAGACAGAATTCACGTAATTCTCTTTAATCTCAGGTTGCAAAAGCAACATCCAAACTGCATTTCCCATTGTGCTGCATACTCTTCAGGGACTGCAATCTTACCACTATGACCCCAAACAGGCACCATGGTAATGCATTCCGGGCCCTGGCACCAGGTATTTGTTCTTGTGTAGTACTGTAAATCCAGAGCAGCTTGGGAATTACTCTGCTATGGCACTGCTGTAATTAGTTATGTCTATACCAGTAAACTGAACTTTGACAGAAAACATTCCTGGGCACTAGAACTTGAGTGTCCCCACTACTAAACACTAAGATAGTCCTCAGCACACTTTTGGCCTGCACTTACTCATGGTTAGGGGCATTTGGAAAAAAGTACTTGCCAAAGACCATTTCCAAGAGGAAGCCCAAACACAGATATCAAGTTTTGTAGGGTAAGAAGATAGGCATGGACCATTCTGTGCCAGTGGTTTTTAGCACCAGGCACATTTGATTTATTAGTATAGATACAGCTCTTTCCGTTCATAATTTTTTTTCCCAACTCAGTGTTCTCCAAGTTATTATTTTTAATTATCTGTATTTTGTTTAAAAAGAAAAAAAGGTGTTTTCATCAGAACAGATAATTACTTGGTAGATTTATTCATTTCTAAAGCTAATTTAATTCATTAAGATTCATGCTTACATTCCTAGTACCTCCATCTACCTAGTAATTATTATGAAATTAATTTTATCTATTCTTAAGCCATGTTTGTTCTTCTTGTACATCTAACTTGCTATTATTTTCTGCGCTGTTTAGATGAGTATGTGTGTGTTTGCATAAAGAAATGAAGTACTATATAAAAATCTTATAAAATACCCTGGAAAAAGCCCATAAGACATTGAAGGAAGTGTCAGCAATACAGCCATTATTCTTGACAGATGTTCATCTAGTGTGTTTTTGAGACGTTCAGTGATGGCAGCTTTGCAGTCTCCCCAGACAAGTCTTTCCTGGGTTCCATGAACTTTACCTTTAAAACCTTTTTGCAGGTCTGGTTTGCATCTCTCTGGTAGTTTAAACCTGTTGCTTTCTGCCTTCTCATCACAGCCCTAATACTTACTGTCTTTCCTCACAGGCCATTCCAGACCTTTGGTCCTTCCCATTGCTCTACTTGATCTTTCTCCATTTGATATGTTTTTGTTTCTTTTGATTGATTGACTTTTGTTGTTGTTTTGTGTTGTCCACTGTAGTGTCAGTCATGTCTGCTTAAAAATGTGTTGAAACTTTGTCATCTATCTTCATGAAACTATCCACAAAGATAAAATGTGGCATAGCTCTCCATAATGTGAATTATGGAGATGGATGTTTCTATAACACCGTGCCTTCTTCCTTTACTGCATAACTGAGTTGAGATCAGGAAATCAATGGCAAAACTGATGTGGTTTTCAAGAGGCCAAAGCCCTCCTCTCTAAACTCTGAGATGCACAACAGTGGGTGAGTGGAAAAATTAAGTGATTTGAATTGCCTTATTGCACCAGTCCTGAAAGGCAGCTACAAGTGTTGCCACTGCCAAGAAAATGCACGTTCTGTTCCATGTATGGGTCTTTGAATCATGAATAGAAAGTGATAAGACAAATCAGCACAACCGAGTACAGAACAAGCTGCAAGTGTAACTTTAACAGTAAATTTCTACGTGGGGAAGATGTTTCTGCACAGTCTTCTGATGGTGTCCTGTCTTTACCACTTTTGAAAGGGTTAAACAAATGCAGATCTTAAATAATATACCATTTCCATGCTAATGTGTGGAAAATCAAGGAAACAAGGGAAAATCTTGTAACAGCTGCTATATTATTTCTTCATTTATGTACATCTATTCTTTTGTATTCATAATGTATCTATCAGACTCCTGCAGAACAAGCCCACTGCTATGTACATTCTTTGCCTTAACTTCCACCCTTTTAAACATTAATTACAATGATATTCTGAATGTGTCAGTCCTGTGAGGATAGGTCTGTGCTTGTATTACACCAGTTAGCTCTTTTGGTTTTGTAACTTTAAGATAAAACATCAGTCATTTAATTTCTTTGCTATACAATCAAACACATAAAGGCTTATCTGAAGCTCCTGCTAATTGGCCCCTGTTAATTCGTATAAAAGCACATTTGATAACAGCGAGCATAAAAGCAAGAGAGTAAAATTTGAAGCTGTGACTTAAACATTCCTGTACTAACTCCTCAGATTAGGTGGTGTGTGCATGCAAGTGGAACCAGCTATATAAGGAGTGGGACCAAAGATTTTATCCCTTCAGAAAATGGCATAGTGAATAAACACATAACTCTGCAGACACTCTTCTGCCCCTGAATATTAACAATATTGTGGTCTTCTGTGAGCATAGACTGTGCATTTTGTCTCATGGCAATAAGGGATTTAGGATCAGAACATGAATATAAAGCTTAGCTGTATGTTTGAAATGTACCTATACTGAACAGCGGTTATACACATCTTTGTTATATCAAAGCCTATCAAATTCTGCAGTTATTTTTTTGTGGGCAGGATTTCTCAAATCACATTGATCACTTCTGGGTTTTATAATTTTTTTTCCCTGCCAGTTTTAAGCACTTTGCAAGCCCTGGCTGAAAATGAGTCCTCTTTTAAGTTATAATCTAGCCCTTCGGCTAGTCCTCTTAAAAAATATTGCCCTTAATTGCTTTCCATTAGGAGAAGAACATTAAAGGTACAGTCAGTGACAGCCGCCCATTAGAGATGAACCAACAGAACGTGTGATCTCTGAGCCAGGAGGAAGACATGGTCTAGGTAGACGTTACTGTGTCCTGAAGGTTGTGCAAACTGCTGCCTGCTCTGGTTTCTCTGTAATTAACAGAAAACATGAAAACATTACCGGGGTTTGAGGGGACTCACCTTGAAAAAAAATAATTGTGTAACCTTTGTTGAAGCATAAGAAATGTTAATAAGAAAAGCATTGTTTCCCTGGCTAAGTAAATGATGAGTATTTGTAAAGTGCAGCCTGGGCTGGGAGTCATATTCTCTCTTCAATTGGAACCACATGCAGCAGCAATTTATTAATGTTCTAACGCTGTGCAACCTGCACACTAGCTTTGAAATAGGTTAAATGTAGCACGGCATGTATAACATTAAGTATGGCAATTAAAACATCTCGGCATCCTATTCCTGATCAAAAATTACTGTCGCTATATATACACGCTGCTGTCATTAATGTTTCCGCCCTTGAACCTGTAGTTTTCTGTGTGTGATGTCCTGTCAATTAAGTGCAATTACACTTATGTTCCCTCATTTGGTGAGCTTGCCAATTTATGGTTCAGTTGCTGGGGATGGGGAGGAAATTGGACCACATTGCTCCTGCTGATGAGACTCTGAGAAGAAAAATACCATGTGAAGCACATGCATTTTGGTAACTTTATCATCCTTAAGGCAACAAGGGATGAATAAGAAAATCCCAATATTTTAGGAAAACAGACGTGGAGCTTTATCCCCCACGGTACCAGAGGTCTTTCAAAATGCTTCTATCAAAGATCTGCCAGAACTCTAGGGCATCCACAGGGCAAGAATTGTGAAGACACACCAAGAGCGCACGGAAAGGGTAGGATGCTGTTAGCCTCATGTTTGTCTGTCTTTGATACCCCAGTGTTGGGAGGGCAGATATCCATTTCAAATTGAAGAGACTTACTTTTTCAACATTTTTTAAATAAACGAAGTATACTAAAATAGACTTCTTCTTAAAATTTCATCAATAAATGCTCGCTTAGCTCTACAGAAAAAGCTGAGTACGGTGGATCATGTTAAGGGAGAAGGAAGGGTGGCTGTGAGACACAGGTGGGGAAGTGACAGCTCTTGTGTGAGGAAGAGGAGGAGGAAGATGGCTGCTTCTGTAGAGGAGGTGGGGGGGCAAGAAAAGCAGATGCCTGCATGAGGATAAAGTGCTGCCACTTAGCTGGATGGTACTAAACGTGCATGTACAGCTTTCTGTGTGTGTGATCTCCAGCAGCAAGAGTCCCAAAGACCAAATCTAGCTTTTATGGGTGCCGAAACTGGGTTACCTTGTCTCAATGGCTAGGCAAGATTGTGTCAGAGAAGTCCTGACTTCCAAATTCTTTTAGGACACCAAATTATGCATGTTTCCTCATCCCAGTGATTTGGGGTGGGATGCACCTCACTTCACCTTAGATGACTGAGTTCAGCCTGCAGTGGTGACCCTCAGCTCCCCATACAGGCCTGAGAGAAGGAGATCGTCTGGCTCTCCAGGGTCTGCAGCAGTCACCTAAAAGAAGTCAGGTGTATTGTGCCTTATGAGTCCCCGTTTCCCTTCACCGAGCTGAGAGGGGACGAAAGAGGACGTGCCTACTTGCTTGGATAGGTGAGGTGAATCTCCCCGTTGAGATTGGCCCTCCTCTCCCAGCGGGGAATATCAGGAATCCACGAGTGCAATTCTGAATATGATCAGTCAGGGCTGTTTTCCTTTAGGAGCCTGTTTCCCCAGATGTGCGATGATAAATACGTTAACTTCCTTTGCAAAGGTGTTTGGAAGGCATAAATACCTAGGGAGTTTTATCACATCCCTTTTGAAGCAGAACTCAAAGCTTATTTTAGTAACCTCCTAATTTTTTTCTGCTTTTGACTGTTTTCAGGATTACAGTCCTGCTTCTATTGATGTTTCCAGGCTTGCAACCTCAAGCTGGAAAATCACTGACTTCTTATCTCTTGTCCCTGCAACTAATAACTCAGCTTCTGCTGTCCCTAGTAACACATGCAGGGAAATGCCAAACAGGCTGTACTATTGAAAGAAAAAAAAAAAAAAAGAAAAAAAATCCTGTTAAACTTGGGCCCTGATGCTACAAACATTGAAATGTTTGTCTGTTACAAGTTAAGGCTACAAATAAGTGTGGGCAAGATGGATATCTTAGTCATAATATTTTTTTTATGATGAGAATTTCTGTCAGCTGTAGTTTTTGTGTTATCAACATCTGTCACTGAGGGCTGGGCTATGATCCATAAGTGTTTCAAGTAAAAGGAAACAGATTTTCCTTCTAAAAATCAGAAATTGCCAAGCTGTTGTTTGGAGCAAAACCCCGCATTTAAAGTAATCTTCTCCTAACGGTTCAAGAGAGGCATTTATTTTCTGTGTGTTTTTCTTAATTCCAAGTGTCACCTGAGATCTATCTCTTTGTCCGATAGCTGTGATTTCCTCCATGTTAGTCACTAGGATGTCAATACTTAGTAGTATGATCATATTAATTTTCTTTCCTAGAGTATAAGTGTTAGTATTGTCTAAGCACACAGTAATTTTTATTTAATATGCTACAAAGAATTTATTTACTGCTTTGAATGACTGATGACTTCAGAAATAGCGGTACAGACTTGCACCCCCCTTACCCCAGGAGGAACTAACTCCTTTGAGGAGCTGCTATGTTATGTATGGCCTTACTGTGTCTGCTGCTTTCAAGAAAGCAGCAGTCAGTAGATCCAATGTCCTAAACAGTGAACATATTGTACCTGATAATCTCTTGAGTTGCCATTATCCTCCTTTGTTGGAAAAAAATGTAGTGATTATTCAACAGACTACTCTGTTAGTAGTTAATCCATTTAGTTAATCGGAGTTAGCAGCAGCATCAGGAGGAGGCTGATCCTCTTGGAAGTTTCTGTTGGCACTTCTTATTTCTTTTTGTTTCAAATATTCTTTCTAACTTCCACAGGTCATGTATATACATTAAGCATAATGCTGGCTCAAATCTGGCAGAATTGTTCAGATGCTGTCTCCATCTGCCAAGGGCTTACACTCCAGAAACTCCCAGAATGCACCTAAATCCTCATTTAGTGATTCTCCTGATTCCAGGGGTAGGCTTACCTGGGGAACAGGGTAAGCGCACGGGGCCAAGTTCCTCAGCTGAGCAGACTCTGAGAAAAATCAGAGAGTACTTGTTCATGAAGCCCACAGCTTCCATTTAAAGAGGTATCTAAAAATTGGGAATTAAAGACAAGTTGTATTTCCTGAAAATCTAGACCACTGATGCACTGGAACTCCCTATCAACAAATGCTTCTTTTATATTAAACATGAAGGAAGTTTTCTTAAATTTCTATTCATTCCTTTCCTGTGAAGTCTTCAATAGCACATGGAAATCACTGAATTATAATTTGTGGGGTCGCTGAAAGGAAACCGTAAGAAACTGCACATAATACCAGTATAATGGCAACAAAATAGGAAGAAATTACAGTCTTGAGGGTTTGTTTCAGCTGAAAAAAGATACGCTTCAGTTGTCTGTCTAGCTGGAAGTGAATGACCGGAGCACTTGTGCTTCATGTTACAAAGTGGTGTGACATCAAGTAGCTATCTTTTAGATGTGATATAACAACAGAGTTTATTAATTCAGACTCAGAGCCATGCTAATCCAAGATGATTTATGTTCAATTTGTGGCTTTTTACTCCTGTTCCTGGGTACTAAGTCTGTTGTGCATGCATTAGATAGTCCATACCTTGTATACTGAGATTTCTCACATTAGGAGGCAGTACGGTATTTACTGATCAATTAGTACACCAAATATGTAAATGCTATATGCATAACCTTAATTTGTTTGTTTTCATATCAGTTAGAAAATATAAAACATAGATCTATACAGGCAGAGCAATAGAGAAGAAATCCTGTAAAAGTTAGTGGTATTTGTGTATGTAGCTGTTATAAAGGATGGAAAACTGTACTTGCAAGTCTATAAAAAGTGCAAGTTTCCTGGCAAATATACCCCTCCTCAGAGAATATAACAGCCAAGTAGGTCTTTTTGATAAAAACCAAGAGATGGAGTCCAACCAGCACTAAACCTGGGCGTAAGACATACTTCTGGCCTGGAGCTACCTCTGACAACACGTAGAACTTGGGGCCCTAAACCACTCATCTCTCAAGCTTGACAGGGATTACGGTCCTCTGACTTCAGGAGTCTAAAAGTCAGGCATCTGTTCTGAACTAGCTGTCTCATTTCCCTTTATGATCAATGGGAAGAGATCAGCAAGGTGATGATTCATTCCTCTTATCTCGGTCTGGCATGAATCATTTTTTCCACTTTTCCTTGTAAATTATTTTCGCTATCTTTTGCGTGTATTCTGTTCTTTCAATTGCAAAACACTTCCAGCTGTTTTTTCTCCAAGCCAGGAAAAAGCCAGGGATTGCTACCAATGAAGAACTCACAAATTTATACAAAATCCCCGCTCTACTGCAGGTACAGCTTCACACGCTTCATCGAGAAGGCATAGGGCTGTCCCTGCAGGATGATGTGCCTGACACCAGATGGTGCCAAGTAAAGGTGTAAACGAAGGTGACTCAAAATGGATGTTCAGTCAGGAGGAGATGCCAAGGCTTCACCTCGTTCCAGAGAAAGCTGCAAGATTAGAGTGCTTGACCTTGTAATTTGTAAACTAAGGGCAGTTAGAGCAGGGAAAAGAAGAGGTTAAGCCTACAATCTGTGCCCTTCTTTTGGGTCTTCCTTCAGACTTTCCGGATAAGTCAGAAAGAGGTTTCTATACAAACAACATATGCTGTTGTCTTAGCCTTTTTCACAGAATTCCCTTCTCTTGGCTCTCTGTCTCCTCTCTGGTGTCTCGCTCTCACAGTGTGGTAATTTTACTCCCCAGCACATGCAAGAAATGAAAATCATACCCACAGTATTCACATCTTGCAAACTAAAGGACAAATTTTCTTTTTTAATTCTAGTGACTTTTTGAAAGGCTTTTTTTTTTTCACCCCATATCAGCAATCAGAAAGTGTCCTGTCTTCTCTCTAATTAATGATCATTCTTTTCAGGCATTGCAGATGTCTTCGCATATGGCTCATTACCCTTAAGACAGAAACGATGTAAGAGTTAAAGGTTTATTTCACAGGGTGCTTTGGGCAACCATGAAGGATGAAGTCATTAAAAATACTTTTAACTAAAGCAAGGGCTGCTGCACAGCCTCATATTTTCCTGCTTTTACAATATTATGTGGTGGTTATACCTTTTGAATCAAGGCTTACAAGCTTTTGTCTATGGTAAAATTTGCCTGGAACAGAAGAAAACTGAAACAATAGTAATAAAAGATACACATATCATCTAGATTCCAAGGAATTTACTTTTTTGGTAAACTTTAAATCAATAAAGTAAATTAATTAGAAATGTGTCTACATGTGTATTGATGACCTGGCAGATCTTACATGAGGATCCAGAATGCTAGGTTAATGAAAGAACTACAGAAATCAAAAGAAGGAATAAAGGTTAAAGTTCAGTTATACCCTACTACTAGGTTTACAAAGCTTACTGACACCAGTATCTTATTTTTTCCTTCCCTGTTTAGTTTGATGGCTAGTAATTACTTCCTACTTCTTAAACATGCTTAACTCAATTAAATACGATAAATAATGAAACTTTCTAAAGTGGACACACAAACAACAGTTAACATATGTACTTCATTAATATATGTACTTACTTGAATATCTAAGTTGGATATTGGTACCCTTGCTGTCAAAAGTGGTGCCACTACAGTGACCTTCCACATGACATTTATTCTGACGACTGCTGTGTGACAGACTCATCATCTTGGTAAGTTTGTTCATCGTGTTTGCAGAGTTGCATCTGTTAATAAAATGACTACTTTAAAGTTTTACTTCTTATCTGTACCTCTGAGCTCTGCTGGTCTCATACAAATATAGTCACTTAAGATAGCATCTTGTATAGTCACCCTACTTTTGCAATTTTGGAGTGTCTTCCAATCAGTGTCCATCAAAGATGTGACTATGCCTTCTCTCACAGTGTTTGTTTGTCAGTCCTTCTCCAGTGGCAGAAATATGAGAATTGGTGCGATACTTCTTGAAGATTTGTGTATTTTTCTATATGAAATAGAGATAAGCAAGTTTGCTGATGACACCAAGATGTGTGGTGCAGTCGACACGCTGGAGGGAAGGGATGCCGTCCAGAGGGACCTGGACAGGCTTGAGAGGTGGGGCTGTGTGAACCCCATGAAGTTCAACAAGGCCAAGTGCAAGGTCCTGCGCATGGGTCGGGGCAATCCCAAGCACAAATACAGGCTGGGAGATGAGTGGATTGAGAGCAGCCCTGCAGAGAAAGACTTGGGGGTATTAGTAGATGAAAAACTGAATATGAGCCAGCAATGTGTGCTTACAGCCCAGAAAGCCAATCGCATTCCAGGCTGCATCAGACGAAGCGTGGCCAGCAGGTTGAGGGAGGGGATTCTGCCCC
Source organism: Harpia harpyja (assembly GCF_026419915.1). Classification (NCBI taxonomy): domain Eukaryota; kingdom Metazoa; phylum Chordata; class Aves; order Accipitriformes; family Accipitridae; genus Harpia; species Harpia harpyja. Next base: position 6,269,115 of record NC_068956.1, on the reverse strand, counting down.
TCTGCTCTGCTCTGGTGAGCCCCCACCTGCAGTTCTGTGTTCAGCTCTGGGGCCCCCAACATAAGAAGGACATGGACCTGTTGGAGCGAGTCCAGAGGAGGGCCACGAAGATGATCAGCGGGCTGGAGCACCTCTCCTGTGAGGATATGCTGTGAGAGTTGTGGTTGTTCAGCCTGGAGAAGAAAAGGCTCTGGGGAGAACTTATAGCAGCCTTCCAGTACCTAAAGGGGGCCTACAGGAAAGACAGGGAGGGACTCTTTAGCAGGGAGTGTAGTGATAGGACAAGGGGTAATGGTTTTAAACTGAAAGAGGATAGATTTAGATTAGATATTAGGAAAAAATTCTTTACTGTGAGTGTGGCGAGGCACAGGAACAGGTTGCCCAGAGAAGTTGTGGCTGCCCCATCCCTGGCAGTGTTCAAGGCCAGGCTGGATGGGGCTTTGAGCAACCTGGTCTAGTAGAAGGTGCTCCTGCCCATGGCAGGGGGTTTGGAACTGGCTGATCTTTAAGGTCCCTTCCAACCCAAACCATTCTGTGATTCTATGATTCTGTGATTGAAGATACGTTTCTTGTTCCAGGAACAGATGGTTGCAATGTCTGTGATGGTCTTAGTTCTGGATGCTTAAATACAGGCCTCAGAAAGTGTCATCTTCCTCTTTGGAGAACTCAGCTGAGCCAGCAAAGCTCTATTGTGGACTTGGTGGTCACTGTAAAGCTCTTAGCTCCTCTGTGTCTCTATGGTCTCTATAATTTAAAAAATAAAATTTGAGATCTTAAATTTGATCAAAATTTTATGGAAGAGCAAAGATAGGTTTGATCTATTGATAGAGGTGGTGATCATCTATGAGATCCTTTTCTGATTATGAATCCAGATTACACTGGGTTTTATATGTAATGGGCTGGTTGTAATGAGTATATCCATGATGAAGATAAGATTATTACAGAAGAAGGGAAAGGAAGGTTTCTAAGCTAAATGATGCACAAACTACTTTGACCAGACATATACTAATGAGAAGTTGAAGTGCTAACTGGAGTTCTAGAAACGCTGAAAATTTCATGCCCAGCTATATCACATCAGAGTGGTACCACCAAGAAAAAATTAGGGCATTAATAATGATCGTCGTCTTGTATAGCAGGATCAGCCAGAATCTCCTAGGTAAACAAATCTGATAAAAATATGTAGATGCAGCTTTACAGCACTGATAATATCAGTCAGGAATCCAGGAGTGCTGTGAGCCTATCAACAAATTTGATGATTTTCAGGCATATATTTTCAATATCACAGGCTGTGTTGTGGCCGTAGATGCTCACCTGTATCAAACTCCTTGCTGGGATTTTGCTTCAGCCAAAGGTGCATTCCCATTAGCTGATCTCATCTAACCAGTGGCCTTTTTCAGGAATGATTGTATAGCCTGCAGCTGTGAAGTACAGCAGCTATATTTCTGCACATAGCTTCTGTACTTCATCTGTACATCAATGTCACTTGAGCTCAAATTTCCTCAGCAATTAACCTGGTGCTTCCATGTGCACGTTAAAAAGTATAAAAGAGAAAACTGGACCTTGTGTAACTCCACTGATGAAGGACTTGACTGTTGTAGGAAAAGACCTGATCAGAAGTGACAGGAAGATTATGAATATTTTGGGGAATTTTAGCAGATTTCTGCCTATCACCTCTTTCAGGCAAGTCTGAACAGTCAAAAGTTCCACAGGTGACAAGGGAAATGCATTTATGTATAGAAATTATAAAACCTTCCATCTGTGGCTTTAGTTCCTAGTCCTTGTTTGAATCCAAATTATATCAAGCTTGGAACTGAATGTAAATTGGCTATGGTTATGGCTATGAATAAATATATCGAGGTTGGATGTCTTGAGTTTCTTGGATTCTATTACGTTTTAAGGTGTTTTTGTCTTCAAATGCTGCCTTAACTGTTTCAGTTGAAGTTGGCATTAATTGTTCATAGCTCTGTTAAATGTGAAATATTAGGGTAGAGTTCATTTTACCAGTCCTTCTGGGTATTCAAGGTTCCTGGCTGTACTGAAGCCTGGGAATGGAGATGTGGTGTGCCTAACGGACATAAGCAATGTCCATAGCCAAAGTCATGCTGTGTGGAAAGGCTTTCCAAATGTGCATGTTCTTTTTAGTGAAGGATCATAATTCACTGCAGGAGCTCTACTGTGCTCTGCAGAGGGTTGTAGGCACTCAGGATTGATGAAGCAGTTTAACACCCTAGATAGCTCCTTGGAGACCCATTTGGCAGCTTCAGCAGAGGCTGGCAGGAAGGTTGCAGGCCAGTAACAGAGCCTTAACGTTGCAGCTTTAAAGAATGTATTGCATGTCATCTGATTTCACGTAGTGTGGCTAACATTGCTGTTCCTTAAGCAAAGGACTTCAGAAAAATATTTGATGAGAATAAAGGGCTTGTTTGAGAATCAGTGTTATGCAAAGATAATGATTTATTGTCCTGTAGTGAGAATAGTATTAACTTTTCATATGTTGTTGGAATCCATTTCCACTGAATTGGCATAATTTATCTCCCAGAAACTGGAAGGTCTCTTGCTGGTGTTCAAGACAGTGAGTATTTTATGATGTCTTCATGTGTGGCATCTAAACTGAAGATCAGTCTGGCCAGCTGTGAAGGCCGGGCCACAAGCCGTAGACGACGGTTCTATTTAAGCAAAACTGTTTAGGTAATTTGAGTGTCTGTAGCCTTGCTGAACTATACATTGAAACCTCTCAGGCTAACTAGACAGGAGTGTGCCATCACCATGATGAAAAAGACATCAGTGGGCTTTTTTATGTGTCATTAATCATAAGCAATCTGTAAATAATGAAAGTATCGGTGTTAGTTTTAATAAGTGGACTATCTGAAATTGAACAAAGTGTTCTTACGTAGAATGCTTTTCCACTGTATGTCTAAAGAGTTTTCTTGCTGTGTGACAACCTCGCATGCTGCAGGTAGATGGAATAAAATAATTCAGAACTTGTTTCTTCTGGTGAAGCGTTAGTGGTGAAGACTATAGTCACTGCTTCATTGCTGCTGAGGTCCTAATTTTCATAGCAGCTCTTCTTACATCTATGACCTATAGCTTTACTTCGCAAGTATCTGGTTTGGATGCAAGCTGTGGTCTTGTGCAGAGGACAAACATTTGATGCCTGTAACCAAGTTTCTTATATACATTTACTTCAAACTTACCGCGTTAGGTGAGGAATGAATAGGGCAACTGAAGATTTTTTGACTAGAGGACTTAATGTCCAATGCAGATGTCATGAGAGCACCAGTTCAGTTGCTGGTTTTGTACATTTTCTGAGTCTGAGGGGTGGGCAGAGCTAAAATAATGGGTTTCTGGAATACCAGTGAGAGTACTGCAGACATAATGGTATGAAAGCAATGAAATCAATTATACTACTTACAACACGTAGTGCTAAGCTCCGCAATGACTATCAGTCAGTGCAGACACTAGTGTCTCTCTTGGTTGTCATGGCATCCTCTTGTTTAGCAAGGGTGCTGGAGAGAAAAGACAACATATTCAGCCCTGTCTGAGATCTTAAAAGGGCCTTTTAGCCAGTAGCTGGTATGAAAGTTGAAAGACCATGGCTGGAATTTAGGTCTCTTTCCTTTGAAAATAGCTACATAATTTTTTTGTCTTGCTCCTGGTAGTAGTTCCTGCATGAAAGCAATTCACAGCTGTTGCACGCTTGCATTCAGATATAGCTGTACAAACCTTTTTTCTGGTAACAGAAAGGTGGCAGGAAGAATGTCATTTGGCTTGCAGAGCTTTTATTGTTGAATATGAAGTAGAGAGAAAAGGAATCAAGGTAGTTCTTAGAGGTTGCATTAGTTTCTAGGGAAGGCTACTAGAGAAAAAGGAGGAGACTGGGAAAATTACCACTGGGTACTTGTAAACTAAATGCATGCTTTTTTCCTGGGGATGAACCACATTTTAATTCCTGATGGATTAAGATTATATTTGATACCCTACCTACCAGGGCTTCTAATATGCCAAAAAATGCCCGCAAACAAGGAAGACCAGTGAAGTCAAGCATGCTGGAGTGGGACGTACCTGAGTCTGATACCTGTCAGGGTTCTGTGAGAATGTTTATCAGACTTGGATCCTCATTAACACTTGCAGCTGGACACTGAAAGGGAGCAATTTGGTTATAAGAGAGTCAATGGGATTATTCCTTACCAAAATAAGGTCTCCAGGCAACCACTTGTTTTAGCTGGTGCTGAGAGCTGATCTACGAAGACCTGAAATACAAGGCATAATCAGAAAATATCACACTGTTCAGATAAGTCTGCAGCAGTGTCCAGAGTTAATATTGGTGCATGACCTAGTTAAAAGTTTCCTACAAGACAGCCTAAAGTATCATGTAGCGGCTCTGTTGACAGCAAGTCCATCCACTTTTCACAATAGGATAATTTGGGTGGTCATTCAGCTCAAGATATATGTTTGAGTTGAGTGGCAGTAAGAAATCAGTGTTTCCTCTTTTAACCTTGGAGTCTGTTGTTTTTAGAAAGAGCTTTGGAGTCTGGGCAGCTGCAGAAGGATCAGCCTGGCCAGTTGCAAAACACTGTATAGCCAATTAGAGAGTAATTTTTTCACACTAGAAATAAACTCTGAGGAATATGGTGCTATTTGATCTAATGTACTCCTTTACATCCAGAGAATGAGGAGCATGAGGAGGAGAGTCAAGGCCCATCTGCCCCTGTTTCTGTAGATATACTCATAATCTAATTCTACCTGGCACAAATTGTGAAGGGAAAGGGGAATGGAAATACCTTGTCAAGACACCTTTGAAAACAAAGACTCAATGGAGCTGTAAGAAAAAACTGAGTGTACTTTGTTTTGATGGTATTCTTGAATCAGAGGTAAGGGTGGTCATCTTGTAGCAATGAATGAATTCAGAAGCAGTTGAGCTGAATGCAAAGTAAAAGATGGATTCTGAACAGGGTTTTGGGGGTTGATTTATTTGCGGTTTTTGCTTCTGTTTTTTGGGGGTGGAAGAACAGGATGTTATTATAAAGTGAGTTCCCTGTTTGGAAACATCAATCAGCTCTTGAGAAACTATACACAAAAGTAAACTCAGAATAGTTTTTTTTCTAATTGAGTATTAATAAGAGATGCACCATTCTAATGAGCAGGTGAAGACAGAGACACAGTCCTCTCTAATAGATACGTTGTAGTTGTGATAATGAGAAGCTATTAGTATTTTTCTTGATAACAATTAGTCTGTTGATTGGTTTGTATTCCCCTTGCACCATCAGCAGTTTTATATATCAATACAATGTTGATTTAACTTTTAGTGTTCCTACATATCCCTTTCAGCTGTTCAGCTGAAGAATAATTGTATTGACTTAGTAATGCTATGCTTAGCAAGCAAGCAAGCTACATTTACATATTTTATGCCTCTCCCCATTTTATTCCTGCACAGTAATAGGGCTTGAAGGCTGCAGAACTATTCAGAAATCAAGAAGTAAAAATTTAACTTTTGAGAGTTAATTCTGCTTGTCTGAACCCATCATGATATAGTGAAGTATAACAGAGAGCATACAGAAGATCTGCATCTATAGGAAGAAAGAGCAGACTTCCACATAGCTTGAAACCAGGCATTGTCTCTTTTGTTTACCAGGGATGCTGCTGGGATCTTCCCACAGCACAGGGTGGCACCTAGTGGCTGCAAATACAGTAAAAATAAATGTTTTAGTACAGCTCGTATCCTCTGAGCCATGAATTTTCTTTAAATGCATAATCACAGTCCTGTGTAGTCCTTAATTAATCAACCTTTGATCCTTGTGTTACACAGCACCCAAAATGCAGAGGAGAAAACTGCCCTCTACCTTGTCAGCAGCATGTTGGCTGATTTGCCACCAGGGCTCATTCACTAATTATTTTTCTTCAAGCTTCCTAAAAGTGCACCCTGTCCTGAAAAGAAACTACATCTTGGGCAATTTTCTCCTAAATATGGATATCTGAAAAACTTACAAAGACTAACTACAAAAATTAGAATAGCAATAACACTGCTAAACATCATTGTTGTTTCTGAAAACAACCCAAAAGCAACACTGAAGAAAACTCAGGGGATAGCTTTCCCTTCATGCGTATCTTTGTGGTTTTATTGACTTTGACAGACCTGTGCCATTTTAAATCAGCTCCGAGTTCAGCCCTCTTGTCTTTTCCATATGTGAAACAAAGCAAGTCTTACAGTATTCAACTGTCTTCGCTGATATATCTGATATCATAATACAAACGCACAAACATTTTGGAAAAGGACATAAACTATCATTTGGGAGTTTAATTTGAGGCTTGGAAATATATTTCTCCTCGTGCAGGGGATTAGTTGCCCAAGTTTGAGTTACAAGCAGTTTGTGATCTTCAGAATTAAATGTTCAGCCCCTTGAGTTTTATAGCATGGTATATCAAGATACTTCCAGAGCTTTCATCACTGCAGAGTTTGAATATGTCTTGAAGAAATAAAGAATAATAGAACCGCCCCCCCCATCTTATACTGCCCACAGTTAAGAAAGTCCTTCACCAAACACTCCTGGTTCAATTCTGCATCAGAGAGCAGCACCATTTGCAGGGTGGTCAGCACTAGAGTTGGCTGAGCTGGAGGCATTGTTTGTACTCACCTGCAGCACATTTTGTTATTTTATTTATTTCCTGTCTCTTGCTAAAGAGAAATGTATTTGTCATTCGATTGGATTTGATGAACAGTTTAACCCTTCCTGACTGCTCCATTGCTCAATGTGAGCTCAAGCCAGGTAACCACAAGAAGCAGCAGTCAGTTCCAGTGCATACCTTTTTAGAAAAGTGGCCTTGCAGGATGGACATTTTTTATAGCACTGACACCTGCTCTGTACAGGTGCCCAGGCAGTAACAGGCTGTGACATTTACAACCTTTACACAATATTCATACTGCTTCACTGCTATTTCTGCAACCTGGATTATGAAAAGGACACCATCTGCTATGACAACTGCTTCCGTAGAAAGGCTTCACACAGGTTGGGCACAACCACTTTTTTTTTGTTTTAAAAAGACACTGCAACTCATTATGTTTGCATTTTGCTTGGTTTTAAGGGCGCAGAATGAAACAAGGCAGATGAGAAGTGCACTACTATTTTGGGACACTCAATTCAAGCATGGGAATTCCCGTTGGCTCATGATCAATGGCACCTTCCTTTCCCAGGCACTGGTGTGAAGTCAGCAATGATGTTCCTCTGTGTTTCCTAAACTTGCAACGGGCTTGGACAATTGGAAAACCCTAAAGTAGCTGTGGGTGGCCAACTCCTGATTATCTGCATATAGTTATCTAAGGCAGACTGGATTATTATTTATTTATTTATTTATTTATTATTAACAGTAGAAAAATGCATATCATTCACGGGGGATTTTGCAATCTGAGGAAAACAGAAGTATAAAGTCAGAAGAAATAGCTATACTCATTTCTATTTCAAGTTCTTCTGCTGATTTCACAATTTTCTTTGGAACAATTAAGCATATGCTTAAATTTACATTTAATTTTAAATCAAGCAGATGTAAGGGCGCTGCATTATGAGGATATTAGACAACAGGTGGATCTGCTTTGTAGTTTATACTATACCATAGAGACACAGGCTACATTATGCAGCTAAGAATTTGGTATATGTAATTATTTTCTCTGCTTCATTGCTGCCTGCAGCATGGATGAAATTTGCAGCAAAGCTTGAGTGTTGGGTTTGTTGGGTTATAAATTCATTTGAGTAGCAGAAACTTTTGCTTTTTTGAAAATATTTGGAACTCTGGACCTGCTCCAGAGCTCCAGAGAGTTAAACAGAGAAGATTCCAGGTCCAGCATAGAAATAGTATAGAGATACAATATACTGCGAGTAAAAATCCACATCTGTTCAATGTAAAGCATGCCTATCCTTTCCTATTTGTGCTAGCTTTTGTCTTCCATATTTTGTATGATACCTTTTGAAAGTGGCTCCCCCAGACAAGCTCTGCTGAGCCGTGCACATCCCAGCTATGAAGCTTAGTTCTGTTAGCTTAATTTTTAAAAAGCTTAAATGTTTGAGCAATTAAAATATGTGTAAACAGACCTGTCTTTTTTTTTTTTTTTTTTAAGAAGAAGTCTCCAAGTCCACTAGTATTATTTCTAGTCTACTCTGCAAATATGGTTCTGATGTATAAGTACCTTGTTATGCCAAAACATTTAAATTAATTACTCTGTTCAGATTCAACTCTTCTTTTGCACAAAAGAAAAGAAGAACTTTTGGGAAATTTCCCTTAAAATTCTAGAGTTTATTATCACTTTCTTAAACCAGTTTTATTTCATTGTTGTGGGGTACTCCTGATCTGCCTCTGTGTAGTCAGATTGTCCCTCAATAGTCTTTAATTCCTCCTAGGTACATGGACCTCTTTGGCGTCATTTCAGCCAGCCCTTGTACATTGGCTGTAATTTTGGGTGTGCTTTCCACAAGTCTAGTATGTCTCCCAAGAGGCCAATTTAAAATGGACAAACACGTCATTCCATCAGGATGTTTTTGGTTTATTTTTTTTTATCAGTCTAAAATGTTCTTTCTGAAAAGCCCATCTCACTTACAAGGTACTTCAGCAAAATGCAATTGCACTGATATGAGTCATTTGATGGAAAGAGGAGGGAGGTTTTATGTGTATTTTATCCTGAAGCTACTCACTCCTACATAGTGACTTTCATAACCCCTTTTCTGTTCTTCAGAAAGTCCAAAAACTAGGAAACGGGTGAATCGTTTCCTGTAAAAATCTCATTCAGTATGTTCAGTAATGGTTATGGGTTGCTACTAAGTGGTGCTTGAAATACATTAGCCTGCCTGATGTTGTTAATCTTTCTCCGTAGCTGTGGAAGCTTTGAGACTGACTTCTTGTGCCTGCTCCCACTTGTGCCTGGTACCTCTTTGAGCTGATGAGTGAATTTCCCGTCGTTCATCCTTATAGGAATCAGCAAAAGAGGGATAAGTTGTACCTCATTAAACAGACTAAGTGTCCTGGTTTCAGCTGGGATAGAGTTAACTGTCATCCTAGTAGCTGGTACAGTGCTATGTTTTGAGTTCAGTATGTGAAGAATGTTGATAACACTGATGTTTTCAGTTGTTGCTCAGTAGTGTTTAGACTAATGTCAAGGATTTTTCAGCTTCTCATGCCCAGCCAGCGAGAAAGCTGGAGGGGCCCAAGAAGTTGGCACAGGACACAGCCAGGGCACCTGACCCAAACTGGCCAACAGTGTATTCCATACCATGGGACGTCCCATCCAGTATAGGAACGGGGAAGTGGGGGCAGGGAATCGCCGCTCGGGGACTGGCTGGGTGTCGGTCGGCGGGTGGTGAGTCTCTTTTGAAGAGGATACTGGGCACAGCTTTTCTCAGGGCAACCAGCTGCTTTTCTGCTGCAACCAGAGGGTATTCCAGGTGTCTGGAAAAGCCATTGCTCTGCATGGAAAGATAGTGGCTGCAGCACAAGACAGTCAGAGCTGTCAGCACAGCCTGATAGATAATACATCACATGTGCTGAGAGTCCACAGACTTTCTGTTCCGTTGGACCTGGAGAACTGCTCTTTCATTTGTGATTTTTCCTTCTGGATCTGTAGAAACTCTGAAGGCTGACAATAGCTCAAAACATCTTTGCTTCTTCTTGCCCTCAGGACAATCTGTCCTGGAAGCAACTGGTAGGAAAGGGCTTCTCTCTATGCTGAAGTGCTTTGTCCATTCCCACATCCCTTCTACATTAATGCAGGGATGGATGCATTTTGGAGCCCTTTAACATGCCAAGGGCCATGTGCTGACACCAACACTTGGGTTAAATATTTTGTCACCACAGAGCTAAGTCTCAGTGGAGGTACTGAGGACAGTACCACCAGTGTCAGGGTATCTAAATGTGTCCCATTGCTGCTTAAGCAATGAATCACTTGAAAAATCATTAGTATGTAAGAGCCCTCTTACTCCCTCTGGTGAGCAAGTATTCACGTAGATCAATGAGATTATTGATGAAAAATTACTCACTGAAAACAGCAAGGGGCTGTCAGTTGGGTGCTAAATGTTCAGAATTTAGTTTTGAAAGAAAAGTATCAGGAAGACATCTACGTTATAAAAACAGATCAAGATTTATAATGAACAGTGAAACCACACACTAGACCTAATCACAGTAATTAGACAGCAGTAAGGAAGACAAGTACTGATTCTGAATACTTATTTTAGTCTAAATGCAAAGATGTCTCCTTGCTATGTCCTGTTGAGATTTTTATGCTATGTCAGGAAAATGGTAACTCTTGTAAAATTTTATGTGCTTCCGAGATCATTAAAGGGAAGTGGCAGAAAATGAAACCCAAACATGAAGAACAGACTTTGGATGACTTGACCCAAGTCCATCCACTTGTAAATTAAAATCAAACGCCACCAAGCATGGAGGTTATAAAAATTCCCCTGCTCTGTAGAGCTTTAAAAGGTCTGTTCAGTTAAAATGTCTTCACTGAATACAGCCCTGTTTTCTCTTCCTTCTGCATTCAGGATGCAAGCTGTGGTGGGTGTATTTTGAAAGGCTAAGCTAGGATGTAGTGCCGTGCTGGGGAGGATGAGCGAGTGCAGACAGGCCATGCTATCTGTGCTTTTACATTATTTCTTCATACGGGTACTGCTGCCACTGGCTTCAGTAGGTGTGAGTTCAAACCAGCGGTACGTGGCTCAGCTCAGAGCAAACAGTCATTCGCAGACGTGTCAGTACTCCTGGCACAAAACCCCCCCATTTCTCGTGATGAGACACAGTGTGTTCTACTGGATTGAAGAAGGGTCTCAGCCAAAACTGCTGAATTCCAATTATACCCGTGCTTCTGACTCCTAAGTCCTGCACCCATCCTGAGCTGCTGATACGTTGCAAGGATGAAATGAGGCTAGACATGGCAGAGCACAGCACTCGTTAGGTAATGCTAACTGCTGAGACCGAAACAGTATTTCTTTTGAGAAGGGCAAAGCAAGTATGCCCCAATTCAGCTGCATTTTGGCTTGCAGAAGAAAAGCGAAGCTCCAAGAAAGCTGCTGACTCATGACTGGAGTTTGGGACAAGCAAAGCAGGGACTCCAGCAGAGATATTCCAGCAAAATTTCAGAAGTGTAAAGAATATGTAGAGGTTACTGTCTTTATCTGGAACGAACGGCCCAGGGTGACAGGCCAGGAATGTGATGCAAAGAATGAAACAGTGCCCCTAATTCAGTGTTTAACCTTGCCCAGCTTCAGAGCTCAGGGCTTTTGAGTGTTCTGGCCTCAGGTCGTGCTGCATCTGTAAAGCTCACTCCATAGCTGTGCCACTGGTTCATGAGCACTCAGTCATCTGTTATCCGAAGTACTCATTTCCCATAGCCTAAATGGGGATCTTCAGTACTTAACCTCAAACATCCAATTTTGAAAACACTTGAGTCTGATCTTTTTTTCCTGCAGGCTGCTCCATTTGCTATTTTGGTTATACTCTCTGACAGTATTTATTCCATTCTGAGGAGGTATTTAGTATATGGACAGATGCAGACAAATCTCTAACTTCAATATTTCTTCTTTGGCTCTGATGCTCAGGTGAATCCTGACTGTGGCATATAATCGCAGATGTGAATAGAATCTATTTTATTTTCCACCTGTGAAAAATATTATCTAATTGAAAAGTGTATAATGTATGCCTTTTAAATGGAAAGGTGAGAATGCTTGAGTAAGTCTGAAGGTGAATCAAAAACTCATGCCGAATTCTTAAAGAAATTCATCTTCACCTAATTGTTCCTAACTTTTAGATATCTCTCTTTTAATGGACATATGAAACAGTCACTAAAGAAGAATGCACAGGATGTAACTACAAAAAGTTTGGTTTGTTTTGAACCTTTTCAGTAATCCAAGTGTTCCATATTTTTTATCCAGGTTTCTTTATAATTCTTTACAGTCAGACAACTAGCTTATCCTGTAGTTGCAGAAACAGATAATACCTTTTTATTAGTAATTATTTAGTATGATGTTCTGCATTATTTTAAAATAGCAGGAAGCTTCTTTGAGAAACTTATTTAAAAAATGAATCAGAGAAGAGAAACATTGTTCATTGCCTTCTTTGCTCATTGCTCATCAAAGAAAAACATTTTTTGTGTTAAAAAAAGGAAGTCATTGCTTTCCAGTCACTCAGGCAAGGATGATTTTTTCCTAATCTTTTTTTTTTTTCCAATTAATTTTATAGTAATAGTCTCAGATAACAATTACCTACTGAGATGGGCAGAAATGGGGTTTCTTGAAATACCACCTACATAAAAATAATATTTGACCACAATCCAATTTTATGTTTTTTTAAATAGTCTTGGCACCTCCATAATAGAGCAATAAATCAGTTGTAATCTCATCACTTCTATTGCTGAGCAAGCTTCCACATCTATAGAGAAAGGAAAAGAATCTTCCCTCTTCCCTTCCAATATATTCGTAAGTTTGTGTCATTTAAGTGGAAATAATGTTTGTACTGTGAATGACCCTAACAACAAGATCATAGAAAAAGTCTGTGTAATAATAGATACCAGATTAAAAAAAGGCAAACCAGCAAAACCAGTCTGGCTTCCCCAACAGAATTTTTGTTTTACAGAGAAATCTTGAGAATCTGCCTTACTACTCAGCTTTCTAACTATTTGTTGCTGAATATATTATTTTACACAGGATACACACACCAATTCCTGATGCCCAATGCAGATACCATTAAATCCAGCAGAATTTTATCAATGGTAGCACTGAAGCCAGCCACATGACTTGCTTTGGTTTTCCTACCAACATTACATTGACACTTTAAAAATATTCCACAGGAAAGAAATACAAATAGAAAAGGGCTAAAAAAAAGATTTCCTAATATGACTTGCAAGATGACTAGCACAGAAGTATATGCTAGTTTTGCAGAGTGGGAAGACAAATTTTGATTGCAAAGAGAACCCAGTGGCTTGGTGACGAATGATGACTCTTGTAGAGTGAAAGAGCAAAAATGAATCTACTAAATTGTGGAAATGCAATGATCCATTAAAAAACCCCAACATTTCAAATACTTAAAATGTACAGACTGCTAGAAATGAGAGCATCTAAGTGGTTTGTACTTACTGCTGTTCTGTGAGACGACAAAAGCAACCCTATGTTGGATGTGTGAACTCAAGCTATTAATCCTGTCCTGACAAAAATTATAACCGGCCTGTTTTATCCCCTGAAATTGGGCAAAGGGTAAAAGGTGAAAATGAGAAAACATGGCTTCTGTGCATTCATTAGCATACTGCTAATTGAGAATTTCCACCCTGCGAGCAGCCATGTAACCTGCCAGACCCAATTCCCCAAGTACTAATTAAATCAACCATGAGCAACATGATCTTCTAAATCTTCTGGTGTGTATAAAAAAGAGAAGTGCAAAAATAAATATACATAGTTAGCCAAAGTATCCACTGGAAGGGTTTTTAAACTATACTCAGAGCAAAATTTTCCAAGCACTGGGAAGAAAAGCCAGCCTGTGTTACAAAGAACTTCTCAGTACTTCTGGCCACCCGGGTCAATTGACATGGCAAAGTGGAAGGTGGACAAGATGGCTGCACTGTTGCACAGTTCCTTTGGTACCAGAAGCCTCATAGAAGCATTTTGTGGGATAGCCATCCTTTCTGTGGAGGGTGTTAAAGGACCTTCTAAGGTGTCTTAGATCCATGTTCTTATGTCACCTCCACGTGCTCCATCTGCCACCTTTTTTGTTCCAGCCATCACTGCTGTTGATGCACTTGAAGCATCCTTTGTGCATGAGTTCGCTTCTCTGGACTTTCACATCATGACTAGTTTCTAAAGGACATGACGAGTCCACCATGTCCACTGAGCTTAGGGGTGACTGGCGGATGTTAAAATGAGGCTTGGTTTCATTTCCATAATTTTGAGGTGTTCTATGGCTCTTTCAGTTATTTTCTAAAGCAAAGCAACACAGAACAGTAGAAGCAACTTGAATGTGTAGATTTTGCCCTTTCATATTTGCTTATTCTTAGTAGATGCAGTTATTAGAGACCTAGGTGTATGCTTGTAACACCTTCATCTATGCAAAGAGAGGAAAAAAACCCAAACCACAGAATCAATAAGAGTGGGTTTCCTTCCCCATATCCCTGATTTTATTTGATCTTCTCGGCTCCGGATAACCGAGCTGAATTATCCACTGCAGATGACAGTAGGTTTCCTTACAACATATCAAGGTGGATTTCTCTCAGGATACTTCTGCTTTGCCTTTTAAAAATGTTTCTGCTCTGTAACAAGTGGGGTTGAACCTGAGTGACACTGGTGGTTTTAATGACTGTTCTTTTTTCCTGGTGGTTGTGAAAAAACATTTTAAGAGTGAATGGTCTGAGCACTGCCTTACCGATGATCACTGGAAAGCTATTTCTCTACTGAGATGAGTTAAACTGTTGTTTTTACTGGCTTGAAATAATGAAAGAAAAATTTTAGATAAAGACTGCCTGATTGTTCTCACGAACGTTCAGTTTCTCTGTGGTGCAATGTACCTAACATATTATAGATATGAAATATCAAATGTACACTTAAAATGATAAAATGTCAATTTGATCATAATTAAACACAAAAGACAACATCCATGTGTTGGAAAAAATCCCTATTGATTTTCAGACCATGCCTGGTTCTCAGAGATTGAAAGAAAACTCTTAATCATACCACTTGAAAAGATACTTCTAGGATTATTTTTCAACTGCTTCATAAAAATTCTATGGCTTTTAGTACAGTCTTGTTGGTCCAGTGAGTGCAGTCACCATGTAGTCAGTTAAAAGAGCTCAGAGACTGGGGAAATACTCTGCCAACTGTTTGGGTTTTTTTTTTCCTTTTCTTAATAGCACTGAATGGAAATGGGCATTTGGCTAACATGGAATAATGTTTCTGGTTCTTACTTGGTCATTACGGAACTAGTCCAGCTTCCAAAAAGTTAACAGGGAGTTGGCTTAGGTCCTAGAAGAGGGTTAAGATGTGATCTGGCATACCAAGGATCAAGAATTTGAGAAAGAAAAAGGCAGACAGATGACTAAAATAGCTTATGCAATAGCCATCAAAGTAGGGCTTTAAGTGCAAGAATATTAGCAGAGCGTAAGGGTGCTAATTGTGCATGGACAGTGGTGGACACACAGCAGAGAGGAAGGAGTATGTAAGCAAGAAATAAAGGCAGGTTTATGCTCACTGTGATGTTGGTCCTCTGTAAACTTCGTGTAATATTTTTAAAGAAAACTCAAACTCAAAAACTAAAAAAACCCCAACAACAAACCCTAAAAAGCTGAAGTTAGCATCCAAACCATATATGCTTGAGGCTACAGGTGATTATATCAGGAAGAAGTCTAAAAAATAGAGGGGAATTGAGGAGACATGCTGAGATGAGTTTACTACTACTCAGGGCTTGGGGACAAGACAAGAAACTGAAGCTGGTTTTAAGTCCACCATGGCAATAACAATCTTCCATCTTCAAAAGCTGCATTTTATACTAAAGCAACCTAGACTGAGAAAATGGAGGTGGACAGGTATATTGAAACAATAAGTAATAGCTACATCTTACACAGCCTTTTGTAATAACCCTGCCATCACATTTTGGTCTCTAGGACTCCGAGAGGGCCACTCTGGGAAAACTGATTCACTCTATAAGGCTTTTAATTTACATTAGTAACAAGAAGGAAAACATGCCTTACCCTATAAAATGAGGTGTCTAGCAGGGCCATTTTATTTTCCAGAAGCTGCACAGTTCTTCAAAAAGGGATAGTATTTTGGTAAGCATTTTATGCTACAGCACAGAGAAGTTTTCATTTGTACAAGTAAGAGAAAGGTAGAACAGCAAATGATTTCATAACTACCTTCTGCAACCTATTGCACTGCTGTGGCTCTGGAGAGATGAGCAAGATCCTAGAGGCACTAACCTCATTAGCTGATTGTCACTCAGTCCTACATCAGATTCTGAAACGATACCAGCTTCAGATTACAAGTAGCCAAGCACACAGCCCTCCACGGTTGATGTATAAAGAGGCAGAACAGTTTTTCTTGAGAACAAGGAAGAATTCAGTATAGAAGCCAGAGTCTCCCCAGATGATGTCATTTAGAAGTTTCTAAGTAAAAGCATGCTGCAGCAGGCCCAGTACTAAGAATCAATATACAGGAGATGACCAGAAAGAACCAACAGAGTTTATAATAAAGCATATAAAAGCGGTGTTAGTGTGTGGCCAAAGAGCACAGGCAGCCTCAGGAGTCCTCTTGCACTGCATCCAGATGACTATGGGGAGGACAAGCGGTAGAGGGAAGAAAAATGGTAATTTCCTTCCCCCTTGCATTCTTGGAGAAAAATGAATGTAAATTGTATTAAATAATTGAATTGCTGCTGAAATCCTTTCCCAATTAGATGAAGAAGTTCAGACAACCTTCATCTCCCAAACGGCCAAACATCCCTTATTTAAATCTTTGTGAATATATTGTGCATATGCCTCTGCCCCCATTTTTGGTTTGTTTCTCTGTCTGTCTGCATGCATCTATTTTTACAAGAAAGAACGTGGGTGGTTGAATAAGAGCAAATGTTTGTTTGTTACTCTTTAGTGTTTTCCACCTACAGCCTATCCTTCACGTCCTTCAGAAAATAAGGTTGCATATTTATGTGTAGTGCTTAATGAGCAAATACATCCTTGCATATGATATGCTCTGCTTCCTGTCATGTACTCGTTATTCTCTTTGAGTTTACCAGTGTTCTCTGGTTTATAGATTCATGATTAATTTATTCTCAATCTACAAGAAAGCCCTTTTAATTCCAAGAAGTGGGTTAGATGAATTACCAGACACTACTTTATTTGGCCTGTTTATCTATTGGAATGATTTGCAATTATCATCCCATGCCTTTCCTGAGTACAACAGAAATCAACTGTTGATGAATGAAGGTAGAAAGACAGGAGCAGTCTTTCATCCTGGGCAAGGATGGCATCCCCACCAGTAAGAAATGGTGTCAGGAGGGAAGCTGCCCTTGATGGGCGCTGCTGCTGCTTTGAGTAGGGCAAATGAAAGAGGACAGACTGTGTCTGTGTATGCTAAAACATGCAAGGCAACCATGCAAGGCCAAGCTCATGCAGTTTCCAGTTGCCCTGGGGTGCCCATGGCTACAGGGAGCCCTGCTTGTGAATATGCTAGATATGCACATGTCCGGCATACAGTCAATGGAAATCTCAGCCGTGTTCAGGGACTGCTTTTGCTTATCTCCTTGTTCAGCTGAAAGAAGCTTTCACGTTGCATGAATTTTGACAATCTTGGTGCTTACTCTCAAGGTACTCATCAACCGTTAGGTATGTTGGATGGAATTTCGGACACTGTGTGCCTATCGAGTGGGGAGGCAAACTTGAAACTTGAACAAAACGGATCTGCTGCTGTGTGTTTTGTGCTGTTAGAAGGCTGAACCTGTCAGGCAGTTTTTCCAAACATGTTTCAGTGGCTTCAGATATAAATGCTATAACAACCGTGAATCGATCATTTGAGACAGAACCGCAAAAAGGGCACCGAGTGAGAATTTGGGACACCTGTGGTCTACTCCCAGATCTGCCCATTCTCAGCTCCAAACTTTTATCTGTATAGCTTGCAATCTCCTGCTGCATATTTATACAATACCTGGAAAAGGCAGTTCATGCTCTGAGTGGGGCCTTTAGGTGCTGCTGTAAGAAATCTTGCTAAATTATGTGAGTGTACAGTGCAGAGGAGTATGGAGTTAAGAACACTTAAGAGGAAGGGTAAGACGGGAAGCAAGTGTGAAGACTTTACATATCCAGTTGTGGTGGTTGACCCTGGCTGGATGCCAGGCGCCCACCAAAGCCGCTCTATCACTCCCCTCCTCAGCTGGACATGGGAGAGAAAATATAACAAAAGGCTCGTGGGTCAAGATAAGGACAGTTTAATAAAGCAAAAGCAAAGGTTGCACGCAAAAGCAAATGAAAACAAAAGATTTTATTCTCTACTTCCCAATAACAGGCAATGTCTGGCCACTTCCCAGGAAGCAGGGCTTCAGTACACATAGTGGTTGCTCTGGAAGAAAAATGTACAATAACAAATGTAAAACAACGAATGCCCCCCCTTCCATCTCCCTTTACTTAGCTTTTATAGCTGAGCTGACATCATACAGTATGGAATATCCCTTTGGTCAGTTTGGGTCAGCTGTCCTTGCTATGTCCCCTCGCAAGCTCTTGCCCACCTCCAGCCTGCCAGTGAGGGGGGGGAAATGTTGGAGAGACAGCCTTGATGCTGCGCGAACACTGCTCAGCAGTAGCCAAAACACCGGTGTGTTATCAACACCTTTCTAGCTACCAGTACAGAGCACAGCGCTATGAGGGTGGCTATGGGGAGAATTAACTCCATCTCAGGCAGACACAATACACCAGTATATGACTGCATATGGGTGGGTAGAAAATATACCCTGTCTGCCTTTGTGCTTCCAAAAACCAATGCTGTCATCTGAAGGGAAAAATGGCAGTGTAATTGGTGTAATTTGCCACTAAATGTTTAGCTGAGTCTTATGTAAAGAGGAAGAATCGTGTGACATATGCTTAGGAGCACATGTTTCCTTTGGGAAATTTCAGTCCTAGTAAGAATTTTGAGGTTACATAAAGTTACAGCTGCATTAAGAATTCATAGTTGGATGGAAAAAAAATAGGTGTCTTGCCTGGATTTGTAATACCTTAAAAAACAAGAAATATTTTATTCATTCATCTCTATGAAAATAAAAACAAACCTGTCTCTTTTTTACCATGAAGATAAATTGACAGTGTCTTTAAACTACTACCTGTGAGAACAAGGGAACACTAAGAACAGGTATAAAACTTTAAATACTGAGAAAAGCATTTAACAATCACACTCATCTGCTTGAGGCAGGTGTAGCTAATAAGGAGGAAAGGAAGGAACAGCTGTATCTTGGCTAAAGGCTCCTCGGCCATACAAAGATAAATAGCTAACAGCTGGTTTCCCACAAGGGGTATCCTTGCTGTAATGCCCCTGTTTCTGCTCCCTTGCTTAGATGAATCTTCTCTTAGGCCAAAGGGGAGGACATGTTTATACATCACAGAGACAGATGCTGTCATCCTTGAAGATGATAATTTGTCCTGGCTGTAGAAAATTACCTCTCATTGGTCACTGTGGGAGTGGACACAGATGTTTTGTATTATGGTGTTCAAAGTCACACTAGTTATTAGGGTAGTAATGTGGCATGGCTTTTCTAGACATGTGAAAAATGGCAAGTGGGGAATGTGCTTCTTCACGCAGTTGAATTCTATTTTTTTATTGCAATTCATGAAGATTTGCAAGATAATTTTTTTAAGAGAGTATGAGAAGGAGAGAGAGTTTCACTGGATGCTTTACCATCTCTTCTAATTTTGCAGCCCAAATCCTGAAATGAACACAATGTTAATCATAGTAGGGCTGTAATTACAATATGTAAGATATTTCAGCTAAATGGAAAGGACAGTCTCACTCCTAAGGCATTGATGAGGGTCTCAGAAGGGGAGACCAGCCCTGTGTAAGCCTGATCTTCCTGTCTTATTTTTCTACCTGCAGGATGGTGAGGCACTTGTACTCTGTGATGGTGCATACCAAAGAGCAACTGAGTTCTGTTTTGCTGACTGTGTTGCAAATAGTGGGTTCTGCCATCAAGCCTGCACATAACATCTAGTTTCTTTTTCAAGAAAACTGAATATGGACATATAGCAGAGTTTGCAGGGCATAATACTGAGTCGTTATGCCTCCTCCCCTTTATGAAAAATGCTGGGAGATCCAACACAAATTTTGGCTTGTGCTGTTCTTCCTTTTCTGCCTGATATGTATTGTTATCAGCACACAAATGACTTTTTTTCTGTCTCTGAAACTAACCAGCAAAAAGTTGCTCTTCTTGGTGCATTATTGGCATATTCTGCAGATTTCAGAACTGTTTCTAGGATTGGTACTTTTCTCCAAGGAATAAATGCCACTCTGCAAAGCCCAGAGATGTCCACCCGTTTTTTGAGCCCAGTCTCTACTATTTCAAATTAAACTCTTTCTTGTTGCTTTTCTTCCCCAGCATGTACTATAAAACAGCACATCCTACAATCTCATAGGAGTACTTGACATATACTGAGTCTTGAGACCTTTTCAGATTCTTAATTTTGCATTTATTTCTATAGTTGTTACAATACATTTATTGAAATATATATGTAGATAGATAGCTAGATGATGGCATACAGTGTCACTTGTTATGTTTGGGTTATCACACCTATCCAAATACATTTTAAGTGAGCAGAATATTTATTTCCAATTTTTAGCTGAAAACTGAGCACTTGGATGCAGCTTGTAATTATTAAGTTGTAGATACAGGCAATTCTAATACAACATAAGTTTCACCAACAGAACTTTCCATGAGAGAGAGAAACATGTGAAAGAGCCTGAGAGACTTTCCAGTAAATCTTTCATGTCTTTATTTTTCAGGAGCCCTGCTGCAGAGAAAATATATGCCTCCTCCTAGAGTATCATCTGAGGCTCACCCAGAAGAATCGGTAATTTTTATATAAAAAGTGGGGGATGAAGGAAGTTTTCATTTTACTGCATCCATCAATCTGAAATCTTTCAAACTCTTCCACTTTTATGGGCAATTCTTATCTTTTTTTGCTGTTTCTCAGATTTCACAGAAGTTTATTTAAGCCTAAGTTGTACACTGAATTAAAACTGTAAATTTTGAGCCCTTAACTTATAAGGTAATTTAACTTGAATGTTACCTTTTTAGTCTATTATTTAGGTTGTAACTGCATATTACAAGCTGAATTTACCAGAAATGTAAGCTTTGAGTCCCAAATGTTAGGATCCTATTACCTGCTCTGCTTTATCTTGCATCCTGATCCTTCGTATTCCCAAATATACAGAGGTCAATGGGAGCAGAGAACATAATTTGATATTAACCTGACTTGATAGAGATTGAGTGCAATGTGACTGTTGCTGAGTCAGAATATAACCTATGTAACAAAACTAATCTAAAGAAAAATCAATCTGAAAATGAACATTTTATACGAAAAGTAAATTTACAGCTTTTCCAGGATACAAAGGATTATTTTTTTTCTACAGGGAATTTCATAAATATTGACTTGCTTTTCTCATTAAATACTTCTCGTTTGTTGTGGTTTAACCTCAGCCGGCAACTAAGCCCCATGCAGCCCCTCATTTGCTCCACCCCAGGGGGATGGGGGAGAGAATCAGAAGGGAAAAGTGAGAAAACTCATGGGTTGAGCTAAAGACAGTTTAATAGGGAAAGCAAAAGCCATGCACGCAAGCAAAGCAACACCAGGAATCCATTCCCCACTTCCCACGGGCAGGCAGGACTTCAGCCATCTCCAGGACAGCAGGGCTCCATCACGCCTAACGGGGACTTGGGAAGACAAACGCCATCACTCCCAACGTCCCCCCTTCCTTCTTCTTCCCCCAGCTCTATCTGCTGAGCATGACGTCCTACGGTCTGGAATATCCCTTGGGTCAGTCGGGGTCAGCTGTCCCGGCTGTGTCCCCTCCAACTCCTTGTGCCCCCCCAGCCTCCTCGCTGGTGGGGTGGGGGGAGAAGCAGCAAAGCCCTTGGCTCTGGGTAAGCCCTGCTCAGCAGGAACGAAAACATCCCTGTGTTATCAGCACTGTTTTCAGCCCAAATCCAAACCATAGCCCCATGCTAGCTACTGTGAAGAAAATTAACTCTATCCCAGCCAAAACCAGCACACTTATTGAAAGAGCACTTTCTGACAGAAAACTCTTTCAGTTATGGTTTTCCAGCAAAGTTTGAAGTACGGACCTCACAGATTTTCAACTGTATTATGAGATTGTTTTTACTTTTTTTTGGTCTGTTTTGAAGGAATGTATTTGAAGGTCAAACCTGCAGGGTAACAGGGATATTAAATGGGGCTTTTGCAAATGTAGACCAGAACTTTTTTCCAGGGGAAAAAAAAAAAAGAAAAAAAAAGAAAAAAAGAAAAGAAAAAAAAGAAAAAAAAAAGACCAACTAAATCTTTTTATTAAAGGTTTGAGTTGTATTTGTTTAAGTTAATTAAATCTTATCACATTCATATGCACTTTCTAATTAACAATTAGCCATGTTTTCTTTGTAATAAATGAGAAATCTTTCAGGAACATGAGAATGGATAAAAGCGTGCAGCAGCTTAATGAATCTGTATTTAATCTCTGGAGAGCTAAGTTAAATTTAGCAACAGTGACAAGCAAAACTGTACACTGGTTTAGGGTCTGAGAGGTGACAATTTCTTCATGAAATCAACTATCTGCAATAACAAAATGTTCCAAAAATAGTATTATTCAGTACACAGTCTGAATACTCCAAACAAAAGTGAAGAAATTAAATTTGATTTAAACAATGGACTAAGAATATTTAGAAGAAATACTGCATTTAGCAAGACAGTTCAATGTACAAGAAACTTAGGCAGTTGATAACACCCACATTTGCCCTAAGTTTTTAAAAGCTCTTCCCTTCAGAAGATTTCATCTTTAATAGGGAAAAAAATGTGTTACTGCCTCTGTTCTCCCAGACCAATGGAAAATTTTACTGTTTAATAAGCTAGCAAGTAAAGGTAAACTGCAGACCTCTGCAAAGTCATCACCCTAACCAGTTAGTTCATGTTAAAACTAGAACCTACTTTCTCTACAGCAGATTTAGCTATATGTGAGTTGGCGTGTTTTGTCTAGCCTCTGTTAGAAACATACTTTTTCTTCTTGTACAGTCAGAAGACCTTGGTGATTAAAGCAATACTTCCATGAAATGGATTTTCATCACAAAGTGCTGCATTGCCTATATCTGAAGCTAAATCTCCTACCAGGCAAGTAAGAGACACAAACTCTGCATGTCAGCCAGGCTCCCCTTCCAGGCTTGCCTACAGGGGTTATTTCACTTTGTGCAAATCACATAGTCGTTGGGCTAAAGAGAGACTAACTCTATATCTCTGTATTTAATATCTTCTCCTAGACTGTGGAAATTGATGTGTTAAATTGCTAGGTTATTTGGGGGTTGAAAAATCCGTCTCAACTTTTTAATAACAGTTTAAAAGGTCTGTATTTGGAGAATGAAGGGGGATTCTCCTAATCCTACAAATATTCTTCACACGGGAGAAAATCTCCTCCTTCATTATGGATCTTAAACTCTTACCATATCATTTTTGTTCATGCATCCTCCCTTGGTATCTACTTAGTAAGACATTTTTGGACTAATGGCATTTTCTCTGGGAAGGGCCTATCCTATGACCCAAACTTTGAATAGCAGGTGGTGTGTGATGAAGGTACATTACTGAGCACTTTAAGAAAAGATCGTCAGCTCTGTGGCTTAATTCTGAACATACACAGCCAGTATCTGATGCCTCTTGGATAACTAGTTGGGTACGCTGATTTCCAGAACCATCTCCTGCAAGAGGACTTCAGCACCTGGCAGGATGGAGATTGATATAGCCAAAATAAAGCTTGGGAGGTGCACGGGCCGATTGCTGGCTCTGTGTATAAGCATTAATGATAACTTTGGAGACAGTGCATTTGAATATGTAGTGCCAGAGGCGCTGTTGACTGTTTGGCATGGAGTTCTGTTGTGGTTTAACCCCAGCCAGCAACTAAGCACCACGCAGACGCTCACTCACTACCTCCCACCCAGTGGGATGGGGGAGAAAATCGGGAAAAGAAGTAAAACTCGTGGGTTGAGATAAGAACATTTTAATAGAACAGAGAAGAAGAAACTAATAATGATAATGATAACACTAATAAAATGACAACAGTAATAATAAAAGGATTGGAATACACAAGCGATGCACAATGCAATTGCTCACCACCCACCAATCGACGCCCAGTTAGTCCCTGAGTGGCGATTTCCCTGCCCCCACTCCCCCCCAGTTTATATACTGGGCATGACGTCACATGGTATGGAATACCCCTTTGGCCAGTTTGGGTCAGGTGCCCTGGCTGTGTCCTGTGCCAACTTCTTGTGCCCCTCCAGCTTTCTCGCTGGCTGGGCATGAGAAGCTGAAAAATCCTTGACATTAGTCTAAACACTACTGAGCAACAACTGAAAACATCAGTGTGTTATCAACATTCTTCTCATACCGAACTCAATACGTAGCACTGTACCAGCTACTAGGAAGACAATCAACTCTATCCCAGCTGAAACCAGGACAAGTTTTTGGTGCCAAACATTGAGTTGTCCTTCAGTCCCATTGACTTCAATGGAAATTAAGAATCCTCAACATCTGGCGGGATTTAACTCAGAATAAAGATGGTTGTGGTGTGTTTCTTCTGTGAATTTAAATTAGTTACATACCCATGGAGGGCACAGTGCTTTCATTTCAAACATTGGGAGCAAGGAATTAGGAAGCTATGGGGCAAAGACCCATATTTATATGGGCCTATGTTGATATATCACCAGTGTGAAAAACAAATGAGAAGTGATTTTCTCCCAAAAAAGCTCTTTATCTGTTGTGTGTCAGTTTACTTTTCCCTGTGACCAATACTACATGTTTTATGCTGCAGATGCCTGTTTACTTACAAATGGCAAACTGTATTCCCTTGGTCTTGTACATTCAATGAGATGGACGAAGCTTTCTAATTCCAAAACCAGTGGCTTCTTCATAAGACTTGAATGCTGGACAATGTCAATCTCATGATGTAAAAACTTCTTGTTGATTGATATTTATGTCATGCCCCAAGGCTTCAGCTCTACTGAGTTATGCAAGTTGCAGACTTGTAATGGTGATTAATGATGTGCTTTGAAGGTAAAAGTCAGAAGACAGTCACAGAAAAATGTGGCTGTACAAGAGGTGAGGAGGAAAGACACTTAATGATAAACAGTTTAAAGTATTCTTAGAATTAAGCTTGTCTAAGGCAGCCATTTTGTCCAGAAGATTATTCCTCAGTACTCTCCACTTCTCATATTTAATAGAAACGCCACCATGTAAAGGGAAAACAGGTGGACAGTTGTGATCAATGCTCTTACCTGGCTAAGGAATGTGAATGCACCAACATTCTGGTCATCTGGCTTTTATTATCTCTCTTGGCCTTCTTTTTATCCATCTGTTATGATCTAAAAAGGCAAGGTGTAAATTTTTGGGGTACAAAAACTCATGTGATTTTTATAATTATCAAAATAATAATAAAAAAGGTATTTCTAGACAGTTTGTTTTATCCAAGCACCTGGAATTGCTTTAAAATATGAGCTTCCCAAGCTTTATAAGTGTGTTAAATATTATTATGCCCTTTAATGATCTACATCCCTATGAAGGGGATGCAGTTAGTCAAAGATATTTTTGAGGCAGCTGTGGAAACTGAAAAGAGAATTTTATGTCAGCTTTTACTTCTCAGACATGAAGGTTGTCTAGGGTTTTGTAGTCACTTAAGGCATTTTTCATGTGAGGTTTTCTTGCACAAGCTTCTCCTTCCTGCAAATTTATTTGAAAAAGAACAACATGGAGATCACCAAGTCCTAACAAGTCCCTTCAGACTTCCCTTCTTCCTCTGCCGATGGTAACTTCTTGGTGGCCTCCAACAGAACGAGTCGTGACAGCTTTCCCCACCAGACCTGCAATACCAAAGAACAGTGATGGCTGAGCCAGAGTTCGGTCCTTTCCCCTCTTGTTACTAATAATGTTGAAAAGCTACATTACTTTCTCTGATATCCCCAGATTCAAAATCCCAATTGACTTGTGTAGGGTCTTAAGAAAAGGTCTGTGTCTGCTTTACTTTTTCTTGTTATAAAGCATGTGAAGAAAGGCACACAGTAGGCATGAGAACAGTAAGAATGAAGTAGTAGGTAAGATTTAGAGCCTTGTAACTTTTCCAGTGTTTGCTTTTACCAATTTACTCTTTGTATTTTGATGGATTAAAAGTCCAGACAGGTATAACCCATCTTTGCTAACACTTTGCTAGTCTGCACTTTTGCTTTTCTCTTCTTACAAAAAATGCAAGCCTGTTACCTTGTTTGCCATTCTGCTGAGAATATTCATTTGCAACAATATATAACCACCATCAACAGGGGAGAAGTTGTCAAGAAAGTAAAAGACCAATGTTTATTTCTGTTGAACAAGCTGATCCTGGTGATCTTAGAAAATATAACTAATCTATATGTGCTTCCTTAGCCTTAGGCCAAAATGATCATGCTTTCAACATCAACTGATAAAATCTCTCTCTTAAAGGCATTTTTAGTTTTATCTGTGGGAAACATTTTCTTTTACTTATGATGAATAATTTTTTGCAAGGTCAGAACTATGTAGGCTTTCTCCCAAGACTAATTACTTAAGAATCTCTGTAAAGAAAGAGGGAAAATTTACTCCAGTTGTTTGAAAGTGATGTTATAGCAAAACAGCTTTCCATGATCAAAAATGATATTTCAAGTTCAGATTGTAGAAAATGTTTCTTAAAACATTAAACTTAATGTTGGTCTAAAATCTGCTTCTACATTATTAATTATTCCATCGACTGGACATGGAAATAGAACCCACAGTTAGATTTTGAGTTTTTCTCTATCTCCTTGCATAAAACCTTGGACAAATTATTCAAATTGAAATGAGGAAAAAAAATAGATTGGAAGAATACTTTTATCCTAGAAAATTTCAGAGTGTTACTTAGCAATGTTACAGGGTTGTCTTGAGAGCTAATTTCAGTGGTTAAGCCCATAAGGCATGCCAAAAGCACTATGGTTCATATTTCAGTAAATACTATCCCATTTTTTTTTTCTGTTGGAAATGGCAACTTATCCTTATACCAGAATCCAAACCAGGTCCATGTATATTCCAGAGGTCAGCCTGCATTGTAGATTCTCTGTCAGACTTACACAGAATATGAGTCTCTTCAGACTCAGCTTGGAGCTATTGTCTCCATCTGTAGTAGACTGGGTTTGTTTGTTGTGTTTTTATCTCAAAAGATTTTGGGTTTACAGACAAGAAAGAACTGGTTGCAATGTGAAGGCTGGGGGCAGACTTGGCTGCTGTGACCATGGAATAGTGGAGTTTGGGATCCTGAGAGGAGAGAACCAGGTGAATAGCAGGATTACAACCCTGGACATCAGAAGAACAGACTTTGGACTGTTCAGAAAACTGCTTGGAAGAATACCATGGGATACTGTCCTACAGAGAAGAGGATGATCAGAAGAGTCAGTTGATTTTCAAGGATCACCTCCAAGTTCAAGACTGGCTGATCCTTTTGAGCAGGAGGTCATGCAAATGTGGCAGGAGCTCCTGTGATGGACAAGGAGCTCCTGACAAAACTGGAATAAAAAAAGGAAGCATACAGGAGGTGGAAGCAGGGACAAGGGACCCAGGACGAATATAGAGACTTTTTCAAAGTGTGCAGGGATGGGGTCCTTCCAAACTCCTTGTGACTCATTTATAAGATGTGACTTACTGTTACATGTGCCCTCCATGTTCATGCATAAGGGTCACATCAGCTTCCTTCTCGTGGGTAGCAGTTCTTTGTGGTGACTTGTTACCTGTAATAACCCTGAGAATTTGGTGTCACGTTGTGCAAGGTTCTGCACAAAATTCATAACTTCAACTTTTCCTGCCGTGAAGAAACTACAGCCTAAATATGAAGTTAAAACAGGTACACACAAGACAGTGGCAACACAGTGTAATGGTGAGAATATTAAGAACATGCTAACAGTCACAACCACCTTCCTGTGTAGTTACCACAGGCATCAGAGCAGAGGAGAAAGTTAAGCAAGCAGTTGATTGAGAGGGCTTTGTAAATGCTTATTTGCCCCCTCCTTCCATGTGTGAAGAAATGATGCTGTCATAATCTGCATAAATTACTATTTGTTTTATAAATAATGTTTTTTAAAAAAGCAGTATGTTTACTGTTTTATTGCCCTCTTTCAACAGGATGTATATTTTCTTAGTTTTCAAAAGTAGAACAAAATACAGTTTTTAAAAATCTATTTATAACAGCTGGGGGAGCAGTGTAAATCTTTAATATTATATACTTGTCCTCGAGGTTTCTGTCATCATCCATAATTTAAAGCAAATAAGTCTTGGACTTAGAAAGGTTCACTCTGCACTCACCATTTAGCTAGATCCAGAAGCAACATACAACATGCCTGTTTTATCCTTAGGGTGTTAAGAATGAAGCTTGGAGCTTTGATGAGGTGATAAGATACACTGATGTTTACAGAAATGTGGAAGGACCACTAGACATATCAGGCATAGTACCACAGCCTTAGGCTCTCCTCTGCTGCCAGCAACTGTGAACTTCAGCAGAGTGCTCAATGGAGAGTAAAATTTAATTAGAAGTGAAT
This sequence comes from Harpia harpyja, assembly GCF_026419915.1. Classification (NCBI taxonomy): domain Eukaryota; kingdom Metazoa; phylum Chordata; class Aves; order Accipitriformes; family Accipitridae; genus Harpia; species Harpia harpyja. Next base: position 6,240,816 of record NC_068956.1, on the reverse strand, counting down.
TGTGCCAGGGTCTTCTGCCTTCATTCTAAAGATGATAAGACTTGACAGCACCTCTGTCCACTCAGGGTGAAATTTATTGTGTGCTAGATTTCACTATCATATATCAACTTTGCGGAATTAAAAGCAGTCAAGTAAAATGCTAGAAAAGAAAGCATCTAACGATTTGGGTTTAAAAATGTCAGCCTTCAATTCTTGCATCTTTACCAGAAGTACCATTTTGTGGAGCAGTCAAGAGTTATCTAAGCAATTGCAGCTTTGTACTGTGATAAAAAGGGGCTACTGCCTTAAATCATTTGCCCTTACTTAATAAAACCTTATTTTTTAATTAGAACAGCAAACAACCATATTAGGAGACAAATTTCTTTAATTAGGGGTTTGTATCTTTTATTTGCTTTCCCCTAAAGGTTTAAATCAAAGGCAGAAGAGCAGAGCACAGGACAGTAATGCGTTACTTAAATCTACTTGGAAGTAAAATCTTCTGTCTCAATAAGAATTAGGAGATTCTTCCAGGATTAAAATACTAAAGTACATTTCTTGAGACTGAGGATCTGATTAACGTTTAGAATATTGAAGTATACTGAGAAAATATTTTTTTAGAAAGTCTTAGGATGTGTCACAAAATGCGCAATCTAAGGGGCCCAGGGTTCTCCAGAAGAAAGATGATTAAAAAAAATTGCAAGCTAAAAAGTAATTTTAAAACTAAGCATAATTTTCTGGCCAGAAGGGAACATCTTCGGTCTCTATAAATCACATAAAGGCTTCCTTAGAAATCATGGTTATCAGTAGGTAGTTTCCTTCCAGCGTGATACTAAGTTTTTTTGCTTACGGGTAATGGATAATGGTCCTCTCTACACTTTGAGCACTGCCTGTATCAGTGTAGTTTTGGGGTATGTCTGCAGATCTTCCAACCTTCCTGCATTCTTTACCAGATCACTCCACCTCAGGCTGATCAGCTCATATCTTTTGTACCACTGATACTCACTGCGCTCTTTCTCCACAGCTTTGATGCACAGGCCATGGTGTTTCTCAGCAGCTCATGAGTTATACAGAGCTGCAGCCTACTGCTCATTTGCTTCTGATGCGTAGGATCTTGAAATGGGAGAGAACCTACTCAGCAACGCTGCGGCTGATGCCTGGTACTCAGCAGGGCCATGCATATAGAGGAGTACCAATACCCACGCATATAGAGGAATACCGATGCCCACGCATATAGAGGAGTGCCAGCGCAGCCCTTCGGGAAAGGGGGTTGCCTAGCACATGCTGTATCATGCTCCTAAAGGGATGCAAAGCAAGACTTCGGCATAATTTTGTCCCTGATGTTATTGCGGCAAACTGAAAAATGCCCACCCTGCTTTGTTATAAGACTTGGTGTTTTCCTTGTTAATTGCTCTACAGTAATTTTAAGAAAAAGTAGATAAACATTTTGGGGTATGATTCATTTCTGGTCTGGTGTAAGTTATGTGTGAATAAACTCTATATTGCCCAAATTATAAATGGGTGTACTGGTTTACTCTCAACTACACCATTGTCATTAGCTTCATAGATATGTTTGTTTGATTGCAGAGTTTACAGAAAGCCATGGATGCACCGTTCTCCACTAAGCAGTATGTTTAGGGTGTTTCCAAAATCTAGAGGTAATATAAGATGAAACATATAAATTCTGAGAATTCCTTCTTCATCATTCATGGAAATTGAAAATGACATTGACAATTGGCTGGTGGTATGCAGTGTAAGTACAATGGGAATCAGCCACTGGCATGAAGAAAGTGGTGGCATTAAGAAGTAGTGTGCCCTTCTGATAGGTATGGTTATCACTTATATGTACCTTGTAATAAGGGTAACATGTTCTCACTCTCTTTTAAGAATTCAATAACCTGAGAGAGGGAAGGAGGATAAACCATACACATTAAAGTATGTGTGTGCATATATATATGTATATTTTCATCTGAAAGGTTGGATAGCCAGTATGTGAATAGAGTTAATGTGTCCCCAAATGTCTCCAGAGCAATGAAGCATGAAAAAGTTACATCTATATTAATATAGTAACATTGCCAGGGCACAAGGTTTGCATGACATCCATATGGCCTGTTAGCCTGGCGTGGCTTTGGTGAGGGTCAGCTCTCTGAAGCAGCACAAAGGCACAGTTCAGGGGTTAGTGTGGGCTGTGGTCCACTTCAACAGTCAGTTTGGATTTGGGGTTTCTGTGCTGGGAATGTAAGGACGTTTATCTGTTTTGGTGCAAGGTGTGCTGAAACAGTTGGCCTACACATCAGAGTATAGCACCTGGTACTTTTTGTCTATTTGTGCATACATGGCCATTAATAGCAACGTGGATCTGTCCAGGTAGGAAGCAGGACTGTGGGATGTAAGCTGGAGGACTGCCAGTACTGCAGTAATTAAGCATGGATTCCCATAAATCCTGGTGAGAGCAAACTCTACCGCAGAATGAATTTACTCCTGTCCAAAAAGTGTTAAATACTGTAATGTCAAGGCTGCAAACAAATCTTTCTTGGATTGAGCTGGTGTGCACATTTCAGGTATGCTAAGCACACCAGGCCCTGTAGAAAAAAATGCTGATTATTCTAGTCCCAGGTGGCCAGTTGTTCAACCTCAGAGACGTTTCTTAGCACGTGCTGCTGCTTCTTGACAGTCCCAAGTGAGTCATTTCTCTGCAAGCTGTGTGAGGGGAAGACGGCTCCCAAACCTTGAGTTCTACAATGGTCTCAGCTGAGTCTTCTAGTTACACTGATGCTGGTAGTGTTAGGTGTGATGACATGTGACACAGGTATCCAGTCTCAGCTCTGGCTTTCCAACACACATTTGAAAGCAGCTAGGGATATACAATAAATGCAAAGCCTTGATTCCTCAGGCAATCTGTGAGTAAGCTGAATGTAGGAAGCACAAGTTTCCATGTTTCTTGTTCTTTGTAGAAGGAGAAAATGTGGTGGATGAAGTATGGTAATCTTACTTGATGAGATGTGTGTGAATGGCCTGCCAGCCAAGAGATGTGCTTATTCATTATCCTCTTTCATGCATTCTTACTAGCTATGTTTTATATGAATAATTTATATTTGCCCAGGACTTGTCTCTGGAACTGAGCCCAACTGGCATGGCGTGGTTTATTTATAGCATTAAACATTCTTTCCCTCCAAAAGTCTTTCCAATTAAACTGTCTGTTGGGAAAGGGTCTTGGCCCAGGTTAACTCCCCAGCTGTGGGCAGGAATTGCTTGGCAGACTGGTAGCTGGCCAAGCCAAATGCATGCTGGGGCCATTCGCCCTCTTGATATAGCTGCTTTCAGGAGTGCAAGGCAAGAGCAAGTCAGATTCATCTCACTTCTTGCACTGTTTAAAATGTGCAGTCACAGATCTGACTCAGACTGCTAAAGTATATATGCAAGCCAAAATGGACCCTGCACAGGTCACTATGTCCCTGTTGCTGCTGTCACTCCCCTCTCTTGTTTAGAAGCAGATAGACTTCTTTTTTTTAAAACACACTTTGCATATCCAGGTCAGTTTGTTTAACCAGATGTATTGGGTTTACATGGCAGGGTTTTGGTAGTGGGGGGTGCTGCAGAAGTGGCCTCTATGAGAAGAGACTGGGTGCTGCCCCCGTGCCAGACACAGCCAGTTTCAGCCAGCTCCAAGATTGACCAACCACTGCCCAAAGCTGAGCCCATCAGCCAAGCTGGTGGCACATCTGTGATAACATAGTGAAGAAAGGGTAGAAAACACTGTGCAGCAGCTATGAGGGAAAGGAGTGAGAAAAAAATGTGAGAGAAACAGCCCTGCAGAAACCAAGGTCAGTGAAGAAGAGAAGGTGCTCCAGGCACTGGAGCAGGGATTCCCCTTCAGCCTGTGGAGAAGACCATGGGGTAGCAGGTTATTCCCCTGCACCCCATAGAGGACCATGGTGAAGCAGATCTCCACCTGCAGCCTGTGGAGGACCCCACGCCGGAGCAGGGGGATGTGCCCTGAAGGAAGCTGCAGCCCATGGAGAGAAGCCCACGCAGGAGCAGGTTTTCTGGCAGGAACAGCAACCCACGGGGCACCCACGCTGGAGCAGTCCATACCTGAAGAAGACTCCGTGGAAAGGACCCACGCTGGAGCAGTTTGTGACAAATTGTAGTCTGTGGGAAAGACCCATGTTGGAGAAGTTCGAGAAGGACTGTATCCCGTGGGAGGGACCCTGTGCTGGAGTAAGGGAACAGAGTGAGGAGGAAGGAGCGGCAGAGGTGAAGCATCATGAAATGACTGCAACCCCCATTCCCCATGCTTCCTGCGCCACTTGGGGAGGGAGAGGTAGAAGATTCGTGAGTTAAGTTGAGCCTGGGAAAAAGTGGGGATGGCGGGAAGGTGGTTTTAGTTTTGTCTTTTTTTGTCACCATCCAACTCTATTTTTAACTGGTAATAAATTAATTTATTCTTCCCCAATTTGTCCCTGTTTTGCCTGTGAAAGTAACTGGTAAGTAATCTCCCTGTCTTTATCTTGACCCATGAACTTTTCCATCCTATTATCTCCCGCTGTCCTGTTGAGGAGGGAAGTGAAAAAGTGGCTGGGTAGGGGTCTGGCAGCAAGCGAAGGTCAACCCTTCACACCAGAATTAAAAACCAACACTTGATTTCTTCCAACTCCAACTTTCTGCGGTGGAGATATATGCCTGTTGTATTCTATTCCCTGTAATTCCAAAGTAAAAATAATGAAGGAAATAAGTGAGGGAATGAAAGAAATAATTAACCTTCTCAGAGCAGTTCTTAGCCTTTGGATGCCTTGTTTGCACTCTTTCCTCAGGACTGTGCCTAAAGGCATAACTTAACTCTCCTTTGGTGAACCCTGTGTACTTAATCAGACTTACTCTAGAAGAAAAAAGGTGGAAGAATTTGGTCCTGTGGGGTTTGCATGCAGAAAATAGTGCTTTTTCTTGAATTTAACCTCCCTCCTCCCCCCCTGAAAGCAAGAGGCATGAACAGTAAAGCTTGTGTTAAAGCTGGAATCACAGTATGCCGTGTACCTGTTCCTTTATCTGCATTCTGGGTTTTGGCGCTCTCTGTATAGCAGTGCATTGCTTCAGCAACCAAAATAACTTGCTCAGGGCAAAAACAACAATAACAACAAAAAGCACAAGTCCCAAGTATAAGTAAGCACCTGGAGGCATGCGAGTGAAACAAACCTCACTGACATAAATTGATTTGGCAGTAACAGCGAAGTAGGTGGAAAAGCAATGCGGTGGATTAACCTGTTGTCCATTTAACATGAATGAAATAAAACAGGTGAGCAGTAGGAAGCTCCTTGAAAGTGAGGACTGCAGTTCTGAATATACTCTAAATGATGCTGACTTGCTGCTTATTTTTCCTAACTTCACAGCCTGTTTTTAGCACTTCCTTGAAATGTACTGTTTCCCATGGCTGTTAATAGAAATCAGAGCACGTGGTTTCCCCACTGGCTTTGCTCTAGTGGAGCTGTACCCTGTTGTAGGAATTGATGCCTCTGCTGTATTTTACACTCTGAACAGTGTGTGTACCAGCATTCAGCTACCCCAGGATGCAGTACACAGGAGAAGTGAAGCTGATGACCAGTTGAGAGTGTGTTATCCATTGTCTAGTCAAGTCAAGGAATGGATTCCATCCCAAGTGAAATCCCGCTCCAGTGAGGACTAAAGGTTTTTGCTCTTGACTCTGGTACACTCCTGATTTCAGACACCAGCTTCAATATATGTTGGATTTGTCTCTGTCTTTTCTCATATGCTTATGTTATGAAATCTTGAGGTGTTGAATTAAACCATTAGAACAGCCTGAAGCACCCTTGTGCTCTCCACTTATATTGTGTCTTGCAAAGAAGACGTGACATACTGACTTACAATCGACAGGGACCTATTCAGAATCACCCAAGTGCTCATTGCTTCCCTTTCTTGAGAGGCATACAGTTCTTTCATAAAGTCTTGCGGGATGCATGGGAGTAAAGGGATTAGGCTGAATTAATGGAAATGCATTTAGATATCAAAATATCTTTTTAATGAATCCTGGTCCAGGCTTTGGTAATCATTCTGCCTGTATTAGACACCCATTTGTCAGGTGTTGCAACAGTAGTTAGCCACCTCAAGTAGGAGGCAGTAGGAGCTGCCTCCTCTGTGATGAGTGGCAACCTGCATGCTCTAATCCAGCAGGAATTTCAACATGTGCATTTAAATCACATATTTCTTGAAAATCTGGCCTTTCTTGTCCCAGAAATATGACTGTATTGGAGTTAATCTGATCTTTTAAAAATACTGGGTAATGCTTGTGGTGACTGACTCTCCCTATCCGTTCTCCCTAGATAAGGCTTTTTGCTGGGAAAGTAGCATATAATTAATTACGTTAATGATCCTAACAAACTAAATATGTGAGAGGGTAGGTGTTTTGATGCTCTGATGCTCACTTACACAGTCACTGGTATATAGTTCAAGAAAACATTGGTTACTGTCTATCCAAACCCTCTGCTTCACAGTCGTTTGCCCTGGGTTGGAGGGAGTGATCCTTGCTGGCTCTCTGCCCATGGCTCCTTCTTGATCCCCGTTTCCATGAGCCAGGCAGGGGCTTTGTAGTGCATCAGCATTTAAATTTGGCCTTCTGAAGAGTAGCAAAGATGTGGACAGACCTTTACTGACCAGCTTTAAAGGCAGGTTTCAGGGATCAATGCAGATAGAGAATTACTGTTACCTTGGGGAAAGGACAAACATTAAATCCCAAATGGAACAATTTGATGGAGACTCATCTCATGCCTTGAGAAGGGTTTTCCTGCATAGAGGTCAATATTGAATAGATGTTTAGTGCCAAATGAGCATGCACTTCTCACTATTCTTCTCTGTTCACTTTTATTCTTGAAGTCTATTTATAAGTTCAGTTTTACAACATTATGTTCTCAAACAGATTGTGTGAATTTTCCTGACCTTGGTGTTAAGTCCTATCCATAGCTGCATATATCACTGTAAAAATTATCTCTGGGGCTGCTCATCTTGTTTGTTGAGTGTTATCACAGCTGAAAAAAGAGATTAATAAAATATCCCCCAAATTGACAGGGCTTCTCAGAGTTATGTCAAACCCCACATTAGTGAAACTTCTGTACAGATTTTAGATTTCAACAACAAAACAAAAAAAAAGACAAAGACAAGTATGCAAAATGAGGGGTGTGGGAAGATTAACATGATGTGAAAGGACAATTATAAAGGGCAAATACCGAATAAGTCTCAATTTTAAATTTCATGACAGAATTATGGAATGTTTTCAAAAGATTTAGATTGATTTACTTTTGATGAACTCTGAAAATCGCTGAAGTGGAAAGAAATAGGTCAAAATTCAGAATATCACTTATGTGTAAGTGAACAAATCTGACCAGAAGATGAGCCAAAGGTGATGTCTACAGTGGTGTCTGGTGCCACCAAGGCTATTTTTAGGCCAACGTAGACACTTACCTTCTTTGTCTATTCATAAATGAGCCTTTGTTGCTTTTCTTCCTAGGAAAATCGCTTGATCATGCTCAATACAGAGTGCCTCAATTTGCCATAAGCCTCCAGCAACGCTGTAAGGCCTTGCATTGACAAGCCCAGGCAGGAAGGTGACCAGAAATCCTGTTTTGACATAACCTGCAATGAAGACAGATGGAATTTGTAGGTAGCCTGAACTTTTAAGCTAGAGCAGGCTGCTTTCATGAGAAAATATAGATCCCAGATGCTAGCACTGCCCTTGAATTCAAAACATAACCAACTATCCTGTTGGATAGTTGAATTCAAAACGTAACCAACTGGACTTCTGTAAGGCCTTTGACACGGTCCCCCATAACATCCTTCTCTCTAAATTGAAGAGCTATGGATTTGATGGATGGACTGTTCGGTGAATGAGGAATTGGTTGGATGGTCACATCCAGAGGGTAGTGGTCAACAGCTCAATGTCCAGATGGAGATCGGTGGCAAGTGGTGTCACTCAGAGGTCCACACTGGGACCAGTGCTGTTTAATATCTTCATTAATAACACAGTGGGATGAAGTGCACCCTCAGCAAATTTGTTGATGACACCAAGCTAAGTGGTGCAATCGCCATGCCTGAGGGATGGGATGCCATCCAGACGGACCTGGACAAACTTAAGAAGTAGGCCCATGGGAACCTCACAAGGTTCAACAAGGCCAAGTGTAAGGTCCTGCACCTGGGTCAGGGCAATCCCCAGTACCAATACAGGCTTGGGGATGAAGGGATTGAGAGCAGCCTGTCATGGTCTAACCCCACCCAGCAACTAAACACCACGCAGCCACTCACTCACCCCCCCCCACACCCAGTGGGATGGGGGAGAAAATCGGGAAAAGAAGCAAAACCCATGGGTTGAAATAAGAACGGTTTAATAGAACAGAAAAGAAGAAACTAATAATGATAATGATAACACTAATAAAATGGCAACAGTAATAATGAAAGGATTGGAATGTACAAATGATGCGCAGTGCAATTGCTCACCACCCGCCGACCGACACCCAGCCAGTCCCCGAGCGGCGATTCCCCGCCCCCACTTCCCCGTTCCTATACTGGATGGGACGTCCCATGGTATGGAATACCCCGTTGGCCAGTTTGGGTCAGGTGCCCTGGCTGTGTCCTGTGCCAACTTCTTGTGCCCCTCCAGCTTTTCTCGCTGGCTGGGCATGAGAAGCTGAAAAATCCTTGACTTTAGTCTAAACACTACTGAGCAACAACTGAAAACATCAGTGTTATCAACATTCTTCACATACTGAACTCAAAACATAGCACTGTACCAGCTACTAGGAAGACAGTTAACTCTATCCATCCCAGCTGAAACCAGGACAAGCCCTGCCGAGAAGGACTTGGGGGTACTGGTGGATGAAAAGCTGGACGTGACCCGGCAATGTGCGCTCGCAGCCCAGAAAGCCAACTGTACCCTGGGCTGCATCAGAAGAAGCGTGACCAGCAGGTCGAGGGAGGGGATTCTGCCCCTCTGCTCCGGTCTGGTGAGACCCCCCCTGCAGTTCTGCATCCAGCTCTGGGGTCCTCAGCACAAGAAAGACATGGACCTGTTGGAGCAGGTCCAGAGGAGGGACACAAAAATGATCAGGGGGCTGGAACATCTCTCCTGTGAGGAAAGGCTGAGAGAGCTGGGGTTGTTCAGCCTGGAGAAGAAAAGGCTCTGGGGAGAACTTATTCTGGCCTTGCAATACTTAAAGGGGGCTTATAAGAAAGATGGGGACAAACTTTTTAGCTGGGCCTGTTGTGATAGGACAAGGGTTAATGGTTTTAAACTAAAAGAGGGTAGATTCAGACTATGTATAAGGAAGAATTTTATTTTACAATGAGGGTGGTGAAACACTGGCACAAGTTGCCCAGGGAGGTGGTCAATGCCGCATCCCTGGAAACATTCAAGGTCAGAGCAACCTGATCTAGTTGAAGATATCCCTGCTCACTGCAAGAGGGTTGGACTAGATGATCTTTAAAGGTCCCTTCCAACCCAAACTATTCTATGTTTCTATGATTCTCTGATTCTATCCTACCTGGTGCAGTGTAGGTAGAGTATGCTAGTGCCATAGTCTGGAGGTCATGTCGATCCAAAGTGTAGAAGTTTTGTGGGCTGTGTCAAATAAAATTTTTTCAAAAAGTAATTTAATGCTATTATTTCTCAAGGTTAAACTACTTTGATGAATTTGGGTTAGGCATGTTCAGTCATCAACTGCCACATAAGCTTAGGATAGATTCATTAGAGGACCCTGATGCTGGCCAGCACTGCAGGTTCCATTCTCTAGTACTGCACATATCCAGTCATCTCTTGCTGCTGAGCTGTAAGATGAGGCATCTGTTTCCTATCCTGGACCATTTAGTTTTCTCAGACTAGTTGTACCTGCACAGAAGTTGTCTGAAAGTCCTGTTCTGGTAAGCCTGCTTTGAGCACATCAAAATACTAAGTTCTACATTCAAAACAATACACAACAGTCACAGCTACACTCATTTCTAATCAGAGCCTAGCTTTTGTACACTAGCTTAATGGTAATGATACTCATGCTATGAAATGGTAATTGTGGATTCTGTCTGTCTTTTCCAGACCGAAATGGTTGAAGCTTATGACTTACCCCCAGAGACTGCTGACTTGTAGTCAGGCCAAGAGATTCAAGATGTGTTTAACATTCAGATTCTCCCTGTTCATCCAAAGGATGGATGGAGGTTTGGCAGAAGGTTGCTTATTCAAGTGACTAAACTGCAGGATTAATTTGCACACTCGTAGAAGCAAACAAAAGTGCAATATATGAGAAATAAATGCTTGAATATCCTTAGATTAGAATCTGAACAGTAGGCAAATTCTTATGCTACAGTGAAAGCCTTTTAAATAATTTGGAGCTACTTTGCAATTTATGATTGTTGTAACCATTTGCCTGAAAAAAAAAAAATTGTGAGAAGGAGAAGAATAGCTTAAAATAAGCCAGTCCTCAGCAAGTGTTGAATTATTTAGAGACTTTATTAGGACTACTAGTTTTAAGCCTTGCCTCCTTCTTCTGCTAATCTAAAATAATAATGGGGAAAAAAAAAAAAAGAACTGGAGGCTTGGCAGGCAGAAGCTTGCCTTACCACTGTGTTCCTCCTCAGCTATCAAGTGACCCCAAATCACTCCATCCTGACATATAAACCATTAATATTTAGTTACTATGTTTTATATTCTACTGTAACAGTCAGAGGCCTGTGTAATTTAACTTGAAAAAGTAGAAGCCCAAGGCCAGGCATTTCAGAAAGTGTACCTGGTGATTTTAAAGGACACAAAAGTCTCAGAAAGTGTACCTGGTGATTTTAAAGGACACAAAAGTCTCATATCTGTACAGTCACATTCTCCTCTTCCTTCCATACAGACCTCAGAAATGTTGTTGCTATGATATGTGGTCCTGTATCTCCACATACAATGAAAAGCTACTGGAAGCACAATAATATCATCTTCATTCAGGGAAGAGTATTGTACTCCAGATGACACCGCAAGCAAAACATTGCCCTAACTATTTTTAACTCTGATGCTTTTTTCCATTTTGTGAAGAATCTGTTTTGTGTTTATAGATATAAAAGCAAACACCACATTCTTAATGACCTACTGCTTGAGGGTCATCCTTCAATATGCAGTCCAACGTTGTTCTGGAAGAGTTTTGTAAAGTGTTGCCAGTTCTTCCCTAGTGGAAATTTATTCAAAGAAAATAAACATTTATCATTAGTGGGCTTCTGCTCCCATTTCATCCTGCTAATGAATCCCTTCTACAAGGATTAGATGTTGATTAGATATAATGGCTGTTAATGATCTTATCTACTAAATTAAGGCAGATGTTAAGGGATTTATACTTAAAAATACCTCATGTGGTAAATCTCAGGAGTGTGTAGAAGGAAGGCAATGCTGTCTGCATTCATTGTGATAATAAATTAACTGTGACCTGAAGAGGTCAGGAAGTGTGCATATTATTTGATTAGAAAAGGTACAAGCAAAATTTCTACTCCCATATGAGCATTTCTGAACACAATGGAATGAAAAAAAATATTCTCAAAAAAGACTCTGAATCTGACAATAATTTTTAAAATGTTATTTATCTGTAAGCTATGAAGATGTTTCCTGGTAGAGAAACTGTGAGTCTTGTCTAGGTTACACTGTGATGAAATCTCAGCTTATCTTGAACTAGTTATGATCTATCTGGAACAAAACTTTGGGAAGAGATCTAGAAATGTCTTCTGCCTAGAAAGAACATCTAGATACTACAAAGACTTGACCTGCTGATTTCTTTGTTGTTAGTCTTCCCTAAATGCTTCACCAGGGAGAACTATATGCCATGCTTTGATGAAAAGGAGTCATTTCTATCATTATCTTCACTGCCTCTTTTTGTAATGGTATCTGAGGATTTACCCTGACTACAATTAAACTTGTATTTCAGAGAAGTAGGGTCCCTCAAAAAACAATGGAAAAGGAAGGAAAGTTCTCCCCCTTTTGTTGGGGTGGTTCAACTTGCTTGTTGAGTGTTACCACAGCTGAAAAGAGATTAATAAAATATCCCCCAAATTGACAGAGCTCCTCAGAGTATGTCAAACCCTACAGTAGTCAAACTTCTGTATGGATTTTAGTTTTCAACAAAAAAAGAAAAAATATAAATATCTAATACTGTATTTGGGTAGTCTTCAGGGTGTTGTTTCCCTCACTATTAGAAGCTAATAAGAAGTAATTTTTTATGTAGCTGATCTTACTGGACTGGGTATTAGCAAATTCCAGGAAGATTATGCAAAAAGCTCCTTTGTGAATGAGAGCACAACTGTGAAAGGAAAATTAGAAAATGAAGCTCACTGGCTGAACGTGTGAGTGGGAAAGGGACACGTGTGATATGGGCACACTTGAGGAATAATAACCTGTGGAACAGTCCCCCAGGAAGAGGAAATAAGCATGCACCACTGCCAGATCTACTGGAGAGGCTCCATGAAAGGCTACTTATACAGGTCTCTGTTTTTCATTTTTCTTTTCATAATGTCCATGTTTGTAGTATTAGAGATATCTCTAGGGAGGGATATAGCTTTCTAAGGTCTTTGACTTGGTGGAATGCTCAAGCTTGGTTATTTAGCAAGAGAATTCCTGGATTATGGCCCTCTTAGCTGAACTTAACCGTCTTTCAGGAGTTTATGATACTTTGAGTATCAAAATATGCTCTCTGGGGGACCCTTCCATTATTGCTTTTTAATGACTAAGATCCTCTGAGTCCTCCATAAAGACAGCACAATGTTGTATCATGCTCAATATTGCTGGCAAGCTGGCATTCATGCTCGTATTTTTTGGCTCATATGTTTAATTCTGTAAAGTCCTGATGTGATTATTAAGAGTAAGAATCATTGATAAAATTGCATTGATGGGTGAAATTTATCTTGTGCAGAACGGCAGCATGAGGCCGAAGTAAGATGTATGTGGGATATTAGCCTCTGATGGTTCTCTGCTAAGGAAGAATTTAATTAACAATAAATTTAATTATTTTATTTTGATATGAAGGGTTTTGCAGGCTTTCCTGAGTTTGTCAGCATAGCTAAGAATCTAGGGGATGAAATGAGGGTCAGATTTTTGAAAGCAGCTAGTAATTTTGGATAGTATATTTTTTCAAGGATTCTTGGAAGGAAAGAGAGATTCTGATCTAAGATTTGAGGCACCTTCGAGGGAACTCTTTTTCAGAAAGCATTGAGAATTTATTTATTGAAACTCAGCCCCCTGCAAAAAGGGTCTCCAGGTGAGTTCCCAAAAACATTAGCATTTCTTGAACACCTAGGTTTGGGCTCTTGAGCCTTGTATTCAAAGTTCAGAGGCTCCCTGTACTGGGTTTTAACTATTGCATGATGTCAAGGCCTTATTTATTTCTCACTCTGCTCCCCCAGTGAGAAGATTGGGGGTATTCAAGAAGTTGGGAAAGGACACAACGAGTCCAGTTGATCCAAACTTACCAAAGAGATATTCCATACCATTTAATGTCATATTCAGCAATAAAAATAGAGTGCGAGGGTGGTGGTGTTTGAGTAGGTAGTCATTGCACAGAGACTGCATGGGCATTGGTTTACTTGTGGGAGGTGGTGAGCAATTGTCTTTGTATCACTTGCTTTGTTTTTTCATAAAATCATAGAATGGTTTGGGTTGGAAGGGACCTTAAAGATCATCTGGTTCCAACCCCCCTGCCATGGGCAGGGACACCTTCCACTAGACCAGGTTGCTCAAAGCCCCATCCAGCCTGGCCTTGAACACTTCCAGGGAAGGGGCATGTTGGCATGTTCTTTCCTTCTTCTTCCTCTTTGCTTATTAAAGTGTCTTTATCTTGACCCATGAGTTTTTCTTGCCTTTCCCTTTCCCATTCTCTCCCCCATTTCCTTGGGGGAGAGTGAACAAGTGACTGGATGGGGTCAACTCTCTGCCAGCCAGGGTCAACTCACCGTGCCAAATAGCATTGTATTACTATTGAACACACAAACCATTTCCAAAATGATCACTTCTTCTTCCAGTGGAGCTAGAAAACCACTTCTGCAGACAGTCAAATAGCTCCTCATGTACTCAGCACTGACTCCAGAGATGCCTCTGTTGCTGTTGAGAGGAACAGCTTGGACCAGAGACATGACTGCACATAGGCTTGTGTCTGGTCCAGCACAGAGCCAGAAGCTGTTATCTGATTACTTGACATCATTAGGGTAACTAAAATGCTTAAGGGATTGAGGCAGCTGCCGTACAAAAGGAGGCTGAGTGAGCTGGGATTATTTAGCATGGAGAAGGCTCAAGGGAGATCTTATCAGTGTATATAAACACCTGATGAGAGAGAGTAAAGAAGATGGACCCAGGCTTTTCTTACTGGTAGTCAGTGGAATGAAAGAGGCAGTAAGTACAAACGGAAATACAGGAAATTCCATTTACTTGGTCTCTCCAACAATCAACTAAAAGTCACCTTTTCAGTGTCCTCTGAAGTAACTTTCTAACTAACATCTAGCTCCTGCTCTACAGAATCTCTGACTCTCCCTTAAACTTTCTCCTTAAACATCTACTTTTATACAGATTATGTAAAAAAATATAACAAGATTGGTTCCAGTCTTTCCCACTGCTTCAGGAAGGAAAATCTTTCAGTTGCAAGTCCTTCTTTATTTTACAGGGAACTGATACCCTGAAAAGCAGGGATTTAAGACTGGCAGAAAGAAAGTGAATTCCTATTGTAAAACCGGGAGCATGTAATAGAAAGTTAATATTACTTTTATATGTGACACTGTGGTGGCTTAACCTTGGCTGGCCACCAGGTGCCTACCAATACACTCTCTCACTCCCCCTCCTCAACATGATAGGGGGATAAAATAAGTCAGAAAAGCTCATGGGTTGTGATCAGAACAGGGAGATTGCTCAGCAATTACTGTCATGGGCAAAACTGATTTGACTTGGGGAAGATTAATTCAATTTATTGTCAATTAAAAATAGAGTGAGATGGCGAGAAAAAAAGACAAAACTAAAACCATCTTCCCCCAAGTCTTTCTTCCGAGGTCCAACTTCACTCCTTCATTCCTGACCCTTCCACTTCCTCCCCCTCAAGCAGCACAGGGAGGATGCGGAATGGGGGTTTTGGTCATTTCATGATGCTTCATCTCTGCCGCTCCTTCCTCCTCACGCTGCTCTCCTGCTCCAGCGTGGGTTCCCTCCCCCAGGAGACAGTCATTCATGAACTTCTCCAATGTGGGTCCTTCCCACTGGCTGAAGTTCTTCGTGAATTGTTCCAGCATAGGTCCTTCCCATGAGACACATTGCTCCAGGAACAGACTGCTCCAGTGTGGGTCCCCAACATGGTCAGTTCCTGCCAGAAAACCTGCTGCTGTGTAGGGCCACAGTTCCTTCTAGAAACCTTCTCCAGTGTGGGGTCTCCACAGGCTGCAGCTTCCTTCAGGGTATATCCACCCGCTGCAGCATGGGGTCCTTCATGGGCTGCAGGGTGGATATCTGATCCTGCCTGTTCCTCCATGGGCTGCAGGGGAACAACCTGCTTCCCATGGTCTCCTCCAGGACCTCCTCCCCCTCCTTCTTCACTGACATTGGTGTCTGAAGGGCTGTTTTCTCTCACTTTTTTTTTTCCACACCATGTCTCTCCCAGCTGTTGCACAGCATTTTTTACCCTTTCTTCAATGTGTTATAGCAGAGGAGCCACCAGCTTGGCTGATGGGCTCAGCTTTGGCCAGCAGTGGGTCCATTCTGGAGCCAGCTAGAACAGGTTCTGTCCAACATGGGGACAGTTCCTGGTCTCTTCTCACAGAGGCTACCCCTGCAGCCTCCCCCAGCACCAAAACCTTGCCATGTAAACCAAATACAGACATGTATGAGACTAATACTGGAAGGTGATATCCAATTTCGTTCACAACCTTTTACAAGCATATCGGAGAAAATGGAGCTCAAGAGTGGAGCAGCAGAGACAATTTAAACTTGTACAATGCACCCTACAAGGGCTAAGTAGCTCATCATTACTGTGGTGCCTGGTAAAACTATGGAGATGATTATTCTGGGAGTTACTGAAAAACACTTGAAAGACAATGCAGTCATTGGTCAAAGCCACCATGGGTTCATGAAGGGAAAGTCATGACTTACTAACTTAACATCCTTTTATGACAAGGTTACCCACCTCATGGATGAAGGGAAGGCAGTGGATGTGGGGTTTTTTGGATTTTAGCAAAGCTTTTAATACTGTTTTTCACAGTACCCTTCTGAACAGAATGTCCGGTATGCAGCTGGACAGGTACGCAATACGATGGGTGAACAATTGGCAGAAAGATCGGGCTTAAAGAGTTGTAGTAAATGTGGTAACATCTGACTGGCAGCCAGCCACTAGTGGTATTCCCCAGGGCCTGATTTTAGGGACAGTTCTCTTCAATGTTTTTGTCAATGACCTGGAACATAGGATTTGAGTGCACACTAAGTAAATTTGCTGACAATACTAATTTAGGAGAAGCTGTTGATTCCCTCGAGGGTAGAGAGGCCTTACAGAGAGATCTTGATAGAATAGAGTGCTGGGCAATCACCAACAGTATAAAATTTAATAAGAATAAATGCCAGATTCTGCACCTGGGATGGTGTAATCCTGGATTTACATACAGACTGGGGGACAAGAGGTTGGAATGCAGACCTGCAGAAACGGATCTGGGGGTTTTGGTTGATGGCAAGCTCAGTGTGAGTCAACAATGTGCCCCAGCAGCCAAAAGGACCAACAGTATCCTGGGCTGCATTAAGGATGTATAGCTAGCTGGTTGAAAGAAGTGATTGTCCCAATATACTCAGCTTTGGTGTGGCCTCATCTCGAGTACTGAATGCAGCTTTGGGGTCCACAATATAAAAAGGATATAAGGATATAAGAATATTAGAATGTGTCCAAAGGAGAGCAAAAAAGATGGTGAAAGGACTAGAGGACATGACTTATGAGGGGTGGCTGAGGACACTAGGTTTGTTCAGCTTAGAGAAGAGGTGACTGAGGGGTGACTTCATTGCTGGACACATGGAAATGGCATGAAGCTGCATCAGGGGGTGCTCTGACTGGATATTAGGAGAAAGTTCTTCATTGAGAGGGTAGTCAAGTACTGGAACAAGCTTCCCAGGGAAGTGGTCATGGCCCCAAGCCTGTCGGTGTTCAAGACAGTTGGATAATGCTCTTAGACATATGGTTTAACTTTAGGTTGTGCTATGTAGAGTCAGGAATTGAACTCGATAATCCTCTCGGATCCCTTCCAACTCAATATTCTATGATTCTATTGTTATTTATGAGAGTTTAGAGGTGACTTGAACAGTGTCTCAATTCCAATGACTGGAAGCTAAAGCTACAAACATGCACACTGGAAATAAAATATAACATAACAACGAAAGTAAATAATTATGGGAAGATGATATCCCAGGAAGCTGTCCATTCATCATAACTTTGAATGCTTAAATAAAGATTAGGTTTCTTTTTACACAAATGAAAGAAAAAAATTGTTGAATAGTCATACCCCATCAGGCAGAAATTTGGTCGCTGTTGGACTTAAACTGCCTAATATTTCCAGGAGGTTTGCAAGGACAGGGAATTCCATTAGTGATGTTGCAGGTTACATTTTTAATAAATGTATTCTTTCAGAAGAATTGCATCAGTGTTTTATCACTCATCATTTTCATGACTGAAAAGATGGGGTTTTAATAGTAAACATGTAAACAATAAATCAGTGTTTGATACATAGTCAAAAGAAGAAAAATGCAAACTTCAAAGAGGCAACACTTCAACTAAAGCAGTACAATCTCAGGTTCCTCTAATCTACAGCTGTTTAGACCAATTTTTCATCTCTGTTCAAACAGAGGTGTTAAAGACCTATCAGATCATTAAATATGCCCATCTAGCAGACCTTTAAGAGATCTATTGATTACTGAACCAGTTCTGAGATGATACTTAAAAGTACCAGAAGTAGTGAGTTACAGAGCACTCTGAACTTCAGTGGAAGTGCGGGATCAAAAAAATTATCCTCAGTTAGATGCAAGTTACATTTTATGTCAAGGAGTCATGTTCTTTAAGAACTAAGTGTGAAGACCAGCTAGCCTTTATGCCCAAATGAAGTCACAATCATAATTTCATGGTATCTACTTGTTTACAGTTCTGATTTCCATCAAGCAGTAATTGGTAGAAAATGAATGGCCAGATGTTACTCAAGCAACTTCTCCATGGGCGAACAAGATGAAAATTTTACTTTTAAGTCCTCACAGAACTCTTTGTCACTAAACTTCATAGTTTCAACTCTTATTCTACTAGATGATGGAACTGTGAAAAGCAGAAAGCAACTGTCCAGTGTAGCAAAAGATAGACACTGAAAATGTAGAAAAGGTGTCAGTTGGCTGCTTACTTGCAATCTGACTGGATCTGTAGCTTTTTTCCCTTTCAGATGATGGTTCAGCCCCCAACCCCCCTAAAAACCCAAACCCAAACCAAAGTATGTTATGATGAAAAACTGTACAAAACCTGGATCTTCCTATGCATCTAGATCAGTTTTATCAACCAGTTAATGATTCTGCCACAGGTGCATTTCTGTGGAGAGGGACCATGTAAAAAATATCTATCATGAAAGTAAGAGCAGGATGAACTAGAAACTATTTCCAAACATATTAAGGACAAGAATTTGGTTGGGAGTAGTCAGCCTGAATTTATGAAGGGGAAATCTTTGATCAAGCTGATAGCCTTCTATGATGAGATGACAAGCTCAGTGGATGAGGGGAGATCAGTGGATGTTGTTTATCATGACTTTAACAAGGTTTTCCACCCTGTGTCCCACAACATCCTCATCTACGAACTAAGGAAGTATGGACTAGAGAAGTAGACTCTGAGGTATCTCAAAAGCTGGCTGAACTGCCAAGCCTAAATGGTTGTGAAGAACAGCACAAAGTTTGGCTGCAGGCCAGTCACTAGTGGTGTAACCCAGGGGTCATCACTGGAACCGATACTATTTAGCATGTTCTTTAATGACCTGGATGGTAGGATGGAGTGTACCCTAGAAAGTTTGTGTATGATATGAAACTGGGAGGAGTGGTTGATAGACCAGATGGTTGTGTTGCCATTCAGAAGGACATCAACAAACTGGAGAAATGGTCTGACAGGAACCTCATGACGTTCCACAAAGGGAAATTCCAAGTTCTGCCCCTGGGGAGAGTCAACACCATGTGCCAGGACAGGCTGGGGACTGGCCAGCTGGAAAGCAGCTTTGTAGACAAGGGCCTTGGGGTCTCAGTGAACACCAAGCTTACCATGGGACAGCAGTGCACACTTGCAGCAAAGAAAGCCAAGAGACTCCTGGTCCGCGTTAGGAAGGATGTTGCCAGCATGCGGAGAGAGGTGATCCTTCCCATATGTTCAGGCCTGGGGTGCTGCGTCTTTTTCAGGGCATCCCAATGCAAGAGAGACTGGATGAGTCCAGTGAAAGGCCATGAATACAATTAAGGGATCAGAGCATTTTTTGTACAAGAAGAAGCTGAGAAAGCTGGGACTGTTCAGCCTGGAGAAAAGAAGGTTCAGGGAGGATCTTATCAATGTGTATAAACACCAGATAGCAGAGAGTAAAGAAGATGGAGCCATACTCCTCTCAGTGGTATCCAGTCAAAGGACAAGAGGCAACGGGAACAAATTGAAATACAGTAAATTCTATTTAAAGAAACCAATTCTGTAATTCCTTGAACTGCCTTCCTGAGGTGGATATATCTATCCAGTGACAACAGGAGATTTAAATAAACAAATTAGATGCCTAATTTTTGGACCACAAGATAAATTGCACCCCGTGTAAATGGCTTTTTTCTCCCCAAAACTGATTTAATGGTAATAAAACTATTTATCTATCCATCTATCTATCTGCCTCTTGATCTTGCTTATGCCTGATAGCACACATACAACACACACAGAAATAGTAAAACCTCCCTAAGGCATTAACCACTAAGGTACTGCCTCTTTGCATCATGGCGAACATTTTTTGTTGGAGGAGCTGTATTGGGTCTGGCTGAGATGGAGTTAATTCTCCCCATAGCAGCCCTCATAGCACTGTGCTCTGCATCAGTAGCTAGAAAGGTGTTGATAACACACCAGTGTTTTGGCTACTGCTGAGCAGTGCTGGCACAGCATCAAGGCTGTCTCTCCAACATTTTTGCCCCCCCCTCAACGGCAGGCTGGGGCAGGGCGAGATCTCGGGAGGGGACATAACCAGGACAGCTGACCTAAACTAACCAAACAGATATTCCATACCATATGATGTCAGCTCAGATATAAAAGCTAAGTAAAGGGAGACGGAGGGGGGGCATTTTTGTCTTCCGGAGCAACCACTACGCGTACTGAAGCCCTGCTTCCCAGGGAGTGGCTAGACATCGCCTGCTGATGGGAAGTAGAGAATAATATCATTTGTTTTTCTTTGCTTTCGCGCGCGACCTTGGCTTTCAGTTTATTAAACTGTCCTTATCTTGACCCACGAGCCTTTTGTTATATTTTCTCCCCCCTGTCCAGCTGAGAAGGGGGAGTGATAGAGCGGCTTTGGTGGGCACCTGGCATCCAGCCAGGGTCAACCCACTACAGGAGCGTTCGTTCAGGAAAAGTGAGTTCTTGACTTCTCATCTATAACTGTTCTGTGAGCATGGCTGCTCCCTAGTTTTGAGGGTCTAGTCATTTTTTCATGCATGCCACAGGGAACTGCAGCCTTTTGAAATATAATTCTGAACAACTATGAGGTAGAGTTATTTATTTTTTTTTTCTAGTCATCCCTAAAGTCTGCTAAGTCCTTAAATGGAACTTCCTTTCTGTAAATCTAGTTAATTTTCTGGATTTTGTTCAAGACAGTATCAAACTATACAGAATTGTAGTCGACTGGGAAATGCAAATAAGAAACAAGAACATTCCATCATAAACCAATACAAACAAATCAGTATCTAACAGGCTGTTCTTAGCAGCAATTGCAGTACTTCAAAGTAAACACTGTGTAATAATGTGTAAAGACATTTCCTTAGGCCTCAGAAATATGATCTATTATTAGTTATCAAAATCATTAACAACTGTGCTGGTGTTGGTCAATAAAAATCATGTCAAAAATCCCAAGGTGCTACTGACAGCCTTATCCGATGTAATATTCTTCTGCTCTTGGTGTGGAAGTGATTTCAAGGTATTTGTTTTCTCAGCTGACAAGATACATAAATATGAAACTGAAACTGGAAAGTAGGAATCATGGTGGTTAAAGCAGCTGTTGATAGGAGGTAATATATGGCATGTGAATTGTGGTGCACACTTCAGTACAATTGTTTAAAATAAAACTGGCAGATTGAGAAGAAAATATGATTTACAGTGTGTGAGAGTTGAGAAATATTGCCTACACTGAAAGGAGCAATTTATTGTCTGTGGAATAATGCAGTGAAGATGTTACAAAGAGAGCTTAACCATAAGTGATTAGTTTACATAAAAGAGCCTGATTTGCTTATTAGGTTTCATTGAATTCCAAAGCATGTACAACAACTTACTGTATTTAAACATATTCTGCTATTAATTAGCTACTGAGCCTTGAAAAGGACCACATTTTTGCTGTGAGCTTAAGTGGAAAGAGGATTATATTCTTTCTTAAGTACATGTTCGCAGCTCCATTAAAGTTCTGTCCAGGAGTCATGACCTTCTGAATCGTATATTGCCAAAGGGAAAAGTGGGCCTATGCAGATTCATTGGGTAAGGGATATCTGTAACCTTGGAGAGAGGCTGCTCTCACAAAGGAGGGACTTTCTCCTCTCCCATATGCCGCAGTTTGTTACAGTTAGAGCAAAAGGGTATTTTTTTATGGCTCCAGAGTTGGAGAATAACACGTTGACTAGACTGAAATTTTCTCAGAAATGGAAACATAAATGTCAATGCCCCACTACAAATAAACAGGTGACATTTTTTGGAGGTCCTGAGCATCTGTGGTCTCAATGGTCGAAAGTGTGCTAAAGAGTCTTAGGGGACTGGAATTGTCTAATTAATGTGACCGGGAGCAGTTCATATGCTATGGGGCATGTGATGGGTAAACAATCGTGTTATTGCCCAGTTTAGCTCCCTACTGGCCTCATAACTTCATAGATACATCTGAATTTGAAAAAAGGATTTCTACCTTTCCTATGGTCTCCATGGATCTTTATGTGACCAATTAAGTTAGATCTGCTCCTTCTACGAGGAGACAAAGCAAGTTGAGTACAAACCTTCTCTGAAGTGGAAGCTACAAAACTGTAGTAAATATGATAGCAATGCTAAATAGGGCTTTTAGCTCCGGCTTAGCACTGTGCTGGTGTGACTTTCTGGCTTCCTGACAGCTCAACACAAGCTAAGCAGGTCAAACTTAAAATGAAGAATACCAGAGATATGTTTAGACATCACTGCTCCCAAGGATTTGTTGATTCACTCCTGGGATCTCACTGGCAGAAAGTAAGGCATGAATGGAAGCACAAAGTGCCCATGCATGGATTTTGGCACCTCATAGAACTGCATTGTGCAGACCTTGTAGAGTATAACCACTGCCTGAACTAGATGCTGTGACTCTCCCTTTGGAACCATGCAGCTGTGTCCACTGACTGTAGAGAGCCTAGACTTCTCACTTAGAGAGTGTGAATTTACCCAGACATGTCCTGCTTGTCACTAGACTCAAGGAAATTTCACAGTAACTGAAAATGAGCAAACCCGGCTTCCAGATCTTTGCAGTCCACGGCTCTATTCCAAGCGGTTTAGCTGACTTTTCAAATGTTTTTCAGGCTACCATGAAATTCAGGAAGCAGAGCTGTAGGCTAGTGATGAGACGCCAAAGGGGAAGGAGGTGGTAATGAGGAGAGCAAATCCTATCCCAAAGTTTGTCACAGTATTTTTCTGGGGTTACTTTATCCAATATTAGGATACATTGAGGGTTGATTTATTGCTAATAGGAGCTTCTGCTTTGGGGGTATACTAAAATTAGATGATGTTAACACTGTTTCTACCTTCACGGCTAAAGAGAGCATATTGGAAGGGTTACCAGGATGTGCCTCCTTGAGATACACATGGGTTATCAGCCACTCAAATACATTTCCCATGACCAGTTGCATTATGTTGCCAGCTGCAGAACTGTGGAACATATTTGGATATAGAAGAATGTATAAGGTTTTTAGTGAGAATGCTGAGAGATATGGGATGACCTATGTACAAAGAACAATGAAATTATCCAGGACTCAGCTGGGAACAGAAATAACTGAAGGGGAGAGTGTGGTAGAGATCTACAGCATCACGAATGACAAAAACTCCAACAAAAATGGATTGGTTGTTTATTCTCTCTTTTAACAAAAGGTGCAGCTCAACGAACTTAATGAACCAAGTTCAACACGAACAGGAGGTGGTTCTTTGAAGAAGCAGTGCAAGAGCTTTTATGTTTCACTATGGATCATGACTTCTAGGCCACAAAACTTTCCATACTCTCTTTTCCAGAGTGTTTCCTGACTACTTCCCAGGGATGTTGTGAGTGCTAAATATTTATGTTGATCCTAGGGAAAACTGGAAAGTTCATGAAGGAGAAATCCTTTGAGTGTTACTAAATATGTGGGAATGAAATCTGGTTGAAGAAGTTCCGAAGCAGGTGGGGAGAATTTTAAGAACTATAATACACACTCACTGTATCCTAACTCTTCCCTAAGTATCTGCTATTGGCCAGATTTGAGGACACACCCAGTGAAGCTGTTCTTATATTATATTCTTATTAGTTGGCCAATAAGGAAAGTTGACATTATCAGAGCTCTCTGTACCCCAGAAGTATACCCATTTGAAACTTATTCTGCAGTGTAATGGTTATACAATAAGTTTGGTACTTGGCTTGGAGGACCAGTAAGACTGGCTACTCTTGAAGTATTCGGAGTAGTAGAAGAAGTGTTGTCAGGTCTAACTTTTTTGCATGTTTCCAAGTTCTCCCTGATATCCATACAGAACCAATGAAGGTTGTAGTGTGAGGGGTCAGTTATCTCTGAAACTTAGGAATACTCTATTTCTTATTAAAATATATTCACCAGAGAGGAAGAAGAATTAAAAAGCCTAAGAAGATCAATAGGATGTTTGACAGGAAAGTTATGTTCTTTGGAAGATACATAATTTATAGACCTTAATCCTCTGTAAATATTTATTTCATTGATTTGTCTCCCACACCCTTTATAGTTTCTCTATGTATGCCTATCAGAAACCACATTTAACAGGCAGTTTTACTGCGAAAATGAAGTAATAACTGAAAAACTTGATGACTGCAGGAATACTGCTAATTAAAGGTAATGTGACTATGTACTGTTTCATAATTAACAACAAACATAAATAAACTGAACTTTTTCACAGCCGCATGTAATGTAAAAATCTTTCTCAACTCACACTATTTTGCTTTAGGTGTTACAAAGACAAATATGCTCAGTACACATATACATGATGTGAAAACATAATCACATCTTGTATTCAGCCTCCATTATTGGAAAATAGAGTGGTTTAATTCAGATGAAATATAAGCAGTTGATTGACCTCTACCTCACTTTAGTTTGTAGCTTGAGGTGCTATTGAATCAGACATATATAAAATAGGTTGCACGCAAAGTCTGCAAAAATAGTACTGAGATTGACAAATGACGCTCTCAGAAGTTAGAAGATTCCAGGAATAAGGTTGCCTGGCCAATTAATTCTGCCTTCTTTTCGCTCTTCATACTTGTACAACAATGATATTTTTCTCCTAAAGATTCCTCCCTTATTCAGTGCATAGGAACGGACAATGCTCGCTTAAAATATTGCAGTTCATTGAGAGAGCATCATGTAGCTAGACTGTGCAATGGCAAGGGAGAGGACTAATGGGAAGCCGTTATAAGGGAAGTGTTTCTGAGTTCAGCCATTCTGTGGGGACACTAGCGATATATAGTTCAGTCGGTAGGTAGTGTCAGATGCTTGAGCAAGTCCCAAAAGATTCTGATGTGGCTACATTTTCCTGAGGACAGAAAATGGCACATTCTTGATATCAAATGACCCCTGGAAATTTCAAGTTCCTCTTTCAAAGGATGAAACTGTGAAAGAACAGTTTGGAAGGAATGTTTCTAAAGGCTTGTTAGAGTGGACAAAGCAGTATTTGCCAATAGTATTTTTCTCTGAAACATTTTCTCAACCATTCTGGCTCCTTCAAAACAAAGAAAAAAAATTCTCCATGAAATACCCCTGCATGCAGAAGAAAGCAAGCCAAAATAAATCCATCAAATTTGACTTTGCCAAATGCTTAAAATGTATGGTAGTTATAACCTATTAAAAACAGGTTCTTATAAAAAGAAGTGCTGGGCTGTCTTAATAACAGAGTACTGTCAGTCCTGCCCCACATACCTTTACATTTATTTATATTTTATTTCTACAGGTGTAGATAAAATTTATAAGATCAGATACTAAGGTTCTACCATTGTAGATACTGCAAGAGTACATTACTTAACGTGAAAAAAATTAAGTCTGGGTACACACAAACAAAAAGATATATAGTATGACTCCAGTTGATGAAGGAAGGTGCTGACGGTCACCATCAGGTGAACTCTGCTCCAAAATTCTTGCACTTAACATTAGTTATTGCCCTTTTTGACTGAAAGAAGAAATAAGACCAGTTTGTGGAAGAGAGCGAGCTGCAACTAATGAAATGCTAAGACAAACGGCACATCAGATCTACTGTTCCTTGTCCAAGCAGCTTCCCTGAGCACAAATCCAATACCTAGAACCTTTGAACTGCAGCATGTGTGGAGTGACCACAGAAGCATGAAGAAGCAGTTCTGTGTTCTTGAGAGCCATCAGAGATTCAGAGCTTCTTGGCATGTAACTAACAGGAATTGTGTAGTTCCTGAGGAAGAAAAAAGGTTTTTGTCTGCTTTTTATTTGTTCTTTTTTTTTTTATTTTCACAGAAGCATGCTCACGTCCTTGAAAGCTCATTTAAGGCAAAGGAGCAGCAACACAATCTATTTTCTTCTTGTGTACAAATGTACACATAAAAATAACTGCATAAATACAGAATGCACAGACAGATTTTGAAAAGTGAGCTGAGGTGTCTTGATTTGTGGTGCCACTTTTGTAGCACCCTGAAAAGACAGTTTTTCCAGAAAAATGCTGACTGTTTCTTTTCCTCTAGTGGTTCCCTTCAAGGCATCCCTAGATAAGCACACAGGGAATAATGTGGCTCAAATCATTAGTCACTCAAGAAAATGTTGGTCATCATTATTTTCTTGATTAAAGCCTCAAAACTGCATGTTAGACCTTAAAGATTTCTCTGTGTCCTGTTAGTTGCTGAATTTATGTCAAAATAATATTATCAAACATTTCCCTGACAAAACAGGGTTTTGATCAATACAATGAATGTCAGATCTGCAATGCTAGGCTTAGGCAGATTGCTTTTTCATGTAGTCTTTTTTTTTCCATAGTATAAATGTATTTTTAATGAGTTTGTGTGGGTTTTTTTCTGTAAACTTTTCCCTATTATTTACGTTCAGATTTCCCCCCTGAGTCAGGTTTTTTTTAGCACTGCCTATAAAGATTATTTCATTGTTGATTTATTCATGGCCACAGCAAAACCATCTCACTTATGGGAAATACACTTCTGAGGAAATAATTTACATTATAGAAATTAATGAATTCTACTATGGGGTTTAACTTCATAAATTGCTAAATCAGCAAATGGCCAAAAGTGCCAGGCAGTTCAATTTTGTGCTACCTGATTGGAGATGCATTTTGCACTGCTTTTTACACATTCCCATATAATCTCATGTTTAGTTCTCCCCGATATTCTGCATTTGACTTGTTGTTCTGCTACTTCTTGTGTGACTTTGGGGAAAAAACGCGGTTAGATGTAGGTGTGACAATTCCTATTAGCCTTAGCTCAAAAAAATTGGAATTGTGTCTCTTGAGATGCCTGACTTGTGTACACAATGTGTGGAGAGGATTAATTACTTCAAGGAGGTATTCACAATAGCCAGCATATTGTTAAGACACCCAAACTTAGCAGTTTAAAAGGAGATGTATCTTGAAGCCTCCCTTCTTTAGATGAAAGGCGGTTCTCTGCATTCTTATTTTAATGTGTTTTATACTAAACAGTCACTGGGCAGAAAGATAATCTTAGAAATAGGGATCAAACCACAGGATCCTTCCTCTGCTCTGGGAAGTGTTTCAGTGCACATGGGAAAATTAAGCCTAAGTCTACGTATGTAACAATTAGCTCTGAGTTAATATTACTGATTTTTTTTTTTTTCTAAATTGTGTTATAGTGGTAAGAGCTAAATAAATACATTGACCCTGACATTGACTCTGTCATTAACCCTGTGTCTTGTTTTTGTCGTCCTGTCTCCAAAATGACAAAGTAGACCAAATAAAAGCGTAGTCAAGAAGAAAATACATAATGTGAGGTAAGGAACAGCTTCTACTGGAAAGAAAAGTAAACTAGAAATCTTCAGCATTGAGATTTATGAAATTAGGAATGATGTGGAGGAGGTATGTTTCATAGTACACAACACTAGAAGCCATGCAACTAATATATCAGGAAGTAGGGGTTTTGTGTTTGTTTGTTTGTTTTTTAATTTACTTTTCACAGAGATGAAAAATAACTGAATTGTGTGACTGATCATCTGAAGAAGTTCTCAACCTCTCCAAAACTGGGCAAAGTCTTGGATAAGAGATAACAGAGAGTACTGGTGGTGAGTAAGCAGGAAGACAGTGTCTGGAATCACCTTGTACGTGATTGATTTCTAATATTCTTTCTCTAAGTGTATACCATGGGCCATGGGGCTAGCTTGTCCTTTGGTTTGATTCAATATAACAGTTCTTATGTTCCCTTGTGCACTTCATGCTCTTTCTTCTGCCCACAATTCTTATACTGTTTGTTTCCTGGAGTTACACTTCAATAGCAGACATGGACACTGCTCTGCTCAGGCAACACTTTGATCACGAGCTTTCCAGTACCATTAAGTTGTGAGGGGTGAGAGAACCAGTAATGTCTGGGTCTCCTCAGGCTGAGAAGAACATGGAACCAAAGCCTTTTTACTCCATCCTGAGGACTTCAATCACTAAGTTGTTTTACCTGAGTGGGTGGCATCACTTGTATGTTGATGTATGTAGTTTTGTGTTGAAATCAGTCCTCTGAGTGTATTAGACAGGCTTTAGAGTGTTAGCTTCCACAAGTAGTTGTGCTGGGTTTACATGGCAATGTTTTGGTAGCAGGGGGGGGGGTACAGGGGTGGCTTCTGAGAGAAGACACCAGAAGCTGCCCGCATGTCCAACAGAGCCTGTTCCAGCCTACTACAAGACAGACCCACTGCTGGTCAAGGCTGAGCCAGTCTGTGACAGTGGTAGTGCTTCTGGGATAATGTATTTAAGAAAGGATAAAACCCACTGTGAAACAGCAGCTGAGAAAGAGGAGTGAGAATATGAGAGAAGCAACTATGCGGACCCCCAGGTCAGTGCAGAAGGAGGGGAGGAGATGCTCCAGGCGCCGGAGCAGAGATTCCCCTGCAGCCCGTGGGGAAGACCATACCACAGAGCAGATATCCACACTGCAGCCCATGGATGACCCCATGCCAGAACAAGAAGATGTGCCCTTGTCATGGTTTAACCCCAGCCAGCAACTAAGCACCACACAGCTGCTCACTCACTCCCCCCCACCCAGTGGGATGGGGGAGAGAATCGGGACAAGAAGTAAAACTCATGGGTTGAGGTAAGAACGGTTTAATAGAACAGAAAAGAAGAAACTAATAATGGTAACACTAATAAAATGACAACAGTAATAATAAAAGGATTGGAATATGCAAGTGATGCACAATGCAATTGCTCACCACCTGCTGACTGATGCCCAGTTAGTTCCCGAGCAGCGATCCCGTCCCAGGCCAACTGCCTCCAGTTTATATACTGGACATGAAGTCACATGGTATGGAATACCCCTTTGGCCAGCTTGGGTCAGCTGTCCCAGCTGCGTCCCCTCCCAACTTCTGGTGCCCCTCCAGCTTTCTTGCTAACTGGGCATGAGAAGCTGAAAAATCCTTGACTTGAGACTAAACTCTACTGAGCAACAACTGAAAACATCAGTGTGTTATCAACATTCTCACACCGAACTCAAAACCAGCACTGTACCAGCTACTAGGAAGACAACTCTATCCCAGCTGAACCCTATCCCTGAAGGAAGCAGGCTCCTGGCAGGAACTGTGTCCCATGGGGGACCCACACTGAAGCAGTCCTTCCCTGAAGAACTGTATTCCGTGGAAAAGACCCGTGCTGGAGCAGTATGTGAAGAACTGCAGTCTTTGGGAAGGATCCATGCTGGAGAAGTTTGTGAAGGACTGCATCCTGTGGGAGGGACCCCACACTGGAGCAGGGGAAGTGCTTGAGGAGGAAGGAGGTTAGCTCACCACAGTAGTAAAGGAAAATATTTCAGAGAAATCCTAGGTGATTACCACCAAAGGTCTCTGCCAATGGTTTTAAGCTCAAGCCAATTTTACCGAACAAACTAATTCCAGAATGTGGATGTTCTTTGTCTTATAGCTGCAGTGATATGTGAGTGCATGTATAAGCAAATCAATTATTGGAAGAAGAGAAAAGCTATTAAGAAGTAGGTGACTGAGATCTGTGGTATGGTCACAGAAAGATGCTGTGAAATCATTTAATTGAGTTCTAAAAAGCCTAAGCATATTGCTATTGCATATTCTATTCGTTTAAGCATTTTGTTCATTTTTCTTGGTCAAATTGGTGCAATGTTGCCCATTTGGCATATATTGACAATAGTTGTGTGTGTACTAAATGTATTGTACTGGAATAGCTTAGAAAATCAATGGTGATATTCTATTAGCATACTAGTACCTACTGACTCATGTTATGACAGTGTAATGCAGCATATTTTTGTGTACATTAGGGTATTCTGTTTGGAACTGACTGCTACTAAGATGACAAGACTGAAAGATGCGGAGGCATGTTTATTGATATACGAAATTAAATGCAGTAACATCAAATAGAGGCGTTTCTAAATGGATACTTTTTCTGAGTAGGAACTTCCCCTTACCAGTGGCTGGGCAGTCCTTCAGGACGAAAGAAAGGACAACATCAGTAAAAAGAGATCCCAAGACAAGATATGGCTGCAGGCTCCATGTTGCAGTTTCACAGGGGTGTTTAACAGCAGCTTTCGAGTCCTTAAGTCCATGTTTCTGACAGTGAAGTCCTTCCTTTTGGCTTTCATTCTTGATAAGTCTAAGGTTCCCGTCCAACCATCTGAACACTGGTTCTTGCAAAATGTGATAGGGAGCCTAAAAAGGTACAGTAAACATAGCCCTCAATCTTACAATTTTTACTGCCAGAGCTGAGTTCCTAAAATCTCGGGCACTGCCCTACTGAGCACCTTAATGCCTATAGCTCTTTGATGGATATTGACCTGGGAACCTTGTCTAGATCTTAATAAAGTCAAGGGAAAGCTGCTCACTGCTGTCTATGAGAACTGTTCTCATCCGAACCAGCGTCTTACTGAAGACATTAAAAAGTACAGTCTGGTGCAGTAAACCTTGCATGTGTACAGAGACCTCCTAAGTTTTTTCAAGTTATCTTCTGCACTTTCCCAGGTTCTCCTCTGCTCACAGAGGAGAATTTACTGTAGAGATCAGTAAACTAATACAAATTTAAATTAAATGCTCATTTAATTTAAGTTATTGAACCCGCGTTCTGATTCTTTATTGTTACCATCAAGGCAATCTCCCTAGCAAGTGCAGTCCTTTTAAAAAAACCCCACCAAGTGGATTATTGGTGCCTGCAGTTTTACATCATGACAAATTCTCTGTTCTACGCTATTTAAAATGAAGCTGGGTACAGTTCTGTAATGGCAAACATCACCAACGTACAGCATTGTACAGTTTAAGGATGTAATCAAATTGTACACAGCATGAGTAACATATTAGAGATTATTGCTTATCACAGTCACTACCGTTCAGAGAAATACCAGATCAAAGTACATTCTGGCCTGTAATTTGGACATTGTAATACATGCTTAGAACAATTTGAATAAGGTCTGTATTAGCATAAGAATTATGAGCTGTAATTGGTGGTATTCCATGTGTGCCTGTTCACTTTAACGTATGGCTGATTTTGCAAGATCGGGGCAAGATTAAGAAATATCCCTTAAAGACATTACGGTGGCATTACAGTGACTTTTTTTTTTTTTTATAATGAGATACTCTCTCTGAAGTGGTAATTTTAAAGGGAATTAACTCATTCATCCATGTGTAGAATATTCTGGAGATTCCCAAATATTTCAAAAACACAGGTGAATGCCTTTCTGTAGTTAAGTATGGGCACACCTGTTTTACAAGTGAGACACAAAGAAGAAAATGTATTTATTCCTTTAAAGACATATATATTTTGAAACTTCAGTCCATAGTTATGTGTACAAAGGAAAGGAGCTTTGCTTTCAGAGCCTTGGTTCCTTTTGTTATTACTGCCCACCAAGTACTCCAACTTCCCCAGGACTGGAGCAGAAAGCGTACATTAAAGTTGGATTTCTCAGTTTTCCCCTGCTGATCCTTTGGGTCAGTTTTCCAAAGACCCATGTCCATAGACCACATTTTGGGGTGATGACTTTCCAAACCCATTCCAAATTAGATCTTTTGTGCTTCAGTTTTGCCACAAAGGTCTGGATATTTGTAAAAAACAAATGAGGCCTTAACACTCATTTTAGCATCTAAACGTAGTTTTGAATATAAGAGTTGGCCTGACTGACATACAAGTCTGTCCCATCGCCTTTCACCATCACAGTTAACATTTTAAATTTGTATTAATACAAAGCCTTTTTAGCTAAAGGATCTTAAATCTCTCTTTGTGAATGACCTTCAAAAATATTTTCATTTTATGTTTGCAAATGGATGGAGTAATGAAGATTTAAAGGGCATTCCTAAAAGATTAAACCAATCAGGTAGATCTTTTTAAAAGAGGATTTTTACAGGAAAATTTTGTATTACTGAAAAATAAAAGTGAAAAAAAAAAAATTAAGACAGATTCATGTCTGTAGCCTTTAGAAGCAAAAGGAAAAATCTCATACAGTTCTTGCATGAAACTTCTGAGGTATAACCTATTTTTCGGAAACTTTCAAATTATATAGAATCCTTTATGGCTCATGACAAGGGTTTTTTTAATAGTTAATTGTACTGATTGTTTAAAAACTGCATCTTCTTTGTAGTCTGAGTTTTTCTGCTTTTCAGCCTCTGGGTTCATTTGGACCTTTTTATCTTCTAGATTAAAGAGCTATTTACAATCAAAGAGAACTTTCCTGCATGACAGACACAGACCTTAAACAGGCCATCCCTTACACTTTTTATGGAAAGAGCTTCTTTCATCTTTCACTATGGATCATGACTTCTAGGCCACAAAACTTTCCATTCTCTCTTTTCTACAGTCTTTCCAATTAGCAACACCCAGTCCATTTGGGATTCTGCTCCTCTGGTTTAATTGAAACATCACCTATTCTTTCAGTCTTGCTTTTTCTAAAAGTTCCTTCAGTGGTATTGTTTTTCCTCTTAGCTAGCTATACTTAAATTTTCTCAGACAAATTATATTTATTACCCAGAGTAACTTTCAGAAAGTTAGTTTCCCTGCATCATTTTATTGTCCCATAGATAAGCCATAGACTATGAAAATTTATTACTAATAAAATGTAACATGAGTTTATAACATAAATAAAATTTCAGAAACAGTTATTCTTTTGGTTCTAAAAAATTGATATATCCATTCAAGTATTTTATTTATTGCCTACTACTTTTACATTATAATATAATAATGTATTATGGATTCCAGTGATATTCTATTTTAGAATTAATTACTTACATACTATTCTGGTGAGCACAATAACTTAAGTGACTGATTTTTAAATAACTAGGTAGTGCATTTATCAAAACTATCGTTTCAGGCAGTTTAAAACTAGAGTAAAGAGGTTACTGAATATTTTTATCAGTAATTGCTAGGCCTGTTTCTAGGACCATAACTCTCAAAAAATCAGTTATGAAGCATTTTGCATGACAAGAACTGATTTGGGTTCTTGCTCAGGGTTCAAGAAACTCAGATTCAATCCTACCTTTATCAAAAGATATTTAAACAGCTCAATTGTCAGAACATTGACATTATGCTATTCTGATTCTCTGTTTCTCCTCTTTGAGACGTTTTCAATTTCTGTGAGAAAAATTATCAGAGTCACTATTGGAGAGACCTTACCTTGACTTTGTTATGTGTAAAATGGAGTTTTGGTTTAAAATCCCCCCCCAGATTTTTATTATCTTTATCAACAGTGTAAACCCAAGAGAAGATACTGTACATATTGGTCATTTATGACTTTAAAAAAATATTTTTTTAAATTTAAAAATTATTGTTAAAAAATATTTTGGATATGTTTGAAGCATAAGGAAACTAGACTTGATGCAGGGAGAGCTGTATAATTTATCTGCAGCTTTAATGAAATTAAAAAATTATTCTGGTTGAGGACTGTCACTCATTCTAACTCAACTTAAAACATTGAATTCAACTGTACTGACATTAAAATTCACAGCAAATCTTCCATTCAGTGTCAGCACAGGTCAACACTATATGTACAGTTCTATGGACTATGGGGACAGAAATAGAATACTTGGCCTACCCTCCCCTATAACTCCAGTTGTAGCATTTAATTTTGTTTAATCCTTTATGGAGACCAAAAATTTTTATCTGATTAAGTTTATACAACCATCCATAGTCTTGATCTCAAAACACGGGGTAATGGAGATGACACCATAACCCCTTGCAGTTTGCTCTAATGACTGATTACTCTTACTATTAAATTAGTAACAAACCACACATCTTTGCATTTAACCAGTTTCTTCTTTGAGTTATTTGTCCTCTTAAAGACTTCCTAAGGTTCTTTAACTCACCTATGGTATATGGTGGTTTTCTCCCATAAATACACCAACCTCCCAACTGAAGCACCTCTTTATTTTTAAATAAACAAGAAGTATGCCACTTGCATTATGAATTTGTACTGAAAGACATAAAATTTGAAGATTATTGTTCTAAATGAGAAGATAAATTTTTTAGACTTGTACAGGAGATTGTGATAAAATTAAGAGAAGGGGACACTACATTGTTAAACAGAAGGCAGATACTGGCAGCTAAGGATGGAAGGAGGGAACACCATCCAAAATGGTTTCATCATTAGAAGTCTGATTCATTAGCTGTGCAAGCAAGGTGCTTGCTTTAGAATGGTTGTGTTGGGTTCTATCTCCTAAGGATCTTTGAGGCATTTATTCTTAGCACAAAATACAGAAACACAACTGAGAATAGGACAACTGTCTTCCCCTTCTCCATCTATAGAAATATTTGCAAAGTATTCCTATAAATACAGCATATATATTTAAAAACCTATTTTTCACTTCCTCCATGTCTGCTTGCAAAAATAAGATGTTATTTAATGAGAAAGATACCATACCATGTTATTAGTTTTTTAAAAGAAAGCAGACCTACTGCTGGATTTTATGAAGAGCCTGTTCCTAGCAGTATGTGATTCTATATCTATATTCTACAGTCTATATTCTATATCTATATCTATTCTATATCATCTATATGATGATAGATCATATCTTTTAGATGGATCCTTTCAAGAAGATTGAGTACAATAATTTTTGGTTTCTCATCCTTAGTTTAGGTATGAAGAGACAAGTGATACAGCCAACAGGAGCAAGAGTGAAGGACTTCTGAGTATGTGAGTAAATAAAATTTTAAATACTTAGAGAAATGTGATGACAAACAAGGAAGTCCCTACCGAGTTTGGATGCACCTACGCTTACACAGTACTTCAGAAGTGATTTTCAGCCTTAGAATTTTGACCTTATTCAGAATTCAGATGTTTATGTTCCACGTTAAGCAACAAAAGTCTTTCCTGGATCTTTCCATTTCTTATTATGGTCAGAAGATGAAACTATGAAGTTATTGCTCAACTGAGGATAGTGATATCTATTTATAGATAAAGAATAAAAACTGATACTCTCAGAAGGGAATCCTTAAAAACTATATGGAATTGTGTGAGGTTTAATTCATTAGTTCACTGAACTAAATTTCACTTTTCTGGGGTTAATTGGGGGGAAAGGAAAGCAAAACATTTAATAAGAAGGACATTCTGAAGAGCAAATGAGCCACTAAGTGTGAGAAAAATTCAGAACATGGAATTAATTTGCTTTTTCTGTTTGCCAGAACTTTGTGTCCTGCAAAAAACATTTAGGCTTTGGAGTGTAACACATTTTAGTCAATAAAGCAATGCATCACCAAGTGAAAAACAAGACTTATTTTAAAAAGGGCTTTGTACTATGTTTCTTAGCCAGGGTATTTAATTTGTCAGCAAACCTAATTAATGGACACAGCAGATGCTGGAAATCATGGTAGTGCATTAATTTAGCACATCTATATCTTTGACGTAGGATGCATATCCTTGAGACAAAAGTAGGCACAATTCACTGAGGCATTCGATTTTGAAATACTAGAGCACTGAGCTTTTAAGCTCAAGGAAATGCATCAGATCACCTTCGTTCTTGTAGTAAGCACAGCTCGGAATAAGTCAAAGTAGACATGAACAGTGCATAGCTAGAAAGTTTGGTGTAGCCTCTAGAGAAAAATTGATGATAATGTAGCCATGGATATGGGGTGTGTGTTGGATAAGCACCCAAAACCCAATGGATTCTTAGTCAGTTGTATCTGCATCATCTTAAAAACATGGAAAGCTTGCTACATTATTCTGGATGTGTTGGTATAGAAGGAAGAAAGTGGATATAACGTTAAATCCATTTCTAGTCCTAAATGGACTCAGGCTGTGCAGCAAATGAAAAAATGAGAAAATGTAAAAATGAAAACTTTATATTTACGCTCTAAAGGCAATCGGAAAATAAAAATTCAGGGATTGTGACATTTGGTGGTGGTCTTGTGAAATATGTCACCTATTTATATCAACCCTCAAAAGATTCCATTTGGTGTTGTGAGTTTCTCTCTTTTCTGTTTCTGCTCTCCTCCTAGTTATTTTATCTACAGACAAATATTTGTGGCCATTAACCTGTTTTTTACTTTGTATATGATTTTACTGTGATTCCTAGAATTGTTTTTGTCTCTTGCTTATTGTTTTAAAGTAGAGTTAAAATAAACTTGAAAAAGTTTTTTCACTAGAATGTAGAAAATGCAGTTCATCTTTTAAAGTTCAAATGTATAAAATGGACCTACAGAGTATACAGAGACTCCAACTAGTGATCTTTAAACATAATTTGTGGATTTACCACTATACATATGTGGAGAACAGAAGTGCCTTTATAATGGCAGTGGTGGAGCAGAAGTTGTTTTAGAAAAAAGAATGTCAATATATTTATTGAGTTTTGCCCATTTACACTTCTGTCCACTTATGACTGTTTTTAGTGATAGAACATTTATTTGCTATTTGTTCTTTGACATGACCATTCAATAGCACCTTGGATAAATTAACAGGTGAACACGGGTATTAAATATTTTGCTCCAGATAATTCATCCTGAAGAAAGCTAACTCTACCAGCTGTGTTCCCCTATACCCTATTAGTATATTCGTTGTATGTTGCAAAGGAGTTCATGTTTAGGCTTTTAAAAGTGATTCAGTAGAATCATTGGTCAAACTCTTTCAAATAGATTTTATACTGCATACTTTTTTTCTTTTCTGTGGCATAATACTTTCAGCATCTACCCAACAAGTTTTTTTCCATTCTGGTTTACAGAACTACATCAGCAGTTTGAGTCACGTCAGTCCAACCTGCTAAAGTGTGAAAAACTCCTTGCTTGAACTGAGTGTGATATTCACGTAAGTTTTTTTCTTGCTACTTAATACCTACATTAACAGCAAAAAAAATAGAATACAAGTTCACTGTTGATCTGTCCTTCCTTCACATGCTACCTGGTCCTTACAGTCACCTATACTACTGGGTCAGTAAAAATACAGTGTCTGTGGTTTGAGGGAGGGGATACATCCTGACTGAGGTAAAAGTACATGATGGAGAGGACCTACAGGTCCTGATCTTCTGACAACTGGGTCTGAGAGCTGGCTGACATGTGCCACTGACCTGCATTCCTGGCTTGCTTTTTATGCAGGACTGTCTGAGAGGGAGGAGGCAGCTTATGCTTAGATCTAGTTCTGACATGGGGTTGGGACCACGAGGGGCTTTCACTGGACTCCCCCACATAAAACCATTACCCACCCTACCGTTGACAGAACCATAGTGCTAGGCTTCTCCGACAGACTTTGTAGCATTTGCAAGCAATTCAAAAGACTGGATTTACTCACTGCTGTGTTTTCCCAATGTTTCTTCTAACGTTGACTTTTGCAAGGGATTCACCTCTATGTGAAATCATCTCTTATGACTATGCTCGAAGTTACTTTTAGCACTTTATTGGTCTTCTGCAGCAGCAGGAGAAATAAGGATCTGAAAAAATACTTCTCTGGCCTTCCCTGGTCATATCTGCTCCTTGCTGGATGGCATCCACTACTTAGTTCAAACTGCCCACTTTTGGGTGTGAGTCGAAATGTGATATTTGACATCTTGTAGTGTTGCATAAAGTCAACCTGCATGTTCTTCCTTTGTGACTGGTACTCAGTGTCACTGAAACAACAGGTGAAAGTAGCTCAGAGGTACCAGGAGTCAGCAAAGTCACATTCCTTACCTGGTTCATCGCAACAGCGGCACGACCTTTTCTAATGGCTCTCTCTCTGGGACAATAGTTTGGGCTGACACAAATCATTCTGAATGTACAAGGTGCTGAATATTTGAAAGATACTTAGCATTTCACATGCTAACAAAGAAATTATTTTTCTGAGGCTGAGTATAATGACATCTGGAAAGCTGGTGGCAAAGTCTCCAGATTATTCAAGGGAAATGATCTTAAAATTGATCAAAGTCCAATGAGTTATTAAAAATTTAGCAAAAATTGGTAGAGCAGGAGCAAATATGACTAGAGCTCAAGGTACCTGAATTATAAATGCATCTTATTGACTCAGTCCGGTTCCCAGAAGAACTTGAGGATGCTAAGAATTCACCTCCTCTTTAAAGAATTTTTAGACTATGGTTGTACTTTGAAATCTTACCATGTTTCAAAGCTTATGAACAATGGACTCAATGCTCAGTGGCACACTTCTGCTCAGCCAGCCTCCAGTTACCTGAAGTTAACTGTGTCAAATCACTGCTACTTCTTATATGTTTCCAACCCCAGTCTGCTCTGGATTTATAGGTGGGACTACACGGTATAGATCAAACACTCTTGCGTGATGCTTCCTAGGAGTTTTCCTAGCAAAGCTTTCTGTCTATTGTTCTATTTCTGCAAATCAGCTGGTGCAGGAGCCCACAGACATGAGTCTCCTCTCTTTCCACATGAGTCAACAACATTGCCTTTGAAGTCAGCGCAATTCTCTAGCGTGAATAAAAACTGAAAATAAATCGGGCCCAGTGAATTGCACTAGCATCAAAGTACCCAAATGACAACTGAGTGGCCCAATGTATAGTAATAGCACTGCTGTGCATGAATACAAATAATAAAGCATCCTCAGAGTATGCAATGTGTTTGTACCACAGTCGAGGTCTTTTACGTTTCATAAAGCCATATTGAGACTGAAAAGACTGGCGACCTTTTGTCGCTCCTTTTGAGTAGGTATGTCATGTGGGATATGTTGATTTATTGTCAGATTATATGAAACAACAGAGTAACCAGACACTGTATGTTATGTATGAAACTACTAGTTTCTTGTTTATGGTCTTCCTGGCCCAGATGTTAGTTGGGAGACAAAAGATTTCCTTTACCTTACAAGGTTGTTCTTCAGTCTTCCGTTCCCAACCTGTTTGTGCTCAGCCTCTCTTTTTTTTTGGGGGGGGGGGGGCGTTGGTGAGTGTGGGAAGAAGGGGTTAGATTGCAGATTACAGTATCATTAATATCCAACTGACTATGTTTAAATGCTCTTATCGTGGAAGAATCCATGCCCGGTGCTGGTCAAAACAGACTCCAGCCCATGGGGAGACAAAATGTCAGCGGGTCAGAGGGGTCTGCAGCTCCCCGGTGCAAGCAGAAGCCACGTGGTGGCAGCCAGAGGAGGAGGATGATGAGGGCAGGCAGGACACAGTCTATGAAGCTGGGGGTCCACGCCAAAGGGGGTTTGCCTCTGAGGGGACTGTGGCTATAAGTAGCCCCACACTGGGGCAGGGATATCCCATGGGACTGCACCCGTGGGTGACCCACGCTGGAGCAGGGACACCCCTGAGGGACTGTGGCCATGGGTGACCCATGCTGGGGCAGGGACACTGAGAAGCAGAAGTGGCAGAGGAAAACTAGGAAGATACAAGAAGTGGAGGAAAGCCGGGGATCGGCAGAAGGAAACCATTACACTTATGACTCCGACCTCCTGCACTGCTTGTTGCCTCACCAAAGGGATTGGGATGGGCTGAGTGTAACCCACAGCAAAAAGGAGGAAAAAGGAAACTTTGAAGAGAGAGGGTAAGCTTTTGGCTTAAGTTGAGCTTGGGGAAGGAGGAAAAAAAGGTGTTTACTTAAGTATTTGTTTAATTATTTATGTTTTCTTTTTCTCAATACCCAAATCAGTGACTAGATCTTTTTATTAAAAAGAATTCAATTAAGTGAAAGCTCCCTGAGCTGACTGTTTTGCCTACAACAGTCAGGTAAACAAAATGAAATCTACATACAGAAAATGGTTCTATCTGGCTATATTCAGACCTAAAGAAATCGCTGTTTCCTTATACCTTGTTGGTGTCTTGGAAAAGGACCTAATTACAGTTCCCAGAGTGGCACCTAAGAATGGATGTCATTTCACCATCCTGGGATGCATGGGAAGGATGTCTCTCTAATGAGGACAGGAAGGTCGCATGGTGAGTGTCCTGCTAGAAGTTACACACTATACTACGTGTGAATTTATAATGTCAGAGGTGCTACAGACCAGTAGTTATCTTCCATCATAATAAATCTGCCCTGAAAGCTAAATCCTAGTACTTTGCTACCAGTCCTGAGGACAGTCACAGACTTCAAGCGATTTTAAGTTTTTGGTCCATATGCTTCCTGATTTTTTCTCCCAGCCCTTCTGCAAGGTCAGAAATTGCTATTTTTTCATTCTCTGATGTGCACCATTGCAACAGGCCAGGCTGCTTTAGTTCTAGACTGCAAATGAGCTACTACTAGAATCCCAGCCTCTGTTTTTCTGTGTTTATTCAAGTATTTATCACTGGTGTATCTAGGCAAAGAGATATGTATAACGCTGTCTTTGAGCAGGCTTAGTCAGTCACAGAATTCCCTGGATGCATCCAGCTCTGCTCTAGGGTTATGTGTATTTTGTTTGAGCTCTTATTCACTTGTATATTCTTCATCACCATTAATTTCTCTGTTTGGGCCTCCTTTAAATGACATTTTGTGTAAGTAGCAATAAAAGAAAAAATTATCCTCAGTCCTGGAGATTCTTTAGAAGTGCAGCCAGACTGCTTTCATTTGGAAGTCTCCTGTGAACTGTGTTTTCACATGAGGTATCCAATAACCTCTGCTTTCAGCTGCACTTGAAGTGTTTTGAGAATGATTTGTCCTGCCTGAGCCCAGTGCTTCCTGTTTGCATTGGTTTCCTTCAGATCGTTTGCAGCAAAGGTGAACCCTGTAATATAGGATAAGCCAACCAGACTGGAATGACTACATTAAACCCTGTGCCACTCTTAAGACAGTGCATTATTTAACCGTATATGCATATAATGCATTCCTCCCCAGTAGAAAAGAAGAAATCTCTAGGTGACATGAACGATGTATCCTATGTGTCTGTATCATATGTAGTATCACACATATTTCTTTGTATCACATGTAGTATGGGATGTTTGTCTGGTTCTGTAACTTTATCAAGGTACCACTGATCATGGCACTGGCATTTTTTTTGCAAAAAGTTCTACTGTTCTGACATTTTTACCACAAGAAGGAAAATCTCAGTCCTCATCTTCCAGACACTGCTATGTTTGTTTTTTTTTTAATCCAGGAATTTAAAAGCAGGCATTTCTAATTAGAGATATTTTTCCACCAGCATATTGTGTTGAAATTCCTAATGCAATTAGTATATTTAGGTAGTTTAGCAAATCCAATAAAAGCTATGTTAACAAATCTTAGCATCTGTTCAGCAGCTCTACTGGATACCAGATAATACAGATAACCAGGTGTGTGGGAGACAACAAACCTTTGCAAAGCATGTTGATCTGTTTGTGATCCACTCCCTGAAATGAATTCATTGCAGAACCTATGGCTGATCAGCATCATTTTGCTGCGATTCACTGCTGGCTCCAGAGACCTTAAAACTGGTATGCTGTGATGAACTATCAGCAGGGGTGGGGGTGGGGAAATGGTTCCCTCTGTGTT
This sequence comes from Harpia harpyja, assembly GCF_026419915.1. NCBI lineage: Eukaryota > Metazoa > Chordata > Aves > Accipitriformes > Accipitridae > Harpia > Harpia harpyja. The sequence goes on along the minus strand of NC_068956.1, from coordinate 6,199,384 downwards.
CAGATGAATTGTCTGTTAATTGCTACTAATTGTCCGACATTCCGTGCCATTGTGCTTCTTGCACTTTGTATTAATTCAGCAATTTCTGGCCATATTTCCTATGAGCATACCTCCTTATCTTGGATCTGATAGCAAGCTTTTTACCTTGCTTTGTGCACTACCAGGATCTCTGGATATATCTTCCTCAAGCCCAGTGAGTTTTCACTTATTTGTATGTTGCATTAAGATTCCTGGCTTGCCTTAAGACAAGTGGCTCAGTGAATTATGGAAGAAGGCATCTGTCCTTTGCTACCTGCACTTCAGGTAGCATCAGTACCCATGCTGTACAATAGATATATTTCCTGGCTAGTTTCCTCTCCTCTAGAATTAAGTTTATGTGCACTTTCTAAGCCAACCAACTGGAGTTAAACCAATTCAGAGATGAAGTGTATTTGTTTGTGGATTGGTTCTGAGTTGATTATGAAATCTTATTCATAACTTCAACTACTTTTCAGCTTCCTGAATTTTTCAATTTCGCTGGACGGCTATGAAGACATTAAAAGTATTCTTCCGGTGTGCCTACATCAATAAACTAATCTGGGTCAAATTAATTTAAGCACAATTACTGATAGTTTTTAATAATAACGACATAGTTTAGCATAATCTGGACCGAAACATCGGTCTGAGACAGTGACTGAGGCAGGTTTAGAAACCAAAAGACAGTCTCCAAAGCATCCTGTTCTGCTGCTTGAAATTGAGAAGTTAAAACATTTAACTACAGGGATACAGCCCAAGTTGTTCCTGTGCTATTTATCTATATAGATGTAGCTGGAGATGTGCAGGAAGTTACCCAGCTGGTGGCTCGAAATGATGCAGGAGTCTTCCACAGTTCAGACACTAGACTATATTATAGTCTATGAAATATAAATGTACAATTATATATATACATAATCTTTCTAATACATATAATACTTAGCTCTTCTTTGGATTTATACTGGACTCACTGTGTTAATAGGTATTATAATGGGTAAAGGGATTCAGAAATGTTCAATAACAAATGGCAGTTACAATAGGGTTTTTCATAGCTTATATTCACAAGAAAGTATTGTAAAATTAACGCTCCATTAAACTCTTGGCTAAATTCTTGAACAGCTGGGCTATCATAATTACTTAATTTGAAGAAATAAACATTTGTTACAAATCTTTGTAATAATATGGACACAAATAAAGTATTTCTTAACCATACAGCTTGAAAAGTTTATGGACAGCCTCACATCAAGCTGGAAACAGAACCCTGCATTTTTAATGATGTCTAAGAAATAGAGAAAATTTTTAAAATTCTTAAAAACTAACCAACTTATAAGAAGATAGTAGTTTTTCAGGTCATTCTATAGAGTGGAAGGTCCTAAGAGCTGCTTAGTAGCAGAACAGTTTGAGAAATCATTACTATTTATAAATTCTGAGGAATGTGTTGTGTATTTTATTGTGAATGCATAAAAAAAGATTTTTCTATTTTGCTGCTTTTTTCTGTTCAGTTATATATAACAGTTATAAGACAACATTCAGCAAACTGCACAGCTCTAACTGAATGAACCACCTATCAATTACCTGTACTCTGGATGGTATACTGTGGATATTACTAAAACAGAGGAAGAAACAGTAAAATGGGAAATAATGATAGTGTGCTTGGTCTGAGACAATGTGCTGAGGAAATCTTCAGAAATTCATTATAATTTCTTAAGGGAAGCTTAGGTGCCAAGGTAGAAAGTATAAGGAATACATGGTAGAACATGTTTAAGTATTAAAATAGCATTAATATTTATTAATGAAGTTCTCGAGAATGTAAGGAGGAAAAATAGCAGAGGCACTTCTGTAGACTTCATATTTTTATGGATCTCATTATCATAGTGTCCGAAGACCTCACAATCATTATGCATTTATTCCAATGTATATTTAAGATCGGACTTAACACATCTTTAGGGATGGTAATTGAGCTCTAAAGAAATGAAGATCAAGCGATTTAAACATTCCTAGGTGCTAGTGTCTGAAGGTGAGCAATGAGCTCACTGAACCCTTCAGCAAGATGACAGATGGAGTTCTGCACTCTCCTGCACTGGTTGACGACCCAATTCATTGGACAAACACTTTCTCTTCTGGGCATTAGCTAAGCTTGGTATCAGTCAAATAGGGAAGCAAAAGTTGCTCTATGTAATTTTTCTGCTTCTTCCAGAAGTTGGTAGGGATTTAGAGCCAAGGCAGTGCTACCTTAAATTAAGAGCAAACAAGCGTGCCTCCTTCTCTTCCTCTAGTGCATCCTGCAGGTTACATAGCTGTCTGTATACTATTCGTTTCCTGAATTATAGAAGAAGCACTTAGCTTACAGTGTAATTTGCATATTCATAGAATTCAGAGTTGCCTGGAGCAAGGGCTGATGGTTTTGGGCCTCAAGTCCTTTGGATTTTGTTAACCATTCCATTAAATGCAATGTTAATTGTAACATTAGCTGACATTTTGAGTATTCAGATGAATGTTTCACTTACTGTGGAAAACTCAAGCAGTTTGATTTTCTTTACCCTGTGACAAATCCAGCTGAAATCTCCCCAACGCCTTTGACCTCAACACTTTCAGAAGAGCATAATGTTTTTCTTTGGGAAATTTAGGAAATTATTAAAAAGTACATTTTTTTTTTTCCTTAGTGCTTTTGGTTTAGAACTGAATTTCAGAAGGATGGACATATAGTGAGGAAGTCAATGAATTCAAAACCAGTAAATGTATCAAGCAGTTTAAAATAAGCCTGCTGATTTTTCTTATCAATATCCCCAGTTATGATTAAAGAGTTAAAAAAAAAAGAAAAGATATATATAAAATATATAGCAAGTTAGGGTCTAATTCAATCTAACACAGCTGTACAAAACATTTCTATATCAATTATTTAAACTAGATTAAGGAGTGCTGATGAAATTTTCTAGTGCAGGACTTTTCCATTGTAAGGGCTGAGGCAACAAAAACTAAACATTTTTTCAGAGCATTAACTTCACAAAAATCCAGCGAAATATTACTAAAGAACATCTAAAGGATTAGGTAAGTCTGAATTCAACCTTGAGCTCACTGACACAAGTAACTCATGAGATGAAGGAGACTGGGCCCTTGTCCCTGCTCAGGGCAGAAGGAACAACTTTCCCCCTTCCCCTAAAGTGCCCCTATGTAACAGATACAACGCTCTGGGGGTAAAGAACGAAGAGCACGTGAGTAACAGAGAAGACCCAGGAGAAGTCAACCATGCAAAATTGATCCAACCACCCACCTGCATTAGAACCAGTGCCACCAGAAGAGGACGTAAAGTATTAGTAATTGGAGGCTCCTTACTGAGAGGCAACGAAGCACCCATTTGCCATCCAGATAATTTCTCTGGAGAAGTTTGCTGCCTACTAGGAGCTTGCATTCACGTCACCAAGAGGCTGCCAAGCCTGGTGAGCCCTACAGATTATCATCTGCCTCTACTATTCCATATAGAGTCTAATGATACTGTGATGAGGCAACATAGAACCATCAAAAGAGACTATACGTCCCTTGGAGCGATGTTAAAAGGGTCTGGAGCACAGGTGGTTCTCCTCTGTCCTCCCAGTCAGAGGAAAGGGTTCAGGAAAGAGGAGGTGAATCGAACAGGTGAATGCCTGACTGCATGGCTGGTGCCATACTCAAGGTTTTGGCTTCTACGATCACGGATCTACCTTTGAGAAGCCGGGTCTGTTGGTGGTGTTCTAAAAGTGGATTCATTACCCGGTGTGCAACAAACCAATCTTACACACTCAGGAGAGATATTGCTTTATTCTGTGCACGGTGCTCAGTAGATGTTCCACAAATCAAGCACACCAGATTCATCAGGTGTGTTCCTTTTATACAGTAACAATCGCATCTAATTTATTAAAATACTCCTACTAATACATATTCAATCTATCTAATGCATATGCATAGGATTACATAACCATGACACATCATATGCCTTCTCCGCATGCGCGGGGGTCTCGGGTGGTCTTCGGTGGTCGTTTGGGGAGGGGTGGTCATCCCCTCCTCACTTTGACGGCTGAGTTGCTCTGTATTGGGTCAGTGGTTCATTTCCCTGCCAAGAGGGTTGCACCATCAATCAGGAAGAATAGAAAACATCAGAATGATCTTGGCTAACTAACTTAATTTAAAACAGGACTTTCTAATCTACCACAGGATTTTCTGTATCTGACATCACAAGGAGCTGATGGGATTCACCTGACAAAGTGGGGCAAGAGGGTCTTCGCCAACAAGCTGGCCAGACTTATACGGAGAGCTTTAAACTAGATTTAGCAGGGGAAGGAGATGCAGTTTTGAGCAACAGAGAAGGGCCAGGGGCTGTTGATGTATTAGGAACCAACAGGGAAATACCTATGACATGCCTCAAAGGAATTAGGCTATGTTCCTCTAAAAAGGTGACATGGTCAATTGCCCAGCTGACATACCTCTATACCAATGCACACAGCATGGGGAACAAGCAGAGGGAGTTGGAAGCCACTGTGCAGCTAGAAATCTATGCAAAAAAAATGAATTGACTGCACAGAGGTGTCTTTGAAAAACAGTGATGGACACATTAGGAGTTATGGTTAAAAATTAGGTGCCAAGCCAGCAGAGGAAGCCTCATGGCTGGTGTTTACTACAGGCCACCTGATCAAGGTGAGCCTATTGGCGAAGCATTCTTACTTCAGCTATAAGCATCATCATGCTTGCAGGCTCTGGTCCTGCTGGGGGACTTCAGTCACCTTGACATCTGCTGGAAAAGCAGCACACTAAGCTGTAAACAGTCCAGGAGACTCTTGGAGTGCATCCATGGTAATTTCTTAATCCAGGTGATAGACAGCCTGACCAGAGAAGCATTACTAGACCTATTGCTTACCAACATGGATGAACTAATTAGAGGTGTCAAGACTGGTGGTAGCCTGGGCTGCAGTCATCGTGCCCTGGTGGAATTCACAATCTTGAGTGGTATGGGACAGGTGAAGAGTAGAGCGGGACCCTGCATTTTAGGAGACCAAACTTTTGTTTGTTTAAAGAATTAGTGGATGGGACCCCCTGGGACAAAGGAGCTGAACAGAGCTAGTAACTCTTTAGGGGCATTTTTCTTAGAGCATAAGAGCTCTTGATTCCCATGTATAAGAAATCAGGCAAGAAAGGCAGGAGAACAGCATGGCTCAGTAAGGACCTCCTTGTCAAACAAAAGTGTAAGAAAGAAATGCACAGGCAGTGGAACCAGGGACAGGTGTCCTGGGAAGAATATAGGGATGCTCCCTGGATGTGTAGGGATAGGGTCAGGAAAGCTAAGGCACAGTTGGAACTGAATTTGGCAAGGGATGCGAAGAATAATAGGGGCTTCTACAGGTATGTTGGACAGAGAAGGAAGAATAAAAAAAATGTACCCCCTCCTGATAAATGACGCAGGAGAACTGGGGACAAACAACATGAAAAAGACTGAGGTGCTCAACAACTTTTTTCCTCAGTTGTCAATGGTAATCTCTCTTCCCACATCTCTCAAGCCCCTGAAACTCAAGACAGAGACTGGGGGAACAAAGTTTCTTTCATTGTAGAAGATTAGGTTTGAGACCACCTGAGAACCTGAACATGCACAAGTCCATGTGACATAATGAGATGCACCCCAGGGTCCTGAGGCAATTGGTGGATGTTGTTGCCAAGCCACTCTCCATCATATTTCAAAAGTCATGGCAGTCAGGCAAAGTCCCCATAGAGTGGAAAAAGGGAAACATTACGCCCATTTTTAAAAAGGATAAAAAGAAGGACCCTAGGAGATACTGACCAGTCAGCCTCACCTCTGTGCCCACTAATCATTGAACAGATCCTCCTGGAAGATATGTCAAGGCATATGAAGACAAGGAGGTGATTAGAGACAGCCAACATGGCTTCACCAAGGGCAAATCATGCCTGACTAATTTAGTGGCCTTCTACAATGGAGCATCTCCATCAGTGGACAAGGAAAGAGCTACAGATGTCATCTACCTGGATTTCTGTAAGGCCTTTGGCATGGTTCCTCGCAACATTCTGTCCACTAAATTGGAGAGATATGGGTTTGATGGGTGGACTGTTACATGGTTAAGGAATTGGCTAGATGGCTGCATCCAAAGAGTTACAGTCAATGGCTCAATGTCCAAGTGGAAACAAGTAAAGACTGGTGTCCCTCAAGGGTCTGTACTGAGACAAATACTACTTAATATCTTCATCAACAACATAGTGCGATTGAGTGCACCCGCAGCAAGATGACACTAAGCTGAGTGGTGCAGTTGGTAATGCTGGAGGGAAGGGATGCCATCCAGAGGGACCTTAACAGCCTTGAAGAGTGGGCCCATGCAAACCTCATGAAGTTCAACAAAGCCAAGTGCAAGGTCCTGCACCTTGGTCAGGGCAATCCTCCATATCAATACAGACCAGGGGATGAATGGATTGGGAACAGCCCTCAGGAGAAGGACTTGGGGATACTGGTGGATAGAAAATTGAACGTGACCTCGCAATGTGCTCTTGCAGCCCAGCTAGCCAATTGTATCCTGGGCTGCATCAAAAGAAGTGTGGCCAGCAGGTCAAGGGAGGTCATTCTCCCCCTCTACTCCGATCTTGAGACCCCACCTGGAGTACTGCATCTAGCTCTGAGGTCCCCAATACAAGAAAGACATGGACCTGCTTGAGCAGATCCAGAGGAGGGCCATGAAAATAATCAGAGGGCTGGAGCACCTCTCCTGTGAAGACAGGCTGAGAGAGTTGGGGTTGTTCAGCCTGGAGAAGAGAAGGCTCCAGGGAGACCTTATTGCGACTTTTCAATATATAAGGGTGTCTTATAAGAAAGATGGAGAGAGACTTTTTACCAGGGCATGTAATGACAGGACAAGGGGCAACATTTTTAAACTAAAAGAGGGTAGGTTTGGATTGGACATTAGGAAGCAATTTTTTGCAATGAGGGTGGTGAGACACTGGAACTTGGTTCCAGAGAAGTTGTGGATGCCCCATCCCTGGCAGTGTTCAAGGTCAGGTTGGATGGGGCTTTGAGCAACCTGATCTAGTGAAAGACGTCCCTGCCGATGGGAGGGATGTTGGACTAGATGATCTTTAAAGGTCCCTTCCAACCCCCAAACCATTCCATGATTCCATGAGTCTATGATCTTTTTGACTCATTCACTACCTAAAGGGAAGGCAGTACAAAAGCTTTCTTGTAAGTTATATCAAATGCTGAAACAATAAAGTAAAACCCAATGAAATGAAACTTCTATATTCCTGGGATAACATTGTTTGCTGTTTTTCAGAATTTTATTTTTTTTCTAAGTAGTGTTGATATTTCAATTACTTTTGGGTTTTTTTCTTCTAATCTTTGACTAGATCAAAGTGATCTTTCTGCCTCCCTGACTGCAATAGCTTATTTAACAAGGTATTATATATTGTTGACTATCAAAGCTAGTTACATCTACTTTATAGATCATAGTCATACTATAATGCCATCCACTTGTTTCTACTATTTCACCATTGTTTTGCCAGGCACTGTATATTGCTAAACATATCTTTTCCTGAAGATTTTATAATCTCATACTTTACAGTGTAACTGAGATGCAGGGTGTCATGCTTCATATCCCTTTGGTGTGTATGTTGGAGCAGAACAGTTATAAAGGTTATGTTCTCTTAGCTCTTCTCCTGGGGGTGTACGTGATAGAGAATGGGTAGGAATGTCTTGATGTCTCCCTTCCACTGCTTATTCACTTGCAAGTATCGCTGAGTTGGGGAATGAGAGATTAAGTGCAGTTTTCCTGGGCCAAACAGTTCCCTATTTTAGATGTTTTTGTGGAAATGTAACAACCTGTTGTTTTTTTCATTGAATTAAGAATTTAGCAAGACTCATAAAAGGGGTGATATGCCTATGTCTATCAAACTGTGTTTGGGCATATTCTAATTAATGCCAGAAGGAATTACAAAGAATGCAACATGCTGTGCTGCAGGGCCGGTGTTATTTGCTGCAAACCAGGATGCAGTTGAGTGCAGAGGCTGCATTTTTTTCTCATCTTCTGTTTTTAATTTCTTGCACCTTCTTCTTAGCATCTGCTTCTGACTACAGTCAAAATCAGAATTCGGGATTATGTTGATCTTGGCTGTGTTTTACTTTGCAATCTTATATTATTACAGACTCTTTGTGGTGCAGTCTAGCCTAAACCAACAGAGAACACTGTCAAATAACTAACCAAGTTCTCCTTATTTGATTAAAAGGTGCTTTTTCCTTCATCCTTGTGGATTGGAAGGATAATTATTCTTAATTTATCCATTAATCCCTCAAGAACAGGGTTCTGTCACCTTCTTGTTTCATTGGAATATGTTTAATGCCAACAGTAAAATCTGGAATCCCTAACAGTTGCTCTGCAAAGTCAGACTAAACCCATTTAATCTCTTTCATCAGTTCTGGTGTCCTCCAGTTTCCTCTGAGGAAGAAAGAAGAGGAGAATTAGAAGAGAAAATTATCTTCAGGTTTAGTTCCCATATAATCAGTTTCTGCTATGAAATGGGGTGGGGATTTTTAGTCCTCTGAAAGTGTCACTAACGTGTGAAAATATAAACCCTGAAAAGCCTCCTTATAGAAGTATTCCTTTCTCACGTAGGCAAGATCTTCTCAGTAGAAAGACATTTTCTACATTTTTCTGCTACTTACAAAGGTTTTCAAACTTAAGTCCCAGACCACTGCAGCAAAATACTCATTGGACATCTTCTAAGGATCTGATTGTGCTAGTGGAAATATTAATGAATTCACACTTATGCCCAGATTTTCCTGAAGTCCTTAATTGATTGGGTGCTGAATTTTCCCTTTAAACTATAACTCTCTCTCCTTTTTATACTATTGACCAGCAAACTCCAGTTTTTCTTAATGACATTGATTTTCTTTTTCTGATACTTAGAATCTAAAAGAGCAGAAAGTCTCAAAACTGAAATTTTAAAAAGTATTTTAAAACTTATGGGAAAAGTTTCATAAATGGATAAAAGTTTTGCTCTTATTATGACTGTGAATTGTCGATTTACCAATGCCTTTCAGGTCATAACGGAGTTACATTACAAAACTCCACTTTTAAACATGAATAAATCAGTTGTAAATGGAAACTCATAAAGATTGTGGTGTGCTTGTTATGTTCATTTGATTGCTTGTTTTGATGGAAACTATACTGACTCTTTAACATATTTTACTGAAGAATTTTCTATTTTTTAACATAGTGGTTTATTGATTTAGTAGTTTTGATCCAAAGGCATATAATTTGATGAAGTCCCTTTGTTTGTGAGTATTTGTAACTCTGCTAATAAAAAGTGCATACTATAGGTTACAGGATTTCTTCCTAGGATTTTTTAAAGAATTTTGAAATCTCTAAATTTGAAAGAAATTACTGAAGCAATTAAAATATTTTTTGCATTGCTATATAGTTCAAGCACAATGCTATCGATACATTCCAGGTTAATGGAAGATAGAAGAATCCAATCAATTTGCTTATGAACAGGACTGGAGTCTTCATAGGTCCTGTATTCATCCTTATTCACAAGCTCTGATAACTGTAATTAAAAATTACTCTTAAACATGTAGAGCCAGCTCAGGTGTAAAGTTAGATTAATCTCACCATAGATGCCTATGGACATTAACATTTTCAGCAAGTTTCTTGGAAACTCAGAGTTCTGTTTCACCATAGCCAGAAGTAGCCCAGAGTTTAAAGTGTGAGCAACTGTTATTTCTTTTATGTCTAAGTCCTGTCAAGCTTTACAGAAAAGGCATTCCGGCTCTTACTTAGCTTGAAATAAAAACCCAAACCAAACCAACACCCCCACACCCTCAAAACCCCAAACCCCCACAGTATCCCGTTTTTAACACATTAGCATAGGGATCAGAACACTTGTCTCAGCAGCCCAGTTTCAATTGTGAACCCATACCACCCACCTGCTTCTTTAACTAAGGTTTCTATAATTTATGCTAAGAAGTCACTGGCTAAGGAAATACTGATGGAACTTTGACCTCCTACATGGTATAGAACTAGGCAGTTAGCTTCTTGAGAAGCAGGTTCAAACTCCTCAGTGAAATAAAAGAATTAAGTTTGGGTTTTGCACTTCACAAGGGCTTGCTCTAAATAATGAGAAAGCCTGATGGGCAGTTTAAAATAAATGAATGAACTCTTTTTCTGCTTGCTCATGGAAAAGAGCTTAGGTACTGTGTTTTGGGAAGGGATTCAGGTTGGTTAGTCCCAGATAATGCATCTCCCAAATTGTTTTTGGATTTGAGGTACATTCTTTTATAACAAAAGGTTCATTGGTTCCTTAGTCTAAGACTGGCTCCTGCATGTCCTGTTCTATGATGAACAAACCTCCCTTTGCTTATTAGGGAATCCCTCTACTCCACAGTTCATGGGTTTAGATTCTACTACAGGAGTCAGCACTGAAAATTTGGGCTCTGAGATTATCAGTCTATTTTTCATTCTATCCACTAACCTCTTAAAAAAAAATCTCTCCTTAGAGTGCCCCAGGCTGCTAAAAATCAGAAGTTGCTATAAACGCCATAGCATCAGATTTACAAGCAATTTGTATATGCTTAGACATGCAAAGTAGCTGTTATATTTCAACAAGATTATTTGACATAGTGATTTATTTATGCTTTATTGATATTTTATTAATGAAGCTCTTTAAAGACTCCATTGCATCTTTGGGCACAGTCCTAACCAGTTGTACTGACTCAGAAGTCACCTTAGAAAGTGCAGGCTTGCTCTACTTCTGCTTCTGGAAGAGTAAAAGTCCAAAACATCACATACGCTTCTATGCATGCTCCCAGTCCTGCCCCAACCACCTTCTGCCAGCAGAAGCGCGGGGAAGTTGCTCTTGTTCCACCTGAGGAGCTACACTGTCAAATTAAATGGAACATTTCCTTGGATGAGTGAAAAGATTCTTGTATTCGAGGCTTAACAGCTACATCTACAATATGAAGATTGAGGCGAAGCGATGCAGAGAGGTTGTATCCACTCTGCTCAAAGCTCTAAACCTAGCAGTAGTGCAGCCCTATATGTCTTATACAACACAATCTCGAACCTTCTTCCATTTCTTTTTGAGCTCCCTGTGGCCCTAGAGTATAAATAATATTTTTGGTATTTTTGTTTTCATTGCAGTTTTTGAAATGATAAGACAGCTGAGCTGCAGTCCAGCAGAACATTGTTTTTCTCGTGTAGTACTGAGTATATGTGTTGAATGGCTGGGGTGGGACTTCAAGGTACTTAAAACAGTTTGCAGCCAAAGCCTAATTTTGTAGTGGTGGAGTAGGGCGTAGGGAATCAGACCTGATGCTATCTTATCCATACTGACTGTTGCAAATTGTCCTTGCAATAAACCCTCCCAGAGTTACAGCAAAATTTTTTCTTAGGGTAGAGCTAGTTTACCAAAGATTTCAGGAGAAAATGAATGTTTTTGTAGTGTTGATGACTGGGGAACTGGGACACAAGAGTTAACCATGGAGTTAACTTAGTTGATAATGTGGATGTGCAGAATGTCTGTCATTCATGTAGCTCCCACACAGCAAAACTGAAGGCTCTTCCAATATAATTTCAAATGATGAATGAGTTTGAGAATTTTGCCATCTGCTTGCTGACACAGGGAAAAAAATGTGTAATTCACTGAATTCATTATTCCTTCAGGTCTGATAACAGCAACAGATTGTTTGGAGGGTGTAGACATCAAAGACGGAGAAAAGTTATTCACAAGGAGATGGCTTCATATGGTGGGATTAAATGAACAGAGTAGGAATGCTAGATTTGGGGGGGTGTGGGCTGCACTGACGAGCAAGATCCAAAGTCTACTGAAGTAAGTAAGAAATTAGAATATGTAAGCAAAAACTTTAACATAGAAGAGTGTTGGTAGCTTTCTGCATTTCCTATATGTGAAGGATAGCAGGGTTAAGAAGATATTAAGGTTACAGAAAAGAAAGCAGGGTCATGTAGACTGGTATCAAAATGATCTGTGTTGAACCCATGGAAGTCCCAAATGTGAGGAAAAATAAACCTTGACTTGACAATGAAGAAGAACAAGTATCCACAGAGTGACTTTGTAGACCTTTGGTAGATGACCATATCTCTTTTGGGTAATAAAGCTTTACAAATATGACCAAGGATAAAAGATTAAAGTGCTTTACCTATGCATGTAAGGCAATGGTATTATTCTGATCCTATGTTGGTAGAGCACATCAGTCAGATCTGAAGCCAAAGATGCATGAATTTTTAAGTGCTAATGACATAAATTCTACCAAAGTCAGATACAGAATTTTTTAAAATAATTAATGCTATTTTGGATTTTTTAAAAAAGTATTAGGAGCAATTGTTTGGAACCTCTGTCAGTTAACATTTAAAAATGCCAACAGATGGCTCTTCCTGCACCCGTGCAGCTGACGATTCCAAAATAAGTAGTGCTGAGAGATTTCTTGGTGAAGCTAAGGGACAGGAAAGGCAGCTGTCACTGAATATCTTAATTACAGCATTTACAAAATTCTAATTAATGTAATGTTGTTTCTATAGCTATATTAATGTAACATCCATTAGTATGTCATTGGTTATACTTTGTGAATTAAATTTGGAATTTGGCACATATTTGAAGTTTATGGAAGCAAGCGTTTGATCTAACTCCAGCATTACATGGGGACAATGCATTTAAAATACAACTTGTAACTTGAAAATGTTAAGTGAAGTTTTTAGAGTCACAGATGATGTCTCTATATTGGAAAGTGTTGGTAGACATTTTATGGCTGTTGGTGCATAAGTACTTTTGAGCAGCATTACATAGTGGTGCTGAGAAGACCTTTTACTTTTGAACTGTGTTGTTTAAAATGTCAGAAATTGTTTAGAGATCAGGAATAATGTAACTCGGTATTCTAGAATATCAACATTCAGTGGCATTTCAGATGGTTAATTTGATCAGTGAAAAAGTTTAAAAAATTACTTTTTTAAAAAAAAGCTAAAGAAAATAAATTCCTGTTGTAAGTTGAAGGAAGATACGGAAAACAACTCTGTGTAGTTTAAGTAAACTTCAAATATAAAATTGAAGGTAACATTTCAGAACCACATTGTTGGAACTTTCACTTCAAGATTATGCACCATTTTTTCTCTCTCCAGAAATCTTTTATTCTGGTACCTGATTAAAGGCTTAAAATAATGCTTTCCTTTCCCCTGACTTTTCCAAAGTCAGGTAACAATATCAGAATAAGGCATGGGAGACTGCTGTTAATAAAACAGTCCTCCATTCAAAGAACAATCCCTTTCAATTGATCTGATCTAACAGAGCACTAGTTTTTCCTTTACCCCTTTATTTCCCAAATGCCACCTGCGTTTGTTCTGACAGATAGTTAAATATCACTGCGCTCTGTTTCCAAAGGCTGTCACTAAAATAAGGAAGGCCATGGATGTATACTTTAGCTTGATAAATCTGTCTTTGATTACACGGAGCTACATTCTTCCAAATTTCTCCTGATGACTATAAGAACTTTCTTCAGTACTGGCCATTTGGGGGTCAAAGAATAGTAAGGAGTCAACATGGATGTCGTGTCTTGTGCAGCCTAATAAGGTGAAAGCAGTTGCTGCAAATAGAGAAAGGAATTACGAAGTGGTGATACAAGCCCTTGCGTCACCTCGCCTCAGTCTGTTCTGCGTTCAGTTTTACATGGCCACATGATTTGGCTGGACAAAGGAGTAACTGGAAAGATAGTTCTGTTATTTACAGGATTGTAAACTAATGAACACCAAAATAAATGTTTTTTCTTTGCCTTTTGAGCTGTACAGACTTGAAGTACTGCATTACTCTACACACGTGTTGCTACTGGGTATGGTGCTTGCTGCTGTGAATAATCATATAGAAAAACATTTCCAGATGAAGTACTAGGTGAAGATCACATTGCAAAAATAACTGCAGACCGTGGTGACTGAGGCAAGGCTTGGAAGTATGAGAAAATCAGTACAATACAGGAGAAGATTACTTGCCCTTTTGGGAAGGGAGTTTCATGGAGAGCAGATTGTTTGCATTGATTATTTTCTTGTGTTGCTAGTAGCTTACCTGGGGAAAAGCATTAAGAACTTTTATTCTCTAGTGCAGAAGGTAATATTAAAAAAACACCAGCCAACGAAACCCTGTAGGTTTCCCACTGCAAGACAATTGAAACGTAATGCAAATTCAATTGATTTTCAGTGGGGAAAGCTGCAGGGCACCAATTATCCATGCTCTAGAATTGTTGCTTGAAGTGAAGCTACCCATTGAGGAGCCAATCAAATGTATTTCAATCCCTGCATGCAATATGCTTCTGACAACAGTATAAGGATCAAATTTTTCAGCTTCTAATTAAAAGGACATATCAAGATGATCTTTGATTGGCTTTTAAAAGGATATTTGAAATATTCCTGAAAAAATTAATGCCACCTGCTCGGTAACAGTTGTGCAAAACTTATATAAATCTCACTTTTAGTGATGATGAGTTGTATTACCTCTGCATATATACATTCCAGCTCATGATCAGTATGTCTGTATCAGATTTGTGTGAAGGGGAAGTGTTAATTAAAGTAGTTAAAAAGATTTAAAACTGACTTTATCTTTTATTCCTTGATCCAAATCCAAAGAAATCTAATAGCTGTTAGGAATATTTATTGCCTGCACACAGAAGAATTATTTTTTTGACTTTATGGAAGAGTTTTGCCATTCTATAGGCCAGCTGCTGATGAACAGCTAGCAAATAACGACAGTCTCAGATTAAGTAGCAATGGCAAATCAAGACCTATACATAGAAGTAATCTAAACTATTCTGAGCAGTAAGATAAAGGAACATGGCATGGATTTAACTACTAAGGTGAACAGGTAAAAGTGATTGGAAATACTTACTGCGATAGAACTTTATGTGGTTTCTGAGGGATTTTTTTTTCTTCAGTATTTTTCAACAATTTTGTTACAACTTGGTAACAGAAATGAGAATACAGTAATTAAATTTATTTTTCAAGAAGAATTGCAAATTTTGGGACTGCAATTTTTAGTGGAACAGCATAAAGAAAAAGACAACTGGTTAGATAGCAGTTTTAGAGAAAAATATCTTCTCCTACAGCGTATCTCAATTTGAAACAAGTGTTAATGACATGCATTGTATTAAGTAAGAGCGTATCTTGCAATAGACACATGGATTAATTGTTCTGCTCTACTTGGTACTACTAAGCCCTTTATTTGGAGCTTGAGGCACTCCAACCTCAAAAAAGATGTATGCCAACTAGCAAAAGTACAGAACATAGTCAGACATCTTGAAAAATGAGGAAATATGGAAAGACGTAAAATTTAGTTTAAGAAAAGAGAGACTGCAGGCAGACATGACAACCATTTTCAGATAAGCTGCAAAACAGAAATTACTAAATTGTTCTCTGGGTTCCAAAACATTTACAGTTCCTTCAAGCTTTGTATCGACATTTTCATGTTTAATAACTGGATTCCCTACTCTGTCATCCAAGACAAGTATTCAAGTATTGCTTAGTATTCAGCAACAGAGATTTAGATTGGGCATTAGGAAAACATTTCTGGTAGACTAGCTAAGGAATGTCAATAGAAGTAGAAAAATCTGCATCATTTAAAGAATGATTTAGGCAAACATCTGCTACGAAAAACATTATAGTTTTTCTTGCCATAAGCTTGGGTGGAGAAGAACTAGATAACCCATTTTCCTCAAGGCAGCTTTACATTAAATTTGCAGATAAATGTTCTGAAATGTTAGTAGCTGTTGTTCATGCCTTTCTTATCCTTCAGATAAAAAAGAATATTTGCTTGGTATGTAAGACTAACAGAGAAAGTGAGTGGCATTAAATAGGAGCTTAAGTGACTTTCAGACCTTGCTCTGCTCTTTCATACTGGGGTGAGTTTCACCCCTCTGGAGAACAAAGTTTTTAGTGTGATCATTGCTAAAAGAAATTGCAAAATGCTGTACACGTTTATTGTAGACAAAGTTATGATGTGTAGACCATTCACTCTGCCATATATTCCTCTTTGTTTCAATGGACTACTTACAAAGTAATATACTCTTCGAGGTGAGAAAGAGGTCAAAGGATCCCAGAGAGACAAACTGCAAGTCAGTTGGGAGGCACAAGTAAATAATTTCATCATTGAAGAAATTAACAAAAAGGGTAATCTGGAATCTAAATGCTTTGATTCACTGAGATAGCAAGAAAGTATCAGTTTTATGTATTGCTCTGTCAATTTATAATATTGCATGAATTGAATAATCCACACATATTCTTTCTGAAGTTTTCATCTTATTTTTGTCATTCCTAAACTGGGCTTCTATCTATAGCGTATGAGATGCAAGTATTTTTGCCCAGTAGAAAGAAATAGAGCTGTGCCAGTTTCACTTTTTAGCTGGGAGGGTAACAGTAACATTTACATAAATCTGATTTTTGTCCTTTGCCTTCTATTAGAACCACTATCAATAGATGGTGACATATCAATTTCTCTGCTTTAAGCTGACTTTATACTTTCACAAATGGCTGCACAGCATGTAATTGTGCAGAAATAATTCTCCTGAACTGATTCTATAGCTTTGCTTTTAACACAGGGAATTTGAATTTGTTAAATGGTCACCCTTGTCCAGCTGAAGGTGGAAAGAAACAACAGGAGAAGAAAACCAAGGGAGGGTTTTTTTCAGTGGGATCACTACCATCAGCCTGCTGTTTGACTTTGAGAGCTTCTGATTTCACTCAAGCAAACACCTCAGATGTGTCATTCAGCTCAATAATCAGACTTAATACAATCAGCAGAGCCTTAAGAGCAATCAGCTCCCAAAGTGGAAACCTAAAGTAGGATTCAGTTGTCTAAATACACACGTCTAGTTACACTATAGGTACTCTGGGGCTTCTTATCTGGTATTCAGCTGCCACATCAGAAAGAATATGGGTCTTCCAGAAGTCCTACGCCATATTTGCCAGCCTGTTGAAGCATCTTCGATACCCTAAAGTATCTAGGCTGACTAAGGTGATCTAGATAATCTAAGGTGCCTATAGATAGGAAAAGGAGTCTTGTCCCTAGTAACTGTTCAGCTCCCTAGTTTCCAGGACTGTACTGCGATCTCCATTGACAATAGTGGGAATTTAGGGGTGTCTTACACAGAAGCTATATTTGGAACTCTTAAAAGTAAGTTGAACTTTGGTCTTCCTCTCTCGTTCTGTCCAACCTGATGGTATTGATGAATGGAAGTTCTACCTTTCTTCAAAGGGATGTTAAGAGGTTTATTTAGTTGGCGTAGTAAGTATGTTGAAATCCTGAAAACGTATAGAACAGTTGGCAGCCAATTGCAAAATTATATACAGAAATTGTAGGAAAAATTATACTATAAAACCGGAAGTGTTCCACTAGGTTAAATTTAGAGGAATTTACCACTAGAATTTAATTCTTCCCTCCCAGCTGTATACCTTTTGCACCTACCCTGGTTTAGTTTTTTAACAGACAATATTTTCTGTGCCACAAAACAACACCCTTTAGCTTTTATTACAAAAAGTTTCAGTGCTTTAAACTATAGTCTTTATTCTAATACTGGACTGCAGACCTGTCCTTGCACAGATCCCTTAATAGGCAATACTTATTCCTGTTGATCTGATTTGCTGTTTAAATTTGAATTGATGTCTCATTTTTTCCCATAATGTTATTTCTTACCTTTAGTTTATTATCTCCTCCAAAAAAGGTGTTTATGGTTTCTCTCATGCTTGAGGGAGGTGGCACTGCAAAGCTAAGTATTTGCTTATGTTGAATCTTCTGTAAAGGAATTTCTTTGATAGCATATCTACAAAATCATTGACTACTTTGTAGTCGTACCAGTGACACTTGGAGGACACTACCTACTATACTAGCCACTGAGGTTCTTCTTCCAACATGTCCTCCTGTCTGCATCCATCTTGGGTCTTTTTAGTATGTATTTCTAAAACATTCAGGAACAGGAAATATATTTGAACAACACCTTTCACAAGAGGGTCATAATACCTAACATTAGTTCCGAAGTCCTACACTACTATAATACAAATAACTACAGAACCAAATACAAACTTTGGTTTGGGTTTATCTGTTTTTTTTGTCAGTTTGTCAGATGTTTCTTCCAGCTTGGTTCTTAGGGAAATGTTAGCTGCAGCTCAGATAATTAAAAAAAAGACCTTGAGGAGTGCTGTGAACTTGCCAAGAACTGTGCTAAATGGAAGGAGTGTTTATCATTACACTCCTTCAAGCATGAGACAGAAGTTTCTAAAATAAAGCTAAAATAAAGCTGGTCAAAGCTGTGATTCCATTTGATCCAGAAAAGCACACCCTAGCATTTTTAGTCTAAGGATATATCCCAGCAGAGATTTTGAGATATCCTTCAATATAGAGCACACAGCTAATGAATTGTTCATGGGTTCATCTCATAGCAAAAGCTGTGCTGATCATCCTGTCCTTTCTCTTCAGAAAGGTAAATTTCTTCAACCAGATGGCAGGGTTGGATTTCTCCCCCCACTCCTGCCTTGATTACTCTCCTGCCTGCAGAGAGCAGTATGCCTTTAACAGGAATTTGAACTATTGCAATGAAATTCATCCTGCTGGATAAGCAGAATTTTAGTGACCTGTCATTGTCAATGCATAATTTTGACACTACAAGAATTGGTCTTCAATCTATAGCTGGTGAAAGTATTTCTGAAATGGAAAATAAGAAAAAAAATCATTAAAGCTTTTAGAGAGGCAATTAATT
Organism: Harpia harpyja; assembly: GCF_026419915.1. NCBI lineage: Eukaryota > Metazoa > Chordata > Aves > Accipitriformes > Accipitridae > Harpia > Harpia harpyja. Next base: position 6,180,618 of record NC_068956.1, on the reverse strand, counting down.
CCCTGCAGAAATTGCTTTTAGCATTTAAGAAACTAACTAAACAATTTTAATGGTGCAAAGTGCTATAGCAGCTGTTCATCAAGGACGAAATAAACACCACAGCAACTTCCAAGTGTACCATGATTACTGCTGCTTCTTCAATCTCTTTACCAAAGGTTTACACAAAAGTTGCTGTAACAGCAAAGAGCGAACTTCCATATAACACAAGTGTTATTACACCTTCACTGTATTTGGGTAAAAATTAAAATATAAGATCTTTTCACTGTTATTCTGTGATAATATGAGAAAAATGTAACTAATGATGATTTTGACCTTTATTACCAAGTTTGCTTTTTTAGCTTTTTTTTTTTTCCTTTCTTTTTGTTGGCTTCCTTGATTCTTACCAGCTGGGGAATCCAGCTGGAAATCCAGTAGGGCCTAATTAGCAGAAAGGGGTCGAAGCAGTGGTTGTCAAACACATTTTTCACGTTAGCTGGATATGTAACTGTGACAATTTGAGAGTAGCCGAAGTGTTCCTGAACATGTGGTTGAGCATTAAGAATAAATTTTTGTGTTATGGCTACACATGAAATCTGTAAGGAAGATGAAAACAAGGCATTAAAAGCATAAAGAAGTGGTAATGAATTGCAGGGATGCTTCACTGTGCAGAAATATGCATCTGAGAAGAAGGTCACCTTCCTCTACATTCGTAAGCCTTCCTGAAATGCTCATTCTCTGCTTATTGCATCCTTTCTGATTTTTGATCAACATTAAGGGATTCTTCATTAAAGGTTAATATTCAGGATATTTCTAGAGGCTTCTGCTGGGAATTACTCACATAGCTGAAACTGAGGCTGTACAGCACCTGACACTTGCTGCTGTCTCGCAGCAATTCACAGTCTGTGAGTGTACTTCTGATCTGCACCTTACACTACATCCTGAGCAGTCCTGCAGTGTGGAAGGGATGCAGAAAAGGGATCAGGTAAGCTCTGCCATCCTTTCAGGAACAGTTCATTTCTCCTTGTACATCTCTGTGTCGCTGGTGGCCAGTACACTGAAAGGTCTATCCATTGACCACAGATATCACCATTTCCATTTGCATGCGCTCCCATAACCACTAAATAGTCTGCAGTCAGGGCATACCTTCTAATTCTTCATTCCTCAAAGTGAGCTAACTGCATCACGAATTGCTGAGTCTATAAGGAAGTAGAACATCAGGCTTTGCCTTGTTAAATATGCTTACTGGATACCTGTGAGCACTTTTAATGTATATTGACTCAAATGTTTCCTATCTCCTTTCAAAAATGAAAAAGTGCTTATATGGGATCATGCTATAGCATGGCTGAACACAATGTCACCTGCAGTGCTGATAAAGCATGTCAAATAAGCTCACATTTATTTTATTTAGTTTTAAGTAACTCGGTTTAATGTTTTTTTAATCTACTGACTTACTATGTTAGGAAGACATAATAAATGTCTAGAGGAAAAAAGTTGGGAACAATTTTCAGTGACAATGTTTTATCTATTGACAACTAGAATAGTAGATGACTGTTTTTACAGATTTGAAAGATTCATAGGCATTTTTTTCTTTGTTTAAAGACTACCGAAGCTGGAAGATTCTTCCTTTCCTTTCCTCCCGACTCACTTTTATCACTGACTGTTATGCTACGTTCCATGAAGGATATGTAGCTGATTAGCCCCCTCAAATCAGATCATGGCCTACCTGCTCCATGATATATATTTATGTTGTGTTTTAGTATAAAATATTTTATTTTCAGAATACTACAGGTGCACGTAGATTGTGAGAATAGAAGTGTTAGAAAGGTAGTATCCAAAAGGTTGGCTTACACTGCTCTGAAGTTAATTTGGTACTCTATTACAGGAAAATAAGATTATTTCTTTATCCATAGAGAGATGCAAACAAAGGTGGTGGAAATTCTTCATCTTTCTAGTCATTGTATCATGGCACAGATGTGGAAGAGACAACAAAAGGTGAGAAGTTAGTCTGGCCTTTGCTTCCAGTCCTTAACTTCTGCAGTGAAATGGAACCGAGACCTTGCTGGAAGCCTGGTTGTATTGTCAGGCCAGAGACAGGGAGGGCAAATAAGGTCAGAACAAAAAAATAAGATTCTTTCCTCCCCTCTGACCCAGCTTGAACTTGAGCTGAAACGTTTTTGAAGGTGAAATTAAGAAGATCCTTCATGTGTGTGACAGCACTTTAGATTGAAACCTTATTCAGTTTCTTAAATGAATTGGGTCTGTGAGGGCTGGTGACTTCTGGGATATCTTTGTGAGGTGTGAAAAAATCACCCCAAGTAGAAATAGCCTGAGCTGAAAGACTACAGGACTGTTCTGAGACTGTTCTCCTTGTCTGGACTGCCATCGCTGGAACACAATCCACTAAGGGTCCTGAGATATCAACCGCAGGAATGAGTAGAGAAAGGCTATACAGATACTGAACTGTTAATGCTTATATAAACCTTGACAACAGAAGTAAACATTAATTTGGCAAGAAACAGACAACTTTACAGCCCAGAAGGTATGTTATGTGTCCTTGCAGCACTATTTTCCTACAGTACAGGTCTGTGTTCTGTTACCTAATTTGATAATAAACTTATCTCCTTTCTGTGTTTTTCTTTCTGTTAACAATGATGCCTTCACTGTGTACAAGACATCCAGTAAATGGTTACAGAGCCCAAGTGCTCTGGAAGAAAAGATTGACACGTCCAAACAGAGGGTTCTAATCACTGAACTCCTACACAAGCATCTCTCTTCCTGAATCAGCTACACTTTCAGTGGAGCAAATAAAACTCTTAGAAATATAATAGAAATTAGAAGGGTGAAAAATGGACTGTTTCCTTTTCTTTGTAAATGATTATTTTGGCATAAGGAACACACCAATTTTAACCTAGTATAAGTAAAAATCTAATGGTCCAGTCAAGGGCATTTTTATTCGAAAGAAACATTAATGGTATTCAGTGGGAAGAAAGAATATGTAAGTTGCATATAAATTAAGTAAGAATGAGACATAATTTCTCATTAAGGTTTCTCATTAAAAATTTAAATAAACTCTGCAAATTTATAACCAGTAGGATCAGGTTCATAAATAGCTATGGCATAATCAGATATATAATCCAGAAGACAAAGGTTTGGCCTTTTTTTGTGGCACAGTCAGAGTGACAGTTGCTTGAGTCCTTTCTGTCCAGGAACCTTAGCAAACAGCTTGCAGATTTATAGTCTCATTACCTTCCACAATAAACTCTTCCAAAAGTAATTCATGTGCTCTGTGATTGTAAGAAAGATGTGTGGGAATGAACATTGAAATAAAGAGACAGGCTGGCCAGTCAGTAGGTGGCCTTTAACATCTCTAATTTGTAGAGTACATTTTCATAGCTATCCAATTCCTGCTTATAAGTCACTAAATGGAAAAAAGGGGGAAAAAAACCCCCTCTCTTCTAATATCTTCAGGAGAGACATATTCTGCAGTAAGGATGAACAGATTTGGTTGCATTGAGAAAGGTCCTCAGTTTTTGTACATAAAAATGAACTTTTTTTTACTTATACTTTCCATCCTATCTAGTTTGAAAATATTTGGATTATTTTTCTAAGAAATTATTTAAATAAGAAAGGGCATGTCTAAGATGTACAAGAAGAATCAGTGGTCTTGAACAGGTTTGTACCACTGGAAGTAGCTGAGCCACAGAATAAAATATGCAAAATGACAATTCATATTTTCATGCAAGCTCGTGAGAAAGCAACGGGGGAGGAATTTTATCTCTGACTGTTAAAGCTTTATAATTATGGATTCTGCTGTAATACTATTAATAATGTAACATAAACCTTCCATTTTCAGTGCATTTTACTTCTTTTTCTACTTCTTCCATTATTTGCTCCTGGGCTTTGCCAACAGCACACAACATCTGCCGCATTGTGTGGTCTCTAGCTCTCCCGTGTAGAGTGTTGCCTTGAGCAGGTCTTAGTAATGTTTCATTGGCTTTTCGCTGACCTCTGCGTTGTTCTTATCTGGTCCTAAAATTATATGTAGATAATTTTCTGTATAATTTTTATATTGACCACCTGTGTGTCCCAGCTGCTGGCATGTGATCAGCTGATCCCAGGAAAGGTGTGGATTTTGTGGAGCCGCTGCTCATTTTCAGAGTCATGGAGTTACTTTGGTGTGTTGGTTACCTGCCTCAATAGCTGAGAGTCGAGTGCAGAATAAGCTCAGTGGAAATCATAGAACATTTACCTGCAGTCTAGTGTGCAATGTAGTGTAAATTGAAGTTCACTTGTTTTGCATGTTCCCTATACTGGCAGAAAAGGAACCCTTCCTTCAGTCAGAAATAACTGACTTTTTTGGGGTTAGTGTTGTTAAAATAAGAATGTGTATTTTTTGGTTAATGTTTTATTCCATGTTTTTTTTTTTTCTGATTCTGATTGGCACTTGTAATGGAAGAAATTGTGTCAAGGAAGCTGATGCATTATTTCTATCCTGTCTAGATGATTGTATAATGCCCAGTGATAATCTAGATGCTTCAGGAACAGCAGGAAGAGAGTTTCCTCCCCAAAGATAACTTTCCAATGGCAGTTTTGGCAATTGATATAGAGGGACAGAATCCCACGTATTTCATAGTGTCTAGGTTGAAAATTGAAAGCTAAAATTTTTTATGTGCCTTGGTGAGCTTTTAAGGAGGATTGCTTTAAGGCAACCTAGGGAAACAGCATTGGGTTGAGTATTTAGCAAAACTGTGCTACCATCCTTGCTCTGCTTCTGGCCTGCTGGTATACTTCAGTAAGCATCTGTGGCTCATGGTAGCTATCTGAAAGCTAAAGATAATTATTCTAATTTCTTCTAGGGGTAACCTGAGATTCAGGTGTGGAAAGCACTGTATGAAAAGTGGTCTTACTAGATATATGCAGTTGCTCAGATTAAGCTTGTCAATTAGATGTGAACACATCGATTTTTCAGTTCAGTGAATAAACAGCTCTAATGCGAGTGTACTTGTGGTGTGGCATTAACAGTTAAAAAAAAATGAAAGGAAGGAAAGAATCAGAGCCCCACTAATTGTGGAGTTTAATAGCTTAGTGGACTATAGATGAGGTGATGTTTGTCGGCCTCAGAGGACAAGAAAGGACATGGCCATGTAACTGGGGAGGAGAAAGGGGTTTTGCTGTGGTTTATCTGATTTCCAAGTGTGTAGCTTCTCTATGATGTAGAAGAGGGAATACAGAATTTTCCAGTCAAATTTTCAGATGGGTTGCACATTTCTGAAGCCTGGAAATTAATCCTACCTCTACACCAGAGGTCAGGTAATGGCAGTTTTGAAGAAACGTAAATGGCTAGAAGAACAGAAATTGAAACTTGTTAACAGGATGGAATAGATACAGCTTAGGAAGACCAATGTGGTGAAGGCTGAGGTCATATGGTAAGTTTATAAACGTGGGTCTACTGAGGAAAATGTCATTCTGATATTAGTCTCTGCATCCCAGTTCAGGACTTCAAATTAACCAGATAATTGGACCAGATGAGATGCATCCAAGAGCGCTGAGGGAGCTGACCAATGTCATTGCGAAGCCACTCTCTACCATCTTTGAATGGTCAAAACAGTCAGAGCAGATCTGTGACAACTGGAAATAAGCAAATAGAATGCCATTTGTCAAAAAGGACAAAAAGGAGGGTCTAGGAAACTGTAAGTCTCACTTTAGTCCCTGGGAAGGTTGTGGAGCAAATCTTCCTGAAAGCTGCATCCAGGCCTGTGAAGGACATTAAAGCGCCTGTGAACAGTCAGCACGGACTGACCAAGGGCAAGCTGTGCCTTCTACAGTGAGACAACTGACTGTGCCGGTAATGGGGGACCAGTGGATGTCATTTACCTTGATTTTAGTAAGGCTTTCAACCTGATTTTCCATATTCTTATTGTATTCAGAAGGTCAAATCTAGTCAATATACTAGATGTGTTGACTGTGTGTAGCAAAATGACTGGACTGCCAGGCTCAAAGAATAGTGGTCAGTGGTTTGAAATCCCACTGGTGGCCAGTTATGAGTGACATTTCCCTGGGATCAGTACTGCTTTGATGCGTTTTCCTATAAGTAATGACCTGGAGTTTGAGATTAGCGTGCCAAAACCAAATTCAAACCGGGGGAAAAGATCAATTTGCTGGATAGAGGGCAGGGCTGCTTTTTGAAGGGATCTCAACACGCCAGAGAAACGGACTGCCACAAACAGCATGAATTTTGGCCCAAAAATCAGCGGAGTTCCACAACTGATGCAGAAACAGCCCATGCAAAAGCACAGTCTGGGAGCTGGCTGGCTAGAAAGCAGCTTTGCAGAAAATGAGCTGGAGGTCCTCAGGCCGAACAAGTTGAACAGGAGTCAGCAGTGTGCCTCTGCAGCAATGAGGGTTAACGACGTACCAGGCGGCATTAGTAGCGTCATAGCCGGTAGGTTGAGGGAAATGGTTATTTCCTCTATTTGGCCCTTGTACGAACGCATGGGAAGCATTATGTCTGGGTTTGGACTCAGCAGTATGAGAAAGACACTGACATACTGGAGGGAATCCAGAGGAGCGTCAGCAAAGATGGTTAGTGGACAAAAGCTCATGGCGTGTGAGGGGAGGCTAAGGGTTAGATTCATTCAGTCCAGAGAGGAGAAGGCTGAAGGGACATTTTCCTTTCTAGTCTGGGCATTCTTCCTCAGTTGCACGCAAATGTTTAACTTCTGCGTGTTATTTGTAGATAGGCCCGACCATATTCTTGGGTTTCTATTTGAACTGAACTTAAGCTCTGAATATTTTGCTCACTGCCATCAGAAATATAATGCTGTTCACTCTGCTGAGTAAGAGTACATCAGACCCTAACTGTATAAAATCCTAAGAACCACTGCCCTTACCTTGTCTGGTTCTTTAACTTTTCCAGCTGTTTAACCTGGACTTCCATTTTCCTTCCCACAAGCAGCCACATAAAGTTTGTCTCTTGTGACATTTTCTTGGCTTTGTTTGCCTGTGGGTGTCATGATCCACTTAGCACATTATTTTTCCAAAAATGCATTTTGCTTTTCTGTTCTTATGACCTGCCAATCTCCAGACCCTGGAATTAGAAGGAAAGCTCGATTCCATCACTGGGGGAATTATGAGTATGCAAGCATTTAATGGAGGTTTATATGTTTGATTTTTTTTTTAAAACCTTAACTGCAAGAAGAATAGAAATGAAAAGCTTCTCTAAAACAAACAAACAAACCAGAAATAACCCTGGGAATTGGAGCTGCAGTCATACAGCTAAGCCTGCCGTATTTTCCAATTCCTGAGAGTCTTAAGTCTGCAGGCCTAAAATGAAAACTTTTCTTAAATCACACTGCAAGTTTCAGTGTTGCAGAGGTCTAGTGGAAGCCTGCTATATTTTCTGAACCCCAAGGAGATGAAGAGCTGCAAGGCTAAAATGAAAATATATTCTCAAATTGCCGTGGGAACTCGGCATCATAAAGGACCAACTAACAAGTACTTCAGTGTGGATTTCCTTCTCTCAGAATTTGAGAATGGTAGGCTTATGCTGAAAGAAATCAAATCTACTCCTCCAGAAAAATGCTGCTAATAAAATTCCTGAAATCACAGGCAGGGGAAGCTCAATAACATTTAGATTGTTACAGGTTATTTGTCAATAAAGTATGAAAATAAGGAGAGAATTAGGAGAGCAGATTTCCTCTTTCACCTTCCTCAGTATAAATTGAGAATAGCAAAATTGATGACCAGTGCAAGTGAGAACAAATTTGGCCCAAGGAGAACTAATTAGAAACTCATGCCACAACATTCTTTTTCAATCTGTCTGTAGATGCAAATCTCTCCTCCGCCGTGCAGAATTCAACTGCACATTCGGCACTAAGAACTTCACCCAAACCCCATTCAGTAGGGAAAATGGTCCAGCAGTGTTAAGACCTTTTGGTTCAGACCTTTCCTTTTTCTGTGGAATTACTGTTGGCTTTAATTTTTCATATGAAATGGGGGTAAAATGTTACTAAATGAAAATACAATGTAATCAGTAAATAAAAGTTTGTCTTGCATTTTAATTTATTATTAAAGTATAAGCTACTTTTTAATGTTTGCAGCCTTTATAAAAACACCTTTTACCACAAAGACACATCATAGGTTAGTACGTAGGTAAGAATATAAGTAAGAGTCTGGTAAGTACCTCTCTTATAATGTTAAGTACTTTTATACCTTTTTAATAATGTTAGCTTGGTTTAAATAGAGAAATGGAATAAAATATTCAGGTTGAAAACACTTCAGTCAGTACCCGAAGCAGTAATTTCTGGAGACTGCTAGAAAGGAACTTCAGCCTAAACTGCTAATGTATTTCATTTTTTTGGACAAGAATTTAACATTTTCAGTGCTGTGCTATGGTACTTGGAGACCTGTGGTACTTTCCTGGCAAAAAGAGCACCTGGTTAGTTATACCAAATTAAAATACCCATTCAACAAGGAAGCATGTAAAACCATTTGGCAAAATTAAGTACTGCAGTTTCTATAAAAAGCGAGGGAAGAAAAATCACAATGCGTCTAGACACTGACCTACAAACCATTTCAATCAACAGAGGTCTTTCTATCGACTTAATCCACTTTAGATAAGTCTTGTGGTCCATTAAGTCTATATCAGTGTAACAATGAGTTATGCTCACATCTAAATCTTCCTAGCTTTTAACATGACTTAGGCATATGCTTAAACTTAAGCAGAACCTTAAGTGGTTTCAATACAGGGATGTTGAAATGTCCTGTCAAACTCGAACTTCAATGAAGGGAGAAACTTATAAATTAACATCAACACAACTTCTGTGTGGGAAATTAGTTCCCTGATGCTACGGGCAGCTATATAAAACAAATCTATATTTACAATGATTTCTTAATGTGCTCTATCTTCCTGTGTCTATTTTCAATAGCTTGGAAGATCTCTTGGAGAGAGGATCTCCTGATTCCCATGGATTCTCAGACTCTTGCCTAGTCCAGGCTCTTTGTGACAATCCCACTGCTTTCCGTTTGGTATTACCACATTTTTTAAATTTGTCTTGCAGACAGACTGCCCTGTCCTTCTTGGCAAACTGGAGCATTGATTGTGATGTCAATACTTGTTATCTTTGGTACTGAAATGCGAATGTTTTCAACTGAGTCATGCATGTATATAAATCATATTTGATGCAATAGCTTCAGTATACCAGTAGGACTTTTTTTAAACAAAACAAACTTTATGACAGTTACCTGGGGGTTTTTTTTTGGGGGGGGGGGTGTTGTTGGATTTTTTTTTAAAGGGCTAATAAATTTTTAATTTCACCATCCACAATGTATTAGGAAAAAATGTTGATCCCTTCTCTTTTTGCTGCTACTAAACACAAAAATGACACTGCACTATTTAGACTTTCTTTACATTTTTTGCTTTCAGTGCCTTCTGTTATAGTGAAGGCTGCAAGTACTTTTTCTGTGATGAGCAGCATGACCACCAAGACTCATGAATGGATAAATGTTGAAGCTGGGATGACACAGAACTTATACAGTTCCAGTAGCTTTTGATAGCATAAAATAAGTCTGATCTCTTGTGCAATGCAGAGGAAAAGGTGTCATCCCACAACTTCAGCATAAGCATCATTCTATTCAAGTTTTTGCCTACCTTTAACAGTAGACTCAATATAGCTTTTAGTTCAGTATGGTGGAGAATCCAGTATGTCCAGAGCTTGAAAAAAAAAAGCCTTGGTTAAAGTGAATTATTATTCATACTTTGAAAAAAATTTATCTTTATGATTTTACTTTCAAAGACTGATCTAAAGCTTCCCAGAGTTCCACGCATAACGAAAACAAACAACAACAAACCAAAATAAAAAATCAATAATGTTTTGATAGTTATGTTTCAAATGCAATAATTGTTTTGAGCATCTGCTATTAACCAGAACACACTAATCTCTAAAAAAAGTAACCAAATTTATTCTGAAAGCCTTAGATTATGGTGAGGACTCAAAAACATAGTTAATATACTGTTCACTGCCTTGCAAATAGGCAAAAGGGGGGGAAAAGAGCATCTTGCATACCTGATAAATTGCAGGTATTCCAAGTACATTATGAAACTTCTGAGCAATAGGAAAATTGCTAAAGAACAAACAGCAGCTCACTGTATAAAAAATTACATTGGTTTTTCTGACATGAGCCTTTCTGATACGTGTCAAGGAAGGAGAGAAGAAGTGTATTTATTTTTGTTCTTACCTCTGAAATAGGGCTTAACTAGCTCCACCACGTCCTGGTCATACAAAACACAGAACGCAAGTCAGGTTTTATGTAGAACTGATTTAAACTAATTCAAGATTTGACCCATAATGGAATGATTTATTTTGAGGCATTTGGAGTAAAAGACAAGGAAACACATTTGGAAAACTGAACATTTGCTTTACCTAATGATTCAGAGACTAGGACATTAGTACAGTGTGAGTATGAGCCTAGTCTATGGCTCTATTTTTAGCTCTCTGCACTCCACACCTCTCACCGGTACCATCTCATGATACTCAGGGCAGTTTTTGAGGAATAAACAATAAGTCATCAAATAATTTTTCTTCTTATAAAATTATAACTCATATTGAGAGCTAAGTGATCTTTTCTTTTTATAAATTTTTTTATTTGGCAAAAGCTTTCAAGAGCAGCTGTAAGCTCCACCTGAAAACCAGCTTTTTTATAGAAAGGTTGTACCATTTCTTCTGGACATTGTAAGAAATATGTTTATTTTGAAATTCAAATTACATATTGAATTTCAGTTATCTAAATCTCAATGAAACCATCTAAAATACATCCCCATATTTCATTTGGAGTGAAACAGAACATTTACCTGATGCAAAGTCATTCGCCTGTATTTTAGTGGGTGGTCCAGCAGCAACTGTGCCCTAAATAATTGTTCACAAAGCTCTGATTTTTTTTCTTTTTTGTTTTTGAGATATGGCCATTTGAAGAAGCTCGTGTTGGTCAATCTGGCAAATGAAGATTATTTTTAAAATTTAGGAGCAGGGAAGAACTAAGTACAACATTGCATTCAGTGATCTAAAGGTTACTTTTGTCTACCTCTACCCTTTTGCTCTAAAATACCAAGACAAATTAACTGTCAGTAGCATATGGGACTTCTACACAACCCTGTGAAGTTAGTGCTTGGAATGAAGGATATGAAAGATAGAAACCTCACCTAGAATAAATCTGCTTAGCTTCACTGATTTCAGATTGGCTGAGCTAATTTATAATAGGTACAGTTCTGCCCCAGAGATATAGCTGAAGGTAAACAAAGGTAAATATAGTCTTCTCACTTGGAGCTCAGGCAATTTATAGTTTATCTACTTATCTACTTCTCATCTATTCTGATTAGAGGATTTTCCTCACTTTTTTTCACTATATATATGTATCACTTTCTCCTGAATATGAATTCTATACTTTAAGTATCAAACTTGCAATACAATTTTATTAGAGAATGACAGGTGGATGATGCAGAACCAGAATGAACCTAACGACTGATTTGGTTTATCAAAAGTGAAGCCATAGATGAATGCTTTCAAATGTTCCCATAGTCTTTTATCCATTTGGTAGTGCGTGGTATTTCTCTGTGAGGTAATATGATGGGATAGTGCACCAACATACACTCAAGAACGGCTTCACAGTTAAGGCTCAAAGCTGTGGATATAAAGATGTGAGTTGACCATTGCATCTGTCATTAAGACTGCCTGGATGTCATTTAATTTAAAGGTACTTTTGGCTGGTATATTAGAAAAGGAAGAAGAAAACTTAAGAACAACTCTGGAAGAACACTTCCAGTTCAATATAACGGGATCAGCACTTAACCCCAAGCAGTGGTTCCACACACGACCATGTCATTCGGTGCTAGTTCAGTGCCTGAGGGTAGGAATCGAGGCATGCCCAGGGGTATTCTAGTGTGAGCACCACGAATGTCAAATTTTGTCACAAATCAGGGAGAGAAGATCCTCGAAGAATCCCAATACATCAAATATGCTCAGACCATGCCTAATCCACTGGAGAAGCACTGAGTTCAACACAAAACACATCAGTCATGGTCATTTTCATTCAAAAATGCACACTGAGGGAAAGTGGTGTTACCGGCGACCCTGATTTGCATAATATCTACTTGTTAGAGCGGACCTGTCAATATGGTCGGGTCCACAAGCAGCAGGTTCCCCCTGTTCTGAGTTCAGCAGGCGTTTGTTACTAAATCTGGTAGTCTGCTGTCCAAATCATTACTGCTGGTATCCCTGGGTTGCAGTTCCTACCAAAGAAGCGAGACATATGAGCTCATATGCCTCATGAGACAGAGTGGGATTAAAGCCACATTTCTTCAGGAGGCTGGCCTGGTCACTAGACTAGCAGGCTGTGATGGAAGAGCAAGGTGAAAGGGAGTTCTTGATGCTTTCAATGAAAGCTGGGAGGCTGTTGAGCAAGGGATGCAAAGGTCATAAGCCAAACAAGGTGGAATAGAAAATGAGAGAAATCCTGGATTTTGCTCTACACTGATTTATTTGTGCGCTTTGCTTTCAGCTGAGGTTGGCTATGGTGCCTGATATTAGGAATAGAAATCAAATTCATTACTCCTTCCTCTTTAAGAAAGGCTTGCTCCTGACAAATGTCCAGGAGATTTAAATGGCTCTTTGGAAAGACCTGAGGGTCTAACTCAGCAAGGTCTAGTTTTTAGGCACTGGAATATCCAAACAGGTACATAGAAAAGGCAATCTGCATGTCTCTGCACCTCAGTTCTCTGTCTGGGAGACAGAGGTTGAAATAATATGTGTTCTTCAGTAAGTATGTGACAAACTTCTGATACAGAAGCTGTCCCCACATGCTTGTTTAACAACACACTAAGAAACTGATCTCACTGCACGGCCTCTTGATGTTCTTTAACAGAGAAACAGGTAACTTTTTATTTAAGATTTCCTTTATATGACAGTTACGACGGAGTCATAAATTATTGATAACTATTGCAAGCATACTTGCTAACTATCCATTATAAGTAGTTGCTAACCTTTTGTTAGGAGATAGATTATTTTGAGCTGTGGATATTAGTGATCTATTGACAGCACCACTATCCTGTCTGCCCACAAACCCATAATCTTGGTAATACTGCTATCTCAAGCCACCTGTGAGGACCCAGCATCTAGGTTTTGCAGACTGACTTTCCCAGGTTCTCTGATACAAGGACTGTGCCTAATTTTGTGTTTGTACACAAAATATATAAACACAATATATAACACCTGTTATATTTTGATTCAGATTCCTTTGGAATAAAGACTTGCAAAAAGATGCTTTTCCAAGATGCTAACAATGAATGCCAGTCTGTAGATTAAAAATACCCCAAACTCTTTTGGAAAAAATAGCTTAGGATAAGACAGAAAGAACATCTTATTAAAGAAGGCTAGTACCATTTTACATAAGTTTTTCTTGTTTTGAAATTTGGCTGCATTCTGATAAGCAATGAGAAAAATTAAGTGTTTTTCTGGGTAAAGAACCATATCGATTTTTAGACCCAGTTAAGACTTCAAAGGCGTTAGACATTTATATGATCCACAGGGATGTTTGGAATCATAATAGTTAAATTAATAGCTATATGTAGGAGCAGAGATAGTCTTCCTAGGCAAGATACTGGTTTGCTGACAATATAGGCTCAACTACATTGTCATTTCATATGCTCCTATTAATATAGCCCCATTTTTTTTTATTGATGAACCATGATCAAAACCATGGAGAGATCATTCTAAGTTTTATGATCCAGAAGATTGAATACTAGCACCCAGGAATGTTTTCTGGTTCTGATTGGTTTACTAGTGTAAAACTGGCATCAAAATTTGTAGTTCCTGCCTTTTCCAACAAGCAGGAGCCACCCCAGTTACCACTATGCTGTAGGTAATATTTAATGTTTCATAGAGCTGCCACAGAATTTGTCTCATGCATGCATTTACATGTTTCAGAGTCAGAGCTGACAGGTGTTTAAGTTGGTACAATTCAGTCCATGTCTGATATTGGAATAGTAATTACAACAAAAAAAGCCCTCAAACTTGATTGGCTAGAACTTAATATTTGGGATTGAAAGAGACCTGACCTTTATAGACAAGACACAGAAGGGACAAGCAATGTGTGTTACACCTCTGTGTTACTGCCGGCAGGCATAATATTTAACAAAACATAACTGGAAGGACCTTGAGAGATCATCAGAACCAACATACCTATTTTAGGACATTCAATTACATACCTGTCTTTAAAAACCTCCTGTGACAGAGATTGCACAATCCTCCTAACTATTCTACTGTTTGAATTATTTTTTGCTATTATTCTGGTCTAAGTTTCTGAGGCTGAAACATATTACCAGCATTCCTTGTCTATTTGTCCTAGGCATATAGGACAGCCTGAGGAAGCCCTTTATGTATTTGAAGACTTCTCCACACTCTTCTCTGAGTTAAATAACTCCATTTCTTCCACTATTTTCTCATAGGACATATTTTTACAGACTTTTGATTGCACTGCATGTGCTCCTAGAACAGAGCAGGGCTGATGTGTCTCCCAGTATGCTGCAGCTGCCTGATGAATGAGACAACACCTACTATTAGATGAAACCTCTGTCTTAATTATGTCCCATTTGGTATTATGCTCACAGCACTCACTAATGATAAATCAGATGTAGCTTCCTGTACTATTGACGTCAGGGTTGAAATTTCAGGTTTTAGAATTTTCTTCCTCATACTGAACACACTCTAGAAGTGGTGTTGGGTATATTTAAGTAGTATCACAGAGATAACATGCAACTTTCAATCATATTCCTGTAAGTAGCTCCTTTTGTATGTTGGTACATACGGTTGTGTACCAGGTCAGATCCTTTTTTCTCAGGATTGGTAAGGGTACCCTTTTATTGATCATCTCCTGGCATCCGAGCCTCCTTTTATCTCTGTATGGAAGCTCTACCTTCCCTTGATTTCTGTCTGTGAATAGTGTCAGTACGTAAAGAGAAACCAATGCTATGCCACTGGTTTTGTTCTTTTTTTCCAAGCTGAACTGTTTCACCTCACTGTGTTGGTCTTAATCTCTTTTTTAATTCACTTTAATAGATGTTTCATCATCTAACCCTGCATTCCAAAGAGGAACACCAGTTTCTTCCAACTTTCCTTTTGCTGGTCCCTTTTGTGTTCATACACCACCCTCGTGGGAACTAGTGTGAGAAGTGGAATAGACAAAGTTCTCCTTTATGAAAGAAATGTTCTAATTCCACCAGCAATGGTTCTCCATCAAATCAGAGAGCTGGATTTGGGGTTTTTTTTTACATAAGAGACAGCCAAATTTGCTATGATGGGAATATAGATTTTTTCCTACACTGGCCAGTGTAGTTTCAAATAGCAATAATATTTTAGCTCTGGTAGCAGTGCCACAATTCTACCAATGGTTGAAATGTAGCTTAAAAAGTCTCCAATATACCTTTTTTTTTCCCCTTCCACAGTGTCCCCTGCTTGACCTTTCTTTTCTCTTATGATATAGCTGGCAGAAAGATCAAGTCTGGAGTCCCTGAGAGCTCTGTACCAGGGCAGTATTTCTCCTGTAATACTGCTCATCGTGTTTACAGTGAGTGGCACAAAGTAACTGCTTGAGACTCCGTCCCATGGATTAAGGCAGGATCATAAACACAGGTAGCAAATTCAACAGAATTAAACAGAAACAAGAATGTTCCACAATTTTTAGCAGACTTTTTTTCCTGAATTTTCCTCTTGTTTCCACTGACAGTTGCAGACTACAGTCAAAGGAGTTTCTTAAATAAGGCAAGTTTAGTGCATTGACTAAGCGGTTTTGGCAATGCTGGTTGTATCCAAAGCTTATCCAATGCAATCTGCTGAGCTCCAGTCTTACATTTTCGAACACATTCAAATAAAATGTCCCCAGAGTTATATTCCATGAAGCAATGTGAGTATACAAGTTGTGCTGAAAAATTGAAATTTATTTCATTGTTAATGGTTTACAGGTGTTGTAAAGCCAATGCTTGAATATCAGCACATAAGTTATGCAATGTGCTTTTCAAACAAAATTGTAATATGTCTCTATGACTGTCCAGGGACCAGCCCCGATGTACTGCCTTGCCTTGGAAACCCTGGCCATGGGTTTGTAAAATCCACAACCACAGGTTCCTGCGCAGTTTCTACATTTGCTGAGATACTTACAGGGTTTGGGTACATATCAACAGACTATCACTGCTTACTTGCAGTGATCTTGCAAACGACATGATATGTGGGTCTCTCTACTCTTATGGGTAGTATCAGTGGAGCTATTTCCCTGAATAAAGCAAACTAGTACATTTTGCATCTGCAGGGTCAGAATCAAAGCCAGGCAGCTACGTGACACAGCACACTTGGTTACAAGGTGCTTCCTGCTTTCTCAAGGAGAAAAAAAAAACACTTTTGTTTTTTATACAGTGTAATAATGCTATGGTTTATAACCTATAAATCCTCTGAGTGTTTTCATCTTGGTACAGTTATCACCTCATAGACAGGAGGCTCCTTTGTGTGGTAATAAGATTTTTCTTTTCTCAAGTTCAGACCTGAATAGGTTTAATTAAAAACAAACAAACAAAAAGATCAGGAGGTATTTCAGGACTGGAGATGTGGACGTGATAGTGGCTT
Organism: Harpia harpyja; assembly: GCF_026419915.1. NCBI lineage: Eukaryota > Metazoa > Chordata > Aves > Accipitriformes > Accipitridae > Harpia > Harpia harpyja. Next base: position 6,163,975 of record NC_068956.1, on the reverse strand, counting down.
TCTGACATATATCTAGATTAAAATAAATAAATACATATGTTGCTTAAGGAACTTCTTTTTAAAAAAGCCTATTTGACTGTTATTCATAACTTAAGTAGCTGGTTTAAGATATTAGTGACCAGATTTGTTTTCTGCTGATTGAATATACATGAAGTATTGTGGCACTTTATTTTTTTGGAAACTGCTTTACTGGGTGTAATTTTTGAGCGCAGTTATATTGTGAAAAGCCATTATCTAGCTAACATCTCTTCTTCACTCAGGGACACCAGTATATATAGGGCTATTAAAGAAACTTTTGATAGCAACTTTTTTAAATCCCCGAGTCAATGTGGCCAAGACTTCTAAAATTACTTTATAAACTTCCTCCTTTGCTGAATTGCTTTATCCTATTGGTCATTTCTGTGTTGGATTCTACACTGAAAAAGAAGAATCTATTTATTCTCTTGACACCTTTTATATCTTTTATCTCTTCTTTTAGAAAACATCTGTCCATTAGCATACTAATAGCATCTCTGCTGGTACTTAATGGAACTTCTTTTATCTTTATGATCCCATCTGGTTTCAAGCTACTTTCACAGAAAGAATGAAAAAAAAAGTTAAGAATCCCAAGGCTCTCCTCCCCTCTTTGCTGTTGAGAAAACCTGTACATGGGTATATATGTAGAATTGCCATTCTTGGGTGACCTCCTCCCTCATGCAGGACAAAAGGGCAAGAGACTCAGAGAGAAAGGCTCGGGATAGTGTGATGATGAGAACATGTCTACAGGATCAGACCACATGTCCACCTAGCCCACTATCACGTCTTCAAATGTGGCTAGATGCGTAGCAAATAATATTAGGCATGTAGTGGTACTTCCCCTTTACAAACTCCTTTGCCTCCTGAGTTATGCAGGTATCTGGGAAGAAATGCTATGTTGACATAAGTGCAAAGATGAAATTCACTTCTTCCCACCTGAATAACAACAACAACAGTAATAATAATAATAATAATCATAATCATAATAATAATGATGCTTATTGCATAGGAGAGAAAAAGTTAGAGTAACTCCATTATTTGCCTCCCTTTCCTGCTTACTTCTTTGGAAGAATAGAGCCTGTGCTCCACGGCAGACAGAAACCTGGGTAGGGTGAGCAAGGGGATATAGCCTTGTTCTTTGTGTTTCCTCAGGCCAGCCGAGGGAGCCACGGGTACATAACAATTTGTATGAACATACATGTAACGAAAAGGTGGAACCTTCAACTTTCTATAGCACTGCCCTTATCCTTCAAAGATTGGTCTCAAGTTTTTGCCATATAGCCATTTTACTTAGAGTAAGACTTACCCTTCAGATGGATTCAGTATTTTCCACTAGCAGTTGTTTAACAGAGATAGACATTCATCTTCTCCACCTAAATTTAGGTTCATATCATAGCTAATTTACTTGCTCTCAATCAACTTCCAGAGGAATGTATCTCTCACCATTGATTGTACAGGGAGCTACAGAACTCAGCAAGATAACTTTGACATTTAAATTGTGATGGCTTGAATAATTAGGTGGCAAACACAGATTTTTATCTCCTGAACTGTCCGTGTGAATTGCTCTAGACCAATACAGTGCAAAGAAAAGGCTGTGATAGTAAATCACCTTTAGTGAGGAGAATACTAGTGGGCAGCACAGTTACCCAGTCACTGAGGGTGTAACGCTGGTTTGAGACTGGAATGCGCAAAAATATCCTAACAGTTATGGCTCCTTCTGTTATTTTGCCTCCTTATATTTGATACCGAAAAACTGGTTGAAGAAACTCTCTAAGACTCGTTTTGGAGTTTTAGAAAGCAGGCATTCTTTTTGCAGCGCTGGATGCATGGGGGATAATTCCACCTAGCGTGCATGCCACAGCTTCAGCACAAACAGGTTATATGGAGTAACAATTACATATTAATCAGATTAGTATACATATACATAAAAATTATTGTAACTGGTTATCATAGTACTGCCTACATCTGATCATGCGCAATGAAGAATTCATTGGAGTCGAAGGGCTGCTTTTACAACCACCGATCCATTTGAGATTCTGTTGGCTGTCCTTGAAGTCTTTGTTCTTGTCCTTGTTCTTTGATCTTGAAGCTTAATGCAGTTTCAATTGCATGTGGTCAGATTCAACATTGTTCTCGTCTAGTGTACAGGAACATCTAGTCATAAGAGCAAAGAACTGCAAAACTTATGAATAACTGCATCTACTAGTTAATTGCTTGGCTATACTTTTGTCTATTGTTTCATAGTGTTCTAACAATTATTTACCAAATCTCACTTTTACAGTCATCCAGCAGCAAACCAGTTTCCACAGGTGGTAAAAAATATTAAAACCGTCAAAATATTTAGACATACCCTATAGAATGTATGGAAATATGCTATTATATTAATCTTTAAGAAAAGAGCCAACCAGCATACTGCTCTCTGGGGTCACTACTCTCATCTTACTTTTTAGATACCCTTGGAGTACTTAACATTCCATGTATGCTACATACTTTATTTGGTGTATCTATATCTGTGGCATCAGTACCCATGGCTTATGCAACTGAAGGCAAGTAGATCTTTGTTAAGTAGAACTCTGAGCATGGGATAAAAAGAAGAAATGATTAATGGATGCTTCTGGTTAGGGGGAGGTAGCTGCTGTTGCTGAGTTTTTTCTTCAGTATAAATAATGTGCTGGATATCTTGCAGCATCTGAAAAGATGTTTGTGATGTAAGACTGATCTGCTAAGTTCTTGCATGCTAATTAATACTTAATCAACAAACCAAACAACCAGCCAGTGGATTTCAGTAAGGCATTCATATATCACAGGAACTTTAGGCAGTCTGAGGCAGTGGCGATGTGGAGACAAAAAGAAGGTGGATTGCCAAGGACAATACATTACAAAGCTTTCCTTCTCTTTATGGTTTCAGTGGATATTATGAGTTTAGGCTATGACACTTTTAAGGACCAAAGTTGAAAAATGTTAGTTTTAATGTATGTGTAGCAGCAGCTGTAATCATCTGCAAAGTAGATCATACCCATGTACATATCCATATTCAAAAAGAGCAGAAAATCAAAGCCAAAATTACCATATAAGGAGCATGTTGGAGGATAGAAGGATCTTCAATGAAATCAAGAACCCTGAGTGAATGCAAAGAGTGTAGATTAATACCTTAGAGCTGTCTCCAGAAGAAGGGACTCTCCATGTCCTTTTTCTGAAGCCATGTAATAAGAGAAATTGTGGTTATCTGTGCTCACTAGTGTGACCTACTATGAGGTTGTGTGCGAGCTTACTTTACCTTCGTTCCAACCCAACCAACACCTATTTGATCTCTTGCAATGAGTGCAGCCTAAAGTAAATTAGGATTTGGCACCATGTTGGTTTAAAAATTATTATTTTCTCTTCTCTGCTGCTGTAGTCATGTTAAGTCTTGTGTTTGGGCTAGCTGCTTCTTCATCATGCTATCATGAAATGTTTTGTATTATTTCATCTGCTATGGCAGTCTTCTCCACTTGCAACACTCTTTCATACCCGAAGAAAACTTCTTGTATTTGAATGTTTTTCTCTACCAGGCCAGCACTCCTAAGTTCTCAGAATAATTTTGCTTGTAATGTTTTCTTTGATGCATCAGCTCTGATCTACATATGTTACCTCTTCTGTTGGCATCACGCCTGTTGGGCCTTCTGAAATGTGGAATACAGTGCCTTTGTTTATTATGAGACAATGCTTTTAAATACTTCACATATTACTGTCCCCCTCCTAATCTTTTCATATAATGTCACTGTTGGATAAAAATAAATGAAGGTTGCTCCAGATAATAACACAGCTGTTTTTGTAACAGAAAATTCAGGTGAATCAAAATAAAAGTTCAAATTTCATTATTGATCAGTGTGAATACTCAAGGTCTTCATAAACCTGAAACATCTTTCAGTGCCATCATCAGGCTTTTACTAATTAATAACTTGTGAATAAATGTTTCAACAACTTACTTCCAGGCAAAATCCTCTGAGATACACAGCCAACACTTTTAAATTATTGAGATAATACAATGCTACACCACTTCAAGCTGTACTCTTGTCAATCACATAAGTTTCAGTAAGTTCAGAGATTTTTGCCTGTATTTTGATGAAGGATGTTCACTGAAAACATGCAAGCCTGTGGTGTATGAAAATGAGATTATGACACAAAATTCAAAGACATCTCAAAGATCATACGATGGTGTTCATGGGCATGCTGGTGCAGGTGTGCATCCAGCTAGGGATCTTTCTTCTGAGTTCTGAATATCAAGGAACCAGTGATTTGGCAGACATCACTAGATGGTGCTGGTATACATATCTTTCATGCCGTTTTTCCTTACCGTGCAAATAACTGCTCACTCTTGGGAAGAAATGCTATTGTTGTTGGGTTTGGTTATGCAAACAGATGTGCAAGTGGACATTACGGGGACTGCAGCCCTTCATCTCCCTGCCTTTTCGACACCTCAATTCAGTGGGGTGTGTGGTTCTGCTGTGTTGTCAGTACCCCTGATTGACCTGGCAGCTGCTTCTGCCTTTGCGTTGCGCTGAAGTGCATTTTCTTGGCTAGAGGGAACGATACAAGAGTGCTTTGCTCGGCAACTTAAATTGACAAAGTACTTTCCAGCAACATCAGATCCAGCATCTTAACCAAATATCTGGAATATTTGGAAGTTATGTGGCACATTTCCCAACCTTGCAGTAGTCAGAGGTCATAGCTAGCAGAAAAGGAATTCTTCAGGTCCACTTCTGAGAAGAAAATTCCATTGTAGAGTGTAGCTGAACCCAGACAGCTCCTCTCCAAATGTGGTTACCTTTCTGTGCCATGTATTTCAATATACTACAAACATCTGGGGAAATATATGATAGGTATTTAATATTGATTGGAATCACTTCAACAAAAATTTGAATATGCCTCTTTGAGGAAAATGAAAATGATTATGCTGTCTCTCTGTCTTTGATTCTTCAGTCTTCAGAGGTATTATTATCCAGTTTTATTTCTATACCATCTGTGAGAAAAGTATTCTTTGTTTCCCCTCCCAAAACAATTTTGCCTAAAATACTAAAAATGCTTCTTAGTCCTTTCTTGCATGTTGCAATGAGCTGTAACAGTGATGTTGATGTTATTGTGACTACTAGTGACACAAACACCTAGTCAACAGAGCTGTTGTTTCAGGCTCTCTGAAAAGTCAAGCAGACTTCACTGTTGGTGTGTGGATATTTTTGGAAGATGTTATTTGCAAATGTGATTCCTAGAGTATTTTCTATTTAAAAAAGAACGTTAAGACTGAAGAAAAACTGAGGGGGGGAGAAGTTCTTTCAACTTCAGCTAGTCCTTTATAAAATTAAAATAAATATTTACATAAATGTGAAAAGTACTTTTTAGTTTTCTTCAATGGTCTCTGGCACAGGAATAATAAAAATATGTCAGGTTAACTCTCCTGTGCAGGGCCAAATTAATGGGTCATAAATTTGGCAGCATGTTCCTGCATTTTTTAAAGTCAGTGGTAATACCAGTTCTCTCTGGTATTAGGGCGAACAAGATCTGACCTGCAGAGTACTCCTGTCACGCTATATACATAAAACTTACTCATCAATGTGATCTGTGAGATTAACTCTGTAGATGGCAGTAACTGATTAGCTGCTTCTACTAGTAATATTAGCATCTCAGACTCTCAAACTGTCCACTCTCAAAACCCAGCATGTTTTTTTTTTTTTCTGAAAAGAGCAGTTTTTTCCCACTCTACATTAATTAAGCTCCTAGGGTTTGCTCAGTATCATCCTTCTGTTTCCTTGTTTGTTGGCCATGGTTTTGAAAGCCATTGGAATGGTTTTACAAGAGAAGTGTAGCTGGTTAGTCATCTGCTACTCTAAACATGTGTTCTCCTTCCTTCCAGAACTACTGGGAGTTTAGTGCATTCTTTGTAATTGCTCGTTCAAAGACCTCCTGCAGATCTGGTAGGTTTTCCCTACACTTCATCTTCCTTACTGGAACACAGTGGCAAATGATTTTGTTTTTCATTTGTCCTAGAAGAAGACCAAACATAATTTTTTGTTTAATGTCAGCAAGCTTTAAAAAAGTTGATATTTAACTAGTATTAATTAAAAGCATTTTTTTTTACATGTCTTCTGCCTATTTATAGAACAAAGACTACAATTTCTAATATAATCTCAGTTCTCTGGCCACTGTCTTGATTTTAGCATAAGTCACATTTATGAAATGTCAATGTATTCAGAGAAAGTTGTTATTCTAGTCAGCCATTTTATTTAAATCTTCTCATGAAGATGTAACAGATAAGATGGGATAAAACTCTCAGTGGTAACTGGAGAATTTCAATGGGCTTTTTCAAAGCTCTAAAGGAGCATCGTATATATTGCTCTTAAAATAACATTTACACCAACCATGGGAAAGCAGTATTATGTTTATGCAATTTATTTCTTAGTGTTGCTGTGAGGGAGAGTCTGATCTCTCTTATGCATATTCTACAAATAGGTCTACAAATTAACATTAATGACCTCAGGGGAGTCCTGTGTTTCCATTGTCTTTGGAATTTGACCCGAAACGAGACACCCTCAAACTTTAGACTTCATACAGCATGTTTTGTCTGTAAATTGAAAGATACTTTAAAATGAAGTTCAGCATCACTATCCCATCTTTGCAGATGAAGAAAGGTGGGAGAACTGTCTTACTCAAAGTTGTTGAGTTAAATAAAAGAGCCAGATGTGAATCCAGATCCTGTTGGCTGTCTTACATTTCAGGTCACTGTCTCTTCTAATTCATTATTTTAAGTCACAATAATCTTGCCTTTTTGAACTGGATGATACCTTTTCATGTTATGGGTAACAAAAATATTACTGTAGCAGTCTAGAAAGATTTTATGTGGGTTTTTCTGCTTCAAAAAATGTTTTGGGTTTTGTACTTTTACGACATTTTGAAAGAAAGAAAAATACTTCAAAATATTACCTCAACAACTGTTAGAATTTTTTTTCATAGATGGAGGTTTTTTTAGCCTTTGAAAACATTAAATATTAATAATATGTTGTTTGTTACATGTTCATTACTTTTTGGTAACATAATATTTTATCTGTATTTGAAATTAAACAAAGTATGAAATCTATGTCTGTCTAATATTACAGTCACTGGAAACAAATTCAATATATTTGTTTTCCCAGTTCTTCCAATTAGTAATCAATTTTCCTTCAATAAATTTGCTGAGCAAAAATACCCACTTTTACATGAGAAATAATTTGCGCATGGAACAGTAAGAACACAAAAACATGAGAACAGTGTTTGTTCTTGTACCACAAGCTGTTGTGGATAAAGTCTATCTTTCATTCTCTTTTTTGTAACATATCTAGCAAAACAAGTCTGAGTCTCTGACTGACTGTTCTAGATGTTAACTTAGTACAAACTATTAATAATGCAGCAGAAATTTAAAACCCCCTAAGTTACTTAATTGCTATGAGGTAAAGAGATTTACTTTATCAAAATAAGACTAAAGATCAGTGTCATTAGCTGTCTATGAATCATTACAAGAATGTATAATTTTGAAGAATTAAATAGTTTATGTAGTTTACATCAACTGGTTTTGTCCTATTTAAAAAGAAAGACAAGCTATTGCTGCATGCACTTGAATTTTTATTAAGAAAGTACACTGTCTAGATTGTCACCAACTTTTAGTAATCCAGGGGAGGTAGTGAGGAGATTTAAATTTTAAAATATTCGAACGTATAGAATAGCAGGACAATCTTCACTAATGTCATTTAGAAAATGAATAAGAATATTCGGGCTTGACACATATTTAATTCTGAGGTTGTCCTTTACCACATACCTCTGATCAGAATGTTCTTCCTGGTTAGATCAATCACATGGAATCTATACAGACATAGCTAAACATGATCTGCAAAAAAATCTGTATATACAAATCATGTTCTGTATAGCCTCTGGGGAGAAATAATTTTATAAAAAAGAAAGAAATATTTTTAGTCATCCAGTGTTCCACTTTTCAGTAGTTAATTATGATGAAAAGGCAGCTCTCCTCCAAACAGCATATGAGAAAAAAAGAAAAAAAGAGGATAATCTACTTCTGCAGATATATATGTTATATAAGATGTTCCCTTTTTAGGTCTAAAAAGAATCAAAGGAAATACATGCTTGCATGTATTATATAATAATTTTTTTTTATACAGACAGTACATTGCAAGATTTTCAAAAGAACAATTTTTTCAGCATTCTTAACTATTCAAAAGAGGAACATGAGGGCCTAATACAACTTTTGGGTTTTTTCTCTTTTTTTGGAAAAATCAGATCCTATGAATGCTAAACTTTCCTAAACTTTAACTTTAAAAAAACAAACCAGCAAACTGACAATAAAGTTAATTTGCGTGTCACAGCCTGAAATCTCTTTGATGACCACTAGTGAGAGAAGTGCTCTTGTAATACTTATCTTCAGCTAAAAGTGGCACAGTCTGATATGAGATGAATCCAAGTGCCAACTTTTCAAATACATCCTTATTTCTTTGGTAAGATCACAGAAACTGCCGGACTGGATCAGTCCCATTGCCAACTCTAGCAACCTTTCTCCAGCACTAGCCAATACTACATGCAGTACTAGATCCTTCAGAGGAAAGAACAAGATACTTAGAAGTAGGAAGACACAGAATAATGTTCCTAGTAAGAAAAATTCTTCCAAAGTGATGAAACGAAAAACAATGAGATACCCTGCTCCCCAGCAAGTCACAGGATTTCCAGGGGACCTCTGGATACTCAGGCCCCTGCCAACCAGACCAAGGTGTATCATACAAAAATGAAAATATACAACATGTGACTTCCGATGACTTCATAAATGTAGGCTGGTGGAAACTGAGAACTAGTTAGAAACTACTTTCAAGTAACTGGACACATTTCTTTGCAGATTCATTTTATTTCTGCTGAACTGAACCCCTCTGAGAAGCCCAAAGTTCTGATTAAAACAGCAGATGTTTAAGATGTAAGGAGACAATTCTCAGACACGTCCTAAGACACCTTGAGACCTTTGGACATTTTTCTTATGTAGAGCATATTCCGATGAGAGTGAACCTTTTGCCTTTTAGTCCCGCTTCAGTCCTTCCCAGTCTTTAAGCCAAGGTACACGTGGCTCTTCAGGGATACTTAAAAAAAATCCAGTTGCTGTCAAGCACTTCTGAAAATGAATGCCTCCTTCTTCAAATTCTTGGCAGACAGCCAGTGTTTTTTGTAATTTAGGTTCATCATGCTAACATTACACAGATCACTTCTTAAAATAACTGGAATAGGATGGCATGCAGTATTGAATCAAAGAACCCATGAAGTGCATCATTTGGTAAAAACAGTGCATAAATCACAAGTTATGAGCAGTAGGGGTTGGAACCTGTTTTTTTATCTCGTCCTTCATCTGGCAGAATTTCCCTTGACTTCCATGGGAATTTGCTTTGATGAAAGACAACAGTACTCAACCTTAGAGCTTTCTTCTAAATAGGGAACTGTTTCACTGGATGAATCGGATGATTATTTCTTTTGTATGGGGGATGGCATCTTCATATTTTGGTGCATATTTCCAAAGCATACACAGAAATGTGGGGCAAGCCCTGGTTACCTGAATTTTTGAAAGATGTCAACATACCCTTCAACTGAGGTTAAATTAGAAAGAGAGAATGTATAGCAACAAATACCACTGCCTACATTTTACTGTGATGATCTGCCTGGTCCCCATGGTGTTGACAGTGTTCCTTGGATTATACCCTCATTGCACCTACCTCTTTAGCTCAGGGAATCAGTTAGGAAACTCTATATTTTGTAGATGCAACTTCACAGAGGCAAGTATTAAGTACTACTGTGCTTGAATATCTAAACACAATGTTTTTTTAATAGCACTGAATTTCTGCCTTTGGAAACAAACGTAGGTTTACACTTGGTTTAATGAAGAACACACCTCGTGCTTTCTGCCTCTTGGGTAACACTGTACTAGACATTTAAATGAGACACCTAAGTCAGGATAAGGTGATAGAGGAATAGGGAAACAAGAGGATTTTCCAGTCCTAGACATCTGTGTAAAAGAGGTACATGATGGGGTGAAATGGCAGATTTCTGGACTGATAATCCAAGCTCCCAGGAATGCACGGCATGATCTCTACTCAGGTCAGGGAATGTCATCCTTTACCACCATATGGTTTTCATCTTCCTTCAGAAACAGCACAGGAAGATTCCCCAAACATGGAAACATTGTTCCTGTGATCCTAGCAAGAACCGAGACCTCACTTATCCAGAGCTGTGAAGAGCAGTGGATTAAATCAGTCCTGGAGGTGCCTGCCTCTTCCCCTTGTCTCTAGAAGGAGCTTGGGACATGCGTGATACTAACTTAGACACCTAATCTCAGGTCTGATTACTTGAGGATGGATGAAAGCTCATATTTTTGGTTTTTTTTAGTACAAACCTGCTTATATCCAACCTCTTCTTTCAAAGAACTACCCATATCTTGTCTTACACCAGCTTTTCTTATGTAACTTTTCACAAGGAAAAGTTAACCTTCTGCGTCACTCTCTAGACAAGATCCTAATCTGTCACTTTTCAAGTGTGTCACATTAGTCCACATGAAATATATGCCTTTTCATTTATCACAGAACCCTTTCTGTCACATGGCTTCATCCCTATCTGGGATGTGTATTTATATCACAACATATCCTGAAAACCTAGCAGACTGATTTAATTGACAAATAAGGAAATTAGACCTGTGTAAGTTTTGTATAAGGATAGCACACTGTATGACGCCAAAGAAATTCACCTGAAAGCAGTGCTTCAGGTCTCAGGGAATCGCAGATTTGTGTTTCTGAATATGTAAACCAGGCAGTTAGTTGTTCCAGATTCCTGGTGATAAACACTCTGTAAATATTCAGATAGTTGGGGTTAACAGCCTTTTTTCATTATAGTGTATTTGATAGAAATGAAGCCTACTTGACCAGCTCTACAAGTGGTAAACCTTGACATTCACACTGTCACTTTACATCAGCTAAGAATCTGCTTTAATGCACTTTTCTAAAGAAAAGCCATTGATCTCCATGAGCTTTGCATGATACCGAATCATTGCAAGAAGTCAAAAAGGCATCTAATTCTCTCTAGTAAAGACAGTTTTCATGCAGCTAACTTTAAAATGGAAAGTGACATTATAAGCCCAAGTGTCCTTGAAAGGTTTCTGTGCTTTTTAGAGGAAATGAAGAAGGTTCTCTGAGGTAAGATGAGATCTAAGGCTAATGTGCCTGGTTGTAAATTCAGGCACAGGGATCATTTGTTCAGAGGCAATATGATAAGCGGTGGTAAGAATTAGTTGGTTTAAATGGTACATTAGGTGACAACAGAAGCAGTATCTCCCTCTTGTAAAGTACTGCTCTGATTTTAGTTTATTGGTTTAATGGCTAATAACATGTGGGTGAGTAGAGGAATTTTGTTTGTGGTGTCCAAAGGGGATAATTTTCTTCCTCCATGATTTCAACTATTGCATTTGCGGGGGGGCGGGGAAGCCTTATTCTTAAATTAAAAGTAGAATGCTATAAAACTTGTCAATATTTTATACTATTTCTACACAAACTGGGTTTAAGCAAGTAAATATTTTCCAACTTCAGATATATGCAAACCCAAGAGTTTTTTTATGGGCCTGAAACGTTCTAATATGTCATTCATTTCTATTCCTGCAGGAGTATAAGGAACATTTTTTTTCCCATATTTCCTCTTGTAGGAAATTAATTTCATGTAGCTTGTAGCACCATAAGAACTTGAATGGGTAGAGAAATCCATGTCAGAGATGGCAGGGCAGAACCTGCTTGGGAAGTCAGCTGGGTGGTTACAGAGTTGTCAGAAGGTCTTGCTCTTTTCAGTTACAGGTCAGAAATTATTAATAGGTTAAATAGAAATGTTGCCATTAATTTGCACATGGTCTGTAGGTCTGAGAAGAGTAGGAGATGGGGAGCTAGCCCAGTAGGACGATAGTCTTTGCAAAGTAATAGGGATAAGGAAACACAACATCCATTCATATACCTCCTTGTGAAAGTTTTCTAGAGTGAGCAGAATTTGCTTCTGAGTCACTAGACCCGTAAGTAGCTGTGACTGCTGCTTTCCTGCTCAATTCTCCTAGTTTTATTTGTTATGCTATCTTGGCGTCTGCTGTATCGGGTCCAGCCAGGAGCCATCTATGGCAGTAGTGCCTGTTTTGTTACTTTATCTGCATTATTCATAGCATCAGATAGTCACTGACTCTCAGTGATGCTCTTGCCTGCTACCACATCGCAAATAGTTATAACATTCATATTAACACTACTCCTACTAGTCAGCTGGGAGGCCATTTCTGCATACCACAGCCTCTATTTCCCTTGTCTGCAAAAAATATATAGCAAAGGTGGGTAAGTGTTACTATATCTGAGCTATGGCTTCAGTCATAATTTCTCTTTACTTGCCTCTCTTTGTCTCCCCTTTCTATTAATTTTTTTACCAAGTTAAGGACTCCTATTGATCTCCTTGCACCCTATCTCCGATTCTCTCACATGACCCTTAATCCTTGCTCTCCGTACTGTTGACCTTTACTATTCTTGCTCCTATTTTATTTCCTGAATCTTTTCATTGTCTAAACACGTCTCTCTCAAATATCCCCATTACCCCCACCATTTCTGTACGTCTCTGGCTCTCTCCTCCTGTCCCTACCTTATCACCTTAAAGAGTAATTTGTGATCGTTGCATTAATTTTGTCCTGTGTTTAAGTTATCGTTGTCCAGATATAAGTTAATCCAATAGTAGAATGAAGAACGCAGTAGACTGTACTTCCCACCACAAGTGACATAGGTCAGTGAGTTAAGGAAGCTCCACAGAGGTCTAACCCTGGACTAACCCTAATTTCCTCACAGAAGAATAATGATAGCAGGTATTGATCCATAGCACAGCAGGTTGCTGCCATGAGACTACTCAGTCAGAAGCAGCTTCCTTTTGCCCTAGATCCATCTTCTGCATAGGTTCACCATGGTAGCCCCCTGCCCCGTTCATATAATTTGCTTGGTTTGGGCAGGAGAGGCTCAGACTGGCTTTTTGCCTATCCTCTTGCTCTTCTTGTATATCTTAGCATGTGTTTTAGAACATGATCCTAGACAAATCTGAGAAGAAGTCATTGGTGTGATTACAAACTTTGAAAACCTGTTTCGCTGGGGTGGTTTTTTGCAGTCATGCTTCGCATGTAGCGTTTTTAGTATCTTACCAACTGAAACAAATGGGGAATTTGCACAGCGTATTCGTCAACGACCACATTTTACAAAATGTGACAGATAGGTCCTCAGAAACCATGAACACTCTGGGGTTTGAGGATCCCTTCTCCCTGCTCAGTGCAGCGTCTGGAGGTCAACAGCTGCCTACTGACACCCCAGTAACTGCATTTCCTACAGCCTCTATGTCACACACGGTGAGTTGGGTCTTACATGCAAAGACTGGCGCTTCCTAGTGGCCTTGAAAAAGCTGACAACATGACAAAAGAAATGATTTGGCTGCTGGAAGGATAATAGTGTGTAGAATATGCATCTACATATGTTGAATCTTCCTTGGTAATGACAATAGAAACATTTCAACTTGGAAGAGTATGAAAGGCTGACACAGGGTGAACTCATGCAGCCAATCTTTGTCAGCAGTTCTAGAGGGCAATGTAATAACAGTGGGGAAAAAAACCGGCATCTACAAATCACTAAATGGAGAACAGTCTTCAGGAAGCATTTAAACTGAAGGACAGTTAAAATTTATGACTTCGGCATTTAGGCTCAGGCTTTTCTGATCTTATGTGTCAGAACAAAGTCAGCTGTAAAGTGATACCGCAAAATCATTGGTAATGAGGGAGATGCAACTGTCAGATAACAAAGTTTCAAGTGGAGTTCAAGATAAAGAGAAAAATACATTTATGATCTAGGTGTTTGGAGTTTTCTGGTTTTTTTTGGTGGGGAAAAAAGAAATGTCATCTTCAGAAGTGATGTATTGAACTGGTTGTAAATGGAAGGGAAAAAAGAAAAGAAAAGCTGCCAAAAAATAATAAAGTTTAAAGCTTCCCAGACACATTTGATTGTCTTTTCATAAAGAGCATGTCTTTTTCTCTTTTTTTTTTTTTTTAATGACTTCATGGGAATCTGAAACAAAACAGTATGCTTTATTGTGAAATACTGGGGAAAAATAGTTAAAAACTTGTGAAGACTTTATGGATGCCACATGCCAACACAACATAGCTAACATGATATTCATGTAACTGTTCTTCCATGCAGTATTCCAGAAAGTTTTTAACAGGTGAGTTGAAAAGAAATAACTTTCATATAGTTTTATATATATTAACAATATTGCCATGTAGCCATGTCTAATGCCTGAAAAATGGAATATAAAATGAAAGTTTCATAGCGTGGTAAAGCTGAAGAAAAGCCACACTTAAAGTGATGATACACTGAAATCATTAAAGGCCACATGAGAGCTGCTCTGATTTGTATTAGCTTGGGGTTCAGCCCTTCGATTTTAGTGTTGTTTTGGAAAAGCCTGCAAAATTTGGATGATAAATTGTACGCTTCTAGCTCTCACCCTTGCAAATATGTATTGTACACACCATGGTGAAGAGCCTGGATCTGCCTCCTTGACATTGTTCCCACAGGTATTGGGGGGCTGCCATTAGATGCCTCCTGGCTCAATAAGACCAGGTCCCTATCCTCACAGTTGCAAGTGCTCCAGTCCCCCCCCAGTCTTCTTGTTTATCACCATCCTTTTCGTACTGTAGTTCCAAAGCTGGATGCAATATCTTGCCGTGGCCTAACAAGTGCTGAGTAAAGGGGGATGGTGACTTTGCTCAGTCTCCTGGTTCTGCTCCTGGTTCTGCAGCCCAGGATGCTGTTGGCCATCATCGCTGCCAGGGCATAGAGTTGGCTCACGATTAACTTTCTGTCCTCCAGGACTTCCAGGTCCTTTTCAGCAGAGCTGCTATAATACGTAGTAGTAGGCTGAGAATAGTAAAATATAAACTTATTTCAAAGTATACTTTACTAGACATATAACCTTGACCTAGCTTAGTTTTTAGAACTTTTAACTTTCTGAATGTTCACTTTTCTCTCCTTGCAAATATAGGCTAGTAAGATCTGGGGGTTAACATGACCTTTTGGTCTAAGCTTGTACTACATAGTGAATTGCTCAAGCTCAACTGAAGGTAATAATAAAGGCAGTAATATAAACAATCTCTACCTCCAGGCTAAGAAGTTCCATCCTTTTTTCTCCTTGGTTTCAGATCAGAATTTGCTATAAGGTTTACAGAAGAAGAGCTGGCTAAACCACTTCTGTTGATGAAATTGATGACAATATTATAGCTGAGCAGCCAGTGAAAATATTTCCACTGAGTTAATGTCATTCTCCACTTTTGTACCCTTTCTTTATTATCATTATATTTTATTTTTAATCAATCATAATGATTGAACAAAATGAAATATTTTCTCTGGGGTTTTAGTCCTAACCATGTCAAAGGTATTCAGAACAGTCTATTTTTTTCTGGATAAGGCCTTGGATTTCTTCAATATAAATCCCAGAATGAAGCAACTGTACCTCAGAACAAAAGATGTGAAAAATAAAGTAGGCTATGGTGTCCTGCCTCTGTGTTTCATTAGGGAATGAGAAGGGGGAAATCATATTTCTAAACTCTAAAGATCACGTCTGTTCACTCCAGAAGCTCAGTTAATTTGCTTTTTCCCAGATGCTTTCAGCTTTTAATCGCTTGCAGTGCTTGTTTCCATTATCAGAGATCCTTCTTTGCAGAACTTTTGCATTTAAGATGCTTCTTTTCAATAGCTTGGCTTTTTTTGTGCAATTGTTTCAAAGCCAGTTCTTGTTAAGTGGTGGAAGAATAGGAAATTTTGTGTTCCAGAGAGAAGTAAAATTAAAACAAAAACTTCAGCAAGCAGAAATCAACATCAGTGACAATTAATTCATTTAAAAGATGTGGGATATTCTGGGTGAAATGAAAAGACTACTTAATTCAGGGAAAAAGCATATACCTTTACGACTACCTGGTCTCTGTGAGAAAACCCAGGGCCCACCTAATAGTGACCTCCTAATTTTATGCCATCTTGAAAAAGGTTCAGTATTTTTGACAGAGCCAAACAATTAAGGCTTAGATCTACCCCTGCTTCCCGCATTAATTCTGTTGTACCTACTTAATTAATATCCATATTTACATGGAAAATCACTTATATATCCAGGGTAATTAGTTAACTACGTTAAGATATGCAAGGAATTTGGATTTAGCTTCCTGCTGTTCCTTTCCTCCTTCCTGTGACATTACTGGAAATGTAAAGATTGTGCTGTGAGTGTCTGATGTAGCAATACTGGTTTTTGAATTTGAACAGGGATGTCCATCAAGTCTTTGCCTGGATTTGTCTGTTGAGACTTTCCTAACACATTTCTGCAAATTACAAGTCTGCAAGTGAGAATGTAAGATATGAATTTATGCAAATGGTATTTCAAACCTGCCCTACTACCAAACAAACACTGTATGAGAATGAAAAAAAGTTGATGTTCCTCCTGTAAATCCTATGGGAAAATGTAGGCATCTGTTGTTAGATGTTTATTCAGCTTGCAAGAGCAGAAATCGGTAGAACTACTTTACAGTCAATGGAGAAAAAATGAGCACTTGCAGAATGTGTTTTCACTTAACCAAATAGAAATGTGTAAAGCGGTTCGAACGAAGCATGTTTTTACAACATTTTGATTCTCCTGCTCTCCTGGAGGCGTGCAGAGTGACTATCTCAAATGTAGACATCTGCATTACCAGTTGCTAAAGTCACTGAGATAAATGTCCCTGAAGAAACCTGATTTTGAGGGTCAGGTTACTAGTTCGATAACACAAGTGCTTGTCTTGAGTTTTGAAACAGAGTTTAATTCCCTGCTGCCTGAGTGGGACCCTCCTGTATGATGCAGAGCAAATCATTTTGAGTGAGAGACTATAAAGCATTTTGATGTGCTGACGAGGAACTTTCCAAAATGATTACACATTTTATGTTAAGAAAACATTGGACAATCATGGAATTTAGTAGGTAATAATTCAGAAAAAAATTTTCTTCCAGAGTTTGAAAAGCTGCTTTTGTATAAACCTTATTAGAAGTTGTAGTTGTCTTTTCAATATGAAACACTGCCAGACAAATCTCAGCTTTACTGAAATTTCATGCAAATTTCCTTAAAGGGAATATTTTGTTTACCATATGTTATACTTCCTGGGAGTAGGGACACCATTTCTGTATGTTGGTTTTATGCTAACATAGCTCCATTGCAACATCACTGAATCAAACCCTTAATGTTTACCTATGACAGAATATTTCATAGTTATAAAAAAAGTCATGTCTTTAAACCAAGGAAAATTTTGATCATTCAATATGGTCAGATCACATACAATTTTTATCATATAATCTGCAAGACTGTGCTTCCTCTGATAAAGGACACTCTAACCCTTTCTTAATGAAGGACATTCTTCACGTCAAAAGTTTGGAGAAGCCATTTAATAAACCTAATGATACTCCTAATAGAAGATGGGTTGCCCTCAAAAAGATAGTTAGAGAGCATTTGATTTCCCTGACCACTAATAAATTTTTGAAAATCTCATAGTCTAGTTAGTGATGCCATACTGATTGATGTATCTTCTTTAGATAAGATTCATAAAAGCACTAGATCCTCAAGGATTTATAAGAAATTAAATTGTGCTACGGGTAAATTAAACACTCCCTGGAAAAGAAAATCTCTTGGATGGCATAGCTAGAATAATCCAATTATGAAATGAAGGCAGAATTACTTGCTTCTTCAAATTAAAAACAAGAAAAAAATTATAAATTCAGACTAAATTCCATGAAAGATAAATATTAAAACAAGAAATTGAAGAGATATTGATGCTCAGATGAAGATTGCCTTTAACATCTTTTGTGCTTTCTAGTTTTTCTAGGAAGGTCTAAGGAAGAAGTTTTAAGCAAATACATAAACGAGGCCCTTATGCCAGTTAGAAAATTTTCTATTTATGGAACAGCTTCTAAATGTACTTTACTACTGCCTGCTGACAAACTTATCTATTGCCTTCTTTAAATATGGAAAATTCTTGCTTTAATACTGCTTTGGATTTCAAGTTTGGTCATAGGTCCTAAGGTGACTGAAGACTTGGCTGAACGGAGAGCAAAAAGTGCTGAGATATCTAGCTAGCATGGTTTTCCTGTTGCTTAGAGAGAGAAAAAAAGACTGATTTTCACTTTTAGTTTTCCTATTAAATTTTGACCCTATCTGGGAGCTTCAACAAAACAATAATACTCTACCCATTACTGAGGGCTCATGGTGACTCCAAGAGTTTTTCATTTGGGTTGCAATAATGCCTTTGTATGTTCTGTTAAAGACTAGATAAATAAAAGGATATTAGATAGCAAAGCTTGTTGTTTCAGTCTGTCACATTAAATCTCCTGTACAAATATTATCTAAGATTCTTGTTTTCAGGCTAAATGGCTTCTTTCTTGTACTGTAAGCATCATTTAAATAAACTAAACCAATCCAGACAGAAAGCCACCCTCGTAACACTAGGAAAGATCTTAATCTTCTCTGCTGTATTAAACAACGAATGCCATAGCAGAAGTAAAATGGGGAAGGAAGATCTCGAGTGCTGGGGTAGACGTATTTAGAGCTATTGAATAGCAGCAGTTAAAATATGTCCTTCCAGATGTCCTGGCTGTTATTCTTACAATATATACTGAAAGATAAGAGGGAAGTCACTGTCTTATTTACTCTAACACAGTCTGTCTTGTTCATTTAAAACCTAAGCTCCCTGTGGCATGGTCGGTCTCTTGTTAGAAGTTTGTGGAGAATGGGACTTCTCTGAGAAAATTATCTGTGAATTTGAACCTTTACATTTACTTACAGATATATATCCTAAAATAAAGTATTTTAATATATATATAATTCATGTATCATATATATATGGATGGAGACAGTAAGTGCATTTTATTGGACCTGGTAAGGTACAAAGGCTGCCAGTTATAGTTACCTTCTTGCTGTTTGTGGTGGGCTGATCCTGGCTGGAGTCCAGGTGCCCACCAAAGCCGCTCTACCACTCCCCTCCTCAGCTGGACAAGGGAGAGAAAATACAATGAAAGGCTCCTGGGTCAAGATAAGGAGAGGGAGAGATGGCCACTTAAAATTACAATTTTACCTTGATTGGACAGCCTTCCTGTTCATCACTTCTTTAGGATTAGGGAAGACAAGTAATCTCCATCAACTTTCATTGTGTATGGTTTTCTTCCCAATTACATGCATAAGAATTAAAGCCTATTGTTGACTGCTTTCCTCCTGGTATGCCATGCTAGAAGCCTAGGTAAGGAAGTTATTTCCTTGGCTTTACAGCTCACTTCATTAGAGCATCTACAAATGTCCCCAGGAAGTGGTTGTGAGCAAAAATATTTTCCCAATATGCTTGGGAAAAAAAATGGCAGAAAATGTCATAATACTTTTTCCTCAAAGATTCTTAAAGAAGATTGCGGTGGTGTAGGGAGGTAAATAGATAAATAAGAAAATGTCTGTATACTAAGAAAGCACTATCTACCAGATGTCTACTTGGACTAATCTTGGTGACTGGCAGCACGCGATTTACATTCTGGCTGTGACAAGTAGATTTAACAATCTGTGTTGCTGAACTAAAAAGTTGTAATAAATTTCCACCTCTTTTACATGAAACAATGTTTATTTCCTGATTGACTGAGTTCACTAAATCATACTAAGTCACATACCTGAAAGAGGGTGCAGCACTGAATTTGTATTTGATATGGCAGCTATTGGGAGAAGGTAATTGCTTCTAATAAAGGAATAAAATTTGCTCTTAATTTTAATTTGCTTTTAGTAGAAGAAAGTTCATATAAGACATCTAACAATGTCCATTCTCAATTGAGCAGTCAGAATAAAGCACCTTTCAATAAAGTTTTGAATTTCTTACTTTCCTGGTCCTAATAAATGAATGAGGTTATAATGTGATAAACTAATCAAAAGTATGAAGTGCTAAATCATGAATGCATGGACATGTTTCCTTTAATATTACATTCATTATTGCAGTGAATTGTCCAGGATTCCAGTTCAGCAACATTTGGACCCCACCTGAACTCTGTAAGTTGCTGAGATTTGTTGTACGCTATATTAGGTGTCTAGTATAATACCTGTCTGGGAAGGAGGCTCCAGAGACTGTAAATGGATTGTAAACTATTTTTCTGGTGGATTACAAACTATATGAGTAGTGACTGAAAGAATACAAGCTTTTATCTTGGTTGTCATTAAACTTAGTTATTTTACACTCCTAAATAGATTTTTTTTCCTCCAACTTAGAATTATTTTTTATTTCAATAGTTTCTTGCATTTTAAACATAGCTTTGAATGTTTGTATTGTGGGTTTTTTCCAAATTCAGAGATCTCATATGAAAAATGACACTATGGATTAGCAGGAAGCTAGTGAAAGCACATTGCTTAATGAAGTCTTGAAGTTATTAGGCAATTCTGAAACAAATATGAAGAACTAAACACACACTGCATTTCCCAGTTTATGTGTATTGGCAAAGGAGTCTTTGTCCAGTTCCGTCTTTATTCAGCTCACTCTTAAAAAAGACAACTCTAGCTAGTTGTTCCACTTTCTTGTAAATAGGTTATTCCTAATTTTTTTTAGTCATCCATTATTAACACTGAAATATCAACACTAGCTTCTCACTTTATCTGGAAAATAATTATTACCAACTTCTGAAACTAACTTAAATTCATTACATAGACAAAATAAGTCTTCACATTTGAATTCAGATTCTTAGAGGAATCTTAGAAGATTTCAAATTATTCTCTTGGAAAGAGAGAGGAGCCACATTGGGAAAAAAATGTCATTCTCTTCTGCTTACTAAGAAATGCTTAATTTCACAAGAACCCATGAACCTCATAAAACTTGGGCATGTCCTTCTGTGACTGTAGAATTAGCATAATTCCAGCATCTCTAAAAATTGGTGTTTCACATTAGGTCTTCAAAATCCATGAAAAGATTTTACTGTGAATGGATGTTTGGACAGGAACCCCTCGGTGTGTACTCCCATCCAGAGGAACATTTTAGCTCTCCCTCCTTTCCCAAACATCTCACCTTATCATGTAGAAAAACATCATGATGGGTTGCATCAAGTTCCTGAAGAAAGACTTGAAAAGCTCAGTGTGGAAGTAACATGCTCTCGCAGATGAATTTAGCCTGCTGAGTCTGGACAGCCAACATGGCAGACAGATGTGATAGCCTGGAGCAGAATGGTCCCTGGTGTATAATGCAGTGGTAAAATATGGAGCACTTATGATATTGTTATAAAATATGAGCCTTTTTTTTTTTTTTTTTTCTGAGGCAATGAAGGAGCTCCCTTGGCTGCCTAAGTGATAAGTTTTTTCCAACATTGCTAGACAATAAAACAGTGGCAACTGCACAATAAACATCCTCTCCAAGCATTTGTTCTACTGGAATTAACCCTTGCAACTTTTCAACAACCCCATCACTGCTGAGGAACGGCACACAAATTGCAAACTGTGCTTAGTGAGTTACTTCAGCAACCTACCTAAGTAAAAGAAAAACTGTCTGCTATGGAGCGATATATACATATAAATGTGTCTGTACTATATTCTTGGAGAGTACCCATAGTTGTGACTGTTTGTCAGAACTGAAAGAGGGACACTTCAAATTTTCTATGATTGTAAATTATGTCTAAATGAGATTTTTGTTGTTTCAGTAATGTATTCTTCACTGTTTCAAAAGCGACATATTTTTTCCTGGCTAAAATGCAGCAAATACAGTTTAAAACTTTTTGAGCAGCCCTCAAAAATTATGCAACATTCTTGGCTGGCAATATATCAAGATTTCAATGCTTCCACCTTTCTCCTTTCTGGTATGCCATTTACAATTTTATTACAGCTGCCATATTTCTCAGTACACTTATGCTTCAGATTTTCATAGCTTGATAATGCTAGTATTTCTGAACAGATTAAACATTTGGTTTAACTTCAGAGAACTGTTGAACACTTGTGAATGAACTGGTGGGTTTTGTCTGTCAGCTCTATGCTTCTTATTATCACCTCAATTTACAAGCAAATCTTACAGAGACATGACTAAGAGAAGCCAGGTGCACTCATGCACGTACACAATGCAAATTTATTGTGCTCTTTAAGCTACGAAACCTTCAGCCTTACCCTTGAATTCTGTGCATTATCAATGATGTATTGACAGCTGTGGTTTGTATTATGCTGCCATAGAGGGCCCTCAGGAATAACCTGAGTCATCCGCCACTTGCATACCCAGGAATAGAAAACAAAAATAATCCCTTCAGTAGCAGAAATCCCTTTAAAATAATCCTTTGAAACTGATAAAAGTAGTGTTCATAAACATGGCCCAACCACTTGCAATATATGTTGATTAAAACGCACGTGCCTTTCACAATATATCTATCTAATATTTTCATAGAAGTTTACAAACCTAATTGCAGTACCAGAGCACCCTTTCTGAGGTATGTATCATCAGAACCCTGTTACATTTTATTATTATTACTTATATTACAATAGCGTGTGTTGTCACAAGGTAGATCAGAGCCTGTTTGTATCATATGCTTTAGAAACACAATAACTGAAATAATGTCTTGACAGACAGATGGTTCAGTTATTCACTGTATGAATCCACTTGTTCATCTCTACCTTGTTTATAGTCGTCCTGGTTTCAGCTGGGATAGAGTTAATTGTCTTCCTAGCAGCTGGTACAGTGCTATATTTTTGAGTTCAGTATGAGAAGAAAGTTGGTAACACACTGATGTTTTCAGTTGGTGCTAAGTAGTGTTTACTCTAAAGTCAAGGATTTTCCAGTTTCTCATGCCCAGCCAGCAAGAAGGCTGGAGGGGCACAAGAAGTTGGGAGGGGACACAGCCAGGGCACCTGACCCAAACTGGCCAAAGGGGTATTCCATACCATGTGACGTCATGCCCAGTATATAAACTGGGGGGAGCAGGGGTGGGGGGATCACTGCTCGGGGACTAACTGGGCATTGGTTGGCTGGCGAGTGGTGAGCAATTGCATTGTGCATCACTTGTATATTCCAATCCTTTTATTATTACTGTTGTCATTTTATTAGTGTTATCATTATCATTATTAGTTTCTTCTCTTCTGTTCTATTAAATTGTTCCTATCTCAACCCACAAGTTTTACTTTTTTTTCCTATTCTCTCCTCCATCCCACTGGGTGGGGGGGAGTGAGTGAGCAGCTGTGTGGTGCTTAGTTGCTGGCTGGGGTTAAACCACGACAGTTCATTTTGGTGCCCAACGTGGGGCACGAAGCAAACGAAATGAAGTGAGACGATTCTTACTTTTAGCAGCCTGTTCAGAACAAGACTTAGCAAGACCTAAACATACGCTTGGCATTAAGCCTAAGATGAGTCAGTTAAAAAAGAGATATATTCACCAAAGTGGCTTTATGGAAGTGAAAGGAGTTGCCTGAAATAAAATTAGTAGAAAGAAGTAAAAAAATTATGCTTACTGTTTCTAATTGGTAAATTGGCATGTAGCAACTCAAAGAAGCTGCCATGAAGAAAGCCAGGGGTTTTACTCCATGACAATGACCCTGAGCAATCTCTCGCTTTCTCTGAGGGGCAAGCCACGCGGGCTTATTGCAGGCTGAAAGTGTGCTTTGAGGGAACTGCTGCTCACGGAGCAGCTGATGTACTTAGAAATCCACACTCTACTTCATCTCATGATAACTTATGTATACAGTCTTAGATGAGCGAGAGCTTACCCATTAGTAGCGAGGAAAATAATGCATTTGTGTTATCCTGAAAACTTCTGAGGAAACTTTATGAATTTTCTACCTGACCTGCAGTCTGACATATTACTTATTCACTTCTCTGCTGGAATCTATTATGTGTATTTCCCAATTTGAAATGGAGAGGAAGCAATCTGAATTTATCTCCCGATCAAATGCACAGATCGTGGGAAGCACCCTGAATAAATCACAAGAGTTTTCCAGACTACATTTTATGCTGGCCCAGCTACTGTGTTTGTAATGTTTGATTGCTGTAATCACAGTTCAGTTAGTATTCCTAATAATCTGAAAAAAAAAAGAGACGTGAAAGTCTCTGGACCAATATAATCCTTTTCCCACTCTGAGATAAAACTGTTAAAGCAATAACTGAACCAGTTAATATACAAGCCTCTTGTAATAGGACAATCAGTGAAACTAACCTACAAAGTGGAATTTCTTGTCTTAAAGTAAAACACTACATCTACTGCATGTCCCATAAAGGATCTTTGCTGACAAATCTTAATTTGACTGTGGGCAAACTAATTGTCTATTATTTTAGCTTGGGGCTGTTTTGCTTTAAAAATCAAATAATGATTTGGAAGAAATACAGCAAGTCATTTTCTCTGAGAACACAGAGTTCCCACTGACAGTGGCTATTAAAAAGATTTAATGAAATCACCAGGACTTGTTTGAAGCCAGTCTAGGTACATTTTTATACTCAATCTGTACATCAATATTAATTTTTTAACACAGATGGAGGTTTTATTGGTACCCAAGGAAGGAAGTAGAAAAACAGATTACTGGAGTTCCAAATTACAAGCAGAACACAAAGCTGATGGAGGCAAGTGTGAAATTAGACCTATGAAATACCAGGAAAATTAAAATGCAGTAAATAAATATGTAAATTAAAGGGGCTGCTGGAAACCAGTTGTGACCAGTCTACCTTTCACCTAAGCAAAAATATATTTCAGTGACACCCATCTGCTTTGCCATATTAAAGGTCTGCCAGTCAAATCATTGTAGAACCTCCTTTTGAAGGTTCTATAAAGTCTTGATTTTAAAACTGATTTCACATTGAAATAAACATTGCGTAATTTCTGAGATTTGGGGGGGGAAACCAACATAAGATCAGGTCAGGTCTTGTCTATTTTTTTTCTTCCCCCACCAGTGAATTTTCATTGTCTAGCTTTCCGTTAAGGTAAATTCTCCAAAAATCTCAGAGTGAAAAAAAGGTCCTTTGAAAATTGCTAGTACTCGTTCTGTGTTCCAGGCAAAGGCCTTTTGAAGTGTAAAGGAAGTAGCCTGAAAAGTGCAAGCATTGTGTACATATGAGGCAGTAGATTACATGCACCACTTGATTAACAAATGGGGGATTAGTGGCACTTCACAAGTTTAGGGCTTTTGTAGGGGGACAAACTCTAAACCCATTCATAGGACACAAAAGATGTTCACAGGTATAATCCCCACTAAAGACAACTGAAGCCCATATAAAGACTCTGAATGAGTTTCACTGTTTTTTATTTACTGAATCCCCATACATACTATACCTGGGCACCTCATAAACTTTTTGCAATTTAGTATACTATAATAATGTAATATTATGCCCATTTTATAGATGGCTAAGTGAGAAACAAAATTCAAACTCCAAGTTCTCCAAAGATTCTTAGGTACTTGTATCCCATTTAGGCATCTCCATTCCTCTGAAAGAAACATTGAAGGTTTTAAAAGTTGGTTAAACTAAAAATTAAAATTATCCTTAGTAGGAATAAGTCTAAATATTGTGGAAGTTCTAGATCTAAAGATCTGGCTGTGTGTTTTCAGGAGGAGCAGGAGTATACAACTTTGTTCACATTAAGATGTCTTCCATTGATAATTCAAAAATTATTTAAATGGATGCCTTTCCAGAGATGTAAAGAAGGATCAAGAGTGATTTCATCCCAGCTAGACAAGTTGAATTGCTAATGTGTTGAATCATTGATGTGAAAAAACCAACCTTCTAAATCTAAATAAACAGACGTACGTCTGGGCACCAGAAGACTTGTGTCTGAGTTATATCTGACCTAATTTTAACCAATTTTCATTGAAGGCACTGAGCTAAGGGTTGATGGTGCTTTCTGTGATGGACTAAAGGTCAGTTGTACAGGAGTTACCAAGGGTGAAAGTAACTGTATCACCACAAGATCAAGAAATATATTGAGGTTGACAAGAAAGACTCTGTTGATGGTAAGCATCAATAGTACTATAAGGCATTGTTTCCTGTGTCCTGGTATGTTTAAAAAGAAAAAGAGAAAGACTACCATATCCTCTCTAAGACCAGTTTTAACCCTGCAGTGAAAAAAAAGTTAAAAAAAAAAAAAGGAAATGCTATGGAAGAGAACAGCATAAGTAAATGGGAATTGTTGTATTTACATGGAATTTTCAGGAAAAATAAGATTGCTTGATCCAAAAGCAGTTTCCAAAATGTTTTGTAGTAAAGGTATCCTCTCAGTAGTAAACAAACCAAAATACCCAGGAGGTTTGTAAACTACTCATCAAGGACAGACATAGCACAAACTCTCACATACATCACCTACTCAGCTCAAGATGGCAGATATAAAGGCCATGTACAAGCAAATACATAAAACTCACAGTTGCATGATTATGCCTACTAATACAAGCCAAAAATACTTGTGTAGGTGGTGTGGTTTAACCCCAGCCAGCAGTTAACCCCCCGCACAGCTGCTCGCTCACTCCCCCCCGGTGGGATGGGGGAGAGAATCAGAAGGGTAAAACTGAGAAAAAACTTGTGGGTTGAGAAAAAGACGGATTAATAGGTAAAGCAAAAGCCGTGCACACAAGCAAAGCAAACCAAGGAATCCATTCCCCACTTCCCATGGGCAGGCAGGAGTTCAGCCATCTCCAGGACAGCAGGGCTCCATCACATGTAACGGTGACTTGGGAAGACAAACGCCATCACTCCCAACGTCCCCCCTTCCTTCTTCTTCCCCCAGCTTTATATACTTTATATTCTGAGCATGACGTCCTACGGTCTGGAATATCCCTTGGGTCAGTTGGGGTCAGCTGTCCCGGCTGTGTCCCCTCCAACTCCTTGTGCCCCCCCAGCCTCCTCGCTGGTGGGGTGGGGGGAGAAGCAGCAAAGCCCTTGGCTCTGGGTAAGCCCTGCTCAGCAGGAACGAAAACATCCCTGTGTTATCAGCACTGTTTTCAGCCCAAATCCAAACCATAGCCCCATACTAGCTACTGTGAAGAAAATTAACTCTACTCCAGGCAAAACCAGCACAGTAGGAAAAAGTATGAGTCAGCAGATATTAATGTCCTTTAGTGGGAATGTCTTATGTTTGAAAATGCTACAGGTTACAACTGCTTACACAAGGTTAGCTAAAACAGGAAAAGGGAAAAAGGAAAACAGGAGAAGGAGCTGTAAATACAGCTCCTAAATATAGACAGGAGCCTACAGCAGCAGGTTTTCTGCAGCAGCTGGATAACCCTGGCCATATGTCTATGTTGGCAGAGTCCTGGAAAACCAGGTTGATGGGCACAGTGAAAGTATGCGGCTCTTGCTTTCTCCACCTTTCCCATCTTCCCTTTCCTCTAATCTTATATATGTAATTTGAGAAACTCTGTCCCTGTTTTTAGTAAGATCTGTGGAGTAAGGCTGTTCTTGAGACTGTTTTGCCTTGGGTTCATTGTGTCAGTGAGATCTGAGAATCAGCTGTACAATGAAAACCGCTGTCATTTGAGGTGCAGCTCCCAGTGTCTTCTCTCACAAGGGTTCTCTAATTAATATTGTCTTTAAAAACAAATTACTTTTAAGGATTTAATTAACACAGAGTACTGACATTTTTAGGTTTAAGCTGAACCTGTTTCATCAGTAAATACTTTCATCATTCTTTGTTCTTTCTCTCTTTTTGCACTTTCTACTTGACAGTAGAAATGGTTTGCTTTTCGAATTTAACAATTACAAAATGAAGCAGGTGATGGTTCAGATGCCCCTCTAAATATTTTTCTGTCTGAAGAACGTACATCAAATACTGGGATCAGATATTTTATTTACTTTTAACTAATTTTTCAATCTTCTGTGCTAAACCAGAAGTACCTCCTCCTAGATACACCTACCTTTTCAAACTCCTTCTTCCATTTTTTTCCTAGTTTTCTGAAAAAAAGTTTTTGGTCTAGTATTGTTACTCCTAATTCAGCAACCCTTAATGGTCATTAAGCTTTCAGAGTAGACCATATGAGCCTCTTTGTCAAAAGCAGCTGAATAGGCATATTTCAGTTGTTGCCCTGCAGACACTGTGAATCAACCTTCATTACTCCATTACTCTTTAAAAGAAAAAGAAAAAAACCAAAACCCCCTAATTTTACTAGCTTTTTCTGTTTTCAAAATTTCTTGTTTTCTCAGAAAGCTTTTCAGTAGGTCATTAACTAGTCAGATTTCTCCTAAAAATTTTGCTGCATTCCCATCTGCAATGCTGCTCTCATTTCTAGTATCTTCTGTGAGTCAAACTTGCCATCCATCTCATCACACAATAGCAAGCACTCCATCATACACTGACACCGTCCTTCTCTTCCCCAGGAAGATTTTAATTCTGAAGTGTGACATATTCTGCTTCCTTTGTCAGGGCTGCTGTGGTCCATTCCCTCCCATGGCTGCCCTTTGTCCGGACACTTTCTTTCTGCCTTTGTATCGCTTAGATATGAACTGGACATCTGTCCTCTTGGTCATTCTACTTCTGCTTATTACTTTGTCTCCGACCTTTTGTTTGACCGTATTTGTTCTGAACTGATGATTGGCATTGTTTGGACCTTTTCCCCAGACAGTTTTGCTGTCCTTACTACTAAGATGCATTTCTCCAGGGTGAAATCTTTCTCTCAGCAGTCTCTCTAGTCATGTAGGGTCAGACATCCCACAGCCCATCCTGTCAATTAATGGAGAATCTCTAACGTTTCCAAATTTACATGTAGGTGCTGGAGTTTCAATTTCCTTCATTTGCTTTTAGTTCTAGAATAAAAAAACTCACAATGTATCTCATACTGTCACCCGTAAGAGCCATCAGACACCCCTCATCACTGTTCTAGGGATTTTGCCATTTTTGCAGGCAGGACCACCCCATTCACTCCCTTTGCTTCGTGTCCATTACTATTGAAGATCAATTATTTTTAAATAAAACTTGGTTGCAATGCCTGGGTTCTGTCTATGCAAACAGTTTCTGTTTGCCGCTGCTTGCGTGCGTTTGTTCTCACTTACCTCCTGTGAGTCTCCCTAGACTGGCTGGTGCCATTACATTTTATGAATTGTATAGCTGGGTGATAAGAAGGCACCGTGTTTTTAAACACATGCTGGTTATTTATTAAAACAATTATTTAAGACATTCAGTCTCTCCACTGTGCATACCAGACATGCTTATGTCAGCAAACTCTCCTTTTGCAGTCTCTGGTCCTGCCCAACTTGCATTCAGGTGATTGCAATGAGATAAATGACTGAAAAAGTGAAGCATTTCATGTGGAGGGTTAGTCCTGCATTCCAATAGCCTTGCTGTTATTAGGAAATCATTCAATTCAGAATTTCATTTTGGTCAGTGTCATCTCATTACAGTTAATCGCATCCCACATTGCTACTAAATTATTCTGTCACTCTTAATTTCAAGCACATCTCAGTGTTGTTATTTAGGATACGTGTGCAGCAGTGTCAGTGCTGTGTGGTTTTCTCAAGCTAGCTCAGGTACCGGGGAGCAGTCCAAATGTCTTAATGTAACACCTTGACCCAAGTATCAACCCTAATATGTTCATGATGCTCACATGCAGGCTAAGCATTAGGGAAACGGAAAAAATGAATATTTAGTCTGTAAATCTAGCTAGTTTCACAGACTTGCAGCTCTGTGATTTATCTCCTTTCTGTGTAATTTTATCACATGATGATACTGATGTGGGTGAGACACTGGGGATAATATATAATGGGAGACTAATCTGGGGCATTTGAGACCTTGGTTTCAATCTGAATTTGGGATGAGGGGAAGCTGCTGTGGTATGTTAAGCTGAACAGTCCTAAAGGCAGCAGGGAGATGAAGGGGTTATAAGCTCTGTCATCCCATGGCCTTCTCCAAGTAGGTCTGCACCTGAGTTCTATTTCTGGCTCAACCGCTAACCTTATACATCACTTTGAACAACACATTTCACCTCTCTGTGATAGCTATTCTCCTATCCTTGGTCTGTCCTGTCCATTTAGATTTGTTAACTATCCAGGATATTATGAATTTATACCATAACTAATGAAATTCACTCTTCAGCCTGACTCTCAGCTGCAGTCGTTTCATTTAAAGCTTGCAGAAGTGAAGTATACTGTCCCCTTGCCATGTATTAGTGCAAATAACATTAAAATCAACATTGCAGGTGCACATAACAACACTAACTGTGAAAGCTGTAATTAGAAATTCTATGGTCTGTCTGTACTAAAAGTCAGGAACGGGCTGTGATAAGGCAAGTTACCTTCATGCAAATGTTTTTGAACAGAGATACATGATTTTCTAAATATCTGCCACATCTATGGACACTTGTGAAGTGGATTTTGATAAAATTTAAGCCTAGCTCACCAAGTCACATCTAAGCAGGAGGACACCCTGTCTTATGGGAGTAGGAGGTAGCAATCCACAAAACCGTATGTGAACAAGTAGTAAATAGTAGTCTAGGTGGAGCCACAGGATGTCTGTTCTGCACCAGAAAATGCAAAATATTTTCCATCACCCTATAACAAACTTTAAGTTGATACTACAGCACCAAAAAACACAAACTTAGAATGTGTCACAAGGTAAGAGCAGGCATCGAGAACAACGCCACTGTTTTCAATCCCTGCAATAGCAAATATTGCTAAGAAGGGACTCGTGACTCTATCAACTTTGCCCTGAAAATATCACTTTTCTGCCTTTGCTATTATGAAATTTGAGTCCTGAGAAAAACAAGGAACCAGAAATCCTGCGTGATTTAAGGAAGAGAAAGTGTGGTACCTTTCAAATTATTCTTGGTAATCACAGCAAAGAGTACAATCCATCACAGGGAAGGTTACTACATAATGAAAAGAAATACCGGATTATTGACCAAATCATCTTCCAACTTCAATGCTAGTGGAATAATTGCAGCACATGTGCAGCAGTAAAGCTAAAAGAAGAGATGGGCTGAAGGAAACTGAGTTAACAACGTTCCTGCATCTGGAAACGCTGCTTTCTCTGTCATAGCCACCTTGTCCTTGTTACTCTGCCTTCTTGCTTTCCCACAGTTTCATAAGTGATTTTAGTCACTGACCACACACAGACTTCTAGTGAATGCTCATAGTGACTGTAAGTAATCATCCCTGTGGTGTTTACTGGTATTTGGCATCAGATCAGGGTAGCAGACTGCACAACTAGTACTCTCAGCATTCTTGCCCCTTGGCTGGTAAGTGGTACATTCAGCCACCTTCTTGAGCAATCCCGAGGACCCAAAATTTGCTTTTGCCTCCATGTGTAAAAAAGCCTCAAATTGGCTCTGGGAAAGGAGGTGACTGGGAGAAGAGAGACCAGCAATGTGGGGAGCCAGCCCTGAGGGTGCCTGTGTCATTGCCCCACTCTTGAATGTTATGTGGTTGAGTGTATTGTCCCACAGGCCTCTTGGTTCCTCTTCTTGGGTGGTGGATCTTCGCAGGTGGCCTTCTGCAGTGCCTCTGCAATGGTGCAGAGGTGAAATGCCTCTGGCTGCCTTAACTACTGGATGTAGTAGATGTCGAAAAAAGCAAGCAATTTCTAAGGTAAGTTGTTGACACTCATTTCGTGGATACCGATTCCAATAAAAATTGCCATCCCAGCAAAATGCCCAAGAAGATACTCCATGATCCCTCTAGACCCAACAGTACTGACCTCCAGAGCATGATTCAGAGCACGTAGATAGGGAGTGTAACCTTCCCCGATGATTCTAGGAACCTAAAGTTAGACAGTGAGAATACTCCCTGTTGTGTCTGCTTTCTGCTTAGCATTAAAGTTTTGAGTGAACTCTGCAGACTCAGGAGCATTCATCTGAGCTATTATTGCATTATGGCATAAATTACGGTTTTCCTTGCTGCCATGGCATTTCTTACTACGTCCTGCCCAAGGGATGCTCTGAGGCTGTGTCCTTTGAGACTGGTGACCTCTGTGAGGACAGAACCTATTCCAGGACTCCATGAGTTATTCTTTTGCTGGGATGTCTAGTTTTCAGTCTTGTGGCTTTGTTTCAATCTAGCCAGAAAATTCAGGTTTATTACAAACACTGCAAGTCAGTTAGAGCGTGCAGCATGAAAAATACATGTGCGTGCCCCAGCATAGTACGACCGTAAATGTATGATGTGCTCAGCAGTGTTAGAGGCAAAATATTTGTTGCTTAAAAGCAAATAATGCTGAGCATCCACTTCTCCTCCTAGATAAACCTTGCAATTTCTGTGATGCTAAATCTTTTGCTCTTACTCTGTCATTGACACTGGCTGGCCTAATCAGCTCAGGGCACATTTTAACTCTCTTGCAGACAATTCAATCAGCCCAATGGCAGCTCTTTTCAAGCCCACATTTCTTGCATAACAAAGACACTAAAAAATGCACTGCAGAGCTACCTTGTCTAGGAGGAAAAGCCTGGACTTGATTTCTGTCAGAAAGACTCTGTGCAAGTGAATAAACAAACAAATGAAACACTGCAAAGTCATGAGATGTAACTGGTTAGGGAAGATTTCTTCTTGTCCTCTGTGGTTTCATTCTGATGAGGAAAACAGAAAACAATGGCAGAAGCAGTGAAGGGAACTAGAAATGAAAACAGCTCTGCTAACAGTAAATTTGCATGTTTCTGCCACTTTCTATCTAATGCTTTCGTATCTGCTTTAAAAGTCTTTACCATGCCCCTGTGAAGAAAATGATTTAATGCTATTTTTATGGGTAAAAAACTGAGGTGAAAATGAGGAGAAACTGAGGGAGGCTGAAATTGCTGAAGGTCACACAAGAAACTGGGACGCATACTAGGAAATGAAATAAAGAGTCTTTTCTTCCTAGTTCCTTCTATTACTGGAATTTCTTTTCTTTTCTTTTCTTTTCTTTTCTTTTCTTTTCTTTTCTTTCTTTTCTTTTCTTTTCTTTTCTTTTCTTTTCTTCTCTTCTCTTCTCTTTCTCTTCTCTTCTCTTCTCTTCTCTTTTCTCTCTTTTCTTCTCTTTTCTTCTCTTTTTCTTCTCTCTCTTTCTTCTCTTCTTCTTTTCTTTTTCTTTCTTTTCTTTTCTTTCTCTTCTCTCTCTTCTCTTCTCTTCTCTTCTCTTCTCTTCTCTTCTCTTTCTTCTCTCTTTTCTTCTCTTTTCTTCTCTTTTCTTCTCTTTTCTCTTTCTTTCTTTTCCTTTCCTTTCCTTTCCTTTCTTTCCTTTCCTTTCCTTTCCTTTCCTTTCCTTTCCTTTCCTTCTTCCTTTCCTTTTCCTTTCCTTTCCTTTCCTTTCCTTTCCTTTCCTTTCCTTTCCTTTCCTTCTTTCCTTTCCTTTCCTTTCCTTTCCTTTCCTTTCCTT